>NC_072452.1:6144789-7587289 GCF_027596085.1 Anoplopoma fimbria | reverse complement strand
GCTCCGCGTAGCCTCCATGATATCATGATAATGCACAGTGATTCCTCCACTCCCAGACCCCGAGCGCTCTCCAGAGATTCTTCCCGTGGAGAAGTTCTTGGCCGACTCCAGCCTTCCACTCCTCCTCCATCCACCGCCGCTTTCTGTCTGTCTGTCTGTCTGTTGTCCTCATCCCGCCCGCCCTGCACTAAAACAGCTCATAATTATTGTCTCAGCATCCTTCATGTATAATTTATCAGCCATTTAAAAGCTGAGGTGCATGCAATTAAATCTAGAGGGAGCTTCTGTCTTTCCGAACATCCCCTTCCTCCTTCTCTCTCTCTCTCTCTCTCTCTCTCTTTCATAATTTCTCCTTCTCAGTTGCATCCATTTCCTCGTGTTACTCCTTTAGGCCGCGCCATTGTGCATCCCGCTCCCTCCTGTCGCTTATGCTCAGTTTTTGAGTCCATTCCACGCTCCCTCCCTTTTTCCTTGCTTCCTCTCCTTAATATCTAAATATGTGTGGGAAATTGGATAAATCATGCAGAGGTGTTCTTGTTCCCCCTTTCTGTATCCATTTTCTTTCCATCCTTCACTCCTTCGCCTCCCTTATTTTCCTCCCTCCCAGAGAGAAGGGAGAGGAGAGGCGCAGAGTAATTGGATTCCCCCTAATAGCGAGGGTAATGTTGACAGTACATAAATCCTGCCACTGAAATAGCGCCTCGTTTATCTTCTGATTTTGCCTCATTGTTTTTTCGGCGCCTAGTTTCCCCACCCTCGTCTTCCTCTCCCCCCCCCCCAACTCCAACTCCTGCACGTGCCCTGCCGCCACCCTTCCCACCTCACCCCCTCCCTCCGCTCATCTCCCCCAGGGTCTCATCAGGTAGCCCTTGATTGTCTAGATGGGCCCCCGTATGGGACAATGCGTCTCCGCATAAATTGGTCGACACGAGGTTGGTTGCAGCCAGGCAGATATTGGAAGGAATGAGGCGGGGGGGACAAAAGTCGAGACGCAGATAAAAGGGAACACGCGCGTTCACATCGGATATGTGGTGCAACATAAGGCTCACAGGAAACGATGAAGGATGCACTTAACTCCGCTCTGTGCAAATAAAATCTGTTCCTCCTCCAACCCGGGTGTGCATTCTGCCTCCGCGCCCTCCTCTGGCTCTGGGGATGGTGATACTTCAGGAGGACCTTAAATCACATTCAATGTCAAAAACGTGTCGGCTCCTCTAATCTGTGAAACAAAATCACACAATAGCACGTACAAATCAGCTCCGAATATTCATGCTTGATGGGGCTCTCCAGCAATTTGGTGCAATAAAAAAGCGAGGATCCTATACATTAGCCCCCTTCCTGTCTGGTAAATGACTACGTCTTTTCAAACACGTCCACAGGTTCTGGGTTATAAATTTGTAGTCCTCAAACTGGGATAACGCTTTTGGACAACGTTAGATTTTAGACTTTGTAAAAAGCTCCCACGGAGGAGCAGACGCAGCTGTTTCCACAGACTGTTGGTGGAAAGTAAATACGTACTTCTTCTCAACTCGAAGTACTGCACTTAAGTATCACTTATAAGGTATTTGTATTGAGGCATTTTGGTTTGAGGTCTAACATTAACAAAAAGCCCAAAGAATGAATACAAATGTTTGTAGTACGTTATCCTCGGTAATTGCAACTTCCTTTCTTGTAGACAAATAAGATACCTCATTACCTAGAACCTGCACTGTTTTTGATGAAAGTTTTCTGACGTTCATCTTCTTCATTTTAAACCGGATCATTTCATAAGCGTTGAAACAGGATAAAGGCTCTTTTGCGCGCTGAATGTACTTGCCCTAACATACAATGACAAATCTTCTGTTGATGCAATTTGCTGGTTTTCTCTCGTGGCTTATTGTGAATGTTTTAGGATTTCATGTTGTCTTTTAACTGTTTGCTGCTTTGTTTTTTTCAATGGGATTATCCTGGATGAATAAACGGGTTAAATGATGTGCAGAACCAATGCACGTAAATACCTTACTCTATATAAATGAGTCTATATTACCTTATACAGTTAAATGTAACTTAAACATTATGCAGGATGCGTACTTTTGACACATTTTGCTGACAATACTTTAATCTTTCACTCAATGGTAATAGTACTTTCCCTTAATGGGCACTCCATTTATTTAATATTTCCCATCATGGTTAGTACCAATGATGGGGGTTGCTTTCGTTAAAAGACAACTACATGATAGAATCCACAAATAAGGCTCCAAATTGCTTTAGAGCGCATCTTCTCTATCCAATAAATTAGGGTTCAAACATTACAAACAAAATATTAGAGATTAAGAAAGTACAATTTGTGTCCCTCTTCCTCATCTCCCCTTTAAATATCAAACATCCTCATCAATAACACACAGAAAGACTGGCAGTTGATCAGCAATGAACGGCCCTTTTCTAGCAGCATTAGGAGCCCGACACATGGACACACACACACACACACACACCCTTAAACATCCTCTCTTTGATGCTCTTTCATGCTCCATCTCATTGACGCAGGAGTCCGGGGTCAGGCCAGCTAATCAATCACCTGCGTGGCATTTGAAGTGTTTGGTCTGTCTATAGGCTTCCTGTGTACTCAGCCCTCTGATCTCCTCTCTCCTCCTGCACACACACACACACACACAGATACACACACACACACACAGACACACACACTGACAAAGTGAGTCACGAGAGCTTGTTCAGAGGAGCAGAGATACTATAGGTTGAATAGTCCACAGGCTCGCCCCCCAGTATGCTGTTACGGACAATGTGAAGAGTCAAGGTCAAGTTGCGCTCTCTCATCCTCCCCGCCCCACCCACAGCTTTCATACATGATAGCCCGGAGGAGCAGAGATGGAGATGATGATATACGCTGTGTGTGTAAGTGTGTGTGTGTGTGTGTGTGTGTGTGTGTGTGTGTGTGTGTGTGTGTCTCTCTGCAGACAGACTCCTGTTTCCCTGGGTGGTCTGCAGCCGTCTCTTAACATGCCACACGTGTCGTTTAATTGGATTGTCAATCCGCCTGGGGGGGTGGGAGCCCACTTCTTCTTCCTCTTGTGTTTAATGCTCCCGCACGGTAAACACGCCGCAGCCCTCGGGCGCCATTACCTTAACCACGCGTCATAATCACATAACAAAACCAGATTTTTTTTCTTTTTTATCTGTTGCTGAGCCAAGTCGCTGGGCTAGACGTGAAAGACGCTTCGGAGAGCGGGTGAATTCCGAGCAAATGAAGATGAAATGAATACGCGGAGGAAGGAAGCCATTTTGTCTTGAGATGCTGTTGCACCCCACCTCAACCACCCAACTCCCCCCCCCTAACCGCTGAGCTCTGACATCTTTCTGCAGCCAATCAATAGGTCACATTTCTTATTACACCCTGCCACTCACCTACACCGGTTTCTTGCTTGTATACACAAACAGAGACACACACACCTCCAGTTCCTATTAAATCAGCCTCTTCTTCAGCAGTTTTTTTGTCACCACTCTTCCAATGCCCGCTTCCCTTCGTACATCAACCCCATGACGCTACAATATCTTCTCTGTCGCAACATCGCCGGCACAAAAATGTTTTTCCCGCCCCCTTGTTTTATTTCACCTTCTCAGATCCTCTCATCCCCTGTTGCCCTCCTGCCATTTCTGCTCCTCTTTCACACCTCCTCATCCTCCTCCTCTTCCTCCTTCTTTTCTGCTCATTTTCCACTTTGCTGCTCGTCTCCTCCTCAGTCAGCCAGCCTGCAGTCCTGACAGAGATGCGGGGCTCTGATGGAGGCTGCCAGACTGTCAGCTCGTATCTCCTCACCGACGTACACGCATGCATACGCTTAACACGCAGCAGTAGAGAGCAGGGGAGGCAAACAAAGTGGCAACAATACAACCACATTACCGAGGCTCCATTTGAATTCCCATGCATTTATTTCCTCTAAATATGTCTTGCAAGGCGGCACGTCGAGGAGGAAAATTGTTTGTTGATTCACAGGCGCGTTTCTCTTGACATTATAATTGGGAAGGTGTGCGGGGAGATAAACAAACTTTAAAGCCATTGTTTGTATTCCGAGCTTCCAGTGTGTGTGATATCGTCGTCCTCGTGCCGGTGTCGCAGCGGTGGACTGTGTTTCCGAGGCCCAACCCGTCATAACCGTTAATGCAAGACGCCTCAGTAAACAAGCTAGGCTGCGAGGATGCTCTCCATAAAAGCTCTCATGCTGTTTTTCAATTTACACAGTTTGGATAAAATCCCCCCAAAAAAATCTCATCTCTCAATTATTGTGAGCACTTTTGCTGCCTTCTACTATATTTGACCGCTGTGCTTCACGGGACGGCGCTTGGTTCATATTTGTCTAGCGGGGAGTTTAGCTCCTTGGAAAGGTGTTGGAACAGGACTTAGGAGCTCAGCGGCTTTGATAGCGTTTTTGTTTTTTTTGCGTTCACACGGTGCTATCGAAAGACATTTAATTCATCTTTACCGAAATGAGTTTGATTTAGTCTCTGCGGAGTAAACAGACACAGCGGGCCTTTGCTTTGGCATGCTGATGTCCTGTGGGAGTTGGTCTAAGAGCGAAAGATGAAAATATGCACAGTTAGATTCAGAGGAAAGATGTCCTCCACCCTGCCACTTTCGCCTCCAGTGCTGCTACTCTCCCAGAGCTACGTTTTCATCCTCTGCTCCCATGTCAGCCTGTGTTCTCCGTCTCCTGGGTTTTTTAAAATGAATGAGTGGTTCAGGGACCCTTTTTTCGGCGTGGATCAGTGCGTGCTGGAAGAGGGATAATGTGACGGAAAAGGCAAAGGATGTGCAGCAGATACAATGGCAGCAGGTGGATTCACCAGGAGGGACGAGGGTGCGGAGCCAAAATCAGTCCCGCAGGGTTCTAAGTGCAGCTGGGGACTACGGTGGACTCTGTCTGGACTGTGTTAGAATTTTGGAGATTTATAGAAATGGGATGAAGCAGGAAAAAGAAGAACAGACAGTGCTGGCCCCTATAGGAGTCAATCTGTCCCCCTCTCTATTGTTGGTAGGAGAAAAAAAAAAAGAAGAGGGCTCGGCTTTAGCCTCTTCTCTCCAGCTACCACTTTCTGTTCGGGATGTACCAGCTAATCCGCTACCACAAGTGCCATCAAGCCCCTTCTGCCGCTCCCGCTAACACTCCTACAGACATGCACACCACTTGCTCCATTTTTGGGGACTGTACACACAACAATCCACTAGTTAACCCCCCACCACTCCCTTTGTTTCCCTCACATGCCGTCATATGCTCGAGTTTGTGAGTCAGGGAACTCGTCATTTCACGGCACACGTGTCAAACAAAGTGGAAATTCAACCAGATTTCCTGTGCACGGCTCAAGACAAAAACACATTCACAAACTTCACGTTTTTCAGCCCAAAGAAACTTTTGGAGAAGCATTTGTTAAATGGATCATCAGCAAATGAGGCGCTGCCTGTTAAATGAAGAATCGAATAATGTGCAGTTAACGATAAACAGAACCTCATCATCAGCCCGGTCTAATGATAGTCTAATTGAATTTTTTCATGGCAAAGAATTAGAACGATCATTTTGACAGTGTGAGCCACAGGCTATGATGCAGCTCTGTGCCGTCGGTAAAAATAGCGAGCCATTTGGCGGTGTCATTTCCTGGGTGTTTTTCTTCTTTTTTTTCTTGCCATCTTAATATTTAGTATTTGTGGTTTTAAGATCCACTGTAACCCGCACTGCTGCGTCAGACCTGCTGTATAGCATTTTCCCTTTTCTTATACTCTAACAAATTTCAATCCAAAAACAGATTAAATATCCATTGCCGAGAATGAATATGAAGTGATGAAGTGAATCAAAAGCTTCATATATAGAAATATACTTTCTTAGCGCTGTCGTAGCCATACTGTGCTCCAGAGCCCGCCGCCAAGAACGCCTCCAGATGTGACCCAGCCGAGTTCTTCCCTCTGTCCCGGGGCCAGACGCGCCAGATGGGGGTTGTGGAGCGGTTAGATAGATGGAAGCCGGGGCCGCCTCCGGGCTAAAAGAGGAGCCCTGTGACATTGAGGGGCACAAGTGGCCGCGGAGCTGACGAGATGAGAAGTGACGTGCCCTCACCACTCCTGTCACTCATGTCACCTCATTAGAGCCAGAGAAGAAGGGAGAGACGGAGAGTATTCAGGGGAAGGTGGCGACAGAAGGAATTCTTGCAGTGGTATTAATGTTAGCTAGGAGACCATTTATTTATTTTCAGTAGCAGCGTTACAATCATAGGAAGACTCCACAGCTGTGAGGGAACCCAGTTCAAAGAATGTTGAATTAGTACACTGTGTTTTTTGGCGCGCCAGCATGCCGATAAGGTGTTGCTGCAGAGGCAGGGGATTTGATGTAGAGGAGGGTGGGTGGTTGGCGGGGGCTGGGAGGGGTGGGGTTGGGGGTGGGGTTGGGGGATTGCGGGGATAACGCGAAGCCATGAAATATTAACCCCTGACTAAACAACCAAGCTTAGCAGTCTGTGAAATCCCACTGCGGACAATGCTAATACATGCATCCACGAGGGAGATGATAGGGCCTTGTTGGGCCTGGGAAGTGTGCATTAAGAAGCTCTCTCATGTATTCATACACCCATAATAGGATCTATAAGACTAAAATCCCAACAGTCATTTTCAGTAACGCAGGCGGAACAATGCTGCAGGATTCAAGAGACCCGTGCGGGCACGCGGGCGGGCGCACGCACACTCACACACAACACCCTTCGCCTCTGAAGCTAAATAGTTGATTGATGGTCTAAGCTGTGAAGAAATGCTCTCCTTTATGTCTCTAAAGGTTTGTAATTGCTGCAGTGAAAGGATGCTCACTCGCCTGGAATATTGATCCTAATGGGATTACTACCCTCCACCAGAGAGAGGGTGATGGAGAGAAAGAGATGGAGGGAGGATGAGAGAGAGAGGGAGAGATGACGAGGGGGGTCCGCGCAGAGAGAGAGGTGAGCAGATAGATAGGCGGAGGGTGAGGAGGGAATTTAGCTTGTCCTTGCATTTCATTGATCTCTTTTTTTTTTTTTACTTTGGTACGGGAACGTTAGAGCATCGCTCTGCAAACCAGAGATGGAGAAAAACACAGGGGATAAGAAATAGAGGCGGCGGGGGAAGAGTTGGACTGAGTCTCGAGGGAGAGATTGTGGAGGGGCGATGCAAACCCTCCTCCCTCCCCCTCCTCCCTCCCGCTCCTCCGGGACGGTTGTTGTTGTTGTTCTTGTTGCCGATGTCGTTTGGGTGCCGCTTGCGTCCCGGCAGCTGCAAACCAAAAAAAAGCGGGTTCAAGCAGACTGCGGAAGAGATAAGGTGAAGGATTGTTTTCAAAGAGGGGGGGGGAGAGGGGGACTTATGTAACTGTTGAGCCGGAGGTGTTGCGCTCTCACAAAAAAAAAAAAAAAAAAAAAAAGAATGGAGGAACAACCATATGCTCTCAGACCATATTGTGATTCTGCCGCTCCTGATTATTCCCATCAGCGTGTTCTGATTTCACCCCGCCCCTCGTCATCTCAAAAACCTAATAAGCGTGGAGGGCCATCAGCCTGTCCGTCATTCTGTCCGTCCATCCGCCTGCCCATTTGACTGCAGTAACCCCAGATGGGAGGCAATGTGCGGCCAGGCTGTCCTCTGCGGCTAATTGAAACGTCGGTAGTCACCGAATCTGCGTGTGTGCCTCAGCTGATAACCCGTGTGTATGTGTGTGTGTAAGTATAAGGGAGTGTGTGTGTGTGTGTGTGTGTGTGTGTCAATCTGTTTCAGCCGGACCATAATGTTGGTCATCTGCCTGTGTTGTGACTAACTCCAGGCTCCTTCCATGCCGCTGAGCTCGAGCACTTAGCGGCGCTCACGCAAAAAGTCACCTTTGTGAATAATTATCAGAAAGCCATTATGTCCGTTTTTGTGCCTCTTGATGTTCCTCTGCGGGAGTGTGTCTTTCCTTTATTTCAGGAATGTGTGTAGCCGTGACTCATTGTTTGGCTGGCTTTGAAAGTTTTATTTTTTTTCCCCAGCGGGGGGTCTCAGGGAAAAATGACTTTGCAAAGAGTTTTTAAAGGGAAGAAAGAGGTAAGGATTATCCAGAAGACGACATGGTGGGGGGGGGAAGGAAAGGCAACAAGCTCAGCAACAAACTGTGGCCAAGAACAATAATAATCAGCCGTAAAAGTGACTGAAAGGACCGAAAAATATTGCCTAACACACAAACGGTCGAACTGAACACACTCACACAGATGTCTCTCTACCTGCCAGTGGGGTGATTGAAAAAAATGAGTTTCCAATACCTTCAAAGGCTTGTAATGCAGCCAGCAATTTCATTTTGACAGACACACTTCTAAAGGCGGAGGTTTTTCTTTTTCTTTTTCTAAAGCACAAAGGAAACTCACTGTGTGTGTGTGTGTGTGTGTGTGTGTGTGTGTGTGTGTGTGTGTGTGTGTGTGTGTGTGTGTGTGTGTGTGTGTGTGTGTGTGTGTGTGTGTGTGTGTGTGTGTGTGTGGTGTGTGGACTCAGTAGTGATCAGACTCCCACGGTGCCGTCTCAGCCTTTAAGAACTGCAGGAGACTTGTAGAGGACAAAAAGCAGCATGAAAGGAGAGAGAAAAGAGGAGGAAGGACAGGGAGGGCAGCGTCGGGTTCACTTTCCAACCGTGTGTTTGCATTACTTTGTGAAACTACACTTTCTTTTTCTTTTGACAAGAGAGGTCTTTGCGGGACGATTATCAGAGCGCCGACACAAATCCTGCTGATTTAAAAAGCGCTACTCAATATGATAAGCAAACAGAATTTGAATTAGCGCAGGTTAGGGGCCCGGGCTTTAAATAGACACATACCGTTGTTTACACGAATCGGCATCAATCAAATTCAGCCGTCAGAAGAGCCGTTTATTAACTGTGTGTCAACTCGCTCTCCCTGTTTAGAGAACATTTAAATCACTGCTGACACGGCCAGATGTCCTCTTAGTCCACACAAACAGACGCAGATGTTGGTGATGAACGCTCAGACGTTCGTGTGCGGCAAAAAAAAAAAAAAAAAGTAATCCTGATGGCTCGGCTGTAATAGCGTCGAGTGCAGATGGTTTAATATATATATACAAAAAGGCAAAAACATGTACACGCCATTAGAGGCATCACCACTAGTGTTCCTGCAGGAGGTTCGGTCCTCGTATGTCAGACTGGTGGCCTGATGATGATCGTTGGTGACGTGGGCTGCCCACGAGGAGCCCCGTGGGCTTCTGAGTGCCACGCGGTCCCGTTTTCCGGCGTGACAGCACTGGCTGTGACCTCGGAGGCGGGGCGACGCTGAAGGCGTGAAGTGTCTCGTTTGATGGAGCTGAGCCAGAGTTGTTGTTTTTTTCATACACGAAGATTATGATTTAGTATTGCGAAGTGTTTGCAGTGTTTGTGCTGTGCTGGCAGTCAACTGATTGTGTTGAAACAAACACACAAGGGCGAGCATCTTTATTTGAAAGCATCCCACCTCTGTCAAGTAGCGTCCTCGGCTGGGGTTCATCGTAACATTAGTGGATTACCTAATCCTGCACCATACATGCAGAACTGGCCTCATGCTCGTGCTTAAAGCTGCACTACTTCATATTTTCATATAATCAATCGCTCAAATGACAATAATATTAAATCATCACCCAACCAAACAGATCTTTTAAGCATTTTGCTGTCTTTCGGCTCATTGTTTTGATTTTTTCAACCTTGCAACTTTTTACATTTTTTTGCTCTATCTTCCCGCCTTTATCACCCACGTTTCTAGTTGCAAAAGCTCTTACACGCCAGTCACCTGATGAACAAAGATGCCAATTAGCTGGCGAACAGGACGGAGCATTTTGCAGCTAAAGAGCCAAATATTTCCCTCAGGAACAAAACGGAGCCAAGAGAAGAATAAATATTGGTCATCAGGTCGCCAGAAATATGGTGTAGAATAGATGCTAATGTTGCTCCATGCCTGCTGGATGTGTGAATAGGCAATAGTTTGCTTACACATTAGCAGTAGCAAACGTAAAAAGACCATAATATGGGAAAAACATCTGACCAGTTCTGCCTCCAAATAAAGCAGATGACTGCTGCTTTAAAATTGTTGGTCATGAATGGAAACGTCTGGAAGTATAATAGTTGTTTTCTTAATTATCCAGATGACTTATTCTATAAGTTACAGAATTAGTTGTTTATTCAAACACTTGACATAACATTTACATTTTCCTGACTTGCAACCTCCTCTTTTTTTTCCGTATAATCGCCTCCGCTGATGTTTCCCCTGAGAGAGCGCTCACATGATTCATTTTTATAGTGGTCATTTCGGAAGGCACTGGCAAACAACTTATTTTTTTCACCGGCACCAGCACTTCTTGTTGTTCAGTCATGACATGAGCAAAAAAGAAAATCAAAGTCAAATCCTCATCCATAATAATCCTGCAGCTGCGTCATCACCGTCTCGCTCTAAGGGTTCGTAGTTTTTTGCTACAAAGTTTTCCCCAAAGTGACCCCTCCTGGATGCTGCGAGTGGGGGGGGAATCCAAAGACGTAGATTATCCGTGAGTGATGATATCTGGAGGACAGGGTAGATTATCCCTCTCCAGATTTATGGTGTCTGAAGAAGAGAGCTCCGTTTCTAACTTGGTGATTATGGCTGCAGGGCTCAGCAGGTTGTTCACACGTGTGTTTGCGTGTGTGTGTGTGTGTGTGAGTGTGTGTGTGAGTGTGTGTGTGTGTGTGTGTGTGTGTGAGTGTGTGTGTCAGTGCTCGCGTGTGTTCATATTTTTCTCGGGACGCGGTACCCTGAGACTGATGTGCCTTGTGTGTAATAAAGAAGCGGTATAATGAGATGCCTAACTTTCCCTCTTTGAATGATATTTTACATTAAAAATGTAAATTAAAAAGTGCCCCCCCTCTTCGCCATACCCAAGACCCCCTCTCCTCATCACCATGTCCAAAACAATTTTCTGCATGGCTCCCTTGCAGTAGTGGAATAGAGTGTATGTTTGTGTGTGTGTGTGTGTGTGTGTGTGTGTGTGTGTGTGTGTGTGTGTGTGTGTGTGTGTGTGTGTGTGTGTGTGTGTGTGTGTGTGTGTGTGTGTGTGTGTGTCCGTCCTCGTCTGGACCCTAACTGATTGTGATTGCATTTCCATCGGATTTTCTCCCAGCGAGAAGCAGAGCGGGGCCCCAGACGGAGAAATGGGATCAGAGGGGGAAACTCATCTCCCCTTTCCCAGACACTGTCCCTTACCGAGTGTGTGGTCACACACAGACCCCGACCCCCGACCCCCACACACACACACACACACACACACACACACACACACACACTGTGAATGGTGTCCCCTATTACTCAGGGTATTAGCATCACTAATGAGGTGTGAGAGAGGGACAGAGATGGAGCAAGTGCAAGACGAAAAAGGAGGTGGATCAGAAGAAACAGAGGAAGAGGAGTAACAATCAATCTCATCGCAGGGTGATCAGTTAGAAAAGGTAGAGCCGGGGGGGGGGGAAAGGGGTGAGAGTTGGTTAAAAGAGGAAGAGGTGAGGTAAGATGGGAGCTGCAGCCAGAAGCATAAAAACATGTGAACAGCGGTCAGGTGTTGAGTATGTGTGTGTGTGTGTTTGATATGTATGCCTAGCTAACAACAGCTTTAAGTGATGCCTTCACCCGTCCTACTCATGTATACTGTGTGTGTGTGTGTGTGTGTGTGTGTGTGTGTGTGTGTGTGTGTGTGTGTGTGTGTGTGTGTGTGTGTGTGTGTGTGTGTGTGTGTGTGTGTGCGCAGGATCAGACTGCCATTTCAGAGGAGCTGTGCCCACTGGACACCTGTTCTTATATCTCAACATTGACACGCGTATTGTTCCAAGTGCTGCCTACACAATAATTCCACATATAGTCTGTATAGCACAAGTGATGGAACATCCTACAGCCTGTACCTGTGTGTGTGTGTGTGTGTGTGTGTGTGTGTGTGTGTGTGTGTGTGTGTGTGTGTGTGTGTGTTTTTTTACCCCAGATAGCATCTTTGCTCTAGATAAACCTATTGTTCTTGCCTCTAACCACCATTATCCCGTTGTAGGGGCAAACAGTTTCACAGCTTCAGTACAAAATCTGGCGACTCGCTCGTTATCCATCTCCTCCGTCTCCTGCCTCCATCCATCCACTTTTTCTTTTTTTGATTTCATACTTTATTCATCTGTTTTTTCCCCTCCTCCTCCTCCTCCCCATCTGGCGCTCCTCTAACTTTTTTTTTTGTTCTCCCCGCACCTCATTTGCGCAATCACTCTCCTCTTTTTTTCTTTTTCATTCCTCCCACCCTGCCTCCTCTTCCTGCCCTCTTTCTTTTGTCTGTCATAGCTGGATGCAGCGCAGTCATTGGCTGCCATAGTCTGTAGCTGGGAGCCCTCTCGCTGAGATAGATGCCTGCCTATGAAAGACATTTGTTTCCTTT
Organism: Anoplopoma fimbria; assembly: GCF_027596085.1. Classification (NCBI taxonomy): domain Eukaryota; kingdom Metazoa; phylum Chordata; class Actinopteri; order Perciformes; family Anoplopomatidae; genus Anoplopoma; species Anoplopoma fimbria. The sequence continues at coordinate 7,574,847 of NC_072452.1, read as the reverse complement.
ACTGTCACTGTGCAATAATCAGCCACTCTAACGTAATCAACATATTGCCCTTGCGGTAAATACAGCTGAGCAAGTGGGTCCACGCACATTTGTGTGGGTGGGTGTGTGTGTCGATGGGGGGGGGGACGGGGGGTCGAGGGAAAGTTTTTTTGTGTGCACTGTGTACCTGCAGTTGTGCGAATGTGGTGACTGTGGTCTTTTTACCATTTGGCAGTGCACGCAAATGCAGTTTCTCGTGCACGTGCGTGCCATGTGACAGAGAGAGATGATTCCTGGTGAAAAAGCAGTTTGTTAGCGAATTAGAGTTAATTAGCCAACTTTCAGTTCCCAATGCTGTAATTGGGCCCATTTCTCTCTGTTTCCTCCAGCTGGCGTCTCTCATGCACTGCGGAGAAAAGGAGGGGAGGGGGTGCGAGAGCGAGAGAAAACGAGAAGGAGAGAGTGGAGGAGTGTGGGGGGGGGGGGGATGGGGGGGGCACTGGGAGCATTACATGTCTGTAGGGTTCTGTGAAGTGCTGGCGAACCCACCTCCCTGGGGGTAAGATCCACTCGCGCTGGGGATTGAGACAGTGAGAAGTATTAACTGAGAGATAATGACGAAAGGAAGGGCTGATGGGAATGAAAATGCAAAAGAACGCGGGCGAGATGAGGGGCGGGGGAGGAAGTGGAGCGGTGGGGGGTGAAGCAGGAGGGGGTGGGGTGGGGGTGGCGGGGGGTAAAGTGACAGAAATGTTGAAGGATGAGCAGGGGAGGCAGAGAAATCATGAACTATTAGAAAAGGGAGGGAGCGGGGCACACGGCGCTGCAGAGGGTTTAGGGGGCCAGCACAGTGGGGGGGGGGGCAAGTCCAGAACTTTCTCATACATTCGCTCTGCTCTTTCCAGTAATTTCCTTTTTCCCCTCTGCACCCGGACCAATAAACCCAGAAGCGCCATGAAGATAGCGTTTATAGAGAACGGACGACGGCGGGGGTGTGGTTGAGAAAATACGTGACTTGTTTAAAAAAAAAAAAAAAAAAAAAGTGGCTAGGGTTGGCAGAATGGGGGAGAGGCGGGGGGGGGAGTAGTGAGGCGAAGACGGAGTGATGAAAGAGAGGAACAGGGCCTCTCTTGGTGCTGCGGCGTGATGATCAGTAGAGTCTAATGAAGGTGCAGATGCCCACAGGAGTCCTGAGCTCTCTCTGCGACCACTGGGAATGGCAATTAATGCACGGCGCACTGAAGGAAGACGCACACACACACACACACACACACACACACACACACACACACACACACACACACACACACACACATACACACAGGCAAACACACACTCAGACAGCCAATTTGAATAGAACATACCAAAACCCCATTGTCTAAATTCAAACAGTATATGGTGCATTCAGCCATACCACAGTTACCATCAGATTCTATAATGTAAATGTCTACCAGAGAGCAGCAGTATGCCCCATTATTCCATACCAGCACCAGACAGAATAGCACACTGCTCAAGTGATTGCCTCTATTGTGCATGTAACCACCCAGAACTCTCAACAACGCGGCCCTCTTCTTTCTTTGGGATTCACTGCACAAAGTGGCCCCTTTCCCTCCGCTGTGTCGCTCTGTATTTCATACATAGCCCTACGAGTGTAACCGGACTCCCATCATCTTATTGATATCTTTACTCCAGACGGCGTATCGGCATCAGAGACACGATATGGAATTGGAGTGGGACACAAGACTCAGGCTGACGGGTCCCTTGCGTGGCGAATATGCTTTGTTCCATGCGCGCGTGTGTGTGTGTGTGTGTGTGTGTGTGTGTGTGTGTGTGTGTGTGTGTGTGTGTGTGTGTGTGTGCGCGCGCGCTCTGTGGAACAACTAGTTTTTAGAGCTGGTTCACTAAGGGACGGCACAGTTATGTAAAGATGAAAGGATAAACTGCTGAGACAGAAGAGTCGGGAGAAATGGACAGAGTAAGAGATAAGGAAGAGTGTGTGTGTGTGTGTGTGTGTGTGTGTGTGTGTGTGTGTGTGTGTGTGTGTGTGTGTGTGTGTGTGTGTGTGTGTGTGTGTGTGTGTGTGTGTGGTGTGTGTGTGTGTGTGTGTGTGTGAGAGTGTGTGTTTGCTTAAAATCTTACAAGCCAAATACGGCTGGTCCGGCCACTTCTGAGATAAAAGCGTCCGCCTCTACACCACTGAGACTGCAGCCTAATGGCACTACAACAGCAAAAGCTGACACATGACGTCGGAGCAGGGGATGGGTGGATGACGTCAACGTCGTCCCTTAATATTTACACTGTGGGAGGCTGGAAACGGGGCCTCCTCTGGCCAAACTGCACACCTTGTTGTCCAAGAGAGAGAGAGTGGCAAAAATAATTTTCTTTTTGTCCTCTTCTTTATATATTGAAATTACCTTGACCTTTGCATATGTCAACTGAAACGCTTCTGTCCTTCCGCTCATCTTTCATTCTGCTCTTTGCTGTGCTTACTTGCTGCCCATTGAAACATTTCAGTTTTTCGTCTCTGCATTGAAGACCAGATGAACATGCTTTTGTTCTACAGTGCCTTCCCCTGCAATCTGCAAGAATGTGGAACGCAGAGTTCAAGCTTTCAGCTGTATAATTCCACAACTGTAAAAGGAGATTGACTCTAGTTATTTAGTTTTACCAAGGATGTGCGGTTTATAAAAAAAAAAAAAAAAAAAAAAGGATAGCAAAAGCCATCTGTGAATCTTTAAAAGCTCACACGCACATCGAAGCGCTGATAGTTCAGTGTCAGGCAGCAGAGGTGCTATCAGTTGTAGTTAAGGAGGAGGGGTCTTAGTTACCTCTAGGTTAATGATCCTCATTAATATGCGCTAATATACCCCAGGTCATGCAGTAATTAAAAATCTCATTTGACGCTCTCAGCTTAAACTGACTGACTTGGCGTCGTCCTACAAAGATTAGCATTTATTATTTGTCTCCGAGGCCTGCACCTCATAGCGAGGGGGTGAGACTAATAGCCCGACGTTGAGCTTTCGACGTGTCTGTCTCCCCCCCCCCCCAGTGCAGAGTCAAGTCTTTTGCATGTGCTTGTCTGGGCACAACTGTTTATGAGCCGAATGGGTTTTGCAGGTTGTGCCTTTGGAGAGTTGCATCACGTTTGCAAGAGAGTGTTTGTGCGAGACAGGCACACAAACAAGCGCTCCGAAAACACACACTCAGATGCACAAGCGCATGTGAAGTCCATCATCATGGGGACTTCCATATTCCTCCGAGTCAGCTGATGCAAGCTGTGCTAATTGTAAGGCTGTATGACGAGTGTGTGTTCTTGCAGAATAAACGGCCGGATGGATGGATAAATAGTCTTATACATGCAATGTATTGAGATTAAGGGTTTTCTGTGTGCATCAAAACACAAACTGCATCCGACAAACATTGTCCTGAAGTGGGCCACAGAGGTCTGTGACTCAACCTATCCCCGTCACACACACGTGTCCACTCAGCCATCCATGACCAATGCAGCAGCTACTTCAAAGAGCCCAGACATGCATGGTAATTTCCAATCGCTTCTCTCCACCCTCCTCTCCTCTCCGCACCCTCACAAACACAAACGCGCCCTTCGCGGAGGGAGGGAGGCTGGGAGATAGTTGGCCCCGATTTGTGGCACATCCGTGAGAGTGCGCTGGGGAAGTTTTTTCGCTGAACCTTTCGTTCTGTTTGAGCTCGCAATCTGCAAGTGATTAACATTTGAATTACTGATGCAGCAGCTAATAATGCAATCAGCGTTCGGGACAGCCTCCTCAGAACGATGAGGAGCTCGACAGCAGGATTTGTCTGAGATCCCCCCAAAAAACTACAATTTTGGAATATTCAAAATGTCAATTCCATTAACTAAGCCCACAATTAAGCTCCAACCGTGAAAATAAATTGTGCTTCTATTATGATTAAATTGTATTAATGACATATAACTAGAAAGGTTTGTAAAAGTTAGGCAGATGTAGTAATTAACCCGGCTTCTAAAAATATCATATTTGTATAAAAAAGTTACAAAAAGAAAATACTTTTTGAAAAAGAACAACTAGCCACCATAATGTGGATGCCTCAACACAAGAGAGCTCATCTTTGATGATCAAGCTCTGCCCCATCTTTGGTTTTGTAACAGAGTCATGTGTTGTGGTCATTTAACCTTGACTTATTTTTATTACCATTTTTTGTCCCTAAACTATAGACTGTTATCAAGAAGTGCTCATTGTTACCGTGAAGCACCCTTTTGGTTGTGGACTACAGTTTTGAAGCATCGAGTTTGGCATTTTGGCCGTCGCCATCTTGGTTTATGGCTGTCGCCATCTTGGGTCGCCACCTTGTTTTTTTGCAACCAGAAGTGACTTAAGAGGGTGGAGCTAAGTACAATGGAATACTATTTATACAACAACGCTGTTAGACATTTGTAGTCAACCAAACTGGTTACAAATAACTTTCATGAACTGAAATGCCATTGTGAAAGGGTTAAAGTTGTAAGTGAAAAACACAGACTACTCAGACAGCGCCCTTGGTAGTGACCTGCTAATGACAAGGTAGCCACACCTAAAGCATCCCCTGCTTTATGGTCTTTTTTACTCTAAATGGGACCATAATTTACTTCATGAAAATCATGCTTCATTGAAGAAGACATGAAACTAGCAATTTACACCATAAACACATGTTTACAATGTTTACTGAGGTAATAAATCAAGTGAGAAGTAGAGTCATTTTCTCATAGGCATATAGAATCGTAGTAAACAAACCGACTGCAGCGCCCCCTCACACTCTACACAACACGGTTTGATCAACTCCTCTTTGGTTTGCCACAGCCAGTTTTGTTTAAAGGCGAGAATTATCACTGTAGCGATGGCCCTGGCAAATCAAAAGAGCCTTTGTAAAATCCAGTAAAGTCTATGTATCTCCTCCTTTTATGTTTATTATTTGTGCAATTCCTTTCACACGCATGTGCACAAAAAAGAGGCACACAAGTTGTGACAGCACGACTGCAGCTTCGCACCGCTCCGTCTCTTTGATGAAGAACACACACATCTCTAAGGCGCAGAGTGCTTCCGAGCCCCGAGGAGCAGAAGGCTCAGTAAAATTTGGCCCAGAGTGTGTTGACTCCAGCCTGTTCACCTTGAGAGAGAGAGAGAGAGAGTGAGAGGGAATACAATGTGGCTGTGTACTGTGTTTCAGCTCTCCGTCCTTTTTCTCAGCTGTTGCTATAAATAGAGGCTGCAGAACATCAAAGAGATGAGAGGTTTCTCTCAGCAACAGGCTGCAGTACACTGATTATCCACTGGCTATGAACACACCATGTGTGTGTTTGTGCGCGTGTGTGCGCGTGTGTTTTTTGCTAACCATCAGAGGAGACACTGCTGACTCAGCCTCACTAGCTCATTGTCACACACACACACACACACACACACACACACACACACACACACACACACACACACACACACACACACACACATACTTCACATAATGTAACATCACAACAGAAAAAATTGATTGAAATCAAGTTTATTCACGAGATTACAATACGACATGTTATCTGTGACTGCACAAGGTCGCAAACCGGCAGATCCGTGCACGGAACAAATCCGCATCGCTTACAGAACCATCTCATCTATCTCCGAGGGCTCTTCCTCTGTCTTTTCTCTCTTTCAAATCTTTTTTTCATTTTCTTTTCTTTCCTTTATTTTGTGTCTCTTTGTTTTTCAGATGTTTTCGGCTCTTTTCACGGAACTAGATTGTCATAGCAACTGCAGCAATTACCGGTTGTTTCAGTGGGGCCCTGCTATGTTGAATAGGTATCCGTGTACAGGCATGCATATGCCAAAGTGTGTGCACAAGATGTTTATCAAGATGTTTATTTCTGTGTGCTATTTCTGCACGTTTCTTTAAGCCTCTTTTCTTAATTACATTTGAATTGAATTCTTCATAACTGCCATTCTTTGAGATACAGGGTGATTGTGGGTAATGTACTTTTGTTTTTTGCACGAGTCTTGTCCCCCAAAATTTTGTAAAATTAGCTCTTTCTTAAAAATGCAAATAGAGTTTGTCTTTTTTGTGAGTGAAAATAAAGGCACCCACCCTGAAACACATGAATGTGGGCAGTAGCTGGAACTATCCGAGTGGAAATATAGGGTGTCAGGAATAGGTGTCAACGTTTAATTTAAGCTTCGATGGCTCACGCTCAAGTGCTAATTAATGAAGCTGTTTTCTGCATTCTGATTTTTTTTTTCAACCGTAAATCACCTTTTTAGCATGACGAGCAGGTGAAAACGTGGAATGTGATTTGAGCTGAAGGACCTCATCCTCTCCTAATCCACGTCCACAGCATGTTATCTGTCCTTCATAATTTGTGTTCCTACCATCATTTCCCCCTGCTGATTTTTTCCACCCCAACTTTTCTAAAAAGCTTTCTCCAGCCGCGGTAACAAATACAGATATTGCTCCTCCACATTATGAAACTCAGAGGGTCTCTCCGAAGCTGCGTGCAAATTTTTCTCTGGTTTTGTTAGTGTCTTCACTAAGTGCCAAGACACAAGTGCTTTCTCAAGTCCTCAGAGAGTTAGTCCGTATTTCTCTCTCAAGCTTCTCTCAAGTGAAAAACATATTGAAGCAGCCTCGCTGGTATCATAGAATCTACCCCCAGCTATGTGCAACACTTGAATTTGATGTCAAAAATTGCTTTCGCCTGGCCCTTAAATGTATTAAGAGATTGTTCGAACATTTGAATAACAAATTTGGAGATAATTGGGTTGCATTCTTTATTTCAAGCTCCAGCATGTAATCCGTAAAGAAATTACTTCATTTTGTATGGTTCTTGTTACTCAATTTTTGAATTTTATACCTCTTATATGTTATTATTTTGGTACTGATTTATATGTTTATTGTGTCCCCTGAGCTCAAATTTGCAAAGACATGTTAGTCTCCTGCTGTCAAATTGATTCACAAATAGGCATCGGGCAGTTTGTTGAACATATGCATTGTAACACATTCTGCACACACACACACACACACACACACACACACACACACACAGATCTGCAGATGTGCTCTTTCCAGGCGTTACAGAGCATGTTCAAAGGTAATGGAAGGCCGAGGGGATGGGTGTCTATCTCTCTGCACCTGAGGTTAAGGGTTTGTTCCTCTGTGTTCTCACGATCGCATGCTTGGACATGCGAGCGTGCGGTTATGAGCGAGTGCCTCTGTGTGTGTGTGTGTGTGTGTGTGTGTGTGTGCATTTACGTTGGAGGAGGAGGCTATTTATTTTGATTGTTTTCAATGAGGGTCCAATGCGTAGAATCCATAACAATACCATCAATCCACGGCGGCAGCAGCAACATGGATGTAATTTATATGGTAATGCCGCCTCCATGGTTGCCCCAAGTTACGCAGTGGACATCTCTGACAATGGACAGCACGGGTGTGCCACAGCATCCTAATGCTATGTACAGCCACGGTCACATACACACACACACACACTAACACACACTTGTACTTCCCAGCAATGGAGGAGGAACGTTTCTGTTAGCAGATGCAGATCAGCGCTGCGGGTAAAAAGGTCGAGTGTATCGCACAGACTCAGCGTGCGTCGGTCTTTGTCACTCCTCTTCTCAGAATTTGAAGAAAAAAAAAACAGCCACTTCAGTGAGGAGAGGGGTGAGCAAAGGCCTTCAGAGAAAATGTGTTCCAAATCACGCAGAAGGTTATCTCTCAATGCGGCGCCCAATGGCGTGTTTTGCCATGTGCAATGCGACTACCAAAGGGGTTATGAGGTTTTTGCGGAACCATTTCTCCGACACTATGCAGTCTGCGTCATGTCAGGGCAAAAAAGAAGGTTGTTAAGAGGCTATTACTTCAGAATGGCCTCAGTCATTGATTTACAGCTTCAGTACAGGACGGGTGTAGTTGGTGGTTGAATAGATGGAAAAAGGCGAAGGTCTTTTGAGGAGTTCTGCCGTCATCTTTTCATATTCGCATATGTATTTCTTTTTCTCCTTTTCAAAGAATTCAGTCAGAGTAGTACTGGTATGTTTGATGAGCCAGTCATCTGAGGCCTCACTATTATGAGACTCGATTTTCAGAAAAGTACTTTGTGGGGGAATTTCTTGTTGAAAAGGTGATTTTTTTTTTTTGAAGAATATCACTAAACCTTTGGCTATATATTAGGTTGTGATAATACAAATAAAGTTGGTAGTGCAAACAATGAGGCCTTTTCTTGCATGGGAGCAAGACATTTAGTTGTAAATCATTAATACCAGATCTGCCGCAGTGCCAAATGATGAGCCTTAGTTATAATGCTGGAAGGAATGTAAAAACGGAAATCGAGAAACGCCATAATGAAGAACCACACAATGTTCACAGACGGAAGCCGTCTTCAACCTGAGATGCAGGCTTTGTTAGTGTGCGTGTCTGTATGTGTGGAGGGTCGGCCTGTTTGGGAAGAGGTCACCCCCTACAGATGTGGAATGATGGAGTGAAGCAGGCCTGATGGAGCCCGAGCTTTAGTCCAGAGAAGAACCCAGACACTTATGTTACACATCAAAGACGGAGATACAATCATCTCTTCAGACGGCGAAAAGCCCAACTTTACTCATTAAATCACATCCATTGAATCATCTTCGTTTTTTTTCTTTTCTGCAGTGTCCCCGTTATGTAAAGGAACGAAACGAGGGAGGGAGGTGGTGGGAGAGGCGGGTGACCGATCCTGGATAGGCGGCGACCTCCATTTGTTGCTCTCACACACGCACGCACACACACACACACACACACACACACACACACACACACACACACACACACACACACACACACAGCAGCAACAGGTGTGCGTCTTGCCAAAGACGGGGCTAAATGCGAAATATTAGAAAGGAATGAATGAGAGGGAAAGAGGAGGCGAGGATTTGAAGAAAAAAGAAGAAGGGGGAGAGGGAGGGGGAGCAGGAAGAGAGATGAGATGGAGGAGACAGACTGCACTGTATAGATAAATAGAGAAAAGGGCCCATTGTGTCAGCAGCTGTCATCACTAAATAGCCCTCAGATCACTGTCAGACACTATCACACACACACACACACACACTCATAAATGCGCATACTTACACACACACACACACACACTCACACACACACACACACATACACATGCTGACTGACAGCTCCCCCTCAGTCCAACATCTGTGCTGACAGCAGCCATGGTAATGAGTCTCCGCATGTGCCAGCATGGGTGTGTCGTTCCTCTTTTTCCACCCTCTTCCCCGCGCATCCCGCTCATTCAATCATCCCGCGTCTCCCTTATCTTGTTGTCTCCCCCCCTCCCTCGCTCCCTACCCTGCCTCCCCTCTTCTCTTCGTCACTTTCACCTTAATAGAAGAGCGGGACGATTGACTCGGCGGCACGAGCCACATGAGTGGCGACTAGATGAGATCAACATCAACTGCAAAGTTGTGTGGTGGATCGATGTGTTTTTTTCTTTTTTTTGTTTTTTTTGTCGCTATCCAGGTGCGCCATATTTCACGTAGAGGTGTGGAGGAGGAAGAGAGGGATGGAAAGAAGGGAGAGATGAAGAGATGATGAATGGCTCTCGTTAGAGGGGTAATTTGTCTCTCCTTGTCTGACTGGGCTCCAGCTGTCGCTCCATCCCTCGCTCCGCTCTCCTCGGCCTACCACTCCTCACCTCAGCCAGATGGGTGGACGGATGGACGGATGCTAGGGACGGAAGGGAGGGAGGGAGGGAGGGACGGAAATAGAGACAAGGACGAGGTGGGGAAGAGGAGGGAAGTCATTGAACAGTCAACAAGAGGAATTGCGTCTGATGTGTAATGCCACGGCACGATAAAGAATGGCTCGGAGAAAGGGAGAAAGAATAGATTATCCAGAGCTCATATGGAGACGGTTCAGTGGAGACGTAGAGCAGCACAACAACGGGCTAAAGCTCAAACACACTGAAATGACTCATTCGAACAAGTCAAAGCCTGCTGCACTCGCAACCAACTAATGACGACCGCGTTTCTTCTGACGCCGTAATGGAATCATCAAGGGTTATGCGCTAATGCCTTTAATGCAGCACCACAGTCTTAGTATTTTTTTTCCCCAACCCCACGATACACTTTTCACACCAATCAACACTTGCGAGAGAACCGTAGATTCCGGAGCAGTGAGAGACAGGCGCGGAGAGATTGGATTGAGAGACGTGTACAGATGGCCGGGTGGAGGCGGGTTAGACGAGACGAATCGTCAAGAGAAACAACGCGAAGCTCGCCGCTAAGTCTTTGTTCTAATAACACAAAGCAATTTCCACTGACCTTTCTGGAAATGTAGCGGGCAGAAATGACTGAGTTAAGGATGCCCCACAGCATAATTGCTGAGGAGATTAAAGTCCCCTTAATTGCTTTTGGCCAACTAGCGCCATTTTTATTTTTTTCCTTTTTTGTAATTAAAGTGATTTAAAATATTAATAACAGCGCTGGCGTACACGTAACCTTAAAGCACACACACACACACACACACACACGTGGTTGCGTGCAAGAAAAAACATGCAACAACAATTAAACAAATCACCAATACCCTCATTATAGGTCTCGTGAAATATGCAAATAGCTAGATCGCCACTCGTGGTCAATTGATGTGAGGGATCGATTCATTTGGATCAATCACTCTTTTTTATTTTTCTTGATTTTTTTCTGTGCGTCCATGGCATATTTCCCTCTTTACCTCTAAATTATTTTAGTTCCCATCCTCCGTCCTCCACTGCTCTGTCCCCTCCTATTGCCTCCTCCACTCCTAATTACCCCCCCCCCCCTCCTCAAATGCTTTCTTTCTACCCAATTTTTTTTTTCCTTTATTGGCAATAACTTTTGTCAGCTCATAGCTTCTGGTCCGTCCTCTTTTCTCCGTCGTCCGCTCTGACCGTTCATTTCTCTCTGTTTTTGCTCTCCATTCCCCTGGTTATCCCCGTGACCCCACCCCCCCCCCATTCTCCATCCGTCTCTCTCCGTCCCTCCTGTCGGCCACAGTGTTTGCTTTGCCATTGTTTATCCATTTTTCACTGTTTGCGCTGATGAGATTGACTGGACACACAGACACGCACACACACACACACACACACACACACACACACACACACACACACATACCTAGACAGAAGACAGGGCTGGCGTCTCTCTGGGGTGTAGTTAACGTGGGGCTGTGGAATCGATCCGAGCTCTGGTTTCCATGACGCAGAGCTATAAGCTGGAGCAGATCGGACGGCAGGACAGAGACATCACTCTGCCTCCATTTCTATCAAATGTATCTCTATAAAGCCGCGATGGCACGGACTCAAAACGCTTGCTTCCCATGATTAATGTGCTTCATTTAGTGGCATCGTAGACGGGCGAGCTCGCCAACAAATACGTCCAACCACTTTGTTTCTTAAACGATATCTCTCTTAATCCCCCCCCACCCCCCCCTATCTGCCCAGGTACAGTTTCCCCAATCCAAGCAATATTGCACCGTCGGCTAAAAAGAAGCTCCCCATTTATCATGGCCTTTACACATTTTGATTTCTATCAATACTCTGTGATGGGAAGGTGAATGCTGTCAAATTACAATCACACCAAATCTGTATTCTGAAGAGTTGTCAGTAAGAGAAGGAGAAAGAAAAGGAGAAAAAAAAATAGTATGATGATGAATGTTCCGCCATCTCGGCTTTTTCTTCAAGGTCTCGCTCTTTCCTTTCTTTCTCTCCCTCTGTTCCTGCCTATTTTGTTTTTTTGTTCTGTTGTAAAAGAGAAGCGCAATGAAAGAAGACTAAAAGACTCGTAACTTCTTCATTTTCCCTGTGAAGTTTTCAGTGGCGGATGAAAGAATGGATGAAGTTTGTAAAACTAGGGAGGAGCTAACCTATTTACTGTGCCCCTCTTAAATAACTTTAGAAGGTGAAGGTAAAGGCATCACTAGGAAAAAGAGAAAAAAAAGGTTTATTTGTAAAGCTGTTAAAAAAAATAACATCGCTGACGCCTGAGGCTATCATTTTGAATGTGGAATAAGGTGCAAATAAGAAATTATCATTGAGTCAAAGCGTCTTCGGTCGACTATCTAATTAGAAGTTGTAATAACCCGAGTCCTTCGGTGGATTGGCTGGACTCGGTGGCCTCATTCTTGCCATATTGTTGATTGATTGAGCTGCAAATATGGCAGACATAATTATTCTATATTTTGAGCCGTCTCTTAATAGAATTTATTAGATTTGTCTTTGTCCTTGATTCCCAAACCTTTGGAGAGTAGAGCGAATTGTCTCCATCCCTCTTTCCTCTCTCTGGTGGATGGGACAGCCTGATTGTGTCCACGCGTCCCATGGCTCCCACTATTTAAAGACTTTGGCTGTTAACTTTCCTTTGTCTCCCCCGTGTAGAGGACGGTCGTACAATGGATGTAGGGCCCTTGCGAAAATCTTAATCCTACTGCTTTTACTGTTACGGTTTTGAATTTTGGAAGACGAAATTGCAAACGGAAAAGTTGAATCACAAGCAAACGGGCACTGTTGCCTAACTTAATATACTCTATATAGCTTTAGATGCTAACGTTAGCAAGGAAAGATATTGATCTTATCATGAATGCGTCCGTTCATCGTCTTATCTACGTGTGCTCATGTTACACTATATTTTAGAATTCAGTATGTTCAGATATATTCAGAATATTGTCTCCTAATTATCACTTGTGGCTACACTAACTGCTGTTCAGCAGAAGTTGCATAGGCTCGTTTTCATTTTTACATCGGTAAGATAGATGCAGGACAATATCTCAGTGCTACAAGTAATTTGTTCTTGAAGGCTATATGGATTCAATAAAAAATTAAAATGACCCTATGTTAATTCAGTTGAAGTCATTTGCATGGAAAATTAATTGAAATTGAGCTAAAGTGAGCATAACTTCCTGAGTTGAAGTGTCACTTATGAATGTGTCTAGGAGATCTTTTGGTCTTTTTGTGTGAATCTACATTTCTATATTCAGTGTCTCCGGCCTCGACAGGCCTCTGTGTGTTTGTATCCAAACTGCTTTACATTGCTATGACCAGGGGCCTGTTCCAAGAAGCGAGTTTAACGAGTTAACTGGATGAATATGTCGAGCACAACCTGCAGCAAGTCTCTTCACAAATTCCATTTTTTATTGTCACCCAAATAAAATAGAAAATGAACACCACTTTTTTTTTTCCATCACTAAAACTACTATTTCAGAAAGAATGTACACGTTACTCTGGATAATCCACGAAACACACTGTCAACAGTTTTCACAAGAAAATACAACAAATAGTTCCAATGAGAACTGTCGCCATTAAAGTTCCATTCCTCCCTCTTCACTTATGTTCTGCAAGAACCCTTTGAGGAACTCTATGTTTTGAGAATGATCCAGGTGTCTCAGTAGACCTTCAGGCCCCTGTGTCACTGTCAGCCATTGCCATCTGTTTTGTCTAACGTCCTCCCCCTCCCCCCCCTTTCTCTCCCTCCATCCTCCAGGTCGCCCACTCCCTCCGACCTCTTCCTCCTCCCTGCTCCCTCCGTCCCTCCCGTCCTCCTCGTCCGCCCCCCCCACCACCCCTCCCCTGGCCCGTCCCCGCCGATCAGGGAATGCCAGGTGCCCCTGCTGGAGAAAAACTCCAACCACTCTCACCTGGAGCCCCACCCGGACGACCCGTATTTGCTCCGGGCCCAGACCTCCTCCACGGGTAAGAGAGCTCACCATTCCAACCCCGAAACCCCCCTTTATCCTTTCGTTCATTTTGTTTACGCATCAACGTGCCATCCATCACCTGGCTCGCTGCATTACCTCATTGCGTGTCCATTTCCTGATCTGATTTAGTCGGTGCTCAATCCTTTAATGCAATGTCACATCTTGTTCTTTTTGCCATTTGGTTTCTTCTTCTTTTTTCCCCCTTTTTTTTTGCATTTCTCTGAAGTCAGCATTTGTTTGCAAAGCTAGGAATAAACCCAAGGGGATTTACGCAACTGGTATTTACATTCTGAGGCATCATAAAATATTCAGTTAGATATTTAAGATCGATATTGATTGTAATCGCGGTTAATTATGGATCTTGCATTTTTTATTCAAGCCGAAACAACTCCTTTCATTGATCGTGCAGAGGAATTAAAAATCTGTTTCTGTATTTTAAACAGAAACACATTACCCAGCATATGTTTGCGGCTGCCTGTCAAAGAGCTCAGTTAATTAATCAACTATAATGCTGAAAAGACCATCAGTTTTTGAAGAAGCACAATCAAGAAACAACAAAAGAAAAAAAAACACTCTCCGTTCCCAAACTTGACTTCGTAGGTGGTTGGAGTGACAAAACAAACCGGTAACGTCTTAATGGGTTACAAATTTAAATGCAACCCTCACACCTTAGTGAACTGCTGCCAGAAAAACAATGATGCAAGTGAAAGCAACCCTTGCACTCCTCAGAGAGCGCATATCAGTTGCCAGTGAGTAGGTGTGTGTTTGTACTTATTCTCCATGTGACATTAATAACGCGCCGGAGAGTGAAAGGTAAGGGGATGATGAATTTAAAGTGCCGGCAGGAGGATCAGTGTAGCAAAGGCAAACTAGTTAGTTTCCCCTGGCTGTAAGCTCTCTCTTTCATCATTGGACGCCCTGTGTGCTTTTATCACACACACAAACACACACACACACACATCTGCAGTGATGAGTTTGTTCATCAGCACACACATTTATTCTCAACAATTAGCTTCCGTGGGCCAACTCTGTCCCTCTCTTTCCCGCTCTTCCCCTGCTCCTCCATTCCTCTGTGCATCTGCACTTGTAATCAGCAGATATATTTAGCAGAGGCCTGATGGGAGGGAAGGAGGGGCGGGCAGAGAAGTCCTAATGTGATTTTTGGTGGAATACAATCTATTGTTAATGGCGTTAGGCTCTCCTTTGATCCAGTATAAATCTTCATTAGGGAAGGCCCGGGTCCCAGGTTCAAGAGCAACGTGATTAGGAGGCTTTTAAAATGACGTTACATCAGCCTTCTAATTGGTTTACTGTTTGCTGGGGCAACATCAATCATTAGCCCAGTAACCGCACAGCAAATAAATTCACTCTGCCACTGACACCCTAATGGCAGACACTGGCAAAGAGGGAGAGCGAGGCTCGCAGGCACACTCTCTCTCTCTCTTTCTCTCTCATTCTTGTTCACATACACCCACACGTTCTGTTCTGGGGCTTCTTTTTAGTCTCTGCTGAGCATGTACACACAGAGACAAAGAGAGAGGGAAAGAAAAAGAAGGGGGGGAAAAACAACCGAGAAGCAGGAAAAAGAGTGGCGCAAAGAGGCAAATGGGAGCAGAGATGGAGAAAGCCAAACTTTGACTTTTGAAGTTGTTTAATGAGACATCTTGCGAGTAAAAAGCAGTCAAAAGGGAGACAGAAAATAACTTCTAAGGGCACTAGCAAAAATGCATGGAGAAAGGGACTGAAAGGGAGGCTGACACCAAGAGACACGGGGAGACGAAAAAAAAGAAAAGGGGGAATGTGAATAAAAAAAGGGTAAGCCGATGAGAGCTGAGAGGGTGAACGAGAGATATTTGGATGGCAGGAAAACAACATTGAGATGATGAAATTGCAAATTGCCACGTCTCCCAGCCAGGCCTGCCGATCTAATGGGTGCGGAGAGAGTCCTTGGCTTTGGGCGTCCATTAAAATCGACCTAAATGAGTTTAGAGTGGCAGTCTGGCACTGCATAAACACACCCTGGCATGTAGGAAGTCACAGGAACGGCTGCGAGGAAATAAAACACCTATAACCGGCCGACTGTTTATGCATGCGCTAGTGCGAGCGTATGCCTGTCTGCGTGTGTGCTTTTGTGTGGGTCCTGTAGAGATCTGACGCTGGGCAGGAAATGAGCCTTACCAAGCCAGGCAGAAACTGACCACGGCGACATAATCCTCAGGAAGCCGCATGCTGTTTGTATGTGTGTGTGTGTGTGTGTGAGTGTGTGTGTCTGCAAGCACGTTTGTGCGTGCTCCTCTAAAGTAGTCCACCATTACCTAAGCTAACAGGTGGACAGACATGACTTGTGTTCCTAGTGAAGCGTGACAGGTGAATGGGAACGGAACGGCGCTGCAGAGGATTGGCTGGGAATTGGGTCGGCGTGTGTTTATGTGGGAATACTGTCTGGCTCGGAGCACCTGTCTGGGAACGCTCCCCCGGAAACGCCGGGAGAGCTGAGACGGCCAAACGGAGCGTGGCGGATCGCTCCTGGAAAGAGCTAGCGTTAGCGCTGCCGCGGCCCATTCATTATGCATGGGGAATGCTAAGCTATTTTTAGCCCGGGCCTCTTCTAAAGTGGCTAGCTCTCTGCTGCCAGGGAAGCCACCTCAAGTCACTGCCGAAGCGATGCATGTTTAATGGCTTTGTTGAAACAAAAGGCACAGCAAAAAAAAAACGCGTCGCCTTCCCCTTGCGCTAATGTCATCCTTCCTAATGGTGCTTATGTAAGGGTGACATTTGTGTAACAGTGGGAAGATTTATGTGTGTGCGCGTGTTTAGTTATGTGTGTGTGTGTGTGTGTGTGTGTGTGTGTGTGTGTGTGTGTGTGTGTGTGTGTGTGTGTGTGCGTTGGTGAAACGCACATGTGCATTTCTGCTCATGGAGACTGTTTGTTTTTGGCTGAATCTGATGACTCTTCTCTAGCGGATTATTGCCTCCTAATTAGACAGAGATGACTAGCCAAGGCAGAGGCGGTGCATGTATGTGTGTAAATGTGTGTGTGTGTGTGCCTGCATGTGTAGCTTTATGTCTTTAACTCTGCTTTTATGCATGCATGTGGATTATAAGTGTTTGTACGCGTGTCTCTTTCATCTCACCTCAAGCTCTCCTTCCATTGTGCTCGGCGTCTGAGCTCTGAGAAGAATGACAAACGGGGAGCATGTGACATTCTGAGGCAGAGGACATATGAAGCGCCGGCACATTGGGATATACCACCTTTAAAAACGCGGGGAGCATAGCAATGAGCTCGGAGAGAAGGCGCGTGGGAAACAATGGAGGGTGGCACAGTGTTTTAGATTTTTTTTTTGCATTTTGAAAAAGAAGGACAGCAGCGGAGATATGGGGCGTGAAATAAAGACACGGAGAGACTGGGGGAGTGGGAAGGACGGAGGGAGGATAGGGGGCTGAGCCCTGCAATGATCCGTTTTAACTGCTGAATGGGCATTTCTATCCTGCACACACACACACACACACACACACACACACACACACACACACACACACACACACACACATAGATGCACAACCTGCCCTGCGACTTTTCTCTGTTAACCACAGAAAATGTCAATAAACACTTTGCCCATCCAGGGCTGCAAAACAAACTGTCTTGGTTGATTCCTGCTGCCAGCTGGCCACACACACATATAAAGACACACACACACACACACACACACACACACACACACACACACACACACACACATACTGTGAGATTAATGTGGTGTGGCGAGCCCATGTCTCTCACTGGTGTGTGTGTGTATGCAGTGTGCTTAAAAGGGGAGGCAGGTTAGCAGACAGGCTAATGCTCCTCCGCTGAATGGGGCTCCTTTGAATTTTGGCGAGCATAATGAACTTCCAGGGATTAGCCGGAGCCAAACCCACCAGCTTACAGCCCCCCCCCTCCCCCACTGCAGTCGCATGGGAACCGTGGACAGAATAAAGTGGGTCAGCTTTCAACAGCAGTCAGAAGGGCTCAGAGCTCCTCCATGAAAAAAATAATAAAAAAAATGCGAAAACAAAACAAGAGGGCTGTCGAGAAAAATCTCCTCACGATCACTGTTTACTCACACTGGCGAGTGAACGAGAGAGAGGGAAGAAAAGAAAGGGAGAGATAAAGTGGAATAAAATGTGATCTGCCTGGCTGCTCTCTAATTGCTCTATTTCCTCACAGCATGTTTTTTTGTTTTTTATCAGACCGGGTTCCTGGTAAAACGATTGTTCCCATTAGCCTACCTGCGGGTCGTACTTCAGCAGCCGGACAATTCATCTGACTAACCCATCTTAATTTATTGGACCCGTTTACCTCCAGCCCACTCGTCACTGCGCTCTGCCTCTGTTCCAATGGTCGGACAGACTTATGTTTATGTGGAAAAATAATCTGCGGTTTTCTTCAGAAGTTCTATGGGTGTATTAGAAGAAGAAAAAAACGTCTTTGTACCTCGGCAACTCAGGCCGACCCCACTTCTCAGCTTGTTTCTATTTTCTCCGGTGCGCTCTAAGAATTTTTTATTTGTATTCCTTTATGGATTTCAAGCCGACATGAAAATGAATTTCTTTGACACCACTCTACTGTACTGTAGCAGGAAAAAAGAAAGCCATTTGTGTCTGATCATAAATATTCTGCAACATACTAAAGGGCTGTGTGACAAGTGGAAAAATGTGACTATTTTATTTTTCGTATGTTGCACATTAACAATAGTAAACACTTGTAGTGAGTGATTTATGTGCTTTATTCAGCAAATATTGATTCAACGCAGAATAAAAGAAACAATCGCTTTCTATCATGTAACATTTCACTCCAGTTAACCTGACGGTACGTGACAATTCTGTCAGTGCCAGGAGGCTGTAATGAGTGTCAGTGCATAGAAACACTTCTCGAAGCATATCTGGACACATTAAATATAATTTGCAAATGTAGATAAAAGTGTTTTCATCATTTTATTTGAAGAGAAATGTTAAAGTCTAAAGTACAAAATGTGGTAAATGTGAGTCTCTGCAACACCAAGGATTTGACCCTGTGCAACAATGTCGTGGCTGGACTGTTGAACAGCACAATTTCCCAGTGGTGCAGGATGAGTGCACACACACACACACACACACACACACACACACACACACACACACACACACACACACACACACACACACACACACACACACACGCACACAAAAAGACCCACACACACACTCGGAGGTTCATAGAAAACTAATGCTAAAAAAACATGTATTCCTCTTCCATACAAGGTTTGACATATATAATTCATCTGAATTTGAATGAAAAAAATGTTCAATATTTATGGCAGGAAAGTGAACAAAGGCGAACCGTATTTTTTTTTTTTGCTACGCAGATTTAAACATGGGAGACAGCGGGGTAGTTTGTGAGCATGTTAGTGCCTACTTTTATTTTCCAGTATAGGGCTATGGTGTTGTGTGGATTGTTGCTAGGCTTAGATAAACCTATTTATGCAGACGGGGTTGTAGTCGGGAGCCCTCTTTTACATTTATCGGTTCATTGCGGAGGGGAAGTCAAGTCAAATTTATTTATAAAGTGCTTTTAACGAACAATATTTGTCTCAGAGCGTTTTACATCTCTGCAGAGGACACAAACAAAATGCAAATAAAAGCGAGATGAAAGAGAGGAAAACAATCCACGAGAAGGAACGAGGCTGCGTAGGGGAGGAGACCACGAGAAATAAAACTCTCTGCACGCTCTAATATCAATTTACACTCTGCATGTATGATGCAGGGGTTTGACTTTCCCTGCAGGTGCGTAACCGCGTGTACACTTGCATGAGCGCGTGGCTGCATGTATGTGCGTCTGTTTCTCCCAGGAGCGTGTTTGAACGTGCAAACAGATGCTTTGTGTCTCTCCCGGGGAGCAGAGGTCGGGCCCCTCCATCTTTTATCTCGTCTCATTCCCCTCTTCCACTCTTCTCTCCTTTCACAAGCATCTGTTCTTCTGGGGGCCTCGTGGGTGACACCTGCGTCCCAGCGGCGCCGCGGCGGAATCAGGTCACCTTACAAACTGCTCGCCATTACGGCTGCAGTTGCATTAGGAGCTCGTTGCTCCGTATATGCTCCAAACACCCGTCTAGGAGGAAGGAAATGAGAAAGTTAGCATGCAGACATATTGCTATAAATACACTTACTGCCTAAATTGGTTTGCATGAGCTGGTTGCTGTGTGCATCTATGTTTTGGTCGTGTAAAGTCGTCTATCATTCATGCCTGCTAGGAATCTCTTGACCGACAGATATCAAAGCAGACAGGAGAGTGCGACACATCCACCCATCTCCCTCCTCCTTGCATGGTTCTTATCCAATTCAATAGGAAATGACAAATGGAGGAGGGCAAGTGTGATCGCGCAGCTTGACAAAGCAGCACGCGTGCATATGTGTGCTCACTCTGTCCTTTGATCAGCGCCGAAGAAGGCATGAACAAACAAACGCAATCCCCATAATGTATTCCAACGCTCAGATGTGTAAAAAAAAAAAACAAAAAAAAAACGATTAAAGCGCGGCGTGTCGTATTGATGAAAGAAAAAAGCAAACTGTGTTGTAAAGCAAGAATTCAAACCCGTAATGTAACATCAATGACTCCAGTGTGTCTTTGCAGTGATATGCCAACTTTTCTATTCAGACCGCATTACAATAAAGCGTGTGGACGGTTTATTATGACATGCGACGTGATTCCTTGACCTCTTTTTTGGTCAGCTTTGCTGTGAGCACGCGCACCTGTCAATGTGTGAACAGAAGTATGCTAATGCACAAGCAGTGATGCAGCTGTGTCGAGCTCCTTCTACAGTATGATATGTGGTTTATTGATTTTCCTGTACGAGCCCACACAGGCTCACACAAGCTCTAGACGGGATCAGAACCCCCCACTGTTTCACAGAGAGAGAGAGAGAGAGAGAGACGGAGATAGAAAGGTGATGTGTGAATGGGTGTTCTTGTCTGACTCATCCGGGTTTGTTTTTCAGCTCTCTCACTCAACAGTCCATTAGCTCAGAGTTGGAAGGGCTGGTATTGGATTCTAGCTGACATGTTCCCCCAAGTCTGAGAGCAAGAGATGAGGGCACACGCTGTGCGGAGTGCTCTAATACTGCTCACACACACACACACACACACACACACACACACACACACACACACACACACACACACACACACACTTCCTCTCAGTTGTGAAAAAGGAAACATGAACAAAAAGAGTGAAAGTGAGAGAGAGTGGAGAAGAATTGGCTAAAAATAGAACGGACAAAACTTAGGAAAAATGCGCAAGGGAAAAATGTGAAAACATGATGATGATCAAATTTCATGTATCTATTTAGCTGAGGTATCCTGCTAAAATAAGTTATCGACCATTTGGAAACAATGACACCTTCTCTAACAAAATGATTGCCGACACAAAAGTAGCACATAATGGAATGTTAATGAAGTTATTTGCTCGCTGAAAAAGGCCTACTTTCTTTCTTTTTTTGTCATGCTTAGAAATAAACACTTAATATCAAATAACATTTCTGTCCTTCATTTGTAGCGTCTTGGCATGAACTCCTCCCCTCCCTTCCTCTGAAACTCTCTTTGATTTAAATTGACTTAAATTCTTCTCTGTTCTTGTCTTCTTCCAGGGGCCACCAACCACCACAGTCAGTCCACGCTACGGCCCCCGCTGCCCCCTCCGCACAACCACCACACCTTATCCCACCAGTCTGCCAACAGCCTGAACAGAAACACCCTGAGAGGGGGACGCAACCCCATTCATGCCCCGGCTCCGGGCACTGGAGACGGGCCCACCACCCCAGAGTCCGTCCAGCTGCAAGACAGCTGGGTTCTCAACAGTAACGTGCCGCTGGAGACCAGGTCAGAGGAAATATCTTCCCTTTAATTTATTTTATTTAATTTTTTTGCTTATATCTCGAGCCCCGCCGTAAGCACAGCAGTGTAAGAAGTCTTAATTAATCAATAGTGAGGAATGAAAGGTCAGAGCCATGCTGCTTACAACAATATTACTGTGAACAACGAGAATGTTGCGAGCAGAGACGATAAGAGCTGAGGTAACCTGATACAGAACTCTTTACCCTCTCCAGCAATCATAGACATAGAAGAAAACAATCCCACCAAAGGAAAGCATTATTTTAAGTCACCTTGAACAAAATAAGTGCTGTCGTGCCAGGATAAAACAGCAAACAACTGGCAAGCTAAACCCCTAACATGCTTGCTTAACAATAATGCTTACGCTAGCTTAGGTAACACAAGCTAGCTTTTAAGCATTATAAAGCGTATGGAAGGGATGTATTTTTCTTTACTACTGACTCCTGGACTGACAGCAAACCATGCCTCTTTTGTTGAGCAGCTTATGAAATGAAATGAATGCTCCACTTTGGGCTCCTAAGCTCTCCATTACTTCAAAGGTCAGCTGTCAAGGTGGTTTTCGCAGTTGGTAAACAAGTTTGAGAACGCTCACACAGTGAGGTACAGGCCAGTGTGAGCTTCAATGCAACTCCATGGAAGTTAAAAATGCTCGCACAACTCTACTCTTGTACACCATGCTCTATTCACCAAATGTTAATAAAGAATCAGTCCAGATAGCCGAATTTAATGGCTTTGATGGACTTGCAATTGGTCAACAGCGTAAATTGGAGTATCAATGTTCACCATAGTCGAACTGTACAGTGTGCCCAAGCTCCAGGCAGATTTACTCTGCCTCCTCATGCAGATTTTGAATAATCAGACTTTGTAGAATGACATTTTACAATTATAAATAATGGTACGACAAAGCCCTTAAAACCTAATATCATTTTCTTCTCATATATTCTTTCCCCACAATGAGTTTGTGTTTTCA
This sequence comes from Anoplopoma fimbria, assembly GCF_027596085.1. NCBI lineage: Eukaryota > Metazoa > Chordata > Actinopteri > Perciformes > Anoplopomatidae > Anoplopoma > Anoplopoma fimbria. The sequence goes on along the minus strand of NC_072452.1, from coordinate 7,552,265 downwards.
ACAATCTTCCTGTGCATGCATGAAGGTCCAAAATCAGGACTAAGGATGAAAGGTAGAAATCATGAACTTTGAACAATTCAACTGATTTGTCTTAGAGACCCTTTATATTTTTAGCACTATAATATAATTTGTTAATGATGCACCTAACGGACACAAGCTACACGTTTTAGTTCGCTAAGCAAACGCAACAGAATATCATGCACAGTGTATCACTACACCCAAAGCCAGTGTATTAACAAAATGAAAATTGCTCCTGGCCACTGATCCACAAAGGTGTGCCACTCAAATGCATTCTCTACCTCATCTCCCTGTGCATCACATACAAAAAAAAGCTTCCATGTGTCAAAGCCATTATGCATGCACCCTGATGTGAGGGAGCAGGAAATACAAACCATTTCACACACCCTACACATGTGCTTTTGCCAGTACACAAAGAACACTTACCAGGCAAACAGAGCATTCATGCCGGGTATTACTATTCATGAGGCATGCAGTGAGAGGGGACACTGCCTACATGCTTGCTAGCATGCGCACCCTCGCTCTCGGAGCATTTACACTGCAAGCTGTAGTTGTGTTTCTCCTGCTGGGCGCCGGGGCTTCCAGCTCCGACGGTCCCAGATAAGCTTGCCTGAGTGCCGGGCCCTTTGCAGTATTTATGAGGCCCGGCCATGTTTAATTCAGCCCTGCTGATCTCAGGTCCATGCTCAACCTGTACTGATGCATCGCGTAGGTATGCATGATGGATAAGAAGAAGCGCGGTGTTGAACAAGAATACCTACAGCTTAAAATAGAAGCTTTTTTCAGTCAAATTGTTTATCCAGGCTTGTGTTGCCATAGCGATGCATATGCCATAAAATCGTTTCAGGAGACAGGTCGTTTTTGTTATTCCTATTCTTGCAAATTATCTTTAGTGAGATTTGGCTTTCAAAAATAAAGTTATAAATCCACTTTTCACAGAAGCCGCTTCGGCCGCCATCTTTACAGATTGAAACGAAGCGACACACACACACACACACACACACACAAACACACACAAACACAGTGCCAGTATTTGGTCATGTTCAGGTGGTGGGGTTGGGCATGGCTGGGAGCCCGCCGCAGTGAATTGAGCCCAGAGCGACCGACAGAGTCTCCAGCTCCACCCTCCAGTCCAGATTGGGCCCTCCTCTTCTTGGTCTGGCGATGGCGGAGATTGCGTGGGCTGGCTGGAGCTGCTGGAGTTTGGGACCGGAAATCAGAGCCAGCCGGGCCGAGCCAGAGAGTCACACCATCCCCGTGTTGGCAAAGCCCGACCGCCCATCTCGTTGGGAGCGCACGATCGCGTGCGTTTGTGTGTACGTTTGCATCCAAGCATGTGTGCTCTCTTTGACTATGACTGCTCCCCATTGTAATCATATGTTAATTTTGGCATTTGTTGTCCACTCGTTATAGTATAGCAACGTGTGTGTGCGCGCGTGTTTGTGTTTTGGCTTGACCCGATAGTGTGACAGCGCTGAGAGGATGAAGATTGATCACCTAAGAACACCCCAGGGCTTGGATGACTGGCAGAGAAAGAGAGGGATAGGACAAGATGAGAGTTGGGGGCGGGGGGTGTGATATAGCAGGGAGCTATATAGGGGAGGGGAAATGGAACCGAATAGTTTACGGTAGTGAAGGGAGAGATAAAGAGGGAGAGAGAGGGAGAGAAATGGAGAGAGGCGGTGATTGAAGGAGATTGTTTTGGGGAGTGTGTGTGAGAGAAGATAGGACGGCAGAGGAAGGAGATTGGGGCCCGTAGAACATGGATACATTTACCGGTGTGAGATAAATGACTATAGATGGCCTGTGTGTGTGTGTGTGTGTGTGTGTGTGTGTGTGTGTGTGTGTGTGTGTGTGTGTGTGTGTGTGTGTGTGTGTGTGTGTGTGTGTGTGTGTGTGTGTGTGTGTGTGTGTGTGTGTGTGCGTAAGGCGGGAAGAATGCATTTATCCGTATGCATGCCAGCGCACGTGTGTACATGTGTTGCGGCATTTCGCGAGAGAGCACCTGATTTCCAATCGGTCCCTTGGAGCCTCTCGGCGAGCTGATGCCAGTTTCAATCTCTCCCTGTGATCTCAGGACATTCCCCTGCTCCCTCCGCTCTGGGCCACAGCTCTGGGGGAGAAATAAGATCACTGAGAGGGTTGCAGCATCTCAATTTATCTGGAAGGAGCAGCAGAGAGGTGGGGGTGGAGGTGGTGGTGGTGTTGCTGGTGGGGGTGCAGACTATAGGTTACTTTCAAATGCATTACTGCGCTGACAGATTCGGAGATGCTACCCGTGGAAACCACGGGGGGTTGAGGAGAAGAAGAAGGAGTCGGCTACAGAGAAAAAGATTCTTGCCCAGCCCTGTGACCGAGACTGTGGTATGTTTATGAGACCCACATAATATCAGGTTTATTTATGATATGATCTTTTATTTATTCAGTATATACTTTAAATATATTATCCATTATTATTATTTATAGCCACAAAGTAAGCTTTCTTTTTTCGACTGCACTTTCGCTATAGGCTTATGTTATGTCATGCTGTGATCTCATAAATGTTGTCAGCAATGCAGATAATAACTCTTATTGTCTGAGATTCAAAGTTTTTGTCGACCTAAGTCACAGCAGTTGAGAAGAAAGTCTTGCCACAAGGTCCATTAAGAAGCTGTTCTTGAGCTTTTGATCATATAACATGATCTTCATCGTACGATGGAGTCCATGTTGGATTAATATAATGCTCCACTACTAAATTTACCTTTTGGTGAGATTTTTTTACTCAATTAAATGTAATTTCCAGGGGGATTTAAACTGAAGTTATCCACTAATGCAATACTCACTTTCTTTTTTTATGAAGTCATACCAAAAATATTAGGGTAGTCCAACCTGAGTGGCCAGAGCTAGTAGAGTACAGGACCACACCCCTTGACTCCCAACACGGGACTTTTGCTCATTTTCAAGTGTGAAAATTCCTGAAACACGACAAAGAAACAGGGTTTTCCCCACCCCACTTCCTGTCACAGCTTTTGTAATGGAGTATATGAACTTAAAACTAACGTCACCTCAATGCAGACTCTACTGGGTCTGCATTGAGGTGACGTTAGTTTTAACTGGTGATTATCAAACTACATTCAGCCGCCATTACTCCATGCTGCTCTAATCAATTACTGCGAAGCAAACATGCAATGTGATTGACCAATCATTGTTGAGTATAATCAGATAGATCCTGACGCATCTCCTCTACTTGACGATGAACAATTGCCTCCCTCATTAAATATAAGACCTTCACCACTGATTGTTTCCCCTGAAGCTTAATAAGCCTTATATTGTATTTCATTAAAAAAAAGTTATGAATTCCTCAGATGTTAGCGTAGGTGTTTCAGGAGATGTGGTGCATGAAAACAAGCCGTTATTTGAGTGCACTCTTCCTTTCATGTAAAGAATTCCTTTATAACATCTCTGTGTAGCTGAATTCTAGATGATGCTTTGTATATTTTTCTTTTTACACATATCACTCAGCACTCATTGTCCCATGTCCTTCTTCAAAGCCACACTCAGCGAACAAACGCCCGTTCAACTGTGTCCATCTGCCCATTGTTGTTTCCTACAATTGTAGCAGGCAACAGTTCTCACAACGCCATTCTCGAGCATCCTTTTACTCCCTGAGCCTTTTGTTCCATTCTGAGATCTGACTGTTTTTTCTTTTTTTGAGTCACCCCCACGCTGAGCCGACCTCCGCTAATTGTTCTCTACCTCTGATGATTATTCTCATAGCGCTATCCGAATCAACCACATGTTTGTGAGAGCCGAGGAAAAAGAAGAGTGTGCGCGCTCGCTCAAGGGGAATGCGAGCTTTGACTTCCTGCTAATTACCCAGCATGCTCTCTGTTCTGTGGTTAATTGTCCAGGTCCTCGCTTTCTCTCGATGGGGGACCGGGTTGGAATAGAGTGAAAACATCCTCTGTTTGCCTTCCAATCTATAGCCTCCCTCTGCATCCTCCATCCCTCTCTTAGGTCACTTTCTGCTCTGCAAGGATGCAAATTAAATGCTCAGTAGCACATACAGGGCAATCTCGCGAAAGAAAACCCACATGAATTTTTATTGTTTGTGCGTGGGCGGGTGACCATGTCTGAGTCTGTGCAAATGTGTGTCAGTGTGTGAGTTAGCGCTTGCTCGTTCTGCGTGTGTGTGTGTGTGTGTGTGTGTGTGTGTGTGTGTGTGTGTGTGTGTGTGTGTGTGTGTGTGTGTGTGTGTGTGTGTGTGTGTGTGTGTGTGTGCGTTGCACGTGTAAGACAGGATCCATGACAGCGAGGTAGCAATGGTTACACTTCAGGAGGGGGTGGGGGGGGATGCTGCTGCTGCTGGCAGCTCAGTGGAAGTAGGAGGAAGGGGAGGTGGGGAGGGGTCTCTGTCAGCTCTCTCTAATTATGTGTGACGTTTCCATGCTGGACCACTGTCAAAAAAATCCCACAATGCTCACACACAAACACATTCACGCGCACGCGAGCCAACATACACACACACACACACACCCCGGCCCTAATGATACAGAATTGTGATTGCCGGCTGCCTGCTATGATAGAACCCCTCCACAGTCCTCTGCAACATAAATCAATGTCAATTACCTCCCCAGAGCACATTAGACACTTTCCATTCCTGCTCGTAATTAGTATGGCCCATAGACATATTCCCACCCCACACCAAGCTCGCTGCGGAGCTTCTGCACACAAACAAACGGAGCCAGGAAGTGAAATGAATTCGGGGGGCCCCGCGTTCAAATGCATATCAGCACATTAAGCATTATGTCTCATATATGCCGTCGTCGCACAGAAGGCAAGTAATTGACCAGATCACCTCCTCCTTGCATACGCGCACACATGAGAGGTATTGTAATTAATTACCGGTGGCCTTGCCATCACAGAGTGGCTGTGAAAATGAGTTGAAGCAAAAGCACATGCTGGTTGACCTTGGAGTGTGTGTCTGTGTGTGTGTGTGTGCGTATACACATGCCTTCCATACGCGCTCATGCGTTTGTGAGCGTGTAGGTCTATGCGTGCATATTAAAAATGAGGGCTGTGACACTGAGAGGCTGGTATTTTTAGACAATAACCTCATATTTCTTTGCGTGCCACCTCCTTGCGCTCATTCAGCCTCTATGCGTCTAGAGGTTGTTTTTTTCCCCCCTTTTTTCTTCCTTCTATTTTCCTTGGTGTCACAAGGCGTACCTGACAGGCAAAGGGGGAGGAAGGAGGAGAGAAAAGGTCGGGGAGGAAAAATGAGAAGAATCCAGCATGATACCAATCTAACAATCAGTGGCATGAGATGATGAGAGAGAGAGAGAGAGAGAGAGAGAGAGAGAGCACAGACTGGCTGAATAATTGATAGAGAGTGAAGCGGTGCTCCCAAACCAAATCTGTATGCTCTTAGCTCATCACCTGTTTTTACCGACTGTTTTTAAGAAGAGCAGTCACATTTACAGACACGCTGTTGTGAAACAGACATTATTAAAGGCATCAGAAGAAAAAGGAGACACAGCAAAGTGCAGTTTAGCATTATTCTAAATAATGTGTCATTATCACTGGTCCTACTAGCCGAGTCTGAATAAAAGAGACGGTGAGGCAGAAGGAAGAGCAGAGCATTGACACACATTTGTGCACGCACACACACACACACACACTTGTTTGTATTACCTAACTTCTGAGGACACAATATGTGAGTCACATGTCTCGTAGCAGAGGCAGACGTGAGTCACAAATCTGGTGACTCTAGCATCCACTAGACTCCACTCAACAAAGAAAACAAAGACTAATTCAACTTTGAAGCCAATGACTCTTGACTTTACTTCAGGCTTTTTTTCTGGAATTACATGCTCCTTTCCAAAGCCCAAATATTGAATATTCTGTTACAGTATAAGAAAGTGAAGAGTAAGTTCATTTCGCTAACAAAGGATAGACTTTGATTAAAAGTGGATGTAGCAGCACAGACGAATCATGATATCTTGTGTTGTCTCATTCACATATAGGGGGACTAGATGTGGTAGTTGGCAACAAATTTACAGCAACATGCAAAACAAATAAAAAGATAGATCGATAGAGATGTAATATATTTCAACCTCATTCCATCTGCGCTATGGTGCCAAGTGTAAGTATAAACAAAGCTTTAAAGTACTTTTGCCAGCTGATGTTAAAGCCAATGTTAGCACTAGATAATTAAACTTGCAAACATGAAATCAATGAGCCCTAGACGATGTTAGTGTGGTAGGATAATATATGCATCTTAGATTAGCCTAACAATGCTGCTTATTACATAATGACTTGTTTAGGACTTAGTTTAGACTTGACTCGGGACTTACCTTTCTTTATTTTTACTCAGGACTTCGTAGCATAGACTGTATATAAAAAGTGTATGTACTCATCACCCATCGGTTTGTGGACTGTGCCATTTTTGAAGACTAGAGTGTGGCATTTCTGCCGTCACCACCTTGGTTTTTTGCCACCAGAAGTGCCATGAGAGGGTGGAGCAAAGAACAACCGAATGCTGAACAAGACATATATAGGAAACCAAAATGAATGAGAACATAAACTCAAGGTAATAAATCTAGTGAGAAGTAGAGTCATTTCTCATAGATATCTATACAGAAGGAGTTGCTCCCTGATGGCTATTAGAAAAACATGCAAGTTTAAAGCACATCTGCATTGGCTTCACTTTGTTTAGACTTGGCGGTTGAAGCGTTGAACAGTGCAATTAGTTATTGTGCCAGTATGTTGGGTGTTCTCTATGGTTTTGCCTCCTAATAGAGTAGTTAAGATAATCAAGCTAAATGATTGTTTACAACCTTAGTTTGATGTGTATAATGCTATCATGCCTGAAACATTATGGATAAAACTACTTAAATAAGACCATATTTGTAATAACAGGAAATGTTGTCCAACCCTCAAAACATGGCTAACATCAATCCTGAAATGAGGCTCCAGCCCTCGACCAGCCTTTTGGATAAATGAGGAGGACCAGACAAAATGTCCTGTCTGTGCAGAAATATCCTCACTGCAAAGATCAGAAACTCACAAAGAAAGAGGAGCCAGAGCATGTGCATCAATGTGAAAAACACACAAACGAGCAAATTCCACAAAGACAAGCAGACCTCCCTCCCCTCAGTCATCTTTGTTGCAATGGAGTGACATCGCCTCCTCTGATCTGTCACATTCACCCGAGGGCTTTTCTTCTGTCGAACCACCTGTTGTCTGTGTAGGGGCAGCTCCTCGCGCCCCGTGTGGGTGCCGCGAAAGATGTCACAAAGGTGGCACAGACGTTCCTCTTCTTGTGTCCTTGAAAAGTTTCATTTCCTTACCATGGCAACAACGTTTCCTACAAGGTCAGATCAGAAAAAAAGAGTCTGAAAAGGAAGGCAGGAGGAAGGGAGGGAGGGAGGGAGAAGGACACGAGAGAAAGGAACGGGGGAGATGTATATATGTATGTGAGGAGGAGAGGAGTTGCGGTAGGGAGAAGGAAAATGATAGCATGGAAAACGGGAAGGGGAGGGAGAGGAGCGAAGGAGGCGCGTTGGGTGAGCAGGTGCAGCGATATCAGAGGATAATGGGTAATATGAGCAAAGGGATGATGGTTCAAATCCTTCTTTTATCCTCTCTGAGCTCTGACCTCACTAGGGCAATGAGGACAGGGAAGGGGGACGGCAGTGATCCTCTGAAGCCATCGAGAGCGGGAATGCGGCGCAATCGTAAGTGGGGTGAGCGGAGGCGAAACGAGGGAATGGAAGGAGGATAAATAAAAAAATAAAATAGTGCAGCAGGTGGAGGTTAAAAAGAGACCTTGGACTGGAACGGGCTGAATTGTAGACGCAATCAGTTCAAGGATGTTCTAACCCATATGGCAGGAAGGGTTCATTGGGAAGAGAAATTGGACAGAAGCTTGCACATATGTGACCCTGTCGCTCTGGTTCTGATTGGGCGGTACTGTGGCTTCATGTTTACCTCTCTACCTCTCCTTTTTCTCAGCCCAGAAACCAATTACTAACACAAATACCACGCCATCTTGTTCTACCTATAGAATGACCTGTTTTCACTCCTGTGTTTTTTTCCCCTCTTCAGGCACTTCCTGTTCAAGACGTCGTCAGGGACCACCCCTCTCTTCAGCAGCTCCTCCCCCGGTTACCCCCTGACCTCGGGGACTGTGTATTCTCCGCCCCCTCGCCTGCTACCCAGAAACACCTTCTCCCGCTCGGCCTTCAAGCTCAAGAAGCCGTCCAAGTACTGCAGCTGGAAATGTGCGGCGGTGACAGCCATCGCTGCCGCCGCCCTGCTGGCCGTCCTACTGTCCTACTTCATCGGTAAGTGATATAACGCACCATGAGCTGTTCGTGAATAGGATCCTTTAGTCGGTTCTGTTGAATACACATGCTTAGTGTCTGTTTGTGTCTGCCCTGACCCATAGCACATGAACTTTGCTCTTATCTGTATTCATCCCACACCTCAGCGGGGAAAAATAATGCCAAGCTCACAGCTCGTTGTAAACAGAAAGCAGAACCTCGAGGTGCGATGGTTGTCACTGGAGCCTCGTGCTGCACTGTCAAAATGAGACTCAGCAAGGTCCCTGGCCTCCACTCTGCATCAGCAAACAGCCAGTTACACAGACAGGAAGTTGCACACACCACAGTATACTGCGGCTGGGTTTTTTTTTTTCCGAGAGCAGGTATCAGTTAAGATAGGAATCCCCGACTCACCCAGCAGGGGAGCGGACGTCTCTTCACTGATCTGAAGCCAATGCGGGATAGTCATACTTAAGGCAGATGCTCAGAGGAGAGCACTTAGCGAGCACACAGGGAGGAGATTCTGATGGCTGCTGGTTGATCTGAAGGGGAAGAGAGCGACAAAGAGCAGCGAGACGGAGAGACAGTGTGTGTGTGTGTGTGTGTGTGTGTGTGTGTGTGTGTGTGTGTGTGTGTGTGTGTGTGTGTGTGTGTGTGTGTGTGTGTGTGTGTGTGTGTGTGGGTGAGGATTTTATCCCCTTTTGACCTTGTTCACTGGACAGGAAAATGCAGGCCTGTATGTGTGTGTGTGAGAGAGATAGACAATAGAAAGAGGAGGAACAGAAAATCTATGTTTGGCTGTGTGTGTACGTGTGGTTGGTGTGTGTGTGTGTGTGTGTGTGTGTGTGTGTGTGTGTGTGTGTGTGTGCGTGTGCGTGTGTGAGGAGGCAGATGTGTCACGAGCCCTTGATTGGCCTCTTACCCCAGAGACTAGAGTCAACAGATGGGGGATCTTAGGAAACAGTGGCATCAGCAGAAAGAACAACCTCCTTATCTCCTCTACATACATTATTAATACAATTTTACATTATTTATAAATATAAATATATATATTTATATATACATCACCATCCGTCTCCCCATCCACAGTGAATGTGCGTTTGTGAATCCGTGGGCTCAGTGCACTTTAGCTTGCAAGCCTGGACGTGTCCAAATAGCACATGTGCACTCTCTCCTCTCATGTGTGTGTGTGTGCGTGCTCTGTGTACCCCCTCGGAGTGCCCTTGAGAGCGCCATGCGACCTCCAGAGCAGATCAAGGCCCCTTGCCTTGGGGCACACAGACCGATCCGTCCTCTCCTGAGCTTTGGACGGTCACACTGCGCTGGACAGCTACATATGGAGCTGCGAAAACAGAGGAGTGGCCAGAGGAAGGAAGGACCGCCCCTGTTGATACTGGAGGGCTAGGGACGTAGTGGAGCGTATGGAACTTGCCAAACCCTCCATCTTATTTTTATTAGCAGCGTCGGGTCTCAGTCCGGGGGCTGCAATAACACAGATATTTGTTTTCATCAGAGTAATTGTTAATAATATTAAGCTGATAAGGAAATAATGAGGAAAATAATTCAAAAATGTGTAAATCTGAGAACATAATTGCCTGCCTTATCTACACTTCTTTACTTTTTCTTTTTTTCCCCCACTACGTCAGTGTTAGTCCGCCATCTGGGTACTTCCCAGACACATACAACTTGTTAACTGTGTTTCCTGTCTGTCTTGACAATTATTTGAATTAGCTTGTGATCCATAATAAGAAATTACTTTTTACCGGTACACGTCCGCTCCCAATAGTGTGGATATACTGTGCTGTGTAATTAAGCATTTTTTGAATGGAGTTCAGTGTGTGAGCACATTTTCCTTTAAGCTCCACTTTCTGTGTTTTAACTGTTTTATTGTATGCCAAACGTCAGTGCTTTGCCACCAAACGTAATTGTGCAAGTGCCTATAATTCAGTAAGCTGAAGGAGGCTGAGATGATACTTTATTGTCATTACAGTATTACTTTTGCTAACTGTGGGGCTCCTCTATTTTTCATCTGCTGTAAGGAAATGTTTCGCTCCGGTGTTTTGTCTGTGCTGAACAGAGCTGTAGCAGTGCTGCCAAGCCTGAAACCCTTGTGTTTACCTAGCTTTTTGTAGCGTTAATCGTGCAGCGAGTCTCGGTCGGAAGAGTTCACTGCTCATAAGGGGGATTTCATAGAGCCTTGTTTGTGTGTTACGTGTGTTTGTCTGTGCGTGTGTGTATGTGTGTGAGAAAGCCCAGCACTCACTGGGGGGATTGTGCAGAGCACCCAGAGCCATGCAGCGTGAAGAGGACCCCTCTGAGGCGTCCGCCCAGGAGCCTGCTCATAAATTACTCCAGGACACATGTGCCTGAACAGCACTTTTCTTTTTGTGCGTGCGTGCGCGCGTGAGCGTCTGTGTGTGAGCACTCCTCCCCTGCCACAACGTGTGTGTCTGATTGCGAAGCTTTGTGGGCCCGCTTGCCTTCAAACATTTTTCTTTTTTTTCGTGCTTCTCAAGGCCATAAATAATGCTTCAGAAAACGCCAGACAATCTTCCAGAAACACACACACACACACACACACGTGCATGCACTCAGAGAACCTTTTAGAAAGGCTGGACTCAGCATGCTTCAGGAGAACCGTAGATGTTATCTCTTTGAAGCTTATTCACTGTGTCCTACTGTTAGAATGGAGCCATGGGGATGAGATAAACACTCACATGGATCCACAACATGGAAGAAACACGTGCAGCTGTGTGTCTCTGCATATCTCTACAAAAATGTGTGTTTGCTAGTTAGAGAAAGTTCATTTGTGTGTTCGGCTAACGCGTTTGGCTCCCAACTCCAGCGGAGTATGGCCTTGTCTCTTCGTGTGAAGGAATGACTGAACGGATGGAGGGAGGAGGATAAACGAGAGTGCTTGTTCTTCATTCCCCCGGCGTCTTGTTTGCTTGCTCCGCATGGAGCTGCCGGAGCCAAAGGAGAGGTGGTTGCTAGGATACAGGTGAGCGGCTGGCATACAGGAGGGAAGACGGGCCCGTCATTGTGTACGGCAACCTGGAGAGAGCGAGATAGAGGGAGACGAAAAGGGAGAGGAGGGGAGAGAAAAATAGAAAGAGGTGGAATAGAGTTAGAGCAGAGAGGGCAGAGAGGATGAAGGGAGATTCGTCACTGTCAGCGTGAGGCCACAACATAAATGGGGGAGGAAGAGGAGGATAGATGCCTGGAGAGACAGAGGAGGAGGGTTGAGGCTGAGATGTCACTGTTGGCACCGCGAAGGATGAGAGAGCGAGATTGAGGGGGAGAGAGGAGAGTGGTCTGTCGTTTGCACTGCCGACGGGGGCTGGGGGAGGAAACCGAGGGAAGGCAGAAGGGAGGAGAGATGAAGGGGGAGCGTGGCCTCCTGAGGTCCTGTCACCTGGAAATATCCGCGGGACTAATGTCTCCTAATTGATCACAGCGAGCGGAGAACAGAGGGAGTGTGACAGAGAGAGAGAGCGTGGAGGACGAGAACAAGGGGAGGTGATGACAATATAAGTTAGAAAAGAGGAGACGGATGTAAGAAGTCTCGGAGGACAGGAAATGCACGGGGAGAGAGGATACAGACGGAAAAAAAGAAGATAGCGAGGAGATGAGAAGGCCGGTGTGATGCAGAGGTGAGAGATCGAGGACGTGTCAGCGTCCAGGTGGACTGTTCTCACGCGGACACAGGTGTGCCCTTGACTGCAACGAGTAAACTCGCTCGCGGGCGCCGGTGTCACCTTCGCGGGGGTGTTTCATGCAAATGTGTGCGTGCGCGTGATGGCTGAATTTGTCAGGCACATTGGCATACTCCACATGGTATTGTCACCACTGATGAATGAGAGCGCACAAACGCACGCACACACACACACACACACACACACACACACACACAAAACGCACGCACACACACACACACACACACACACACACACACACACACACACACAGACACAGTGTATTTTTAGTCGTGCTCTCAGCTCCCCTGTCTATTGATTAAGCACACACACACACACACACTCACACACACACACACTGTCATCGAGTGTGACCTTCATGCCTCTGAGCCGACCACTTTCCATCCATCATTGCTGTCTCGCTGTACCAGACTGATCACAATCGCTTACTGCCCATTCTTCCCGCTTACAAGCGCCTCACTTCAGTGCATTCATAATGCGGCTCCCTTACATAATAACATGTTAATGATTTGTACTGCTCAAAGATGTAAAGCTCTGCCAAAATACACTGGGTATTAATGGAATCAAAGTTTGCATTTTATGAAAAGAAATTGCATATTTTCGTCATTAATCAGAGTATAAGAATATGATGGCTGCACTGCCAAAGTGATCATCTAGAAGCTGGGTAACAAACAGTGGCATTTCAGGAGAGTGTGTTTACAGGTTTGTACACAGTTTTAAACTGTATGCTTTTGTGTGTTCACACCAGACAGAAGAGCATAGGAAAATAAAATAATGAGAAAGAAAAGGTTGAATTCTGGTACATTGTCAGCACTTTTTGAGTTTATTATTAGAGATATCTCGGCCTTTTCACAGGCATCCAACTCACAACGTGAAACAGCACACTATTATTGTAAAGCCCCGGGCTCTAACAACCAATCAAGAGGGGGAGCCACTTCTCCAAACACCAAAGACAATTATCACATCACATTGATTAAAATAATAAAAAAACAGGACCAAGCCATGCCCCCCCGGATTTCACATCACCATGCCTCCAAATTAAATGTTTCCCTGACACACAAAGACACTGATTATCACATTTTACATTAAATAGTGTCTTCCTGCAACATTGACAGCTTAATGAAGTGCTTCCCAATTCATTTTGACCTTTTACAGCAAAGCAGTGCCTCCTCTATGAGTTCAGAGCATTCAACCAAAGAGCAATGTCCCCCTCTTTGATTGGAATAGGTAATTATTCATTATGTCACAATAAAGAAAGTAAAGCACAGAAAAATCATATGTTTTTGTAGCAGAATTATGATTTGGATTACTCATCCTTATCTCATTAAGATACTGGTTATCACGTTCTGGAGCCACTGTCTCTGTATATGCTTCAAGTAATAGAACATGAAGAGAGAAATGGGGAGAATACATGCAAATGCATTGCAGATTTTGTGTCCTTTTTACAGATTATTTCAGTTTTGGCCCCGTTTTTGGGCGAATCGATGTCTACTAGCAACCCCGCTATCACAGGTTATATTTCTAACACTTGCAAGCCGTTGAGCAAAAGTGTGATGTTCCTTTCTTGGATTGTTTCATTACCAGCTGCAAGAGCAGCGCTGGTATTGTTTTCACCTTGTGAGTCAGTGTGTGCCTGTCATGGTGGTAAAAATGTAGTCCTGGAGACACTTACTGTAGCAGGAACTACCACAGAGGAGGTTTTCAGTTCTTTGCCAGGTGTTTCAAATGTCTGTCTGTGGACCTTGTGGAGATTTTCTCATCACAACATTGCAAAATGCAGTAATTTTACTTTTTACGTGTGTAGTTGAGATCAAAATGAAGGTGAAGTCCAAAGATGAGTGCATTCCAAGCAAGAGCACCAGAAGTAGGGGGGTAGGAAGTGGTTAAGGGGTCATTGGCCCCTGACTTTACGCCTGTGGCCTGATTCGGCGTCTTGGCTGGTGTGATCCCATCACAAGAAGAAGTCTCTAGTTTGAATAGTTTTCAGAGGCTTGAGTAGGTCAAACTATTCTTTATTTCGCAAAAATCTCTAAGTCATTGGTTTTTCGGGCAGAAATCTGAATTTATTTCTCTTCTTTCCCACCTTTTTCTAATCATCTCACAGCCTGTCAGGTTTATCTTAGCAACCCTGTGGGGAGCCTCAACCCACTGCCTTAGTACATGCCTCTGGAAATAGAAGACAGAAAGAAAAATGGAGAGAGAACCCAACTATGTTGCTGATTGTGTGTTCAAGTTTAAACATTTTAATGTTATTTATTATTTTGACAGATTTTCTCATTTTTGGCCCTCTCGAGTGAATCGATGCCTACTAGTGACCCCTGATCAAAATATATGATTGATGTTCCCTTCTTGGATGGCTTTAGTTTATTTGGATAGTTTTTAGATACCTGAAAAAGTTAACCTATTCATTATTTTTATTATGAATAGGTTAACTTTTATTTATGTATTAAACCAAAATCAAAAAAATCATGTCCTTTTGAAGAAGAAATGTTTTTATCTATCTTATCAATCATCTCTGGAGCCCTCAGCTTTATCTTGCTTGTCCTAGGCGGTCCTGACCCCAGTTTTTTTTTTTGTTTGTTTTTATTATGTCTTTAATAATAAGAATAAAAAACAGTGTGCCACTTGAGTATGTGGACTGTCTGCTTCAGTTGCGTCGGGTCTGCAGGTCGCTCACATCGTGGCTGCCTTCCAAAGCCAGCTCCTTGACCCCAAAGTCCCCTCTCACTCTGCATGTTGCTTCCCGTCTGCCGATCCGCGGAGGAACAGCTAGAGGTCAGGATGTGTCGCTCCTGCCAGTGTGGGTGTGTGTGTGTGTCCGTATACGTTCGGTGTGTGTGTGTACTGAGGTGAGGTGAGGGCATATGGTGAATGCAGGAACCTGGGCATAAGGATCAGACGGGGAGCGTGTGTCCGTAGCAGCAGGGCCTGTCGCACTGATAAAAGGTTAGGATCCTACCACACGTCGCCGGTCCAGGAAGAGGGCAGGGCATGGCCAGGACCGGGCTCAAGGTGCTGCACCATCTGCACCAGAGAGGATAAATGGGTCATCAGCACGGGCCAGGTGATGCAAAGCCGAGTGCACACTTGTTCAGCAAGCACACGGTGGAAACATCAACGTTCGTCCTTTGACTTTCTGTCTGTTTACCTGGAGCTTCTCTACGTGCTCTGGAGGATCTATTCTTTGCTTTGATGTTGTTGCTTTAATCCAGAATTCGCCGCCTCTCTGACGCCACTGCGGAGCGTTCGCACCGCCCGCATCAAGCGCGCGTGGGCTCATTTCATTCACTTATTTCCTCATTCATTTATTCATTAGTGCGGGTCTTTATCTGGGCCCAATCGTTAGTCCAATTAGGCCCATGGTGCTTCGCTGGTCCTGTGTTGGAAACAGGAGATGGATGGAGGCAAAGCGAAAGGAAAGAAATGGCTGTCCTCTCTCTCTCTCTCTCTCTCTCTCTCTCTCTCTCTCTCTCTCTCTCTCTCTAACCCCCGACCCCCCCCCTCACGTCTCTCATTTTCTTTCAGCCTCTCCATCTCTTGGCCTACAGAGCGGACTCTTCGCCCATCTCTCTGGCTCTCTCCCTCCCTCCCTCCCTCCCTCGCTCATTCTCTCTCCCTCTCTGATCTGCGATAAGATAGCATAGTTCCTCATATCCTGTTTCTAATACAGATCGATGAGAGGGAGAGGACCGAGGTAGGAAGGGATGAGACGCGGCAGAGTGGGTTGATGAGGAGAAGAGAAGGCGCAGGGAGGGGGTGGGGCGGGGGGGGTGGGGGGGGGGGTCAGGGTAGAGATATCTGAAGAGGAAATGAGGATTCAGAAAGGAGGACATCACTCAGATTCACATCTCTTTTCATTTAGCCCATCACACACACACACACACACACACACACATGCGCGCATGCACACACACACACACACATGCGCGCATGCACACACACACACGCACGTGAGCACGCGGCTACATCTGCGGCGGGCCGTCTCAATATCTCAGTGCCAATAAGGAAGCCATTTCTGCGGCGTGATTGAGTGAGTTGCCGTTTCTCTCCACCAGACGCTGTTTCTGCAGGTGGGAGCTGCGAGAGAGAAAAAAACTCACATAACCTTTTGTGTTGCAGTCAATTACAGTTCAGTTGCATCAGCTGGGTGAGGAGGTCCCGTCGGGGGTTGCAGTGTGTGTGTGTGTGTGTGTGTGTGTGTGTGTCCGCGTGCGTGCACTTGTTGTTAATGCCGTGCGATTTTAAGCATGCATACGCAGATACACACAAACACACACACTCAGGAGCAGACAAATTGTCTCTCTCAGTGTCTATGACCCCCGAGGGCAGCAGCCAACCGCCGCCCCCGTCCCTCTGTCTGAGACTCTAAATGATCTCAGCAAGCAGCGCCTTCAGAACGCATCTGAGAGAGAAGCCTGCTTTATTTATAGACTACATAAGTAGATATTGTGTGGTAAATTCTACGAAACATCCCAAATGGCCTGAATATTGAGCAGCCGAATTTTATATATTTTTCCTTCGGCTCTCTCCCTCTGTTTTAGCACCGCACCCCCTTTTGCCGCAGAGATGGGAGGGGGGAGAAAGGTGCGAGGGATACAGACAAACGGCCAAGATGTGTCGTCTCCGGTAGACGCTTTTATGCACATGTGTTTGTTTTCGGACAACCAAATGTCTCGCTAAATGAGGGCCTTGGAGATGGTGGGGGGGGGGGTAAGGCAGGGAAAAGGCTTCCTAAACCAATTAGCAGCCGGGCCGAGGATGGGCGGGGCTGGTCTCAGCTACAATTACCGCCCTAATTGAGGTCAGAGTTGTTAATTTAGTGGTGAATTAGAACAGTTAATATGCATTTACCAGGACGGCCATGGGAGATGGCAAAGAAAAGTGTGTGTGTGTGTGTGTGTGTGTGTGTGTGTGTGTGTGTGTGTGTGTGTGTGTGTGTGTGTGTGTGTGTGTGTGTGTGTGTGTGTGTGTGTGTGTGTGTGTGTGTGCATACACTCGTGCTCTTTGAGTAATCTCCGTCGCATTGCAAGCGATTACATACGAAAGCATGCAAAGGGCCATTCTCCTGCCTTTGGTGCAATTAGGAGCAGTGCAATTCGGTTCAAAGGGAGATGCGGGCCTTTAAATACGACCGTGATATGGTTGAGTTGAGGCAGAGGCGGGCGAGAGACGGGAGAACACAGAGGAGGAGCGAGAGAGCGAGAGAGTTTGAACAGTTGGAACATGTTCCAGAGAACAGAATGATGATGATACAATATCTTCCAGTCAGGGGACACTCAGTGCACAGTCTGCCCGCAAAGTCACCTCTCTCCAACTCTCTCTTTCCCCCTTTCATGCAGAAATCCATTTTGCACCCTTTAACTCTGAGACGTATAAATATTTCCCAAAAACACACGGAGCCAACACATGAGAATTGTATTTCTGTCTGATTGCCTGCGTGGAGAACCACTTACCATCAGAGGATGAATCACCGCCATCTTTTTTCACCCAACCAGTCAACGCAACGCAGGGCCACTCATCCCTTAAATCTTTCCTCTCCACTTGCCATCTTCTCCTTCCTTCCTCGTTCCATCCGTAGGGGTGCCTTAGTCGTCTCATCCTCTCTTCTCTGCAGCATCATCATCATCATCATCACTGGAGCCTGTTTCCCTCGCTTTTTTTCTTTTCATCCTCAGGGGATTTTATATGTTCTTTAATATTCTCTCAGTTCTCGCTGTCTTCCAGTATTCTCTCTGTTCTTCTCCTGCTCTCCTCCTCTCTGCCGAGGTTCAGGGCAACTTCTTCTAGAGCCCCTGACCCCCCCGGTCATTTGTCCCTTCTGCCCATCACTCCATCCATTTTTCTTCTTGTTTTGTCACAGTGATCATGTGTGCTGCTGCCGTTGTTTCAGAGGCTGTCTTTTGCAGATGATACTGGCAAGCACTTTGCCTCTCTGAATTATGCATTGAGATTACATAAAAAAAATAAAAGAAACTCTTGAAGCAACAGATCTATTTTTAATCCAACCCGTTTGCTTGTTAAACCTGTTTCTCTGTGATCTTTCCATGTGTGTACGTGTGTGTGTGTGTGTGTGTGTGTGTGTGTGTGTGTGTGTGTGTGTGTGTGTGTGTGTGTGTGTGTGTGTGTGTGTGTGTGTGTGTGTGTGTGTGTGAATGTGTGTGAGAAAACAGGGATTAAAAAGGAGCGCAGCCCAATTCAGACTATCTCTCTTGTTTCTCCTTGTATCTGTCAGTCGAATTTAATTCAGATTGTCTTCATTGGCATGGCATTTAATAAAGCCTTCCAATGCTGCTTGAAAACAATAATTACGGCAATTATGATCCGAAAAGAAAAATGCTTAAAATCACGGCAATACAATGCTAAATACATAAATTTCAGCCATTTCATTTTGGCTAAAATTACACCCTAACAAAGTCAGAAGTGTTAGAATGAGGGATGGTGCTCGTAAGGAGAATTATAACACTCTCTCTTTGTCTCTGTCTTTCTTTCTCTCCGTCTCCCTCTCCCTCTCCCTCTCTCTCTTTCCTGCTCTTTGTGTTGCCGCAAAAAGAAACCTGTTGAAAGCATTGGCTTTTGTGCTCTTGTCGCAAAGGAGTAAGAGTGCCATCTATTGGTCAACTTCTCGCCAATAGATGGCCACAGACAAAAAATAGAGTCGAGTGCGAAAACTAATTTAGGAAAACCATACATGTGCACCGGCCCCCTCAAACACACACAATGAGCAGACGTACACAGCTAGCTGTGGGGCCGTCTGATGTGTTCTTGGGCATGACCTAGATGGAGAGCACCCTCACAATAGACTCACTATAAGCTTACTGTCTCTTGCCGATTCAATAGGTAATCTTTCCATCGACTGCTTCCCGTGATACCATCTTGGCGCGTGCGTGCGCCTGAATGTGTGCGCGGACGCACGTCTGCGTTATCTATGAGGAAGGACAGGCGAAGATAAGAAGAGAAGAAGAAGGAAAAAAAGGGGTGAATTAAAGGGAAAAGACGGGGAGGAATGAAGGTCAGCGTGATGAGAGAGGAGAGGGCAAGAGGTGGATAGAGGGGAGACGGGAGGGGAGGGGGGGAGGCAGGACACTGTAGTTCCTCCGCTCCTCGCCCTCTCGCTCCGTCTACACCAGCAACCCCCGTGAAAAATAAAAAAGAGCTGACAGTGGAGGCCGGGCGGCAGCCGAGGTGTCAGCGCTTTCCTTTGACCAGGAGCGAGGGAGGGGAGAAAGAGCGAAAGAGAGAGGAAACATAAAAAGGGTAGAAACAAAGAAACAGATAGAGAGGGAGCGGGAGGAAGGAGAGATGGGACATCGGGGGGGGGGGAGTGAGAATAAGTCTGCCCCGGCAGCAATTCCTAAAGCCTGCGTCTCCTCCTTTTCTTGCAACTTTTTTCACTCATCCCTGTGTGTGCAAAAACTGGGCAAGTGGAGATAGAATTTGACAGCAGGGAAATTGATTCCGAGGTGTTATAGGGCTCATGTGGTGGTGATAAGGCCAACGCAACAACACCTACATAATGCATCGTACGCGATCCCGCATCCACACCGTGTGCATCCCCAAAGCTCACATCTCAGTGTTCATGTATGTATACAACACAGCAGGCGCATCGTGCCTTTTACAATAACATATTTTAAATATTCAATCATGAGCAAAGGGTGCACACAACGTGTTCTTTCCATCACCACGAACATGGGCGCTCGTTGTTTATTTCGACTCAACGGCACACCGAGCCCCCGTGCTGTAAATACTCACTAGCAATGCCGAAACATGGATTAATCCGCAGCTGTAAATAGTCCCCAACAAATGCAGCGAATCCACACCGGGCGACGCTTTGACAGCAAGCTAAGGAGGAGAGAGACACGCCGAGAGAGTAAAGAGCTGACAAAGGGAAGGGCCAACACACGGGAACGGTCTCATCCCACCAGCACACAGAAACACAACAGGGGGACAAAAGAAGAGGAGAAGAGAAAGGAGAGAGTCATAGAGCGATCTCTTCAGAGAGCAATCTGTCACTTGCTCTCTGCAAGATGGTGTCAAGGCCTCCAAATGAAAGCAGGAGATGCTGTCAGGTTGAAAGAACATTGTGAGAGGTGGGAAAGCGAAAGGAGAAAAAAAAAAAGTATCGTTATGGTTTTTTAATTGTCTGTTTTGTAAGACTTGTTTTGTGTGCTGTCGGTTACCTGCCACTTTGTTAGCAGTATTTTTGATTGGTACGCATCAACACAAGGTGTGAAAGCAGCGTGCTTTAAAAGCTGCACCCGTTGCCATATTGATGACAGATCAGACTCAGAAATGTGGCCTCCTGTATTTCTTTGGCTTGATGAGCTTTAAAGTGTTGCTTTTTTTTTTTTTTTTTTTTGTATATCAGTCTTGTAGACAATCCACTGTTCATGACATGTGTCCTCACACTCCCTCCTTTTCTCTCTCCACCTCTTTGTGCGCAGCGATCAACTTGCTGGGTCTGACATGGCAGCTGAAGCCATCCGACGGCCAAGTGTTAAACAACGGACTGGGAGCTGGCTTGCCTGTCAACAGCGATGTGGCCACGCTGCCCTCTGGAGGCAGAGGTATGAACTACAGCACACACCCACACCCCCACTCCGCCCCACACACGCGCACACAAGCACACAAGAGTCCTAACAATGCTACCGAAAGAATAAGGCTGGTGATATTCATAATGTCAGCAAATCCCGTGAGAAGAACAAAACCAACAGTGAATTAACCTACTTACAAGCCCTGCCTGTGTGTTCAAAACCTGATGTTTCCTCTGTGTGTCACAGAGCTCCATTGTTGCCCAAAAACTAATATAAACACATCAGTGAGCCCACTGTAGCGGCAGGAAACATGTTTTTTAATATCGATGGTATTTTGACTCAGTACCACGAGCAGAATCCCGGTGCTGTAAAGACTCACTAGCTTGCCAAATGTGTATTAACGAATTAGTGTGAATAAATGAAAATAGTCCCCAACAAATGCAGCGCTTTCTGCTAAACTAAAGCCATATTTCTTTTAACCCATTTTCTTTAAAGATTTATATGTTCGGTAGAAACAAAGTGGCTTGGGGCTGAGTGCAACAGACAGGGTAGGAAAAGTCAAGAAGTACTTGAAGGACAGACTATCACTTTGTCGAGTTTGTTGAAAACAAGAGCGCCAGTCTTCTCCTTTAAGGCTTTTTAAATGCTGTGTCTGCTGCTCCTAACATACTTAAACCCAATAGATTCTTTTTTTCCCACACCCAAACAAGCTCACACCAACTAAAAAATATATATTTTCATAATTCATGACACAGTACTTGCTGTGCTATCAGCGTGTGCTGTTTAACCACTCCGCTGAGTTGTCTCGAGCTCGTTGTATCGTCTCAGACAGAAGTCCCCCTCTCTCTCCCCCCTCATGCCTCCTCTCTTTTTAAGGCCCCCATGCGGTTCTCTATCTATTCTTCCTTCACTCGCTCGATCTGGCTCTGTAACACACACGCAGCATGTACTATAGGTATGTGTGGGCTGCTGCTCCGCGTCTGTATTCTGTATTAATGAGAGGACTGTTGTGTTGTGTTCCCCAGCCGTCTAGGCCAGATGCTGCTGTTGTTCTTCTCATTGTTACTTTTATTTCGTTGCTATTCTGCACACACACACACACACACACACACACACACACACACACACACACACACACACACACACACGCACCACCGACTCTCTGTGTTTTTGTGTCTGGGCACCAACACCGTTAGATGACTGACCTGATTGCAGGATGCAGACAGCGCGGCTTCTTGGAAAGCTCTGCCGTGCACTCCTATCAGCCCTCTCTCGTTGTAGCCCAGACAACAAAGTCCACAGTCTCAAAGGCTCTGAAACAAAAGGCATCATTTTGCTTTTCCACCGGTCGAAACGTACCAACACTCGTCTTTAACGTACACTTTGGGGCTCATTGTTTGCAGAGCTAATGGTGCTCGTCCTCTACTATTCAATGGCCATGAATTTTTATGGCTCCTCATTTCCGGCAAACTGTGATGATTAACTATTGACTCCGACAATCGATTGCCCGTAATCACAGATTATGCAGTTTCTTTTCCCCTCGCTCCAGGGCCGTGGGCCGGCCGCAACAGCAGCATAGACACGGGCAACATTGAGGTCGGGAGGCGGGTGACCCAGGAAGTCCCCCCAGGAGTGTTTTGGAGGTCCCTGCTCCACCTCGGACAACCCCAGTTCCTCAAGTTCAACATCTCGCTCGGAAAGGACGCCCTGTTCGGAGTGTACATTCGCAAGGGCCTTCCTCCCTCACACGCACAGGTGGGATCTGGCACCAAGTGCAAGCAAGTTCCACATTATACATCTTCTACACCTTTAGGGTAATAGGCTAATCACGTAATTATAATTCCATTCATTAGGAGCACATTATCTTCATATTGATCAGCTGAAATGGAGAATGGATTAAGAAAAACTTGCTTGTGTCATGGGACATCTTAAAATTAATATGTGATTCATTATAATGGTTGTTTGAAAAAACTCATTTAGTCTTAAGAGTTACACTTAATTAAATTTCCCAGTAATGTAACTTTTACTGCCTCTTATTAATTAGAGACTACAGTTAACAGCAGACTTGATTTGTAGAATGGGATAATTGCATCGGGATAAGCGTTTTTTCGCTGCCTGGCCTGACTTAAGCTGTTAAAGACCATGAAGTTGAGGCCACTGTGCAGCAGTGGGAAAAAAACACTTTCTGTAGAAGGACAGCTCTCAAGGATTTCTCTGTTGCATTCTTAGTGCTTCCCTGGCATTTTCCAGTCAACGCATATACAACTATTGGTCATTTTTTCTAAGTCGAAAAAGTGCCACCGCAACACTTTCATAGTTGAATGGTAGATTTCATACATTCTCACCTCCATTCAACCCCACTCTTTTTTCTTCTTTTTTTTTTCCTGCAGTATGACTATATGGAGCGCCTGGACGGGAAGGAGAAGTGGAGCGTGGTCGAGTCGCCGCGTGAGAGGAGGAGCATCCAAACCGTGGTCCTCAACGAGGCGGTGTTTGTCCAGTACCTGGACGCCGGGGCCTGGCACCTGGCCTTCTACAACGACGGCCGGGAGAGAGAGGCGGTCTCCTTCAGCACAAACATCATGGGTGAGACAGAGGCAGCATTCGTAGTCCAATGAAAAGTGAAGAACCAGCATTCAGTAGACAGAAAGAGGAGAGAGACGAGGCTATTCATTACCAGTGACACTGATTCAAAAGAGCATTCCACAGATTTAGCATTGCACTCATGCAGGATAACGTTATCGACACTTTTTATTAGAATAACAATCGATTGGAGCAGAATCTGGGTTGTCTTTTTTATTCCAAACATTCTATCCCAATCAATGAGACAATCCCTACATTGCCCACAATTCAACTCAAAGGCTGACAGTTTGGTCATAGATTCAGGTGTGTCATGCTTGTGGCGACTAATGAAGTAGAGAGGAGGTGGTCAGGTAATCTCACTTCTCTCTACCTCCACATCCCTCAGATTGTTTTCAGCTTTCAAACTTCAGCCTCTGACTTCAGCCTCTGACTTCAGCCTCTGACTTCAGCCTCTGACTTCAGCCCCGACGGATGCTGCTGACTCAAGTGACGCCTCTTGTTTTCACATAGGCAGTAGTACTCTCAAAGACCTGCAAACATGTGATGTGTAAAATTGCTGGGACATGGTAGCATTTCAGTCAGATTTAGTCCCGCATTTCTAAAAGACTTTACACATTCGCAGGGTGCGAAAACACTCACCAGTGTGCACAATGTTGCCGCTAGCAACACAACCATAGCAACATTGTGCAGCAGGCAGGACCGCTCAGTGAGTTTAAAAGATGTGTGTTTGCCAAAACGTAGTAGGGTAAACTGAGATTGAAAAACAAAACACAACTTATCACACCAGAGAGCGTAGAATCACTTGGTGTGTGTGCGTGTGTGAAAAGAATAAAGAAATAAACCTGCAAATCAGACATTTTTAGGACCTGAGATAGCGGCCCCCAAATGATTTCACTTGTGTTGGAGGCATGAGTGTGAGAACAAGGGGGGGGGTGGATAGAAAGAGTCAAGCCGAGTGAAAGAATCCTTCACTGTCAATATCTGGTGGGAGTGCTTTCAGCAGTAGGAGTGGTGGAGAGAGGGAGAGGCAGAAGGAGAGGCAGAGGCGGCGAGGAGCTGAATTAGAGCGAGTAGTGAGAAGGGGGAGCTGGAGGAGAGACATAATGGCGGGGGCAAAACCAGAATGGAGTGAAGTGGAGTGAAGGATGAGAGAAGGAGGAGCTGAAGTGGGGGAATGAAAGGGAGACTGGCATTAGGGTAAGAGGGGAGGCATGGGGCTTAGATTCGTGGATGAGAGGGGGGGGGGGGGCGAGTACAGAAAACGAGGGAGGAAGTGTTAGAGAGGAAGATAGGCTGAGTCATGCTTTGTGTAAGAAAGGTGTGAGCGAAGGAGGAAGGGACAGATAGTCTAAAAACATGCCTCCTGTTTTCTTCTCCTTCAAACTTGTTTTGGTCTTATGTGTAGGCACTGAAAGGGTGGATGGAGCATTGAACACAGCCAGAAACACACACACACACACACACACACACACACACACACACACACACACACAGAGTCCAGCAAAAATCTGCAAAGTTGCACCAAACAAACCACACCTGGATGAAGTATTTATGACCTAGGTGGGTGGGGAGTAGCAGTAAACAACCAAAACGAGGGAGAAATGCCAGAATATGGTGAAGAGGAGGGGTGAGAGAGCAGAGGAAGGGTTGGAGCGTAAAGCAGGAGTAACGACTCTTTATTTTCTGATATAGTGAGCAGGGAAATGGTGGATGGGTAACGGCGTCTCGAGGAACGTCTGATTCGAAATGCGTTCTCCCACACACAATGAAAGATGCAATGAAAAAAGGAATGCAAGGAATCTTTGAGGGAAGGCGCTGGCTTTTAATGTGTGTGTGTGTGTGTGTGTGTGTGTGTGTGTGTGTGTGTGTGTGTGTGTGTGTGTGTGTGTGTGTGTGTGTGTGTGTGTGTGTGTGTGTGTGTGTGTGAGAGAGAGACTCTGAGCGCATTGGCTCCATTTGTAGCATTTTAAAGAATGAATGGTGCCAATGATTTTAATCGAATGCTTTGAGGCCTGCCATCCAACTCTCTCACCCCTCCCCTCTCTCTCTCTCTCTCTCCCTCCTCTCTCCTCACTTTGTCTTCTTCACAGATTCAGTGCAAGAGTGCCCGCGCAATTGCCATGGTAACGGAGAGTGCAATTCCGGTGTGTGCCACTGCTTCCCAGGATTCCACGGCATGGACTGCTCCAAAGGTATCGGGTCTCTCCGTCGCGTCTAATTAGCCGAGTGGGCACGTTGGGGCTGCGCGCGGCGAGAGCGGATTAGGAGGCGGTGAGGTGGCGCATGGCCCTAGGTGGAGCCGTGGCAAGATGACTTGATGATGAATGGCAGCTCCCCCCACAGCTAAAGTCTCCGTGGCTCCCTGCTCACCTGGGATAGACAGCTTTGATGAATAGTTTAGTTACCTCTGCCTGTAATTACTCTTCGTGTCATCGCCGCTCTCTCAGCCCTCTAACCACTCTATTCGCCCCTCCTGCGCGGTGACGCGTCGGCGGGGTTACGCAGGTGTGCGTGTGTTTGGCTTCTCACTGCTTTGTGAAATCTCTAAAAAGCCTTCTAATTGGTTTAATCTCTCTCCCCTCCAGCGGCGTGCCCGGTGCTGTGCAGTGGCAACGGCCAGTACGACAAGGGCTCCTGTGTGTGCTACAGCGGCTGGAAGGGCCCCGAGTGCGACGTCCCCGTCACGCAGTGCATCGACCCCCTCTGCAGCGGCCACGGCAGCTGCACCGACGGCAACTGCGTGTGCTCCATCGGCTACAAGGGCCAGAGCTGCGCCGAGGGTGAGAGGAGGCGCAGACGATGAAGCATGAATGTTTTTGCACCGAAACAAACGCACCTCACACGCCCCGCAGACCCCACACCCGCACTCCTTCATCCTCCAGTCAGACAGCTCATCAGGGCCTAATCTTAATCTGAGCTCTCTCCATATATATATATATATATATATATATATATATATATATATATATCTACAGATGAAGTATGATACCTCAAACACATGAGATATATTATTAAGGGATGAAAATTGCTTCTATTGATCCTTGTTAGGAAGGATCAGGGCGCCCCATTCTCGGTCGTCAGAAAGATATAAGAAAAAAGAGAGGGAGGGATAAGAGCTGGAGGGGGAGTCAGGGCGGCGGTGAGAGGTGAATATGTATGAAGACAGTGAGAACTGGAGAACAGAACGCAGGGTGAGGATGAGGAGAGGGAAAGAAAGACAGAGGGATGAAAGGAGTGGAGTGACAGATAGAAGAAAGTCGAGACACAGGGCCGAAGAACAAGGTCAGCATTTTCTCCTGCTCTTCTTTTTTTTTTCTCCATCCCCCTCCCATCCAATTTTTTTTTTCCTCCCTTCTCCTCTGGTCTCAAATCTGATATTCATCACAGCAGAGTCCCTCAAACAATTTACCTGGAGTGCCAGCGACATGAAAATCAATAAGTTTCTGCCGGGCAAACAGAAACGGAGGGCCGAGGTTATGCGTGCGAGCGCGTGCTTGTGTGAACGTGCGTGTGCATAAGGGGTGCGAAGGGGTCAATCGTGCCTGAAGAGGAGGGGGTGAGAGAGAGAGAGGTGTCAGACAAAGAGGACAAGGAGAGAGAGAGGGAGCGACCGGGACGGAGAGGGGGTTGGGTGGGCTCTTTGCCGGGAGGAGGTAATTTGTCAAATTGGTTTTCACTCACTGCTCGGACTCAGAGCTGCCTGTCAACCTGGCAGACTGACAGTGTCAGATTCTCCCCTCTGTATTAGCGCATTCACACCAATGCATGTGAAACCCGCTGCTCTCCCAGAGTGGAGCACGTTTGCTGCTTTGCCCAATGCAATTATAGACCCGACTATTCATTATCGCGAGCTTTAATTGCCTTGGTAATGTGTCTGGTAATATTTTTTATTTCGTTTCATCGTCGTTTTGTGTACACAAAGAATGAAAAGATGTCCTTTGTGGTGAATCTTTCTCATATTTAATTTGTGTTTTCTAGCTTGTTGTGGTTTTTGTTCATTACTTTTTCTTTCTCTCTCCCTGTTTTGTTTTTTTTTGCACATGGGTGTATCTCTGGCTTAATGCAGTGGATTGCCTGGAGCCGACTTGTTCCAACAATGGTATCTGTGTGAACGGGGAGTGCCACTGTAAGCCAGGCTGGGGAGGGATCAACTGCGAGCTGCCCAGGGCCCAGTGCCCAGACCAGTGCCACGGCCACGGGGCCTTCATACCGGACACCGGGCTGTGCAGCTGTGACCCCAACTGGATGGGGCCAGACTGCTCTATGGGTAAGTGCGACCACAGAGCTGCTTCAGGGAGAAAAGGGCTTCTGACTACCCATTGTTCCAACATATTGTGTGGTCCCCCTAGGATACGAGGCTATTTAGTTTAGCATTTTATTTAAAACTGTTTTGGTTTTCAAACTGTGTGTGGAGGAAATCTACAAAAGCCCAACCGATACAACTTGCTCGGACATAGGAAGCAGCAATTGTTGTATTATCTAAGCCAAATTGGAGCAAGCAGGAACAGAAAAGTTTTAATATCAAGGCTATATAAAAGCATCTCTCTCAATAAACCACCAGTGATTGGACGGTTATGACAGCTTTTTACAATTATCAGGGTAAGTGCTCAAAATCTTAAATGGGCACTGCAAGGCACTTTGATTTGTACAGCACATTTCATTACAACGGGCTTTACATAAAAGTAGCAACGTGTATTCAAAATTTCAATAAATAGATAAACAAAAAGCAGCTACAGCAACAAAAGAAAAAGCTGAAGGAAAATGAAGAACAACCACCCACAAACAGCCCCGGCAAACACACAGCAAACCCCCGCACCCAGCCCACACACACACTTACACAGGGCCACTTATCATAAGTCTAAGACAACAACAAAAAACTTTTAATTGTACTTTTGAACATCACAGCTGTGACAAATCTCAGGTCATCATCAAGGCCAAGGAGGGCAATAGGAAGAAGAAAATGGAGAGCGCCTGCAGTCCCTTCCTGTGCACGAGGCTCATAATTCCCAGCTGCACGCCTGGATGGAGTAGAACAACAAAACTGATATTGCTTTGAAAAGTAGCTGAGTCCATGTTTAGACGCCTTTTATCATAAAATACTCAACTTCCACACAGTAAAGCTGGTAAGCCAACGTTGTAAGAGAGACGGCAACCTCCACCAGGCTCACAACGCTCCCCCATCTCAGGATCGCAAAAACAGAAACTTGAGCGTTTGTTGTGAGAGAAGCAATGCTTAACTTTAATAAAGACAACATTGTTCCACACTGCAGGATCCCTCAGCAGGCGTGTATCAAAACATCTGTACATACTACATTCCCACGCACCATAGGGGTTCCTGAGCACATGAGCGGGATTGTCAGATCTCACCACATGCGCCTGCAACATGGGAGCCTCCCAAACAGAGACTGTGGTGGAAGCGGAGGAAATAAACCCTGTCTGCACAAAACTATGGTTGTTGATTTTAACTGAAGGTGAACAGCTGATAAATGTATTCAGTGTAATGCAGTTTTGATTGTTTTTCTGCTTTGGGTACTTGACTTTTTTGCACGTTTAAAAGTGAAAGTTTATACAAGTCCTAATCGTGGAGGGATTACTGAACAGGCCTAACAGGGAACAGGCACAGAGGCCCAACATATCAGGAGCCCCGCTTGTCGTCAATTCCAAATGTCACTCAAAGAGACACGCACTAACCACAAAGGGATGCAAAATGACCAAGAAGAATCATGAAATGACTACAAAGAGACACAAAAAGACTACAAAGAGACACTAAATGACCAAACAAGACACAAATTACCTCAAAGGGACATAAAAAGTCTATGAACAGACACAAAAGCACTACAACAAGACATAAAACAACTACAGAGAGACACAAAAGTACCACAAAGTGACACAAAATCACAAAAAGATGTATGTCCATTGCAAAGAGATGCAAAACACCAACCAAAAGAGGCAAAAGTATCACATTGTCTATGTGTCTTGCTACTGTAGGAGAATCGGTGAGGACTTTTGCATGTCTGTGCCCAGGGGCCCTTGTCTCATGGTCAAAGGATCAGATCCCCATTGCTTTCAATTATAACAGTCAAACATGAAAATATAGCTGTTGAAACAACAGATATATGTAACCCAGGCATAAAAACCTCTTGTCTAGACATCCTTTTAACTGCAAGTCCTCAAATTGGTGCTTACTGGGCCGGATATGCATTGTGTCAGAGTGCACAAATGCAAAATAGAAAAATGCCAACCGACAAACAACATCAGCTTTTCAGTCCTGACTTAATGTTTGTGTGACCCACATCTCTCTCCGCTCCTTTCAGAGGTGTGCTCAGTCGACTGTGGGACCCATGGAGTGTGTATGGGCGGAGCCTGTCGCTGCGAGGAGGGCTGGACCGGCTCGGGCTGCGATCAGCGTGTGTGCAACCCGCTCTGCATCAAACACGGCACCTGCAAGGACGGCAAGTGCCAGTGTCACCAGGGCTGGAACGGAGAGCACTGCACCATCGGTAAGAGCCTCTGTGTATTCATGTGTGTGCGCTTGGAGGCGCATGACTGCGTGTCCACACGTGGGTGTGCACAAAAAAAACAAAAAACAGTCAGACAAAACTGGCAGCTCCTTTTTCTCTGTGTTAACGGAATGTGGAAATGAGATGTGAAGGCAA
Source organism: Anoplopoma fimbria (assembly GCF_027596085.1). NCBI lineage: Eukaryota > Metazoa > Chordata > Actinopteri > Perciformes > Anoplopomatidae > Anoplopoma > Anoplopoma fimbria. Next base: position 7,522,455 of record NC_072452.1, on the reverse strand, counting down.
AAGGGAGACTTTGGGGAATTTAAAGAGGGTGAGGGGGGTGAGGAGAGGAGAGGAGAAAACTTCTTAGAAGTGGAGGTGGTAGGATCACAAAAGAGCAGGATTGAGCCACTTTTGGGTTGCCCCTCAACTGCACACCCCAGGACTCTTTGGCCTTTGAAACACCAAAGTTACGTGATGAAAGGTAAAACTCTTCACCTCAACAGGATAAAAAAATAAAAATGTTTGTGTGTGTGTGTGTGTGTGAGTGGGCCTTTATATGCCAGTCAATCACTGTCTCATATGACATCACTGTCACTTTGGATGGATGAGTGCTAGATTTCTGTGATTCACCCAGAATGCTTTGAGACACAAAGTCTCATTTCCCTGTCACCACAAGCACTGTGATTGCAATCTGATACACACACACACACACACGCAAACACCGAAACGCACACAAAGCAACACACATGTGCACGTATATATATATATACACACACACACACACACACACACACAGGGGAGTAACAGTTTGTGATCTCCCCATTTCCCCCATCAGAAAGTAGGGCATCTTTGACTGCAGCATCAGTCCAAGATGAAAGAGTTGTCAGGCCTCAGCTTGGCTCAAAGCACACTTCACTAGCACCAGACACTGTCGGTGTTAGCTTATCTCAGCTTGCCTGTTGTTCATTTCAGCTCTGCATGATGTTGCTTGCATTTATTTAAGAAGAAAAAAAACAAAAAGTCTCCCCATCTCTTACCTTTTGCACGTTTTCTCCCACTGCAGACCATGGGAGCATGGTTGACAAAGCAGGTACCGTATCTGACTCTGGTGTTTTTGTTTCTCTAGCCTGTGGTGGTAGAAGCTAGCTGCTGCATTTGTGGGTTTCGGCCTGGCTTGGCTCTGTAGACTCTGTGGTGCTATCTGTCCGTAGATCAGGGTGCCAGCCTCAATGACGACTCCCTGCACGTAGCGCACTCCACCCATTTCCAGCAGTGCGCTGCAGCAAGGGGCTAGCTGTCATTGAGCCTAGATGTGTTGTGGGGTACCGTAGAGCCTAGTGTGGTATCAGCAGTGTCGGGGGGGAGGGGGGCTGTGCTGTGGATGTGCATGCGTGTGAGCGTGTTCCTCTCCATGTTATTTTCTAACGTGGAAACACATCAACACATAACTCCGCTCAGGTATTCTAATCATGTATTGCATAAACACAGCTGCTTCACACGAGGAGAAAAAAAGATGAGAGCCGTAAAGAACTTTTCGAGGTAATTGGGGAATTTCATAGGCCACTGATGCGAGGCCTTAATGTGGTGTCGAAAAAATACAGAGCTGTTGAGTGTGTGCGTGTTTACATTTGTGGCAACAGTTAGCGGCCATGGAAGAGCGTCTAATACAATTATTTAGTGTGTGTGTGTGTGTGACTCAGCGCACGAACAGTATAAATTGCAGGTTTTCTATCTTTTCATCAAACCCATCCTCTCCAACTTAAGCCTAGGGGGGGGGGGGAAGACATAAAAATACTTTAGTCGGATCACACAAAGATAAACAGAAGCATGGCTAAGGTTAAAACGTTGACGCAAACAGAGAAGGGCGCAGGTCTAGGGTGAGTTGTCTCACACGCACTGCAAGAATGCTTAATAGATAGCCCCGCAGCTGAACCTCCGTCGGGTTACACAGAGCGGCACAGATTGGCTGACAGTACAGGTCCCCGGAGCACCGTCGAGAGTGTCCTCTCACCCTCTGCGCTTAATGGAATAGCTCTCATTGTTTTATGAAGAGCCAGCCCAGGGAAGTAAAAAAAAAAGGTAAATCGCGGGGTTAAAGAGGGAGCAAGACAGAGAGAGGGAGAGTAAAGAAGAACAGATGGAGCCGAAGGGAAAGCAGGGGTGACCAGGTCGGAGAACACGCGGGGTAAAGCAATCAATATAATTTCCAAGAAAGCTCATTAAGAATAGGAGGAGGAGGAGATGAGTGGAGGTTTATCCAAGGAAGCACAGTTATCCACTGCATCTATAGCAGTGGTCCTGGATTTATGGCTGTGACCTTTACTGCGTGACCTTTAGAAGAGACGGAGCTGGAAACACGGGGAATGGGGAGGAAACTTTTTAGCACAAAGTCTTCTTTTATTCTCTAAGTTCTCATTCTTTCTCTATCTTTCTCTCACTTCTTCCCTTGGAGTCTCACACAGTAGCTTTCTCTCATACACCCCGACACCCACACACACACGCGCAAGAGAGAGAGTGTGTGTGTGTGTGTGTGTGTGTGTGTGTGTGTGTGTGTGTGTGTGTGTGTGTGTGTGTGTGTGTGTGTGTGTGTGTGTGTGTGTGTGTGTGTGTGTGTGCTGACCCATAACCCAAGGCAATTTCTTCTCCTTTTTAAGGGGATTTTCATCAGAGTCCAACTGCATTAGTGGGGAGGGTGGACTTAATAGTTTCTGAAATCCCACTTTATTCTAGTTAGTATGAGGGGGGGGTATCGACTGGGCCGTGGCATTAAAGAGAGAGGACTCTCGTGTCGACCTGCCCAGGCAAGCCGATCAATGCCCGCTATGGATTGTCCTGTCCGGGTGCTTCATAAGTATTTGGCTGCTTTAAATGGCAACTCCATTTAACAGGCAATCACTGCTAACTGCCTTTGTTCCCCGAGCTCGATACTCGGGGACAATCTATTCCAGCTTGACTGTTAATACAGCGGTCCCCTGATGCAGAAAATGGTAATAATTAAAGATAAAAACCTTTGATTTTAGTCCTCTTGTTGAGATGAAAAACGTGGTTAAGCTTGCCTGCTTATCCCCCCCTTACCTCTTCTTAGGATTCCAAACAAGATGGCGCCCTGTTTTCCTCATAGTCCTCTGTTGACTTTCCCTCATCGCCTGGCGGTTGAGACACATGATAAAAAGCCAATCGGGATGAAATGCCTGTTAATTTAGCCGCTGCCACGGTTTAGATTGCGCTATTTGTATTCATAACACATGGCTTTATTGATGCGGCGATTTGTTAGAGGGCAAAATCCTACAGTGCAACTTGAGTGAAAATATGTTCATTAATCTATTGAGCGGGACTCAATGAAAATCGTTTCATATTCATAATCTCTTACTGGGTTGTTTTGTCCTCCCTCACTCTGTGTCGGCACTCACTACTACTGAGTGGGAAATGTCAGGTAATATCTCTAGGGTGCGTCGTGCTGGGTGTGTGTGTGTGTGTGCGTGTGTGTGCGTGTGTGTGTGTGTGTGTGTTTGAGTAAGTGCCTTTGCGTGCATGCACGTATTGTTTTATCAGTCAACTCTGTCTTTGCCTCTATATCCCGTGGGTAGACTTAAGAGTGTCGCATCCTGCTCCCTCATTTATTGAAGAGGAAATCACTGTGACAAGTTTGTTTGAGGCTCTTTGTGCTGCCGGAGAAAACATTGTCATTGTCTGTCATCATGCCCCCCTTCCTCTCCCTGATAGATTATAATGTGGCAAACACACAGACTTGTTTTAGAGCCAGGAAGGTGTGATTTAAAAAGATATGGGAAAAGGGTAAGACAGGCCAGGAGTTAAAGGCCTTTTTAAAAAAGACATTGATGGGCAACATTGTCCCAGCATGGATGCAAAGTCCCCTAATGGAATATGAAAATGTCATAGTGAGCTTTTCAGAAAACAAAGTATTCATCTCTTGGCATTTAGCAGACATTTGGACCCAATTTAGTAGAAATGTTTTTGGATATATGAGTAATCTTAAAGGGCCAGCTTGTAGCATTATGGGGGATCTATTGTTAGAATTGGAATATAATATTAAAAAGTATGTAAAATCATCTAAAAAATAACAACTGTGATTATTGTTACATAGGTCTTTTAAATGCTTGGCACACAGGAAAAGTTTCAGTTGGTTGCCATCTGCAACCTCAGCGCTATTTCCTGCCAAAATCCAACTCACTGGTCGTTTAAGGGGATAGTTTTTCGGAGAATATACCTTCTTGATGCCACTCTCATATCTGTCCATTCATTTTGAAGCTGGAGAGAGCTATCCTAGTTTAGCATAAAGACTAGAAACATTTAGGGAGAGCTTGCCAGGTCGTGGGGATTATGTGTGTGACCTTTTTCTTGGCCGGGCACAATAACTTGGCTGCCTGGCAACCAAGCAGTGACAAAAAGACTCCAGGAACTCACTGCTCCTAGCGAAGAAAATAGTCCTGCACATAACCCCCTCCCATTAACACAAAATGTTTTGAAACAGATTAAACAGACGAAATATAACACGTAAATTAGTGAGCTTCAGACGGAGCTGCTTCCAGTATTTATTCTAGATGTATAACTGTGTGCAAAATGCAAATTAGCCTATTTCCCAAAATGCCAAACTATTCCTTGAAATTTTTCTTTAGCATAACAACCAACCAGAAGTGACCAGATAATACTTTGACAAGATGGTGCTGCTCTCTATAATTGCAAATGTCCTCTTCCAGTCGCCCTTAAAATGTCTGCTTTTCCCTGCCTTAAAGCCACTCTTGGGTTGAGGGTGGCCTTGCTATGCTAGTTACAGAACTTTCTTGGCTCCAGGGCCTAAGATTCTGGTAGAGCTCTTTGCATAAACTAAAGTGAAGGTTTATTAGCCCATAGACTGCCACCGCACAGATACACACACACACACACACACACACACACACACACACACACACACACACACACACACACACACACACACACACACTCCATCGAACATAATCCCATTCGCTCATGAGAAAGCATTACTCTCAGGCCATCAGAATCCCATTACCTACGCTGAATCATAAGTAAGAGAGAGAGAGAGAGTGACTGTGAGAGAGAAAGAGAGTGTGATGATGGGGTGGGGCTCTATTGAGTAAGTGAATCAAGAGGTCTGTCCACACATACACACACGTAGGGAAGGTGTACATTAAAATTGACGTGCTGAATTAAATTGATTCTTGAACAATCAATACTTACAGTATGCCACCACGTGGTTATTCAATTGAGAGAGACTCATTGGTCTATCATAACCATATGAGTATGTATGTGTGTGTGTGTGTGTAAGAATGTGCGTGTTCATTTGTGTATTATCGGCGATAAAACAAACAAGCATCACCCTGCTTCTCTCCCGTCATCCCTCTCCCTCCCCTTCTCTCCTCCTGTCCTCTCCTCGCAGACGGCTGTCCTAACTTGTGTAACGGGAACGGCCAGTGCACCATGGGACAGCAGAGCTGGCATTGTGAATGCCAGACAGGCTGGAGGGGCCCCGGCTGCAGTGTTGCCATGGAGACGTCCTGCGCCGACAACAAGGACAACGAAGGAGGTGAAATGGGGCGAGCATGAGAACATTCTTGGTGGAACTATTATTTTTTACTCTAAATAGGACCATAATTTACTAAATGAACATCATGCTGTATTGAAGAAGACTTAAAACTGGCAATTTAGACCATAAACTGTTTACTGAGGTGATAAATCCAGTGAGAAGTAGGTTTTTCTCATAGACTTCTATACAATCTGACTTATTTTTGCAACAAGAGGAGTCACCCCCTGCTGGCCAGAAGAAATAATGCAAGTTTTAGGCACTTCCGCATTGGCTTTATGTAACTGGTAGCGATGACAGATATGCTATCATGTGTTTTGAGGGAGCAGTATTGGAGCGAGGCCAAAAGGGCGGGGCTGACTTTTTTTATTTTATTTTGATACTTTAAAAATCTAGTTGCCTAAAATATAATTATATATTATCATGAGAGGAGTCTCTGGAGGAGTGTTTTAGCAAAGAATCAAAGATTATCAAAATATTAAATCCTCACACCACCACCACCAACACCTCGTTATTGCTCTTTCCCTGCCCCTCAGATGGACTAACAGACTGCATGGACCCGGACTGCTGCATCCAGAGTCCCTGTCAGAACAGCCCGCTGTGTCGGGGCTCCCGGGACCCCCTGCTGGTCATCCAGCAGAGCCCGACGTTCCAGCCACGCGTCCGCTCCTTCTACGACCGCGTCAAGATGCTCGTGGGACGGGACAGCACCCATATCCTCCCGGGGGAAAACCCGTTCAACTCGAGGTATGGTGGGAGAGCACACAAACACAAGGCTACAAGCACAAGTTAGTATAAGTATTCATAGCGCATAGTTAGGTATAGCAATTGATGCAGGATTAAATGTAGGAATAGGAATATTTGTGTTTTTATTAACTGCATCCTTCATTTTCATAATTCAGGGAGTGTTTTCATGTTTGCCAATGAGATTGTTGGTATATGAATAAACGAGTGCCATAAAAAAAAAAATTGCTCCAGATCCAATGACACAAATATCAAAGAGACTTCAGAATGGTTCACAGAGCCAGTCAAGACCTCAACAAATCCCAGAGCCAAAGCAGAGCGAGCCGAGATTCCCCGTAGATTTGGTGGAGTTGCTTTGGAAGCGCTGTCCGTGGTGCTGATTCTTGTCTGCATACACTGACACATGCCAGCATCATACGTTTCAAAGGAAATAGCTCATCAAAGTGATGCTGTATATTTAAAGGTTATCCTATATGGATCAGTCCTCTTAGACGCAGCCACTGACGCACAAACATGCACACACATCCATCTACATTGTCATGGTTTGTTTACATGATTGACGGGAGCTAATCTGGTTGGCGCGGTTTGCTGATTGTCTCTAATTAATGAGTGGGGGAAGACCAGAGCAATGAATGAACGGGCGAATGGGGTGATTGAAAGATGGTGAGATTAATCAAACCGGATGATTGATGGTTAAGAAGATTGGGTTGATAGATTGACTATCGCTCTCTCACTCTGTCTCTTCTGTCTTCTTCCAGTTTGGCATCTCTAATCCGGGGTCAGGTGTTGACTACAGATGGAACCCCTCTGGTGGGGGTGAACGTGTCTTTTGTCAACTACCCCCACTATGGATACACGCTGACACGGCAGGATGGAATGTATGTACAACAGCTACCCAGCACTCCTTGCTGTAACTACCTCACCACATAGGCTGTATTATTAGATTAGACCAGATTAGATTAGATTAGATTAGATTAGATTAGATTAGATTAGATTAGATTAGATTAGATTAGATTAGATTAGATTAGATTAGATTACTATAATGATCCCATGAGGAAACTGGGCTGTTTCAGCCACAGATAATTAGATACAGCAAAAAGAAAGGGGATTCGAATAAGAGCTGAAGAAATGAATTTACAAAAACAACACAACCGAGAGTCAAAACTAAATCTCCTAAGTGAACATATATTAATACAAATGATAACGGGAGTGAAAACAAAATGAAAACAATAGAAAAAGAATGTGCAAGAAAATAGGAAAACACGATTTATAATGCAATGGATCAATCAAATGCTGAGAACAATTGCTAAGACTTTGTAAGGTAGGGCAATTTAACAATAGAAGTTTCACTCAAAATAAACATGTTGCAATATGTGATTTATAATGATAGGGCCATCACAAACTTTTAAAGCAAAAATGAAAGACAACCTTGAAATTGGATGTTTAAGTACCACAATTCTGTGCTTTAATAGCCACCTTTCGAACACGTTTGGTTAACTCACCTGACATGTCTTTCCATTCCTCCTGCAGGAATTCCAGTTTCCGTGGAGTTTTAGGCTGCTTTAATTTGACTTTTCTGTCCAGTTCTCCTCCTACAACTTATATTGAATTCGAGTCTGGCTGACATCCGTAACATGTTATTTCAAAAGTTGATTCATTGGTTCTTTAGACTGACCTCCACTCATTAAATGTGCAATTTCTGTGTTCCCTGTCTCTTTAAGCACCAGTCTCCTCCTCTTATCAGTGCTTTCTTTGCAGCATTTTTCTTCCAGTTAGGCCGAGCTGACGCTGAAACATCTGAACTCCCAGTAACATTTAATTAACCTTGTATTTCAGGGGCAGTTACTCACCAGTCTCACAAACTTGTGTCTTGAAAGAACATGTTCTGGTATCCCTGTCTGACCTTGTTTAGTTTTGATGAGTGCTATTTTCTTCCACTTGTTACAGGCTCTCAGCCGAAGCCGTCTCATACAAAGTTCTGGCCATGCGCCATGGCAGATGTGTAATTGACCTGTTTCTGTACTAATCATTAGCCCACAGCTGTAAATCATAATGTGGGGACAAAAGGTTGAAGAGCATTTAATACAATCACTTTTACCAGTGTTCTAACGTTGTGCTACTTATATTTCAGACCTATTACTGTTGTCTCGACAGCCTGTCTGTGTGTGTATGTTGTAAAAGCTTTTCGTGACATAATGCAATAATTTTGAAAATCTATTCCAGGTGTTTTTTTTTTTTTTTGATGAGTTAAAGCAGTGGAGTAAATGTTTTATTATGGAAACGAAACGCTGACAGTGTATGATCGTCCGCCACAGCACGTCCCCATCTGTACCTCATTCCCATCCTCTTCTTGCAAACCTCTCCAGGTTTGACCTGATAGCTAACGGTGGTGCATCTCTAACTCTGCGGTTCGAGCGCGCCCCCTTCCTGAGCCAGGAGCGCACCGTGTGGCTGCCCTGGAGCCAGTTTTATGCTATGGACACTCTGGTGCTTAAGACAGAAGAGAACACGATCCCGGGCTGCGACCTGAGCGGCTTCGTCAGGCCTGACCCTCTTGTGATTGCATCCCCTCTCTCCTCCTTCTTCAGCTCCAAGCCAGGGGAGAAACCCATCATACCGGAGACACAGGTGCAGTACCACTGACCTCTGGCAGCCGGCTAATCTCCCTTCTGGTTCCCTCGCTCTCTTCCCCTCTCTCCTGTATGCCTGTCTCCTGTAGCTCTCTTTCTCCTTTCACTTCTATAGCTTTCTCCCCCCATGTGTTCCCTTCTTTCTCTATTTCTTTATTTCATCCATTGTTTTTTTCCCCTTTTTTGTCCTTCAGCCGTCAGTGGAAGCGTGACCCCCATTACTCCCTCTGCCTCTAATCCCCCCCCTCTAATCCCTCTCCCCTGTCATCTCCTCTCTTTTTGTCTTCCAGGTGCTGCATGAGCAGATCGAGGTGCCTGGCTCGAGTCTAAAGCTGTGCTACCTGAGCTCAAGGACGCAAGGTTACCGCTCCCTGCTCAAGGTCACCATGACCCCGGCCGTGGTGTCCATGGGCCTGCTGAAGGTCCACCTGATGGTAGCAGTGGAGGGCCACCTCTTCCAGAAGTGGTTCCACGCCTCACCCAACTTGGCCTACACCTACATCTGGGATAAGACCGATGCGTATGGGCAGAGGGTCTACGGGCTTTCTCAAGCTGTTGGTGAGTGGAAGGGATGGATGGAAGAGAAGCTGGATTGTGGAGGGGGTGTTTCAGTGGAGTAGAAACTTTACCAGTGAGGCAGCACTGGCTATGACAGAGGGAGAGGGTGCTAATTAGGGAGCCTGAAGGAGAGCTAATACACCAGAAACCCCAGCCTCCAACTCTGCGGTATAGCCACAGTTAAGTGCTTTTTTTTTTGCTTTTTTTTTTTCATACTTCTATTTTTCATTGAAACCTTGGTTCAGTCAGCCAGCCGTAACCGCGGTGAAGGGTTATTAGCCATCAGGGTGAGTTAGCAGTTAGCCACTGGAGCAGCGAGAGGGAGTCCAGGGGAGCCTCGGTGCTATTACATTCCGCTGTCACAGTCGCTCACACATGCTGTCAGCCAAACACGGCTGTCAGGCCACAGATGCGGCAGACATCTGGGAGCTTCAGTGCGGACTAAAAATCATGAGGGGCATTCTGTTTTAGAAATGACATTCACTCAGAGGTCCCCTACTTCCCCGAGAGTAACCTTAATTTGACATTTCTCAAAGAATATAAAGCGTATACATGGTTTACGATTAGGTTACGTTTTGTTAGCGCGGATATAGAAGCAGGTTTACTACATTATTGTATGCAGTGGAGCTGAGAATGGCGCCGGCAACAACAGACTCACTGTGACTCAAGTGGGAGTTGATGTGTTAACACACTTTTCCTTTTAGCAAGTTGTAACACGACAACGCATACACACATGCATGCACGCGAACGCACTCCTTTCATCTTATCCCTTTTTGCTTATTTGTACATCTAGTCAGATCAGACTGTCAGCACATGTGCGATACACAATTGGGGCGGCGGCAGAGTTTTTCACCGTGGCAACCGGTACCCGTGTGTTTAAAGGCCCACAGGGCAATCTCTCCAATTAACAAGGTTTTTTAATTGATTATGCAGTATGTGCGAGTGTTAGTCAGGTGTGAGTGCAGGTCTTTGTTACAGGTGCTAACTAGCTTCTCTGTGTATCACACGTTTCACAACTTAAATGAACAGGGGGAAGTTATGCTCAGAAGTTTTGCACATTCCCTCTTTCTGTGTTGTTTCTGTAATGTTCATGTATTCTCAATTTTCACTTCTCTCACTTCTCTGGTGTTGTTATCTCTTTTTTCTCTCGCCTCTACCTTCTCCTATACGTAGTGTCGGTGGGCTATGAATATGAGTCCTGTGCCAGTCTCATCCTCTGGGAGAAGAGGACAGCCACTCTGCAGGGCTACGAACTGGATCCAACCAGTCTGGGCGGCTGGTCACTCGATAAGCATCATATACTGAACACACGCAGTGGTACGTACACACACGCCCATATGGACTTTTGTTTTTTTTCTCCTCTATTTCCTTCTGGTTTATATTCAGCCAGTCCCAGCAGGTTTACAGTACTGTATATCTCACAAAACTTGTTATTGTCATGGGGAGGGGGTAGACAGCATCGTGCTTCACATGGAGCCTTTTATTTTTTACCTGTCTGTGAAGATTTTCACATGAAGAGCTTGAGTTGTCTCACTCATGCCAGCCCTACTGAGTAAACATGTGCACTGGCCAATCTGCAGCAACTATTAGAACAGGGGGTGGTTGCAGAGACACGTTTTCTAAGAACTGATTTGGGATCTCTGTGGCGATGGGCGAGGGGTCATTCTTGTTGCATGATCTGCTATTCCATTACCTACACTCTGTGCAGTAATGCTAAAAGGAATGGAAATGGGAAATGGGCTGATGCAGCGTTGCTCACCTGCTGTGACAATCAATGTACTAATGGTATGAAAGCAACTGGAGAACCAGTGGTGGATAACGGTATTTGTAGACGTGGGGGAATGCATGTACAGTAGAGACATGTTTCTCCTCAGAGTGATGCAATGCAACACTTTGGCCAAAAAACTGTCTAATGTTTTGCCAAAATGTTAAAATGTTGCTAACACTGAACAAACAAGTAAACACGTGCCAGTAAAATAGCCTTGATTGCATCCTTGTGCCTTTTTTTTCGTAATATGTTGGGAGATGAACATATTAACAAGACTTACAACCTGTAGCTATGCAAATGCAAAATTTTAACATCAGCATGCAAACATGTTCCCAGTGACAATGTTTAGCAGTATAAATATAATGTATACCATCTTTGTTTAGCATGTTAGCATGCTAAAATTTGCTCGCTGGCGCTCAACGCCACAAAGTACAGAGGATCAGCGGAATGTCATTGGTTTATAATTGGACACATACAAATGTTGACCTGATGATAGCACTAAACAAATAGTTTATACATTGTCAGGGGGAAATGATGCCTGCACCAAATTTAATGGGAATCCATGGAACATTTGTCGATCCTCTAACTGAAACAATGATCCTCAACCTGCTTATGTTTGTCTCTGTCCAGGCATCCTTCACAAAGGAAGCGGTGAGAACATCTTTGTGACGCACCAGCCCCCGGTAATCACCAGCGTCATGGGTAACGGACGGAGGCGTAGCATCTCCTGCCCCAGCTGTAACGGCCTGGCAGACGGCAACAAGCTGCTGGCACCGGTCGCCTTGGCAATGGGCATCGATGGCAGCCTCTACGTCGGCGATCTCAACTTTGTGCGCAGGGTCTACCCATCTATGAACACAACTGGCATCCTGGAATTAAGGTAAAAGAATAATCTATTGGGAAGCAGATTGGGATTTAGTGTTTTTTTGATGGTGCAGGAAAAATGCAGATACAAGAAGGGCTGGTTGGATTAAGAAGTAGGAATGCAGGACAAGGAGAGGGGAAAAAGAGAATGTTTTTAGTACATTTAACATGTGGGATTTCATCCTCCCTTGAAACAGAAATAAATAAGGTGAGACACTGGGGGACGGCAGGATTGAGATGCTCTAGACTTTTCTCCAGGGTGTGTTTTTACCCGTGGTTAAATGTTGCTGTTCACACCATAGCCAGTTTTGTGTTGCTCTCCACAGACTGTGTGAATTAACATTTGTTTTGTGCTACTTTTCTCTCACTTTCTCCCTTGAAGGAATAAAGATTTCAGACACAGGTAAGATCCTTATGACAATAAATGAAAAAGCTTCTTCTGCCCATTCCAGCAACAATAGCTGCTTCAAATATAAAACTAAGCTATTGAATGAAATCATGATTGTTATTTTTCCTGTCACCTCAGTAACAACCCAACCCACAAGTACTTCCTGGCGGTGGATCCGGTATCTGGGGCTTTGTTCATCTCCGACACCAACTCCCGCAGAATTTACCGCGTTCACTCGTTGACGGGAGGCCGCCTGCTGTCGGACAATGCCGAGGTGGTGGCTGGGACAGGGGAGCAGTGCCTGCCCTTTGACGAGCGCTGCGGTGATGGAGGGAAAGCCACTGAAGCCACGCTTATGAGCCCCAAAGGTGAGCCACTGGCAAAGATGTCAACAAAATGAATCACAAATGATGCTGATGATTGAATAATCGTTTTAGTCAATCATCTGGCTCTCTCTGAATCCTGTCTCTAAAATGTGAGTGTTTGCTGCCGTTTTATATTATTAAAAATCGGATAGCCTTTGGTTTTGCGCTGTTGTTCAGACTTAACAAGGCATTTAAAGATGTCCCCTTGGGCTTTGGGAAATTGTGACATTTTATTGACTTCATTTATAATGAAGCTAATCGTTAGTTGCTGCTCTAGGGAGGCTTGATAAGGCCAGTACGGCCAATAACCTATATATTAAGTTATGATTACAGAATCATAAATGTGTTGCATGTCAGTGATTCTTTAGATTTTCATGATAAAATGATGGAAATAGCTGATAAAAAAAACTGCATTGTGATATTCAAGACATGTAGATTGAGGTGCCTTACATTTTCCTGTTTCCCGGAGTATCATTTGTTTTCTCAACGTGCCTATAGTGTGACTCAACTAAAGCAGGACAGACACAGAAGGAGGTTATAAACCAGGTTAATGTTAAACTTATTAATGGAATGGTTTTTGTGGATCACTGCATTTGAGAACATTGTGACACCAAACTGTCAAGGATGTCACACTGTCACATTTCCCGCCTGTGACACCAGTGTGTGTGTGTGTGTGTGTGTGTGTGTGTGTGTGTGCGTGTGTGTGTGACTGCACATACACGTACTGTACGTATACATACAGTATGTGTATGTGTAGAGTGTTAGGAAACGGCAATGAGCCACTGATTCCCTCTAACCTGTCACAGGTAGAGTCAGCCAGCACACACCAGCTTGCCCACTCTGCCTTTTCTCCGTCTTTCTCTCACTCTCATTTACAGCGTGCCCTTCGCTGTTTCCTCCATCTGTTGTTGTGTATCTCGGTGCGTCTAGGAGTTATTTCAGGGCACACTTGCCTTGAACAAACACACCTGTCTGAATGCCTTCTGCCTGTTAGCCCGACGAGGCTGACACAGCAACAGTGGTAAACGCAAAAAGAAAAAAAGTGAAAGGCAGAAACAAATGGAAAGTAGGAAAAGGTGGGGAAACAAAAAAAAAAAAAAAAAAAAAAAAAAGATGCAGCAATGGGAAACCGAGAAAGGAAGTAGAGTGCTACAGATCACTTGCCTTTCTAAAGAATATGCTTGCAGTCTACGATTGTCCTCTGGGAGGAGCATGAGCTGAGCTCCACATCCCGATGACTCACTTATCCAACAGTTCAATGCCCCCTCCATCACCTTGTTCCTTCTCATTCGATGAAGCATCGAGCAATTCAGCTGTCAGGGCTGCTATCCGTTTCCAGCCGGTGGAAAGAGTTGAAGTTTAATTGACTTAAAAACGTCCAAGGGTCGCCCCCTTGATTCTGAGTTATGAGTCGTCACTCACGGTGTTCATCTTCGATTTTGACAGGTATCGCGGTGGATAAAAACGGGCTGATGTACTTCGTGGACGCCACCATGATCCGTAAGGTGGACCAGAACGGCATCATCTCCACTCTGTTGGGGGCCAACGACCTGACTGCCGTGCGGCCCTTGAGCTGCGACTCAAGCATGGACGTCAGCCAGGTACGGAGGTTTGGGAGGGGACGAGAGGTGAAGGCGTGATAGATGATGATCTAACGGCCCTGCGAGTGCTGAGCTAGGGCGATTATGTGGACACGGGCCAGCCAGGAGGTCAGGCCGGGACTGATTTAGGGGGGGATTAAAGAGTCCATGGATAAATGAATGGATCAGGAGTGAGTGAGGACAGCAGTCACTTAAAAAAATAAGGAGGAGACTTGTCTGAACCTTGGCATCCTTTCAAAACGCACCCTCAGCGTCGATATTATCTCATGTTTAACTTTTGTTTCTGCCTACCAGGTGCGTCTCGAGTGGCCCACGGACTTAGCGGTGAACCCCATGGACAACTCTCTCTATGTCCTGGAAAACAATGTGATTCTGCGCATCACTGAGAATCACCAGGTCTGTACCACAAGGCCGGATCGCCCCTGCAAAACCCTTAGGGTGGCTTTGACAGGATTTAGTCCCAATTAGGCTCTCTCAAGCCAATTTAGAAGTAAAAGTTCATATTCTAACATAGTTTTCTAAGTTTTGCAATGGTGGTTACATTACTGATTAATTAGCTCTTGAAATGTTCTACTTTCTGGGGACTTACTTCATTATTAAAGTTTGATCTGCACTGTTGCGAGAGCAGACCACGGCTGAACATCTCTACCATTTTCCTCACATTGTTTGATCGTGGATGTGACGTTCTCTGTCTTTGCCCACAGGTGAGCATCATCGCAGGTCGGCCCATGCATTGTCAAGTGCCAGGTATCGACTACAGCCTTAGCAAGCTGGCAATACATGCGGCCCTGGAGAGCGCCACAGCCATCGCCCTGTCCCACACCGGCATCCTCTACATCGCTGAGACGGATGAGAAAAAGATCAACAGAGTCAGACAGGTATGAGATTAAGGAGTGCTAAAACACAGTTCAGGGCTGTAAGCTGGTGTGGAGGCTAGAACTGCTGCCTCACAGGGTTCAATTCCTGAGCTAGATGGGCCTTCTGTGTGTGGAGTTTGCATGTTCTCCCCGTGTTAGCGTGGGTTCTCTCCGGGTTCTCCGCCTTCCTCCCACAGTCCAAAGACATGCAGCTAAGGTTCATTGAAGACTCTAATTTCCCCGTAGGTGTGTGTGTGTCCCCTTGTCCCCTTAACAGGATAAGGGGTTAAGGAGAATGAATGAATGAATGAACACAGTTGTTTGTCTGTGCAGTTGTTTTAGAGTGAATTTTTTGGTTCAAACTTGTTGGCTTGCAAAACTCACAGCACAGCTGGTCGGGCTGTGTGGGTTTTTAAAGATAATCTTTTTGTTTCAGATCTCCAGAGACTACATTCAGCTCGGGCATTCCCTGTTTTGATAACTCAAAATGAATTGTGCTTTCGGGGATACATCTTCTTTCATCGAGTTCTGACTTATCGTTAACCGTCTTTCCTCTTCCACTTCCTGTCTGTGCGTTTCTCTCAGGTGAGCACTAATGGAGAAATCTCTCTCCTGGCTGGTGTCGCCTCCGACTGCGACTGCAAGAACGACGTCAACTGCAACTGCTTCTACGGCGACGACGGCTACGCCCCCGACGGCGGCTTGAACTCCCCCACTTCCTTGGCCGTGTCCCCGGATGGGACCCTCTTCATTGCCGACCTCAACAACATACGCATCAGGGCAGTGCGGGCCAACCGGCCGGGCCCCGCCGTCTCCAGCATTGGGTACGGAGGTGCGGCGCAGTACGAGGTGGCGTCGCCTAGGGAACAGGAGCTGTACGTCTTCAACGGGGAGGGGCTCCACATCCAGACGATCAGCCTGGTGACCGGGGAGCCGCTCTACAACTTCACCTATGGCGCGGACGGAGAGCTGGCCATGCTGGTGGACAACTGCAACAACACAGTGAAGGTGAGAAGGGACGCCCAGGGCCAGGGAGGAGGGGCCGGCCTGCTCAGGCTGGTGCTGCTGCCCGAGAACCAGGTTGTGACCCTCGGGCTGGACCCCACCGGAGGGCTGCGGAGCGTGTCGGCCATGGGCCAGGAGGTGGCTCTGATGGGCTACAGTGGCAACACGGGCCTCCTGGCTACCAAAGCTGATGAGACCGGATGGACCACGTTTTACCAGTGAGTGTCTGAATGTGTGCCTGTAATACTTTATTACCTATCTGAAATAGAAAAACAAATGAGTCTAACAGCTTTAATGGTCATCACGTTCTGGTGCACTCCCAATTATTCACCTCACACAGTGTGCTGCTGCCCCCCAGTGTTAGCTTTCATAACTGCAGCCTGTTCCTCTTAGATGACTTGCTATGTTCCTCTCTGGCAGTGTGTGTGTGTGTGTGTCTATCTATCTGTGCAGCACAATTATGAGCGTGTCCTTTACCTTTCCCACCTCCCAGGTACGACAGCGAGGGCCGCCTGACCAACGTGACGTACCCGACGGGCATGGTGACGAGCCTCCACCGCGAGATCGAGCGCTCCATCAACATCGACATCGAGAGCTCCAGCAGAGACGACGACGTCACCGTCATCACCAACCTGTCCTCCGTTGAGGCCTCGTACACGGTGGTGCAAGGTATTTAAAATGTTTTAAATACTTGAGGAAGTGCAGAGGATGTGGCACGAATGTGTAGTCATCAGCCTAAGGAAGTCTATGATATTATTATTCCTTTTATAGAGATAAAGTTAAAGTGGGTCTGTTCATATGCTGTCAAAGCTTTGGCAAAACAACTTCATCTTATTTATTTTTTTAAAACATCTGCGTGGTGAATATGCGGCCAGCCCTCTGACTCTAATTGAAAGCCTTGTAATTTTCACTCAGTTATGTGCATCCTCGAGGAAATGATTTTTCCTCTCTCGCTCTCCCTCTCATGGAGTAGAATTACCAATATATAGTTGTTAATCCCAGCTGGGATCGTCCCGCTTTTGAATATCATCACAGCAAAATTCATTAAGTCACGCAGAATGAATCCTCCTCATCCCTCAAGCTTTCTCTTCAAACACACACACACACACACACACACACACACACACACACACACACAACACACACACACACACACACACACACACAAAAGAGACGCATAGACATACAAACACAGCTCTCAACCCGTTCCCAGGATCCCTGAGCTTATTTGGTCGGTTTAAAGAGGAAGGAGAAGAAGGAGAATAATTCATGTCACACTACTTGACCAGTGGCATGACAGAAGAGCGAGTGCAGGCCGCGGTTTATATAGAAGTCCGAGAGAATAAATTGTAATTGTATTCACTGATCCACCTGCGTTGCGGAAAGGAAAAGGAGAGAGTTGTTCACGGAGCTGCAAGTCATTTAAGGTTTCCGCCGCACTGTGTGGGTTTGTGCACAGCTCTCTGCTGACATACTCACTTAACCATCTCCCTCTCTTTCCGCTCTTTCTCGCTCTCTTCATTAACTCCTCCACAGTGAATTCTCGTTGGCCCCTCAAGCTCTCGATTCTCTCTCTCTCTCTCTCTCTCTCTCTCCCCCCCCCTCGCTTCTGTTTTATTACGAGGTCGCTCAGACAGAGAGAGCAGGGGAGATTTATCTAAAGGCTGTTGCTGCCAAGTCAATGGAAAAAGCTTCACTTGTCTGTTTGAGGCATTGTTAAAATGGGCCAGGAGCTTTATTACAAATTGGCCTTATGGATTACTGTCATTTATGGCGGGGCTTCAAAGGGAGACACCATCTGATCCCCTAACCTTTTGTTAATGAAATAAAATAAAAAAAGAAGTCCCCCCCACCCTTCATCTAACAGATATTTCTGAACCGAAAACAATTTTATCTTACTTTCAATCACATCATTGTGATCAGGATGACATCTGATGGAAATTTCTTCCTCAGCATTAGGCATGGGCTTATCTTTTTCCATTCTTGTGTTTGAGAGTGAGTCATTAAATTGGAGTAATAGGGAGATTGTAGAGAGAGTGAGTTTAGACCAACTATTTTCATTCAGAATATTTCAGAGAGCTGGTTCTTACTGACATGAGCCTTAGGCTTAAGATTGGACTCTTTTCCTTTTTTAATAAAATTGAAATTTTCATGCATAACATCATACACACATAAACATGGCATACATTAAAACCTATTTAAATTGAATTTCCTTCATTCCTTACAACATGGTCACTCTGTCAGACGTTGATAGAAGTCATCTGGTCCCACCGGTGGCTACCTTTCCTCACCATATACCTGTCTGTCTCCCCCTACAGACCAGGTGAGGAACAGCTACCAGCTGTGCAACAATGGGACCCTGAGAGTGATGTACGCCAATGGTATGGGCATCAGCTTCCACACGGAGCCCCACATCCTGGCAGGCTCTGTCAGCCCTACGATCGGTCGCAGGAACATCACCCTGCCCACCGACAACGGCCTCAACTCCATCGAATGGCGTCTGCGCAAGGAGCAGACCAAGGGCAAGGTCACCGTGTTTGGCAGGAAGCTTAGAGTGAGTTGACTTCCCACTGACGGCCTTGTTTAAAAAAATAATAATACAGTTATTAACCTCCCCTCTCTCCCTTTTCTTTAGGCTCACGGCCGCAATCTTCTCTCCATCGATTTTGACCGCAACACGCGCACAGAGAAGATCTACGATGACCACCGAAAGTTCACGCTGCGCATCATGTACGACGCCCAGGGCCGGCCGGCTATGTGGCTGCCCAGCAGCAGCCTGGCGGTGGTCAACGTGTCGTATTCGGCCACCGGGCAGCTGGTCGGGCTGCAGAGGGGGAGCATGAGCGAGAGGACGGAATTCGACCCGCAGGGACGCATCGTGTCTCGCTCTTTCGTGGACGGGAAGGTGTGGAGCTACAGCTACCTTGACAAAGTAAGAACATTAAAATGATCATCTAGGTAACAAATCTCAGCCCCCACAAAGGCAACTGCAAGAACGAATGCTAATTTGAATTGCAGAATTGAGTGAAGTAATACATCATTTTCACAGTTATGAAGATTCAAATTTGTCAGCTGAGAACAAATTACTGCCGCTGCTATTTCACGGGAGGCAAGTCATCCATTGATAATGCTGTTGTATTAATCTGGATTGTGCCTCCCTCTCTGCTTCCAGTCCATGGTGCTGCTGCTGCAGAGCCAGAGACAGTACATCTTTGAGTTTGACGCCTCGGGTCGGGTCACAGCCGTCACCATGCCCAGCGTGGCCCGGCACACCATGTCCACACACGTGTCGGTCGGGTACATCCGCAACACCTACAACCCCCCGGAGAGCAACGCCTCCATCATCCACGACTTCAGCGAGGACGGCCGACCTCAGGCCACGCACTACCTGGGCACCGGCCGCCGCGTCCTCTACAAGTACGGCAAGCTGGCGAAGCTGTCAGAGATCGTGTACGACAGCACCGCCGTCACCTTCGGCTACGACGAGACAGCCGGCGTGCTGAAGATGGTCAACCTGCAGAGCGGGGGCTTCTCGTGCACCATCCGCTATCGCAAGATGGGGCCGCTCATCGACAAGCAGATCTACCGCTTCAGTGAGGAGGGAATGGTCAACGCCAGGTTTGACTACACCTACCACGACAACAGCTTCCGCATCGCCAGCATGAAGCCGGTCATCAGTGAGACGCCCCTGCCCGTCGACCTCTACCGATACGACGAGATCTCTGGAAAGGTGCAGAAATGTTCCACTGGTTTGCTTTCGAGCAATGACAAAATGATTCAACTCGCATATCAACCTTTGTGTGTGAATGTACCTCCTGTGGCTGCCAGAGGACTCACGTTTTTTCTTTCCTTCCCTTCTACAGGTGGAGCACTTTGGAAAGTTCGGGGTCATTTACTACGACATCAATCAGATCATCACCACCGCCGTCATGACGCTGAGCAAGCATTTCGACACCCACGGTCGCATCAAGGAGGTCCAGTACGAGATCTTCCGTTCGCTGATGTACTGGATGACGGTGCAGTACGACAGCATGGGACGGGTGGTGAAGAGAGAGCTCAAAATCGGGCCCTACGCCAACACCACTCAGTACCGCTACGATTATGACGGAGACGGACAGCTGAGCGGTGTCAAGGTGAGTGTGGAGAGAGTGGCTTTATTTTTAGGTACTGTCTCGTCTTTAGAACCTTAAGTGTTCATGACACCTCATATGGAAATCATTGACACCACTCTCTGAACTGTCTGTGGGACCTAACCTCCGTGTTTTATCCAGGTGAACGACTGGTCCACATGGCGCTACAGCTACGACCTGAACGGTAACCTCCACCTGCTCAACCCCGGTAACAGCGCCCGCATCTTGCCGCTCCGCTACGACCTCAGGGACCGCATCACGCGCCTGGGAGACGTCCAGTACCGCCTGGACGAGGACGGCTACCTGAGCCAGCGCGGCTCCGACGTCTTTGACTACAACTCCAAAGGTCAGCTGCTGAGGGCCTACAACCGAGGCCCCGGCGGCTGGAGCGTGGTGTACCACTACGACGGGCTGGGCCGCAGGGTGTCCACGAGGAACAGCGTGGGACAGCACCTTCAGTTCTTCTACGCCGACCTCAACCACCCGGCCAGGGTCACACACATCTTCAACCACTCCAGCTCGGAGATCTCGTCGCTCTACTACGACCTGCAGGTAGGCGTGGGTAGACGAACATGTCAGCACATTTCAACAAATTGGAATATATTGAATAATCTTTTCCCGTTAAACCTCAATTCTGATTAATATTGAAGCTAGAGCAATACGACTTTATCCGAAAGCACGATATAAATGTACTGGATTTCTGTCTGTCACGTGATCAGGGACATTTGTTTGCCATGGAGGTGAGCAGTGGAGAGGAATACTACATAGCTTCTGACAACACTGGTACACCACTGGCTGTCTTCAGCAGCAATGGACAAATGATCAAACAGGTAAGAAACTGTGACACTCACTTTGTTTGCAATAAATCTCTGCTGCAAAAATAAAATGAGGTGGTAAAAACAAATATATGAAAAAGGCCTCTTCAGTAAATTGACTCTGCTCGTGTCACCCAGGTGCAGTACACAGCCTACGGAGAGGTGTACCTGGACTCCAACCCGGAGTTCCAGCTGGTGGTCGGCTTCCACGGCGGTCTCTACGACCCCTTGACTAAGCTGGTCCACTTCACCCAGCGCGACTACGACGTCTTGGCCGGACGCTGGACGTCGCCAGACTACAGCATCTGGCCCAAGATAGGGAAGGATCCTTCTCCGTTTAATCTGTACATGTTCAAGAACAACAACCCCCTCAGTGACATGCTGGACGTCAAAAATTACGTCACAGGTACAGGTTTCATATGCATTAATGTGGGGGGAACGTTGAATTCTGTTGCAGGATTGTTTCTACATAAGCAAGCCATTTATAGACTCCTTTGCTTTCAAGAATGTAATGTTGAAACAGCAGAATAGTCAGACTGCGGATGAGTTCAATCACATCTCCAGAACAAGCTGAACTTAGCTTGTTATGTCCTGACATTGTCTCTGATGTCTCTATCGTGCAGAAGAAACAGATTGTCGTGGAAAACATAGCTCATGCAAGTAAAGAATGTACCGCAGATGGCACCGTAGCTGATAGCTTTGCATAACAGCAGATGTGGCGCACAAGCAAAATACATGTTCACTTTGTTTGTTTTTTTTATGATAAAATAAATTATTAATTTGCCACCGTGTTTGACTTAGTCATTCCACTAATTAATTTCCCTCCTGTCTGCTGTAGATGTGAAGAGCTGGCTGGTGATGTTTGGCTTCCAGCTCAGTAACATAATCCCCGGGTTCCCCCGACACTCGCTCTACTTTGTGGAGCCGCCGTACGAGCTGCAGGCCACGCAGCACTGTGAGAACGGACAGGTACGGAGCACAGTGCTGGAAGTATTACCATCGACAGAATCAAATATAAATATAAACCCCAAGATAGTGATTCAGTTAATGCAGATACCAGTCATCTTTGACAGAAATGCAATCTTGTATTTTCCCATGTAGCTCATCACCGGTGTGCAGCAGGCCGCAGAGCGTCACAACCAGGCCTTCATGGCCCTGGAGGGACGTCGCCTCAACAAGGAACGCAGGAGACGCAAGGACAAGCCGGGCCACTGGTTCGGCACCAGCACCCCTATAATAGGCCGAGGGGTGATGCTGGCTCTGAAGGAGGGCCGCGTGGTTGCTGGCGTGTCGGCTTTGGCCAGCGACGACAGCCGCAAAGTGGCTCTGGTGCTCAACGGCGCCCAATACCTGGAAGGCACCCATTACACCCAGGAAGGGAAGGACTGCCATTACTTTGTGAAGGTTGGCTCTGCAGACAGCGACCTCTTGGCCCTGGGGCTCACCAACGGGCGCAAGTCACTGGAGAGCGGCATCAACGTGACGGTGAGCGGCCGCTCGAGGAGAGGGGTGACCGTGGAGTTTGCAGTCCCGGCGCTGGTGCTGAGCGTTCGGTACGGGCTGGCGGCCGACGTGGTGGATGAGGAGAAGGTAAGACTGTTGGAGCTGGCCAGGCAGAGGGCTTTGGCCGGGGCCTGGGCCAAGGAACAGCAGAGGGCCAGGGATGGGAAGGGAGGCAGTCGGCTGTGGACGGAGGGGGAGAGGCAGCAGCTCCTAACGGCAGGCAGAGTACAAGGCTACGACGGATACTATGTACTGCCCGTGGAGCAGTACCCAGAACTGGCTGACAGCAGCAACAACATCCAGTTCCTCAGACAGAACGAGATGGGCAAGAGGTAACAGCCCACCTGAACCTGTTTTGAAGGGCAGACTCTTCCCTCTCTCCCTTACTTTCACTTCTCTAGATCCTGCTCCCTTTTTCCTACCCGGCCTTCTCGACCCGACTCCTCTTAAAAACCCATGGAGAAATAACCAACACACGGGGTTACTCACGGAACGCTGCAGGGACTTTTGAAAAGAATGACTTATCAGAAAACAGATTATTGTTCATTTTACTGCCACAGGCAAAAAAAATGTAAAAGTTTAGTCGAGCAATTCTTTTTTTTTTTTTTTTTTTTTTTGAAAAAACTTTGAACAACTGAAAAAGCACTGAAGAACTTTGAGAAACTGTTGCTTAATGAATAAGAAGATTCCCCTTTTTAAAAAAGATAGTGATATTTTTCGCCCATATTTTTTGGGTCACACTGAGAAGCGGCAACGAAAGCCCCCAAACGCCCGGTGGAGTCGTACCGCGCCGGCTTTTCCGTCTCTGAGGGACACTGAAGGCACAGGGACCAAAGTGGAGGCAGAGCCTCTCCAGAGCGCAGCCGTTACCACCACACATCAACGGAGGACATCATAAACAGCGACACACAAGGCAATGTCAAAGGTCGTCCAATACTATGAGTCGTCTCCCTGTCTCAGGCCTCCCATCGTCTACCACGGACCAGTCCTCTCTGCTGCTGAGGCGGCGCACATCCAACCAGGCAACACACACACACAAGCTAACGGCATCCTTGAACGAGTCCGAGCGGATAACGGACTGGAACAAAAACTTTTTAAAAAAACAAAGTGAACAAAAAAAAAAGTGATGGCTATATTTGTGGACAGTGGTATCACACAGCATTGTTTATTTTAAAAACGGGGTGAAGAATCATATTCCTACATATGTGTCCGATTACACTAAATTTCAGGATGTTGCGTATATCGTAGATGCCGTAGTTTTGTACGTTTCAGTCGCGGTAGAATTGTGAGACTTTCACCAAGGCACTTCTGTACAGAACGATCAAACACACCGCTCACAGAGTCCGGAAAACATGCTAAGTTAGTATTTATTTTAATTCTTTTTTTATTTATTTATTCTTAGTACTATATGACAATCATGAATGAGTCACCAGTTCTATTCCAAATGAACATTAATGGACGAGTTTATTTTCTTTTGTAAAAATATGTAAGAATTTTTGTTTTTGTATTAATTTCAGTTTGCTGCCAGGGCAAATAATAGTCACTCTCAAAAATAATAATTTATGTAATAAAGTGTTTTAACAAAAAAAAAAACGGTTTATACTTTAAATAAAGTCTTTAAAACTGTGAAATCTGTTTTTTCCAGCTATATTTCGATGTACAGTGTATAGACTTACCTTTATGCAGCACAGTAGAATATTGTCCAGAATATCGAGTTTTATATTTCTAAGAGGAAGTGGCTTGTAATGTGCAAAATCTTTAGCTGGTCTTACTACTCTAGAGTTTTGTGGCACTCTAATATTCCATATCTACAATATCGATCCCCAGTTTGTTGTTTTTGACTGTTTTTTGGTTTTGAAAGCAGAGATAATATTCTGTCCTAGATCCCAACAGCGGTAGCAGTAATGGATCCCTCTCACTGTGAAGAGACTCGTGCTGGATGTCATAATGTACCAAATCAGTATTATCAAAAGGATGATTCTTATACATTCACTGAAACGAGACTCTTCTGAGAACCTTATCAATAAAACATAATTGTTTACTTCAACTGAGCAGCGTCTAGTTCACTTTCATCTCATTTTCTTTTTTGTGTGTTTTGAAGATGATTTATGTTTCTTTTTTCTCCAATAGCAACTTCCACCAGACTTGAATAACTCGCATTAACATTACTTGCATTTCATAGTTGCTGGTTTTTTGCCTTCTTTGTGCATTTACCTCGCTGAATAGCTTAAAAAAAAATCCATATGTTCGTTGATACGTTAATACATAAATGACCCTGATGTCTTGCCATGCCAGTAAACAACCACACACAGCTACTGCACTACAGCTCTTCAGACACATTGCTGACATTTCCCAACTCACAATCACCGGTGCCAATATTTTTTACACTAACTGTTCATTGATTCTAATGTGCCATTTAAGTAGCCATTACAATTAGGCTTGTTAACTCCAAGCTCTTACGGATGAGTGTTTTTTAAATGGAATAATTTGCCTCTTCTGATGCCCTTTCAGCAGCGTTAGAAGGGGTTAAAGTATCTATAATCAATGTTTTATCATAACAGTGGATCACATGGCTATATTAAACAACAGACCTCTTCTATTTTTATCACATTTTGTTCTGCTGCCACCTTGTGCTAAAATCATTTAAATAAAATGTCCCCCTCGTCAGTTTACACACACTACCCCATAATGACGAAGCGAAAACAGGAGTTTAGCTTGTATGTATTAAAAACATAAACTGCAATATCACACTGACATATGTATTCAGATGCTTTTGACCATGACGCTTCTAATTAAACCCAGGTGATTCCCATTTCTCTTGATTGTCTTTGAGATGCGTTTGCACCTTGATTGGAAACCCACCTGTGGTAAATTCAATTGATTGGGTATGATCTCTATAAAAGGTCTCACAGGTGATGAAGCACAGCAGAGCAAAGACCAAGACATGAGGAGGAAGCTCAGGCCTTTCGCACAGCAGACGGTCTGACAACACTGCCTCTCTGTATGATTCAAGTGTTCCAGTGTGTGACAGGGAGCCAGCATGACCGACACCTGCACCCCGAAATCAAAGCAGCAAGGTGAAGGTCTGTGGAAGGCTTTTTTCACGTTGGGTAGTTTAATTTACAACAATGCATCATAATATATAAACCAATCCTTTAGTATATTCAACTTCAAACTGAACTGTAGCTAGTAACTGCCCCTGTCAGATAAATTATAGTGGAGTAAAAAAATATAATATTAAAATACTCAATTACAGATACCTTAAAACTATCAAATACTAGAGTAAATATACTTAGTTACTTTCCACCACTGTGCATTAGGAAGCCATGACACATCCTGTAACTTATTTCATCGGCCTATTTGCTTTAAACCGTCTCTACAGTTCTTTGGTTTCACACTTGTGAACGGTGTCAGGCAGGCAGCCATGTCTAAACACCATTCTGCACTAGCAGCTGGGTTATAAATAGTTAAATGGATCCAGCCAGGCCCCAAGGCTGCACTGTGCTGATCTATACTCCCTGTTCTCCTTTCACTTCACACAAGCATACAGCAAATGGACACAAATGACAAAGCCTTTCATTTTATGGGAATAAATTATTTTAATGCAAGTTTCTCATTCAAAGCAAAAAAAAAAGGCATCTGACAGATCATTTGGTTTCTTCTGTTAGGCAATCACTTTTTTTA
The DNA here is from genome assembly GCF_027596085.1 of Anoplopoma fimbria. NCBI lineage: Eukaryota > Metazoa > Chordata > Actinopteri > Perciformes > Anoplopomatidae > Anoplopoma > Anoplopoma fimbria. Next base: position 7,496,283 of record NC_072452.1, on the reverse strand, counting down.
ACGATTTTTTTTTTGGATTTTTTCAGTTTTATTTCCAAGGTGTGTAATAAAAATAACATTGGAATATTTTTTTTTTTTCCTCATATCAAGAAAACATTGTGGCCATGGATTGTTAACAGTAATCAGACATAAATCGCTGTCATCTTTAAAAATGCATTCATATGATTCCACCTGAAGACGTACATCTGCAAAAAACAGCTTCTGTGCAAATGAGAGGGATACAAGCATTAGCTTCTTAAGAACGCCCTGTGGCTCATCAACAGCCGGGGTCACGGTGCCATTTGGGGTGTAAGGTTGGTGGGGGTGAGGGGGGTAGAGTCAGGGGTTGCCATTGGCAAAACTGAAGGGAGGGCCGGAGATGGTTGACAGGGCAGGCAGGAGTACTATCTTACAGAGGTAATCGTCATAAAGTGCCAAGAGATCCTCACACTAGATGAGCCTGAGATCCAAGTATACCATATGTGTTATTGTGTGTGTGTGTGTGTGGTGTGTGTGTGTGTGTGTGTGTGTGTGTGGTGTGTCGGTGTGTGTGTGTGACTCGTGTGTGTCGGTGTAAGATTATAGCGAGGAGCCTGAAATTCAGGTTATATTTAGAAGCTAGGTACAAGCTGCTACAGAGTAGCCCCTGGACAGGGTTGGTCAGTCAGTCAGTCAGTGCCGAGGGTTTTCACATCAAGGTAGAGTAAGTGGCTCCGGACTGAGACCTCCATATGGGAATCAAGGCTTTTATTTATAGACGAGCAAGACTGGTAGAGGGAGCGGAGGGGTGGTTTTGTAAAAGGAGTGCAAGATTTAAGGCAGATGAGGGGGGAGGGGGGTAATGGGGCTCGAGGCACAGAAATAAGGGGGGCGAGTGAACATTTAGGGGAGTAGTTATGTCAGCATGTCCCAGAGACAGCAGCAACACAGAGCCGTCCAGCAGGCCGTCAGGCAAGTGTCTCCTGTGTCGTCCCGTCTCCTGTCCTCCACCACGTACACTGGAGGGAAAAAAAAGAGAGAGATAGAGGGGCGGGATGAAAGGAAGGGGGTCGACAAGGTGATACAGAGAAGAGGGGAGAAGAAAGGGAGACAATTTGGAAGAAAGCAATTAGTGATTCATTTTCTCTAATCGCATAAAAACGGGAGATGATTCACCGTCGAGTCCTCAGCAGTGAGCTCAAGTGTGACCGTGGCTGCCATGATTTTCCTCTAATTGCGTTCATCACGGGATGCGCATCACCATGGTGATGCCCATAGTAGCCCAGAGCCATGATCAGGCAGCGTTACAGTTGAGTAACATAAGCGCTGCTTTGAGGTATCATTAAACCGGTGAAATGAGGAGCGTTCAAACACACACGTGCTCTTTACTTCATCACATGTACTGTACAGCAGGGGCCTTAATTCACCTTCAGTCAATAGGTCTAAATAAGTAATGTGAAAGGAAGTTATGTTCCCCATATGGGAAGTTTACCATCTGCTCCACACGCACACAAAAAACACATCAGACAACAGGCCAGAATGAAAACCTGTCCAGCTCCTTGTGTTTGTGATTAATCATTCATGTGGAGGGAAACAGGCAGCCAGCACATAACAACCAGGTGCAGTGACTCATGACATAGGGGTGTGTGTTTCCAAGGTGACGGCCCCTGGTCAATAGATTAAGTGAAGCTAGCTTGTCGCACCAGACTTTGATAATGAAATGCCTGGTTAATGATTGGCCAATATTTTATAATGAATGTCTCTATCGAGATAAGGTCCACGTTAGCAGGACACTCTCCTTTTGATCAGCCAGAAGAGGCTTATCTTGATCAGTTACATGAGCAGTAACACCTCACTGCACTTTAATACAAAAAGGTGTTAAAGGTGTTCTCTGGAAGCTTTGCTTTGCATATTTATTTTGAATATCTTATAAGCATCACATGTGTGCTTTTTGTTTCACAGCTTGTGCTACGCTCCACTGTGGATGCTCAGTTGTTTGAGGTGCTACTGCACTGGCACACCTTTTTCTCTTAAATCGGCTTGATGTCACACTTCTAAATCCTTAATGGATTGCTCTGCGTGCTGACAGGTTCGGCTTCTTTGTTTTTTTTTAGTCCTACCTGCTGAAACAGCTCATTCAACAATCAATCAGTCAAAAGACAGAATGAACAGTGAACTATTTTGATAATTGATTTAAAACATTTAAGTTTTTTGTGTGTTATTTAGCAGGAAAGTCAAACATTTGATGGTTCCAGCTTAATTTTCCAGCTTTCAGAAATTGTCACAGGCATTATTCACCACTTTCAAACATTCAAGCTAAATCAATTTATCTGGAAAATAAGTGTTAGACGAATTGATAATAAAAAGATTAGGTCCTTTTTTACAGTAGACATTTTCACTTGTTGTCAAAGTGAAACAACATTATGGTGTCTCCATTTTATTCAAGTGTCCCATTTAGCTTTGACCGTGTGACAATGACTCAGCATTAACACCACCAGGACACTGAAACCAAATGCAGCTTGGTGGCACACAGTCAGCACTCATTTTGTTTGCTTTTTTCCCTATTTCTTCTGTTAAAAAAGGCCTGATCGGAGACCACTACGACCTGCAAGATGTGGGTCACATGACCAACAGAGACAGCCTTAAGTTAGGCTTATTCAAGGCTATAAAGAATTGTGATTTGAACAGTTCAAAACTGTTCAAATGTTATGATCATATTCAAATGAGCTCTTCAATACTTTCCTATTTCTTAATCAATGTTAATTTATCACACACATTTCCCACAGGTTCTTTAAAACATGAGTCTGTTGCACAACAAAAGTCTCCCACCACCTCCGTGCAGATTGTCTTGCTGAAGAAATACTAAATAATGAAGAGGGTTCAGCTAAAGGCTGAAGTGATAAAAGGGAATGAATGCCTTTTCAGAAATTAATACCCACTAAAATGTGTCCCCTGCAATTAAAAAGAAATGCACTCTATTATAACAACACGATCAAGCCCAAAGTCAGTGTGGTCTGGTCAATCAGATAACACTCCGATATCTCACACAGCTATTGGTGATAGCTATAGTTGACATGTTAGCAGATTAGCTTGCCTCTCCTTCCTGGTTGTAGCAGTCCGTTGAGACTCTAAGGTCTATTCACAGTCTAAACATTTTGGTCAAAAGTAAAGTATTCGGTCAAAAGAGGAGCCTCTTCTTCTCTTTGACTATTTTTTGGGAACGTGCATTGTTTTTCCCTGACAACATTATGAATACCATACATATTTACATCAATCTCCATCGTGTGTTTCCACTCACCTGTGTTTTTAGGAGCTTCCCCATACATAGGACCAGGAGGGGGTCCCCCCTGCCAGCCAAACTGCGGTTGCGGTTGTCCAGGGTACCCGTAGGGAGGCTGTCCTTGGCCGGGGTAAGGACCTCCGGGGCCCATTTGTCCTGCAGGGTAGTTAGGGTACCCTTCATGTGGCTGCTCCATGTTCACAGGGTATCCCTGTGGAGGATAGCCCTGAGGTGGGTAGCCCTGTGGAGGCGGGCCTTGGGCTGGGTAGCCTGGAGCGGTGGGGCCGTTGCCTGGGTATGGAGGGGGCTGCTCAAAATTCATCTTTGAGCCGAACAGTCACCTGAAGAGCAGGAAAATAGGAGTAAAGGTTTAACTTTTCGAATTTCAATTAGTCTGCTAAGAAAACGGTACAATAAAGAGACAGGCAGAGGATGTGGGTCTGCTATTATTGTTTCATGTAAACAACAATGCCAGCACTGTCAAAACAGGGAAAATAGAAAATAATACAAGTAAAATAATTCACATATTAGAAATTAATACGACTTGTTTTTCTACTATTATGCTGACATACCTGTGGAAGGATATATAATTCTACATACTTTGAAATACCATCATATACCATATTAGTGTACTATAAAGGTAAAAATACCTATATACAGTTAGTAAAGAGATAGTAAGATCATAATACATAACAATAACACATTTTAGGGTAATTATATATTGAACGGTGAAACAGTCCATCATTATATTATCATCATTATGGTAGTTTGCAGTTACCTCTATGTGAATGCACCCAAATTCTATTGCAAAGTCAGAACAATGTGGTATTGTATCGACTGTGTGTGTGTGTGTGTGTGTGTGTGTGTGTGTGTGTGTGTGTGTGTGTGTGTGTGTGTGTGTGTGTGTGTGTGTTATTCAGCCTCGAGAGTCGCATTAGACACTGAATTCCTCTTGAGTCCTCATATGAGAACACAACATTTTCAGACAGGCATACAAATGATGCAACTGTTTCCCAGAACAGGAAAGTGCCGAGCATATAGTTGCTCCTTAATCCCTCAACTCATCTCGTGCAGTCTCATGCCTTCGCAGTCTCACAAGGGCGAACAATCACGGTCCAGAGAAACAAGCCCAGCATATCGCTGTTTGCATTTTGAGCGAGTCTTATGAGTCAACAGTCAATCACAGTCCACATCGGCCCTACCAGAGATAAGCACTACTTTTTTCACTGTTCACAAACAGTCTTCACAAATGGAGGAGTCAGCTTCACAGAGTGCAGGGCGAGGCTAATCAAATGAACCATGGGAAAGAGAGAAAGAGATTGCGGTGACCAAACGGTTCTGCTATGCGTGTACATTCACACTTAGTTTTTCTTCCCTCTTTACTCAGAAACACAGTCACACAACAACATCACGCCTTCATAGTTTCCGTGTGTGATGTCTATGTACACGGTACATAAAGAATCTGATTCTGTTGCCTAACCATGAACTCCTTATTATATTTCTAGGGCTGTTTGGAAAATCTGATAAATGTTTGTGCTCAGCTTTGTGTCTAAAGGTAAGCCGTTCCACTGTAGACCTTGTGAGAAGGAAGTATGTTTCGCAACCTAATAGCTTCTGATAAGGGGGATCCGGGGTCAATGGCAACCCTAGCCTCCATCACTGGATTTGCTCACGTAGAACAGCCACAACAAAGGACAGAGGGCCAGCTGGAAAAAAACGGCATGTCTGCTAGGCCTCCCAGGATTCCTCTGTCACGTTGTATATGTACACTTTAAACATCTAAATAGCAATCCAACTCCATTCTGTTCAGCTTCTCCATCCACATCCAATCCTCCGCCTACAACAAAGCAACGCAGTAGCTGTAAACTGGAATGAGTCAAGAGGCATTTCTCGAATTTGATAACCTAATTTGGTGATAATATTAATAACATGGTTTAAGGATGACTCTTGGGTAGTGTTAAACAGACACCGAGTACATTCGATGGAAGAAAAAAGAAAAAGAACTGTTAATGTAGTCGATGCTGCTTCGACATCGTCAGTTAGCTTCTCTGTGCAGCGCTTTTCAAAGGATGTCTGGACATTTCACCGCCTGACAGATGGCAAGGCCCTCGGTAACTATGGTTACCGTGCTCCAGGGGGAACAGAATGATCCCTGATGGTTTGTTTTTGTTGTACCTTGAGGCAGGGAGGTGTAGTGAAATAACACAATCATCCGATCTCCCTCTCTCTTTCTCTGCCTCTTAACAGGGAAGTGTTGATGGCTGTCGGATCTTTGCTCCACCTCACAAGTCCTTTGTGAATAGAGAGTGTAACATTACAGGCTAAAGGCTCCTTTTAAAGGGACCTTAACAATAATCAGTAATATGACGCCAATAAGGACGTTTACACAGCATCAAAGTTCACCTTGCCGGTCACCTTGGCTTCATTGTACCCACATAAATCTGCAGTAGCCTTTGCTATCAGATTAAGATCTGATGAGACGGGATTTACAGGCAGCGATTTACAGGGCTCGTCTCTCCAATGAAGGCTTGCACAGTGTGTGTGTTTATGTGTGTGTGTGTGTTTACTGTATGAGTGTATGTTCATTTGCATGTTTGTCATTTGTTTGCCAAGTGAAGGAGTTAAGACATTGTATCCACAATAGGATCATGGTGATAATATCGCGTACAGACGGTGCAGTTGAGACGTCTCTCTGACACCTCTGACAATGGTATTAGTGACAAAGGCCTAAACAGGCGTAGTCAGTTCACTTACATCTGCGTTATTATAATGGCTGGCAGCAATAAACAATGTACAATGAAAAAATAAGCCACTTAACCGGTGGTTAAAGTTATTAACCTTGATCAAAACAATACCTTTTCAGACTAAAGAAAGGACAAAAGAAAGTAACCGATCATACGATATGTAAACTTTCTGAACCCATTCAGGGCCGCTGTTAAACTGATGTAACTGATGTAGTAAATGCCAAGTACAATGACCTGACGGGATACCGGGGAAACTTCCCCTCAGTATCATCAAGTTCCCTTTCTTGTGAATTAATTTAAAGAGGAAATACATTATGCAACAGCGGTGATTTTTATTGGGGGGGGGCAGAGAGCATGCCATTTTAAGAGTAATATGTGCAGTAAAAGTATTATACACAATCAATTATTCATTTCATCCCTAGAAAGGATAGCCTTTAAGAGCAGCTCTGTAATATGAGGCGATGCCGGCCTTAGTTTACACCAAGACTCTGTTTACTCTCTCTCTACAGCGAGAGACATCACGGGACCATGAGGCTGCATGTGAAGACACTCCACTGGACCTCATTAGGGGGGAAAACCAGAACGGCTATTTCACACATACACGCACACACACACACACACACACACACACACACACACCACACACACCAAGGCAGATATACGGGCTGAGCCAAGCCACGACAAAAGTGACAACAAAAGAAAAAATGAATATATCACTGAGCGGCTACAGGAAGAAAGAAAAAAGAAAATAAGGTATATTGTATAAGGTATATTGTATGAGGTTAACAATGTGATGTTTAAGAAATATTATTCTAAGCTTATATTATAAGACACCTGCAGGCCCCGATCCACAGCACTGCTCCGTTTCCCAGGCCCCTCAGTTAAAGATGATCATACTGTGAAACACGCACACATAACAGGTCCCCTGGTTATTTCCACCACCTACCTTTTTAATGAATGGCCTGTTGTGAATATCAGCAGCGTCCGCGCGGATAGGAACTCTCTCTGTTTCCGGAGTTTGCAACAATTCGTTACCGCAATGTGCGACCCTCTTGTGTCTAAAAAAAAAAAACGAAAAAACGAAAAACCTCACTGCGTATCGCGTTTGCTGGCCGTGACGTCACTTGAAGGGTACGGCAACGGGGAGGGGAGGGGCCACTGGGAAGCAGAACGCGGGGATTGGCTGAGGCGACGCTCGCTGCTCGTGGCGTCCAATCACAGGGCGGAGCGATGAGCAGCGGGACGCGAGCGAAGAACAGTGACTCCTGATCATCTGACTAGATAAGATATTCAATAGGTCTACATCACCGAATGACGGAATAAACACGATTAGAAAGAATAGGCAGGATGGGTGACTAATGAATGTCAATCATTCATTAGTCACCTTGTTGCTCCCGCCCTTGGAATAAGATTGGAATACTTGCAGCTCTTAAAATGCTATTATTATGGTTTATTTCATTTAATATACCTATATATATATATATATATATATATATATATATATATATATATATATATATATATATATTTACAAATTATCTGGTGCTCTTTTATTCAACTACATCATGTGGGGTTTTTTTTATTCACAATATGCACCTGTTTGTCCAGGGTGCATTAGGTGCATTACTGGTTTTCTCCCAGCAGATGTCAGACTATTCCCAGTCTATTCCTCCCTGAAGTGCCAGTTGTTGCTGTTTCTTGCACTATAATGAACAAGCAGTGAGTTGCTGTGTTGTCATGTAGCTGACATTTTTTGCCAATGCTTTGCCACTGAGAGAAAAGCCCTACAGTATACATTCAGCATATGATGAGCAGCTAAAGTACCTGATTGAAACAATACATTGCAAGTGGTTTGCTTCTCTTTTTTTTCAACCTGTTTGAATGTTGCTGTCAGTCTACCATTGACATTTCTAGCATAAAAAGTTTATCAACACAACAATGGTGGCGAAACATGGAGGGAAAAGCTTTCGTTTAAAAGGAGGGCTTACAACAAAGGAACTGAATGTCTTTGAAATGAATGAAGTGCTTGACAATGATCTGGGCTACAAGGTCCCCATAGTATGCCTGTGTAATTGTGAGATTGTTGTGTTTCTGGAAAAGCAGCCGATGTCTGAGTGAGTCTGCGCAGTTTCCTTTATGACTAGAAAGGGCTATGGCTCTGGGGCCTCTCTCTCTCTCTCTCTCTCTCTCTCTCTCTCTGCACACGTCCAGCTCTCAGTGTCAGTGTCTCTTCTCTTTTTCGGTGGGCAGCGACAAGACAGCTCACAGAGAGGGACGCACACATGCGCACACTTGCAAAGCCATGCATATGCAATCCTTACTGTGAGCACATTTATATAAAAAGCCCATGAAAGCTTGTGGTGGAAGACATGTTAATCTACAACAAAGTATCCTATTCTACATACCGTTAGTGTGTGTATTATAAATCTGTAAAGTAACTCCCATGTATGTGTACTTCACATACATAAACAGAGTCGTAGGGTTTGGAGACAGGGTTGTGAAACATCAACCCGGTTCCTCCATCGGACATGACTTTACATGAGTACAGTATGAGCATAGTAACATACCAGCAGCCAGCCAGCTTGACAGCTGCCCCCGACAGTGGAACTTAAAAAGGAAACGGTGTGCATTCTGCAAGGTGATAGCAGACCATGTAGCTCCATGTGATTAAAGCTTGCACAATGTGTGTGTTCAAAAGGAACCCTGTCACAACAGAGTTGTAGACCAGCGGTGACCCCGAGAAACAAGGACCTCACCTCTGACATACACACACTAAGCTATATTTACAGCTGGTACAAAGTCATGCATGGAAAACATGTTGGTGGAAGGTACTGTTACTGGTGACACATTAAGCAATATCCTTGCAGCAGCTGTTAGAAGACTGCCTGGACTGTCAACTGAGGCAAGTCAGAGCAACAAACAGCGAAGGAATCCTCAGTTTCACCTTCATTCTGACTTGTCATTCCAAATATTTGTTGTACAGGGAACAAGGCCTAGGGTTGCTTTCAGAGTAGGTTGAGCCGTGTGTAGTCAATTCAAAGGAGTGTCGCTTGTAATTTTCTACACATTTTTATGCAGTGGTCTGCTGGAGCAGCAGCATCTCGACAGCCGACAGGAAGAGAATAAATAAACTTGTCAAGAAAGCGTGTGCTGGGGTGTCCACTGGATGCGGTGGAAGTGATGAACTGATGAACAACACCTCCCACCCCATGCAGGACACCCTGGCAGCTCTGTGCAGCTCCTTCAGCCACCGGCTGCTTCACCCCCGGTGTGTGAAGGAGAGGTACTGCAAGTCCTTCCTTCCAGCTGCTATCAGGCTGCACAACCAGCTCTGCTCCCAGCAGACCACATGACACTAATACACTAATACATTAATACACTGTGCAATACAACATTTATAATAATTTATGTCTGTATATATATTTTTACTGTGGATCTCTACTGTTCTTACTGTTTTTTACTGTTTTTATTGCTCATTTGCTTATTTATAATACTTATTTTGATCTTGTGTTTTTTATTTTATTTTTACTTACTATGTCTCTTGTTTTGCACTATCCTATAACTATAAGCGCTGAACATAAATTATATTTTCTTCTACCCTTGTTCAAAAATCAATGAGACTAAGACAGATTTAGTCAGTATTTAACCAACATAGTTAAGATATATATCTTATAAAAAAAGATATATATCTTATAAATACAGACAGAACAATTATAGTTATAGTATTATTATCTCATTACAAGCGCTGAACATAAATAACATTCTAAAAATCAACGAGACTTAAAGAGGGAACAGAAGACAAACTGTATAAGATAAAATAAGACAATCCTTTATTAGTCCCGCAGCGGGGAAATTTACAGGATTACAGCAGCATAAATATATAGTGCAAACAACGTTCATAGTAGAAAAAACAAACGTAAAAAAAAGTATTTTAAATAATAGTATTTAAAATAAGTAAGTAAGAAAAAAAAAGATATATATCTTATATATACAGACTGAACAATTATAGTTATAGTATTATTATCTCATTATAAGCGCTGAATCCTGTAAATGTCCCCACTGCGGGACTAATAAAGGATTATCTTATCTTATCTTATCTTATCTTATTACAATCTTCATATAGTCCTTTGTTGCAAACTTCACCCACAGGACCTAAATCAGTGGTGAAACATTCATGTCTACGAATGCAGTGTAATCCAAGAAACTGAACATAATCTGTTAATAAAGTGCGGCACATCTAGGAATTGAATATACCTTTACCGGTGTACTCAACAGAAGTCGCCATGTGAAACAGTTGGCTTAACTCCTGCAATGGAAAGACATGCAAAGTTAAGTTTATGTACGTGTGTTCACCATGCATGAAACAAACATGCAAACCACTTCAGCCGCCGCCCTGTGCTGATAGATGTGACCAAGCGGGCCGTGTGTACCAGTGTCTGTTTACATCGTCACCCATGGCAATTGAGCCCGAGCCTGCACCAACGGCTTCAGCAGGAGCAGCTGACAGAAATAGAGCCTGGTCTGACAGCCCAGCCCTACCCAACCCTCTAACGGGGAGCAGGGGGAGGGGGTTGCAAGGGGGGAATAGTTTGTCTGTGGAAAAGGGCAATGGGGCAAGATTACCAGAGTTCATTGAAGCTCCAAGGGAGGGCAGGGTGGTCGTCTGGAGCGAAGATGTTTACAGTGGTACAAGGACGATATCATCCAAAACAACATTTCATGGATGGATAGTGATCAAGACCATTGGCTGGCGATCAAGACCATTGGCTGGTTCTCTACAAACCAAGATGAAGCATTTTATATCGGGAGCAAGCCAAACCGTGTGTCTTGTTTACATGCTTCTGGTCATTATTTGGATTCAGTACAATGGGTGATTCCTTTAAATAGCACTAAATACTATGTTTAAATACTATGTCAATATGGGGGTCTGTAGAAAGCAGCACATTTCTAGACAACAACATACAATTTGTCAGATGCATGTTTGCAGACACTTTTGGCTCTCGCTCTGTGATGGATACCTCGTCCAGAAAGTTACTGACAAGCTTATGTGTCACTGTCACATGCTCGGTGATAAAAGTACCACCAAGGATCAACCACTCTGAGCAAAGGATCACCACTGCTACAACAAAAATTCTTGACATAAGAATATAACTTTCTTGACATAAGAATATAACTTTATAATTATAAAAAAAATATTTAAAAAAACCACCAAAGGCCATTTGCTTCATGTTAGAAATGATGTACAGTGATTGGAAGAGTGCAGTGATAGCCAATTCTATGCGGTATATTGAACATAACATTTACATCAAATTACGTGGCCATGTTATCATCATGCTGTGGTGCAGATGCATAAAAAAAATGTGAATTTCTCATGCATGCATTTGAGTTTTTGTCCAAAGTGAACACACTTTAAACATGTAATCACAATGGTAGGGTTGCATTTGCTTCCTTTAACGATATGTGCTAGACATCTAACAATCCTTTTACCTTATGATGCACCCCATGCTGACATCATCATTGGTTTTCAATGGGTCAGAAGGCTTGTGATGAAGATCGAGGAATGTATTGTATGAGTGTTGAGTAGTTAAAGGCATTTAACTGCAAGGCATTGTATTTGTACTGTACATTGGTGCCCATCCCAGAAATGGTGTAGCAGAAAATGTGCATGTGGATATCATAACCCTTTACCAACGCCTCACTGCGTGTCATCATAAATATTTGAGTATCCTTTTCAGTATCTTAACTCCACCTCTGCCGGATAGGAGATCCCTCAAAACTATGCCCCGGGAGCATTTGGCGTTTAAAACCTGGCCTTGTTCTCACGTGTGCCCAGAACAAACATACACACAAACTTGTTCAAACAGCAGATGCAGGTCAATCAGCAAGTGATTAAGGATTACCAGACGTTTGGCAAAAAGTTATCTTATCATTCTGCACTGCAATGCGGGTCCAGTCTGGGTCCAGTATTTGCTGTAGGGCACGGTAGCATTTTGGCAGACGGCAAGTTGACTTTGAATGGGCCAAATACTGAGCACATGCTCTGACTCTCCTCATAAGTAATTTACAAAATCATGTTAATCAGAGCATCTTAGACAAATCTCAGTGGATAACTTTGACGCAATGCAAAGCAGTTGCTTGTCGGACCTGCAAGGCTGTGGGACTAGACCAGCTGAGCAGACTGACCCATATCTCACATATGACACATAGAGACCTGCTTATCTGTTCTCACTCTAAGATATACCATGACATCAGCAGTAGCTTCAGAAAACAAGTCTTGGGGTCATCAGTGGCAAAACATTTATGCCATAGCTATCTGAAAAATCCTCAAAGATATTATATATGGTAAATCAACTACATATCGGAGATAACTGCCGGTGTCTTACCCCACCCACACATTAGAGTGGTTTTAATATGCCTGGTCTTTGAGCTACAGCTGACCTCATTCCTTAAAACCAGGCCTACTCCTACAGTCAGCCTCCCTAATCTACAGATTAGTGTCTAGAACAAGCAGGCATACCTAGCCCTGACTCTCTGTACATGGGTGACCTTCAGGCTTTCAGCTACGTGTGCAAAAGGGTGCACTTTGAATTATGTCGTGTTCAAAAATGATCTTTATCTTTCATTAGACTTGTGGGTGTTTTATGTTGGTTAAGCATCATCAGATGTACATCTATTAAGGTATGTCTGACTGTTCCATATTCCATCATAAGCAGCATAACAATATCTTTATGTTTGACCTTAATGCCAATAACTTAGCCTAAAGCTAAACTGGTTAATCATTTCAACAGGGGCCACGTCTGTCTGCCTGAGTGAGGGGAGGTCACTCCAGCAGTGCACAAACACATTCCATACACGAGACGGTTATGCAACTCATTAAACATGTAGGTTTCTGTGGTCACATGCTTTTTCTTTACACAAGGTGTGACAAAATCTAATTAAAATTCACTTGAGGTTGCACATTAACAGACCAAATATTTGCCTGTATGCTCGTATAAAATACAAGAGTTTACCTTCAAGGGACAAACTTCATGTCACATTATTTATTCTGGATAAAAGCAGAAAAGAAATGCAAGGTAGACTAAATAAGGCCTATTTTCCACTTCATATGTATCAATGGTGTGTGTGACATATAAACTGGATGCTAAAATGGTATGTCAGCCTGCAGCTTTGCAATGCAAGGCAATTACATAATTAAATAGTTATATTACGCTAAACAGCATAGTTAACAGAAATAACATTGTTTAAAATGGAATGTGATAAACAGTTAATGACAACAAAACACACAAGCATTTGCTGGCAGTCTGAATAGCCTTTATTTGAAATTATTCACATTTCAGCTCTCCCTCCATACAAAAACAGAGAAGAAGCTGATTTTCAGTAGGCCCTGACCCCCAATATTATCACAAAGAAAGTTAGCCATCTGTTTTTTGGGGGGGGGATATACAACAAAACAACTGATGCCTGCAGTGGAAAACTCTACATGTCTTAATGTAATCATCCTGTATTCCCCCAACTTAAAAAATAGGCTACATTGTACAACGTTATTTACAAAAGATTAAAAAAAAAGTGAAATCAAAATGGATTTTTTCAATCCTGCTGCAGCTCTGAAATGAGTGAGCCACTCATCAGCCCATTAAATACCATTTCTTTGCCTAACACTTTTTGTAGGGTCAAAAACACCCTAAAGTTTTCCAACTTTTCCATTCTTTTTTGGTTCCTCACAAAAGCTTGTTTAAAAAAAAGGTGAAAAAAAAAAAGCTTTATATGTAATGCATTACAGTCATAAATGACCTTGGAGGTGTTTTAAATGATAACCCTCCACAGGAGGTAATACTGGAGCTCAGATGTCCATCTCAAACTGGTTGTCATCTGTTTGAAAAGAGAGAGAAGAAACAGTTACGATTAGTGTTTGCAGGCAGAGCACAACCACACCTTAACGGACTGCAGAGAAGATGACAAAGTGCAGACCTTATCAATGCATTCACAACTGGCAAGAAAAAACCAACGCATTGGACTATATGGGTGTAGCTCGCAAATCCAGACTGCACAACATGACTCTCTCACTCTCACACTCGGGTCAGAACTAATCGTTCTGGTCTTTACTTTGACAGGATGTTGGAGGTTTGATGCAGTTTACTCAAAAATAAATCTAAACTTGCCCATGAGCCCAAACCTTTGGTTACACTGTCATGAATCGTTGCCAAAATAAGGGTTTTTGGCTATCAGACACTGATAATTCCATAAAATGATACATTTGCTTAAAAACTGTTTTTTTCTTCCTTAACCCCTTTAGCAACAACAAAAAACAGCAGACGCTATCAGCCTAAAATTATAGGGAAAGCCCATCTTAAATAAGATGCAATATAAAGTGATTGTTGATTAATTAAGCACTTGCCTAGTTTTAAAAGCATTGTGCATGTTGAGGATATTTTTATTTCATAAACCCACAAAAAGCATGAAAGATGTATAGACACATACTTGTGTTTGCATGGGCTGGAGAAAACCAGAATAGTTGCACATTTACCTGCACTGTCTTTCTCCTCCTCCTCTGCCTCCTCTTTGAGATCCTGCAGTTTCCCCATAGAGTGTGTAGCAGGTACTGTCACCCCGGGGATCTGGGGCAGACAGCATGGGGGGGTCCGGGCCAGAGGGGAGTTTCGACAATCCAACAGGAACTTCCTGTCATAAATGATGCGGGTACCTGAGAGACAAAAATAAAGTCTGGTGTTTAACCTTTAGTAAACTAACATCAACTCTCTTCACAACAGGAAATGAAATTAAGAAAAACACAACTGATTGAATATCTAATATATGATAGCATAGTTATATCAAGCGCATGTTTGCATCCTGGCACGGTGCAAATTTGGAGAGTTAAGTATCATTATCCTCTACCAGAGGGGATATGAGTGGGAAAAGGAGGGTTCAATGTGCGTGCAGAGGGGAGGGCTGAAGGCTGCCGCTGCCAGGAGTTCTTGGAAATCAGAGCACAAAACATTCTCTTTTTGAAGCAGGAGGCCTTGAGATTAAAGCCACATGTTTTTTTCCTCTGACTGGGTAAAATCTATAACATAAACGGCAGATGTGACATGCGGAAGTGTGCATCCAAAAAAATAAAAAAATAAAATAAAAAGGCTTTTCTCAAGTATTCTCACTCGGTGACATGATTTAAACCTAAAGCTCCACACCAACCCTGCAGCTTGCGACATCTAAAAATGTCTTGGCAAGTCTCATGTCTGAAATCGTCACGGGACGTGTACCAACTCCAAGTGAAAACGGCGTCATAAATGGGGTGTTGTGATAAGTTTGACCAGGACACGTCTTGAGTCAAGGAGTGAACTGCTGCCCCTTTATTAGAGTTTGAACCTGTCCAACCTCGCCACGACGAAAAACATGTTATGCAATAACTGTGGTGAGCAGCAAGTCCCGGACAAAGGGGAAGCACAGCAGAGGGGGGCGGGCAGAAAACTGGGGCGAGGAAAGAGGTTGGAATGCAAGCTATAGTGCAAGCAATGCATTGCAAGGCAGCAGAGAGAGCGGAGCAGTTATGTAAAAGAGGGGCCAGTCAAGCAACACATGGCACGGCCCCAGCAGAGGGAAATGTGTTGCTCATAAAAGGTGGAAGACAAGTCAAAACTCTGTGTAGCAAGTCCTTATGGCGTGCTTTACAGTGACACGGGCCTTTTGGTGCAAATCAAAAATAAATATATTGCTCAAACTCTCCCATGCATTAGACATTTCCTATCCCCTCCTCCTCCTCCTCTTAACTTGTACAGAATGTTCTCTACAGTTCCTGAAATGCAAAGCAGAGTGGATGGGATGGCCTCAAACTCCTACATCGGCAGAGGCCAATCACTTGGCTGTTCTGGCAGCTGACACCCTCCTTAAATCACAAGTCACGGGTTAAAACAGTTCTGCTTCTCTTTAGGCACAGCAACAACAGGCCGAGTGTTCAGACCTCAGTGTGTTAAATGTTTGTATTTTGTCATGTGTATGCCAATAGTCATGCATCTGTTATGGAAGCCAGAGATACTGTTGTTCTGCTTTTAGCAAAGAAATATACATACATACATACATACATATCTGTTACTATGTAGTATGTATTGGACTGAAATTTAGTAATATATAAAAAAAGGAGTAAAAACTGTCTGACTCCATACTTGTTATGCATGTGTGTAATTTATGCAAAAGCACTTCAGGCTTCCGCTGTTTTGCTCACTTTGCCAAAATCAACAAATGACAGCAAACTTGCTGACAACATGAGGGTTGCAGCCAACTGTCACTGTGCAGAACGTGAACAACGAGCCATTTCTCCAACTTTATCCTATTTTGATTCCCAATTGTTTACATTTTTAATATTGTTATTTGATCAAACAGACTCTAAGGAATAAACCTTTATGCATGCTTGGATTGTTTTTGCAGCTTCTTGCTTGTCGTTGGGCTTTTGATCATTTGCAACCATGCACAGTTCTTACCCCCTGGCGTGGTGGAGAAGAGGGTCCCCCCGGGTGTCTGGCTGTAACAGTCGGGTAGCTGGGACCAGTCCTTCAGGGTGAGCACCCTGGTGGGTATGGGGCAGCTTTTCACTTCACTTGTACCAGTCGACATGCTCGCTCCTGCGTTAATGCTGCAGGCGGAGGGGGGGGGACTGTGTCTTTAAAAAGTCCTCTGACTCGCAGTTAAACTCTCGCTCACAGCCTGGACTTCAAAAGTTGGGAGTTGTTTTTTTCCCCCCCAACTAAAAGTTAACCGAGTAAATGTGACGGTAACCTGCAAAACCGAGAGTTCAAACCAGCTCGAGAGTCTGGGGCCCCGCTGGAGTCTGTCGCTACAAGCGGCTACCAAACGCTACCATGTGCTGTATTTGTACTACCCACAGCTGCAGCAGCCACTCGTGATGTTTTTGTAGAACTGCTATGAGACACGTGGGGCAGCGGCGATGTGGTGCGAATGTTTTCTCGTAGAAGACAGCCCGACGGGGGGCGGTGCTATCACAGGAGTAACAACATGTGCAGTTGATTGATTATTTAATTTATGATGATAACACTTGCAATTTCAAGATCTATTGTTTTAGCTTTGTTATTTTACAAAACAGGAGAAAATATGCTTGTTTTTAAAAGGGAAGATGTGATGTCTCCGCCTGTGTCAGTGCTTAACAAGTTGTTATCCTGAAGGAAAGCTTCTCTTCAGCCCATTGTTGTGGCTGTGCAGTGTATGTGTATGTATTGCAACACATACTTGGTCTGTGGGTTAAGGGGGTGAAATAAATGGGCAAGACATGATATTGCTTTTAGAGTTGGGGCAACATGAGCTTTAAGAAAGTTGCTCTCCAGGGCTTTTCTGGTTCACAAATCAAGCGCATTGCCACCTTATCAGTGTTGCTCGACTACACTGCCCCCTACAGGCGGATCAGTGTGTTGGCAGACAGCACGTCTCTCACGAAGGGCTCGTCGACGTCAACAACAACAACAATCAATAAGGGCTTTAGTGACATTTGTTTTTGTATATATCCTGCTTTATTTATCTATTATATATATTTAGTATTTTTGTTGTTTGTGTTATTGTTGTCATGTGTGCAGTACTTTGATTGCATTTATTGTGGGCCTATTACATTGAATCTTATGTTATGACCTTACTCTGTGCTTCGTTGTGCATTGTTTTGGTGATTAAGGTGTTTGAGGAGAAACATTAATAACTAATAAAAGAATACATGATTCAAAGCTGTGCATATTGCCTGGTGGACACAAAACAAGGGCAACACAAATAAATTGTAAAATAAAGAAAAATATGAACAGTGTAAAGGAAGGAAATAAATTACTTTGAAGAAATACTACTACAAAAAAAATTCATACATTTTGTTTGATGCGGAAATATATTTTTTAAATTACAAAATAAATACTACTTGCAATAATATTCAATATACACTTTCACTTCCATTCCGGTTTCCATTCACGGAAGTTACTCCCATCTCTCAACCACTTGAGGGCGACATCCACATGAATACTTGGGGTATGCATAGAACTGCTTGATGTTGATATGATTACACTAATACATCTGTGCAATACAAATACACTGTGCACTACTATAACTATAATTATTCTGTCTGTATTTATAAGATTTTTTTTAGTTATTGTGGATCTTTCTTACTTACTTACTTATTTAAAATACTTGTTTGTTTTTTCTACTATGTACCTTGTTTGCACTAGATCTATGCTGCTGTAATCCTGTACATTTACCCGCTGCGGGACTAATAAAGGATTATCTTATTTTATTTTATTTTATCTTATCTTATCTGATCCTAGGGCCTTGTTACTGCACTTGTATGGTACTAAAGTTGCTAAATTAACTTATTTTGCAGGAGCAAAAAAACAATGATGTTACATTTTAAGACATACTTTATATTTCATATTTACACATTCAGTTCAATGAACCCAGTGCTTGCAAGAAGCCTACATTAAAAGGTCCCCCCCCCAAAAAAATACTGTGTCTCATTTGTTTTTTTAACAAATAATTAATTACGATACAAGATTAAGTCTCTACACCACACTCAAATACACATATTGGACTTTAATTAACTTCCTAGTGCAGAAGTCACAAAATGCAAACTAATTGTCAATAGTATTTGAACTATATTGACCAATATACCGCCTGCCATGGGGCTCCAGAGGGGCAGGGTGACATTGTCAATGTCAGCTGATGTCTGTGCAGCAGAAGAGCATCATTCATGCAGATTTACAGCCTAATAAACTGATCTTCCATTTCACCACAAAACAAGTATGGCATCAAAACTGCCATCAGCCAACAGAACACATGCACAAAGACAGCGATTTCAATGACACCTTATAGAGAAATATCAGGCTATGCGGGACTAAAAACATCCGATAAACCGTGGACGTATAGAAACACAGGCGGCACTTACTTCCTGCAAGTTTTTGTTTTTTTCTCCTAGTGGACGCAGGACGTAAACACAACAAAAAAACCAATAGAATTCTACTCCGGCTGCTGATTGGTCCAGAGACATAGAATCAGATGACGTAGTAGTTCCGGTTTCTCGTCGTCCCCCTCCCTCCTCAGTAAAGGTAACTCTCGGTCATTCCTGACTACAGACACGACTGACCCGGTTTCTTCCTCCGCTGAAGGTAAGAAAGCCTCCAGCCCGGCCAGATAAGCAGGGTATCACTACTCCAGCCGGCCACCGTGATCTCATTACCCGGTGGTAGATGTATGCTTAGGTTAATGTGTGTTTGCTCTGTCCTCAGAGGCTCAGCGTTAATCAACGTGTCGGCGGTTGCCCATTGATACGAGATGTGCCAACGGCGCGTGGCGCTCTTTTGACATCATTCCGCCTGCCATGGCGCTCCTTAACGCATTGTCAAATAGTGCATCTATAAGGAGGCTGAATGAAAGAAAGCATATTCTTAATAATCATTCTTATTGTGTGAGTTTAATGTGAATATAACGTGAGGTATTTTGGTGTTGTATTAAGACGTTTTTCTTTGTGGGTTATATTAAGGTACTTTATGTGGCCTTGGAAATAACTCCTTATCTGAGTGTCATTTTTTTGACAAGGCCTGGTAATGAGTAACACATGTTCAAGTCTTGCACCAGGTTGGGTTTTTTCCTCATGAATCATCTTTTTTTACTTTTTGTTTTGTGTTAAGTACCGTGATTTTTAAAAAAGATATCCTAAAGAAGGGGATGTCTGCTCATGCTGGTGTGAGACAAGAATGGGTTCTGGTTTACTACTGTGTGTTTCAGTGAACTGAGATCCACAATACAAAGCATCACAATCTTTATTTATATTAAGGAGCTCAGACAGGTTTCTCTTCGCTGTTCTTTTAAGATATACAGACATGAGTGTGACGTGGATGGAAGCTATGATTCACTCAAATATGAATCACACTGTAAAGTGAGGTTTAAGGATTGGGAGTAGTTTCTTACATGAGTCCATTTCGGACTTTTTTAAATTCATCATAAATTAGATGATGACAGCGGAGTAGATACATAGTCATGGCAATTCCCACAATCTTTCTGTATAATGTTGTGGAAGTCATAACTTTGAATTTATTTTTAAATGACATAAAAGTAGATCCTACATGAGAGTTGTAATCTATAACCACTCAGCTGGTACTGCCACTGTGGGGGTTATTTATTCAGATGTTGAAGACTAGTTAAAAGAGCAATATTTACTTTATTTTCTCCTTCATCTACTCTGTGCTATGAGGCTATTATTAGCGAGCTGAGCTTCACCTAGAGTGGCCTTTCACTGGCCACTGAGTGGGGTGAGCTTCAAGAGTATTGTCATTGGTTGTAACCCCCGGGGGGTTGTGAGGCAGACGATTTGGACCCGAAGGGAGGAAAGTTGCGCAGTTAAAACACACCCTCCTAGGACATCTCACATATAATTGAGCGTTGATAGGTGACTGACATGCAGAGGCCGTTTGGTGCAGAGCAAGAGGTGGGTCTCTGATGAGTACGGAGTGTAGTTTATAGCCAGCATACAGATACAGATGGTAGATGACCTTTTAGTAAGTAGCTGACTATTGTGACTCTCAAACCGTTGCTTTGTCAGGGTTCTGTTTTTTTAGTTTGCCAACAGACGTTCTTCTTTAACCAACCAGCTTCCTCTTTGAGTCAGCTGTTGGGACATCACTGATATTTGGGTTGAAAATAAGATAAGATAAGATAAGATAATCCTTTATTAGTCCCACAGCGGGGAAATTTGCAGGCTTACAACTGAAATATTATATTTACAGACAGAAAAAAAACTATTTTAACTATTATTGTAATGTGTAATGTATTGCACAGGTTTTTATTGTCATGTTATTATTGTCATGTGGTCTGCTGGGAGCAGAGTTGGTTGTGCAGGAGCTGCTGTAAGAGGCAGCCACTCGCGCGGCGCCATTTATGCTTATGCTTAAAATCAATCTTGCCTTTTCTTTTGCTTTGACTTTGGACTTGTAAAATTCCTTGAAAGATGGTAGCTATTTCACATGTACTCGATGAAAAAACTCAGATGGTATTTTCTGTTTTATTCCAACTTTAGGTGTAACATTCGTGGGGAGTGGACCAAATATTTCCAAGTTGCAGTTGTGGGATTCTTAAAATTGTTTACTGTGGGGGGCTTTTCTCCTTCTGAGGCTTCAAACTTCTTTGTGACCAGCACGCCATTCAAAACCAGCCTGACAACCAGGGCTACCTAGTTTACTTCCACACGTACTCTTCCAGAGAACAGTATGGGTCTCCAGTCAGACTCTGCCCTCCAAACGATCCTCCTGTTTCCAATCCACCTTCTGGTATGGCTGTACTCCGTCCTGTCCTTGCTTCCCTGGTACTACATCACCGGGGCCGGGGAAAAGAAAGCTCTGTCAAAGCGGATAAAGGCCCGTTCCACTACAGGCTGTGCAGAGGGGCCTTACCGCTCCGTGGACCACTTCGATTCCTTAGCCAGGGAAGACCTCCCGGGCAAGGACACGCTGGATAAGCTGTTCGAGCATGCTGTGCAGCGCTTCGGACAAGCAGATTGTCTCGGCACCAGAGACGTACTGAGTGAAGAAAATGAAATTCAACCCAGCGGCAAAGTATTTAAAAAGGTAAGGGTTCCTAATGCTATAATATTTGTGGGTGAGTGATGCTTGTGAGGACGAAGACGTCTGACATTGCAACTGACTCTTCTCCCTCCCCCCCCTGCCAGCTGATCCTGGGGGAGTATAGATGGCTCTCCTACAACGACGTTGACTCGATAGTCAGTCAGTTTGGCAGTGGACTGGCAGCTCTGGGACAGCAGCCCAAAAGCAGTATTGCAATCTTTTGTGAAACCAGAGCAGAGTGGATGATCACAGCCCAGGCATGCTTCAGGTGTAACTTCCCATGTAAGTACATTACATTATATATGTAAGTATTATTATTATTATATATGCAGTGATAATCAACTGACCGCCCACAAGCCGCATACAGCGCGGTAAAGCTTCCCTTATGGCCCGTTTATGAGGAGGAAAAAATGCGTTCCGGTATTAAGGATATTTGGCATTCTTTTTCTTCTTATATTTAACCCCTGAAAGGATTGAGATGGAAACAATTTTATTAGGAATGATTTACCAACCTCATATATGCGTGACTTGCCTCCTTGCCAAGGGTCTGAGAGCGTTTTCTAGTTAAATATCTAGTTATCATTATTTCCCATGTTTTTCAGGACTCTGTTCACACTGATATAGGCCAATAAAAGCATTCATTTAGAATAAAAAGAATGAATATATTAAAGAATGATTTAAATATTCATTTTTTTTTTTTTACTAATCTTTTATTTTAAAGTCAGGCCCCCACAGTGTCTGCTTAGCAAAACTCTGGACCTTTGGATAAATGTAGTTTATGGCCACTGCTGTATATTATAGTGCAGGATGTTGTTTCACACGTGTGGATAATATAATAACTGCGGTTTATATAGTTGAATGTTTATTTTGGGAACACTGAGTGTTTTGTATTCATAACAGTGGTGACATTCTATGCCACCCTGGGAGAGGACGCCATTGCATTTGGACTGAATGAGACTGGAGTGACGCATCTAGTCACCAGCGTGGAGCTGCTCGAGACCAAACTGAAAGTGAGTTCATCCCTTACAGCGCACAGAACCTCGGTCGGATTCTCAAGAGGAGCAATGATCAAGCTGTGGTCATGAAACGTCATTGTCCATCTCTTCAAGTAGCTCCAATAGTCGTAATCAGATGACACTGATTATCTGCTTAACATAATTGCATCAGCATCAAAGCTGATCTGGAGAACCCAGCAAATAATAGTGCATCGCCTGCAGGCCTATGGTTTAATGAATGAACACAGTATATGTGGAGCTGTATCTACGTAGGGGACTTTATAGTCTATTACTAATTAATTCCTGACTGCTTGTTACATTTTGTAGCTGGATTAGGTTTGTGTATGAAAATGGATTTCAACACATTTTTGCTTGTCAAGCCTGTTTTCTTTTGAAATACAACAAAATGTGGAAAATATCTCAAACAGCCTTTTTAGAGTCCTAACTTCTTTTCTGCAAGTGGATGTTTTTTTAATGTATTTAGTAGGTCAGGTTGCTGTCCATTATAAGATAAAGTCAGCAAATATGGAGATAAAAATACGACAGAGTAGAAACTAGAAGCTTGCTCATTCATCTGCTGCCTCGGGGTGACTGGCTGCCCCGTCGCTCAGAGGTCCCTGCGGCCGATCCACCCGGTCACAGCTTTTTTCTGTCCTGGCCCCTCAGTGGTGGCATGAACTCCCCACTGACGTCAGGACAGCAGAGTCGCTGCCCATCTTTCGGCGCAGGCTGAAAACTCACCTCTTCATGAAGTACTACCCTGAGCCTTCCTCGTAGCACTTATTGCATTCGTATCAGTTCGCTGCACTTATTGAATTCGTATTCGTTTACTGCACTTATCCTATTCGTAGTAGTTTGTAGCACTTATTATATTCGTATTAGTCCGTTGCAATTATTGTTTTCGTAGTAATTTGCCTCTGCACTATACTTTTGCTCTGGTTTATGCTTTAAGATGCTTGTTTAAGAAAGGAGATGCACTTATGACTTCTGGTGACTAGTAGTTCTCTTGAATACCTATGTTGAATACACTTCCTGTAAGTCGCTTTGGATAAAAGCGTCTGCTAAATGACTGTAATGTAATGTAATGTAATTAATCTGCTCCTGATGTTTGTGTTTATATGCTGATACCGCCAAACAGCTACTTAGTTTACATTAGCTAAACTAAGTAAAACAAAATTAAATTCATCAATTCTGATATATCGCCGAGCTCCAATGGTAATTGTAAAAAAGCAAGTCACATAGTCAACATGTTTAGATCAGTCAGAAACACTGTTTCCTTAACTGGCATCACAACATCTCATCTTTGGGGCTGCAAATGAAGTTTAATTACATTGTGAATTAATCTGACTTTTATTTTCTTGATTATTTGATTACTCAGTAGGTCCATAAAATGGAAGAAAATAATGAATAATAAAGTCTACAGTGGAATTATCATGTCTGAGGTGACTTGTTTTGTTAGACCAACAGTCATAAAAATATAGCTATTCAGTTTAATATCAGATAAGACAAAAAAGCAAATCCCCATTTTTAATTAAGTGCAACAGACAAATGCTCAATATATATATTTAAGTGACTCAACCAATAATAGATTCTCAAAATACTTGCCAAATAGTCTTGTGTTAACTGACAATTATTTTTTTCAGCTCTGTCATCATCATAAAGATGACACAAGTGAAATAGTAGAGTGCATGAAGTTTTAATGGAAGTAAAGAAAGTCACCATGGGGAACAATGCAAAAGGAAATCATGTGATTGGGCTTCCCGTTGTAATAGCAGCTCTGTCCTCTCTTTCTGTCCAGAATGTGCTTCCACAGATCCCCAAACTGAAGCACGTGATCTACGTGGACAAGAAGAAAATGAGCACACAAGGTTACCCAGCAGGACTGTCCACCCACAGCATGCAGGCTGTGCAAGAGCTGGGAGCGCTGCCTGAGAATAGTGCGTATTTGTCTGACTTAGATGTGCTGCGATATCAAAATCTGGGGTGAAAAAACCTCTAGCACACACACACACACACACACACACACACAAAGTACAAGACAATAATAAAGCTTAAAATGAGTTTAAAACAGGTTTAGTCAAAGCTTTAAGTAAAGCGTTGTTTAAACAAGGCTTTAAGCTTTGACTATAAAGTATACAAAAATTGAGGATGTTTATAGTTTGTTTGTCTTGCAGTGGGGAGGCCGATTGTGAAGCCCCAGCCCTCTGATCTGGCTGTGGTGATGTACACCAGCGGCTCCACAGGCAGACCAAAAGGAGTCATGATCGTCCACAGTAACCTGATTGCGGGAATGACAGGCCAGTGTGAACGCATCCCTGGACTTGGGTGAGTTTCAACATTAGTCCGTATTCATACTTTATGTATAATGCCGTTTTCTTTCATCATTCAACAGCCAGGGGTAAACTTACCCCAACCGCAGAGCTTAAACTGAAAAGCACATCTCTCAAGTGTTATTTTATCCGTTCTAACTAAAACATCATTGACTGCTTAGAAATGAACAAGATTACTGTAGAATGTTACATTTAATTTGTGCTGGGACGTACTCAGAGGAACATAAAGACCACACTAAAAGATACTTAGTGTGCTAATTGGACAGAGAAACAGTACATATGTAGAAGCTGACCTTTACTCCCCCCCCCCATGTGTTTATGTGTTTGTGGCAGGCCTAATGATACCTATATAGCCTATCTGCCCCTGGCTCATGTCCTGGAAATGACAGCTGAAATCTCCAGCGTCACATATGGCTGTCGGATCGGCTACTCATCACCCCAGACACTGTCGGATCAGGTAATACCCAGTCAGCATCGGCACCAGGTCATGTTGCATTTCTTTTTTATCACACATGGGTGTGGTTATGAATACATCGTCACCATGAGCTTAATCATTGCTGCTGTCTAATTTAATCAGTGCCTTCTGTTTAATCTCTCCTGTTCCCTTTAGTCCACTAAGATAAAGAGGGGAAGTAAAGGAGACTCCTCTGTGCTTAGACCCACCCTGATGGCAGCTGTGCCAGTAAGAATCCTACCTTTTTTTTAAAAAATATATTCGTTCCTCTCTCTCTTTTATTCTACTCAGTTTGTTTTTTTTACCTTCTCATTATCAAATGTATACATTTTTTTTTCTCCTTTTTAAAAGGAAATTATGGACCGTATCAACAAGAATGTGATGAGCAAAGTGCAGGAAATGAATGTCATTCAGAAGACGCTGTTTACGCTGGGCTACAAATATAAACTAGAGCAGATCAAGAGGGGCTATGACGCACCACTCTGCAATGCGTAAGAAAAACCACCGTTTCTCCTCGGATTCCATTTTTTTTTTTTAAATGTTGTGGCTGTCAACTTTAAATCGAACACTCTGCATTTTGTCTTTGCAGACTGTTGTTCCGGAAAGTGAAGAAACTCCTGGGGGGACGGGTGAGGATGATGTTGTCTGGAGGAGCCCCCCTGTCCTCGGCCACGCAGAGATTCATGAATGTATGTTTCTGTTGTCCAGTGGGTCAGGGCTACGGCCTCACGGAAACCTGTGGAGCAGGCACCATCACAGAGGGTAAGACGAGATTAAAAGGTGTAGCGTAAAAAGAGCGTGTGGAATGAATAGATCTGCTGCTAAGATATTGTGTCCTATTACACAGTTGTGGACATCAGCACTGGTCGTGTCGGAGCTCCTCTCATTTGCTGCGAGATCAGACTCAGGGACTGGGCTGAAGGTAGGGTTGACAGACCTGTTCGTACAAGCTGTACCTACAGCGCAGAACGACAAGTATTTTTTAATTACAGGGTAATTATATTTTAGTAATGTACCAATCTCAGGTGGCTACACCAGCAGAGACAAGCCAAACCCAAGAGGGGAGATCCTGATTGGCGGCCCCAATGTAACCATGGGTTACTACAGGCAGGAAGGCCACGACCAGGACTTTTTCGTGGATGAGAAAGATCAGAGATGGTTCTGCACCGGAGACGTAGGAGAGGTTTACCCGGACGGCTGTCTTCAAATAGTGGGTGAGTATATTTGTTACCTAACTCGGTACTCAGTCCTATGGCTGTCATTTGATAGCGGCTGTGAAAGGCACACCATACATGCTTGATTTCATAGCAATGATCTGCAGTCATTATAGTTGCAGCTCTGACACTGAAGCTGTTTGTTCTTGATAAAAGAGCGCTGTTGTGAACAGACTTTTTCCCTTTTCCAATTTAGATCGCAAAAAAGACTTGGTGAAGCTGCAGGCCGGGGAGTACGTGTCTCTGGGTAAAGTCGAGTGTGCGCTGAAAAACTGCTCAATCATAGACAACATCTGTGCTTATGCAAACAGGTGAGTCAGATAACTACGGTACATTTATTTAGGAAAATTTCAAAGTTACAGGATATGTGATTTGCGTTTCTTCCCTATCCCTATAAGGAATACATGTGATGTACTGCGCGAAGCATTTAAAGTTACTGAGAACATCAAACGACAAGTCAAAGTCCCTGCTTATTTTTTCATATAAACGTCCAGATACCAGGGCCTTATGGATGCAAAACAAATGCATGACATACTGTGAAATCTTTCCTCCCAGACTAAACCAAAATTAGCCAAATTAACTTGACTAGTGTCTCAGGTGTGGTTTGGTTTTTCTCACTTTTACAATGCCATTCAAAATCTCAAAATACCCTCTACAGATTTAAAGAAAGCTTGGGAAGAGATCCCAACCCCAAACCGATCTTGTTATCCCATCTTCTTAAATTATTTTCAGACATGTCGTGTCAGCTGAAGCCACTCTTTCACATTATTTCGTTTTTTAGTTTTGGTGCAGGATCAAACGGGTCTGATTTCATACGTGCAGGGTTTTGAGTTCCCTGTAGCTCTATGTACATGTGTTCTTATGGCTACAATGTTGGACAAATAACTGCATACTATGCAAATATTTTTCTCCATTCTTGTATGCAAATCCAATGCAGCAGTAGGAGACAATGTCCACTGCAGTACAGCTTGCAAATATAAACACACATACCACATTTATCTAACTGACACACATGGTGTCATAATGCAAAGTAAGAAATGGCAGATGTAAAAGATGAAAATGATTTACTATTCATGTATAACGACGATCATATTGTGGGGAGTTTGTTTATATTGTAAAACCATATACACTGTAAAGAAAGTTGGAGAACTTTTTTTACCTAAAAAAGATTTATAGCTCTTTCCAGTCCCTCCCATGAGCGTCAACTACGAAGCTTGACATGGGATTTTCATACCTTTTTTTTTTTTTTTTCATTCTCAACTTTCCATTTTGTATTTTTGATTTCTACTTCAAAATGACTTCAACTGATTATTTTCAACTTTGTTAAATATTTCAACTGGTCATTTTCAGCATCGCGCACAGATCCATATTATCAGTAGCTTTTTTTATCAACCTTGTTTCTATTCTACATCCTTTCAGTGAACAGAACTACGTGATCAGCTTAGTGGTTCCTAACCAGAAAAGGATGACAGATCTGGCCAAACGGAGAGGCATAGCGGGAGCATGGGAGGAGATCTGCACCCATCCGGACATGGAAAGAGAGGTCCTGAAGGAGATCAAGGAGGTTGCTGCTAACAGTAAGAAATTACCATGTGTTTACATAATCTTCTGATATGGCTGTATTAATTATTTTGACTTTTATGCATACTTCTTAATTCTGTCCTTATCTCTGCCGATTCATGTTCTTTTTGCTTGATTTTAATAAAAATGTCACTGTACTCTACTGTGATAAATGTGGTTGAGCATCGCTGTTCTCTTCCTCCCCACTTTTTTTTCATCCATATAGTTAAACTCCAGCGATTTGAGATTCCAGTGAAGGTACATCTGAGTCCAGAGCCGTGGACCCCCGAGACGGGCCTAGTCACAGATGCGTTCAAGCTGAAGAGGAAAGAGCTGAAGAACCACTATATCCACCACATAGAGAGAATGTACGGGGGCAAATAACTTCACTGTCACCCAAGCGTCTCCATTGTAACCATAACCACTGTAAATAATCCTCCCGGTGGTACCCAGTTGGATTTGAATGCTGTTTGTGTCCCACAAATGAAAATGTCTTGAACAGAGAAGTCTTGAACAGAGAAGTCGAAGCTGTACATAGTTGTAGCTGTTGATCCATGTGTCTTGCTTTCTATTTATTTGTGTAGGAGTTTTGATTCTCAGCGAGAACGCACTTAAATGAACTCTTATTCCATGTAAAAGGTCTGAGACCATTACAGCACATAACTGCCATCCACTTAAATCTGCTGGCCCTCAGTTTGTATCTGATAAAAACAACCACTGTACCCCATATGTTGCTGATGCTTTATTGTTACTCCAATTGAAAATATTACTGTCATCATCAGGGAGGCTTTTATTGCTCTTTTGTACATTTGGAGTACTAATTTTACTGTGCCTTTTGTTCTGCAGTTCCTGAGTAGTCAAGCAGAAGTAAGTGGCATCTAGTTCAAAACAAATAATTTCCACTTTTGACAAAATAAAATGCTTTACTGCCATGTTGTTTTAGTTGAGGAAAATGTTTCCCCACAGATCATATAGAATTAAACATACTTGTGATCGTGTCTGCTTATCCACAGATTTTCTTTTTCTGAGTGATGTTTAATTTATACTTTTGCTATTGTGTCAATTTATTCGGTAAGTAAGACCAAAATGTGTTATCATAAATGACTCAGGAAGATAAGCAAATGTTCTAATATATGAAATTGTCAAATAGTGGGTTACTTGTATAGAAAGCCCTTTTGTCAAAATTCTTGTGGGCAGTGTATTTATTTATGAGCAAGCATGTGTTGCTACTAACAAATTAATGAGATGGTTATTTGCATTAGCTAGTCAGAACCTGTTGTAATACTGTGCATATTTTACTTCAGTTCACAGGTTAATGTACAATTTGGTATAAGGTTATCTGTTCATTTTAATAGGGAGTGTTTTCTATGTATTTTTTCCAAGTGTTGTCGTGTTGATGGATTTGCATCATTTAAACTTAAAGACGCACACATTGACAGTTGCTTCACAGTTGGTTGTTTGATGATCCTAATTGTATTTATTACTCCATTATGAACACATGCCTTGTTCCAACATTTCAAGAATAAACCTTTTTTTTGTATTGTGTGGTGTATGACATTTTTATTTTTTTTTATTACAAAAACGGAAATAAAAAAAAAACTGGAATTAGATCATCACTGTTGAGTGTTCATACATTTTAGAGTGAAAAGCGGCGATGAGGAAGGCCTCAGCTATTCCAGTCTTGAAATCTGAAGCAGTCACTAGCAATCTTCCAAACAGGCTGGTCATTGTTGGGTGTAGCCTGAGCGGTCAAAAGAAAGTTCTGGTTGAAGAAACGCTGCTTGTTCCCTTCGAACTTCACTGTCCCACCAGTCACCACGAGCAGTGTAGTCTGACCTTGGGTTGCCTGCTCTGTGAATGAAGAAAGGGTATATTGATGCTGCATTAGTGATACCTCACTAGAAGAACATCACGTTATTAGAGATCACAACTTGATGCTTCCACTTTACTTTAACAACATGCATGACATTTGTATGCGGACATTTGAGAATCACCACTAGCACTTGAATGTTTTGAGCTTATGATTGCCCCACTGACCATGTACTGGCTGACAATCCAGTGTTTGAACTTGGAACTCGCTCGAGGGCAAGGACTCAAAAAACTCGCCAAGAGCAACCTGCCCTGACACCGCATTCCCGTTCCACACCAAGGTCGCCTTGTCCAAGTAGAGTCGGGTCAAGTTCTGGGATAAAGATGAACAATTACAACAACAAAAACATGGTTTGCTCTACAGATAGACCAATACTGGATTTTGGAGGCCAATGCTGACGTTGATATATGGGAATGAAAATACCCTGATAATAGATCTAATGAAGAGTAAAGTTGACACTGCTCTCTGGTGACCAAGATAAGGTATTGGCAACACTGTAAGTCATCTCCAACATATATATGACCATTTGGTACTTCAATGTCTAATACCATACATACCAATACTTCTATATCTGTCAACCTGGAATCTGAAATGTTCTGGTCAAGCTCTCTACATACAAGTTATTCATAATAGTTGGAGCAACATGTCAGAGACACATACAGCGTTATCATCATCACTCACCCTCCTCTTCTTATCCATGCAGTCGTAATAAATGTTGACAAACTCTTCTGAATATCTGCATGACTGATCAGCATGGGTCCGGAAATCCTACAGTGAAAAAAAAAAAATCATTTAATTAATAGTGAACACGACAAAATCCAAGTCCACTAACGCTCAGTGGAAAAGGTAAGGACGCACATTCGAAAGTGACGTCATCGTTAGCTAGCTAGCTAGCTAGCAAAACAACGCGTTAGCTGGTGGATTTTAGCATTAAAGTGTAGCGTTTAAACTTACCAGCGTGTTTGCCATGAGACCAAATATATTGATCGCAACAACACTGAATATATTGATTATTATTAGATAGGATAGCGGGGGATATGTTTAAGCATCAATATAGACTTTTCTTCCACTCGTTCATTTAGCAACCAATGCGGCCATTTTGCATCGTGTATTACTTCCGCCGGGCGCCGACTATACCTACCAAAATAAAATGCTTGTACGTTCGTTCAATTTAATAGCATGGTTCCAAGCATATACGACTATTTATTATATTTGTAAAGTTGATTAAACAGAATAATGACAAAATCAATAATACAATGGCATGGTTATTCGGTCTCACTGTCACGTGATGCCACTGATGGTATTTTATTTTGAAGGGGAACAATAACCCATGCGGAAGTAGAGCTCACCATTTCCTGTTATTGCTCCCCTGGTTCAAACGGAGCATCCTCCCTCTGCTAAGCTCAGCTACTGTAACATTGTGTGCGACATTTGAAACATATTTAACAATGGAGGGTTCTGTGTCGAATGTAGAGGTCTGTGACTTTGCCTACACGGGACAGTTTGAGAAATTAAAGGACTGCATTCTGTCAGATAAATCGCTTGCAAGCAAAGTAGACCAGGTAAGTGCGCATGTTTTAAAGTAATGACGTCAAGGGGAGTTTTCCACGTTTTCACCCGTGACTTTCTGTTATTTTCAGGACGGGAGGACCGCTCTGCACTGGGCCTGTTCTGCAGGACACACCGACATTGTGGAGTTCCTGCTTGACCTGGGAGTTGATGTGAATCTGCAAGATGATGTAGGCTTAAATGTTGTTAAATATGTGTATGCTGTGTTTGTCCTCTAAGGTGCAACACTCCATACAAACAATACACATCCATATAGACAATAACCATAACAAGACACTTTCTATTATGTAGTTTTTCTTTTTTTTAAAGTGTAATCTGTATTGACATTCAATTAGATGTAATTAGGACTATTTCAGTGTTATAATAAATATATACAGTACCAGTCAAAAGTTTGGACACACCTTCTCATTCAATGGTTTTTCTTTATTTTTATTTTTATTTTTTTCTACATTGTAGATTAATATTGAAGACATCCAAACTATGAAGGAACACATATGAAATTATGTGGTAAACAAACAAATGGTCAACCAACCAGAATATGTTTTATATTTTAGATTCTTCAAAGTAGTTGAATGAGAAGGTGTGTCCAAACTTTTGACTGGTACTGTATGCAAGAATGACAATATTATAATAATATTTCAGCAACAATCCATACAAACAATCCATATAGACAATAACCATAAAAAGACACTTTATATTATTTAGTTTTTCTTTTCTTTTTTTAAGTGTAAACGTGTAATCTGTATTGACATTCAATTAGATGTAATTAGGGGCTATTTCAGTGTTATAATAAATATATATGCAAGAATGACAATGCCATGATTTAGAATGTGAACAGGCAAAATATGGAGTAATCTTAAAATGATCCAATTCCCTTTCTTTTGTGAATTGACGATCATTGTGACGTGTTACTTCCCAGGCTTTGTGGACCCCGCTCCACATTGCGGCATCTGCTGGCAGAGAAGACATCGTGAAATCTCTAATATCCAAAGGAGCTCAGCTGAATTCAGTTAATCAAAACGGATGCACCGCTCTGCACTATGCCGCCTCTAAAGACAGATATGAGGTAAGACTCCCAGGCTGCGGTCACTTTTTTTGATAGTTAGAGCTACATGGTGCCAAATGACTGTACTACATACATGTAATCTTACATTTGTATTGTGTTTCCTTCATGTCTTTCAAGTAGCTCCATACATGTAATTGCAATTATTCCACTCTTGGTTGCAGCCTTACATTTTTTATAGCTTTGCTGTTGCTTTTCTTGAATTAAAGTAGATTTGTCACTTGGATGATCATGATGATATTAAAGCAATGGGAAGCCACACAGAGAGGAAACAACCCTATCTTTTAATAAAACATTGGACCCTAACCATGTATTAGTAAGTTGTGAATAAAACAGAGTGCAGTCCAACTCATCACCACAGTGAAGTTATTGTTTCAATACTTTCTTATACTGAGAATAAAAGTTTAAATTGATTTAATTTACAAATGTTTGTATTTTATGTCTAATCAGCTGTCGTTTAAGTATGTGTTTAGGCGACCCATGAAAAAAGTGGTTTCTGTTTTCAGCTTTATTCCAGCGGATATAGAAATCTGTGACATGTTTTCTCAACTTCGACTGATGTTAATATTACCTTTTCCGAAAGTTAACCAGTTTAGCCCTGTAGTTATGTTGATGCTTAACCCTGTTTTTCTTTCGCCACATCTACAATACATACCAAGAAACAATATTTGGCAAACCTGTGGGAATTTCCATTTGCTATTAGCAGGTAAACTGTAATTTAACCGTACCAATGAGTCTAACTAGTTCAAAACGGCGAAGTACATATATTTCTTGTATATAAATTGCTGAATATACAGTATATTATACTGTTAAAGTTATTGTAAAGTATACTGTATACAATTAATATTTAGTATGGCATTGGAAAACAGAAAAATACTTCACTGTACATCCCTCATCCATGGAGAGGGTGACAACATGCAGAAAGTCACGTGAAAACTAGACATCTAACTTGTAATTGTACTTAATGAATGAAATTAGTATCTTTACATGGAATTTTACCTATGGACTGCGTCAAGCCAAAACCAACAGAAACCAACGGAACAGGATCTGAAAATGTGTTTGACATAAATGGGAAGTCATTGAATTTAAAAATAGGTTACTTGTGAACGACGTGCGAGTAACAGGGCTTTCCCTCATTATAGATCGCCCTGCTGTTGTTGGAAAAAGGAGCAGACCCCAACGTCTCCGACAAGTATCAGTCCACACCCCTCCACAGAGCGTCTGCCAAGGGCAACTGCCGCCTCATCCAGCTGCTTCTCAAACAGAGTGCCTCGACAAACATCCAGGACTCACAGGGCAACACACCTCTGTATGTGTGAATAAATATTTGTCTCAAACAACACTGTGGCCTCTGGCAAATATATACAGTTACAGTGACATACTGTAGGCTGAAATAAACAACACACAAAAGGATCAGTTAAGCTAAATTATTAAGCTAAAATACACCTTTGCTCACTCACTTTTTTTAAGTTTGGTTTAACTTGCCCTCAAAATTGAGTTATTAGTCACAGTGCCCGTATAAAATGGAGGTGAATTTAGTATGTGGTGCTTAACACATGGGAAATTTAAAAAAGCAATTTTGTATGAACAATTCTGCCTGCATTTTTCTTTTACCAGCCACCTGGCGTGCGATGAGGAGCGTGTGGAAGCAGCCAAGGTGCTGGTGGAACACGGGGCCAGCATCTACATAGAGAACAAGGAGGAGAAGACCCCCCTCCAGCTGGCCAAGGGCGGTCTGAGCAACGTACTTCGGCGGATAGTGGAGGGATGATTCTTTTACCAACTTAAGAGTCATGCTCCAGTTCGAGTCCCTGCCATAGCATGTTACATAATGAGAGTTTTCATCCCAGTCAGTCCTCCCTGAGCGGCCTGGTGTGATACACTTAGATGCGTAACAGGTGGAAGATGAATAAAGTTGGACTTTCCTGCGCCATTATCAGCTCCTCAGATGGGTCAGTGAAACTACTCAGATCAAAAAACACTCTCTATGGCACTAAGTGTGGTCTATTTAACGCTGCAGCCTAATTTCTTGTGATCTCTTTTTTTTACGTTTGAATTGTTGCAAAAAATTCTAATAAAAAACAGTGTTCAGCCTGTTTAAGTATGTCTAGGATGTATTTATTTATCGTACACGTAATCAATGGATCCAGCAAATGTATTTCTGGACAGCTCCTGAGGGAAATAGCTGGCTTTTAAGATGATAAATGCTCCAGCTAGTAGCTAATTGTGATTGCCTGGTGGTTGCCTGGCTTTATCAGCGAAAAAGCTCTTAAAACTCACTGTGTACAACCTGCCTTGTAAAGCCGTCAATGAATTGACGAGAGGGAACCATAACATTGTTGCAGGCAAGACAGCTGAAAATGACTATATATCTCTGATACCTCAGATCTGGGTAATTATTCTCACACAAGTGACCCTTTCTGCATTGTTTTCATGTTATGATTTGATACATAGTTAATGTTACAGCACCCACGCTTCTGCACCCAAATGATCAGTGTTTTTTCGTCTGCTTAGCGAAGTGTCAATTCCTTTCGCTTTTTGGGGTAATTCATATATAGTTGATTGTAAAATGTTGATAACTCTTAAAGCATGTCTCAGTTTACGTCAGACCTTCCTTCTTTAGCCTAACATTTTAATAATGTGTGCCTATTATAAGTGTTTTAAGTATTGCTGTTAAAACGTGCTCACTATAAACAGTTGGGGTACAAGTACTTTCATGTACTTAAGTAAAAGTAGCTGCATACACAATGTTAAGCTATTACAAGTAAAAAGTGATCTGTGCTTGAATTATTTTATTATATACTAATGTCTAGAATTATGACTCAAGCAGCATTAATGTTTAGGGGAGGGATTTTATTAGCTCATGGTAGGGTTTCAAAATCTTTATCTATGTATTGTTATAGCTCTCAGTTTAAAATGATAGTAGAGTAAAAGGTACAATATTTCTCTAGGAAGCTAAATGTAGTATGTAGAGTATTAGAAGTGTAAAGTAGTCGAAATACTAGCTCAAGAGCAGTACTGGATAGAAACTTAAGTTAACAAATGTGTTCTGTCACACAAGCAACACACATACAGTACCAGTCAAAAGTTTGGACACACCTTCTCATTCAACTACTTTGAAGAATCTAAAATATAAAACATATTCTGGTTTGTTGAGCATTTGTTTGTTTACCACATAATTCCATATGTGTTCCTTCATAGTTTGGATGTCTTCAATATTAATTACAATGTAGAAAAAAATAAAAATAAAGAAAAACCATTGAATGAGAAGGTGTGTCCAAATGTTTGACTGGTACTGTATATATCCTAAAGCAGGCTGTGTTAATGATGAATATCAAATAAAAAGAACATCTGTCTATGAACTGGTGAACCGTTGTTATGATCATCGTTATACATGAATATTAAATAATTTTCATCTTTTACATCTGCCATTTCTAACTTTGCATTATGACACCATGTGTGATTAGTTAGACAAATGTGGTATGTGTGTTTATATTTGCAAGCTGTACTGCAGTGGACATTGTCTCCTACTGCTGCATTGGATTTGCATACAAGAATGGAGAAAAATATTTGCATAGTATGCACAGTACCAGTCAAAAGCTTGGACACACCTTCTCATTCAACTACTTTGAAGAATCTAAAATATAAAACATATTCTGGTTGGTTGACCATTTGTTTGTTTACCACATAATTCCATATGTGTTCCTTCATAGTTTGGATGTCTTCAATATTAATCTACAATGTAGAAACAAATACAAATAAATATAAAGAAAAACCATTGAATGAGAAGGTGTGTCCAAACTTTTGACTGGTACTGTATATATCCTAAAGCAGGCTGTGTTAATGATGAATATCAAATAAATCTGTCTATGTTGTTGGGGCTTCCCCACTTCCCCACTTTGGCGATTTCCATCGAATTCCTAACTCTCCACACGTGACGTAGCAGTGGTCAGCTGGTATGCGCACAAC
The DNA here is from genome assembly GCF_027596085.1 of Anoplopoma fimbria. Taxonomy (NCBI): domain Eukaryota; kingdom Metazoa; phylum Chordata; class Actinopteri; order Perciformes; family Anoplopomatidae; genus Anoplopoma; species Anoplopoma fimbria. The sequence goes on along the minus strand of NC_072452.1, from coordinate 7,459,690 downwards.
GAGGTGCGCACATTCCGTCGTTTTCACTTCCACTTCCTGGAAGCGAGGTCCCGTCTAATGAACAGTTCTCTTTACTCGTTGCTTTCTGCTGCAGGCGGTGTCATACCGGAGACTGACTGAAAGCACAGACTGAAGACTTGGCTGTGAGGTAATGTAGGAAGTTTTGCAATGATCATTTATCGAGGAACTTTCTAGAGACCTTACGTCATGGAGAATAGCATAGCCAAGCTAACTTAGCTAACGTGCAGTGTGTGTGTGTGTGTGTGTGTGTGTGTGTGTGTGTGTGTGTGTGTGTGTGTGTGTGTGTGTGTGTGTGTGTGTGTGTGTGTGTGTGTGTGTGTGTGTGTGTGTGTGTGTGTGTGTGTGTGTGTGTGTGTGTGTGTGTTACTCCCAGAACTATGGGACTGTTGTATGGCTGTTGTTTAACGCAAAGCCGCGAGGCCTTTCTGGAAATTCACGGGGCCAGTGACGTCACGAAGGTCAAAGTTCAGAAAGCTGCTCAACCCAAATAAGCAAATATACAATCTTCGATTAGTACTGATAGTGTGGTCACAAGTAGGCTCAGGGTGCTTTTTGCTGTGGGGTTTAAGTGTAAGCTTCCATTTCTTGTCCTATTAGGTTCAAATACTGCTGCTGGGAAAACATGTTTTATAGTATATTACAGTATATATATATATACATTAAAGTTTATTTATATATATATATATATATATATATATATATATATACACACACACTCACACACTACACACACATTACAGTGCTCGCATTGCTTTGTGTACCCTATGATGGGCTTGAGCCTGCTAGAGGCGTTCAGGACAATCTACAGTTCAAAATACTGCACTTTTAGCTCTTAAAGAGAGAAAAACCGTAGTATATGTTAAAGTATTCCATTGAGGAAAACATAAAAAGTTTATCTGTCTGAAGTAATATGTTTAAGGTGTGGTATGCTTCCCATGGTGTGTTGCAACATAATTTGATTCGTAACTAAAGCACACCATGTACCTTTTGTTTACTATGCCACGCCTCAATAAAGATGATCCTTTTAATTGTATTTCCTACATACAGACTGTCCTATATCATCCTTTCGGTGTTGTTATTTCAGGTTGTCATTCAGCATAGTGTCTGTTGTTGGGCCGCCCAGGGATACACCCTTAACAGTACTCGTGTAGTGCAGTGTACTGAGCTAGTAGGCAATCCTAAGTCTTTGGTGCCCATCCCTCACATGGAATATCCAATGCCTCCATGTGATTTCAGGCTGGCTGCTTCTCTTAAAGGCGCAGTGACCATCAGAGAGCATAAATGTGCTGATCGGCTTCCTGCTGCGAGACCGAAACCTATTCTACCACAGAATTGTGGAAACTTTTTAACCATGTGGATTTTTTTCATTTTTTTTAAATATATGTATATTATGTGTATTGTAGGCTGTTTGCTGCTTTATTTACTTATTCAAACAAGCAAGAGGTGCTTTACATCAAAATGTATATACTTATACATATTTTTTGTTTTCTTTTTTGTCTACAGTCATTCTGTCCATCACGTTCAACTCAGCAGTTTCCTGCCTGGTTCAATCATGTCTGATCTTAGACAAGACAGCAATTTGGAGACAGATCACATGGCTGATTTTTCCCAGATCAACAGTCGCCTGGACTCATTCCTTGGCTCCAGTCTGGCCCAGCAGGTACCAGCAGAAAACTTGGCCCGGGCCGGCTTCTACTTCACTGGCCATGGCGATCGGGTCTGCTGTTTTAGCTGCGAGGAGACTGTGGAAAACTGGTGCAGGGGAGACACACCTGTGGAGAGGCATAAAGAGGTAGTTGGAATAGTAATGAAAATCACAAAGGATTAACTTTTCTTTGTTTTCATCCTGTTCTAAGTTGCTTAATTGTACTTTCCCCGTTATTACAGGTTTCCCCATCATGCAGGTTTCTCAGCTGCATCCACCGCACCAATTACAACCTGAGTCGTGACAATAGACTGACCAACGGTTCCACATACAACGAAGAAGCAGAAGACATGCTATATCGATTGAGAACAGGAGAGGTGGTCGATGAGTCAACCTACCCGATGGCCCCTCACATGAGGAGTGAGGAGGCCCGGCTTCAGACCCTCTCTTCTTGGCCCTCTACTTCTCCTGTGAGACCCCGGGATCTGGCCCAAGCCGGCCTCTACTACCTCGGCCTTGAGGACCGGGTGCAGTGTTTCTGCTGTGGTGGCATGCTGGGCGGTTGGGAAGACGGGGACACCGCCTGGGCAGAGCATACCAAACATTTCCCCAACTGCTTCTTCATCCTTGGTCACGATGTGGGCAACGTCCCATCCCAGTGGGGAACAATGGAGGAGGAGAGCGGCAGCAGGCCACATGCATACACTCGTGTCAATATGGGGAGTTTTGAGGAGAGGCTTAGCAGCTTTTCAGGTGTCCTGCATCCTATTGACCACGAGAGGCTTGCCAGAGCTGGCTTCTACAGCGCAGGTACAGCACAGACACCTTTGAGTGAACTTTGAGTTGCTCATTGTTTTCTCAGGTATTTGATCATAGCTATGAGTGCAAGCAAGATTGAATCGTGTGTGTGTGTCCTTGCAGGGACAGGAGGAGACAGGGTGTTGTGTTTCCGCTGTGGCGGAGGTCTGAAAGGCTGGCAGCCTGAAGAAGACCCTTGGGAAGAACATGCCAAACACTACCCTGGGTAAGAACAGCCATGAAAGTCCCCTTTCTTAACATATATATATATATATATATATATATAATACACCTTTTTTTATCTTTTTGCTGCAGCATTTGATTTTGTTATAATAAAATTACACGTTTGTTTTTTTTAAACAGATGCAGCTTCCTGTTAGCAGAAAAAGGACAAGAATTTGTCAACACTATCCAGCTACAAGACCCACGACGAAATAGAGCTGTAAGCATCCAGTGCTTTTACATGCATTTTTAGTAACTGGGTTTCTGTTGAGTCTGCCAAATATTTTTGTAATGTAAACAAGAAACTGTATTTCCTCTATTCAGGATAAGCACTTAGCGAAACCCAGTGAACGCCTAATTCCTGGCCGATGATATGCTTCACTCGAATGTCAACATTTTGTTTTACAGTGTGTTAGGATAAAAGGAAATAGTAGTACTCAGAATGGTGCTACCTTGTATCCAAAATATTTAAATCCATAATATGTCTAAACCTGAATTAAATTTCTTCCAGCCATTTAAAGGATAATACTCTGTCCTAAAGCAATGCTCACATGCCTGAGTGTTCTTTTCAAAGCATTGTTGGTGCTTAAGTTCATTTTGAGCTAAGTGATGCTTCATCAATCTGAATTAGACATAGCAGGTACTGTAGATATCTTCCAAATTACAGTGTTTTTTAGTACAAAATGTTACATTAAAATCATTTTAAGAGGGGATGTCTTTGCTGCCAGTATGGACAGCCATAGGTCCACGTAGATATTGGCATGTAGATGTTGTTTTGAGACCCACTTCAAAAGTGTTAACTTATCCATTAACTGCAGTGATGCTCACCCAAAACATCCCCAAAACATCCCCAAAAAATCCCCAAAACAAGATTTAGTTTTTTCTGTTTGGTCTCTGAACAAGTATACATTCTTTGGTTATGTGAAAAATGTTGTCTTTAATCAAATATGTTGTTACTGAACCAATGTCACTGAGGCTTTTCTTTTTCTTGCATTATTCAGAAAATAACTATGACCATGTTTGTTTTCAGACTTCAAGTCAGCAGAATGGATTTTCTGGTCATGTGAATGGTAAACATTAACTTTGTTTTATTTGACTATCCTTATTTGAGGATTTAAGAATAGTTTAAAACATCTCCTGTACTTAAATAAATTACGACGTACTGAAAAAATGTACAGGTAACTAATTAAAATAAGGTGACTGAATAAAGAAGTATTTCTTGTTTTTTCTCTCTGTGTTCAGAGGTGCTGCAGTCTCCCATGGCTCAGAAGGCCATAGAGATGGGTCTGGAGCCCGGTGTGGTGGAAAAGACCATCTTGGAGAAAATCAGCAAGACCGGCTCCGGCTACTCCACCGTGGAAGCACTTATGGAGGATCTTAACAACACACAGAGCGAGGCTGCCAACTCACTGGAGCAAGGTACTGCACCCGCTGCATGCCGAACCTCGGTCATAGCATAAACAAATACCGTTGTTGACAACCGAAAAAACAAATCCTGAGCAGCAGTGATGAGGAAACACATTTTGACCTTTATCCCCCACCCCTATCTTTCTTCCAGATAAGGACCCAATGGAGAAACTGCGAGAGCTGCAAAGGGAGAAACAGTGCAAAATATGTATGGACAGAGATATCTGTATCGTCTTCATTCCATGTGGTCATCTGGTCACCTGTAAGAAGTGTTCAGAGTCGCTCGTCAAGTGTCCAATCTGCTGTGGAGCCATAACACAGAAGATCCAGACATATATCGCCTAAGGGAATCTCAGACTCTTGCCAAACGTCAATGCTGTTTTCTCACTGTCTTCATAATATTGTATTTTAATATAAAAATGTAGATAGCCTGTGATATATAATATATAATAATTTTGTTTGTATGTGAATGAGAATGAAAGAATGAGTAATCCTCACAAGACAACTATATTTTCACAATCATCGAGATGGTAAATAGATGTTAATATGGCTGAGGGCTACGGAATTTAGTTGTATCACTACAATGACAATAAAAACCTCTTTATCTTTATATATGATTGGATGATATTATAAATAACTGGTGTTGATTTTTATTGGCCTTTAATAGGTACTGAAACTTGTAAATACAGTTTAAAATGAATTACCATTATATAACACTCTTTCTTGCCAGAGGTGCCTTTCTCTAGGTTCATGTACTTGTGTCTCATTTTGTTGATTTATTTTGGACATGGCAGTTGAACTGGATATAATTTGGTTTCATACACTTATGTGTCTCAATCATCTATTTAGTCTTGCGTACTTGGGGACTTTAATTTTCTCAATGTGTGCTGCTCTGTATGGCAATGTTTAAAGGTAGATCATTAATCCATTAAAAATCATTTTTAACTGACAAAATCAACTCTAATATAGAGCCTACAACCATGGCCTGCAAGTAATCAGTGTGGTGTGAAATTATTTTACCATTCCATCATGCAATCTGTTGTATCATCAAGATTGAATAAATTGTAATGTTTGGATTTAAAAATGTTTTTCTTTGATTACCACTACTCAGTGCAATGTCAAACTGCAACTGGTTGGATTTGGTGTAAAGAGGAGACCAGCTAAACCACTTAGAAAGGGTTTGCTTAACTTTGTTAAACTGGGAGTGTGAATTTTCCACAGGAGTTAATTCAGTTTTAATGACTATATAACATTTTATAAGCTATAAAACACTCATTTTTCTCTGCTGTGATACTTTGGGAGCAGCAATATCTAGATGACTTCTCTACATATTTCCCTTTATATAGATGTGGTCTAAGGTGGTGAAGTCAAAATATACATGGATGAATTAAATTCCCTATGACACAGGGGATTCATTCATTCATGTTATGGACAGGTTATCTAAGATAAGATAAAATAAGATAATCCTTTATTAGTCCCGCAGCGGGGAAATTTACAGGATTACAGCAGCATAAATATATATTGCAAACAAGGTACATAGTAGAAAGAACAAACAAGTATTTTAAATAAGTAAGTAAGAAAAAAGAAAAAGATATATATCTTATAAACACAGATTGAACAATTATAGTTATAGTATTATTATCTCATTACAAGCGCTGAACATAAATAACATTTTACAAATCAACAAGACTTAAAGAGGGAACAGAAGACAAACTGTATAAGATAAAATAAGACAATCCTTTATTAGTCCCGCAGCGGGGAAATTTACAGGATTACAGCAGCATAGATATAGTGCAAACAAGGTAAATAGTAGAAAAACACAAACAAGTATTTTAAATAAGTAAGTAAGCAAGAAAAAAAAATCCACAATAATTAAAAAAAAGAAATACAGTACCAGTCAAAAGTTTGGACACACCTTCTCATTAAATGGTTTTTCTTTATTTATTTTTAATTTTTTTTCGCGGGGAAATTTACAGGATTACAGCAGCATAAATATATATTGCAAACAACGTTCATAGTAGAAAAGACAAACGTAAAAAAAAGTATTTTAAATAATATATATTTTAAATTATTTTAAATAAGTAAATCCACAATAACTTAAAGGAAATTTACAGGAAAAGAAGGGGAAATTTACAGGATAACAGCAGCATAAATATATATTGCAAACAAGGTTCATCGTAGAAAAAACAAACGTAAAATTCCACAATAACTTAAAAAAAAAATAAAAATAAATATCTTATAAATACAGACAGAATTTATAATTATTATATTTTTATATTATTATAGTTATAGTATTATTATCTCATTACAAGTGCTGAACATAAATAACATTTTACAAATCAACAAGACTTAAAGAGGGAACAGAAGACAAACTGTATAAGATAAAATAAGACAATCCTTTATTAGTCCCGCAGCAGGGAAATTTACAGGATTACAGCAGCATAAATATATATTGCAAACAAGGTTCATAGTAGAAAAAACAAACGTAAAAAAATTTATTTTTAATAATATATATTTAAAATTATTTTAAATAAGTAAGTAAGAAAAAAAATCCACAATAACTTAAATAAATTTACAGGAAAATAAGGGGAAATGTACAGGATAACAGCAGCATAAATATATAGTGCAAACAAGGTTCATATTAGAAAAAACAAACGTAAAAATAAAGTATTTTAAATAATAGTATTTAAAATAAGTAAGTAAGAAAAAAAATTCCACAATAACTAAAAAAAAAAAAAAAAAAAGATATATATCTTATAAACACATTATAATATATTTTCTTCTACCCTTGTTCAAAAATCAATGAGACTAAGACAGATTTAAGTCAGTATTTAACCAACATAGTTAAGATATATATCTTATATAAAAAAATATATATATCTTACAAATACAGACAGAATTTATAATTATTATATGTTTACATTATTATAGTTACAGTATTATTATCTCATTACAAGTGCTGAACATAAATAACATTTTACAAATCAACAAGACTTAAAGAGGGAACAGAAGACAAACTGTATAAGATAAAATAAGATAATCCTTTATTAGTCCCGCAGCAGGGAAATTTACAGGATTACAGCAGCATAAATATATAGTGCAAACAAGGTTCATATTAGAAAAAACAAACGTAAAAATAAAGTATTTTAAATAATAGTATTTAAAATAAGTAAGTAAGAAATATAAAAAAAAATATATATCTTACAAATACAGACAGAATTTATAATTATTATATGTTTACATTATTATAGTTACAGTATTATTATCTCATTAACATAAATAGGAGGGCGGGTGTAGTTCCCCCGCGGCCACCAGAGGGCAGCAGCGCCCCCCCGGGCCGGACGCCTCCTCCGCGGCCGCTAGATGGCAGCTCTGCTCCAGGTTTCCTCCTCCCAGGTCGTCGAAACAACAAACCGAACTACGGAGCGAGCGGGGAGAGAGAACGTCCGAAACCGCCTCTGACCGCGACTTTTAAACTCTTTCTTCTTCGCAGGATCGCAGCGGGGTCGGGACGCAGGCCGTGTGTGAGCAGGAAAAGTTACGAGCCGCCGCCGCCGCGCGCCGCACCGCGGTAAGTTATCCGTAAAATGGCGGAGCGCGCGATGTGGAAGTTAGTTGATTTGTATTTCGCTAGCTCGCGCTCGCCGGGCTAGCTCCGGACGAGCCGTGCGCGCGGACGCCTCGCTAGCTCGCTGCTAGTTTTAAGCTAGCAGGCTAACGAGCCGCGGGGTTGTTTTAGGGGGAGAGAGAGAGAGGAGAGAGAGAGAGAGAGAGAGGAGGTATATCTACTCTAACACGGCGACACGGACGTGTTGTTGTCCAGGACAACTTTATGTGTTTGTAAACAAAGTGTTAGTTGCTTTATGCTGCTGGGACTCCCGAGAGGCAAGATGGACGACGTGTGTGTGTCTGTGTGTGTTTTTTTTTTTTTTTTTTTTTAGGTAACGTTAGCATGGCTAGCTGTTAGCATAGCATGCTTTAAAGGAGGTAAAGACGTGTTGGTGTGTTTACGACACACACACACACATTAACACACACAGTAACACACACACACAACACACAGTAACACACATGAACACACAGTAACACACACACCTGGGAGTAGTTTGTGGTGAGGAGCTAGCTTGTGTTAGCATGATGCTAGCTCAGTAGCGCTGCGTTGTTTGTGTTTGTTTCGCTCCAAGACGGGTTCATGGGGGGGGGGGGGGGGGGTGAAGCTCGTGATGCCTCGAGGTCAGAGAGAAGCGCACGTGCTGGTGGGGGGGGGTCGCATTTCCCCCAAAAAAAAAAAAAAAAAAAAAAAAAAAAAAAAAAAATCGCGAGCTTAGAGGGGCGCGAGCACCGGTGTCAATTTTTGACAGGAGCCGGAGGAGAGCGTGGCCGCGCCGGCGAGGAGCAGGAGGAGGACCCGGTGTGTGTGTGCGTGCGTGTGTGTGTTGATCTGCACTAAAAACATTTGTGACACTGATCAATTTGGCGCCACTTTCTCAGTCTACACCCATAAAACCAGAGTCTCCTCCATGTACTCACCAGTACATGGAGAGACACCCACCAACGTCTCAGTGTGGGTGTTGTGATAAGAGATCCCCGTGAGTAACATCACACCTCCTTTGAACCTGACTGCTGCTTTCAAAGTCTTCTAACTACTCACTAGCAGCAGTAGGGTTGACACACTTCTTTTTTTTTTTTTGCCAGAGAGGCAGCTACGCACCAGTGTGTGTGTGTGTGTGTGTGTGTGTGTGGGGGTGTAGTTAAAGTTGAGCTTTTCAGGACTAAGAAAATGCTTTTATTGTCCTTTACTCCCCCCCAAAAAAGACATTTACATGCATTTCCGTGTTATGGACAATGTCACAATCCTATTTTTGAGTTTTGATGTTTGTGCCACAAATTTACAACAATCACAACCATGCAATAGTTGTGTTTCCCCCCCCCCTGTGGCCTGCAGTATCTTGTTGATGTTGATACTGTCTTTTGATTGGTTGAGATATGCATGGGGCGGATAAGGCAGTGCCATATTTGGCCATTGAGGAAGAGACTCCAATGTTCGTTGCGTGACGTCTGTAAGCCAAGGGAGCAGAGAAAGAGAGGGAGCCAATGGCTCGACAGCTGAGCGTGACAGGCGCATTAAAGTACGCCCACTGTTACCATGTGAAACCGTTTTTTTTTTCTCTCTCAAAGGCATCAAAGAAACACTTGCTCACTACAGAGGATGGGATTTCTGCTAACATGTGCATATTTGCGTTTGTAGAATTTTTTTCTGCTGTGTTTAATTGAGAAAAAGGTCTTAAAGTGTATCTCTCTCTCTAAATGTCTCTGTCATATTATAGGTCACATGCAACCACTCCTGTCTTGCAATTTCTGAGGATCTCAAGCCAGTCTTAAATTGAAGTTATCCAGAAGATGTTACAGAAATGATAGCAGCACCAGAAATACCATCAGAGTTCTCCTTTACTCAGTAAGTGCTTTCTTCAACTTTTTTAATTTTACTGTGAAGGTTGAGGTTGATATGAATTTTCAATCTAATCTTTGCTTATGTCCACCAGGGACACAGACACCCGATTCTCTTCAGACACAGACTTCTCTGAGGATCTCGATGGAAGGAGTACAACCTCAGCTAAAGGAAAGGTATATCAAGCACAAATGGCTCTAAGGTTTTTGGCCTGGATCAGGAACAAAAACCTTTTGTTATGATCAAATAACACAGTATTATGTCTATTAGTTATAGATATTTGTGACAAAGCCTATACAATTAGCTTGGTCTTCTCTGCAATGATTCTTACTCTTAACAATTTGTCATGGTCTTCTATTCTGCTCCAGGGTGGAAAGAAGGGGAAGAAAGCAGCAGGGGAGAAAGGCAAAGGAGGGAAGGGAGCAGGCCGGATAAATGGCCACCACCAAGAGAACGGCATGGAAAACATGATGCTGTTTGAGGTGGTGAAGCTGGGCAGAAGTGCAATGCAGGTATGAACGGCAAGATATTTGAGATCGCCACACTGTAAAGAAAATGTATCTTCAGTGATGTGAAATAGCTAATTGTGGGCATTCTTAATTTACTTCTGAATTTTTCATTATATTAAATCTATCCCTCATTTCTTACAGTCCGTGGTCGATGACTGGATTGAGTCTTACAAACATGACAGAGATGTTGCGCTACTAGACCTCATCAATTTCTTCATCCAGTGCTCGGGATGTAAAGGTATGTGTGTCTGTTTAAGGTATCTCACTCCTTTTTAAATGTATTTAGGAAAACATTTTGAATCTGTGTGACCTAAAGAACCACTCCGGCATATCTGGACTACCCTCCCCCCGACTTGGTCTACTTGACCGTTTAGTAAATTGTCTTTGTCCAACCACCTCTGTATTCATCAGGTGTGGTCAGTGGAGAAATGTTCCGCAACATGCAGAACTCTGAGATCATCAGGCGAATGACAGAGGAATTTGATGAGGTAACTTCTTGTTTTCCAATATGATCATTACCATATTCACTATCAATCTCTTTTTAAGATTCACATCAAATTTGGTAGTATTTTATTTGCCAAAGGCAATAGAACTGGCTTTCTTTTTGCAGTATAGAGATGCCAACCAACTGCAGTTGTGTTAAATCATTGTATTTACTAACGTTCTTCCCTCTGTGGCCTCTGTAGGACAGTGGTGACTACCCTCTAACCATAGCAGGACCCCAATGGAAAAAGTTCAAGTCAAGCTTTTGTGAATTCATTTCGGTGCTTGTGCGCCAGTGTCAATACAGTATCATCTATGATGAGTACATGATGGACACAGTCATCTCCCTTCTCACCGGACTATCAGATTCTCAAGTCCGAGCCTTCAGACACACCTCAACACTGGCAGGTAAGATTAACTGTGTGTGTGTGTGTGTGTGTGTGTGTGTGTGTGCGTGTGCGTGTGTGTGTGAGAGACACACACACACACACATTTGAATGTCAGCAGTAATTGGCGTGTTCTTTAAGCCCACAGTCGATAGCTGTGTGGGAAAAGTATCCGTTAGGAGGGTCCTGGGCACACGGTACCATACTTTTGGCAGTAGTGTTGTAAGATACGGATATAATGAATATAATTGATAAAGCCACAACCCTCAACGCGCACACAGACAGGTCTTTTTTCTTAAAGACCTCCTTGTAAAATTGGATAACCTACACCTTTATCATTGGCTCTGCTTGTGTACAAATAACAAAGCAGATTTAACAGCTTAAATGAAGTGTCAAAGGCTCCCGACGGAGCAGATCATGTGCTCTACAAAAGCCAGAGAGGCATGAATAACATGCAGCCAATATTATTTATGCAGCAGCGTTATACATTTTTCAACAACAGATGTAATATACAAGGTAGGCGGTGTGACCACAAAACATTCCTGTAATGTTCTTTCAGGGAAACCATCTGTGTCCTTACCTGTCAGTGTTCAACTGCAAATTGCTTTTGTTGCGCTTATGTTTTGATGCCATCACTAGACTTGGTGTCAGTTCCTGCAGAGCTATTTTAGATGGTTGCAATGTGTGTAATAATTATTTCTAACTGCTCCTAGGCAATACAATGATGGATGAAGCTACAAGTAGACAGATTTATATTATTCCTGGATGGAGTTTGTTTACTTTGTATGATTTCCAACTTAGTCCCATCCAAGGTTTTATTTGTTATATAAAAGGGTAACAATTACAAATCATTTTTAATGTAAACCGTCTTTAATATTTGGGCACCTTGGTGTGCAACAGATAATGTTTTTTTCACGGGGTTAGTTAATGTTGCACATCCATGACACTATAGACAGTAACAAAATGTCAAGTCAGGTAAAGTCACACACTTGTGTTGTAAGCCAGTCATTATTACGTCATTATTCGTTATTGTTATATGTGGATTCTTCTCACTTCTTGATGTAACTTTTGTTTTTGGCAGCCATGAAGCTGATGACAGCCCTGGTGAATGTAGCTCTAAACCTGAGCATCAACATGGACAACACTCAGCGCCAGTATGAGGCGGAGAGGAATAAGATCATGGCCAAACGGGCTAATGACAGGCTGGAGTTGCTTCTGCAGAAACGCAAAGAGGTAAGAGTGGCCACATGGCAATTTGCTGCCTTTTTTGTTTTTAAAATACCTTTTACCTTAGCACATACCTGTTTGCATTTAGATATGCCCATTTAAAGATTCAAATTCTAACTGGTTTAGCAAATTCCACCCAGATGCAGGTGGTCTTGAGCAGTTGTTCAGTGGTTACTTTGTCAGAAAGTCCCAACAACAGACCTTTTTTTCTTATTTATTGTGCGCTCACTGTGGTATGTATGCGCTGGTCTTTGTTTATGTAATATAACAGCCTGTACAGAGTTGTGGAAAACAATGCGTTTCACTGGCACTAGTGTCGAAGCAGAGAGTGTGTTCTCCACTGCTGAGTACAGAGCGCTAGTAACAACACTGCAGAGGGTTCTGCTTTTATATCGGCCAGTAAATTGTGCCCATTTCTATTATTCTCGTGTAGGCAGGAATCGTATTTATGCCATTACCGGTTTTACAAAGACATTTTTTTCAACCACTTTTCAATGCTTTTGTCTTTTTTTCAGTGTGTTTCATTAAGACCAGTTGGCTTGACTGCCAGTTAAATTCCCACCCCTAGTTAACAATAAATAAGGCAGCCTCAACATCCACTACGTCAGTTTAGCTTGTTATTTTGGAAGAAGTATTTTTCAGTCTTGAAAAGTGGCTGTAATATGAAAATAGGAGTGGGTTGTTTCATTTGTGATTTTACAGCACATCCCGTCTTCTTATATGCAGAAAAGCGCTAATAAGATGGAACGCCTGTGTATGAATTGTGGGTTTTTATAATCCGGTACTGAGCCCGATAACAGAGTTTAATAGTTCTAATGTTCAGCAGGAAGCCCTCTAAACATCCCCCTATTGTTAATTTTACTGAAGGTTAATAATTGTGTTTAGAATTAACTGTTAGCAGTCATAATCTAATTTTACAAAAGCCTGAACAGGGTCCTACATCATATCAGCATTATGCAGGTTACCTCTCCCTACATGACATTTATCAGGCAAATTAACAATCCCTGCAACCAAGCTAACAAGTCACAGTAATAAGCATAAGAGTAAATCATTGTGAATGACTTTAGCTTGTGACCATTAAGCAGTTTCTTCTTTTAGAATCGCAACACCTCTGTAGGTGATGGACCCGCAGTGACTGTGTTGGTGCTGGGTGTTATTCAGCTGGGATTGTTAGTTTAATGACTTGTATCACAGCAGGTCCCATCGGGCATCCATCTGTTAGTTCAGTGTGCAGCTACACCGCAGCATGGTGACATAGTTTGTTGTCACTCTTCTTGTTAAGTTAACGATGCCCCCTGGTCACCTCTTGATGTAGCATCCTATTCCGTCAGGATTTATGTTTGACCAAACTAATTAGTTCATGTGTTTTTTTTATTCTGCTCTTCATTTCAGCTCCAAGAAAATCAGGATGAGATTGAAAATATGATGAATGCAATATTCAAAGGAGTGTTTGTTCATCGATATCGGTATGGCTTCACCTAATGCCTAATCTATTCTATTCATCTATATCATCACTGTTTGAAGATGCCGTTAGAGAAAACTTCTTAAAAAACGATTTTATGTTCTTACAGGGATGCGATAGCAGAAATCAGGGCAATCTGTATAGAAGAGATTGGAGTTTGGATGAAACTCTATAGCGATGCCTTCCTCAACGACAGCTATCTGAAGTATGTGGGATGGACGATGCATGATAAGGTGGGTCACAGGAACGTTTCTTTACACACTCGTGGTCCACCAAGATGTCCTCACTTTATTTTCCTGATCAAACCTCTGTTCAGGACTCTGTGGACAAACACACACTTTGATTTATTTACATCTCCTCGACTCTCCTGTTAGTTTTGTTTCAGCTGTTTTTATTGCATAACTTTATTCTTTTATTATTAAGTGACGATTGGTAACGTCCCATAATTCTCAATTTAGCTGTGCACAACAGCCGACTGAGCAGATGTCTAATCAGCCGGAATAAGTGACAACACCTTTTTGGGCGTGCCTGGCTGTAAAAGGCACAATCAATAACTTAATTGTAAACTAATTGTAGCAACCACAATCCAGAACACAGGATTGAAGCCTGCTGTTTTTGCAGCATTGGTTTTACAGCTCAGGTCTAATAGGCAATAAAATAGAAAAACAGGCAAGTCTTGGTTATTAATGTCCTCCAGTGTTTACGGTTGTTTATTTCAGTTAGTTTTGAAGACACAGGAGAACAACTGGTCCATGCATCGGGTATATGACTGTTTTCTAATTCTCTATTCCAGCAAGGTGAGGTACGTCTGAAGTGTCTGACAGCCCTGCAGGGTCTCTACTACAACAGAGAACTAAATGCAAGACTGGAGCTCTTCACCAGTCGCTTCAAGGTCAGCACCACCTGCTGGACAACTGCAACACAACAGCTCCAACTTTATTGTTTCACACTCTTACACATCAACAAACACTGGGTTCATGCTTGTGGATAAATATATTTGTGATTGACCTGACAGAATTTCGCTCACCAATCTAATGAGTCCTTTTAGCCAAATGACTCATATCTGTCGTCTCTCTCTTTCCACAGGACCGTATTGTCTCCATGACTCTTGACAAAGAGTATGATGTTGCAGTGCAAGCGATTAAATTACTCACTCTCGTCTTGAAGTAAGTGGCTGTACTTTTTGTTCTTTATTGTATTTGATTTATTGTGGTCCCAACGTCCAAGTTTTTCCCACGTATCAGTGGGCCGTACTCGGGGGGGCAAGACGTTTCAAGAATATGTTTGCCGCCGACGACTACTTTGGAGCTTTAGTTGACTGACTTTTTGTGTTTGTCTCTGCAGTAGTACGGATGAGGTGTTGACCCCCGAGGACTGTGAGAGTGTCTATCACTTGGTCTACTCAGCCCACAGGCCGGTCGCCATTGCTGCTGGGGAATTCCTCTTCAAGAAGTAAGTCAGACATGCATCAAACTTATCACTGAACAGGAGTCAAATCTGTGTTTATGGCTGAACAGTGAAGCATAGAATGAGTCCAAGAATATTAATGTAGAGCCAGGTTGGGGATGGAGGAGAAAGATGCAAGGGATTTAACACAGTTTAGTGGAACTTTAAAGATAAGTGAGAATTTTTGAAAGAGTAACTCACCCCCTGATAATCTAGTCTTAATTGACTGCCAGTGGTTTCACCTTGCTGTAGTGAACTGCAGGTGGACGCTGGTGACATCACTGTTGGGTGTGGTTATAGGTTCAACAGAGCACACATCTAACCACATCTATCAGTGATGTGGGTTGTGGTCAAAGATAAAACTTTCAACCAGAGAGGGAAAAACCCCTTACATCTAACTACAATTGTCAAGACTGTTAAGGTGCTCAATGCCTGGTTTCTTTTTACAAGTCAGTCAGTTCTCAGCTTAGTTTGTGCAATTTAAATGTGCAGGTGCCTTGCCTCTCCTTAGAAATGCAGTTGACGCATAATGCGAGGGTTGCTTTTGTGTGATACCAAACTAATAATTGATACTCCCAAAGATTGTTTAGCCAGCGGGAACCAGAGGAGGAGGGTGCCCCAAAGAGGAGAGGCAGACAAAGCCCCAACGCCAACCTCATTAAGACCACTGTCTTCTTCTTCCTGGAGAGTGAGGTATGTTATGAGGCTACTTGACTTTTACTGTCACATTCAGGGCTTCAGTTTCTGTCTTGATCGACAGAATGTAAGCAATTGATCCATCTGTCCTTCATGTGTGTGAACATTTCTCTCCTTAGCTCCATGAGCATGCGGCCTACCTAGTGGACTCTCTCTGGGAATGCGGTCCAGAGTTACTGAAGGACTGGGAGTGTATGATCAGCTTACTGCTAGATGACCCATTGCCAGGAGAGGAAGGTATGGAACTGGTTTCTTGCAAACCTTCATCACTTGTATTCTGGTTCAGGGCAAAAATTTGATGCAGATCATGCTGATTGTTTTGTGTTTTTTTGCAGCTCTTACAGACAGACAAGAGACAGCCTTGATTGAAATCATGCTGTGCACTGTACGCCAGGCTGCTGAATGCCACCCACCTGTTGGAAGAGGCACAGGGAAAAGGGTAAGTCTGGCTAACACCCTTTAAAAGATTGGTTACATGATAATTCAGTTGTTTTTTTTCCAACATGGGCTTGACACTGGGTTCGCCATTATGACAATTGTCTTGAACATTGATCACTTGCTTAACTTCAGAGCTGGGTCAGTGCAGCTGAGCCCAAAGACAGTTCAAACAAATCCCTAAAACCACACTGGCACAGTTGATGTCTTTTAAATAACTGTGATCCCACCGTTGTGAATGTTAGTAACTAAAGTTTTCAAAGATGAAAGTATTGTTTTCTAGGAATGGTTGATTTTAGTTTTGTGAGTGCATTAGAAAAATACGTTCAATTTTGGAATAGGTTGATATTGGTGAATATACTGCAATGTTTTGTGCTTGATTTCAGGTTTGAGATAACAAAACCTGTAAAATATTTCTAAATATTCTGCTACCAGTAGAAGTTTGATGTACAGTTGGATTTACATGAAATCTGACATTACAACTTAACACCAACATTAATCTTGAATTCATCACACAATCTAATAGACCTTACAATCCAGATGCAATACTGCTGAACAAACACTTTTTATTTCTTATTGGTTTTAACTGTCGGAGCTTTCGCATTAACTTTATATTTGAACGCTCTGCTAATGGGCTATGTTTGATCTAAGTGATCAACTCGTTTTTAAAAGCACTGCCTACTGACCAGTCAAAGTTCGGTTAACAGATTGTTAGATAGTGGCAGTTTAAACTGTTTTCTTTTCAGCCTGAATTATGTGTATAACTTCTAGGTATTTGTCAGATAGTTTAGTTGTTTTTTTTACTTTTGTAAAATGCACTGCTTTGCTGACCGCAGACTTGTCCGTGTTTGTGCTATATCATATGCTGCAAACAACGCCTTCATTTGTGAACAAGCTCATATCCAGATTGAGTAAACCCTCGGTTCATTTACAAAGTTGATAACCAGCTTCGTAGGACCGTTTAGCGGGATCGTGGTTGTTGGGGTCACTTAAACCAGATAACCAAAAGATATCCTGGGTGTGTTGAATCTGCTCTGAAGTACAGGCCCCAGTTCTCGGTTGAACACAGGAAAGCTATCCCAAAAACTAAATCTATAACCTGCCACTGGGAAGATGCACCAGGTAAACTGGAGCTACAGACACCTGCAGAAAAGTGACAAAGCCTGGCATTAACTTGAAATTAACATTAAATAGCCTGGTCGAAAAGTAAACTTAACAAGAGTAAACTTTCGTTTACATGTAGGCCAACAAGTTGCGAGGACAAGCATCTAACTTTCTGTATCTATGATCAGGTGATGACGGCAAAAGAGAGGAAGACTCAGATGGACGACAGAACCAGAATGACTGAGCTGTATGCTGTGGCTTTGCCCCCTCTACTGGCCAAGGTTTGTTACTGCCATTCTATGTTCTCAACAAATACTCCTCTGAAGAGCTGTTTGCTTCAGCTCTGTATTCATAAATCACAAAAATATTATGTTGAATGTTTGTTCTACAGTACGCTATGGATGCAGAGAAGGTGACCAACTTGTTGCAGCTGCCTCAGTTCTTTGACCTGGAAATTTATACTACAGGACGTCTAGAGAAGGTAAGACGCTTATCAGACAACACCAATCAAATTGGGAAAAACATGCAAACAGTTTATTTAATATGGTGATAATTACCTTCCTCACTGACTGTTCTAACACATGATGTGTCTCTCTCTCTAATCCAGCACCTGGAATCCCTGCTGCGTCAGATCAGGGAAATCGTGGAGAAGCACACAGACACTGAAGTTTTGGAGGTCTGCTCCAAGACTTACCATTCCCTCTGCAATGAGGAGTTCACGATCTTTAACAGGGTGGACATTGCCCGCTCCCAGCTGCTGGATGAGCTGGTGGACAAGTTCAACAGACTACTGGAGGATTTTCTACAAGAGGTAGGAGTGACAGGACGCACACGTCAGCACTACTAAATGTGCATGTTTTTACCCATTGCTTTTTTTGTTAAAGAAGGCCTTATCCTCTTACACCCAACAACTCTTCCATTGTCTCTGCCATGTTTGTTTTCTGTTATGTATTGTTGCCTAGGTCTTTATTGTTGCTGTCTCCTAACATAAGCACTGGAATTGTCACTGTATATTAAGAACTTTGATTCACCTGCAAATAATAATTTGAGTCTCAAACTGTGATGATATAATTTCCTTTCAAATGGTGTGCAAGGGATGCAGTGTGTCTTTTGTGTTTGTGTTCAGCTATATTTTTTCTAAACAATCAGAATATCCAGGGATGTCATACTGTTTATGTGCAACATTTTGAGAAAACCTTACAAAATACTGTGAGGAAGCTCTTCAGATATATATTTAAATTTTATCAGAAGAATCTGGTAACTTGTATCCGTTCTAAATGGCTCAGTCTGTAACGAATGAATAAACGTCTTGATTTCAAAAATGTTAACATGGTTGCAAAATATTTCTTTCCAGGGTGAAGAGGCAGATGAAGATGATGCTTATCAGGTTTTGTCAACTCTAAAGAGGATCACAGCTTTTCACAAGTACGAAATTATTTCTTCCTCGAGTAACCGTTTCCTCACACATTTTCCCCTTTCCCGTCTCCTGTGCACGCTACAAAACAATCATTTACCCGTGATTCTGTGTACATGTGTCTGAAACTTTCTCAAATCTGTTGCAGTGCACATGACCTGTCGGGGTGGGATCTGTTTACCAGCAACTTCAAGCTGCTCAACACGGGCATAGAGAATGGAGACATGCCTGAGCAGGTAATTAAATATACACACACACACCACCAAGTAAAGTTATATGAATTCGACATGTCATTTTTTCGTGAAATGTAATGAATATTAATATTAACCTATCTGGGATTGTTTTTCTTTTCTAATGAGCAGATAGTCATCCACTCTCTGCAGTGTACCCACTATGTGATCCTGTGGAACCTGGCCAAGTCATCTGAGGGCAGCTCCAGGAAGGTGAGGTCCCCTAAAGCCAACTGCACCGTCCCTATTCTGCACTGTTTTGAGGAGAATTGGATAGATGTATGTGTGATGCTAAAAA
The DNA here is from genome assembly GCF_027596085.1 of Anoplopoma fimbria. Lineage (NCBI taxonomy): Eukaryota > Metazoa > Chordata > Actinopteri > Perciformes > Anoplopomatidae > Anoplopoma > Anoplopoma fimbria. The sequence continues at coordinate 7,440,458 of NC_072452.1, read as the reverse complement.
ACATTCTGCCTGTTTTTTGTTTTTTTTAATTAGGATGACATGGTGACCCTGAGGAAGCAGATGAGGGCATTCTGTATGATGTGTCAGCGCTACCTCACCAATGTCAACACAGCGGTCAAAGAACAGGTGACACAGACACGTGCACAACAAATCTACATATGTAGCAGCAGTGGTAATAACAAATACTTAAAAGCAAAGCACGACAAGAACATGGAGTATAAAATGGGGATCATCAACAACTCTTCAGAGGTGGTTTGGCTTCCGTTCATTGTTGCTGCTTTGGGTGTTTTGGCTACAAAGTGCTGGTAAGAAGGGTGTTATTGCAAGAAATGATTTATATGCAGGTCCTTTATACAACTTGTTATTGGAGCCATATGTGGCTCACAACAGTCAGATTTTCCCAGATCCATAAAGGTTTCATAATTACACTCAGAAATCTTGTTTTAAAAACCTCATCTGCAAGGACTGCTTTTGTATTTGTAGTGTATGCACACTAAGTTTGAACTGTTTGTCCCTTTTCATCCTTCAGGCATTCACCATCCTGTGTGACCTCCTGCTCATCTTCAGCCACCAGATGGTGTCCGGAGGCAGGGAACACCTGGAGCCTCTGGTTTATTCCCCGGAGGACTCGCTGCAGGCTGAATTGCTCTCCTTTATCCTGAACCACGTCTTCATAGACCAGGACGATGACACAAATAGCACAGGTACAAATGCGAATGTTCTGTTGCAGCAGCTCATTTACTTTCTGCTCTGCTCCGCTCCAGTATGAAAGGATGCTTTTGAAATTGGCCAATTTGTAGCTTGTGGAACTATCTAGCTATCCTTTTTATATATATATATTTTTTTTTTCTCCAATCATCTCAGATGGGCAACAGGACGATGAGGCAGTAAAGATTGAAGCTCTGCACAAGAGGAGAAACCTCCTCGCTGCCTACTGTAAACTGATCATTTACTGCGTGGTAGACATGAAGACTGGAGCTGACATCTTTAAACAGTACATGAGAGTAAGTCAAACTCTTTAACCCTTCAATAAAGTGGGCTGTGCAGGAGCAACACATCTGCTGTTGTAAGAGTTAATGCACTGTCTGTCTTACTATTGGACATGAACATCAGCTTATGTATACAAGGTAATTCTTAACGTCCTAGTATTGTTTTGTTTTTTTCTTTGCAGTATTACAATGATTATGGTGACATCATCAAGGAGACAATGAGTAAGACTCGGCAAATCGACAAGATTCAATGTGCCAAGACACTCATTCTCAGTCTGCAGCAGGTTAGTATACACACTTTTGCTCAGTCAATAATATATTCAGTAGTTATGACCTTCCTTTGTCGCATTTTAAGAGATTGTTTATCTGATGTTTCACGTATCTCTTCCTGCTAGCTTTTCCATGAAATGCTGTCCGAACTGGGTCACGGGTTCGATCGCTCCTCCTCTTCATTCTGTGGAATCAAAGAGTTGGCCCGTCGTTTCTCCCTAACCTTCGGTCTCGACCAAGTCAAAACCCGGGATGCTATCGCTATGCTGCACAAGTAAGGCTTCATTCTGCTGTTGTCGCATTGCATTGCTCGTATTACATCTTTGGCCTTGCATCTGGGAGCTGTCATGTTGGACAAATGACTCCTTGAATACAGTTTCTTCCTTCCATTACATTTTTTTCCTCTGGGTTATGGAGAGGCTTAAGTGATAGAATGTTGCAGTCTTGCCCATTCCAATGCACTAATGTCCTTCTTCGTATAAAAAACACATCAGGCTGTTCAAACACACATCAGCAGTGCTATAAAATTTGCAAATTTCCCCGCTGCGGGACTAATAAAGGATTATCTTATCTTATCTAAACACAAAACTGTTCTGTTGCATGTAAGTAACTCAAGCAGAGGAGCTCTGTGTTCTTTTTATGTAACAAAAAGTGTGATCCTAAATTTCTGTCGCTACATCAAGTATTTCCCACCAGTGTATGTCAACATTTACTGGTGCAGTGACACACTAAGAAAATCTTCATGCAATTTAGACCTTTTTTAAAGGATACATGTTGCTTTTCAGAGGCAATGGAGAATTTATTGTATAAAAGGCACACAATCCTCCGCATTTGTAAATACCCAACTCCCATAACATTGTACTTTTTTCTCATGTGGATTATTGTATTATAATCTCAGGAAGGTTCCAGGAAATCCGATGTATGCCCATTTGCTATGCTATCTTGGATATCCCCTACACTTGTGCAACATCTGGGTGCACTGTGTAATGGGATATGCCAGATGTGCGACAGGAGTTAAAGTAATAAAAGACAGGCTGAAGATTCTGCTTTCTTACCATCTAGTATGTAAAATGTTAAAACTCTCAAAGCAATGTAGTGCAGCATTACAATGAGGCATGACTACGGAGTGTAGTCCAGTGGAATAGACAGTGATGCATATGCCTAGAGTTGAAACGAAACTATAGAAAAGAAGACGTGTCTTGTGTTAAGAATCGGATATCTTGAATTGTTTAATGGTGCACTGTAAGATTTGGAACAACTGTGGTTTTGGGGATTTGTGGTTCCATTGTAAGTGTTGACGTGCTTTTCTGCCCCGCTAAAAAAATCATGCTGTTTACGAATGTTTGAAAAAATAGTCTCAAAGTTATGACAGCTTTTATTAAAGAAAACAGTGAAAGTATTTTAATCAGGCACGCCGGTGGTCTAAAGCTTTAAAACATGTACCACATGTCCAGTGTCCCTGGTTCAAATTTATAAATGCATCTCTTTCCTTGTCAAATTTTTCATCAGTTAAATTGAATTTGAGTGAATATTACAACACTTTGGATCAACCTTTTTATGTTTTCTTTTTTCGATAATAAGTGTTTAATTCTTCCTCTCCGTCTCTTTGCATCGGTCAGGGATGGTATCGAGTTTGCATTTAAGGATCCAAGTACCCAGGGAGAAGGAGGCCCTCCCCTTAACCTGGCTTTCTTGGACATCCTCAGCGAGTTCTCCTCCAAGCTTATGAAACAAGACAAGAGGACTGTGTAAGTTGTTTTTTTTGTCTTTTTTTCTTCTGCTCAGCTGACGGATGGGAGGCTTGAGTGTAACAGGTGTTTGTGACAACTGGTGCAACTGGTGTCTCTGATGCATGGTTGATATGAGACTTTTTTGTTTTTCTACCCTCCAGTTGGAATGTGCACCTGGTTGTGTCTATAGACTCATGAGTTTTTTTTTCATCTTGTCTGTGTGACCTCCTGCTTCTCCTCAGCCACATGTACCTGGAGCGCTTCATGACGTTCCAGATGGCACTGCAGCGAGAGGACTGCTGGCTCCCCCTCATCTCCTACAGGAATTCACTGCAGGCGGGTGGTGATGACGATACCATGTCGGTGATGAGTGGCTACTCCAGCAGAGGCTCCTCCATCCGCTCCAAGAAGATCAAGCCTCCTGCTGTTACAGCTGGAACATCAGCGGCCAAGAGGAAGCTGCCAGAGGGTACTGCAAGTCATTAATAATGGGATAAATAAAGCTGGGGTTTTTTTCTTGCCTTTTTTCACTTCAGAAAAAAGTAGGCTTTAGTCAATTACTGTTGAATGTTTACATTTTTTAAATGAATGAAAAAATAAGTCTATTTGTTTTTAGGCTTTAAATTTCCCTCACTAAAAACTTTGATCCCAAAACCGAGGTACTTCCAAACCTAGAGTTTTGTGTACCGTTCCACCTCCAACACCTACCAACACAAACACACTGAAAATAGGTCTTCATCAGAGCCACATATATTATAGACCAGCAATGATGTTACAAAAGCAGAGTTGGAGCCCAGATTAACCCAAATGCATTTCTACCAGCCGGGATCAGCTGATGGGTGAGGAGATTAAACAGCAGATGGTGGGAGAGAGTCAGAAGAGTAAAACTGCTCCTTACCAATCACACAGGGTCATTAAGCTGAATGTCTGTGTGCTTGCTGAAGACCTGCTCATGACCAGGGAGGTCTTTAGAATATTAAATGTATAAATTAATTTAATTTACAAGGCAGCAAAATGCAGTGTTCGGTGGGTAAACTCATATTATAATACGGTCAAAATTAATCAGCTGTTCTAATAATGTATAAGTTATTTCCTTGGCTTGTAATTTATTAGGGTTGTGCCCCCTGTCAAGAATATATTATAATCTCCATTCCCAATTTGAAAACAACATTTTGAAAAACAAAATGGTTACATTTGAACACATGATGATAACGTTGACCTTCGACCAGTACTCAGATTACAGTGCGTTTGTTCCAGGATTTTCTAACACTTTGGACCTTCCTTTTCCAGAGGAGAGCAGCAGCAGCGAGGTGTGGCAGCAGAGCATGCAGACCCCAGTCATGCTGCCATCCCCCCACCTCACTTCAACTGCCATGCGGGACCCCAAGAGGGGTCGTGATGACAGCTTCATGGGGGTCTACCCACTTCCCCACGACCAGCAGCCACCCATCCAACTCCCACAACATCATCAACAGACGCCTCAGCACCATCAAACACCCATGGACTACAAGTATGTATGCCTCACTGTTGCACTCCTGAGGTATAACAGTGCCATCAGGTCACAGTTCAGTTTAGTTTTTGTTGTAGTTTTGTGATGGATTTCAGTGCAAAATCAAATAGAAAATCACTTTTAGTTGGTTAGACCATTAAAAGAAATCAAACCTCTTTAGACAAACATTTGACATGAATGTCGTTTGGACCCATAACAGTTCTGGTTCCAGGTCATTAGTGTTGACTATTGCTTTATATTTCTGCATATAAAAACCAGTTCCCTCAGGGGGCATAATTAATGTGAATATTTAAATCAATCTTTCAGCTCCACGGTGCACACCATCAAACTTTCATGTAATAATGTGCCATGGCATAAACTTACATTCCACAGTCCAACATTACCTTTTCTCCTCTTTAATTTGCTGTGCTGCCCCACCATTTCAGAAACTCTTTCATGGTCATTTTCTTTTATTTAATTATCTGTAAATTCCTTGCTTCCTCACAACTCTTACAAAAAGATTTTATAAATGTATCCAGGCACATCATACTGTGCAGTGGATCACGTATTCCCTTAGAATAGGATCAGAGGATGAGAATATGAGCCAAAAGGAATTAGGAAAGGGTTGGATGAAATTTCCCATTTGTGTGCTATTAATTTTTTAGGGTAAACGCTGTAAAATGTGTGTACTTAACAGCCTGCCAAGTGTTGGTCCTACTGGGACAGTGACTGATTGGGTTAGTTATCCAACCTGACTTTTCATAGGCACCCGGCCAGTGGGCCATACATATAGTTGTGTCTGACATGCTTGTGATATCCCCAGTTAAATCAGCAAATACCTGCATTAAAAATGTGCTAATTAGAGTGCCCTTGTGTCTTTAGTTCCCAGGTGACGTGGATGCTGGCTCAGAGACAGCAGGAAGAGGCACGCCAGCAGCAGGAAAGAGCCATGAACTACGCCAAGCTCAGGACCAATCTGCAGCAGGCTATGTAAGACTCACTCTCACACACTTGTATGTCGAGTTGCCTGTGAAAATCTCATTAAATGTATGATTCCATAACTGTTTAATGCTTTATCTTTGCAGTCGTCGCGGTACTGGGCTTATGGAGGAAGACGAAGAGCCGATTGTGGAGGATGTGATGATGTCATCTGAGGGTCGTATGGACGACCTCAATGAAGGCATGGACTTTGACACCATGGACATTGATCTGGTAAGATCCACATTCACCTGAATTTTAACTCATGAGTCACAGTGTTTATAAAGTCCTCTATGCTAGTTGTGATAATTTAACGAGTTGCAGGTGCTGTGAGTGACTGATTAAATCTTCTTGTACTTTGTTGCCTCTTCCAAACTTAACAGTTTCATCCTTAACACCGTCAGTGTCCTCTAGGTTCTCCCTCAGCCACATGCCTTACTGAACATCAAACAGGCATTTAAAAACTAAATTAGACACCCACCAAAATTGCCAATAGGAGGGAACATAAGTCGCTTGTTTCTACTATGTAACATCTGGTCATAGGACATAAAGGCCAGATGTTGCATCTGGAGACTCATCGTGGTCTGATTATTTTACAGTCACAACACTGGATACAATGTAATTCTGAGAAACTTGGAGCTAAAACATTTAAGAACCTCAAAACACCAAAAGCCTTGAACTCTTCAGTAAGCCTGGTTGGTTCGTTATCCCCCGGCGTCAGCTGAGAGCTAGCTGCTCAGAGAACCTGACTGCATGTCAAACGATCATTACAATTTTTTCTGGTTTCTGGTTTTGCATACATTCTCTGCCTTGGGAATAACCAGTCGGTTATTCTAAGGAAAGACTGATTTGTTTAGCATGCAAAAATCAATAACAAGCCGCTTGTTTTGATCTTTGCATGCAACATCAAAATGAGCACAGAAGACAAAAGAGAATTGTTGACTGCGGGGAAGAACACATCTGTTTTTTGAAAAGATAATGAGAGACTCTCTACATTGCCTTGCAACTGTCGCTACACCACGATGCTACATGACTAATTTATTTGACCATTTACCCGAACACCACAGAGCCATATATGATGAGTGTAAAGCCAGAACTAAATTTTATCCAAGACAAACAACAATTTTGGTTGCTTATGATAGTGGTGCATTCTATGAGAAGGGACTCAAAAGTCATATTGAATCAATCAACAAGGAAATTGCCCTATTTTTTTCTAAATTCACTCTATTTGTTGTATGTATGATAAATTCCTTCCAAATTTCGGGGGATTGGATTTTTCTGACTCAAAAACACAACCCATATGAATCGTGCGAACCCAATAAGAAAAAACATGGGGGACGGGGGGGGGTAGTCTATTCTGTAGACTAGCCTAACTGTACACATGCAAGCTATGACTTCAAACCCACTATTCAGTCTTGATTGTGATTGTGTTTAAAAAAAAAAAAAGGAAAAATCGCTGGAAGAGCGCCGGGCTTCTGTTCAATCAGACGATGTTGTCAGAAAACTGTCCAGCCAATCAATAGCCCAGCCCAGCTCACTCCCATAACGGTGTCTACTGTGGGAAATCAAAACAATGATGACAATCGTTCATCCTCAGGTTTAGTTTTTCAGAGTGAATGTGTTTAAGGCAAACTTAAAAACAAGCAAATTAAAATCAGTAACATACTCATTATGTAAATACAATCAACTGAGGCAACTCAGCAGCCCTTACTGTCAGCAGGTTGACATGTGCTAGAGCCGAGAGAACTGGAAAATAAAAAGAATAATAATTATTATTACTAGCAGCTCCTTTTTTGTAAAACATTTGAATTCTTTTTTGTGTATAAACATAATTAATGAAATATTATTTAAAGTTTTCTGAATCTGCTCTTTTTATATACAGAATATGATTTTACATTTTCAGAAGAACTGATCGAAAATGGTGAAATTGCATACTTATAGGTCCAAAACCTTCAAATTTTCATGAGGGTGGCCACCCAACATGAAAAAGCTTAATAATAAGCTCTGTGTATGGATAAGAGAGGTTGGATTCTTGAAAGTTCGGCCAGTTAAACAGATGATGTGGATGAGAATGGATGCTTGGTGTATTTTCCTGCTCTTTAGACTTTAGCCAATCCCATGCCCGAAACTGAGCCGTAGGACCTAAATTATTGCTATCATCATTTTTTTAAATTGCAACCCATATTGCAAAAAGCCATAATATCACAATGTTGTTCTTTTTATCCATTCCAGTATTCTTCAGTCCTACTTTTTAGTACAGGCAATGATGTTCAAATACTCACTGGTTGTCTGCTCATGCAGCTGTTACTGCAGGAGAAGTTGTTGGATAATCAGCTCTAAACGCAGTCTCTCTCTCTCTCTCTCTCTCTCTCTCTCTCTCTCTCTCCAGCCGCCCTCAAAGAACCGTCGTGAAAGGTCTGAGCTCAAGCCCGACTACTTTGACCCTGCTTCTATCATGGACGAATCGGTAAGGAGCATCTGCATTCTATCACTTCTATCACCAGAAGTGTGTTTGTGCCATGGCCAGCTGGAGAAGCTTGTGAGGCCAAGTGAGAGCTGACGCAACTTGTGGTTTCCTCAAGCAAAAAGCACACGGAGCTGCACTAGAATTAGTAGAACTCTTTAGAAGTAAATCGAGAATAGATGGCTTTCAATCAATCACATTACATGGACCACTTGCAAGCATGTTATATTTGGGGCTCTGAATGAGGCTGTGCAAAACATTAAGACAAGTTCAGCTAACCAGCCTGTTTGCTCTGCAGCCAAACACAACATTTCTTATTGGTCACACAGCCACCATTTTTACATCTGTAAACACGCCAAATGTGATTTATTTCAGAATGTACTACCAACTTTAAATTCCTGTTTCTCAACCTTAACAAACCCTGTGGATTTGTCTTGGGGCTTGTTCTTACACTGGGCTTTGACACGTAGGGTTTCTCAGACACTGCCTCAGCACAGACCCATGGAAAAAAAAAATGTGTGGGCGTTTTTGTTATGTCAACTTTGAACAATTTCATTGTCACAAAAAATATATCTCGGCAGAAAACAGTCTTCTCTTTGCCAAACACAAAGCGTTTTGTTCTATCAAGCTTTTCCTGAACAATGTACAAAGCACTTAACTGCTCAGCTTTTGGCTCTTGACACGACTCCGCACAGAACAGGTCTGCCCTCAGATCCATTATTTTCCCTCTTCGAAATTACTTGTCAAATGGAGTCAGTTCGGTGTGATATCAAAAATGTTGAAACCAGAAGGTATTTGTTGCACAACATTTTGCTGTGAGCTGGCCTCAGGCGAAGCATTGTTGCATTTTGTTTTGTCGGTTTTTAAACGAACAGTCAAAATTGCCTACTGGACTGGATGTTAATTGACACCAAACACTTGGGTTTGTTAGACTTGGATCCTTATTCATGTAATTTCCATACTACAGGGCAGAGCGGTTCATTTTATGTTGTCTTTTTAATACTGGCATGTCACATGCCTATCAATTTCTTGTTATTTTTAAACTTAATAACTGGTTACTAACGTTTCTTTTCTCCCTGTTTTGGTTTCCTCTAGGTCCTTGGGGTGTCCATGTTTTAAGCTAATATCCAGATGATTTTGAGGATAAAAGAAGAGGCGCTTTGTATTTAAAGAGAATTTTAGATGCGAAAACAAAAGTGTTTTCTGTAAGAAAAAGCAAAAACAAACAAAAAAAAAGTCTGGCTTGTACTCCACGTGGACCAATGACAACCCACACTCAGTGTTGCTTGCTCAGAGAGGACATTGTTTCAAATATTTACTTTTATAATCTTGGGTAAGCTCTTCCTGTTCTGAAATAGTGTAACAGGCCACTTCCAAACCTTATTAGAAATGAGACATGTCTGAAGAAAAATCCATGATAGCTTTTTTTTTTTTCCTCTTTCCTTTTCTTTCCTTCTTTTTTTTTTTTTTTTTTTTTTAACGGGGATGAAATGGTGTGTTTAACTTAAGATACATTTTTTTGTTTATGTCTAACCCTTTTTACAATTGTAGTAAGTTACCAGGTGTGAAGTAGTAATTTATAAACAGACTGTAGTAGCTTGCTTGTACTGTGTTAGCCAAGTGGATGGAGGTCTTTGTTTCTGTGCTCTCTTTTTTGGTTTTCTCCCTCTATCTCTTTAGTTTCTTCTCCCTGTTGTTGGGCCTGATTTGAGGTCCTGATAACCACTGGTGGTTAAGATGTCGAGGTGTTCACCTAGAATCAGTCATGATCCCCTTTATGCTGTGAAGATTCCCAGAGTCCACTGAGCGCTCCACACTGTTAAGCAGTAAGTCCTAGAGCTTACCCCAAGATTTGGACCACTCCTTAAGCACCATCTACTAGAGAAATGTGTGTCTCTCTCTCCCCCCCCCCCCCCCCCCTTCCAACAATGAGCAGATTTTTCTTTCTCCCAGTAGTGCCACTGTGTGGGCTCTGGCAGACAGCAGCTCAGTCAATGAATTACACATCTTTTTTCTCTTTAAAATCCAGCAGCATAATGTTGAAATGGGTACCTCTACATTTTAAATAAAAGTTATATATGAATCGGTGCTGATTTTATATATGTGCTTTTGGTTTTCTTATTTTTGACTTTTCAACCTTCAGTCACAAAAGTTTGAGAAATGTAAGTAAAACTAAAAAAGAAAAAAAAGCATGTAAAGCCATGCATCAAGGAAGATTTTTAAATTTGTATTTTTACGTTTCCTTTTTTTTTTGTTTTCTTTTTGTCTTGATAATGTCTTCGGGTTTCTACCTTTTTTCCTACATGTAAATTAGTTTGGATAAAACTAATGAAAAGACTTGTGAAATTCAGCTTTAAGGTTTTCTCAACATTTAAAAGTCCTCTCACAAAATACTTAAAAGATTTCAAATGTTAAAAGTGAAAGGTAGTCATTCAGACGATACTGAAGATGAACGTTTATTCAGCAGCGCTGTGGCAGCTAGACAAAGCTTAGATTTTGACATATATTTGTCACACAAGTTTTAATGAAATGTTTTGTCTACTGAGGTTTTTATTTTGTAGTCATTCCATGCTTAAGCCTTAAACATGCTCGTGAAGGTCACCTTCTCTCACAGTAATCTTCCATGTCAGAGGATCAGTCATGTTTAAAGGTGGATAATTGGCTTCTTAGAACATGAAACATGAGGTGGTCAGATGTAATGTGATAAAGTAGATGAACAGCCTATATGTGTTTTGCCTAATTATTTTATGTAAGTAAAAAAGAAAATTCTTTTAAGGAAAAAGTACTGTTTATTGTTTGTTACTTACCACTACATTGGTATAAATTCTTATTAGATCATGTGTATATATACAAAATTTACTTTTTTTTTTTTTCTTCCTTTTGGCCATTTCTGTGTTTTTAAATTTTTTTTCTGCACTCTTGCCTACACTCTAAGTTGTTGTCTATTATCCCATCCCAGTCACTCTGTTTTCTGATTTGTACTTGTCTGGAGACAGTAACTTTTGAATAAAAATCAACACATTTCATCTGTGGTACTTTTTTACTTTTGACCACAATGAACTTTCTATAATTAAAACTGGGGTTATTCAGCTCGGGCTGCACAGTCCAACTATTGACTTGATTTTTTTTTCTTTTTTCTTTGCGCATTTATGCAGTTCGGGGTAAAATATAGTTTAGTTTTGGTGGCACTTCACTTTTAAATATTCACTCTACTAACACAAGGGGGCAGTATAATCTAAGGCAGACCTCTGATCTCCCCACAATGGCAGTGCTCTTACTGTACATGCTGGCACTCTTTAAAATATGTGTGCCTAATACTATGAATATGTATTTCCAGGGCTCGTCATCCTAAACGCACACATCTCGCTGTATGTGACGGCTCCTACATTTATGTCGACTATCAAAAGGGCCCGATGAAGCGAGAGTAATGTCTTGTTCTGCTCAGACAAAGAGCCTTAATGATAAAAGTGGGGACGAGAGGTTTGGAAAGAAAGGATGAAAGCAGCAGAGACTTCTGTGTTAAGTGCATGATTAATAAAGAGGAGCTCAGATCAATGCGGGCGTATTAAAATGGCACATAGAAGATAGCTCCCCTTCATGTCCGGCCTGTGTGAGACATGAAGAGGCCCCTCTATCACTACGTCAGCCTGCTCGTCACATGTCTGCTATCAAGACAGTGAAGTGCATGAAGCCTTTACCTCAGGACTACTGCATAGTTGTCTTCTGAGCTGTACCCCTATTTTTTGTAACACGCTGTTTAGTGTCGTGTTACAGGAAGCAGCAAGAAGTTTTAGATCTGGTGTATTTGTTGTCAAACCAGTTTCCTGATGAGGTGCATCATGTCCACATCCCACGCTTCTGTGCCAAAATGATTATGTGTTTCTGTCTGCTTTTGTCTGCGATTCCTTTCCACAGCGTTGCATGTGCTCGGGCCGAGTTTTAAGTTTCCGAGGTCAGGGCTGTTTAAATCAGAGCCGCGGTGCTTCCGGCTTGTATTTACTCCTGATAACCCGAAGGCCTCCACAGGCCCGATCGGTTTAGCTGGTGGTGAGACCTCTAAAGAGGGTCAAGGAGGACTGGGAATTGTGGTTCACACTGGGGAAACTAATCCAACACGATCTGAAAAGCATTTCATGCCAACTTTATAATATGCTGTACATGTATGATCCCTATATATAACTCTTTTGCATAATTGATTAACTCTCAGAGGAGCTGTTGTGCATGGATGATGAGACTTTTTCCAGTACTCTGCAAGAGGATAAACTCCTAGAATTTTAATTCCACAGATTAATCCTCAATGAGAGCATTGCTTGTAATCTCCTCAATTTGGATGGGCAGAGGAAAGCGGCTGACCCTGGAAAACCTTTTGCCAGGACCCGCCTCAGATTAGGCACACGGACGCACGCCTGCGCACTGACACACACACACACACACACACACACACCGACTTCCAGGCCACTGACGCTCAAAACGCCCTAGTCTCATCTCCTAGTGCCTCATGGTCCACTGCAATTCACCCCATCCTTGACATTTCTGTGCCATCTCCAACAATGTGCAGTGCACCCAATGACATATCCCGTAGCCAAATAAAGGGGAAAAGAATCTCTCCCCGGATTAAGAGGAGACGCTCCGTGGGCCGTAACAGAGATGTCAAGGTGAATGTGAAATGAGGAAAAGGGATCAATGCCCTTCATTATGAGGAGCAGGTTTTCATGAGACAGGCCAGAACAGGTCAGAGATTCCAGCGGAGAGCTATGAATAGAGCGCCGTGGGAACCCACTGTCTGCCTCCTGTCGTTTTTTTTGTTTTTTTTCTGCGTATTGACACACAGCAGAGCGGCTAAAGGTATGCTGAATGAGTGAACGAGTGACAGGGCCATTGTACTTGGAGGACAGAAGCAGGAGGATTAGTCCCCCTTTGACACCGAGGCCCGGGATGGTCCGGCGTGTGGAGGAAATCTGTCATCGGCAGAGCTGCAGGTGGTCCAGAGGTCTGCGGCGGGGTGTTCGACCCTGTGAGGCGAGAAAACAAGGGGAAGTTTTCAGCCGGGAGCAGGGTGATATTTACCCAGTGTGACCCCGGAATTGGATTCTCTGGCACCTTCTCTCCTCACCTCACCTCGCCTCACCTCGCCGATCTGGAGCCACTTTCGCCTGAGCTCTGCTGCAAGCAAAACAATAGTCCCCCCCCTCTCCCTCTCCCTCTTGCAAGAAACTTAAAACAAATTTGTGTTTTCTTCAATTAGGGGGGGGAAACTCTGAGAAAAAACATGCATGCCTGTGAGGCAGCACTGCGCCAGACAAGGCCTACATTTCTCCCATTTTCAAAAAAAAAAAAAAAAAAAAAATCCCTTGAAGCTCATTCAAAGGTGACCCGCAGATGACTGAACACATTTCTGGGCCAAGCCGACTCTGCTAAATCATGAGTCTCTGTAAAGTTTTGGATGAGTGTCTTATAAGGGCGTGATGAGACAGGTCTAATAAAGATGACAGAGAGCTCTGCATGTCACCAGCCCCTGCCAGGAAACCCCGGTGATTAACGAGGGCCAGAGCACCTCTGCTAATAAGACTCATCTCTTTAATTGGCTCGACGATATGACCGTGCAAATGGGCCCAGGGATGCGGATGTGCGCCGCTTAAAATGTATGTATGTGCATGTATGTCCGCGCCATGTCCGTTTGTGCATGCATGCTGGAGGGTGTGTGTTTCTGCAGGCGGGAGCTGGGCGTGCATGTGCCTGTCATTAGCTTTCTCACCTCCCTGCTGCTTGGATACAAGCCAGCGATGATGTAGCAGAGCCTCATTAGAAAGAGAGCACTTCCATAGCCGTCCAGGACTTAACACCTCACCCAATAATAATTTATTCAATCTATTCTTAAGTATTGCATGCGCCGGTAGATAGGGGTTAGGTTATGTAAGAGTGCGACAGTGCCTAGTTTGAATGTGATATGATGATAATTATAAATCCAAGGGAGACGACAGATGGTGGGGTACTTTAAAAGGTTCAGCAGGTAGAACTATTACTACTCTTGTGCTGCCAGATGAGGCAAAACACTTTTTTTTTTTGAGGTAGTCAAAGACGAGGAGAGAGAGTGCAGACGCAGCCGGAGGGAGCTGGTCCTCGTTAGCACACTATTCATCAGTCATGTGAGGTCAGGGAACCCTAAGGGTGGCGTGCGACCCTTCACCTCTCACTCCTGACCCCCGAGCCAGCACCTGGAGCCGAGGTATTTCCTCATAACATGTAACTTGTAACATCGGGTCTCTGATTCACGACTGGCGTGCTGAGGGGCTTTGATATGAGCGGCCTCCAATGGTTGTAAATTTGAGTAGTATCTATAGTGCACATCGCAGAACAAAAAAAATACCAAAAACAAAAGTACCTGCCAGTATTTGTAGAGCAGGGGAGTGGTTGACCCCGGGGCTGAATGGGAGTGGACGGGACGGAGAGAGGAAGGAGGAAATGCAGAGAGGACAGGGAGGTACAGGAGACAGAACGGGGAGGTGGAGGAGGAAGGTCAGGGTCACAGCTGCGATAAAGAGGTCGGGATGAAAGATGTTGCTTCAGTCCGGCCGTGAGGGAAACAAACATCCTCCTAAAAATAGTTGGCAGACCTGTTCATCTGTCATCGCCGTTTGCCTCATACAGGTGTGAGCAACTTTGCTCTCGATAACAGACCTGGAATGTGCTGACTTCTCTGCACAAACTGGGTTAATAATGTAAAGAAGAACAAAACAAAGTATCTGTGCCGCCTTAATCCGAACTTCTCTAGAGTGCATAGGCCCTTTGACAAACAGTCAGTGATTATCTTAATCCCTCCAATAAATATGACATGTCGCTGTTAGCTTCATATCGGCCCCTGACCACTAAACCTTCAGCTCTGACCTTTCACCCCAACCCGAGCTGGTGACCTTCCCTCATTCCATATGTCTTAATTTCCCCCGTGAAGAATTTCCTCTGAGCCGCCGCAGAGCTGCTTTGAGTAAAGTTTTTCTTTTGACTGGCTGATTGACAGACTGCAGTGTGAGCGTAGCCCAAAAAATGCTCAGGGCAAATAAGACAAGCCGGAACACACACCCCGTCTGCCTATCTTTCGCCTCTCTCCGTACCCCCCCACCTCGCTTCTTCCGGTGCCCCTCCTTCTTTTATTTATGCCTGCAGAGCCACTTTGTTGTGCTTTTAGTGGCTGGGTTTGTAGATGGAGCAGATGCTGGAGTTGATATTCCCTGATCCTGCAGCGAGCCGAGATAAGAGCAGATTTATGCCAGAGTGAGGGAGCATGGGAGTAATTGCTGAAGCTTTGATGATGCGGCTGAGAGCACTCGTGTACCCTCGGCTTCTTACTAACAAGGACATCCTCAGATTTAGCAGTATGTCTCCATGGGTTTAAAGTGTGTGTGTGTGTGTGTGTGTGTGTGTGTGTGTGTGTGTGTGTGTGTGTGTGTGTGTGTGTGTGTGTGTGTGTGTGTGTGTGTGTGTGTGTGTGTTTATGTTGCCATAGGTCTGCTTGGGCAACAGTGCGCACTGGAGTGCAACGCTTCCTTTCTGCTCTGTATGCATGTGTTTACATTAGCCGTGATTATTCTTGGGTCTATTGTTTTAAAGGCGTGTCACAATTACAGCTTTATGTGTGTGTGTGTGTGTGTGTGTGTGTGTGTGTGTGTGTGTGTGTGTGTGTGTGTGTGTGTGTGTGTGTGTGTGTGTGTGTGTGTGTGTGTGTGTGTGTGTGTGTGTGTGTGTGTGTGTGTGGGCATTACTCACTACAGACCTCCCCCTCGGGATTTTTATGGTCTCTTTATTTATAGCTGCAGACTCACGCTCAGCTGAAAACATATGACATAATCAGGATGACAGATAACATTCTATCTGCAGATAAGGTTATCTCAATGTGAATTTCTATGGTTCCGATTGCAAGCGTGTATATTTTCCCAGGAACAGATCAGAGCGACTGCTGTATTTGAAATAAAAGGGCAGGATTTCGGAGGATGTTTCTCTCACAGTCATTTTGCATACAGGGCTTCTGTTCTTCCTCTTAAAATATATATCTGTCATCAAAGCTGCGGCGGCCTACGCTGATGAGGTATTTGGGGCTACCTCATTCTGTACTCTGTATTAGCTCTCTGGGACTCTAAATGGCTCATCGGATGGGCATCCAAGAGAGGTGAATCATCCGTCCAGTGTCCCCGAGTGATGATGTCACTGAGGACATGTCAGTGACACCAAGCGGCAACAATGACAAGTTGATCCAGCGGACTTTGGAGCCTGACCCGACACTTGACTGTTGCAAGTGGGCTCAGACAGGACAGATACCTTTTGTGAGGCATGCAAACACACACACACACACACACACACACACACACACACACACACACACACACACACACACACACACACACACACACACACACACACACAGGATTGCACACAGGCCAAAACACACACACACTCACAAATCTTATCTTTCTGCCTGCCCTGGCCGTCACCCTGGGCCTTCCTGTTTTTCTCAGGGGCCCCAGAAGGATTCCAACTCAGTGGAGTCGTGCGAGGCTATTAGCTGAGCCTGGAGAGCCACTTTGAGGAGTATCTACTGTGGAGAGAGAGGTGATAAGTGGAAGATCATTAGAAGCCCTGAGTCGGAGCCAAATAGAATTAAAATGGCGCACACCGCAAGATCATAACGAGGGCCAAAATCTGTAAGGACTTGAGATCCCTCTGCGTCATTTAGCGGCAATAATTTCCTTCAACGTGTCAGATCTGTGGGCTTCTTGTTTCGGTTCCAATCCCGCCAAAAGAGAGCCAGCGCTCAGTTCAGAGGGGGAGAGCAATGAGTCAGATCCCCTGCTCCAATTATATCTGCATCCTGCAGTCTGCCCTTAGAAGCAAACACACACACACACACACACACACACAAAAACATCTTCGCACAAGACAAAAACACACACAGGCACAGAAAGACACACTTTGAAATCCACACCGCACGCATAGCTGCCAAGAAATGCATGTAGCAGTCAGAAAATAACAGGCTGGAAAACAGAATCACACATGCCGTGCAAACACACACACACACACACACACACACACACACACACACACACACACACACACACACACACACAGACACACACACACACAGACACACACACACACGCACGCACACACACCACTTGAACAGGAGCTTGTTGACCATCACACAACCGCGGACTGTGAAGAAGAGGGATGGGGTGGTGGTGGGGGGGGGGGGGGGAGCTCACAGAGGTCGCTTTGAAGTTTTCTATTCAGGTCTTTGTCCCATTCAGGCTGCTGGCAGTAGACATCTCTACTAGAGGCCCCGGGCCCCTCCCACCACCACACCGTCCCCTCACACACTCAGAGAGAAAAGAAAGGCACGTCCGCAGGTCCTGTCCATCACGCGGGCCTTAATTAGAGCGGATTTTGAAATGCACCCCTTTGTGCCCTCCTCACTCTCACTCCTACTTTCTTTAACCCCCCCCTCACCCCTCACTCATTTCACTCTCTTTTCACCAGCTCCCGCCCTCTCTTTTTTCTCTCATTCCTCCCTCTCTCTCTCTCTCTCTCCCTAACCCCTTTTTTTCACTTTTGTTGCCCTCATTTTGTTGGCAGGGAGCGGGGCACCTCTCCAGACGTTTTTTCTCCTCCTCCATGCCTTGAGCCCCTTTCTACCCCCCCCAACCCCCATCCCACCCCATCCCACCACCCCATCCCACCACCCCCACCCTCTCTTCTCTCTCTTTCTCGCTGCCCCGTCCTCCCCACCCAGTCTGGAAGCTGAGTGTGACCTAATGTTTGACAGACAAGTAGCCTTGGAGAAAAGACTCATCTATCGGAGGCTTGTAATTCTATTAGAATGGACAGGGACAGAACACCCCACCACCACCCCACCCCCCACCCCCACAGGCAAGCATTTGGCATATTCTCCACATCAATTTAGCTCCTTCTCTAAACCCTCCGGGCGACAGGCCTACAAAATGCAGTTTACGCCAACAAATGATCACAGCAAGTTAATAATGTGTGCAAGTGTTTCTGTGTGTCTGCGTGCGTGTCCTAACTTTCTACCTTCATTCTTTTTTTCGTGGGGAAACTGTTGCGCGCTTTGATATTGAGCATCAAAGAACAATTTCTCTTTTCAAATTCTAATCCCACTCTGAGAGGCTGAAAAATGGGGGTCTGACTCGGGGAACTGTGGTGAGTTAAGATAGGAGGATCACCACCAGCCACTAATCAGGATTGTTATCAAGATCCCCAGATGTTTATATGTAGACAAAGATGGTTACACGAAACATCTATTGTCGTGGCTTGTTATCAGACCTAATTACTGATGTGAGAGCCGAAAATAGGAGAGGAGAGAGGAGAGAAGGGAAGAGAAGGGAAGAGAAGAGGCTTTGCTTACATCTCCTGCTGGGATGTTAAATCGAGGAGGACATGTTTAGCGCAGATTGTTATTTGTCTGTAATCAGCGCCCTTCCTGTCAGTCATGATGGGTTGAGATGAGTAAATGAGAGGAGGTGGAGTGAAGCATAGAAAGAGAAGGGAGACGAGGAAGACGTCTGGACGGCAATCAAGCGCACCACAAACAGGAAATGTAAGCCTGCGGACGCCCCAGCTGCTGTGTTTGGGCCTTGCTGCTGTTACAGTCAAAGCAGCAGGAATAGCTCATACGACAAACTTTTTCAAGTGTCAGGCCCTGAAAATAGTCTTAGTTTACGTTAACAGAGCTTTCCCACTGTTTCATCCCGGCCCAGTGTTTGGAGTGAGTCCATGTTGTTTGCATCTATGTTTCCTTTAGTGGACACTTAACTATGCGTGAGACGGACGGGAAACCAGCTGCTCAGTGCTCTTATGTGTGTCTGTGTGTCTGTGTGTGTGTGTGTGTGTGTGTGTGTGTGTGTGTGTGTGTGTGTGTGTGTGTGTGTGTGTGTGTGTGTGTGTGTGTGTGTGTGTGTGTGTGTGTGTGTGTGTGTGTGTGTGTGTGTGTGTGTGTCTGCCTTTGTGTGGACGTGTTGTCTCAGTGGTTAATGGCTGTTCGATATCGATTACCGCTGGAAACATCCGAGTCACATGTTCCTCGTCCTCTCCAGATAACGAGGGTTAACCACTTGACCCCGGTGCATGCCAAAGGGGCTCCGCTCATACCTGGACCCAGAGCCCCGGCCGAAGCCACATGTCCCACAGCTCCACGGAGGCCACAGCCCTCTGGTCTCCAGGCCTGACCCGTAGATCACAGCCGTGTCATGGAGCGCACCAGAGGGGAAATGGGCCAGACTTCATTAAGGGGCAGATTAAAAGCAAGAGGAGGCCACTTTAACTGTGATTTATTTTCACTGTGAGGTTGCTGAGTTGACTGCAGGACCGCAGCGGCTTCACCCAGGAATGATGATGTCATGGTTTCAGTGTTTGCGAAGTGTAAATAGCAGATTGGGAAGGAACCAATGTCCTCTGTAGCAGAGTTCATCTTGGAGTCTAAGAGAGGGGAAAACCCAAACCTACAGAGAATCACTGACTGATCTCCATTTTAGAGCTAAAAACAAATCAGTGGACAGTTAGGAAAATATTAATCTGTTACCATTTTTACTAATTGATGATCTTTTTAGTCAGGTATTCTTTCTAAATGAGAGTATTTCCTGCTTTTCTTTCTTTTATATAATTATAAATCTAATATTTTTAGCAATGTTAGTTGAAAGTCGGTCTGTTGGTCCACAACTTTGGTCCGAAGTGAAATGTCTCAACTGTTGGATTGCTATGAAATTTGGTGCCGATATTCGTGGTCCCAAGAGGATGAACCTGCCTGACTTTTATTGATCCCCTGATTTTTCCACTAGCCCCCCCATGAGGTTGACATTCCTGCTTTTTGGTGAAATATCTGGACACTTTTTGGATTGATTGACATTACATTTGGTATAGATATTCATGGTCCCCAGAGGGTGAATCCTCCTGACTTTGGTTATTCTCTTACATTTTCTGGTGTGCCACAGGCTGGTCAAAGTTTCACTTGTTTTGTGATATATATCAACATCTACTACATTAAATGGAATGGCACAACATTTTGTACAGATATGCGTATTGGCTCCAAGAGGATCAATCTATACAACTATTGTGATTTTTGCTCCATGAAGTTGATATTTGTGTCTAAATTTGAAGGGAAGTGTCTGAAAAACTATCGGATGTATGCCAATAACATTAGATGCACACATTCATGTCCCCTTCAGGATGAAATGCAAATTCCTTTGGTGATTATCATTAATGAGAAATCTTTATTTGCTGCTTGACTCCATTTTGAGTCTGTAGAGCGTCAGTGTATGAGCTTCTGTGGTATCAAAGTACATTCTGGCTATTTATAGAGGAACTAATCACAGCCACCTATACACATTAACATGATGACCTCATTCCTTGGAAATGCCACTATCTCATAGGTGGCTGTCTGAAGAGGGGGGAATAAATCAAATTGCCTTCTGTGTGTGTGACAGAAAATGAAAGCTATGCTCAATACTCTCCTTTGTCCTTACATGTGCTTCTCTGTGTAGAGCTTTTATGTTAATGTAGAATGGCGTGGATGGTCCGATATCTCCCTAATCCTCTTGTGCTTTATATGATTAAGTATTTGTCCTCTGCCATGTGTACTGTTGTGTAAGATTAGTTTTGATTTCGCTTCTGTAGGCAAAAGTCTATATTGTATTGTGCCTGACTAATAATGTGTTTTGGATTCTGCTGCTTCCAGGCTGTGGATTGATCGAACTCTTACAACAAACAGCACGGTATGTCCACCATCATCATCCTGCTTCCTATTGGCCCCTCAGCTTCGGCCCTTCAGCTGTGACACCCGTCAAAAGTTGTACACAGGAGGCGTCTCATTGGCTCGCAGCAGATCGGGGTCTATCTGTGACCATCTGATTGGCCCCTGAGGTATCAGGTATCCCAGACGTCCCCTGCCATCAGACGGGACATGCCAGCTCTGTGGCAACTGGCCTGTGTTTGCTGTTACTATGACAACACTCCGAACGGCTTTTAGGCAGGCTTCTGAGGATGCAGCAATGGCAACACTCCAGCAGCTCTTGAAGCATAAAGAACAACTTTGTGACCTCTGCAAACTTCTTTCTCTTCTCCATGCAAATAGGTGAAGCTGAGCCAGAAATCCCCACTCTGACGCAGCCAGGACACTCCAACTTCTGCGGCCCCCATGTGATCACTGCCTCTCACACACACACATATAAATACTCTCAGATAATTAGAGCCATTTGGGTTTGATGCTGATATTGAGATCATTGTTTCACAAAGATGTATGGGCTGTCCAGGCACAACAGGATGTAATAAAAGAAAATGACATCAGGAACCATAACACATGTATTAATGTCTCTTATCTCTCCCCTCCAATTATATTGAATCCAACCTCCTGTGTTCCATGAATCGATTTCATCACAACCATTAGGGGGCGGCATTGATTGAATAAATGCACCAAAATTAAGAGAAACTCTCCTTCTTCCCCCCTCCCTCTCTCTTTCACACACATAGGCACACAAAGGGGGCACAGACATGGACATGATCAATTATGTGTCAAGCATTTCTTCCTCAATGAATGAATGGCCCAATGACTATAGGCTACCGACCGTCTATTGTCTATTGACACTGGAGACTAAGTTCTCATGCAGTTCATTATCCCAAAAGGGGACAACTAGAAAGAGATCCAAAGAGACCATTAATCATCATTCCTTTCACAGAGCAGAAAAGGAAAGGGCCTAAATAACAGATACTGTAAGCCTATACATTACATTCTGAAGATTATTTAAATAAAGAGAGGTTATGCACTGCAATTACATTTATAGAGAGGAAATATTACAAATTCACTCAATCCTGCCTACCACGTACATATTTATAAATCCCTATGGGACGGTTTTCATAGGCCTATATTATATGAATGTTATGGCATAAATGTTTATTACAGGATCTCCAGGGACAAGCACGTCCTGGGTTTAAAGGGGACAAAGTTTTTTTTTTTTTTTATATCCATTAGGCACTTTTACACACAAGCTCCCAACAGCCTGTCACGCTAGTTTCGATCACCACAGCTTTCAGTATGACGACTAACCCCAAAGTCCAATACAATTTGGGTCGATTGCCCGGGCCAGGGTGGAGGTGGTGGTGGTGGTGGTGGGGGGTGGTGGGGGTCAACCCAATAACAGCCACCCTCCCCTAGCTGCCTCATCACCCCTCCCTCCCTCCCTCCACGTCCCCATGAATGCCCCCCCCCCCCCCCCCGCATCCAAGTCCGGACAGAGCGCTGTGATTGGCCGCGGCTCGCACGGTGGGCCGTCCCCCAGCAGAGCTGCTCTCCGGCTCGGGTTACAGTCGAGCTCGAGCCGCTGCACTCACCGGAGCACCGGAGAAGTGTGTTAACGCTACAAGATATATATATATATATATGTATATATGTGTGTATATATATATATATATATATATATATTCAATACGCCGGCGTGGAAATGTTGGTGAGCGGATTCAGGAGCCACGGAGCGGACTGACAGACAGGTCTGACCTCCCCCTCGGCACTTTTTCTCCCTCCCCTCCCCTGTGCCCGAGCAGCGAGAAAATACACGAGGAAGGACGTGCAGTGTCTTTTACGCACCGGCCACGCAGCATGTCCCAGGCGGACTAGAGAGAGAGAGACAGAGAGACAGAGAGAGAGAGAGAGAGAGAGAGAGAGAGAGAGAGAGAGAGAGAGAGAGAGGAGTACTTACAATAGAAACTCAATTCGTTCGCAGGAGAAGAATAGAGGAGAGAGAGAAAGAGGAGGAGGAGGAGGAGCGAAAGATAACACTGGAATGAAGTGGACCTCGGGATTCCCGGCGTGCTGCGGAGTTGTGACTGATGGATGAACGTGGCCATCTGTAGGTCTATAAACGGCGACAGGTACGGACACCACCGGGGCAGCCTCCACACAGACCCGGGGCAGCCTCCACACAGACCCGGAGCAGCCTCCACACAGACCCGGCGCAGCCTCCACACAGACCCGGGGCAGCCTCCACACAGACCCGGAGCAGCCTCCACACAGACCCGGAGCAGCCTCCACACAGACCCGGGGCAGCCTCCACACAGACCCGGGGCAGCGCTCCATCGGCAGCCGCATCGCTAAATCCTATCTCTCCAACAAAAATAAATAATAAATCAACACAGATTGGTTGGATCCGTCTCATCGACACGTCAGAAGGGCTGTTTTCTCTGGTTTTTTTGTTGTTGTTTTTCTTTTATCGGTTCTGTGTCTCAGCCACAGGTCAACCAGGACACTCGGGTTCTGCTCTGCTCGCCCTCCCCAGATCCGACCCAGCACCGGGGGGGCTTTTCATCGCCAGTCTCTGCGGACAGTTCAGTCGAGGACACACCGTAGTGTCTGTAACAGATTTTTTATTTTTTATTTCCCCCCCCCAAAAAAAGGGTCGGACAGAAGGACATGTATCCGATAACGACCTCACATGCTCCCGACTGATCGCTGCTCACCTTCCCACCGGGCGAACCGCAGATAGAGGCTGCCAGGCGCACCGCGTCCGACGCTCCTGAGTTTTCTCGGCTCGCTTGTCCGTACGCTGACCGATCAAGAATGGCGGGACTCGGTTGTTGGAAGTATTACCTCTGGATCTTTATTTTAATGTGCAGGTCGGCGTTAACCTCGGCCAAATCGCTGGAGACTATAATCTGGAGCTCGCAGAATTCCAAGTAAGTCTCGTATTTCATTTTTTTTCCTTTGGTACCAGCATGCCAAACTCTCTGGGTGTGTGCGTAATGGACGTCTTGACATTACGGGAAAAGTTGCCATTGTGTGCGAGCTGTGTGTTTCTAAATGCTCTGTTAAAAGGTAACATGATGCTTTTGGTTGTAATTGTCATTTCTGCGCCGAGCAGTTTCGTCTTGATTTATTTCCCAACACTAAAGAAACACAGTAGGTGCAGGCTCCTACCATATACAGTAGGCCCCCGCTGTAATAGATGGTCATTATAGTCATTTATGGCAATATTACACGCCCCTGTTTATTCCCTTACAGGGGACAAAGTGCGCTTGGACACTTCACTTTATAGGCCTTCCTCAGAGTTGTGTGAGTTTGTCCACTTCTTCCCTGTAATTTCTTTGTAATTTATGCAATTAGCTGAATGGATGACAAAAGTCGTGAAAAGCATGCCAAGTGTGTCAAGGTGTGGTCCAGTTACCTGGATCCAGGAGGTTTCTCCTCTCAAGGGGGCCCTGAACATGGGCTGCTTGCCTTCTCGTGAGGGGCCACACTGAGTCCCAACTCTCCCGAGTTTGACTTTAAGTTCACCCACAATTGTGTGTGCTGAAATGGTTTCACATATCAGAAGAAGAAATGCTTGAAAGAAATGACAACAATTTTCTCTTTTTTTTCCTGGCTTGGATCCAGACCTAAATTTTGCTGGAGCAAGTTTCTCAAAAGCAAAGCAGTTGAAGCCAGACATATTTCTTTTTTTTTTTCTTCCACTCCTAAAGATTCATTTTATTCCCATCGAAACAAGCAAAGTGAGCCCAGACTGCTGATAATAAAATACGCTCTGGTAACAATTATCACCCACTTAAGACTTGACTCCCACATTTGCATGGTGTTGGAAGGCATTCATAAGGGGAAAATAAACTAAATGTAGGAGGGGAAAAAAAACAACCTCTCTCTCCTGTATTTCTGTACGGTGCCGAGCCGAGGAGCTGACCTTCATTTGAGCTCGCTGCACCGAGGGGAAATGGAGAGTAGCTCGACCAGCTTATAACTAGAACTTACTCATTCAAGTGAATCCATGATTTATCCCCCAAATGTCAGGTGTCATAGGAGCTCGTTGTGCAGTCAGTAGGTTTGAATATTGCTGCCATGTTCACTGGAGTGTGTGTGTGTGTGTGTGTGTGTGTGTGTGTGTGTGTGTGTGTGTGTGTGTGTGTGTGTGTGTGTGTGTGTGTGTGTGTGGCCCGGTCCTAATGGTGAGACTACTACGGCCCATCAGCTTTTATTTGCCTATATGGCTGCAGAGGTAGTGGAACAATGAGCATCATCAGACACAGATCTGACACCAAAAAAAAAAAAAAAACCTCACTTTGTGTCAGTCATGGGCAGGCAAATGCAAAAAAATGCAAAAAAAATGTAAAAAAAAGCAGGGAGACATTTATTGATTGATGATGTCACCTGCTGGGTATGTCTTCGAAGGTTACCACGCCAGTTTAGAGACTGGGAAGATCATTTCTCCATGTGTTCCACCTTGTTAAATCCCCCCACCCCCCAACTGCTATTTCATAAAGTTCACAGTGGAACAATAATGCACTCTGCAAAGTGTTCCTCGCAACCTAATTATCCCGCTGCTCCACGCTTAGAAAACAAAAGACAATTATCGCGCTGTGTGCAGGCTTTGCAATAACAAAAGACAAACCTGTTTTTCTCCTGAAATGTATCTGTCAGCAGCGGCGTCTGAGAGGCAATAAAAGAAAAAAGAAAAAAAAAGAAAAAGGGGAATACTTGTGCAACAATCAGCATCTGTCTTCACTGTTTGTTGTTTTAAACTCCATCTCTCTGCCTCCTCCTATATTACTCCATAGTGATAACACACTCACAGGGAGGGCGAGAGAGAGAGAGAGAGAGAGGCCTATAGAAATGTACAGTACACTATCTGGTGACTTATCTAGATTTATGATGTCTTACTTCCTGTTCTCACTTTGGGGAGCACTGCTGCCTCAGCTAATAAATTAATCTGGTCCTCTTCTTGCACACTGTGCCACGTACACACCGAATATAACAATACCAGTGGCTCCCTACAGGCCATGAGTTATGACACAAAGTGTGGGGAAACCAGCAGGGTTTGAACCACTATGGTGCCTTTTATATGTGTGTGTTTTGAGGCCTATGTGCGGCTGTTGTTATGGATTTCCATGTGAGGATGCTATCACTCCCGCTCCTCCATTATCAATAACCGGGGTTTGCTTAATTGATTTCCTCCCAGCGTGCTTGAACAGGCAACATATATCATCACCGTAGCGCCGTCTGGAAAGATGAGGCAAGAAGATGAAGAAGAAGAAGAAGAAGAAACATCCCTGAATTTTTTTGTTTTGCTGCAGGATGTATCGGACCTTTTTGATATTTAATTTGAAGCCGGATGAGTGAAAATGGCGAGGAGGGTAAAGGGGGCGGCGATAAGGGTGGGGTGTTCGGGTGGAGGAGCAGCCGAGCAGAAGGAGGCTGGATGTGTCAACGTCCTCGGCCGGTAAAGAAGCGTCTAACATTTGATCAGAGCAAAATCGGATTAGTTCTCATTTAGCTGAGTGGGATTACGCCCTGAAAATGTCACTTTGTTATGACTGATCACGTCCCGTCGGTTTGGCTGAAGCAAGCACTGCATACTACACTCGCACACACACACACACACACACACACACACACACACACACACACACACACACACACACACACACACACACACACACACACACACACACACACCTCACACACACACTCACACAGTGTGCTCAGGAATTCTCCAGTTGATGCCAATTTAAAGCTAATCTGACAAGGTTGCTATGAGTGGTTCCTGCACGTCCTCTAACCCTCCTTTGCTAATATTTACCCCATGATCTGAAAACCACCGCGGCCTGTTTGCAGCAGCTCAGGAGACAAACAAAATGATGGGAGGGAGGTGGAAAAAAAAACCGTGCTCGCACACACCTCTGAAAACACACACAGGCCACGGATCTGGCCGGGAGTCTGCTGCACTGGTTTTGAACTCCTGGCCGTTTCGCAGAGGCATGGAAACAGTTTGCAGACATTTCTTGGCCCCTGTGTTGCGTTTGAAGCCCACAAAAGAGCACAAAATAGCATAACGGTGGAGAGAGAGAGGCGTTTGTGTTGATGAAAGTCGGCTCAAGCCTCTGTTGCTGCGGGTCTTTACTTACTCATCTTATTTTGCTGTCCGCTGACCTCAGCTGCCTGGCTCTCAGCTTAAATCTTGGCTGGTTCGGTTCATAATGTGCGTGCATGCTTTAAAGGTTCAGGGAGTTTGACGATGATTAAGTTGGATTTGAATACCACTGTGATATTTAGCAAAACATGTTTATTTATTTTTATTCTGTCGTGAAAGAGAACATTTCTTAAGAGGGGGAAAATAAAACAACAAGTTTAAAATGATGAGGTGGCAAGTGAAATACATTTTCAAACCAACCATAATTATATTCGGCAGCTATTAGGAGAAAGGGTGCACAGAAGGCCTAATTAAAGTTCAAGTTTTGTTTTCACAATTAGCTTTTTACGATAAGGTAATTGGGGCTAAAACTAAAGAAACGTTTTTACTGCGAAGTAATTAGGGAAAAAACAAACGTCTCCCTTATCTTTGTTTTTAGAGCCAGATCCAATCAGAGCAATTTCTTTTTTTTTTTTTAAAAGGTTCTGTTCTCGTACACGGAGCGACCTTTGACTCTGCAAAGTGGTGTGTTAAGAAACGCTTCGCTGAGCTGACATTTGAATATGTAACAAGGATTTCTCTAGGAGCTTTTTTTTAAAGAAAACAAACCGCTGCTGCGAATAACTTGAAACTGCCGCAACCTGTCGAACGAGAGGAGTCTGTTGAAACTTTGGGGACTAAGAACAGGAACAGTATTCGGCTCTTTGCAGAGCGGCCCGGTGGAACGTTCCTCTTCTCCTGCCGCTCGCTGCAGCGTGGGTCACCACTGAGAGGGGTCAGGGGCCTGTTTTTGTTTCTTCCCCGCTGCTTGCCCCCTTTTACCCCTACCGATACACCTTCTCTCTCCCCCTGCTTCCCAGAGTCCCCCCCCCCCCTCCCCCTCCTTCTCCCCCTTTAGACTCTGATCGTGTTTCCCTCTGATAAAGATCTCATTACACACAGAGAGGACTCAGAGCCTGAGCCCCACTCAGAGAGAAAGAGCGATGGGGCTGACCAATGAGAAATACTTCTGGAGAGCAACTGGCCCTCGGTGCTGTAAAGGCACCCTGTGTCTCACTCCGAGGACAGCTGCGTTTGCTTTTACGTGTGTGCACTTCTGTGTCGACATGTCTGTTGTTTCAGCGGCGCGTAACGACAGATTCTTCGTTTGGTTAGCGTCGCGAGGAACCTGGGCCCGGCCGAGGGGTTTAGATTATTTTCAGGGGGAAAAATGCAGTTTTTTTCCATCATGTTTTTTTCGCTCCAGATGGACTCACTTTATCCGCTGGTGGTTTTGACTGCCACATCACTGAAAACTGATCATTCTGCTTTCTGTGTGTATTATTGACGCGTTCATTTTCTGTATATTCGAGCAGCCGGGGAACGGCTTTCGTTCCCCGGCTTCGGGGGCATTTGCAACTAATTTTTTTGTTTGTTTTTTAGTTTTTTTCTCGTGTGTATGTTTGTGATCGCAACTGTCCCCCATGACCCAGAGCTACAGTTGGATTTCTTTCAAGACATATCATAGTGACTGATTCCCAACTGGGGCAACAGCTGAATGTAATCAGTCAGTTGGCAGACCAGCTGGAAAGATAATTCAATTTATCAGTTAGTTGATCAAAAACAATCAAATTTGATTATCGACCCCGGGCAA
The DNA here is from genome assembly GCF_027596085.1 of Anoplopoma fimbria. Lineage (NCBI taxonomy): Eukaryota > Metazoa > Chordata > Actinopteri > Perciformes > Anoplopomatidae > Anoplopoma > Anoplopoma fimbria. Next base: position 7,411,964 of record NC_072452.1, on the reverse strand, counting down.
GGACAATATTGATAAAAACTATTTCATTACTGTATGTAATTAATGTATCACAATATCAAAATATTGTGATACATTTGTAATTTATAGAAACTCGGTTGTGAAACAGTTTGTGACCGCCCTGTTTGTGGCTAAACTTGCCAGACAGGAATGTCTGGAAAGTTCTTTAGGTTTATCTTGGGAATTAAAAACCCGCCAGGTGGATACCTGATGAGATACCTGATGAGATACCTCATCACGTTGATGAAACAATCTGGTTAATACAACCAGGGAGATGCCACAACAGAAAGACTACTTTAGAATTTTCCTTGCATGATATTTGACTAAATGATATTTGACTAAATGATTCATCAGTTAACCAATAAAGCAATAGACCTATAAATCAATAAAGGAAGTCATTGTTAGTTTACGCCCTTGAAAAGACAATGAACTCAAATTTATCTTCATTTTGACAACCAGAGATTGAAACTACTCGACTGCTCATATGGGTGTGACGGACATTAGGCTTAGGTTGTCTGCTGTGAGTCACAGAAAAGTATTACAAACTTTTGGCCTTCTCAACATCATAGCTTTGGTAATAAAAGTGACGTGGGCCAAAACAAACACAAGTAATTGATATCTGGACTTTATGTGGTGCAATAATTCCAAGTGCAATTATTTAGCAAAAAAAGAGCTCTGTTAATTTTTATCCAATTTATTTGCTCATGCTACAATTGAAGCACACACAGTCTCGTATGAAAGGGACAAGTATAAGCTTATGGTGGTGAATGAGTGCTTGAGAGTGCATGTCGGTGTGCCATTGTTCTTTGTCCAGCCACAGAGGAGCATTAAGGAAGTGTTAGAAGCGTGCCAGTGTGCCCCTGTGAAAGTGTTGAGGGCCGAGCGGTGGACGAGTGTGGAGTGGCTGAACAGTGGCAGCCTTACAGGCGGCTAGCGACCCGGCTTCATTAGACGGAGGCCTGGCTGGCAGCAACCAGGAAGTTCCCATCAGCTCCAGCTCTGCCAAGCAGAGGCACAGGCTGCTGGAAAGCTTCCCTTCAGATTTTTCTTTCGCGTCGTTCTCGCCCCGCGCTTTAGCTGAATCAAGTAAAAGAAAAATTAAAAAAATTTAAATAAAAAAAAAAAATGGTAGGGATGCAGAGGTACAGGAAGTGGGGAGGGGGGGAAAAGTTGGGCAAAAGCGGGGAAAAGTCTGCCTTTTGTTTGCCATCTTACTTCTTTTGCATAAGAGCAGTTGAAAATAAGGGGATTAAACAGGGGAGGAAAGGAAGCTAATGTAGAGCGTTGAAATGCAGCCCTGGGCTCAACCGCACATCCTTTCAGTCCAGCGTGGAGCTCCCAGATTACTTCCATGTGTCAGTGCGAGGGGGAAAGAGAGGGAGGAAAGAAGAAAGGGGGACGCGGAGAGAGAGAGAGAGTTGAGCGATTTGAAAAGCAAGCGGACTTGAATTGGTGGAGATCAGCGGCGGTGTGGGACAGTGGAACGGATCTGTGTGACAGCCATCTCTAAAACCATTACCCCTGCGGCTCCGACTCAGGAACTCGTAACCTCCTCCTCTGGACTGACCTCATAGACTTAACTCTTTCTCAGAGAACCCCTCTGTGCTGGGGAGGCGGACCTCATCAGTCGCCGGGCCCAAACAGCGGGGCAGGCAACCTTAACAGCCAGCTGCAGTACAAGACGTCATGAGATGTCACCGGCATACAGGCAGCGAGGGATCTGTTTCCCCCAGTTTGTGGCACTCGAAAGAATTTTAGGAGAAGGATTGAATTTAATGTGCCAGGACTTAGAGGTGGGACTAGGAGTGAACGTTTATTAATAAATAAATTAAAAAAAGGTTATAAAATTATAATGCTATAGTACAGAATTATTTATTAATTTCCTAAGAGCTGAAGAGCATAATTTCAGAAAAAAACTAATTAAAAGTCTACTTACTAGCTATACAAGTAATATACAAGTAATTTCACTGGCTTTCTCTTGAGCTTTCAATTGCTTCTTCAAAATTACATAAAGTGTATTAGACAAAATAGTTTTAGCTCAAGGACCACTTACTAGCTTTGCTAGTCATTTTACTAGCCTTTTCTGGAGCTTTCAAATGTATCTAAATAAGTATAGAAGACCTCCTCTTAAAAGTGACTGGATTGATTTTCTAGCTTACTAGGACTTTTCAACAACATCTTCAAAGTAAAAAAGGAAAATACATATTTATTTAAATTTAAAATAATCTCAACTCGAGGTCCACTTTCTACCTTTTAGTAGTTAATATTACTTTTCTGGAGCTTTCAACCACCTAAAAAAAAAATTACTAAAAATATATTTGACAAAGGAAAAAAAAGGTCCATTTACAAGCTTTACTAGTAAATTAACCTTTTTCTTCTTTAGCTTTTAACCACCTCTAATCTACAAAATTTCTAAAAGTATTGTAAACCAAAAACTAACAGACAAACAAAAACCCAACCAGATCCTTACTTTAGGTTAATTTACTAACTTTGATAGTCATTTTCTTTAGCTTTTTTTGGGGCCTCTCATGAAGCATACTCTATCTACCAATAAAGGATTATCTTACCTCTTATCTTATCTGCTGAGGAAGACCATGACATGCGGTGAACTTATTTTTGTCAAAATGGAGGCAAACTTTTGAGGTAAATTAACTTTTACGTGCCACAAAAAATATTATTTTCTGTTCCAAAAATAATGTCACTCAAGATTAATATAATATAATATAATATAATTTAATTTAAAAAAATCATATTATTGAACCACTTACCCGAATGGCTCCTTAAGTGGAACTTTACTTTTGTAACAGATATTATCTTACAAGTAGACACTGGATGAGGCATGACCATACCCAACCAGCTCTGAACATATCATTAATGATCATCATGAAGCGCTTTGTTCACTGTTATGGGTACACTAATGGAGTGACAGTGTAATTGAATGGAGTGCTAGGATAATAGAATGATAAAGTAATGGAATAGTGTGGTAGCGGCCTCCCATTTCCCCAAGGGACACCCCCTGTAAGTGTGTCAGTGTGGCAGATGGGCGGTCTGTAACATCCCCCCTCCCCCACGTTAATTATAAAGCATCATAATCCATCTATGGCATACAGGGGCAGGACATGGAGACTATTAGGGCCAGCGTGGAAATGGCACAGTGTATAATCCTCAGGACTTTACCACTATTAGGCTCCCCAGGCATCAAGCAAAAAAAACACTCATTTCTGCTGTAATCTTGTTTGAGAATTCCCTTTATTACACTATGTGTGTGTGTGTGGTGTGTGTGTGTGTGTGTGTGTGTGTGTGTGTGTGTGTGTGTGTGTGTGTGTGTGTGTGTCTCTTTTAAACGTGTGTCCCACATTTTCAGATGTTAACTGGAAGTTTGATTTATCTCAGATTTTTTTTCTCTCCCCTACTTCATCTTTTTTTTCCCACCATGCCCTCAGGCAAGACGGACAACCCCAAAAAAGCATTGGAGTTTATGTGTGTGTGTGTGTGTGTGTGTGTGTGTGTGTGTGCATACCAGTGTGTGTGTATGCACGCCTCCGTTAACCCATTCTGCCAAGTCTTGGCTCAGCCTTTTCTAAGCAAACTCCCAGCATGATCCCGGTTCCCCCTTGTGCTGGTGAGAGGAGCTGGAAGAAAAGGCCTGTGGGACTCCCGCTGCTCCCAGGCCCGGCCCTGGCCCCTCCGCCCACGAGGGCCGGTCCTGGGATTTGCTGCGCGCCGGGGCTCTGTGTGGCAGCTGTGACTGACGCTTCAATCGCCTCTCCCTGGGACACCCCAGCGCAACCCTGCATTCCCTTTCACACCTCGGAAACGGGGGGGAAAAGACAATTACACACATATTCAGTAACCTCCCTCTCCCAGTCTCTCCGCTAGTCCTGCATCTCTGATGTGCGGCCATTTACCAGATCTATGAGGAAAAAAAAAAAGCATTTCTAAAGTTTCTGTGTTTTGCAAATGGAGCCCTTCTAAACAACTTGCAAATTAGTTTAGCTGTCTGGCCGGCCTGTCTGCAATTTTATTATGTATCTAAAGTTGCTCTTGTTTATTTAATCTTTTCCGAGTAGTCCTCTCCCTAAGTAAACAGCAGAACTCGGCTATTTCCTTTTGCATTTCCCTTGATATTCAGAAAATGTAAGTAATGGAAAAAGATTTGAGCCTAAAAGTGGAGTTAATGCTATCATGTATGGATTGTCAGTAAATTGAGTTTGTCTCTGGGCCATTGGCGCAGGGACTCGTAAGCCAGCGGGATTTAAGTCTCTTAATTGAATTATTTTGATTGCCGACTTGATTGATGGAGTCAGATGTGGAGCGGTTTTTTTTCTTTAGTTTTTTTGTCCAACTAATTCCTCTTCCAATAGAGCCATTCCAGACAGATACAATAGGAACTTGCAATCAATCACAACTGAGCATTTGGTTTGGGAGAGAAATGTGCCTGCCATCAAGAGTCCGAGTTCCACAAGTCATGCAGGCAACGTAAAAAACCCAACAATGACATCAGATATAGAGCACTCTAAAGTCTAATCTTCCCATAATGCCACGCTAAACCCCACAGAGACCCACGGCAGGGAGAAAGGCTTTTTTTATGCCCCACCGCCGCTCCTCCTCCCATGGCCTCTGGCTCTCTGTGTGTGTGTCTGTGTGTGTGTGTTTGGTGTGTGTGTGTGTGTGTGTGTCTCCATGCATGTTGGGAAGAGAAAGAATTCAAGAGTGAATGGAGATGTCACTGTCAGACGCTGGCCTCCACATGAATCCGCTCCAGAATGGCCATATTGGCAGCTTGTGTCTGTGTGTGAGGGTGTGTATATGTGTGTGTGTGTGTGTGTGTTGAGTGAGAGAGTCTGTCGGGGGTCTGCCGTTTCCCCTCCACGCCGAGTTCTTACTGCCGTGATTGGAGCGCAGCAGGACGCAGGTCTATATTTCATCCCATTCATATGAGGGAGGCCGTTTCATCTCCCACACACATGTTTCCCATCAGACGTGTGTTTATTCTCCCCCATGATGTGCTCGACCATGGAAGCCTCTCATCTCTCCGATATTGGAAATGGGAGCGAAGGTCCGCTAAAGCAAACACAATATCCTCCAGCCTCTCCCCGACTGCTTTATGAACTATGCAGAGGATAAGACCGAAAGGCGTTGCGTTGACTCGGTTTAATGAGTAACCCTGGTAGTTTCTTCCTCTTAAGGCTCCGTAATATAATATCGCACGCTGTGATTTTAACTCGCTGATCTTAATGTGTGGCGCTCTCTTGCGTGCTCTGCCATCTCATCTTCCAATTTCTTAACCCCCCCCCTTGCACTGAGAAAAACTTTGGCTACTTTTAGCTACTCCCATCATCCTGTCTCTCAAGTACCCCATTGTGAAACATGACAGCCCGAAAAACCTCCGCCACATCACTCCTCTCTTCTCCTCTTCTGTCTCCGAGATGAAAGCTTTTTTCTTTCTGCAGACGAACCTCTGCGAGTCCTTTTTTCTTCTTCTTCTTCTTCTTCTTCTGCGCGCCAGGGCCCGGGCCTGTGTTGCTGCTTTTAGTCGCTCTGTTTGCTGCATTTTCTGATTTATTTATACACCTCTGATTGTTGCACCTCGCGCATGTCAAGGATTTGAAAGTCGGAAACCTTGCATGTGCATTATGCTGGCTGAGTCAAATTCTTATTTGAAATATACATGAATGCATGAATATATTCATTGCAGAGAAGCCCCCTTGTGCATCCGGGATAGTCTCATTTCCTGTAGTGGCCCTGCTCTGGAATGGAGTGGCGTGATCCTTGAAGGCGCCCCACATGCGGCCGCCGAATAGAGCCGCCTGGTGCACCTCTCGCACAATGGAGTGGCGAAGGGAAGGGAAATGATTTGGCTCCTCATTGGAGGGGGCTGCAGCAGTCGCTTCAAAGCCCCGTGTCTGGCTGAGGCTTTTAATCGGCCTTCTCTCTGCATTAGATGTGCGTCCTGTGATGAGCCTTTGAAGGGCGCGGGCAGTTCTGGTTGGTAGATTGCGATTGCATTGCACGGGTGTCCGGGTTTTTTTTGCGGCCTCGCCGAGAGACTTGCAAGTCGGCCGCCTTCTTTTTTTTTTTCCACCGCGCTCCCCGCTCAGTTTTGCTGAAGCAGGCCGGACTAAAACGTGTCGACCCCAAAGCAGCAATGTGACGAGGGAACAGCCGCTTAGTCACGTTTAGATGCACACACACACACACACACACGCACATGCATATGTATCGCAGTGGAAGGTGGTGTGGATGTGTGTGCAGCTGTGGTTGGCAGGGCTAAGGTTCGAGTGTGCCTTGCAGATGGCGGTAATAATGATCAGATAGCTCTTGTAATGGAGACGGCCCAGTTTGTAATGGCTTCCTAAAACAACACATGGAGCGCCTTTACGAGGCCACAATCCGCCCCGGTTATCACAGAGCAAACTGTGTGAATGAGAGTAGCGTCATGTCAAACAAGCTATTTATTAGCACGCATATCACACACACACACACACACACACACACAATTCGTTTTAATACCGAGCGGCTGCATCTTGCCTGCGCTCTGCTTGTTAAAGGCGAGTGTTATCAGAGGAGACACAGACTCCTGCTACACCAGTTAGGCCGTCCGCCCCTTTTACATCCGCCGTTAATGAGCCTAATGATGTGTGTCTCGCCGATTGCATCAGTCAATATGCTGTTCAATATGGGTTTTAGAAACCCACTGACAACTTAAGCATGTCCGCCTGGATAAGATCTCCCATCCGAAAGGAGGGGGGGGAGAAAGAAAGAGCAACTAATTTGTCTCGGATCGGATGGGACATGTGTTCGCTGTCTTTTACAATCATGAGCCCAGATTGTAAGCAGAGAATAGACTTGTCAGTCAAATTCTGTGATAAGAGGCTGCTTTTAAGACACAGAACGCAGCCGTGTTGTTAAAAACAACGCGTTCCCAGACATAAAAGCTCCCGACGCTCTCTTATATGGAGATCTATTGTTTGTTTGGTGTCGTTAGTTTGCAGCTCTTTTTTCGTCTTTCTGCTGTGTTTCCTTTTTGGTTATAGCGCGGTGGTTTATTTTCGGTTCCGTTTTTATGTTCCAGTAGGGGTTTAGTTGGGTTTTTTATTTCAGTTTATGTCAGGAGGTGTTTACTATGTTAGAGTCCGGGGACTTTCAGCTTTATGCTTTGTGGAGTTTAACAGTCTCTGTGTAGTGATTGCAGATGTGCCTTTCTTGTTTTTACCGCACCTTTTTTTTTTTTTACGGTGCATTTATTTTTTTGGCACATTAGTGCACCTTTTCAACACATGTACCTCAGATACCACTGGAAAAAAAAAAAAAAAAAAGTGCAGGCAGAGACCCCTGTGACACGGATAAAAGCTGGTTCTTTTATAAACCACACAGCGTTTGATTGATCTGTCCCGTGGTCTTGATCCCTGGGCTCGGCTGATTAAACCTATCCATCAGCTTCTCTTATCAGCTCCCTAACAGATCGACTGCAGGACACCGAACTAAAACCCCCGCATTGTTGTTACACAGAAAAAGTCAAAGGCTAAGGACAAGGAGGGGAGAGGTTTGCTCTTCTCTTCAAGGCCTTTTGAACAAAGAAAAAAAATCCCCCACTATGTTATTTTAAAGAAATGGCTCTTCTAAAAGGAAAGGTTTTGGAGATAAGTATCTTCCATGCTACGGTCATGAGTGTTCTGCGCTCACACGCTTGCTTTGTCGCACGTATTGCAATAACCTCCACAGGAGGTCGAACAGTGGCATTGCAGATTGTGACAAGAGTGTTTCCCCTCTAGTGGGAAATCAGAAAGTAATGTTTCCTGTCCGGAGCGTCGGCTCCCCGCTAGTGATGTGACCCTGCCCCCGGTCACGGCTCACACAGCCATCAGCCAGATAATGACATCTCTTTCACTGACAGGCTGTCATTCACATGCCTCAGCGTGCGGCGACACACACACACACACACACTGTTGGACGAATGCGCGGGGGGCTTGCCCTCGTGCTTTCTTTAAAAAAATAAATAAACGAAGGCAGACGAGCACGGCAGCCGTTATGAATCATCAGAAACGATTTGCAAGTCAAATATCCCGTTTCACGAGATGCGCCTGTTATTCTCTGAAATAAATGTTGTGTTTCTCATCTTCCGGGTGACTGTTAAAGCAGATGCATCAAGGCCTCTAAAACGTGGATGATTGCATGTCACTTTGCACTCATTTATCTGCAAGCATCCATTACCATCATGTTGTCAAGTCAACGAAAACGGCACAGGAACAGCCAGCAGATGGGCTTTGATTGTTCACAGATGTATGATTTTGGGAGAGTTTGTTGAAGGTAAAGCTTAAGACTGATCCTGAACGTCTTAAAGTACACCGATTTAAGATTCTTAACATCCGGAAAACAAACTAGTTCAAATAGTCTAACAAAAATTGACTCTCTTTGTCGGATAACGATCATATCACGTCCTGCATTGTCACTCAACTGCGTGTTGAAATCAGATGGTGGAAACTTGCAACTTTGCTGCCTTATCCAGAAACAATCAGCCCAAGTTTACATAGTCAGAATTTCCTGTTGTAAGAAGATGGTTTATTGAAATCCTGTTGCAGCACGCCCCGCAGAAGCAGGTGTGGACCTGCTGGCTCGCCTACTTGCCGCTAGTGTTTTAGGGGGGGGGGTGGGGGGTGGGGGGTGTGAACACTCCCCAAAATGCTTGACGGGAGAAAGTTGCATTCATGGCACATTCATTAACCTGGCATCTAGCTAATCTCCTAGCTAATTCATTTAGTCCTCCAAGCACTCCTGTGTATTAATATCCTCTCCGCGCTGCCTGCTCATGGGACGCGTTTCGGAGCGTAGCCATGGCGATGATTGTGTCATTACTTTGCAGTCAGATGAGTGATATCCCAAAGGGCCGTAGCTGGGTTGTCCGGGCCTGTTGAAGAAGGGGCTGATTAGAATTGCAAATGGCCGCCAAGTGTTGTGTTTATTGTGTGTCTCAATATTGGAGACAATCAGGCGAATCAAAGCCCTCAGCTGGAGAGATGGGACTGAGGCACGGTGGGCCTCTCTGGTTGGCACCGTGTCCTCAGTGCTTGCACAGTGCCCTCCCCTCCCTCCTCCCCCTGTTCTCCCTTCTTCTTCTCCCTGTTGCCCTCTCTCTCTCTCTCTCTCTCTCTCTCTCTCTCTGTCTCTCCTGGTCGACTCCGTCATGTGTGTACGTCCTGAAGTACGTCCTGAAGTACGTGGACACAGCTGTAAGGAAAGAGAAAGGGGGACAGAGAGGGCCACTAAATCCAGCGCACTCAATCATCTGTAGTGTGTCGCTTCCTCGCGCAGCTGAGAAATATTAAACACGCTTTATGATAATGAGAGCACGGGCGACGGACATAAATATCGGAGGCAAAGTGCTAAAGGATTAAAATGTCTTGTACGTTTGCTCATAACACAAATTTGTCTTCGTGGCTTCCTGAATCGTCGGAGACAGAATTATCAGCTTTTCATTAGCGGGATTCCTCCCCCCCCACCTGTCCCCCCCCACCTGTCCGCGATGAGGTATATGGAGTCGCATATTAAGGGCTCCTACATCTTCACATATCTCAATGCGGTGCCGCTGTCACGCCATGCAAATGGAGCCCACTGGCAGCGCGCCCTTTGTTATGGCTGGGTGACAGATTGTGGTGCAAAGTGCCCTAAACACACACTTTCACCGCAAATCACTCGCGAATTGTTCTCCCCCAACGATTGGCCATTACCCCATTATTGACTCATTCGTTTGTACAAGATTCGGCCAAATCCATCTGAAAGCCATCCAGCGCTGTTGTGCGAGACAGGAAGCTAGTGTTTTAGCTCACCGTGTAATTCACTCTGTCAGTCGCACACAGAGAGGCCTATCTTCTCTTCTTTCGCTACTGTTGGCTTTTAAAGAATGTATGTGTGTGTGTGTGTGTGTGTGTGTGTGTGTACTGTACAGGCACATGCGAGAATGTGCGCTCATGCATGCATACGTCCTTGTTGGAACAGAGGATAATTCCTCAGGTCATACACGTTCCCCTTATAGCACCGCATGACCAGTCACAACAGGCATGTGTGAGGCCCAGGTACGGACATGCACAGCGAACAGGTATCGCTTCAGGGTAACCACTGTGTAGACGTTTTACAGCGCCACACACGCTCTTTCTGGAGCTCTCACCGCTGTGGGCTAAATGAAAAAAAAAAGAAGTTAAAATAAGGAATGCGTTCGCACTCGACAGAAGTTGCTTTGCTAGATTTACTGTGAGTTTTTTTAACCACCACAGTTGAAAGAAAGGGAAGGGCCAGAAGCCATCGCAGGGCTCACGTGTCGATACGATCAAATGTCACCAGCCTCGAAAGGCAACAGTCAGTTGCATGTGCAGGGAGCTGCGGCTCACGGCCTGTTTAGACAGCGCTGTGCGTTGTCAAGCTTGACAAGCAGTTGATGAGAGATCCTTAGAATTGTGTATGTGTGTGTGTAAAGAGAAAAAAGAGAATGCTTGAGAGGGAGAGTGTGTGTCAGATCGCCGACGTGGCTCTTTGGGAGTGTGTGAAACTGAGGAGAGAGTTCATGAGGTGACATCTCGTCAGCTGTTTGACTTTCCCAGTTTCCCAGGGAAGCAGTTTCGAGAACAATGCAGATGAAAAACCACCAACCGACGACAATTGTAATACCACAAAAAAAGAAAAAAAACCACCCTGGCGCTGTTTGTTGGGGACTGAATTATTGCCGTTTCTTTCTCGGGATTGGAGACAGGGGGGAAATGTGTGACTGTCTGCACTGTGCTTGTAGCAGACACATATCACCTACCGGACTCCTCTAACCCATCCATCTCCCAGCACTGCTCACAATGGCAGGAATACATTAAAAAAGAGTCAGGAGGGAAGGGGACGCAAGATAAATATTGTGTTAGTATTTTCCCCTCCCTCTCCGCCGCGATTGTCTCTCCCACTGACAGATGAACAATGAAAGTATTGAACTTTGCTGCGTGCTATCTTTTACTTCTGGGTTCAGAACCGCGCTGTCAAAGCCAGACGCGTTCTGGCAGAGATTGATTGATTTGCTTTCTGCGCTCATGTCGGCCCTTTGTTCTACCAGGAAGGCTTTGCATTCTCTCCAGCGTCCCAGACTCTCTGTAGCTGTGTCACATTAACACCTGTTAACAACATACAGACTCGTACTATATTGATTATTATTATTATTATTGATTATTTCTATTAAGAAATATTAAAATATACCTGTTTGCTTTCTATCTGGCTGTTAGAGATACAATTTGTATATCTTTGTGATAAATATGAAGCTTAAGCCAGCAGTCAGTTAGCTTAGCTTAGCTTAAATGGTAGAGATAAGGGGAAAGGCAGCCTGGCTCTGTCCAAAAGTAACAAATTCTGCCTACCAGCGCCTGTAAAGCTCACATATTCACATGTTGTATCCCGTTTGTTTAATCAGTACAAAACCCGAAGTGTTAAACTGACACATAGCAGTGTTACTGGGTGGTGCCGGTCAGATTTTGTTACCTTCCTGCAGAGCCAGGCGAGCCCTTTCCCCTTGTTTTTTTTTTAGTCTTTAAGCTAAGCTAACCGCCGGCTGGCTCCAGCTTCATATTCACTGTACAGATATGTCAGCATTATCAGTCCTCTCATCTAACTCGAGGCAAGAAAGCGAATAAGTGCGTTTCACAAAATGTCAAATAGAAAAACCTCATTAGCAATGGATGTCAGGTTTGTTTGGGAGCCGTCTTGTGGCCGATCACTCGCTGATTGGATTCCCTGGACGGGTCGGTGCCAAAATACTGCTGAGCTGAGCGGGGCAACCGGAGCTGAGCACGAGTTTGCAAAAATTTGCTAACTTTAGCTGCAACCCTGGACTCTCATCCTCAATGAGCTTTTCACTTTGCTTCATTATGCAGTTTAAAACTCCCTCGAGTCATTTTTAACCATGCCGAGATAGGAAGGCAATTGTTGAAAATTGAATTTAACCATGACTGGCTCCAACTAAGCCAAAAAAAAAGAAAAAAGTGGAGCGTTGTGTGCGGTGTGTGCGTGCTCGTGTGTTTATTAGCACATGTGATGTGCTGATTGAGTAGAACCACTAAAGGACTGTTTTTACTGAGAAATGCTGTTCTGAGGTCTTATAATCTGATGGGGTCGGAGATATTCCAGAGCAGAAAATGGCTGCTGGGTAACAAACCCGGGCAAGCTGCTCGGGTTTGATAATGGCCGCGATTCCATGTCTCTCTAGTTTCTCCTCCGCTCTCCCCCAAGCGGGGAGTGAAGCACAATCGGGCGAGTGTGAGAGATGCTATTGTTCGTCCGGGAGGTTCTCCTGCTCTCTCTCCCCTCCTGCTCTGCTCGGCCCTGATTACAACCCCGCATCCTGGTCCAGCTCTCGGGTCTCTGCTCTGCAGCTCTGGGTCCTGGGGGGATTCCTCTCTCTCTCTTTCTCTCTCCTTCTCTCTCTTTCTCTCTAGGACTGTCCAGCCCACCACCACACACCCACTGAAGCATGTGTACACACGTATATATCTGCACACACAGTCACACAAACACAGTCACGCATACAGTGGGCTCGGGCCAGGCGGGTTTGGCAGCGACTGTAGACTGGGCCTGTGGAGAGATCTTTACGGAGCATGCAGAGCCCATCTGTGGCTGCTCCTCAGCGATGGGAGGCAGCTGGCTGGCTGTGTGTGTGTGTGTGTGTCTGTGTGTGTGTGTGTGTGTGTGTGTGTGTGTGTGTGTGTGTGTGTGTGTGTGTGTGTGTGTGTGTGTGTGTGTGTGTGTGTGTGTGTGTGTGTGTGTGTGTGTGTGTGTGTGTGTCGAAGCCAGGAAAGGAACTGGTGAAGGAGGAGAGAGGTTTGTGTGTGTTTGGGTCACAGAGCACCCCCAGAATGAGGGGCTAAACTCGGGCTGAAACTGACCCAAGCTCTCTCGCCTAGCCGAGCCAAATCTTCCCTTCTCCCTCTTTTTTCCCCCTTTCTTTTTTTCTCCTCTCTTCTCCTCACCCCCCCACCACCACCACCACCACCACCACCACCACCCAAGCCCTCCAGCTGGAAGAGCTCAGTCCCTGGGATCCGGGATGAATAAGTGGAGAGGCAGAGAGCAACAGCCTGGGCCTTCTCCCGCTGTCAGTGATACCGTGGATGACGTTCAATCACGACCGCATACACCCATGCAGCGCTTAACTCTCCCTGCTCTTAGAGAGGGATGGGCTCGGCATCGACGGGGAAAACCACAGAGGCCATAAGAAGAAACAGATTATGCTCTTTCTCCTCCCTAATGACTTCTGACACTCCTCTCGCTCGACAGTCCTCTCCAGCCTGTTTGCCTCGCGCTGACGTCCACTTCGACCCCCACTTGTGGCAAGGGCCATCTGGGCGTCATCTTGTGAGCTACACCACGGTCCGCCGATGGTGTGATGCTAGCCGCTCACGTGACAGTGATGGAGGGCGAGCACACCGAGCTTGTTTGGTGAACATGAGCGGCGTGTCTCAACCATCTCTGTATGTCCGTGTGTGTGTTGTGAAGCTCGCCCGTGTGCAACTGTTATGAGTCACGCTGAATCTGATTTGCTCTGCATGCCAGCCTGTTGACTGAGCTAACCAAAGCTAGTGCGCATTTGTCTGTGTGTGTGTGTGTGTGTGTGTGTGTGTGTGTGTGTGTGTGTGTGAGTGTGAGTGTGAGAGAAAGAAAGAGAGAGAGTGCCTGTGTTCACACGTACAAAAGCAGCTCTCGGCAGGGTGGAATTCAGGATATTCGGTTTCTCTCTCTCTTTTGCCTCTGACATCTTCATTTATGTCCCTCTAATGGGGGACAGCACGGAGTGGAAAATACTCTGCTTTTTTGCTTTTCAGCAAGCCACAGTTGCCAAGTCTGGCCCACCGGAGTGTAAATGCAACTTGGACCGAAGTTTATAGTTTATCCAATACCACGTACCCGATGGGCGAGTTTGTCCTGCTTCTCTATAATAAGGGTCAAATCCTTCCTGCTTTGCTAAACAGTTCTGGAGCCAGATGGGCCTTGTTTTGCTTAATTTCAGGATCCTTGTGTTTGTTCGTGTGTCTCGCTGTGTGTGTGTGTGTGTGTGTGTGTGTGTGTGTGTGTGTGTGTGGCCTACGCCGGCATTGAGGCGACTTGTTTACCGTGTTTGACATGTGAGGAAATCGGTGTGTGTACACTGCGGGGCGTGTGTTTATGTGTGTGTGTTTATAGACAGGCCACCCTAAGAACATCTGCCCCCACGACGGCCCGACAGAAGCCAGCTTTGTATACAAGCCCTGGGGTCGAGCCGCCGGCTACGGCCGCGGACCCGTGACCAGCTCACCTTCCCGTGGCGTCGCCCTCAAGCCAGTAGGAAGTCGCTTCAAACCGGTTTCTGATCAGTTTGTCACACAGCCGACAGCTCACGCGATTTGACGGCATCATGGATTTGGCGAATTCCTCTGGAGCTTTTTACACACATACTGACAGTTTGGCGGTTCGTGCCTTTTCTCCCAAGTATGAAGTGATCACGCTGTGTCAACAGCGCTCACTGGATCTTAACCACACATCAAGAGCGAAGCCATTTCAGAAGCAGCCGAGTGAATGTTTCCATTGTGAGGCCGATCCAGCTCGCGGCTCTATCTTGATGGATCTGAAAGCGGTTTAAGGCAGAAACAGCCCCTGCTTGCAGACAATTATTTGATATTGATTGACTTGAACGAGAACGGGATGCATCTGCACCCTGTGATTACACAAAACGTTGACCGCCTTGGGCAAGTGAATCCGCTCTAAATCTCCGCCGCTAGGTGTGTTACACACAAGAGCTGGACTACAATAGTCTTCGCATAACGGCGCTTTGTGTTTATTGCGAACCTTACCCTGTCATGTGGGGGAATTACTGTAATGTTTCATAAGAATCCAGAGAATCCACCGGAACTGCGAGCCTATATTGGATATTGTTTGAAGCGGCTGTAAATATGGCGGCTGTGTGTAGCGTGTCATCTGTAATAATGGTGGGGAAGCAGCCACGTTGATTCTGTTGGATAATGTAAGAGAGAGATGATAATTGGTGAGGGAACACTTCTCCTGCCGTGATAATTACCACGATGCTAGCGAGGGGAATAGAGTACCAACCTGTTGTGGCGATGATTGTGTGTGGAGTGCGTTTCTTTTTTGCGTGACACACATGTCGCTCGTGTGATTTAAATGCCGGAGGGATATCGAATGTTGGGCTGCAGAAAAACTAGACCCAGGAAACAAGAGGCGGTACCTGAATCAGGTCCGTTGGTGTGTTCCCCTTGGCGGAGATGGATTGCCCTGTGTAGGTAGTCGAGAATAACGTTTTTTGATTGATATGTACGGCATGTTCGCGCCGCCGCTCAGGAGGAACAAATCAATTCGAAAACCATTCTGTTGATATGAGCCGTCCCTGCCTTCTTTTCTCTCGCAGTTCCTGTGTCTCGGGTCCTTTCATTCAGCGGCCGAGGCTGCCTGCCAGGGCAATGCTCGGGGCCCGAGGCCTGAGTTGACTGGACGGGGGTGGAGAACATGCGGGGGGGGGGGGGTTGAGGCTCTGTAAGGGGCTTTGAGTGGGCCTTAGTGTAGGCGGCGTTTTATATGAAAGTCGGTGAGGGCAGGGCGCTTGAATAGGGGTGGCTGGGAAGTTGGGCTGGGAAGGTCCAGGATGCACCCCACAGAGCTTTTGTGGGCGCTCACATCCATGTGTGTGTGTGTGTGTGTGTGTGTGTGTGGAGTGGTGGTGGTGGTGGTGGTGGTGGTAGTGGTAGGGTGGTGGGGGCTGTAGCATATGTGAGATCATGTGCTCATATTCACCAGTGGAATGTAAAAAGAGAGACGAGGAGGGGGGTGGTTTCTCCCCTCGTCTCTTTTCCCCTCCGCCTGGTTGTTTTCTGTTCTCCCTCCGCTGTGCTGTAGCGTAGGCCTGTTTGTATAAGCTCTTTACAGGATTGAGCGCGCCGCGGAGCCGTCCAGATGAAACAAAACCAATCGCGTTGGGCTGTTTTTGAAAACGATTCTTTTTGTTGTGCTTGGTTTCAGGCAGATCCACCTCGTTTGACACGAGGGGAATAAAGGTTCCCTCACGTTCGGGGTCATTTCCCAGAAACGTCGTTTGCGTCCGCGCCGCTCTTCCTCTGTGCACTCGAGGCCTCTTTCATCAACAGGTCTTCTAAAAAGTCTCCAGACGACATGAATGGAAGATGCAATTCAACCTCCCCTTTTCCCCCACCTCTTTTTCCCTTTCGACCTCCTCAAAAGTACAATAATCTTCAGTCACTCGTCTCCTCCTCTCCATTGCGTGTGGCTGTGTGTAGCACCGGAGTGGCGCTGATTAAGCCAACAGAGAGACAAACGGAAGACAAAGTCCCAGCCCACCAGTTTAGTTTCACATCCTGGACTGGAGCTGGGCCGCAGCTTGCCAAGTGGAGGGCTTTTAAACTGGGCTAAACACTAATTGCTGCCCTATTTCTTTTATGTTGCTTCTTTCCCATCTGCGATGGCGCTTCCAGACCTCCACAGCAGCCAGCGCCTCATTATAGCAGACAGTTAACAAAGGCTGGGAAACAGAAGCGGAGAATTCACTTAGGATAGCTATCTAACCGCCAACCAGGAGGCCTGCTCGGAAAATTGAATCAATGACAGGGGCCGGCTTGTGATTAAATCCTTCAGGGATATTAAGATATTAAGATTTTTGGAAATCTTAATTATTCATCTAAATTGTTGCCGCTCGCTTTGATAATGGAATAAAGGGGTTGTAAAACTGAGAAGCAGGGAGCGAGGCAGATTGTTTTATTCAAGGGATTAAGACATTTTCATTGTTTTGAAACTGATCATTTTGGAGAAAAAAAAAAAAAAGCTGACAGCAATTTCCCTGCGAAGAAAATAACAAAATACCTACTTGTTGAGTGAAACAAATCAAAGTCTAATTGTGATGTTTGCCGGGTCTTATCCCCCCACCCCACTGGTTCTCACTTGTTTTTCTGTAGGTGTTTTTTTGTGTGAGTGTAAGGAGAGAGAGAGAGAGAGAGAGGGGGAGGATGGAGAGCGAGATGAGAGAAAAACAGAATGAGGGAAATGTTGAGGAGGTGAATGAGAGGGGAGGATAAAGCGAGAGGGAATGAGATTGGGGAGCAGAAATGGAGGGGGTGGGGGGTGCTGAGATGTGGGGAGGAGAGGGGGTGGTCAGCAACAAAGACTAACGTTGCCATGGAAACTTGTTTATGCCTCACTGATGCATCTTGTAGATCCAATTAGAGGCTGATTGTGTCCGTGTCTTCATAGACACACGCACGTGTACCCCACACCCCACACACACACACGCAGGAAAACATATGTACACTGACACACACACACACACACACACACACACACACACACACACACACACACACACACACACACACACACACACATGCAGGGTGATGCTGCATGTTGAAAACCAGCAAATTGTTAGGGAGGTAGGACAAAGCACACCCCGCGTTCTCTCTCTCTTATCGGCCCTTGAATTAGTGTGACCCCCTCTCCCCCTCTCCCCCTCAACCCCATGAGCACCAGACAATGGCGTGGAATTAACGTCTCACCCGCTCCCAAGCCTCGTGTGAGAGAGGTCCTACACGCACATGCTTTCATGACATCATTCATGGGCAGCCCACAAAAATAAGTGGGGGTCGATGGGGTTGGATTTTGAACCGTTTTGCAAATTCCATGTTGCATTTAAGTCTTTTGTGAATGAATTCGTTTATTTGGTAATGCGCCTGTCCGAGAAGAATGCCCATGAATGTGGAAAAGGCCTTAATCCAATCACGTTCATTTTCATGGGGGTTATCTCTTCAGAAAATGGGACTTTTTTTTTTTTTTTTTTTTTTTTAAATGATCGTAACTTACAATGGCTGGACGTTTGCCTGTGTTTGACATCAGAGGAGGAGGGATGGTGATCATACGCTGCTCCCCCCCCACCCCTCTACCCGCCGCCTGCACTTACACACTCCTCTATCAGTCTCTTTCAGGAGTCCTCCCCTTCCCCGGGCCTGTCTGAAGAGTCGGTTATTTAGTGGTGAAATGATGTGTGTGATGATGAAATGAGGGGCTGTAGATAAGGTGAGATTACTCTCTGAGAGAAAAAGAAGGGAGAGACAGACAGAGAGAGAGAGAGAGAGAGAGAGAGGGGTTAGAGAGAGATAGGGGGAGGCCCAGCCCCTGATGTCTTGTTAAAACGTGAGGGATCAGAAAGAACAACAAATGCATTGCGCGCTGCTAAATCCTGCTTAAATCCGCTGGCATGGGCAGATCTAGCAGATAGCCCCGCTGCTGTGCTCGCTGTCTGCGACCACGACACACACACACACACACACACACACACACACACACACACACACACACACACACACACACACACACACACACACACACACATACATGAACACACCCGTGGTCAGTCCGGCTGTCTGGGTTAATGCCTGGCTAACTGGGACAGCAGAGCTGAACCATGTTGACATTTTAAGCCTCAAACAAGTCCAGAACAATGATTCAGCCCGTCTGCTCCCCCCCATCAGACCGCAAACTCAGCCCATTTTGCTGACCGACTCTCTCACTCACACACGCACACACACACACACACACACACACATGCAGGCATGCTAAAAAACATACACACCACTGCCCAAACACACTGCAAGTACTCGGTGTACCCCTTGCCCCCGCCTCCCTCCCTTCACACACACTTACACACACACACACACACACACACACACACACACACACACACACACACACACACTGGGTCTCCTCCTGTTCCCCACCTTTAGTGAATAAAGGAGAACAAGAGCTGATCTGATTGAGTTGGCAGCAGAGAGGGAGGTGGAGAGGTACAGTAAGGCCAGATGGATTATCTTAATCCTCCACTAGATGATCACGGCAGAGGGAAAATGAACTAGGAAGCCCGAAACCTTCCGGCTGACCCCCAGAAAACTGTTTTCCTCCAGAAACTCGGACCTCTGAAGTAGAGGCAGCATAGATATTATGTTGACGCACGGGTCTTATATGGAAGTCCACAAATATGAAAAAAAAGAACCCGCTGCATTCTTTGGGTGTAATCCCATCTGCAGCCATTTCTGCGGCAGCCATTTTGTGTTTGGCCATCTTGTTTCCCCCTGCTTGCAAACTTTTGGTATGCTTTGATTTGGATCCAAGTATGAAAAAGAAAACTCTAGAGGATTTGTGTGAAACGCTCTGTCGACCGTCGCTGAACAATGTCAAGCTGCTACATGTAGTGTTTTTTGTGTGTGTGCGTGTGCGTGTGCGTGTGCGTGTGTGAATTAACCATGCTCTGCCTAAAAGCCCAAGCCAGACAAATCTAAACCCATAACTCCGATAGCTCAAAGTATTAAGATTGTATAAACTGTTGTTGAGTTATGTGGCTGGGTTTTCCAGACTACCTTTTATTATGTGTTAGTGATAATTTGTCTGCTTTGTCTTTTTCTCGCCCGTCAGGTTTGTGGCTGGACAGGGCCTTGTGATCTACCCAGACATCGGGGACAAGCTGGACATCATCTGTCCCAAAGGGGACCAAGGCAGAGACTATGAGTTCTACAAGCTGTACCTGGTGAAGAGGGAGCAGGCTGAGAGCTGCAGCACAGTCCTCGACCCCAACGTCCTGGTCAACTGTAACAAGCCTGAGAAGGACATCAAGTTCACCATCAAGTTCCAGGAGTTCAGCCCCAACTACATGGGCCTGGAGTTCAAGAAGAACGTCAACTACTACATCACCTGTGAGTTTGTCTTCAAAGATGATTTATTGTTGATATTTAGCTTTTCAACCTCCATTTAAGCAGAGAAGCGAAGAGTAATAATCTGCTTCACACTTGGTTACACACAGTCACACCTGGGAGTTTCCTGGTAAAACTGTATTTTAATGGCCTCTGCAGCAGCTCCACAGCAACAATCGGAGCGTACGTGCCTTGCTTGTGATGCAGTGGTTGTTGGCGATTAAGAAAGGTAGAGTTCAGGATGCAAACCTACAATCTTGACTGACATTTCCTCAGGTGCTACTTTACTTAAATACAGTTTTGAGGTGCTTGTTTCTCCATTTTTAATTCTACAAATGGAAAATTCTAGATTATTGTAAGAGCATCTAAACCTTTGCTTTACAAGACTTTCAGAATCATTTCCTAATAATGTCCAAGAAGTTTCTTGAAAACAACTATGTAATTAGTTATTCTGTTTTTTTAGAAACAGAGACATTGTTCAGTTGGGGCACCATCATTTTAGTAACCCAGAGTGGGTGTCATCAGGACACAGGAATCAAACAGTTCAACATTAATGGAGACCTAAGTTTCCAACAATAAATTAATAATTATTGAGTATTTATTGTGATGACAAAGTAGCTTTTATTTCAGGAAAATTCTCATTTTCCCTTCAGTTAGTAACAGATGATATGGTATGGTAGAAAATCCAAAGTGAAGTACAATTCTTTTGATTAAGGTGCAAGATTATAAAAGAGGCCTATCTGCACATTGAATAGTTTCACTTATTGATACTGATGTACATTTTGGTGATATAACTTCCAGACTTTTACTCAAGCAACATTTTAAATGAAGCTAGCTTGTATGTAATGTCACTGTTTTTACTGAAGACAAGGACGTTAATAGGTTTAAGCATCGAGGCATTGTGCACACTTCCCTTTGGATACTTAGACACAGTCTGTCTCTGGGTTTAATTTATTATTACTAACTTATTGCGGGTTATATTGTTGGTAACGATTTGAATCATAGTTTTGCAGTTAAAAGTATATCCTGAACCAGCATTTGTTGATTTGCACAAGTAGATGGTGTTAAAGAAGAGAAACGATAACAACAAAAAAACTACAACACAAAATGTTTAATTCACGCCTGAGCATTTAACTGGGAATGAAAATATATTCAAAATTATACAACTATGTTCACACTTTAAACTGTAGAGCATCTAAACAATTTGACACAATTATTATTCATTTATTATGTATTCGTCACTAGTATGTACATTAAGTATATTTAATATTCAAAGACATCAGTCATACAGCAGTAAAATGGTTTGTTCATGTCGTCTTCTGACACTGTAACAATAACCACTGGTTCAAGAGGAGGTGAAGCTGGAACAGCAGCAGAGGCTGGTTCTCTGTTGGGTTTAGGCCCATCCTCAAGGATTGGCTTTTCATTTACATCCTCCCTGTCCTGGACATCAGTAATGCAAGAAGCTTCAGTAGGGGATGTCGGAGGAGCTGCTGGAGGAGACACTTTAGCAGAGTTTGTCTCTGAACTTGAGGTTGGCTGATCTGTTTCAGTCAGCCTGGTGGTCAAGTTGTCCAGTAATGCAGCAACTATCATACGTTCAGAAGGAGGGGTCAGTGGAGATGGTCACACAGCAGGGTCTGGTTCTCTGGTGGTTTCTGAGTCAATCCCCAAGCAGGGTTTATCATTTATATTCTCCCTGGCCTCACCGTCAATAATGAATGAAGGTTCAACAGGGGGCGTCAGAAAAGCAAGAACAGCAGCATTTATATCCTCCCTGTCATGAACTTCAATAATAGATGGAGGTTCAGATGGGGGTGTTGGAGAAGCTGGTGGAGGTGCCACCTCAGCAGAGTTTGTTTCTGGATTAAGGCTGGCAGTCAAGTCATCCTGCACTGCAACAATTATCACAGGTTCAGCAGGAGGGGCAAGTGGAGATGGACTCATCTCCACTTGCCCCTCCATGAACTTCAATAATAGATGGAGGTTCAGCAGGGTGTGATGTGAAAGCTGGTGAAGGTGCCACCTCAGCAGAGTTTGTCTCTGGTCTTGAGGTTGGCTGCTCTGTGTCATCCAGGCTGGGGGTCAAGTCCTCCTGCACTGCAGCAATGATCACAGGTTCAGCAGGAGGGGTCAGTGCAGCCGAAGTCACAGCAGAGTCTGGTTCTACTGTGGGCTCTAGGTTTTCATCCTCCCTGGCCTGAACATTGGTTATAGACAGAGGTTCAGCACGGGTTGTTGGAGAAGCAGAAACAGCAGCAGAGTTTGGTTCTCTGGTGGGTTCTGGGTAAATCTCCAAGCAGGGTTTTTCATTTCCAACCTCCAGAGTTTGAAATTCAATAGATGGAGGTTCTGCAGGGGGTGTAGTAGAAGCTGGTGGAGGTGCCACCACAGCAGAATCTGGTTCTCTGGTGGGTGCTTGGTCATTCTCCAAGCAGGGTTCATCATTTACATCCTCCCTGTCCTGAAAGTCAGTAATAGATGGAGGTTCCTCAGGGGGTGTTGGAGAAATCGATGGAGGTGCCACCACAGCAGAGTTTGTCTGTGGACTGGGTGTTAGCGGCTCCTCAGTTACAGCCAGGTTTAAATCTTCCTGGACTGGAGTGTTGGCAGGAGGTTCAACAGCTGGTGTCAGACAAGTCGGTACTTTTTGGCTCTGGGGCTCAAACGTACTACAAATCTGTCCAACTGCAACATCAACACTTTCACTCAGCAGCACTGGTGCGAAGCTCTTGATCCTGTCCATCAGGATTTCGTGTGGATGTGTCTGTCTGATCTTTGTCAGGATAGACAGGACCATGTCATCCCTCATGGAGCGGGAGAAGGTGGCCTGACGCTTCACATTGGTGAGAGATTCAGAAACTTGGTCCAAAACGGCCTTTGTAACCCCAACAGACAGTTTGCTGAGTTTCTGGGAAGGCATATTTAAGAGGGGACGAGGTGGAAGCACCCAGAAGCCCTGCAGGACTCTGGGAACAACTTCTAACGCCCCCTCTTCCGGACAGAGTTCTTTGGAGCTGGGAGCCTCCATCGCCTCGTTTCTTAAGATTTTGGCGTAGTCCGCAGCCATGATGAGGAGTTTAGGATGTCTGTGGGTTACAGTCATTAAAATTAGTTTTTAAAAACCAATCAGAATATCACATAGATGTTAAAAGCACTAATGTAACTTGATAAATATGGGTCAAATACAACTCACTGAAAATTAGGAGGTGAGGCCTTTGGGGAGTTGAGGAGCATTTGGGCTTCAAACTCAACGTCCCTCATTTTATTGCTGACATTTACTGCCCATAACTGAAACAAGGAATTAAAGATGAAGTTCAGTTTTGACATGCTTAGAGGAAAAAGTAATATAACAATTCCCTCCCAACTATTCCAAGTCTTCTCCTCAGGGTTCTTGTCTTACCAGCGTCAGCAGAGGCTTGGCATCCTCCTCATCAAAATCCTCCAGTTCAAACTCCCAAAGGCTTTAAATAGAAACAGAATAATTTATTTTTACTCTTCTTCTTTTTACGCTCTACATTTTTAGAGTAATATTAGTGTAACATGAGCCATAGTTCAAGGTGTAGTGTTGGATAGTCTGTATGCGTCTCAGTAACTCACCGTTCTCTCAGAGTATTTTTGCTCTCCTCCAAAAGGAGGTAGCTCATGTCTTCAGCAGTCACCTGAGATGGGATCTGTTTTTTCTGCTGAAGCCTTAGGAGTTCCATCATCAGTGCAATCTAAAAAAGCATAAAGGAGATAAGTCATCTTTAAGCATGGCAAGACATAGTTAATCATAATTTACCTTGCATATTATATTAGTGCGAGCTTTGATGATTAGTAAGTCTTACCTGAGACTTGTAACTGCTCATATTCCTGCAGAGCCCCCTCATATATGTGCGTATCAAACAGCACCTGTGAAGGGAATAAGATATGGTACTTTAAGTTTTAGTCACTTCTTTAAGACACATCTGAAAAATGTTTAAAGTCCAACTCCAGTAAAGACAAAAAACTCTCACATACCCTGACGGGTCTGTAGATTCCTCTACTTCCTTCAAGAAACTCCATTGATATTTTATTTGCTGTATATCACAACACAGAACAAATCAAACAGTCAAGCGACAGGTTCAATTTCACAAGTGTAAGTTCAACGACAGACTCAAGAGTAGTCAATCACGGTGAGCAGAGTACTCTAGGTGAAGAGTCTTATAAGCTCCGGAGTAGAATCATCAGGATTCTAGATTTCTACAACTGAACTGACTTGTGTTCCACATTGTGGCTGGTCACCAAGGAAACACTTTTTTTTAAATATAAAGTCTATAATATATACTACTGTGAATTGATTCATACATAATGTATCAAACAATGCAGTCATCACAACACCAGTTGATGGAACCATAAGGGGCCATTGATTACATGCTGACACCCAGTGAAATCCTCTGGGATATTTCGCTCTAAAGGATAAGGCTGATGATAGTCTATATTTTCTAATTGTCATTAAAATCCCATGGAAAGGCCAAAAGCATCAATGAATATATCCTACTAACACACTTTGCCAAAAACTAATATAGATAGCTTATACCTCTGAGCCACAAAGCTCCATTGTGTCCAAAAACTATTAAAAACTCATCAATAAGTCACACTGGATGACATGTTATTTTATATAATCAATCTGAGTCAATCCCACTTATACAGTATATTGTCCAGGTGCTGTAAACTCACAAAACGTGTATGAATCCGCAACTGAAAATAGTCCCAAAAGAATGCACTACTTCTGTTTGCCAAAAGCTACAGTGCCAAGCTTTTTCAGGAAATGACTTTGTTTTATATTGTCTGATCAGTTTTAAAGACGTATTAAGCAATAACAACAGGGCTAATGGGGCCTTGGGGAAGTCAGGGAGTATTCAGAGACAAACTAACAAACTGTTAGTTTTGGTATTTTAATGGGATTTGTAAATAATGAGTGAGCAGTTACAAAGCTACAGTTCATCTGAGGGGTATGACGACCGACCTAGACACTCTTTCTCCATCTTGTTAGCTCATTAGCTGCAGAAGCTGGGGCTCAGTACATAATACAAAAGACTGTGTTATTTTAGCCGTTGCTCTGGCCTTATCTAATTATTACTTCAGTCCATCATTTCCTACATTTCCTGGAATGACTTGATTACATGTGGTGGGGTTGATCTGGTCTGAAGATACTGTCGGTTTGGAGTTCTGCCACATCTGTAATTGATTCCCATCTGTATCAATGAAATGATCAGAGATTCGTTGTCTGCAGGCCATAAGAAATAAACGGATCCACAACTCATCCAGTCTCATGAAGCATTACACTGTTAAAGTGCAATTATATTATTTTTATTCCCCCTGAATATGGAGGATTTATGTTTATACCTTATCTTATGTATATCTAAGTGTTTGAATCCTTCAGAAGGTGTAACGTTATTAATTTGTTATGTTGAGAAAATAAAAACAAGCTACTTTATGTTTTATTCTCAAAAGAATAGGTTCTTTATGCAATCCCTCTAAAGGAAAACAAATCCATACTAAACTTAACCACGCATATGTTTTCCCTTTGATCTGGAGCAGTTCAATCGATATTTGTGAACTCGCCCTCAAAGCCAGAATGCGGGGAAGCATAAAGCTTGTGATGTTATCAAGCGACAGTTTTTCGGGGGCCGCTCCTGTGGCAACACATCATGTGGACTTTTAAGAAATACTTCTTTGAGCTTTATTACACCCACATGTCTTTGGAATACACCTTGGGCATTTTCGGCGTCTGCTCAAAGTTTTCCTAGCCCGGCTGTTAGTGGGGCTGCTGCTCCACATATTGTCTCCTGATTACATCATAAATATTTTAGTTAACTCTATTAGTGACATGTGCGTGGGCTACAGTATGATCCGACATCAAAGACAAAACATTAACTTTACTTGCGGTTGAATTTGCTTTTGGACAGCGCTCTCTTATGTCCCCGCCGCATAACACCCGTCTGGCTGATGTGTGTGAGTGTTAAGAATACTTAACTCTCAGACTGTGAACTAATAACTAGAGCCAGTTTTAAATCTGTCACAAGGGAGGCTGGCCGTGCCGGATCCAGCATGATGGTGGATCATCATTAGGCTCGTATACTGTAACGTTCTCGCGCCAGCAGTAATGGGATGTACTATTTGCCTTGGTATTATGTTAATGTTGTTGTCCTTTGCAACACGGAGAGCTTCCTTTTATTTATTCCGCCGCAGCATGCGCATTCACCACAACACACTTCATCTATCATTTGGACAATGCGTGGTTGCCGTATGTGTGTAATGCTTGTGAGAGCAAGAAAGGGACAGCGAGCACCTGCGCTTAACACACCTTTCCTGCTTTTCCTGTATAGTAGACTTCTGTTCATGTGTGTGTGTGTGTGTGTGTGTGTGTGTGTGTGTTTGTTAAGGCCCCTTTAGGCCAGCTTATCCCCACCTAGAAGATGTGAGTGCGTTATCCCACCGTCTCTGCCGGGAATGCGGCCCAGCCGTCCAGCAGAGCGGCGTAAATCTGCTCGGCCTATAAAGACCCGGCTTATCTGGCCTGATTAACGGTCAAACGTGGCAGACACTCGTTTGAGACAAGAAGAAGACGCACAGGGAGTGGACATTCCACTGAATCTCGCAACAGTTTTTTCTCATCAATCCCCACACGCCCCTCATCCCCCCCCCCCCCCCCCCCAGTCCCCCACCACTCTGACTCCACGGCTCCGTTTGTCTTTCCCTTGATCATCCCGGCCCCCTCCCCGCTCCCACTTCTGCTCTTTCCATGAGGTAGAATAAGCAGCAAAAGGTGTGGGGTAAAGTAAGCAACAAATGGTGTGTGTGTGTGTATTTTTGTTGCGTGTGTGTGTCCCGTGCCTTGGTGTAACCGCAGGGGATCCACGTCCACTCGGTCCCGTCTATCCAAACCCAGCTTCTGACAGGAGTCGTGGGGGGGTGAAAGGTCAAAACTCACGGACAAGGGGTCACGGAAACACAGCAGGGGGTCAGTAATGATAACCCTGGACTGATCTAAACCCCAGACCAGCACCAGCTTGTGCTGTCTGTCAGCAACCCCCCACCACCCCCTATGTACACACACACACACACACACACATACATATACATATACATACACCTTCCCGCCCCCCTGGTGTAGGAGCGCACAAACTGGTTGTATTTCACTGCGTTGTCTAAACACAGGAAATGGAATGAGCTGTTTGTGAGTAAAATGGCCGTGCTGTGTTTAGGGGTTGGAGTCAGGAAAGAAGTGATTTTAGGCTTTTGAGGAGGAAGAAATAAATGGAGAAAATGAGCAACGGAGCGGGAATGAGAGAAAGAAAGGAATAGCATACTTGCCCTCACACACACGTATATATTTACAGACAGTCTTTATATTCTCCCCGAGTGGAGCAAAAAAAAAAACGCTCCATTTTCTTTCCCATTTGGTCTTCATTGAAATAATGTACCATGACTGCTCTGTGATATGTTTTCAGTGGGTTGCTGGGCCGGTGAGTCTCTGTTGTTCTATATAAGGGTAAGGCCACGAGGCAGTAAACAGAGGCAGCCTGTCGTCGGTGCACTCCTCTTCTCCCCTTGATTTCCAGCACATCGGGCAGGGTAAGCCTGATCCCTCCTGACAGCTGTCACTCTCCATCTCAGTGTACCATCGTGGACTCCGTCACACACCGACTTCCCCTCCAGAACACTGCCGCAGTGGAGCACATTTATACTATCGCACCTCCTAAAGATTGCCTCAGTGAAACGCAAAAGGGACGCACGCTTGCAGCAAACAGAGAATTTGTTTACAATTTTGTCGCTTCCTGCATTATTTTTATTTAACTGGAAACACAGAGCGACTGATAAGCACTTTATAATTTAAGGATAAATTGGTAATGTCTATTTATTTCCTGACTCGTTTAAACATCGGTGCTGACCTAGTTTGGGAAAAAACAATACCTAATAATATATCTAACAAACTGCATTTGACGCTGTGGGATGATCCATCTTCAGCGCTCGCACCTGACAGGTTTAAGGTTAGGAGGCATGTTGCATATCACTAACGCTCAGGCTCTTTTGCGTGGGCTATCTTCTGTATCGTTGTTATCTATTCGCTCAGCAACCAACACATAATGCATCCCTCCATACAAATAAAAAACCCCAGGGAAACTACCTTTTTTTGCTTAACAGTGCATTTATTTGCCCTTTGGAGAGTTGAAGGTCAAAGTTGAAATCCCTGGCCCCGCAGCGGATCATAAGATCCTCCCCTGCCCTACATTTGCGAGCATGTAAATGCTCCAACATATGTGCACATGCGCGCTCCCACGTAGATACTCGCAGTAGTAATGCAAGTGAGCTCTAGGTCACACACACGCACAAACACACACAAACGAAGGCTTGTGCACAGTCAAATAAATATAAACACCACCAGGCTTATAGCTCAATTTGTTGCAGTGCAATAACTGTAATCTGATTAGAAAAACAAAGGTGTTAAATGTCATCTTTTAGAGCTAACATAAAATTACCATAATCAAATCACAGCCACTCGAAAAAACAAAACAAAAAAAACAGTTGCATTTGTCAGCGCCGCGTTTTAACAGGACAAAGACATTCTGATTGTCAGATTATAGAGATGTGAATAATTCAAACGTTTCTAACGCGCAGTCAAATAATTTTCATTTTGCTGTGAAGCAATAACTGTTAACATCTGGTAACCTCCCTCCGTAAAATGACACTGAAATATTTTAATTACAAGCAAGAGACACAGTGCAGGATTTTCCTTTTGCGTCGATGCTGGAGTCAGAACAAAGGACTTATTGTTTTGTTGCATATTTAGCAGCTTCGCTCCCAGAACTTAAAATAACAATTTGCGTATTTGGCAAACATTTCTATCAGTCCTATTTTAAATGTGATGGTTTATACAGCTCGAAAAACTGGTTGAAAATAATCAGTTTTAGCATTTTTATAGATCATACTGTTAAAAAAAAAAAAAAAAAAAATGTGACACCTCATTCATACTGTTAAATTGTGCATGTGCGGTGTTGGCGATCATCTAGTTCCTGTTTTTGTCTTGTTTTTCAATAAGTAAATTATCGTGGCGCAGCAAGACTTTTTGTTTGGGTTGTGGACTCGACTTTGGAGTAGCTGTCATTGATGTCGGCGATTAGAGTTTTAAGCAGCTGATCAGTAAGACTTAACGGATTTCATTTTCAAGGTAAACCCTGCTAACAGGTCGGGTTAGCATTGGTGAAGCAGCACGGCCTGGGATAAGGAGATTTAGCCCCCCCCCCCCCCTCTCCTGTGAGTGAATATAACCCAGTGTTTATTGGAGTGCCAGTGTAATATATGACTTTCTGCTTGCTTTGCAAATCTATCCAGGCTGCCTCTGCTACCTCTCCTTTGGATATTTCATTCAGAGAGGGTTAGCAGGCACAGCGTTATTGTCGCTGGTTATTGCCTTTCGTTTATTACAGAGGAGTTTGTTTAGAGGGATGGGGGGGGGGTGGGTTGTTGTTGGGAGACGGAGGGTGGGTTTGGGTAGTGGTGGTGGTGGTGGTGGGGGACACACGAGGACTTTCTTTGAGAGGGGAGGGCTGCTCACGTGGCCGTACAAGTGAATGGTTACCATTGGTTACGCCTGAACCCCGTCGCTGCCAGATGAAGCTGATATATTCATGTATTCATCTCAATTAGTCCGCTCCGTGCATCTTCAAATGCAGACACTCATCCCTCCTCGGCTGTGCTCCATGCTTATCTTATTAGAATATTTTATCCTGCGTGTGAGTTCTCCCTCTCTCTCTCTCTCTCTCTCTCTCTCTCTCTCTCTCCCACTCTCTCTCTCCCACTACGTCCTCCCTCGCTCCATCCTGCTGGCCTTCCATTATCCTGCCCTCATGTACGGAAGTTGTGTGTGTGTGTGTGTGTGTGTGTGTAGGTGCTGTGGGAAGTCTGTGTTGAAGTCATTTTTGTTAACTGATAGCTCAGATCTCCTCTCAACAACACAGACCACAAGAGACCGCAGAGCTAACTCTGCGAAACAACAACACTGTTGATTTCTTCCTTCTCCATCCCCTCAGCTCGACACAAACTCATTTGCAGAATTACTCTTTTTCTTCTTGTGAACGTCTTTCAGCTGTTGAAAGTAGCTTCCTTGTTTTCTTTAATTCCGTCCGCAACGCAGAAAAACATCTCTGTGGTTTTTGCAACCCTGAAATAGCTATAGGCAAAGGGAGAGGAGACATCTTAAGACTGCTGGAAAGATGCATGTTGGGAGCCCGTGGTGATTGGGAGAAGTGAACATAGGACGCGAGAACATGAGCGTCATTGTCCGAAAAGGCATAATTGAATTGGACGATGGTGTATCGCTTTTCAAAAAAAACATAAGAGCAGGATAAAACAATGACAGCCTGTAATCTAAAACACTCTGCAATTGCATATTTGCCTCTCTGTCAGAGATGTCTGAGGTTGCTTGCCCTCTGCTTTGCCAACAACACATATTCTCGGCGTCTTTCTTCTCCGGCCAATAGCTAAGCTCAAATCACAGCTCTCTGTCTGTCAGATGGAGCTCGATCTCCCTCTCCACCATCCCCAGAACAGTGGTTTCTCTTTTCCAAGGCGCACTCTGAAATGGCTTTGTTTTCCGACAGCCATTCAGTTGGCACCCTCAGCCGGGGCCTGCCAAGAAGTCCGCCTCCTCCGAGCTGGAGCCCGGGCCTGTTTACACAAACTCATCGGAGAAATATGGATGTATAATTATAGAGGCTGTTAGTTTTAATGTCGCATCCTCGCTGTGGAAACCACTGCATGCTTGGTCAGCTACGATGAGGGGCGGCTGATGAAACTCTGACTGGGGATGGCGTGAACATTTCTGCGGAGAGGGGAGAATAAAAAAGAAGGAGAAAAAAAAAGAGCTTCTTGATGGAATGGAATCAGTGCCGAGCAAAGCAAACAAAACATGAATCACGTGGCGGTGATAGAGTTTGCTGTGGTCGTCAGACGCATAAATACAGAGTCTAAATACTGCTCTGTAGGCCGGGACCAAGCCCGTTTCTGTGAATTCAGCTCGGTGGCAAAATGTCCGTGTTCCATTCCAGCACGACCACAGGCCCACAAACACAGTAACGGGAGCAGACAAACACACAGGAGGCGTGTGTGCGCACACACAACATAGGCATAAATAAGCACAAAGCCACATAAGCAAATTCAAAGACACTGTGTGTGTGTGTGTGTGTGTGTGTGTGTGTGTGTGTGTGTGTGTGTGTGTGTGTGTGTGTGTGTGTGTGTGTTTATATATGTATATTTATATATACATATATAAATATATATATATATATATATATATATATATATATATATATACACTCATAAGCTCGCTATAGCATGCAAATAGATGCTCACACCAAAAAAATCTATAATTCTCTCTTGGCACAGAATTGCTTGCGTCATAGAAGCTGCTGTATGCGTTGTGCATTTGTTAATGCACATTCAAAAGAATTTAGCTTAGCTGAGCGAAAGATATTCCCCGGGCGGCCGTCCCACGGGTGAGAAAGGCGTGTGTTGTCAGAGTTTGTGCCTGTGTATCGCGATGGATGGATGAGACGACGAAAAAAAAAAAAAAGAAAGCTCCATGTCTTCAAATAAATACGTGATGTGTTTGCGTTCGGGCCGCGCCGCCTCTCTCGGCGAGCTGATGATTTCGCAGACGGCAGTGGAACAATTTTTTTCTTTACCCCCACCCCCACACCCCATTCCAAACCCACAGGTTCAATTTATTTTTCTCTTTCCGTTCCTCTCTCTCCCTTTTGCTTCTGCAACTTAATCTGTCTCTCCCTCCGCCTGTGCCATTCCACCTATTTTCTCTCCTCCTTAGATCTCACCCCCTCCCCCCACCACCACCACCACCACCACCCACCCCCCCTTCCTCCTCTCCCCATCCCTCCTGCACAGTGACAGATTCTTCAGGAAATTGTTTCGAGTCTGCCAGACATTTCTTCTTTTTTTTTTTTGGTATTGTAGCTGTTTATTTGTGCTGGGGGCACCGTGGGGCCTCAGGAGCCTCGGTTTCTCCCCCACTGCTCTCGGACTGGAGGTTAAGCCTCCGAACTCTTCCACCGGCCTGGGCCAAAAAATACTGATCCTCGATCAGCGTGGCTTTACCGTGTAACTGATACCGGGGGATGAGGAGAGAGGAGCACCAGAGAGGATGTAATCAGTATGTGTGTGTGTGTGTGTGTGTGTGTGTGTGTGTGTGTGTGTGTGTGTGTGTGTGTGTGTGTGTGTGTGTGTGTGTGTGTGTGTGTGTGTGTGTGTGTGTGAGTGTGTTTGTATGTGTTTGTATATGTGCGTCAGCTGCCGGCTCTGTGTGTATTAGGATGTAATCAGCAGCGTTTTCTCTGTGGTCTGCTGTGCTCTCTGATTGGGGTTTTGGCGAATAGCAGGGGAAAGGGAGGGAAGAGTGTGTTTCTTTTCCTGCGTCTTGTGTTGCAGCCTGGCCCTCAGAGCTGGAGGAGCCTCGCTGTGGTTTGGAGCCGCGCTCGCAGCTCTGGCTCTTTACACACCAGCTACATCAGCCCCTCTATCTATTATATATCCGTCTGTCTGCCTGCCACTTCGTGCATCCAAATGTCTCACGTGTGTGCGTGTGAGCGTCTTCGTGCATCACAGACGCCCCTGATTCGGGTCCCATGTTGGCAGCAGTCAGCTTTGCTCAGTCACCTCTATGTTAGCAGGTACAGGAGATTACAAACCCTCCGGGCTACAGGCTCACACACACACACACACACACACACACAAACACGCACAAACACGCGTGCACGCTCGCAGGGACACACGCTCGCCCACACACACATGCGCTGTCCTCTCTCCTCTCGCTCTCCATCTCTGTCTTTGTTCTGCCGCTTGCAGATTTTGTTTTTGCGGACAACAGATGGGCTGACATCGACGCTCTCCTAAATAACAAGTACACTCTCTGTCTCTGACATCTCTCTCTCTCTCTCTCTCTCTCTCTCTCTCTCTCTCTCTCTTGCCGTGCATTCATCAGTTACACGATTCACTCGGTTATCAAGCAAAAATTGAATATCTTTAGGCTTGAGAGCGTCACTCGGACAAAACAACCTATTTGGAAGCATCGCCTTGTGATTGTGTTAGCCATTTCCCACTGCGGCAACGTGACGGCCTAAATAATGAACCCATAAATTTTTTTTTTTAAATTGTACATGGCGAGCATCATTAGTTGTATTCCCAACTCTTTTTGTGTTCCTCTAACCTGCTCGTCTCCTGGACAGCTTCATTACCCTGAGGCCAGTTTTCTCACCTGAGCCACAGCACTGTTGTCCCTCCTGGCACACTGCATCGCTGTGCCTTTCCCTCTTACTTAGAATACCTCATTGGGCTTTGTCTCGCATTGCCTATTTGCGATCTGGAAGCCTCTGAGCCTGTGGTAAGAGTTATTGTTTGTTTGTTTGTGCCCCATCTTTGATGAGAGTTATTGTGCCAAGGAACACAAGGCTGCTTCAGCTGTCATAACTCTCTTCTGGAGGCCAGATTGAAAAGGTCAGTGAATCGAAGCTCCTCTCCCCACAAAAGGATGAATGGACACAGTGTAGGAGCTCCACACACACATGCACACACACACACACACACACACACACATAGACGAAGCCGTACACACCTGTAGACGCACTTAGACATCTCCACGCATTTGCATGCAGACAGAAGCGCACACGCGGCCCCTGCGAGCCCATTTTTATTAACATGCACCAGCACGAGCGGCCGATTCTCTGAGGACGTTTCGTCCTCCTTCCTTTGGTGTTCGTTAACTTGTTCCAGGGCTTTGCCGCCTCTGGTTTCCCTCAGAGGGGAGTTTGCTCACAGATTAGCTCTTTAGTCAGTCTGGATCTTTGGAGTCTCATGGCCTTTGACATGCCAACGCTATCACCCGCCACATTCCGATCCATCCCAGCGCTTCTTTTATCAGGCAGTGCCGGGCTGATTTGTGGCCCGTGGGGCTTTTTTGGATCATTGAGGGCGACTCCTCTACCGGAGTCCACAGTCCCACACGACCTTTGTAGGCGACCACAAAGGCCAGAGAGAACCCGGGGTGGATCAGTTTTATCATCTGCTGGGATTTAGCGAGTGAACCATGGTTCACCTCGTGTGATTATCAGTGCAAATGAAGCAAGACCAAAACTTCAATGAGCCTCCTGCTGAGGGACAAGCTCACTAAGACCTTGTGTGTGCATCTGTCAGCTGATTACACACGTGTAACCTGACAATAGCAATACCACCCACTAATGTGGATGTTACTGTTTAGAGGAAATACCTGCTGGGATTTATAATAGGCTGTAGGATCAATGCAAGGGCATTGTAATGGACACAATAATGGGGTATTAAGATGTTATGGATATTATCCCTATCATCAAGCCAAATGTAAACATTTAAGACCTAAGACCTTTAAGTAACCTAACAAACCTGTGAGGATGACCTATTGAACCTATTGGATGACTTTGCAAAGTGTGGAACTCGCAGAGAAGTCCTTGATGCCTATTTTTAAATTGAATGCTATTCCTATACACCTAACATTGATGCCAAAAGGCTAAGAAGGGTCTTTTCCATCCTGACCCGAAGACCATTATCTGAAAACAACAATGAATACTTATTGTGTTCATATTTAACGATATTCAACATTGTGTAAAATATCAGCAGTACAAATAAATCCATATCAGACTTCTATCTTAAAAACAATATCAGTGGAAACCTTAACCTGCTTCCACTTCAGTTGGTGTGGTGATGTTAGCCTTTCTACACAGAGGTGCTAATAAATGAAAATTAAAAGAATGTCTAGAAGTGAAATACTACATTGTTGTGCATTTCCAAAATCAATGTGACTAAAGGATCAGTGCTTATAGATTCATTGTAATCTGTAAATTGTAATGGACATGTAATGACTATATAAGTTGTTATGCACATGTAGACTGACTATATAAGTTGTTATGCACATGTAGACTGACTATATAAGTTATTATGCACATGTAGACTGACTATATAAGTTGTTATGCACATGTAGACTGACTATATAAGTTGTTATGCACATGTAGACTGACTATATAAGTTGTTATGCACATGTAGACTGACTATATAAGTTGTTATGCACATGTAGACTGACTATATAAGTTGTTATGCACATGTAGACTGACTATATAAGTTGTTATGCACATGTAGACTGACTATATAAGTTGTTATGCACATGCAGACTGACTATATAAGTTGTTATGCAATGGTTTTACTGGTCCGCCCCACTTGAGATCAAATTGGGTCATGAACTCAAATGAGTTTGACACCCCCTGCATTAGATGTTTTCTGGCTTCTATAGATAATTCAATAATTTATTTTTGGCTTTTATTATATATATGCTATCCAACCCAAACATCCAATGTACTCATTATGTCTCTCTTATTTAGAAATGTTTGGACATATTTCATGCAGCCACTTCTTAGCAGTTCATTTCAGGGCAGTTACTCTTAATGTTGACACTTGTCTCGTTTTTTTCTCTCCACCATTTGTCATGGCATTCTCCCCCCACCCCCCACCCCACCCCAAACTCCCCAGTATAATGGACGGTTAATGGAGAGTGAAAATTGAATAATATGCTCCATTTCTTTGTGTTTGACTTCCTGTAATGGTCTGAACCCCCGGACATGACCGAAGGCTTTTAATTTGAAATAGCAGCAGGAAGCTGTACGTCAGCTTGACAGAAGCTCAGATAACGTGGCAAACGATGGCGGATTAGACAAGTCGCTGCTATAGATTAAATCAAGAACATGAATCCATTAGTGGAAGAGTAGGTTGAGAACAGAGCCCATCATATTCCTGTGGTAAGGGAAACACCGGGGCCCATGATGGGATTAATGAAACACTAACGCGGTACTTCCCTGTCTTTACAAAGGAATAAACTCTGTGTACTCATTGCTAGCTACACACACGGCCGCACAATAAAGCCCCATGCGCACACACACACACACACACATTAGCTAAGCACGAGATAAAGAGTAACTTGCAACTCCCACATGAACAATATTAACCTTTAGCTCTTGAGCGTGTGTGTGTGTGCGTGTGTCTTTGTGTGTGTATGTGTTACATCTCTCCTAACCTTTCGCTCTGACCAATAGGAAGGTGCAATGGCATTTTTTTCTCTCTGACCCAGTTTTCCCTCTGCTTATTTCTCTGAACACGCAACATTTCAGCTGCTATTAGTGAAATGATGCACTGTCTGAGACGGCAGAGGCAAGTGTGTGTGTGTGTGTGTGTGTGTGTGTGTGTGTGTGTGTGTGTGTGTGTGTGTGTGTGTGTGTGTGTGTGTGTGTGTGTGGGCTCGCGCTGGCTGTTTGTGTGGTTTGTGTGTTTTGTGTGTCGCTCTGAGGGCATGTTTGTTCACCTGTTAGTTATTGTGTATTCAAGGGTGTTAATGTGTGTGTGCCCTGAAGGGCTGTGCCAGTTTAAAAACAGTAATAATCTTATAAATGATCAGTGATATTCACTGCAAACAAAGCACACTAACGGTCACATTACTCTGAAATGTTTTGTTTTTTTTCCTTTTATGGCCGAGTCCGGGCTTTCAGATGTACACAACTGCCCGTCATCTGAAGCGGAAAGAGCTGCTTCGGGCCACTTCTCCAGGCTGTTTTCCCTCCTGTTTTTCCCCCTGCACATGATTTGTTTAAAACTGCTGAGGTTTTCTGCGGCTGCAGCTCGATGATATCGGTGAAAAGAGCCATTACAGCCAATTAGCTACTCTGTCATTAGGGAGGGTTGTGTGGGCTTCTGGCAACTTCTCCGCACAACAGAATACATTAGAGCTGAAATAGCTGCTAAAGTTGAAATAGCTAATATCTAAAAATGTTCCACATTAGCAACAACAGAGTACTGGTGGGCTGGATTTCTGCAGCCAGCGTGGTTATAAAATTAATATTGGACACCGCTGTCGTTGCCTCTCATAACTTTAATGCTATATGCAACGGCTCATAGCATTATACGCTGTAAATCCCCATCCCTCAGGTTACGCTGCTTTATTGTGCCAATCGACCGCATTCAAAACTTCTATGATCTGAACTCCCTGCGGTGCCCACCTGTCAGATTATGGGGTTTCAGCTCAGAAGCGTGTGTGCACATCGTGAGCAGGCCTTTATTTCGTGCGGATGTGCGTGTTTGTGTGTGAAGGGAAGAGGCGAGTGTGGGGGTGGGGGGGGCAGGAGTGCAGGAGAGAGAGGTTCAGGATGTGATGTACTCTAAGATGAGTGTGCCTGCATCTGTCATGTCTGAGTGTGCTCAGTCTGTTCGTGTTTGAGACAGATGACTTGCTCCGCTCCCCAAGGTCCTCCTGTTATTCTGCGTCCTTTATCTCCTACTGATCCGACAGACGGCCTGCACCGTGTGTGCACCTTTCTTTGTTTTTGCGCGGGCGTATGTGTGCTTTTTCTTGTGTGCACGGACAACAGTGTTGTCCTCTGTCTTTGCGTGGGCAGATACTAGGGAGAAGTTTCAATGTCGCGTAAGGGCGCACTGGGTTTGCAAGGTTAGGAAATGGAGAACGGGAAAGTGCAACGGTGTAAAAGCCATGCTGTCCGCCGGATTCACCGGAGAAGTGACACACAGACACCCTCATCTAAATGATGCAGAGGCTCTCTGTGTCTGCGGGCTGTGAGTCTTGTAGAGACACACACACTCTCGGATACACACACATACTTATACAGAGACACTTTGGGAGCTGCTGACAGGTCCTCTGCAGAGGTTAAAAGCTGTCATAAGTAGTCTTGAAGCACGAGCCCCGTGGTGCCGGCCATGGAAGTATGTAATGCCTGACCTTTGGCCCGGTAATCTGGGACTGTACTGACTGATGTACAAGGACCACATATACACACACACACACACACACACACACACACACACACACACACACACACACACACACACACACACACAAGTAAGAAAAATCAACAAAATCACCAAGGAACATTCAAACAATTCCAAACATTTGTAAATATACATGCGGGAATACAAAGTCACGCTCATGCACATATCTGTCTAAGCATGCACGCACACTATGAAACAGATAAATGTAGACACACGCACACACATACATACTCAAATGTACACAGATGCACAGGGGCCAAAACACACACAAATCGAGGGAGTCAGGGGAGCGTGTAAGTAATGGTGAGTGTGAGTAAGAGAGAAGCAGGCTGGCAGACACACACCACACACACACACACACACACACACACACACACACACACACACACACACACACACACACACACACACACACACACACACACATAGACGCACGCAATCCAACACTTGCATATGCTTCCTCCGCTTCACAGAGAGAGATCACCTCCCACTTCTTCTTCTCTCCAAACTGAGCTTTCCTCCTCCTCCTCCTCTCAACTCCTCACTTCATCACCTCCTTGCCTATTCCCTCGCCGACATATGCACGCATGCACCGGCGCACACTCACACACACACACACTCGCACGCAAGCACACTTCAGACAGATCAGGTCTCACCCCCTCCCCGGATCGTACGCTCCCTTGTCTTCAAAAAGGAATCTCCCGCTTCCTCTCCTGCCCCTCCTCACCCCTCACCCCTCACTCCTCTTTCCATCCCCTCTCCAAACACCTAACCCCCACGCACACACACTCACACCTCTCTCTCTCCACTTCACCTTCCTCCCTCACCCCTCCACAGTACCACCGCTCCTCCCCAAGGCCCCCCACCCCACCCCACCCCCACCCCGCTATTCCATAGTGCTCTCTGCTGGAAGGATTTAGAGGTACCCTGTAATTTTGGTGCCGGAGGAGCTCTTAAGTCCTGCCTGATCTTCTGGCTACACAGGCAGCCAATGTGTGTGTGTGTGTGTGTGTGTGTGTGTGTGTGTGTGTGTGTGTGTGTGTGTGTGTGTGTGTGTGTGTGTGTGTGTGTGTGTGTGTGTGTGTGTGTGTGTGTGTGTGTGTGTGTGTGTGTGTGTGTGTGTGTGTGTGTGAATATCTATTTGTGTGTGTGCCTGCACATGTCATGTGTGTCATGTGTGTGTTTCAGTGTGTGTTTGCTTCCGTTGGGCCAAGTGCTTACATGTCTATATATTTTTTTGCAACCATTTTCAAACTGGGGTTGTATTTATGTGTGTGCGGCCGTGCGTGTATTCGTGTGTGTGTGTGTGTGAGAGAGAGAGAGAGCAGTCTAATCAGGACGCAGGAGAGGAGCTCCCCCTCTGGCTGTATACTGAAGCAGTGAGCTGAGCAACAGTTGTGTGCACTGGGCCGCTAACCACCGCAAACCTTGACACTAATACTGCTACCTGCTAATGGTACGCGTAGGAAAGCAGCTCCCGGGAACAGGCAGCACGCGCTGATCTCAGAGCTGCTACATGGCGATGCTTAGCAAAAACCCGAAAAAGCGGGAAAAAAACAACTCTGTTGAACATGTAGATGAGAAAATCAGCTGCGCGCCATTGACCTAAATTTAATATTGGATTTGCAAAAAATAGCCTGTAAAAATGTGCAGCGCCGGAGTCGAAGATGTGACTATTTTATATTGTCTGCCAGGTTTTATTATTGAAAAGATGACGAGGAGCAACCATTGGCCGAGCCAAGCCCCAGATTCGTCTGAGATGATATGAAAAGTCATGAGTTTTCTTTGCCAAACCCGTGCAGGAGGCTACGAGAGAGACGGCGAGCC
The DNA here is from genome assembly GCF_027596085.1 of Anoplopoma fimbria. Taxonomy (NCBI): domain Eukaryota; kingdom Metazoa; phylum Chordata; class Actinopteri; order Perciformes; family Anoplopomatidae; genus Anoplopoma; species Anoplopoma fimbria. Next base: position 7,372,500 of record NC_072452.1, on the reverse strand, counting down.
AGAGGTTGGAGGTTGATGACTGATTTCCATTTCTATTCCTAGGACAAAGAAACGGAGGGCTGATGGGCGAGGACATCTATTTAGATCCATTTCATTCTGCCGTAATCAGGCTTTAGCCATGGCCTAATACTGAGGATTAGAAAAGGTTCAAAGTGCAAACATCTAGATCCCCCAGTATTATTCCAGTCTGCCAACCTCACTCTGCATGTGTGTTAGTGTGTGTGTGTGTGTGTGTGTGTGTGTGTGTGTGTGTGTGTGTGTGTGTGTGTGTGTGTGTGTGTGTGTGTGTGTGTGTGTGTGTGTGTGTGTGTGTGTGTGTGTGTGTGCTTGCACGAGGCGTGCTCGCATGCGTGCCAGATCTGCTGGGGAGGGTTATCTCTGGAATCAGGCCCATAAACCTAATCTAACCCTCTCTGTGCTCATTCAGGAGTGAAATATTTCGTTCAAATAGGCTACTTCTCCCCACTTCGACTCCGGTGCGCTAATGTAAACAAATACCGAGATTGGAATTTGGCAGGTCTGAGAAAATAGCCCCGGTTCTGCTGTGACACTGTTGTTTGATACAGGAGACCGGCTCTGTTTGCTTGTTTTTTCTTGATGCTAAGTGTGAGTGATCGGAATCGTGGTCGTGTCTGTTTATGTGTTGAGCTCCTTTCTTCTTTTTTTAGTTTTCCTTTTTTTTTTTTTTTTTTTTTCCTTTTTTTTTATATTTGAAAATGTAGGCATTATTACTGCCGGCGGTTACTGTGACTACCCGGGCCCCTGCTCTGCTCGGCTCGGCTCGTCTAAGTGGAAGTCTGAATGCTGTGGAGAATGAGGGGAGGGGGGGTGCGGTGTGCGAAAGGTAGCCAATGAATGTCACCTCTCATCCACTTTCTCATTAAACAACCTGCTCTCTGTCTGTCACATGGGCTGTATCTATCCCCCTTCGTACGGTGCTTTGGGGCAGATGTTGCGCACGAGAGCATGCGCGCACACACACACACACACACATATATACGTACACACTGTATGTAAGCCAGCAGCCCCTCCTAGGCAGGACAGGAATAATAAGCAGCCAGATGATTCATGATGGAAATGGGTGTGTGTGTGGGGGGTGTATTCAGCAGGACCACCTGAGTGACCTCATTTAGCAGACCTGAGAATAAATATAGACCTTCACGTCACACTTTAGCCTCGGCTCGCGTCGCCTCGGCCGGTCAGCGCCCGCATCTCGCACACGTCTCCCACTCTTTGCACCTTTGGGAGCCGCCCTTCCGCTCCCGCATCCCGAACGTCCTTGTAAAAAATCTGTGTGCATTCACATATGCATGTTAATGCGCTAGCGGCAGTGGTATGCATGTGTAGCATTGGAACGGGAGCCTTTGTTGCAGGCCAGCTCTTTCCCCAGTTAGGCTTTTCTCTTGGCTGACACATTTTGTGCTGTAGATATTTCCCAACATCAACATTTGGCACCTGGTTTCTCTTATGACTTCAGCAGCTGTAGATCTTTTGTTCTCCCACTAGTCACTCTGCGGCCAGTGATCCACACCCACAAAGAGGGCCTTAAATCATACAAAAAAACAGCTTTGGAGCCTGACCGCTTTATTAAAAAAGAGCAACATTCCTTCATGCAATGACCAGCTCGGTCGGTATTCTGGACTCCTCGCGCTGAACCGGTTTGTTCCACTAAATCATTAGCAGCAGAGGGGGGAGTTTTTCTTTGTTCTTCATCCTACGGTTTGCTTTATCCCCTTGTGTTTTTATCTCCGCCGCGACACACAGGAAGACCCAATTCCCTAGTTTCCTCTTTCCAAAACACCGATGATGACCGTCAGCCTTTTAATATCTGGGAATCCAGATTTGGATTAACGTCAGTAGCGTAGAGGGAGAGGAGCTTTCAGATTAAAAAAAGAGCTGGCAGTGTGTCCTTGTTGTGGAGAACGGTTAGGGAGTTTGAGAAACGAGTCTGGCAGTTATTGTTTTTGAATGAACGCTGACATGATAAATGTAACTACAGTGATATCACACAAGATAGAATGACAAACACAGGAGTGTGTGCTGCAAGATTTCCTTTTTTTTCACTGCGCATTGGTTAATGGACTCACCAGTTGTTTCTGGAGTCAATTTCCATCTTGAATAGTGCTTGAAAGATGTAAGGACATAAGGAAATGTATTTAGAATCGGTCCCGGTTAATCGGATTATGACTTTCCATCGGTACAGTAAATGCCTTGAATCATTTGACGTTCTAAAACGGCCTGAGCACAAACAACATTTAAAGTGATCATCCCTCCATAAAACCCAGCTCTCTTTCAGTTGTTTGTCCAAACACAAACCTCGGAGGGCCAACATTATGCCACATCAGCTGCCGAGCCTGTTCAGCCAGCCTGAAGGAACAGCTAATTTAGATGACAGAAGTAAGTTAACACTGAGAAGATTTGCTCCCCCTGAGTGGATATTAAATTCAAAGCATTACGCTCACTCTTACTCAGATTATTCCTGTGCCTTTTTCAGCTTGATCTTCAAAGAGCTCATTTTTTTTGCATAACCTTGCCCTGGAAATTTTTTAAAATTGAAAGAATATATCGGGCAGTAAAACAGCAGGGTGAGGTCAGCCATCGGGGGCAGCGTCTGGGGCCATTCGGGGCTGTGAGACAGTGCGCCTCCAAGACTGGAAGCAGGCATGTTCACCTCACTGTCTTTGAATGTTCCCTTTGGAAAGAGACATGCTCCCTGCATAGGCTTTACATAAATCACAAGACTCACTTAGCCTTGAGTGTTCATTCACATTAATGTCCCGCGTAAATTGTAAAATCTTTTTGTTCCTGCTCTGCTCTCGGCAGGGCCTGGCCCCCATCGTATATATTTCAGTGTCCGGCTCACTCAAGCCGTGTTGAGTCTACAGCTGGGGGGGATTTGCCAAAGAGCTCCTGTCACAATGTTATCGCAATCATTCCTCGCAAATTATCACGTACTCCGGCCACACTAACAAAATGTTGTGGTTCCCCCTCGTAATCCGGAGCCCGAGTATGATCTGATAATGTAACATAATATTAGTGCAATTCATTATTTAGCTTTCTCCAATTGCGCCAGGAGTACAAAGCTGAAATCCCACAGGGCGACAAAATGTCAACATTAATAATACTTCGGAATGACAAGGCATGAATCAACCTGATGATCGTTTTCCATGGCAACAGAGCCGGTATTTCAGCACCTCTGGAGTTTATAGCAGGGAAATGCATGTAGAGACATTGACATACCATACCAGGGAGGGTAAGTATTTACCCTCCATGCTTCCCCCACCCCCCACCCTGTCTGTAGCTGAGTCTGCCTCTCTTTGTGTCATCATTAGATAAGCACCCTCTCCAAGACTATCTCATCATAATGAGGGTGCCATCTGAAGCAATCACCCAGGGAGATGGTCATTGAGTTAAGAGGGGGGTGCAAGGGAGGGGTAGAGTCAGATAGTGCAGATAAAAAACCAAATGAAGAGAGTGAAAAAGCAGAGAGGGTTTAGAGAGAGAGAGAGAGAGAGAGAGAGAAAGAGACCAAGGCGGATAATGCGAGGAAGAGAAACAAAAGCATTTCAGAGGAAGGGAGTAAGTTGAAACAGCAGACTAAGCGGAGATGGAGATTGTTCGGGGAATTCCAAAATTAGAGCTGCCATCGCATGCGCCCACACAGGCGCACGGCCACACACACACACACACGTGCGCGCGCGTGTGCATGCAAGCACACACAACCGCCTTGCGCTGGCCGCTCAGTGTTAAGGTCAGAGTCACACTCTGTCTCCCTAGGTCATTATCATGGGCCCTGAAATAGACAGCCAATTGTGTCACAGTGTCTGAAGTGAATGTGACATTGAATAAACAACCTCGCTCAAGTCCGGGCAGATCGCGCACTTTAAAACAAATGGAGGGAGGCCGACACAAACACACGTACACACACCCACACACAAACACTAATATAGAAAGGGACACACACACAAACATTAAGGGAGGCATTTAGCTCTCGGCGCTACCAGCAAGTAATGACACATGTGGCTCAGAGGGAGTAAGCAGCTCGAAGGACTTGGCAAGCAGCTGGAACTCTGGCTGGCATGTCTCACCGTTCAAGTATGCACAGACAGAAAACACTCACACACACACACACAGGTCTGACCACGGTCCTCCCTCAGTAGACTTCTAATGTTGTTCCATTCATTTGACTTCACTTTATTGTGTTAATGAGAGATACCGTCGAGAGGAGCTGGCGGTTGATTGAGGGTGAGAACGGCTAATCACTGGAACAGCTAATCAGTGCTTGTCGTAAATATTGATTAGTTCTGTGCGTTATGGACGTGCTCATTAACCAGTGTGTCATCTTCTCTCCTCTCCTCCTGCTTCTCTTTTCTTCCCCCACCTCTCCTTGTCCTTCACCCCTTCCTCTCCCTTTCTCCTCACACCTCATCTCCTTTCTCTCCCCCTCCAGCAACCTCCAACGGTAGCGTCGAGGGCCTGGAGAACCGGGAGGGAGGCGTGTGCAAGAGCAGAGCCATGAAAGTCATCATGAAAGTCGGGCAAGGTATGTGTGCGCTCACCTCGCATGTAGAACACAATACGGCGACGCTGCCTTAAAGCCGTGTTTGACTTTGGTGTGACATTTTCATCTATCGCCACGGGCTCCTAGTGTGACTTTGTCTGCCACCGGCCTCCGTCAGGACATGCTCGAAAGAACTGTGTTAATGTATTTTTGACTTGTTTTGATAGATTTTTTTGGTACGACGTCTTTCAAGGCATTACTTTGGGTTTGGTGGTAGTTCAATACAACCATTTATTGACTTCCAGTGGTGTCACATCTTGATAATATGATCATATCATTCTATCATTATAGAAAAATTCAGGTGTCCAAATAATGATTCCAAGCAAAATATAAGATTTGTTTGCTACTTATGGAGAGTTTTGTTAAATGCATAACAATGGAAAGCGGTTTATTTTTATCTAAAATAATTTATTAATATTTAACGGTTTTATAAAGTTGAGCTGTGATTTTGTAAACATTTGCGATTGATATATCCAAACAGAAAATTAACAACTATTTAAAAATATAGTAGTGAAATTTAAACACATGCCAAATAGGTCATAACACAATATAAATACCTTGAGAAATGAGTAGTGTCATCATTTGCTTCTTTATCTAAAAAAATTTAAATAGCAATACTTAACACTTCACTTCGTAGCATTAATACGCAGTATGGATATACTTACTAAATAGTTTATATCACGGTAGAATGTGGTTGTAAGGAATTAGGACATTTAAAGGGTTTGTTAATGTCTATTTCAACAGTTATAATTACCCATACAAACCATCCATAACTGGTTTATGAATATTTAATGTATGATTGATAACATAGAATATTCATATTTAATAATATGTGATTACACACACAAACACATCCCTACATATCGTGGCCTACATGGAAGGAGTTTGTTTGAAGTTGTTGAATAAAATGAATACAAATATGTTGTATTTATAAAGGACTTCATTCAAAGAAATGTATGCAATATTACTTCAGTTTATTTAATTAATGAATATAAATCACAATCATTTGATACAGAGGGACCTATTTTTTTAATATTATTATTATATCGTTAGTCATTCATTATCTGTCTAAACACCAGGAGTTAAGTTGATCAAAAACACATTATCACACTATAAGTGTACAAATACATCATCGTGTTTTACTGTATCTAATACAAACCATTTAGTATTAATGTTATACTGTTTACTGATGCTAAAAAGGTGGTCAAATTAATTATTACTAAGTGTTCCAGCTTTAAATTACATTCGAAACATTATTTATTTTGTCAGTTTCAAAGTAATTTGTTTATATTTACCATAAGAAAAGATTCTGCCATATACTATCATATGGAGGTAACCATTGCTTTAATATCTCTGGTTGTGTCAGGCCATTGAAAGCAATGTTGCAAATCAATAAGCAGGACTGCTTTATGGACTGCAGTATTGGATTTACAGGGTTTCTGCGTCAATGTGATGAAGTGCACTGATTAGATTAGGTATATAGTTAGGTATACGTCTGCCACCTGGTTTCTACAATCAGTTGAATATGTAGTAAATCAATATCATGCTGTAACATTACATATGCTGTGATACACGATTTTATTCACACTTCCCCATCTTCTACTTGTCATAAACAGTGGTTTTGACCAATTATTTTCATACTTATAAACAGTGTGTGCAAATGGCGAGAGAAACCCTAGACCAACGAAATAAGAAATGATCATGCTTAAAAATGTGAGAAGGCCTCTGATATCCCTCAGCTGTTATTCCAGATTCTCATAAAGTAATCACAGAATGAAAATGTGTTTGAAATCCATATGTAAGTGCACGGCCGGGGTAAGTCATCTAAAAATGCTGGGAGTAAACAAGCCCGCTTTGTTTAGATATCCTTGGACACAACATTTGGTTCGCATCATACTTTTCACTTTGAGACGCAGTTTTTGCTCAATATGTGGACGTCTATATCCTGAATGTGACAGTGCACAGTACACAGATGTGTTACTCTCTAAACATTCCCCCCCCATCCTCCGCGAGGTTGTTTTGACCGAAACAGACACTAACCGCCGTATGAGAGGAACATCTGCCCATCACGATGAGCTGATTGCGGCTTAAAAGCTCGTTCTCAACATGTCAAGAATAAACCGAGACTTGCTGAAAAATCTGTAGAGTGTGTGTGTGCAAATCTGTGTGCAGATATTTGAATGTTGGCCACTGTGATGGCAGCAGCGGATCCTGGCAGTATGTGGGAGAATAGAAGCTAACAAGCTGCTGATGCTAGCAAGGTCCACGTTGCAACAAATTCAGCAGATACAGTGAAAAAATACCCGCAACAATCTCTGGGAACAGACAGGCATGGCATTATCTTTCCATATAGGTCAATTTGAGCATCCGACAGGCCGGGATTGCAACACCATCGCCGCATGAATGCAGGGCAGCACAGGCTTTTACAATACACCATTAACTAGGAGAGAAAAAACAAATCCCTGAGCTCACGTTAATGGAAGTTGAACGGAAATGTCTTATTCGAGGAAAGTTCCAAGAAAGTTCCCTCTCAGCTCGAGTCTGATTCCGTGGCTGCCGGCTGTTCCTCAACTTCGCCACAGCCGTGCGCTCATTTAAAAAAAAAAAAAAAACGGTCAGAAGCGAGCTGTCACTCAAAAATCTTTGTGCCCTAAAAACCTTGTTTGAAAGGATGCTACTGGCCCAGCTGCTACTACTTTTGAATCTATTTCTGTGAGCGGAATATTTGATGCATAATGTGCCCATCCAACCCAGTAACTATTAGGGGAAGGGCCATTAGAAATTAGAGCGTCCACTGAAACTTTGATTTAGCTGCTGTGTATGACTTCTAGGGAAGTTAACATTACACTGGGGAAAAAAAGGGCTCTTCAGTAATAAGTAAAAAAAATGAAAAATGAATACAAGATTTGTTTTTGCTTATATAAAGAGATGATAAAGATGTATTGAAATAAGATGTAACATTTAGGCCATTCAAAATAAATAACTACTTAGAATTAGCTGGGAAAAACTTATTTTTAGATATATTTTATAAGTTTTAGGAAGTGTTGTTTGTCATAATAATCCTCAGAAGTAGTCATTTTTCAATTAAAATTACATTCAAGATGCATTGTAAAAAGACAAGCTCCTATATCCCACTGAAATGTCATTTAATAGACACATATACTTAATAAGATAGTATTTTGCGAGTCTAAGGTTGCTCTAACAATTATTTTCAGTTAAAATTACAATATTGACGATTATTTTATTCACTTATCGATGAACTTAAATACAAACAAATGCAATGTAATACCGCCGAGCCCAAGATGACGTATTTAAACTGCTGTTTTAATGTGAAAGTGACGGAATGTACAATTACTGGTACTATTCTTCAGAACAAAGCTACAAAGATAAAAGGCTACTTACGTCAATACATTAATGCATCGGTCATAACAATACAATGATATAATAACCATAATAACTCACAGGGGCCAGGTTCCTACATTGAGGAGGTTTACTTTTAATACTTGTATAGTTTTATCTATGCAGTGTTTTCAATCAAGGAATTTTACTTTTAATGGAGTATTTTCACAATTAAGTATTGATACTTTTGCTTTGGTAAAACTTCCTCCACCACTTTCATCTGACCATTTAATGATGTTCTGTTTACAATCATATATGATAAAGAAAAGCATCTCAGCAGTTCCTCATTAACCAACAAATCATTCCAGCTGTAGTTACCATAAAAAGCAATATGGCTGAAAGAGTGATATATTTGACTGACTCTATTGGTGCGAAAAGGATGCTTTGATTAGTTGACAAACTTTTCTTTATTACCAATTAAGCATTTTAGGAATTTATCGAGCAAAAACAATTGCTGGTTGTAGCTGAAATGTGGAAACGTTCTACTTTTTCTCTGTTCCCTTTAACCATAAATTGAATATATTTGTCTTTTGGCCTGTTGGTCAAACAACCCCAGTCTTTTGAAGATAAAGAACCAATTATTATTTTGCAGCCCTCGACTCTACCCTCTGCATCCACACTGGATGTTGATTCAATTAACACAAAACATCCGGGCCTCAGCTTGGCTCTGACCCCACATGCTATTGTGTTAAAGCTACGTTTCCTTCTCCTCGGCAGCTGAATGCCAACACTTCCTGCAGCCAAGTCCCCGAGATCTTCCCATATGTCCACTTGCGCCCTTTTGCACTTTGCTCTGTGGAATACATCTCGGTGACTCATGCCAGTGTGCACATTCTTCCGTAATGTATTTTCTTGTGGAGACACTCCCATGCCTAATCACGTTGAATCATCGCTTTTGTGGGAAATTATGCGCCCTGACACGTCAATATGTAATTGTGCTTTAAATGCCTCGTGTTCCGCCTTTTGTCTCTATAGAAAATGCGAAGTGAAGAGGAAGCACAATTGATTGCAGGAGAAACAAGAGGAGCCCATATTTTATACATTCATCTCTGTTCAGCGCTCTCTTTCCCCTCCACCACATCATGTCACCGCGCTCATTAGAAATATGTTGACTCACCACCTAGCACGCACCTCTCTCTCCCCCCCCATCTCTCTCTCTCTCTCTCTCGGTCTCTCGATCATTGTCTCCCTCACTCTCACTCTCACTCCTCCTCTCCCCCCCCCGTTCCCCCTCCCCGCCTTCTCCCCTCCTTCTGGCGGGTTTGGCAGTTCTGAGGTAGTTGCTGTCTGCATAGCTAAGGGAAATGTCAGCAGTACACACACACACACACACACACACACACACACACACACACACACACACACACACACACACAGAGAAAAATGGGTCAGAACATTAGAACGCTACCCCGCACATGCTCAGTGGTAGACACACAGTGTTGGGGCTATACGAGAGAATCAGATCACTGTGTCCCCTCGCATCGGCTGCCATACATGAATGTTCCCCACTTCTCACTCCTGTCTTTTCTCATCAATTATTGACGGAGCACAACAGCTCACGGCTAGGTTCACCGCTGCTGCAGTCGGTGCGGAGCAATGCGGTGGTCTGGACGTGGAAGAGATAGAAGAGATCAATTTGTTAATAGTGAGGTTATGTTTGCCAAAAAAAGAAAAAACATTATTGCCCACGATTTTATCTCCCTCTTTGTCTTTCCTCTTTCCATATCCCCCCCCCCCCCCCCCTTTTTTTTTTCTTCTCTGTCTCTCTTTTCTATCGTTTATATCTTCCAGACTTCCCATACCCGAGTCATTTCCCTTCTCGAGGCTCAGCCAAACTGAGGGGGAAATAGAGAATAGACTGCTAAACTGTCAGGCCCTATTCAGACACACACACACACACATATGCACTGTCACACACATGCCACACAAACTTGCCATGAGGGACTCGTATGTAAATTGCCTCCCCACACACTCCCTCCTCTCTGTTTCTCACACACGCCCCTCTGAGCAGGCCTTCGGGGCTGTTGCAGATAGTGCATCTGATAGTGTTCTGTGGAATCCATCAGACCGGCTACGGTAATAGTTTGTAACTATCCTCCGTCTGCCGGCCCTGCCCTCGTAAAACGCCACCGCTGCCGCTGACCCACCAGTGTGTTTACCGCGCAGAGACTTCAAAGTGCGTGTTCTGAAACCACAACAGACAGACAGATAAACCGTCTGTTTCCTTTGCATTCCCCTCAGAGCTTATACAACCTCCTCTCCCCGTCTCCCCCCACTTCTCCTCCCGTCCTCCCATTTTCTCCTTTTCAGAAGTGTGGCTTCTTCCAGGCAGAGTTAAATCCAGAGCAATAAATAAGACATATTATGGCCTTTTAACGTGATGAATAATGTAAAACAATAAAAAGTTAATATATAACTACTTTACCCTCATTCTGCCATGCCTAAGTGTATTGTAAGTATATTCTAGGTGTGGGCTTGTGTGTGTGTGTGGGTTTGTGTGTGCATGCCCCTACGCTCTCATGAATGTGTCAGTGTTGGGAATGCCTGTCTGAGTGTTTGCTGAAGGAGCTGCTGATGTAGATGTGAGCTCATTTTTTACGACAGGACAGGGATACTGGCGTGTTTCACAGACGTTCGCTGACTTGTCCTTCCTCTTTTTTTCTGCTTTCATCTTCACTTCTTAGACGCTTTCAACACATGCAAAGATAACCTTCTCTGTGTCTAAAAGATGTATCAGAAGATAATAAAAAAGAATCCTTTGCCGACGCAGGGGGAAACAGTCGTTGTAATTCAGCGCATGCAGCTTTCCAAGGCTGAGTTTCTGTGTGTTTTGTGTTTCCCACAGTCCCGAACGCAGCAAACCCCGTGGCTCCGGACGCTACAGAGAACAACGCCATACCGGAGTCCAGTCCCAGTCCGCCTAACCAGGGTCGGATTGGGCCCGAGATGCCAGGAAACACTGGTGAGTTGATTGACACTAAACCCCAAAACTGCAGCCTCAGACTCTTTGTAGAGTGCAAATATTTTAGTAAAATAAAGGTTTTTGAAGTGTAAAAAAAAAGGGAATATTCACAGCTTCAAGGCTTCCTCAAATAATTTATCACATTTAGCCTGAAAAGAGAAAATAAAAATCATAGTTGAGTCTCCCACAGTAAGTATTCTCTCATATGGCTTTTTCATGCCTCAGGCATTCCTTTGATATCTGGGGGGGTCAAAGTGCAAAAAAAAGATGTAAAACCAAATGTTATAAGGAAAAAGGATTAAACTCACCAAAATTCAGTCGTCAATAAAACAATAAGTAACCACGCCCAAAACAAATGCAGCTCACCCAGAATCCCTTTCTTATTCATACTGTACACAAAGTTTGAGCTGTACCCAAGGAGACTCAAAGGCATTCCTCTTTATTATATTTCTATTTAAACCTCATTAGAATTGCAGATAAATGAAGATTAAAAGCCAAGATAATTGAAGGAGTCACTCCAGCCCCCTCTGAGGCTCTGTTCCCTCCTCCTTTACCTGTTTTCACCGGAACCTTTCATAACTTCCTTCCCACAGAAGGGACCACTGCTCAACTTTTTGACTTACTCCACAACTTTTATATGCAACTAACTTCCCCCCAAAGTACAGACCGCTCTGCTTGTCCCAATGTGATAAGCTGCCCTCATTTAATAATTGCTTATTTGACATTAGTTGCTCCATAAAAAGATTTCCTAATGTCACTTTTCCCCACACCGGGGCTTTTACCTGTCTACCATTGTTAGATCAGTGATTATGTCAAGTGAAGGAGTGGAGGGCGGATTGAAGGACGTGTCAGTGCGGTTTGAGGGGCTGATATTTCAGGAATGAAATGTCTGACAGCCCCCTCTCCGGCTCCCTCCCAGCGCCCAGAATGTACGAAATTCCTCGCGCCTCTGATTTCAGCGATAAGCCCGAGATCGGTAGCTTCCAGTGATGTCATTTAGCCGTGATAAGGCGTAAGGCGCAGTTATCCCCTCCCTCGGTAAATGGTTAAGTGCGGAGTGGTCAGCCGAGTGCGGAGACACAGTCATTAGCGGGGATGGCAGTCTCCGGAGCTACAGGGCTTTTGTGTGCCTGTTGGGGGGGGGTTGGAGGGGTTGGAGGGGAGAGGCGGGGTCATGGACAGTAAAGAGGCGGTGCTGGTGGTGGTGGTGGGAGGAGGTGAGTGCTGCTCTTTGGCAGCAGCTGCATGCATACATGGAAAACAGATTTGGTTCCTCTCAGATTTCAGTCACTAGAGGAGCCAGTCACAGACCCCCCCCCCCCCATTCCCACCCCCTCCTTCCTCCCCCCCCCCTGTCCTGAACCCCAGAGACAAAGGGACAAAATAAAATCAGATGTTCAGATATGCTCCTCATTATTTTATTTTATTTTTTTCCATATCTCACTTGGCCTTCACCGTACAAACATGGCCCCCGACCTGTCACACAAGTTGCCAAGTCCCGGCCTTATCAGAGCGGGAATCTTTGTCATGTGGAGTGATGTCTACAGATTTCATTAGGAGTCTATTTTGAATGAGCTAATTCAATTAAATCACATCAGTGGGGCTGTTAGTCGTGTAGGGCAGACAACAAACGGGGATGTGATCACAGTTGATTTAGGCACGGAGCAGCAAGATCTGCACATGACAGGAGTGGTTTACTGGAAATTATATTATCCTCCGATTGTTCCGCAGTCTCTGGAGGGACTGAATGAAAATGATTTGGTTGGGCAGAGGCGCCGACTCTTACCCTCCCCTTCTGTTTGAAAGAAAGAAATCTCAAAATAATGTATCTAACTATAAAGCAACGGATCTCTGTCTGTCTGGATATCTCGACAACCGTTCATCCGATCTATTCCCTCTTGGCGGCCGTTTTTCCTGTTGACCCAAAGGAGTGCAGTGTCGAATTTGGTGCAACTTGGACACGTGACACGTTCAGTATTAATAAACTTTGAATAAACAAGCACACAGCCCTCTGTGTAGCAGCGGAGGCCGAGATTTGGGTTTCTTAGGTCCGGCATTTTGTCCCCAGCGGGTCTGACTTACATTTACGACTGTTCTTTTGCGGCTGGATGCCGGACGAAGCCTGCTAATGTCACATGGAGGCTGGCTTGCTTTAGTTTTCATCCTTTCTCTAACTTTTTTTTTTTTACTGAAGTAAAACTATTAACTATTAATAGAAGAAATATGAATACAGCACAGTAAAAGCGTTCTCCTCAAGTGAAGAGCGAAAGAGGCCTTATCAGCACAATGTACCTAGATGTGACATCTGTTCAAGTTGGAGCTTTTAATTCTAATGTGATGCTGGATAGTTTAATGAATAATAATGTGTTTGCGTTGTTATATTTTGTGAGCCAAATCTGAATCTGCAGCGTAATCAGTAACATTACGCTGCCAGATGAAGGTATTACTGCAATGTTTTCCTTCGAAGTAAAAGTCCACAGTTAAGTATTCAGTTAAGTTGCATATTTGTAAGTTCATTGGGGCCAGGAACAGGCAGCTCTGTGCCAAAGGGCTTGTGCACTGCATCATCCCCCCCCACCACCCACCCACCCACCCCATATCCTCTGCATATGGCAAAACGGACCTTTATGGCTCACATGGAAGCCATCTTTTTGATGTGCCTATTTGGTCTCTTCTGCCCCCCTTCCAACCCCCCAATGATTTATGCACAGTCCCTAAGCCCTCTCTTTTTATTCCTCTCTGTAGACATGAATCAGGACCAGTCTGGCTCCTCGGGAAACTCGGACGGCATCCTGGGCTCCAAAGTGGCCGTGTTCTCCGCCATCGGGGCCGGCTGCATCATCTTCCTCGTGCTCATCCTCCTCCTCGTCATCCTGCTCATCAAGATGCGCAAGCGCTCCAGGAAAAACGGCCACTCGCAGCCCCGCCCCTCGGCGCTGTCCCTCAGCACGCTGTCCAATCCCAAGATGCCCGGGGGCACGGCTGGCACGGAGCCCAGCGACATCATCATTCCGCTGCGGACAGAGAACAACTACTGCCCTCACTATGAGAAGGTGAGCGGCGACTATGGCCACCCCGTCTACATCGTCCAGGAGATGCCCCCGCAGAGCCCTGCCAACATCTACTACAAAGTCTGACGCGCTCCACACACACAGCCAGCGACACGGTTCGGGAGAGGGAAAGAGAGGAGCGCTTGATTTATGTCCTTGGGAAGAACACTTTCCTTCGCATTTTTGGGGACTTGATGCGTCTTCAAGCCCAGTATTATTTCTACCACCTGCTGCACAAATCTGGAGAGACGAGCACTGACCAGTGACCAGCGGGGTTACGAGCTGACTGATGAGAGAGGTTTATTCTGTTTGTTTTGGGTTGTCTGACAATCCCCACCTGCCCCACCCCCCCCCCACCCCCCCCCCACCACCACCACCCCCTCACCTCCCCACCTGCTACATCTCCCCACTGTGTCCCGACAGGAGGGAGGCGGGGCTGGAGTGAACCAACAGATGGAACTTCAGCTTCCTGGTTTTGCTGTCCCCTTTAACGGGCAGGATATAACTTATCTCAGTTCCCTGAAGTACAGTCTGTGCTACACCCAATTAAACACACCATCCCAGCACACAAGCCAGGAACAGGCAGACACAGGCCCCGGACGCCACTCAGCCTGCAGCTTGTGTGCAAGCATTAAACGTGTGTATGTGTGTGTGTGTGTGTGTGTGTGTGTGTGTGTGTGTGTGTGTGTGTGTGTGTGTGTGTGTGTGTGTGTGTGTGTGTGTGTGTGTCTGTGTGTCTGTCTCTGCGTGCATGTGTGTGCGTGTGTTAGTCAGGGCTCCGTGCTGGGCCAGGAAACTCTCCAGGTAGCTCAGGTATCAGACACAGCGTGTGAAATAACGTGTTCCTCTCCCTTCACACCTCTGATGTTTGCCTTACTTACTATTTTTGATGGAGGATTTTCCTCGAACCCTGATTCAGTTCACAAAGCAGTTGTATTTTGTTAGACTTTTCCTACAAGTGCACAATGTATAGAGTTGAATAGATCATCATTATTACTCCATCCTCTTCTCACCACCCATGTCATCCATCGCGCTCACTTTTTTCCTTTTTCTTTTTTTCCTGAGAACGTACCTTGACCCCGGACTGTTGACGTAGAGGTGTGTGGGTGTGTTTGTCTTTGAAAACTCCCTTATCCACTGATCTGATATGAGCTTTACCATTACTCTGGTATTTATGACCTACTTATCTGTATTTGAGGGTGTGTGCTCTCTCTCTGTGCGTGTGTCTGGGCATGTCCTGGGCAGACTTACTAGCTTAGGGGTAGAACACTAAGTTACTGTATGGTAAGGTTCAACAACAAGACAGACTGACAGACTGACAGACTGACTGACGCAAGGACAGACAGACAAGCCCATAATCTTATAAAACCCTCTCATTGCTCCAGTTGGCACTAACTGAAGGTTTTATTGTCTCTGATGAGCTTTTTCGGGGGTGGGGGGTGGGGGTGTTTTTTTAAAGACAGCAGGCAGGTTGATATTTGTTTGTTCTTGCTTCTGGTGCTCCGGTGTAAGCATCAAACAGTTATTGTGGTGCCTGCTGCCTGGGCGAGGTGGGCGTGGGGTCTGTGCTCGGCACCGATTGGCTGGCCTACATAGGTAGGATGCCCTATATATAAGTCGGCTGAACATTGGTATACAGTATTGCCGGATGCCAATTGGCTGCCATCTGTGGATGAGTCAGTGGAGTGCGCAGTCAGTGGTGTCGCCAGCGTGTGACTAATCTATGTGCCATCTCAGTGCCCACACTCGCCAGCCGGGGAGGAGAGAGAGAGGGAGGGAGAGAGAGAGAGAGAGGCGGCGGATGAGGGAGAAAATGTTCCTGTGACTTGGCTTTAACCTGAGAGGGAGATGGCGGCGCGGACGGGGGGAAGAGGGCGGGTGATGGGTGAGGTGGGGGTGGCGGTAGTTTAGCATTTATTTTTCCCATCCTCTCGCCAGTTGTGCTATGAATAAAAATGCTGTGCAGAATATTCCTCAGTCAAGGTGTTCAGCCAGCGAGGACACTGCAGCTCAGCTATCACACAGCCCAGGGCAGCAGGCACACCAAGACAGGATTTACTGCAGCCGGATGTGTGCACGCGTGCACACTCACGCTCGCTTTTAGGCGAGGCGGTGGGGAGGAGAGGAGGGCTCTCTCTGTGCACATGCAGGTGCTTCTAAGTGTGAGCGCTTATTTGTGCTTATATTTGCAGTTTTCTTTTTTTTTCCCCCTGCACGTGTGTATGTGTGTATGAATGCGTCTGAGGTCTAGGCAGGTGACTTGTTTTTTGAGGCACTGGAACTAGGTGCTCCCAAACAGTGCGGCTGCCAAAAGTACAGAGTGCCGCAGTCACCAAGTTAATGATGTGTGAGAGGAGAGGGGGAGCAGATAAGGACAGCTATTCCTCAGCACGCAGACACGAGCTGACGTTTGACGCACATGTGCGCACAGACTCACCGAGACTGACGGGTCCAGGTTTATCTCCAGTCAAAAAAGGGTCAGGCCAGCCTGCTGATTGTTTATTCACCTGCAGAGACACCCATCATCCACTGCCACATACTATTGCCATCCACGGACACACACAGGGCTGAGTTAAAAGGCAGCCCCAGCTTGGAGACTCGGGGGATGACTCCGGTGGCGTTTGCGTGTCGTTAACCTCAGAGTTAACGACCTAAACAGCTGCTTGTGCTTTTTGTGGTCCTGTGTTTTAACTCAGCATGCAGCCCTCAGTGGCCCTCTGTGAAACACATTTAAATCAAATATTTTTGTTTCGGATCGGTGCGCATCCATTCACCTACGGCAGCCAAGGGAGTCATTACCAAATTACCGCACACCATATCTCATTTTTATTCATTCTCGTGACCACTTAAATGTTTTTTCAAATTTTTTGGGGAGAGAAAAAAAAAAGAAAATTAAAAGGAGATAACAGAGTAATGTAAATATATGGATAGAGCCCATTTTAAGATGTAATTTCACCCAAACACTGCTCATAAGAAGAATTTAAGATTAGATTTTTGTAATGGAGGATGTTTGTAAATAGCTGTCTTTTTAAAGTGTGTTTTGTATGAATCCTTGCATTTTTTTCGTCTCTGTTTGCAATATGTTTTTATTTTCTTTTTTCTTTTAGAGTTAAACTGAATATTGCAACGGACTCATGAGCTGTCTTTTTTTTTGCAGCGTCCAGTATTGTCAAAAAGTCTTTGTTACCACACGTGTTAAAACAAAAACAACAACAACAACTGGGGTATCAGAGTTTTTGCATCACCATTTAACAGGAGTCTAGTTGCTCAGTGAAACTGTTCAGGACTGCAGCTTTGTCACCGAGCTGTTTTGAAAAGGATAGTTCATTGAAACTATGAATGATAAGGCCTCTTCCCTGTTGGAGACGGCACTTAACTCTGCATATGAAGACTGTGTAATTCCACTGCCTTTGAGTTACCTACACCCTCCACTCCATTATTAGATGTAACAAAAACATTTTGGTCCAGGAAGATTAATCTTTTATCTCAGTTTTAATAAGACTATCGGGCTAGACGGAGAGAGACGTAGAGCGAGAGGGGGGAGACGGAGGAGAAAAAGGGGGCCACGAATGAGAGTGTGACCGCTCTGCGCTCGCCATAAATCATCCGGTTTACACCACTCATTATCTCTGAGGCGGTCTTTGTTTTAAAGTTGCTCTCTCCCTCCCTTCCCTAATTTAGCACAAGGATGTTGGTTGCTCATGATCTGAGCCTCACCGTAGGTTGATTTCTGCTATTGTTCAAAGCCACAGTATTATTTTTCAATTGTGCATGTGTAAGCAAAACCTGTTGAATTTGTGTCCCCTTTGTTTGAATCATAACTGTCAAGTTGAGTTATTTTATTTCTTTTTTTTTTGCCATTCACTTCTTTTGCCGCTTCTCAGCGTAACCTATTGGCACCAGCTACAATGGAAATGTTGTTCCACCAGTTTGGAAACTACCGCATATTGATAAATAAAATTTTTCCCATGGAACTTGTTCTTGAGAGTTGTTCTTTCTGTCTTCCTCTTTTGTTTTTGTTTGTTTTCTTCCTCCAAGCCTCTACAAAAGTGGACAAAAGATTTCATTCGCCGTCTCACTGACCACCTTGGATCATAGTGGGAGCATAAACCAACCGCCCACGCTCACTGCACCTCCCTCCCAGTCCTCTCCCCCCCCCCAACCCCCAAAACCCTCACCTCAGGGGTCAGTGCTGCACAGATGGGTTTGTTCTGATACATTAGTCAGATTGAAATCACAAGCAGGCTTCATAAATTCATATTCGGGGGAGTATGGACACGCCTTTTTGCATAGTAACTAATACCCGTATCAACCCGCTCTGCCCTGGTGTCCTCCAAAATTACATCTCTTCATACATGATTAAATCTGATTGGCTGCACTCGGCATTTCCATTGTGTTTGTCTGAAATTACAGCCCGCAAACTCCCAGGTCCTCTGTGAAAGCAGAGATGGCATGAAATGCTATTAAAGTGATTGGGCATTTTCTCTGACAAACACATCAGTGTTTGTGGGCATGGCTTTTCGTGTGGCGGATGATGTGAGCGGAGACGGAGTGGGCGATTGAAGAGACTGAGAGAGAAAGTCAGGGCAATGAGAGACATAATGTGCCTGTGGCTTCACTGGCTCCCACCCCCATCCTCGCTGTTTCGCTCTGCGCCCCGGGGCAGGTACGTTCATCTGGTTTCCTGGCTCCGTCCCGAGACGCCCCCATAGATCCACGTTACTGTGGGTTTATTAAAACCTTCCCCCCACTGAGCCACTGTGTGTGACTGCATGTTTTACTGTGTATGTCTCTCTCAGTCTCTGTGTGTGCATTTGCCAAAGGGCTCTTCTGTTGTTCTACAACTGAGTCAACATCACAAAAAAAAAGGAAATATTACTGTTACAGCATGCACTGAAGCATTCTTACTCTTCATTTCTGGGGGAAATGCATCCTCTAGATCCTTATTAAATTCAATATTGGCCTTATATTCAGTTGTCCAGTGGCTATGTATACATATATACATATATTGATGCATCCTCTTCAGCAGCTTACAACTTTTATCAATGGTTGTCTCATTAACTGTCATTTTTTTTCCTTTTGTGCTGTGAGACTCCACTTCATTTGCATATTTAAACACCAGTGCGGTTTTAAACTGTAGCTAAAACACCCTCATGTGTGATGTGTCATCCCCCACAAAGCTTTTATTAATATTTTTTAGATTGTGTAACATGGTGAGTCGCATGTCTTTATAGATGAAACAAGTCACCTGGGAAAGCAACATCTGCCAGCAGTTTTGAGGCGGCTTGGGAACAATTTAACTTACACTCGTTTTCATCCATGACCGTGAATACTAATTGTGAAAAAGAACATCTTTTTTTTCTAGTTTGGTTTTTCTAACAGTTTATAATGTGGAAAAAAAGTAAATCACTGGAGATTATCATAGCATCACCTCTGAGGCATACAAGCGGAGCGAACTTGCATTTTTTATGTGTGAAATGAACTTTCTTCTTGGGCTGACAAAAATTGCATAATATAAATTCATAGCGTGTGGCCTCCGTAGTAATTACTATCAAACTGATGTAAACTAAACGAACACAGGGTCTTTTTAGGTGTGGAAGCAGAGATTAATGTTATTTTGAGCTGAGTAATTTGTTTAAGATTGCACTGTTGGGTTTTTTCTTTGCCTTAGATGATCACCATCCAGTTGTGCATTAGCATAGTTTACTTATCATTTGGTTTGCTACTAGTCATTTTCACTTCAACAGAAGCCATGGATGGAAAATAAAGTTTTCAGGGGGAGATCTGAAGTGATAGCTAACCAGATGAGGGAAAAAATTCAATAACACTGGAATCAGTCCTTTACCGGTGTAAGTTGGCACCACATCTTAGTTTTCCCCTCACGTCATTTCACACCCTCGGCTCCCACACTAAATCTGCTGCATGTGCAGACACTACCCTTGATCAGTTGAAGCAAGCAAGTTCAAACCCTGGAACTTCTCAGCTGTGACAATGCATCCGTGGGGAAGAGTCCGTCAATATAGCTCTTAAACGATTCGGTGTGCCATCTCTCCTAATGTTTTTTCATATGGATCGTGCAGGAGACTCGTAACTTACACCAGAATCAATATGACATGCTATGGGACATGTTCTTTCTCATGTAATGTACATATACATATTTAATGAGTTAATGCATCACTCGCCGGTCATAAATAATGCAGGCCCACTAATGCCTTTCATCAAATGCTGCTCATCAAATATCAAGCAGATTTTTCTGGTCAGTCGCAGAGCTACGGACGAAACCTGAGACGGCGCAAAGAGGCGGAAACTGGGGGAAGAAAAAACCCATGAAAGGAGAGTTCATTAGTCAAAGAGTTACATATGGATCGTTCATGAAAGGACTAATTAATGTGATTCAAATTCCAATCAATTGAGGGGGAACTATATCTAAACAACGTTCCTCTTTTATCCCTCAGAGGGGCAGGAAATGGGAATTCCACGGAAAAATCTTTTTTGTCTTGGGTTATGGTATGCTTCATTTTTATGTTTCATTACACCCGGGCACACACGCCCAGCCGTCAGCCACATATTGATGGCATTGTTATGACCAGAACATGCCTGATCGGACCTGGGCTATGGCAGGGATCCAGGTCTGACCGAGACTCATCAATCATACAGAGAGCGAGAGAACCTAAGAGACTTACACACATGGAAAACGCACACACGCTCACGGGAGAAATAGCTGTTGCGGCTGGCCGCCGGGTCACAGGTGTGGGGACCGAGGAAGAAAGTGGGAATTATTCCCTTTTCTTCCTTTCCCTCCTCCCCTTTAAAGAGAAACAGCTCATTCCCTCCCTCCCTCCCTCCCTCCCTCCCACGTCTTTGAAAACATCACATTTCCATCCACATTTCCTTCACCCAATTTAAAACCCACACTTCATTCGCCCCCTCAGCATCACCACCCCTCTCCTCCTCCATCTCCTACTCTCAATTAGGCCATGCCTCGAATCTCAGGCATTATCTCTCTTGGCCATTTATATAACATGACTCCAAAACGCATTTGCACAATTTTCCAATTACAGTATTATGCCTTGAAGCTTTGGTTCCTTCTGTCTCTCTCATTTCCCCCTGTTCACTCAAACTGCTCTTGATGTTTAACACTACAAAAGAGTCGACCCGGCAAATGCAAACACGTGGGTACTTTACAGTAATGGTCTCACTTTGTGCATTATTGGTGTTTACTTAACTTTATTTTCTACCTGTTTTTAAGCTACGGTGTATATCAAGGACGTGTGTCCTGTCCTTGGCTGACTGATTGGTTGGTTGGTGAAGGACGAAAAAAATGATGGAGGTATGTGTGGCAGAGCCCAAGGAGTAAATAAAAGTCTTAAATCAATTTCAAAATACAACAAAATGAACTTTCTCAGTCACTGGCTGACTATTACATGGAATTACCGACTGAAAATCTGACAAAAGTTAAGTAAAAAACCTGTGAACACTGTCTGAGAACATGAAAATATTACTGTTAATTAAAATTTGAAAACTTTATATAATTAAATCGTTTTGAGATGAAACCTGAAGTTATTGAATAGAAACTTGTGAATATAAATTGAAAGCCTCTTGAATATCGAACATAACCCTGAGGATATAGAATTACAACTTTTATGAAAATATCCAAAGAAAAGGAAATCAAAAAAGAAAATGTAATTAATACTAAAGAATATTCAATCAGAATACAAAACAGAACAAAAACCCTAAAACATAAAGTAAAAGGTTGAGACTGAAAAATTAAATATATACATACCATGCATAATGTTAACATAATGCTCTTTCTGTTTTGTACTGTAATACAGTTTTAGCCTCAACTAAGTGTCAATGAGCCAATAACCTAAAGGAGACATTTTACAAACTTATGTTTGTGATAAAGTCAGTAACTTTTTTGTATCTGCAAATGCTGTTTTTCAGTGCTTGTGCAGGTACATTTAGTTATCTGGAGTACCTACCGACCCACAAAATGTGAAATAAAGCCCTAATAAGCCAGTCAAGGCAGACTTTTTCGTAAGGGGGCCTTAAAGAGACAAGCACTAAAACGGAACATTTCAGACAGACAGTGAATGCAGGTGGAAGTGGAATTAGAAATATAATGTGTTTTTTGAACATTAAAACATGTATCCATGTTTAATGTATGAACTTGAAAATGAGCATATGTTCCCTTTAAGTATTGATTAAAAAGCTTACTGGTGGTGAATGCATGTATAGCCCAAAGAACAGTGATGCCTAAATAGAACCACAATGTGCAGAAACATTTAATGTTAATGTGCTTGATCATAATGTTCTCAGTGGTAGTAGGAACATACAGCAGGCTTATTGCTCCACATTCATATGAGAAATATTAGCTCCATAGCTACAGTGGAAGCATTCATCAGTAGGGTCTTAATCTTTATCTACATCGTTAGTCAGACTTTAATGCTGTTGCTATCCGTAAGCGAACACTGTCCGTTATGATTATAAAGAGCTGCACTTCCGGCTTCTCCAGGGTGGCCGCTTAGAGCTGACTGGTCTATTGTATCAATTCCTGGAAACCCAAGCTAATACAAGCGTTGCTGACCACCCATCTGCAAACTAACTGACCTAAATACTAGGCAACATCTGTGGGGGCAGAGATGCTTACGGATAGAGAGAGTTTGTGAGTGTGTGAGTGTGTGTTTGAGTGTGTGCACATGCCTGTGTGTCTGTCTGCAAGCCTGTTTGACAATGACAGTGTCAGAATAATAAGATCTCTCATTCAGTGCGGCACTGAAGGATCTCTCAATGTCACTGGGCGTGAAGAGAGCAAAACAGACCTTTTATAACGGAGCTTTACAGCTTAACGGGCAAATTCACGGCAAATACCCAGCTGAGAAATTAAAACTGAGAGGAGCAGTCGGGAGGCATCATGAGCGGGCGGAGACATGCCTTTGTGTTCCATGCGATGCTGCGGCTGCACAGCGGTTGACAGGATGCATTAGAGAATCCCCCAGTGAAGGGTGACTGACCTAAACATGTGACCTAAGTGCTGCCCTAGTTTTGAGGGTGCCACATGAGATCAAGAAGATTTCCCTCAGCTGTATTTTTATTACTGGCCCCAGACCAGCATGCTTTGCATTTAGGGAATGAACTACACTATGCAGTCCCACATTTTACTTTTCTTTTTTTTTGCAGCAGTAAGAACAGCTTTGGGGGAGTATGGTAACCGGGGCAACTACTTTTCCCACACGCAAGCTGACATCAGTGAGACATCAGGGGAACTCGGGGGGTAACTGAATATTCATGAAGGGCAGGGACCCATTTCAGCCCAATGAACACTCCCTCCCTCTCTCTCGCTCTAACTCACATGCAAGCACGCACGCACACGCACACACACACACACACACACACACACACACACACACACACACACACACACACACACACACACACACACACACACACACACACACACACACACACACACACACACACACACAAACTCACTCCAGTCACAAAATCATACACACACAATAAGTGCAAGGACTTGTTCCATACCAGCAGGCACATACTCATCTCACGCCTCACTGCACTCATTCATATCAAAAGCGCATGCTCATTACATACAACAGCGGAACACACACACACACACACACGCGCACACACACACATATTAGGCCTCATAAAACTCATCTAACTTGACTTCTCTCATAAAGATATAATAAACATTTGAGCAATATCTCTTAGCAGCGGCTGCTTATGAATTCACTAGCTCAATAAGTGCATTTCTTGTTTCGTTATAAAATAACTGCTTAAAAATGGCTTCAGGCTACATCTGCCATATGCAAAAAATTATAATTTTTTTTAAACCAATGTGAAGAGACAACTCTGCTTTAAGCAGATGGTTCCTAGCTGCAACTAACAGCTGGATTCGTGTTTCCCGTTCATGCAGACATTGTTTGACATCGAGATTATTAAACAGGCCCCTTTCAGTGCTGTATCTCCCTTGTGTTATTCTGATATTGGTATGCAGAGGCGGTGGCGAGAGGAGTGGGAGGAGGAGGAGGAGGAGGAGTGGACGGTGCGATGAGAGGATAGACTTGGATGTGATGAGAAGCTGAGGGGCAGTCAGTCAGTCTGGACGTTTGGCACGGAGACAGCAGATTCCATTTCCATGCCAATCTGCCTTGTCTCTTTCTGAATCAGACTTGACCTTCACAGGCCGATGACTCTGGAGTCCTGGGACCGGGGGAGACGCTTTCTGCCTAAAACCAGATACACACTTACTAAGATATGTTGCAGCAGGAAGCATGCCCAATGGGAAAAACATTCCCCTCGGTGTGCTCGCAGCTATATTTGCACACATGCAGCCTTAAGTATATATATACACATACACATACACACACACACACACACACACACACACACACACACACACACACACACACACACACACACACACACACACACACACACACACACACACACACACACACACACACACACACACACACACAAGCTTAAACTATAAGAAGAAAAAAACCTCTCCCTTGATTTACTGTAAAGGAGTGATACAAAGGACTGAAATGAGACCAGATCGTCTTTAGAGAGTCAGCCCTCAGAGCAGATGGCTCTGTTTTTTATCTTCCCTCTCATGAGATCTAATTTTCTGTGCTCTGTTCAGCAATTTCGCTGCTTTTCACCATTTGAGTTTGTTTCCATAAAACACCAACAGAATCCAGTTCAACAAAACAAATAACAAACAAAACAAATGACTCTCAAGAGGTTCTTTCTTCTTCCTCTCGCAGGTTTTTTAAGACCTCCCCCCTCTGCTGCATCTACAACTACAACCACCCCCAGGTACCCAGCACCCGTCCCGTCTTCCCCCACTTTTGTTTAAAGCCAGACTAAAATAGACCTTCACAAGTCGCCTAATGAAAGTGACTCCGGGAACCTCTGGTTAATTGACCACCTTTAATGAGTGTCAAACTGGGGCGGTCATTAGACTGGGGGTTGCTACAGGTCACTGTTGGGGTGAGGCAGAAAGAAAAAAACAGGGAGAAAAACAGGGAGAAAGAGAGAAAGCAGATAGGCAGTAAAATAGCACAAATTATTCCCCCTGTCCAGAGCTCTGTGTCGCTGTGCTGTGTTTGTGCTTGTGTGCGAAACAGTGTGATGAACAGCGTGCATGCATTTGTTAATGCGAAACAGCCTTAGGGCAGCACCTGTCCTGCTAACAATCCCTGACATAACGCGTACGGCAGTGGCCATATGGCTGGAAATTCCTTCATATCCACTATTCTACATCCAGAGCCGCCGCCTCTCCACCAGCAGCAGCTGGCCTCCTTTCGACAAACAAATCTAATAAACAAGCCGGGGAAAATAGAAAAATGCCGCTCGGTTTTTGCAAGAGCCCGCTGGCCTGTCATTTTTTCCATCCCTCCCTTATGATTTAGGAACCTGGGGCAGTAAATGACCACCATCATCTAGTCTGTCAACGCCAATAGGGGGGAGATTTCTGCTTTCACGTGTGTCAGATGATCATGATGCCTCTTTAAAGGCGTGCATTTGCTGTTGATGAACTCATTTCAGAAGCATATTGCAAACAAACACATTGTCCTTGTCCTTTTATTTTGTGTACCGTGCAATCGCTCCTCAAGGGTATGCTTGTGTGTGTATATGGGCGCTTGTGCACGGCTTAAGCCTCTGTGTTATTGGATTGAAATGGAGCCCACCGCACATTTCCTTGGAGTATTGATTTAATCAACTGCGTATCATGTTGAGACCCGTATCATCTGATGCAACACACACCACCGGCAGCAAAAAGAAGCGATCCATCACCATTTAGCCGGACAGGCCCTTGTAGTCTAAACACGGAACCATTACGCATGGTTTAACATGGACACTTTGACCTCTGGGGGGGTGACAAGGTCAATGACATCATTAGACAGGAGTCGGTCTGTGTGCCGGAGCGAGACTAATTGCTATCAGACCTCAATCACAGCTAATAACTGCTTAGATTTGTTTTCGATACTCATATTATCCACTTCTAATATCCTGACAGAGTTGTTGTCGTTTCCACACCGAAACAGGGAGAAGCCGGATTGAGCCTCATTTTGGTGTGTTGCTACGGTAGCTCAGTAGATCCCTTTATCCTAAGGCTCTGTTATTCCATTCAAAGGTAGCTAAGCTTACAAAATAGCTAGAGGGTGATTTCCCACACACAGATAAAGCCCAGACTTGAAAATCACTTTCAAAGCCTTCCTCTCTTAGATGCTTTGAAGCCAAGGAGAAGAGCTTGAAAAAGCCACGCATGGGAACCAAAATTCTCTTGAGTCTAACAGAAATATTGAGACTTTGTTATCACTCTTTTATCCTGTACTCCGGCCTGATGCTGTGGCTCAGGTCTGCGGTCTCGGTCTTGTCGCACCGACCTGGGCTCGCCCTGGAGGCGCCACACGCAGCCTCGCCCCATCACGGCTTTGTCAGCGACCTCACTGGACCGTGAATGCAGACAGACCACTCCGGAATGTCGGCATCGACCTCGGCGCTCAAATGGACGAGGGGCACAGATGAGCGCATGCAAACACACACACACACACACACACACACACACACACACATGCACGCACGCAAAAGTAACCTGATCCAATGACACAGGAGCTGCCTCAGTGTGCGGCTAACTGCCTTATCTCCCTCTGGCCGCGCTCCTCTTTCCTCTCAACATTCTTTCAGGTATTTGGCCGAGACCTTTTCTCTTTGTCTGCCCTTTTCAAAGACCTGCTTTATGCTGGGAGCCCTCCAGCCGTCGTGCTGCAATCTCCTCTCTGCCTCTCTCTCCCACTCTCTCTCTCTCTTCCTCCCTGCCCACACATCTCCCGAACTTGCTTCCTCGCGTTCTCTTTTTCACCCTCCTCCCTCACCCTGTCTCTCAAATCCCCCCTCCCACCTCTCACTATCCCATCACAGAAGACACTGTGCCACCTGTGCTGCGTCCCGGAGGTGTACGTGCGTGTGAGAGCAGAGGGATGGAAGGCATGCAGTTCCTGGCCTATGACAGTCAGACATAAAGTGGACTAAGGTTAGACTAATGGGACCTGTGATCGGTCCTTTGTGATGGAGCGAGAACGGCCTCCTTTGAATAGACAGGTGGAGGGGTTCTGCATACATATGGGGAGGGGGGGAGGACGGCAATCAGTGTGCGTGTGTGAAGGGCCATCCAGCATCTTCAAAAACATCCCGACTAATCTTCTCATGGGATAACCGACTAATGATCACACCTCAGAAAGCAATTGCACCCTGCTACCTACACAGATGCTCTTCCCCGAGGTGATCTATGGTTTATTTTTTTCCCCCTATATGAATACAATCAACACAATACCTGTGCAGCTTTTGGAGAGCTTTTGGACTAATCAGCTCTGACAAGTGGAACAAAACAATTTAATACAGGGCTGATTTCACATCTGAGCGGCTCGTCATTTACATAAGCTTTTCACAGTCTGCTCACTGAGCTGCGACAGGCATGTGGTGCACCCAGAGAGACCGGAAAGGCTGCTCCGAATACTCTGCCCCCTCTCAATACCTGACCTCACCGAGGAGAAGGCTACACATGCGCTGGTACACGCAAAGACTCATTAGGATACACATGTGTGCAGATCTTAGCCCGCAGTCACCCTTGTTTCCATCACACACGCACACACGCACACACACACACACACACTTTTAGTGTCCTGTGGTTAGCAGAGAGAGGAGGCAGTGGCGCGTCTCTGTGCTGACTTAATGTCTTTTAACAGTTTGGCTCCAGGACCAGGGGTTGGTCGAAGCTGAGCTAAAGCCAAAACTGGGCCTGATCATCTGTGACGGCAAGAGAAACCAGAGGCAAAGTGTGTGTGTGTGTGTGTGTGTGTGTGTGTGTGTGTGTGTGTGTGTGTGTGTGTGTGTGTGTGTGTGTGTGTGTGTGTGTGTGTGTGTGTGTCCTCCCTATCTTTCTCTCCCCTCTCCTCATTTTCTCCGTTTCCCTCACTGTCATATCTGCATGTGTGTGCATGAAGTGTGTGCAAATGTGCATCGAGACGCTTGGCTGGGGAAAGCTATGGGGGACAGAAACACCAGTGGACGGAATTACCCCGGACAAAGCCATTGACAGACACATAAAAGTGACAATGGAATATTTACAGCACACAGAGCCGATTCACTCTGCTGCCTAATGTGCAGCACATCAATATCCTGGAGAACGCTCGTAGCACACTGCAGTGCATCGCAGTGGAAATTAGCCTAGCGTGCATTCCTCGCAGACACACACACTGGCACACTGGCACACATGCACACGCAGAAGGAACTACAAACTGGTGCTGACTTGGAGGCAAACGGGGAAGGGAATGGGAGCAGAGCAGAGCAGAGCGTGGAAATAACTGCTGCTCTGCTTGAATAAGTTCCTCTCTGATCTGAGGAGAATAGATTGCTGTGTCCCCGCGCGGAGGTCTACCTCTCAGGTGGCCTACAGGACACCAAGTCACCTTGTCATTTCACATCATACACACTAAAACAGCTGAACCTTACGAGTGTTTATGCTGGTGGGGATTGGTGGCATAAAAACCTATGGCTTTGTGTGTTTGTGTGAGAACGCAAGTTTGGAAATGATTTGGAGTTCATAGCCCAAAGGCCTTTTATTCCTTCAGAGCGCCTCAGAAAAATCTGCATCAGATCACACAAACATGTCATTCCTCTCCAACCGCTAACCGCTGATTCCCCCCCCCCCCCCCCCCCCCATATTCACAGCCAGTTAGATCATGCTCACATGCACGACAGACCCCTCTACTCCTGTCTCAGTTTCACAGTCCAGAGCTGCCGAAATAGCCAACATATGTTCTGAAAATGAATGCACTGCGTAGAGGTCAAACAGTTACGCAGTGCACAACTCTGGGCTCATTTAGTTAAGTATGGACCACCACGTACTTAGCTTGATTATGAAACACTCTCTGCTGTTGCTCTACGCCGGTTTTTAAATATTTCATATCATTCATAATTCACCAGCACGGGAAATTAAGAGCACTTACAATGGTTGTAATTTGAGAGATGAAAGAAGTCGGTGGCGTGTTGCACGGTGACAGTGATGTATTTAAGAAGCACTGATTAGAAATGTACAAATTGCTGTGTTACATGCATTAGAGGAGAAATAGAGGCTGATATATTGCACGTTGGCATAGAGCGCAGAGCAGTGAAGTGTTGAAATACATTGAACTGTAATCCAGGAGTGTGGCCTCTATTAAACTAGCCAATGTCTGCAGTGTTTGGCATTCAACATACTGTATAAAAAGATTTAGGGGAGTTTTCTGCAGTTTTTCTGCAGTGGTACACTGCTGCTATGTGTTAAACACTGACCTCGTGCAAATTCTCCCTCTACACGCTAAATATGACATATTTCAAACAAAACTATTTGCAATAGGACATAAAAGTGGGAAAGTTTTTTTGAAACTACTTGAAATATTACACAAAGAATGAACCTGAAATGCCATGCCTTGCTTTTCTCTAGCTCTTATCTTTGGTATGGCACACTGGTGGTCTCTCCGGTCCTGATTCCATTTGATGAACAAAAAGTTAAAAAAAACTACCGCTTTGGTTGTTAAAAATGCAATTTATTTTCAAAATGACCTTACTTTGCAATGAAAGACGCCATTTCCCATCTCCTACTAGCAGTCAATGCCGTTGTCTTTTACGATGACCTCATTTGTGTGCCGACCAAAGCAAATCTAAACCGTGGAGGTGACAAATCAGAGAACACTCGTACAGGTAATTTTTGTAACAGTCATTTGTTATGATTCTGAAAGACCCAGACGCACAATGACGATGGGGAGACTAGATCAGGGAACACTCATCAAGACCTGATTTAGGTTGAAGGACATGTTGAAAAGTCAATACCACACAAACGTCAGCACAATACACACCAACAATGCTGAAAAACTACAAAAAATCACTTTATAAAACACAATACTGTATGTGTGCTGTAAATTTACATTCTGCCATATTTATTTAGTATGTTATATATTGTTATTTTGGGTCACTGTACATTCAATTGTACAATTGAACACCTTTTACATTTATTTTTTTAAAAGGAGATATTCCTACATGCTTCCTAAGGAGTATGATTTATGTGGGTACATATTTGAAAAAGGTTGATTAAATGGGATAAATGAGGCAAAGCCATTTAGTTTTCTCTTACAGTAACAGATGTTTTAGATATCAATGTGACAACCATGCAAGAAACTTTTTCAGACGTCTTCCTTGACAGCTCCAGCTGAACAGTGGACTGCATATATTACTAAAACAGATTAAGACGGAAAATCAGATTGTTATGTTCATAATTCACTGCAAATGGGGCTTGACAAGATAAATCATCATGGGGATGAAAAAAATAATAAAGATTTAATCATACTTAAGTTATTTTTGCACTGTGAAAGTTCATCATAAAGATTCATATCAGCCTGAGGGAAGTTTGTTCCCACAAATGGAAAAGTGGGTGAATTCTGTTTTGGTTGGTTTACTCTCAGTGCCTGAATAATAATACCAACCCTGCTGTGAGAACACACCTCCGGAGAAGCCACCCCGGAGCGTCGATTTTAACATGGTTGGAAAGAACGAATTACATTTACTCTGGTCACTGTAAAAAAGTTTTTGACTTTTTGGAGTATACAGTGGATATAAAAAGTCTACACCCCTGCCATGTTTTTGAGACCAAGTTAAATCATGTCAGAACTTTTTCCACCATTAATGTGACCTATAACGTGAACAATTCAATTGAAAAACAAACTGAAATCTTTTAGGGGAAAAAAATAAAAATAAAAAAGTAAAATAATGTGGTTGCATAAGTGTGCACACCCTCTTATAACTGGGGATGTGGATGTGTTCAGAATTAACCAATCACATTCAAACTCATGTTAAATAGTAGTCAGTACACACCTGCCATCATTTAAAGTGACTCTGATTAATCCCAAATAAAGTTCAGCTGTTCTCGTAGGATTTTCCTGACATTTTCTTAGTTGCATCTTACAGCAAAAGCCATGGTCTGCAGAGAGCTTCCAAAGCATCAGAGGTACCTCATTGTTGAAAGGTATCAGTCAGGAGAAGGGTACAAAAGAATTTCCAAGGCATTAGATATACCATGGAACACAGTGAAGACAGTCATCATCAAGTGGAGAAAATATGGCACAACAGTGACATTACCAAGAACTGAACGTCCCTCCAAAATTGATGAAAAGACGAGAAGAAAACTGGTCAGGGAGGCTTCCAAGAGGCCTACAGCAACATTAAAGGAGCTGCAGGAATTTCTGGCAAGTACTGGCTGTGTACTACATCTGACAACAATCTCCCGTATTCTTCATATGTTTGGGCTATGGGGTAGGGTGGCAAGACGGAAGCCTTTTCTTACCAAGAAAAACATCCAAGCCCGGCTAAATTTTGCCAAAACTTACATGAAGTCTCTCAAAAGCATATGGGAAAATGTGCTATGGTCTGATGAAACCAAGGTTGAACTTTTTGGCCATAATTCCAAAAGGTATGTTTGGCGCAAAAACATCACTGCACATCACCCAAATAACACCATACCCACAGTGAAGCATGGTGGTGGCAGCATCATGCTTCAGGGCTGCTTTTCTTCAGCTGGAACCGGGGCCTTAGTCAGGGTGGAGGGAATTATGAACAGTTCCAAATACCAGTCAATTTTGGCACAAAACCTTCAGGCTTCCGTTAGAAAGCTGAAGTTGAAGAGGAATTTCACCTTTCAGCACGACAACGACCCCAAGCATACATCCAAATCAACAAAAGCATGGCTTCACCAGAAGAAGATTAAAGTTTTGGAATGGCCCAGCCAGAGCCCAGACCTGAATCCAACTCAACATCTGTGGGGTGATCTGAAGAGGGCTGTGAACAGGAGATGCCCTCGCAATCTGACAGATTTGGAGCTCTTTTGCAAAGAAGAGTGGGCAAATATTGCCAAGTCAAGATGTGCCATGCTAATAGACTCCTACCCAAAAAAACTGAGTGCTGTAATAAAATCAAAAGGTGCTTCAACAAAGTATTAGTTGAAGGGTGTTCATATTTATGCAACCAGGTTATTGTAAGTTTTTTATTTTTTATTTTTCCCCCTAAAAGAAGTTTGTTTTTCAATTGAATTGTTCACGTTATAGTTCACATTAAAGGTGGAAAAAGTTCGGACATGATTTATCTTTGTCTCGTTTTTTTACATCACAAAAAACCTGGCATTTTAACAGGGGTGTGTAGACTTTTTATATCCACTGTATTTCTAAATCGGCAATTTGACTTTTGCTTGAGTAACTACTATTTGTACAATTTGTATATTGTGTAAAAAGTTGTACAAATGTAAAATAAAAAAGACAAAAGTCCTGATAAACTGTGTGAGAATGGAACAGTAGAAATGAGATAAATCAGCTGCTGCAACAGAAGAGAAGCTGCAGGTGTGTCTGATGAAGCGGGGGGGCGGAGCTTCATGTCCAGAGAGGTGACAACCCGGAAATGATACCTTATAAATGTTTGGGTTCAGGGCGACTTCAAGCACAATCACATTACTGATCATGTAGAGGTTGTGGCTATAATAAGAATGACTGTACCTCAGCATAGTGAACACTATCTCAAATCATCTTAATAAATGACTGATTTAATGCATCACCTGGAACAGGCTACGTGACACACCCACTAAGTTCGTGTGGACTGGGTATACTGGGACAAAGAGGCCAAGTGGACTGGGTATACTGGGACAAAGAGGCCGAGTGGACTGGGTATACTGGGACAAAGAGG
The DNA here is from genome assembly GCF_027596085.1 of Anoplopoma fimbria. NCBI lineage: Eukaryota > Metazoa > Chordata > Actinopteri > Perciformes > Anoplopomatidae > Anoplopoma > Anoplopoma fimbria. The sequence goes on along the minus strand of NC_072452.1, from coordinate 7,339,733 downwards.
CCAAATGGACTGGGTATACTGGGACAAAGAGGCCAAATGGACTGGGTATACTGGGACAAAGAGGCCAAATGGACTGGGTATACTGGGACAAAGAGGCCGAGTGGACTGGGTATACTGGGACAAAGAGGCCAAGTGGACTGGGTATACTGGGACAAAGAGGCCGAGTGGACTGGGTATACTGGGACAAAGAGGCCAAATGGACTGGGTATACTGGGACAAAGAGGCCGAGTGGACTGGGTATACTGGGACAAAGAGGCCAGACTGGGTATACTGGGACAAAGGGCGTTCAGACAGGGACAAAGAGCACAACCACACGCTGCTGAACTCTGCTGATGACCACTCCGTCGCCTGGCAACGCGGCTGCGTGTGCGCGCTACGTGATGTGTGTTGGTGGAGTTGATGGTGTTTACATGATGTCTGCTTTGGTGATGTTTTTATTCTGCTGTTTATTTATATTTATATATAAAAGTTGCAGGCGCCTTTGTGTCCACAGTTTGTTTTGTTTATTGTCGTAAATTGATGTTCAATTGTCTGAGTTTTGTCTCTTTTTTGTTTATTTCTTGTGAAGCTGCACTGAGGAATGCTGTTGTATATTTATTATTGATAATTAGTTATACAGACTGCAGAGTGCCCGTTTGTCGGTTAAAATTCAAGTTACACAGAGTACATTTTAAATTTAACTGACCTTTTTTAATTTAAATTTTTTTTTTTTTTTTTTTTTTTTTTTTACTACAACTGAGTAAAATGTCTTTAAAGTAGCAGTACGTTTGCTTGAGTGCACTATTCTAGTACTCCTTCCACCTCTGGATATTGACCAACAAAAGATGACAGATGAAAGAGTCCAGCCTGTCTGCTGTCCTTCATTAGGACTTGTGCGGGATGCAGCTGGATGTACTTACCTTTAATAGTGCTGATAATTAGCCCTGCCATTCTACATTCACCCGACGTAAACACACTGCCACTCACTCTCTCACACACACACACACACACACACACACACACACACACACACACACACACACACACACACACACACACACACACACACACACACTCTCACACCACAGAGTTTATTACTTGGAAGGGAATCATTATCGGGGATAATTTGAAAGCAATTTTGAGGCTCACCTATTACCTCTGTTTTGGTTCCTCCTGGTCATTAGTAGAGCTGTCAGGAAGATTGAATATTACACATTTAGAGGGGGGGGTCCCTGACTCCAGGTGTCAGGAGAGGTTAGGTAGAGCAAACGCAATGACATACCATCACACATAAAGCCACGGCCTGTACCCCTGAACTGCACCTACGTTTGTGTTTCTTGTTGAAAAATGAGTTTAGTTAGCAATTTTGCTAGTTTGTGTATGTATCACCTTGGCTGAGATAATTCTGGGCTGGTATTGGTTAAGCCACTTGTGGATGATACACAGGAGGAAGTTAAACACGTCTCACCACTTTTTTTTAAACTTTTTTTTATTACTGTGGAAGATTAATCACTGTTTCAGGAGATGCACTGGAGAGGCTGCAGAATATCATTAAAGGGTCCCAATTATGAATTTAAGTTTTGGCCATTGCCTGTGGAAGGCTCCTTCTTTGCCGGGTTAATTATGAGTCTGCCTTTTTTACCTGCTGATTTCATTAAACCTTTTCATGTCTCAACTTCCATCTATTCTTTGGGCATTAATATGCAGATCAAAAAGGAGACAGATTTTTACCCCGCAAACAGTGAGGTCATGCCTCAAATTAGCATATAACTAATCTACATAAAATTGCTCCAAAGACATAGTCTTGTTAGAGTCACAGCTCTGGGTGCAGTTTCACGTCGTCTAAACCGTGACAAGGTTGAGTGGGCTTGTTATTCTAAATGTAACGCTATTAACTTTACACGGGTACATTCCATGCTATGTGCGTGCATATATTTTGTTTAAATGACGCTGCGTTTCGTGGTCTGTGAGTTACAGCTCTTTGTATTGGATATCGGTCCATTTTAAACTTCACTCACTCAACTGTTTCGGCTCAAAGTATTAAAGAGTGAAATTGAAAGACAGGGGGATGTGTCTGTGCCAACGTCTGAGGGCTTATTGGGAGACAGTGGTGGAACGGGCGAGCCCAGACCTATGAATAATCTGCCTGAGCGTTGTTGATATTTACAAGCTGAATGCAAATGTCATCGTCTCCATAGATCATCTATTTCCCCCTCGTGCTCTGCTCTGTATTCTCCCAGCGTTTTAAGGTAAAGGGGAAAATTAAATCATGAAATCATTACTGAGAAAAGGTCAGAACATAAATATTTAATAATCTGATATTTTCCAGGTTAGATTGAGTTTATGCATGGCGACGTTAAGGCTGCGAGAGTACAGAAATACCATGGCCGCCGTGTCTTCATAGAATGCAAAGCAAGTTCACACTTTGATGGAAGGAAAATCACTTTTTTTTTTTCTTTTTCTTTCTGAACGTCCAAGCTCGAGTTTGGACAATGACGGATTAAAAAAAGGAACCGCTGCACTTCTTTGTAGTCTCTGCTCCAGCTGTCTTGCATAACTTAATCCCTTTTACCACTTCAGGCAGATCAATAAGGTTCCATACCTGCTGGTCCAACTAATAAAACGGTCGGGTAACCCAAGTCTCCGCGGCGTGTCCTGGGGTGCTGAGGCCCACAAGTCTGTGCACCGCCGCTCCCCACACCCTTCCCTTTCTTAATGATCAGGATTAGAGGGGCTGGGGCCTCTACTGTAGGAGGAAGCAGCTGCTTCCATGCTCATTATAACCTCACAACTCCATAGAGTGGTAACAGCTGGAACACACGTTTCTGAGGGAGAGAGAGCTGGGATACTACCGAGATATCCCATGTGGCAATAGGCATTCCACGTTGAGCGGTGGGCCGCGGCGCCGTGGCATCGCATGACAAGCAGATGACAAGGGGAACAGGAGCGAGCTGACTGATGCATTAACAGAGTCATTTGTTTAGATGTTATGTAATTTAGTGTCGTCAACTCCGCCGATCAAAAATTCTGCTCAAGTTTCCATTTCTTTTCATGTCGTCTGGTAATCAGCCAAACTTCTGTGGCGATGGAGAGATGGATCTGCGGCAGAGTAATAACGGGGTGTCACTTAATAGAGCACTTTAATCAAGGGCTGTGGTGTGGTTAAATGACAACTGTTATCTCCAGCAGACTCTATCTGCCGCCGATGATGATAACAAGACGAGGTGGGCTAATGAAAGGGATGGCGGAGTACGCTGATAAGGCTGCCGAGCTGCGGTCCAAACTCAAATATTACTTTAATGACTTGATCGTCCTTTGCATTCGTAATGCGATGGGGCTTGTCTGCGGCGGCGTTGATAAAACAGCTACACTGTGTAACAGTGACAGGTCATTTGCGAAAGACCCAAAAAAATGTACCTGCACCGAAACACAGGCGTACTGCAAATGCAGCGCCGGCGACTGGAGGCAGACATGGGCCTGACACGGAGACACTTAGCAATAACGTTTTATAAATTGAATGGCCTGAGCTGCCTCACTCGACATCTCCTAAATACCTGAAGAAATTGAGTTTGCTCCCATTTAAGTTCTCTGAGAGCATCCGTTTTCTTTTCTCCCTGCCGGTGGCATTACAAACCCCCCCCCCACCTCCCACCCCCACCCCCCCCCCCCCCTGCTGTGAGAATGTGAAATATCCCTGCCGGCTGGCAAGGCCAAGGCTAGGGCTGAGGCGAGACGGACTCTCCAAATTACCCATCGCCTTGCCTTCTATAATTCTCCTCTAATTGTCTGCGAGGCTCTCTGCATTCAGGTGAGGAATAATACTGACCCGGGTGGCGTATTGAAATTCCACCGCTTTGCTCCCTGGGGTCACATTCACAATATCCAGCTCCACAGAGCTGTGAATCTAGAGTTTTAGCTCCTCCGCATGAGGTAATGAAGAGCTGCACGCATTCTGAAGAATTCCTCCTCCACCGCGACGAGCCCGGTGGCACCTTAGGGCCCATTACCGCAGCGCCGCTATGACAGGTACAGCCGCCTCACACCCTGAAGACCCTGAACTTTCATTACTGAGCACCTCCGAGGAGGTGCCGCAATCATAACAAGGACTTTTGTGCTCCTACATCCGTCCGATCATGCACCGAGCTCCGATAATAGTGCGGGACAGAAAGCGAAGAAAGGGAGAAAAGAAGTAGAAGAAGGAGTAAAACAAATGAAACTCCAACACAAAAGGAGATGATAATGGAGAATAAGCAAGATAATGAGAAAGGGGAGGGGGTGAAAAGGAAAAGATTTAGCATGATAAAGTGGCGCTTAACAAAGGCTCCACAGCAGGCCTGGAGCAACTCCATACCAAGCCTCCTCTCCATTGTAACCCTGCTATTGAACGTATGGGCACCATGTGGGTATGTATACATCCTGTACCACCAACTCCCCCATGATGACTAATGAAGTTGACACAGGGCTTTCAACTATTCATGACTCAAGGACTGAATTATTTGCAGGGCTGATGTAAGCAGGCAAACTGTTGTGTTTCCAGCGATCAGCCCCCCCCGAAAAGAGAAAAAGAAGCGGTCCCCCTCTGTGGGAATCTTGGGACTAGGCGTGCCTTTGATTTTAGAAACCGCTGTCTCTGTTTCCTACATCAGCTCCTCGCAGTTTACAGCAACTCCTTGGGGGTGGACGCTCTCCGTGCAGCTGTGGGCATGCGAGAGGGAGACGGGGAAGACAGAGGAAGAGAGATGGAAGACGCTAAAGCTAAAGCTCATTATGCTTCTTGCTTACAGGCATTGTGTGGATATTCTATTAGCCATATCTAAAGTGTAATTGTACCGTTGGGGAGGGTGGGGGTGGGTGGGACAGTGTTGTCGGGGTGCCAGGCTTTCTCTCAGCGACTAGCGAAGTGTGGTAATCTCACACACCATCTCATTACAGTTTAAACCCCCAGCAGCTGCTCGCATTAGACTTTTATTACACGCTGCCGCTCACAGCTGTGCTGGCATAGGCCCGGACAGGATGGTGAGAGACGGGAACAAAGACAGACGGACACAGGGATTCCAGCACAACATTTGGCTCCCATCAAAAAAGTGGAAATATCGGAGCAGAGGGTTGTAATGACCCTAACAGCCTCTCAGTGTGATAACTCCGCGGCCCCCTCCGCCCCGGACCCTAAACCGAGGCCAAGGACAGTCGCACAGATGGGCCGAGTCAAACCCAGTCAGATTGGGATTCAATCAAAACCGCCGGAGCGATGGTCATGCAAAAAGCGTCACGCCGGGACGGCTTTCATAAGCATTTGTCTCGTTCCGAAAAGCAGCATGGGGCGTAGTGGTAGTCAGTTATCTCAACAGTCAACATCTGTTTTTAAGCAACTGTAAATGGGTGTGTGACTATGCATGTATATCGGCAATAAGCACAACCATTTGTAAAGAAAGGACATATTTGAGCTGTTGAGCAGGGTCGTAGCCAGGATGTTAGCAGCACTGGGTTCAAGAGTCAAAGGTATCCGCCCCCTTTCAAAGAGATCGTTGTCAACAAAAATAATGTTTACCAGCGTGCCGAATTATTATTTTGTTTAAATATTTTTGTGTTTTTTACTTATTTAGTCAAATATCCAATCACATTATCTGTAAATTAGTTTCCCAAATACCCAGATGTTTTTGAAAGCGTTTGCCAAACTGCAAGTAATACAGAGTGGAAATGATGAATCCTTTTAAAAATAAAGATAAGAAATTACAAAAATAAAATATCCAAGAGTTTAAAAAAATGTTCACCAGGATGCTAATATGTGCAGAACAAATATCACCATCACCTCAGCGTCCCCATTGGCAGCTACAGCCCAGCTGATTGTGGTGGCTGTGGCTAAGGGGTAGAGCGGGTCGTTTTCCAACCGGAAGATTGGCAGTTTGATCATTGGCTCCTCCAATCCGCATGTCGAGATTGTCCTTGGGTTAGAAACTGAACCCCAAATTGCTCACGTAGGCTGTGCCATCAGTGTATGAATGTGTGTGAACTGGTAAGCAATGAAAATGAGTGATTAGAAGACTAGAACGATGCTACATAAATGCAAGTTTACCATTTAACAGGATTTTGCTACAAGGTTTTTATTGTTTATAGGTATAATGCAACACAAATGACTGAAACAAATGACACAGAAATTGTTTTTGAACAAGGCACTTTATTTTAGGTATGGGAAGAGATAATTGTCCCCACTTGGCATTCTTGGAAAGATGCTGCTGTGTCTGGATGCTACAAATGTTAAATATCCTGGAAGGTGTTCATAGTATTTTGTTCCCCCTATGTGTTTATTTATATGTATATATATATATTTATATATATACTAAAATGCAATCCAGTACAACAGCACCAAAATGGAAAGCATAAAAATAATAAACATCTTCACATTGTTAATGTTTGTTTGCATGATGATTAAATAAAACTGCTGTATTGCACAGGTGGTCATACTATTGTGTCCACTGCCTGTATTCAACCACGCATGCTCACCCTCTCTGTGAGGCTGCATGTCAGCCTCTGTGTGTGTGTGTGTGTGTGTGTGTGCGTGTGTGTGTGCGTGCGTGTGTGTGTGTGTGTGTGTGTGTGTGAGAATGTGTGTGTGCAAACTGGTCTGCGTGTCTCACCTTGACTTCAGTGTGAAAGCAGAGGACACTGGGACAAAGAGCCCAGCTGGGGAGGGAGATGAAGCACAGCTGGGGATAATTAAACCCAGCACTGTCTCCACAAAGGGGGTCCGCCGAGCCAGGCCGGTCTGGTGTCCCCCAGACCGAGCAGCTCAGATTGGGACCGACTGTGTTCCCGGATCAGAGGGGAAAAGGCACAAACCCCGACTCAGCAGTGGAAATGTGTCGGGATGAAAACCAAAAGACACAGCTTGACTCTGTTGTTATTTCCCTAAATGAAATACTCTCGTCTGCTCTCACCCCCCCTCGTATGTGCATTGCAGTGATGAGCAACGCACAAATTGGAGTCAATTGGCCGCGGCACGTGATAACAAAGAGGTGAACTGCAACAGACCTGGCCAACTGTATCGGCCCTACATTTGCCTTGGCCCTGTATGAAGCATGGAGGCTGGCCATATCACAGCCAGGGCTTGCCCGCGTCAAGCTGGGGCTGGGGGTTCTGTCTAATGTGAGGAATGCTTTTTTCTTTTTTCTTTTTTCTGTTTCTCCTCCACAAGGCTCATTAATTTACAATGGCAGAGCTTTCTGTCTCAGCCGGCCCGGTTATGTATCATTGGAAATGAAACGGTTTACTTTGGATGTTGTGTTAGAAAAGTGAAACCCCTCTCCAGATCGCCCCCAAATATCTTTTTAAAAACCCATACAGCATGCCAACTCAAACAGCTTTAGATTGAATGAATTGACCTGTCCTACATTTTAAAAAGCTTGTACTTGGTGCGATGATAAAACGGCACTTTCCAAGAACCATCAAAAGTCTTTGCTGTTGCCAGAGCTGCTGAGGTGGATGACCTAGCGCGCGAACAATTGCAGCGCTATTAATCAGGAGAGGCTTTTTGAAGGAGCGCGCTGCTGGCTGTACCGGTGCTATCACCACTGTTTTCACTTCCCACTGTGAGCTGGGATAAGTTAGACCGCCAAACGGAAACCGTTTGATCACAAAGGCATCGGGCTGGCTCATTAATGATGCCGTTAATGGCATCCTCCATCATTCTGGGATCTGTTGTTGCCCGAGCAGTCAATACAGAAGGCATTTCACTGCCTTTATTAAGTTACACTTTACTGGTCTGTAAAATTTGACTGCAGACATTTTATTTGCCACTTCTTGATGGCAACGCTTGAGATATGGGCAGCGTGGCGCAACGCGGGAGCATCTGTCTGGCCTTACAGTGCTCCAGTCTCCCGTCTTCTCTTTTCTCACTGTTTGGCAACTTCTTTGCAACCTTCACCTGTGTGCAACTCTGTCGCCTTTCACCCTGAAGTGTATCGAACGAGGCCAATGGTAGATCATTAGCTGTGGTTAGGTCAGTTATTCCTCTGATCAGTGGCTTGACGGTTAAGTCTGACGATGTGCAATATGTCTTCATTACAGAAATCATTATAATGTATTCCTCAGGAGTGGAGAGGGTTGTAAGGGAACAGCTACAGGATATTTATGATTAAATACCAAGGTGCAGACTTCGATGAAATGAGCTTCATTGGCAGCGATATCACCATTTCTCGAGCTTTCACAAGGAGTAGTAGTCTAACAAAGCAAATAATCTTTTTTTTTTCATCGCTGTCATTTTCCATGCACAAGCACAGAGCTGTAAACACATAAAAACACACAAGCGCACGCCTCGATAAGTCAGACATGAGTTGCGAAAACAGACTCCGGATGCATCATCAAGCGGATTAGGAGCATAACTGATAAAAAACCCTGTAAGCAGAGCGGCTCACAAACGACTCATCTGTTTGTTCATTCGGCCTTCGGATTTGCTCCAGTCTCTGTAAGCGACGGAGAACGACAGCCATTCTCATATCAGGTAAACGGAGAGATTAGCAAACATACCCTTTTCTCGCTTGGGTTGCCATCGCGCCCGCTGATAACGGCGCTCCCCACACCTCACTTCCGCACAAACCAAACATTTCAATTTCAATGTCTTCGCGTCCGTGTGAGGATCATTAAACCGAGGCCTAATAAACGCAGCTAACCATGATGGATGGCTGAGCGACTCCGTAGTCCTCTTCCTGCCTCGTTGGAGATAAGTTGTTCCTGCGACGCTTCATGCGCTGTGACGTCTCCTCCGGGTTCTTGCAAGAGGGGAGGGCAGGGGGGGGGAGAACGCACTCCGACTCCCGAATCCATCAGGCTTTAGAGGGGGGCTCGGTACAGCTTGTTAGAGTAGCACGTATGACCATGTAGGAGCCCTAATGAGCTTGGAGCTAGCCGGGAGAACTGTGTCTGGACGACAGAGAACATAAATCTCCTGTCCTGCTCCGAGCCCCGGGGACTGCACAAAACACCAGAGTTGTGTGAGCGTGCGTGAATCTGCAGAAGGCGCTTGTGCGTTCAAACACACACACATACATAATGCAGATGACTAGAGCAGCATCCTCTTAGGAGTCTCATCTACCATAGTTGAAAGAAGCAGGTTGTTTGAATGATGATCTAACAATTGTGTTCCACTCCCACTCTATAAATGAATCCAATACTGGCATATTCATCATTACCACAGGACATGCACTCAGTTTGCTTCTTTTTATCTGGAGAGAATTTTGGAAATCAATCCAGGCGCACTCTGCTTTGCACAAACCAACCGCTGCAGGTTATGATAATTCCTCTCTGTTTTCAGCCACCCCAACCCCGTACATAAGCTGCAGTCAGTGGCATTGATCGTTGTTTTTCGCATTTCCTTCCTGCTACCTGAGAGAAAACGCCGTCCGCTGTGCTCATCCGCTGTACCCGGATGATATAGAGTAACGTAGACGCTGGAAGTCTTTTCCCCGAGACATGCTTCCCTTCACCTTCCAGTGCAACCGACTGCAGTGTGAGATGTGTAATGAAGGATTGAAAACTCCATTAAAGTATTGATTTGTGGGTGAAGTTTACCTCTTTTTCAACTGTGGGATATGAGCTTGGCTGCAAGCTTTAAATAAAACTGCGTGTTCATGTCTGGGCGCCTGCATTAGAGAGGCAGAGAGAGAGAGAGAGAGGATTGGACAGTGTGCATGCGTGTGTGCCACAGGAATGCGCACCAGAGTGTGTGTGTGCGTGAGAGAGAGAGAGAGAGAGAGAGATGTGTGAGTTATATAGCCCCGGGGAGCTGCTATGGCCATATTTTAATAACTCACAGTATGTTGGATTATGTACTGTGGGCTTGTAATATCACACCGTCAGGGCAAAGCCCGAACAGATTCTCCGTTAGCTGGCCCTTAGCAGAAAGAAAAAAACACACACACATATATCAGGGGACTCGCCAAAACATTGTTTTCAGTTCTGCAGCACTTGTGAAAATGTGAGCTCCCACATGATTCCAGTTCAAAGGTATGCCTTCGCCGTTTTGTCTGCCTCAGCACGCAGCGCTCGCTCTCCCGGCCACAATGAACAGAGCTCCAGGTTTAATAGGCCTTAAGTAGTGCACCCCCTTTTGCTGCCTTTGAAGAGCAAACACTCTCTGGCCTACACTCACACACACACACACACACACACAGACACTCACACACATACACACACACACACACACACACACACACAGACAGACTCACACACATATATATATATATACTCACACATTGCTGTGTGAGCAATAAAAAACAGTGGAACAGTGGCTAGTTCTCTCTCTGACACATCAAAAGGAGAGCTAAGGGGAGTAATGTGTGGAATGATGTGTGTGTAGACCAAGGCCGGGATGCCATTCATGGTTGCAGTGTTGTGGTTTTAACTGCCGGAGGAGGCTTGAAGGCTGTGGCTGGCAAGTTCTGTATCCTACAGTAGTGTTAACACACAGCCTGCTGCAATCGAAGGAGCTGTTTGTTGGAAAAAAAATAAAGATTTGAGTCAATCTTTTTTTTTTTTGTTACCTGAACAAAGTACAGAGTATATTACTATATAGCAGTGATATGCTTGAGAGAATAGCAGCAATATCACTTCACATATCTCTCTCAATAAAAGGCCATAAACTGCATTAAGAAACATCCCGTTTCTGAGAGACAGAAAGTGAAACTGAACTGGCTGCACACGCAGCATGGATGCGTCTGTGTGTGGGTGTTTGCTTGCATGTAAGCACATATGCATGTTCACGTGTCTGACTGTGAGCTATCGTATAACTCAGGCACTGAAAGGAGTAGGGGAAAGTTGCAATTAGCCCGCCGCCGAGAGCGTAGCCTCGTCCTATGAGGCATGTTTACGCTTTAGTCATGCCGTAATTACACATGTCGTCTTTTGTTTTCTGTTTCCCATAAAGTGGGGGGAACGTAATGAGGGAAAAGGCAGTTGAAAAAAAAAAAGAAAGAACGAAGCATACTACACGGCGCTTTTTGTCTTCAAGCTCATTTAGGCCTCGGAGGACGTCTATGGGGTTTGAAATGAGAGGAGAGTGGACTGTTAAGAGGGACTTTGCTTCTCCAGATGGGAAACTTCTGTTAAGCTGTAATGAGAATGCATAATGACGCAAACAAGCTTGATGGAGCTAGACATGGCAGCGCCTTCATTCAGGAACACGAACCCCCCCCAGAAAAACCTATTACAACCTTTTTTTCCCCCGTCTTTTTATTCTCTATGATATCCATTCCAAGCTAAGTGCAAGAGAAATGTCTTCATTAAATGTTTAAGCAAACATGTTTCATTTCTTTTTTTCCATTTTTTTCCCATTTTTTTTTTGCCCCAGTCGGGCCCAACAGGGAGGGCCGATGAAAAAAGGCAAGTACAAATGATGGAAAAACAAAGAAAAAGGAGTGACTGCTCCTAATGGGGCTGTTTTCAGCAGCTGCATTAACAAGCCCGTTTGATTTCGGTCTCCTAAGTGAAGTTGTCAGCCCATGTGTCCGGCGCGCTGTGTTCAGGATGTCTAAAAAGAGTTGTGTTTTCTGGCACTGGCCGATGATAAAACACCAAAAGGGGGGTGACCTTACGTGTCTTTCCCTCCCCCTTGCTGCTCTACGGTCATTCTCAAAACAGACCCCGAAATACTCGGGTCAAGAATCCATCACCGGGGTTATAATTTTTTTTCTTTACAACAACACGCATTTGCACGCTGGCTCTGTGAGAAAACAGGCCCGAGGGAATGAAGGAGAACTGCTTTTGGTCGCGGTGAACTCCTCTGACAAACATCACAAAGCAACACATCGCTTTCAACCGAGTCTCTCGTGTGTTGAACACGGTTAAAATACTCGCACCTCTCCGAGTGTGGCTCTTCACACATGCAGATGTGGGAATACGGAATTGTCTGCTTTCATTTCCCATAACGCGAGGCGTGAATGCGCTTTAGATTTGCTCCGTTGATTTGCAGTTATGCTCAGAATCCATATTTGGCGCTGTGAAAAGGAGCAAAAGATTAGAGTTTTTGTCAGGAATGCCAGATTATGCACATACACATTCTGAATATATTCACAAAATACACACACACTTTTCATAGATCAGTGTATAGTGAAGGAATCCTATGATTGTTAGTTACTTTACCATGACTGGTTTGATGAAAATGTAATCCCTCGTCCTTGGAAATGTGGCACAGCAGTCGATATGGCTCTACAGACTCTGTAACACTCTCCACTGCAAAGGCTGCAGACTGAAGACACTCTCTTCGACTGAAGAAACAATAGAAGGGGGGGGGTGCTTTATTTTGGCCGAGTCTGCATTATTGGATTTGGATCGTAACATGGTAGTATCAAGTTAGGTGGAGAGAGGGCCTGTGAATATCACGTCGGAATCACAATAGACAAGAGCCGATTGTTATTGCACCGCTCACATTAATAATTCAATCATTTGACCCGTGACATGATTTCCCCGTAAAACAATCTGATCCTCAGAGATAGAGATATTTGAAATCTATGGGTGTGTGTGTGTGGTATATATGTGTGTGTGTGTGTGTGTGTGTTTTGACCTTCCCAGTATGAGACGGAACCGATGCCTGAGGCTACAACTTGAAGTATAATATTTAGACGAAAGGAGAGCAGAGAAGAGACGAGATATCATAAAGATGTGTGTGTGTGTGTGTGTGTGTGTGTGTGTGTGTGTGTGTGTGTGTGTGTGTGTGTGTGTGTGTGTGTGTGTGTGTGTGTGTGTGTGTGTGTGTGTGTGTGTGTGTGTGTGTGCTCTGCAGTTTTTCCCGAACTGAAGATGTGCGTGCCCCAAGGGTGCTCCAATAAGCGCGGCCACAAAAATGGAAGGCCTTACTCAAACTACGCACTTAAAACTGAGCAGCGCTCTGGAAGTAGGAGCAGAGTGTCGGAGGGATGTATGCAGAGTGCATTCAAATATAAAACCACAGTGTGTGAGAGGGAGACAACAAAGTAGTATTGTAATACATTGTTTTAAGGATCAGTACTGACAGAGCAAATGTTGCAACTTTCTCCTGCTCCGACACACAGACACATACAGGCTTAGCTGAATGGAGGACACTGCCACGTGCACACGCGGGGAAAAACAGGGGTGCCATCTATCAGGCCGCAGACGGGAGCCCGGGAAAAGGGGGGAAATCTGTCCTGTGATGGCTGTAAATGAGGGCTGTGGCGGCGCTGTCACATCGCGTTTGGCTGGGACGCGGGGAGCTACGAGGGGCGGAGGGCATGGACACTGTTTGCAGATGTAATGAACTCGGGAGATGGCTGGAGCATGGGCAGACACTGTGATTGTGTCACAGCTAGTGGTGTCCTACTGCTGCGACACACACACAAAAAAAAAATAGGAGAGGAATGAGGGAGAGGAGAGTAAATTGAGTGCAGGGAAGAGTGAGGAAGAGGCAAGGCAATGATCAAGATGGAAAAAACAGAAGGAGAATGAGATACAGAGAAGGGCCAGGAATGCATGAAACATCCCTGCAAGCAAAAAAAATAAAAACACGGTGGCCAATCGCTGTCGGATCGGTGAAGCAGAGCCGGTGTTATACCAGAAGAATATTTACTCTAATTAGAGCCAGCTAATGTGTCTCCAGGTATGAAGTCCGTCGGCACTTCCCTGAGAATAATTAGAAGCACAGAGCATGGATTGTCCTGGAGAGCGGCGCCGAGCTCCCTTTGTACATCATTAACAGTTCACTGACAACAAAAGCCGAGTTAATAGAATGTAATGCGGTCTCCTCGCCCATCCGTTTGTTCAAATGGCCATTAGGGTAATGCAGAATAATTCCTTCCTTCTGTGTTTCAACCCTTAAAAAAATGACTCCTCCTACCTCGCATGTGCCCCCTTTCTCTCCAAAGTCCAGCCTCCATTTCTCACTCTTTTCTCCCCTTCGACGGAGTATTTTTTTCCAGATGATAAACATGATTTTCTCGCAACAATCGCCAGTCTTTGGTTAAAAAAAATTAAATAAAACACACGCAAATCCGCCATAAAGAGGATTAATCCTGCTTGGGAGAGACGGAGCCAAATGTATAGATTTACAATTCCATACTCGAGTTCCCCACCTTGTTTTAATGCTTCATAAACACTTGGTGTTTTTTGCTCTCTGTTCCAATAAAAACAGGGAGCGCGGGGGTGTAATATCTGGAGCTGGGGGAAATTAAAGCTGAAGTTCCTCTCCTCCTCAGTGCTCTCCTAGCTCTCTCTCACATGCACACACACACACACACACACACACACACACACACACACACACACACACACACACACACACACACACACACACACACACACACACGGTTTAATCAGCAGCCCAGAGAGAAATCTAAGACCACATCTACACCCAGTGGAGGGAACCTGATACAACCACATCTCCCCCCCCACCACCATTCCCTCTTTCTCTTAATCATCAACACACACATGCTCCTCCTGCTGATGAATTAGACGCAAGGTTCAGTATGATTAACTAAAGTTAATGAAGGCTGAAAGTGATCTCAAACAAGGTAACCATAGAAGGAGAAGTCTTTGAAACCAGGCAGAGTGCATTAGAAAAGCAGTGGACCTTTTCTTTCTTCTTTTTTTCCATTTCTGCCTCTGCTGCTATATTTTTTTAAGTCCTTTCAGTGTGCGGTGACAAACATAACCCTTCTGACTGGTGGAAAAATAAATCATACTTTCAAGTGAAGACAAATGCCTTATCCGTTGGGAGTAGCCTCAGGCTATAGTCGTAATGGCCTCTCTCTCTTTTTCTTTCTGCCTCCCCCTCTCCCTCTCTCTCGCATTCTTTTTTGTCTCAAGGCAGGGAGTTTCCCTAAACTAGTTCTAAATGTCCACCCAAACAGCCTTATGCGGCACAAAGCTACAGCTCGGGGCAGATCAAGAGCAAGGTGGATATTCCTGTTTTAAGACTTTATTTCACATTGAACCCGGAGGCAAAACTGCTACTCGGCTGCAACTTTGAGCAAACGAGAGAGAACTAATCAGGAAAATCTTTAACTATCAAAACACAATTTTACCCTGGAGCGTTTCAGTAGCCAAAAGGTTACATGTCAGGCAATATAACTGCAACGTCCCGGGTTCGATTACTGCCTTTGGACCTTTGTTGCATGTCTTAGCCCTCTCTCTCTCTCTCTCTCTCTCTCTCTCTCTCTCTATTCCTTTACTGTCATCTTTCAAATAAAGGCAAAGAAACCACAATTGGACTAATTGCACAAGGTCGTTACTCATGTCTGTTCTCGTGTCGTGGCCATAAAATCATGGATTCTAACTCTGCGTGTGTGTGTGTGTGTGTGTGTGTGTGTGTGTTTGGGTCCCTGCTTCGGGCTCGGCTTGGGGCTGGCCAGCTGTAGGAGTCTGTCTCCTCTCCTCTCTCCCCTCCTCGGCTCTCAGTGCTATCAGGTTGCCTCTCCTCCTCCTCCAGCCCATTACACAGGCCTCTTTATGCTGTGCTAAAAGCTGCTCATGTTCAAACACTCCTGGGAAAAGCTCCTTAAAAACACGTCAGGAAGAGAGGCCCTGTCTGGTAAAATATTAATAGGAAGTTAATTGGTTGTTAATGGACTGGTGCTTGGGCAGGAATGGCCCTGCATTAGATAGGCCACAGAAACAACCCATTCAGGGGTGTCATCTTACCCACCTCTTTGCGATCTAATTGTTTTCCGGTCACTGTAGCCGTGAGTTGCGTTAACCCGGTGTTAAAGACATCATCACTGGAGTTTTATGTACGGTCCTGTAAGACGTATTGAGCCCTGTGCCAACCACATTTCCAGGGGAGCGGGAATATTGTAAGTGTTCAGTTACTTTGGCGTCATTTTTTTTTTTAAATTTTAGTTGTTTTTCTTTTTTGTTTCATTCTCGCACATCCAGAGTCACGTTGAACCTCTCCTGTTAAGTCTTTGCTTAATCTCCACATGAGGAAATAGTTTCAACTTTTGTTGTTTGTGGCGAGTGTGTTTTTGCTTTCTGCGGTTGCCGTTACCCAACAGAAATAAATAAAAAATCCCTCTTCTGCTAGAGTAGGCATGTAATATTGATGCAGAGCAGACTCGGAGAAAACAGAGAAATCAAATGGAATCCAAACTAAGTTCAAATGTCGACATCAACACATACATTTTTGATCATTGCAAACCTACGAGACGCCATTCCTTTTTACGGAGAAGCCACAGGGGCATGTGTAGCAGGGAATATATTTAGAAATAAGTGATATTTCAGTGTGTCCTTCAAGCCCAACCTCGTTCAGCTCCAATTCATTTATGAGAGGGACAAATACTTGTTGAAAGAGGTTGTTCAGGAAATGGGAGTTAAAATGGCGGCAGAGGTTACCCAGGCAGACTGCATTTTACCGTTGGGGCTTTTAAATGCACCATGTAAAAATAAACCAGCACTCATAGATATGCCATTTTTTCTCTAGCCTTACTGTACACCCATTGTAAATATTGTAAAAACAATAATAAGAAAATAAGGAAAATATTTTTTCCTGAGGTTTTATTTTTCTATGAATTAAAAAAAAAATCTGATAGATTTTTTATAATTGTATTTTAATTAGAACTTTTTACTTCCAAATTATCTATTACATTTTCAATATTTAATATCTAATTATGCCTCAGATTACAACACACCCTTTATTGACTTGTCCCCTTTGCTATGACCTACCCTCTCGTGACTCTGACCATTTAACCGTAACCCCATTCAAACATTGCGTGAATCCGTGTCCAATTACATTACGAAGCAAATGTCAATGGATCGAGCAGATGTTGTCCTACTCTACCACTGATGTAGATTCAACAGCAGCCACTAGATGGCATTAAAACACAGGCAGCAGTTGCTGGTGTCAGGTCTGCAGACATGGCTGCTTCCTGCAGGATACATGGATGAAATAAATCCAGGCCTCCTGGTTTGACTGTGACATGTTCTAGATTCCCCGCTGTGATCTATTACTTGTCTTGGGTATGGATAATCCTTAGGGTGCGTAATGACAAGAATTGTCTGTCTAATGTTTTCTAAACGATGTTCTGTCCACTTGGCTGCATAGCAGAGCGAAATAAATCTATCAGGCAGAGACACATTTGTACCAACGAAGGCATGAGCTCAAAAGAGACCACACTTTGTGCTGCAATTGGACCGCGTGCATTTCTATCGACTCTCATTATTAACAAACGGATACACACTCATGCCTCAGTTTTTTTATTACACAATGAGTCATTACATGTTGCAACAAAATGAGCAGATTCTTGGCTGAACCTTTTTTTTCCTTATAGCAAAAATGTCAGAAGCTACAATGAATGCATGATGACACACAACAAAGCTCTAGCAAGGAACACTTTTTAAGAAACTGTAGAAAAGTTACAACAGTATGAAATGTCCATCTTTGAAAAATTCCACTTGAATAATGTTTGACATTCAAAAACAAGCAAAGTAAAAAAAAGAAAAGGCGAGACAGCTTCGCGTCTTAGCATGCATGCCACCACCCTTTATTAACTGTCAATCAACTTCGCTCATCTCAGGTACACACAATAACATTCATTGTTAAGAAGCTAGTGCAAATGTCATACCACTGCAGACACACAAGCTAGGTGGGTAAATGGTTTTTTTCTCACTACCGGCTTGCCTCCTGAAATAAAATATTGCCTGTTGTCAATTAAATATGAAGACGTCTACATGCCAGGCGGTCGGCTTTTCATGAGCCTGTGTGGAGGAATGCATGCAAAAAAAAGAAGTGTTTTAAAATCGGCTCCAGAAAACATGTGTTGTGTGTGTGATACAGATAGCAGGCAGTAAGAAGAACAGAGTGGATGCAAATAGATTGGAAGAATGTGCTTTATGCCCTTCGTGTGTTCACCTGTAAGGTGACCTCGTGAAATCATAAAAATGCTCTCAAGCAGTTATAGGTTTCCCAGAGATGCCAAAGCTCAAGTGACATATAGGACAATCACAGGAGCTCTGCTTTAGGCTGTATTGTGGAAAAGGATGGGCTTGACCATGCCCGAGAGGATCTTGGGAACATGGACGCTGACGATCTCGGAGATCATCTCCGGGAAGTTGACGCGCGTCTGGAGGGACTGAGCTTGGATGAACAGATCGTAGGTGAACTGGTGCAACTTCCTCACGATCTGAGAACAAAAGCAAAAGGACAGAGAGAGGTTATTAGCGACAAAGATATAACGATGACGTTTGTGCAGCATTCGGGTAAAAAATAAAAAAATAAATAAAAAAGAACAAAGCCTTCGGATTAAAGAGGAAACAGCAAAGGACATTGAAGCCTGTCTTTTGACACAAGCTTTAGGAGGCGATTTAAAAAGATGACACTCATTGTGACGCTCTAAGCCCCACAGGCAGGGTAAAGACGAAAGGTAAAGTCTTGATCGACTCTGGTTTTCTGCCTAGAGGGCCCTGCCAGATCCCTGGCTGCCCTCCAGATCGTAAGGCGTTAAAAGATCTGAGATGTGAGTGGGACACTGACAAAGCTGAGCCGTTAAGAGTAAATCCACAGTGAAAGACGTGCAGCTGAAACTCATGCAGCTCGGCTCTCTTTGGGAAGAAACTTTCCAGCTCCTCTGGCCACGCCCCAACCACTGATGTCACTGAAGTTTTTTTTTTCACTTTTATTATTATTCTTACCGATTAATATGAAAAGTTCTAGTAGCAATAAGGAGGTAAGCAGTCAAGTACACCCTCTAGTGGTCGCATCCCTACCAAGGATTGTCATTCATATCATGTCGTTCATATCTCCATTAACAGCATTTCAGAAATTATTTCACATCCATGTAAGCATTGTTTTGGGAAAAACAAATGTGTCTCAAATGATGCTTTGTTTATCTTGGCTACATCTGAGCATGAAGCAGGGTGATGTGCAAAAAAATTAATAATTATACTTTACATGGATGATAAAAAACATTCTGGACCCTTTGTTTATTTGGTAATACATATGAAGACATATAGTCAACATAAAATAGACTGGGAGCTTTTAGATTTAAAAACAGGTTTATTTAAGTTTTGAATGCAGTTTAGAAAAATGTATTATTTTTAACATTGTTTTTTACTAGTCATATGTACACATGTGAACATACATATCTATAAACAAAATATTACATGAAATTCTTCATAGCTTTAGGCTTGTTAAAGCACTTTACCATCAGACATATGAGTTGTTAACAAATGTAAATTGTCCCCAGAGATAGACAGATGAATAACAGATGAGTAAATTATTATTACTCTCATTCTAAAACAACTTGGTTAATCTTTAATTTATTTCGTAAGATCTGGATTTTGATTTGGAGAAATAAAATGATGACCTAACCCTTAAATTTTGCAGGTTTAAAGCATAACTTTCAAAGCAGCATTTCCTTTCCTAGTCCTTTCATGTTGCACATCAGTATGTTTGCATCTGCAGTTGTGATATACAGCATGTAGATTAGTGTGGGAATGCAGCCCACCACAACTGAATAATATTGACTGTGACCAGATTAATGTTGCAGTGCATCATGGACAATGTGTGTCAATTTATTTATGGGGCTCTACAGTTATTCTCAGAGGGTGACTCATCGTTTTTGTGTCATGTGAGGCTAAAGCAGTCACATGACACTTTGGTATGCGTTTGACCCTGGTGTGTGGCTGAGGATTTGTGCCCAGACGGGAGGTTTACCCCAGGTTGAGAAGGAATTACTGTTGTCAGGATGATATAACAGTTTGTGTAGGTCCCTCTGTAACTGTTCTGAAATAGGCCGCTGCTTCATTTTTTATGTAATAACTGATAGCCTCGATTTAGAGTCAACCAGCCATAAAATGACAAACAAATCTTGATGCGGCCTAGTTAGTTCAGGAGTTAACACGGTATTGTTTTAAGTCAAATTCAGTTTTTGTGTGCACTATTTCCTGCTGAAGTAGAAGTTCCGTGACGCTAACTAAAATTCCATTTATATAAAAGTTCACAAAGTCACATCATGGAGCGTTTTTCAAAAATAAAGGCAAATTGTGTCCATTACCGACTGGAGGGAGTCCAGCAGCTGTGTGAGCTGGAACAGTCGCTGCGTGCGGGTGGTCTCTCCGCAGTGGCTGGCCAAGCGGTCCAGCTCCTTGATGTAGGAGGTCCGCAGTTCATCAAAACAATGCTGGTTCTTCAGGCCCTCCACTGGCACTGCGAGCACAAAAGCCAGAACACAACAATAACTCTCCCTGACTTTATCCATCCCATCAATTCTCTGAAGTATGGCTGAACTCTTTTATAGTCGTATTTCACTTGCATAGTTGACATTCAACTGATTATTTGAGATGTGTTTTTTTTCCCCCCCAAGAGGACTCACTGATGCTGAAGAGGACCAGAGCCTTCATGCAGAGGAACTCCTCCTGAGTGACCTTCAGCATGCAGAACCTTTGGGAGAGCAGCTTCATCCTCACACAGTGTTCATACATACTGGACACTTGCATCCGTTGGCTGTGAAGGAAGGAAAGGGACAAAAAAAACAAAAAAAAAAAAAACTTGAGGGGAGAAGTAGGAGCACCGGGTGCGACATAAGGAGGAGTGCGTAGGGATGAGGGGGTCGGGCAGAGAGATAAATACGGAAAGGACCAAGACAATTAATGGAGGCAGGACAGGAGTGAAAAAGAGGAAAAAGCAGCAGAGGTGAGAAGAAATGAGTGAGGTGGATAATGGAAAAAGAGAATGACAGAGAGGCAGAGAAAAATGAGGGTCAGCAACAAGGGCAGGCGTATCCATTACCGTGCAGGTCAGAGGCAGCCCAATAGAGTGACAGAGGTCTAATGCAGACGGAATGAGTGTTTTGCTAATGTCGCGCGAAACACCAGCCGAGTGAAAGTTGCTCTGAAGGCCTGACGCCGGCTTAAGCATTCAGAGCTACACCCCTCCTTCAACACTGAATACAATTTACTGATAATAAGGTGGGATTGTTATTTGTGTTTATCAAGTGCGGCCAATTTGCTTCATAAACTTTTTTTTTAAAGAACTGATGAGGTGAGAGATGAGGTGAGGTGTCAGAAACATTTTTTTTAAAGAGGTTTGAGGAGGTTGGGGTGTGAATCGAAACTTGTCAAAGTGAAAGAAAAAGAACACCATAGCAGTTCTTGGGGAGTGATGATGGAAAGATGAAACGGAATAAATGATCTGAGGTGATCCCTCTGCGGCCACGTATGTCAGACACAAAGGAAACGGTACAAGCAGAACACACTAGTTTGCCGTCTCGCCGAACAAAAAACACAGCGTTCATCGTGTGATTAAAAAAAAAAATAAAAATCTTCCTCTGAAGCTCCTATTCCACTGTGCCTTTCCTTCTGAACACGGTGACATGTGAAATCTCATGATATTCCAACACAAACCCGATGTCACCATGATTATTTTGGACTTTTCTTTGTTTGAGAAACAGTGAACTTCTTTTCGCTTTGTTAAACTCAAACTCAATATTGGCACTCTTGTATGTGTAAAGTGTGTATTTTTGATGACTTACTCATTGAAGACCAAGTCTGGAGCGAAGTACAGCAAGGAGCTGTTGGTGAGAGTGTAGGACCTCCAGCCTAAAGCGAACACCATCACCCCCATCCATGACAACTGAATCACTGACATCTGGTCGTCTACGTGCATGTCACGGAAACCTAAAAAACATGTTGTTGTTTTTTAACCACACCCCTGAACAGGGTGAAATAACACTTAGTAACACAAGTGGGATAAATAGCTGTGAAGACTTCAGGCTAACAACAGAACAAACTGCTTTGGATACATTGTTCCACTACTCTTGGTTTGAATGTGAACATATCCCCCTCTAGTGGTTAATATAAGAACAGAACGGCTGCTAAAACTGGGGAAGTTTAACTCGCATAAAATCCTGGCATGGCCTGTTATCTATGGAGCAAGAGGTTGAGGCCTTGCACAATGACAACAGATATTAGATCAAACATTAGACTGTCCCTTGTGGCCTTAGAGCTCTGCTAAATTACTGTGAACTTTGAGTTGCATTAAAAACTTTACCACAGTTGTTACATAAATGAAATTCGACTTTCTGCATTCAACCCATCCTAAGCATTTCGAAGCGGTGGGTTGATGTGAAGCGCTCCGAGGAGCAACTCGGGGTTCAGTGTCTTGCTGAAGGACGCTTCAACGTGCCGACAGGAGGGGCCGGGGATCAAACCGCCAACATTCTGATTATCCTAGCTCAAAATGAAATGTCTGACCGTGTTGTGTTTTGCTCGGCCTAACACGGTGCACATGGTTTGTCTGGCGTTACCCTGAACCTGAAACAATTGGGCACCTACATGCGGCGCGCACCTTGGCCCAAGACTAGTTTACCTGGTATCGCCTTGGCCCAACGCACCACGGTGACCAGCTGTCTCTCCCCCAGCTCATTGAGGCTGGTGAGTAAGGACACGGGGCTGTCCGGCAGCGCGTGGTCGTGTCCCGCGTTGACCACGGCCGGCTCGATGGCCTTCAGGAGGCTGAGCAGGGAGAGGCATGAGCGCAGGGTCGGGGGGATGCCTTGAGCCAGGGCCTGGGAGGCTGCTCAAGATACACAGAGGAATATTACAAAAAGAAAATATTATTACATGTTTTACGGACTATGTGCAGTATTGAGTTAGCGTGATACTGGAACTCATGGCACACCAATACTCACTTTGAGCCATGGCAGCTGCGCTTTCTGGATCCAAGAATACGTCCCTCTTCCCGGCCCTTTCGCCTCTCTCTCCGGGCCCTTGCTCCTCCTCTCCGCTCCTCATCTGTCCAGCTCCCTTCATCCTGCGACCTAGAACCCCACCGCAGACGATACAGACGGGTAGAAGACACGAGGGGCGAAAAAAGGAGATAAGAAGCATCCATTTAGAGTGGTTTAGTCTGATTTATTAGACAATAGATAAAGGAAAAAAAATCTGGAAGAAACTGGAACTTAATCATATCAATGGGGATAATACTTAAATGACTGTCAGCCAGTGGATCTGTTCCTTATCATAACCATATCGCAAAGGTCCCCGTCAGTGGCCAATGTCCCAAAAAAATGCTCTTTTGGCCTTTGCATAAATGGATTTGTTACACTGTATTTAAGCTAGAACAT
This sequence comes from Anoplopoma fimbria, assembly GCF_027596085.1. Classification (NCBI taxonomy): domain Eukaryota; kingdom Metazoa; phylum Chordata; class Actinopteri; order Perciformes; family Anoplopomatidae; genus Anoplopoma; species Anoplopoma fimbria. The sequence continues at coordinate 7,316,694 of NC_072452.1, read as the reverse complement.
TTGATTAGAATGTTCTGATCCAATGCATGTAAGGTATCTAACCGCCCTGACCCCATTTTTCCAAATGCACACCACACATACTTTCCTTTCTCGGCCTCTCACTCCGATCTTATCGCCAGTCCCTCACCTTTAAGGCTCATTCCCGACATGAAGCATCTCTTCAAACGGCACGAGGCGCAGTTCTTCCTCCTCAACTTGTCGATGGTGCAGTCGTTCCGGCTTGCGCACAGATGGTTCTGCTTACCTGGTGGTACCGAGAACAAAAAAAAAACCCGGGGGTGGGGTTGAGATATGAGAGAGCAAAGACATGTGGGCAAGTTACTGATAATGAGTAACTCGCTCATATAATGTCAGGTCACTGTGCCCTGCCTGCATGAACAGGTGGGCGTAAGAAATTAAATCAGCTGATAAGTAATTGTGTGTGTGATTGTATGAGTGTGTGTGTGTGTGCACTCGCGTTTGTTTGTGTTTGTGTGTGTCACCAACCTGCAGCGGCCCTCTTAAAGAATACTTTGCAGCTCCCACAGGTGACGGCGCCATAGTGACAACCGGAGGCATCATCTCCGCACACCTGGCACACTCTCCTGTCTGACAGGTACACACCTGGAAACAAGTCCTCATGCCTGGACGCACACGCAGACACAAATATATATATATATATATATATATATATATATATATATATATATATATATATATATAAAGGGGCTGTTTTTAAAGGATTCCAAACAGGGGCACAGATATTACACAGTTATACAGTTTAACCTCGGACAGCAACAACAGGAAATAATCAAAGAAAATTCAGGTCAATATGTCACTTTGTCCTCAGAAGGAGTCAGACCGCCTGTTTTGACATGTGGGGCACTAATTCCCTAAATCCAATCCAATTACAGTAGGAGATTTCCCTGTTAGAGGACAGACTATACAAAAGCAAATGAGGTGACCTAAGAGACAAACACACATGTGATTAAAGAACTGTAGAGTAAAGACTTCAAGAAGTGGAAACAGGACTTTTCTCTTCCTATTCCAAGCACAGAGCAGGTGCACTATCTCTTGTTTATGGTGACGCTGATATATTACGTGGTATTAGCGGAAGTTGGGGATAGCGTGAACTTTGATGCTAAAACACAACTTGGCCAAGGCCGCAGAAAGCACATGGGGCTGTTAGGTTGACGAATAGTTTAACGCTGAGACACAGCTGCCTCTGCAGCTGGACTGGGTTTTGGCATTGCAAATTATGAGACAGAATATCAAGTTTACTGCATTTTATTTATTTTTGCCTTGTGCAATAATCCTCTATATTAATATCAAGAAACACGTACAATAAAAAAAAAAGGACAAAAGGACAGTGCAGCGTTAAAGTAATATAATGGATTAAATAAAGCATTCAATTCTAAACTGTAAAAAGGACCAAATCCAACAATGCCACGCTCATTCAGACCAACTGTCACTTGACCCAACCAGCTGCATTTGTATTAATGATTGAATGAATATAAGACTAAACAGAGTGGTAGGAAAGAATGTCGCTCTCCTGACCAAATGACTGATGCCAATGTAAAACCAAGTCAGATAAAAAAAAAAAAAAAAAAAAAAAAAAAAAAAAAAAAAAAAAAAAAATCTTTATTCACCTGTAACTGCGATCCATGCAATCCATCCAGACTGAAGGTTCCGTCTTGACAGCGGACAAAGTCAGCTGCTCCTGAGGAATCGCACTGTGGTAACTTCCCATCTGGCCGTAGCCCGGTGCCATCGCTGCGCGCATGCCACCTTTGCCACCCTGCTCGCCCTTGCTGTACCAAACACAGTGGCATTCCTGTCTGGATGATCCAAGAGACGCTTGCACACAATTACAATATTTACAAAAGGAATTATGTCCACCGGGTACGCCTTGCTCCGGCTCGGATCGGCTGCCGCAAGCGCGCCACACACCCGGCGGGTCTCTGCACAGGTTGGCACCGGCGGAGTACGCAGAGTACGGACTCAAAGGTGAGCGCTCGCCCACCTGAGAGGGCGAGGGGTGCAGCTCCGCCACCGGGCCCAGGAGCAAGTTCGATCCCCTGCAGACATATCTGGAGATCACCGAGTCGCGCGTCTCGGTGAGCGCTCCGTCCAGCTCGGCCGCTCTGAGCAGATCCATGCAGCTCACCTGCCGGATACCGTGGCACAACTCTCCGAAGTCGTCCCCGTTAACTGCTCGAGCCTCTCCCAACTCGAAGTCTGCAAAGGCGCCGCTGGAGCAGGAGCGCATGTTGTTGTGCGGAGAAGACACCGAATCCAAACCCAAGGACACGGACACCGCCTCGCTGAGCTCAGCCGTGGTCGCGCACACACAAGTGTCCGCGGCGGCGTTGGTTGTAAAAGAGTTGGACGTCTCCTCTAAGTCGGACAGGCTCAGGCGAAAGGACATGGTGCTCGCGTCGCGCCTGGTTAAAGTAGTGCGCCGGTCGGTGGCACGGGGGACAAACACAACAACACTCCGCCTACGGAGACCCCGGTCGCCTGCTCCAGCGGATATGAATGTCAGAGCCGTCAACGACGTAGGTTGTTACGGGGAAGGGACGTCCCGTGGACCCGCTCCGCGAATGAACGACTGGCTAACTTTTTTCCTTTTTTTTTTCCTTTCTTTTTTTTATTGTTTTTTTCTTTACACACACAGTTACCGGTTTCATAGCCTGCAGCTCTAACGGAAAAACCTCATAACTAACTCTGTAACTTGACTTTGTACTCGATAAACATATGCAGCTGGATTAAATAAATGACAGGCCCACTCAATAACAACTGATATTTCCGTTCAGTCATAATAACACTTCCTTTTGAACTTTAAACACACAGGTTAAGCTATCTAGGCTTGTTTGTATGACAAGGCTGAATTCCCAAAACATGTAAGTAGTTGTTGTTGGATAAAATACATATTGTGCTGCACAATAACTGACTTTAAAGAGACAAAACAAGAGTGGAAAAGATATATATTTTATAGGGATGGACAATGTAGGGGTATTATAGTCAGCATGCATGTGATGGAGGAGCAACAAGAGATGGGTGAAGCCTATTGCAACAGGTTTAGAAATCAATCAAATTTCTATTAACTTGTGCATATTACCTTAGGCAGTGATGGGAGTTGGGGGGGGGGGGGGTATACAAGCTACTTCAGTTTCATTTTCTGGGTATTAATATTGGATGGAAAAACACATATTTGAGGTTGATAATTAATTCTGGTTGATTGCAGCTTTTGAACATTTGCCTTATCGGGCACAGTTAAGGTGAAGCATCCTCGTTCGCACGGACAAACAGCGCACTGATGGTGTTTCTGTGTGTTTTTATTTCTGCGATGATAAAAACATTTCGATGGAAGTATCTTAAATTTGTCATCTCTCTCATTAATCAATATCGATAACACTTTTCATTAGTTGGCATAGTTTGAATTACAAGTGTTTGTAATCTGATTTACAAGGTATACAGCAAACCTTTTCATAAATGACAGCACAGATGATGTTTCAAGTGGACCATGAATATTCTTTTTTGTTTCTTTGTAACCGTAATGTATTTTTAACAGTTGTCACTTGTTTCCAGATGAAATTATGTTAAAATCATGAACATTGAAGACAGTAACAGTATAATTTGCCGTCATATTCAACCTGTTATGCCAGACAAATTTTCTACCTATGAAATAATCTGCACCTACACGCTTCTAAAATCTCTCGATGTGTCCTATTTCATCAACTATTCTTATCTCGCCTTCAGTCTGAGTGGGCCTGTAGCAGCCCCTCTCACATGGACTCAAATTCATCAATGCGTTGTTTGGTGTTGCCCTGACGAATCTGACGCAGGGTCTTGTATTTGTCACGTCCCGCCTTCACATTCTCAGCGTGGATCAGGTCATTGGGGGTCTTTTTGCTCTCGTCTACAGCTCCAGCCAGCTCAGTGCTCAGGAACTGAAAGAGAACACAAACACACAGTGAATGAGATCCTCTTTCCTCGGACTCTTTAAGGAGACTATTCAGGAGCCTTGCCCCTCTCCAGTCACCCCTGTACTCCACTCAATCCCGCATCTGAAAACCCTCTATTGTGCATAGTTAATAAGTCCAGTTCTGTGTTGAGTCCTCTATGCAGGACCATATCTTGTTTTGACTGTGAGATAGAGACCAATGTTATTTATTTGTTACAGGACTGGGTCTGGATGAGATTTGGGACTTGAATGAAACCAATAGAATGATAATGTACCCGCGACAATGTTTTATTATGCAGAGTGCACTTAGTTCTGGGTGAAAATCAAATTTCTTTGGGGGTGGCAATTAAGCTGCCATATTAAAAAACCTCTATATGACTGTGTCAACAGGCAAAACAGCAAATGTACCAAAACACTTTAAAAAGCTAACAGCAACAACAAAGATGTAATTTCCAAAACACAAACTCTAAGAGGTGGGACAAGGAATTGCAACCACCACACAGCTGAGTAACATTAAGCTTAAAGCACACATCACTCCATACATCTTATTCAGCCTCCAGGGCCTAAGTTCTACATTAAACTGTTACTTTAAAAATAACTATCAAAAAACATTTATAAAGAATTAAAGTCAGAGATCCAGACATTCTCCGTAAACAAGGCCGAGAGTCTTCATCTAGCAGCCCTCTAGCTCTCGGTGCTTAGAGATAAATGCTTATGTCGGCATACTGAAGTGCTCACAGTGACAATGCAATCATACTGATGTTTAGCAGTCAATATTTATCAGGTTAATTTAGCCATTTAGCATGTTAACATTTGCGAATTAGGAATAAACACAAAGTGCTACTGAGGATGATGGGAATTCCATCATTTTTTCATATATTTATTTGTCTACCAAAGAATTTGAACTTCGCTGACGTGGCCAGATGAAGTCAGAAGATTAAAGCATCTATCAAATATTTGTCAGGATATTTCACTCCAAAAAAAACAAAAATATATATAAATATTTTTCCACAAGAGGAAAAAAGAATATAGAAAAAAATTCACCAAAGTCAGTGGGACTGACCAACTGACAGACCGACATTGCCATAGAGCCACACACTCTTACAGGCCCCAGGACAGCCCAGGGACTGCTAATCTCTATCCGAACATGACCTCTGACCCGACGTTGAAAAAGAGAACAGCAAATATAGTAAATTTGATTACATTCACTTAACCTTACCTTGAGCTTTTTCTGCAGCCGCTGGTTCTTCTGGGCCTCTGTTACTCTCTCCTCCTCACTGCGATCTCGGACCATGCCCGGAGAGGTCAGCTCGGCGCTCGCCTCGGCACTGCTCTCGTCCGTCTCGTCGTGCTCATGCATATGAGGGTGGACTGAATCCTGGATGTTGACACCCATGAGTTTAGTCTTCAGCTCCTCCTTGGTTCGCTCCAAATCCGCTTCTACCACGGTCGCCTGTCAACACAAACGGAATTGCAGTGAAGTGCTGCAGCTGGATATTAATATTCAAGTAGCCTACTTGCTTTCCGTCTGTTGTTGCGGGGAATCAGACCTGAGACGGTTTCATAACCGGTTAAAAATATATTTATTTATATATATATTTATAACACATAAACTTCGATGACATATTTATTTTGGGTAAAATGCCCAATTCCTGTTGAATCCCAGGTAAATTTGTTTTTGTACAGCGCTCACTAATGAAGGGAAAATGTCCCAAATAAGTAGTCCTCTATGACTTAAGGGGTTTTTAGTCTCCGTTGGTCATTAAAAAATGAAATAAGGTGGAAATATTTTGGCAACTGCAAGTTCCGGAGAGCACTTCTTATTTGTATACAAAGATTTGCATGTACCTTCGGTAAATCTTTTTGCAAAACTTGCATTTACATTTAATGGTTTGTTTCAGCCAACTACAGCATCACAGGGCTGAGGTTTGCTACCTGTGACAATGCAGTGAATCAAAACAATCACAATCTGAATGTCTACTGATATACTAGTCTGTGGTCGACGCCTTTCTTCTTCTTTTCCGGGGCCTAACACTAAGAAGTGTCAGACATCCCTTTTTTGCTCATGTTTGATTCATCCTTTATCTCTGTCTCTCGTGGTTCCTTCATTAATTCTCACCCTTTCCTGCCATCTATTCGCCTCCTCGTCCTTTTTCTTCTTGGCGTCTTCCAGCTGGGAGATCTTAGAGGTAAGCTCTGCCAGCTCAGTGGCCTATACACACACGCACACAAATGGGAAGAGAGTTAAGAGTGCTCCTGATCTGGGGTCATTGTGCTCTGCCTGCGGGTGCGTTAGAGAGAACATGTGTGTGCGTGTACTAATGTGTTATGCGGCATCAAGGATCAGGTTATTGGCCTGTCTTTTTAATCGGCTAAAAATGGGAATAATTTGCAGTATACTATCTAGCTGAATTTGTGAATCACTTGATGGATCAATACCTTAGTTTCTAGCTTAGAGGTGGACTTGATCAATAAATATTAAATATTCCATAATGAGTCCTTGATCGTGGAAATAAAGTAAATTGGAATGATCAATTCACAGCAGTTTTTCTACTTTGAAGGTTTGGAAGGAATCCACCATATAATTTAATCAATTCAAGTGGAATTGAATTAAACCCATTATGCAGGTGTGTTTTGTGTTGTTGTTTTTTTTACCAGACTTTCCTGGCTCTTGATCTGGGTTTCAGACTGGTACAGCAGGGCTGCTTTAGCTTCCACTGCAGCTCTGCGGTCCTTGTCCAGCCGCTCAGCCTCCTCCTGAGCGATCGTCCTCTCCTTCTCTAACTCAAGAGCCCTGCGAGTCTGCTCCTCCAGCTCTGAAACACACATCCACCCGTGCGCAAAAATTATCCTACACATATACCCAGATATGCTCACAAAGTACAAGCTTCATAGAGATCCGTAAAAAACTAAAATATTTGAACGTACTGTTCGATTCTTTTGATGTTCTTAAACAGAAAAAAATAAAACTCAAGTTTGAGAAACATTTGTATTCAGAAAGTTGTCAGACCATCTTGAGCTCTCTTTGTCTGCTCTTCAATCTGTCTCAATCTCTCCATCAGCTCCATGGTCTCACGAGCAATCTTCTCTGTTTCCTTCTCAGCATTTTCTCGTTTCTTTTTCTCACTCTCGAGCAGAGCCCTGACAGGAGAATTGTGCATAAATACACATCTGAAAAAAAATCCCTGACAGTTCTTTCTCGAAGCAGAGAGAACACACTGTAAACTGTAAAAAAGACAAAAGAAATAAGCCTTCATTATGTCCTGCTTCCTCACCTCTCCATCTGCCTCTTGTTCTTCTCCTCCCTGGCCTGGGCTTTCATCTGCTGCACCTCAATGGTGTCAGGTTTACGTCTACGCATGTACAGGTCGTGATTCCCCATACACAACGCCAGTATACGTTTGTTGATGCGAAGACGGGGTACGTAGAAAACAAAGTCCTTTAACACAAAAATTCAGCATTCAGTGATTTATAAAACATTGACAAACCTGTTTTATACAGTTGATAACGGGTTTATGTCTTGAAGTGTTTGTTTTGCTTGGGAGATTAAAGTTATTTTTTCTAAACAGTTGGATGCTTTCCTCAAGTCTGGGCAATAATTGAAGTGTGAGGCTAAATTCATGTTTGTGAGTGAGATCAAGTAGCAGCTGCTGTCATTAGACTCCTTGATGTCATTTCCACATTTGCAAAATTGATAATTTCAGCAGTAACAAGGATATGAGATTCTCTCACATCACCTGTTTATAGTCACAGCAAATATATATGAATGGGCATATCTCTGAAGAAGTACTTGTAGAATAGATGTGAAAACTGTTTCATGAAAATTGCTAATGTTTACATAATGAGTACTACGATTTAAACCCTAAGCACTGGCCAAGGAGAAGCTATTTAATCCCATCCACAAACACCCATGAATTGAGTTTGGCTAAAATAAGCTCACAGATCAACATACCTGCACAAAGTCTTACTTTAGGTATGTAGAACAAATTGCAAGTTTCCCACAAACTAAACCCGCCCGTCAATGTTGACCGTGCTGCATTTTACTCATAGAATTTGTAGCTGCTGCAGATTAATCACTATTAATAATGTTGATGTTTTTTTGCATACCGGTGATTTCTTGTCGATTGGTTTTATGACAAACTTCTTGTCATTGAAGGAAATGTTTCTGATCTCACTCCATGGGAAGCCAATCTTTGGGGTCATCCTGTAAAAATATTGGCATGTTTTACCACATTAGTTGCTTGTTCATGTTCTTTACACACAGTTGAAACATAATTATGACAATATCCCCAAAAAAGTTCCAGCCAAGCTAACAGCTCTGTAAGGCGGTTCTTTGGTTCAGTGGTGCTTTGAGCTAAATGCTAACATCAGCATGCTAACCACCTGTTCACCATCTTAGTTTAGCATGTAAGCATGCAAAACGTAAATATGCTTTTCAGTCTGTAGTGGATCTTTAATGGATTACCAAAGGTATAAGGATTCATCCTCTGGGGACCATGGATATCTGTATCGCACTTTGTCTCAATCCTTTCAGTAATAGTTGCAATATTTCATTAAAAAAAGAGGGGAAAAAGTCAACCTCATTGTAATGCTAGATGTAAGATCAGGGGATCAACAAAGTAAGTAGTAGGTTTCCTCTGGGGACCATGAATGAAGTAGAAATAGCTTATAAGGATTCACAACAAGTTTTTCAGAGACATTTTGAAAATGCAGCCTACTTGTCCTTCTTGTCATAGATGTTGAGCCCCAGTGCGTCCACTCCCAACCACAGCTCTGATCCTTTCTTGTTCTTGATGTTAAAGTAGTTGACCCCGTACATCTCCAGATCCTGGGCGATCTTGAGGTACTCCACCATGGCGTCTTCTCTGTGGTGTGGAGTAATTTAATGAGCTACAGAACACCTGCTTTCAAAAATATGCACAAATGGCTGATTTTTGAAGTAAGCCTGCAGTACCTCAGCAATCCCTTGTGCTCTTGATGCCACACCTGGATTCTTTCCTCCCACTGATTTTTATTCAGCTTGTGCTGCTCCAAAACCCTGGTTTTATCAGTAAAGAGGAAGCACCGGTTAGAATTCAGATGGCTGAAACTGGAATTAAGTTGAACTTTGGTTAACACTCATAACCATAGGACTCAGTGCCTCTGTGGCAGCAGCTTCTCTCTTGCGAGGTATCCCGGTACGTGATAGTCTTTCCTGTAGTCTCCTTGTTTGACCTGAACCGCATACGAGGCCAAGAGCACCGCAGTCTCAGGTGGACAATAGATGTCATCATTTAGGATGCATTCTTTAACCTAAAACACAGAAAAGGACTGATATTTCTGCTTTAACACACAAATCCCTAATGTTTTATGATGCCGTCTGCGTAAAGGGATCATTGGGAATGGTGTTCATTTTGATGTGACTCACAGAGAGAGACAAACCCTATGTGTTCTGGAGTTTATTTAGTGTACCTGGACCCTCCTTTGTGCATATACTCCCTTATGGAAGACCCATGAGGGTAATGGGATCTGCATGATTCATTATGGAACCCCCGTTGGTCGTTAAGACAGGTTTAGTGTTTTGTTTTGACTGAGATCCCTTATTTATCTTTGCATCTGCTGGGTGCCACACTTGTATAAGAAAGCCTTAAATACATTGTGATGATTCTTGCGCATTTAAAAGATTCCTATTGTTGTTTTGTTCTTAATTTTGCTCTCCTTTTAGCATCTTATTCCATACAAATACAAATTTGATCATAAAATGAATTAGAGTGATTAGGACGGTCCATCTTTTCCATCCCATGTTTCAGGGTGGTTAATTTTTAACAAAAACAATGTGCTTGTGCTCATCTCCAACCTGCAGAAAGAAGAGACGCTGTGTTGCTTCCTGGATCAGCTCCTCCATGACATCCTCAGGGTAAAACTTGGCTCTGAACTTTATCAACAAAGGGTTGTCTCTCTTCACATCTTGAGCGGTCACCTGGGATCGGCATCCCGCGGCAGAGGGATTTTGGAATGAAGAAATACGTACTAATTAGCCTCAATGGGGTAACAGTAACATTACCAACCCCATAAGCATGATCACATCTTAATTTAAACCCAGGTGTCTGGGGAGTCTAGGGATGTAAAGTATACACACACAGACATTCTCCTCACCCTCTTGTTCAGCTTGAGCCAGGTGGAGAAGCCCTTGCTGTCCTGGTACTGGAGGCCAAAGAACCAGGTCTCCCTCAGCCCGATCGTCTTCACTATCTAAACGTACCAATAAGTAACACAATCACACATTTGTCCCTCAAAGCACCTATTTGATTGTAATGCACAGTGTACCTGGTCAAAAAGCTGTTTGCCAGTTGTGCTGGGCAGGATGGCAAACTCCAGCTCAGCATCCATGGTTGTAACTCGGACATTTATCTGCCAGAGAAAACAGTCACACTGAGCCACAGGAGGAAAAAAAGATCCCTGCTGCTCATTCATCTTTTTCACTGGAGAAGCATCAAGGAGCATGCAGAACATAAAAAACAATAAAAAAAGAAAAAGAAAAAGCACTACCAATTCTGTGATAATTTAGTTTGTTCTTTGAAACAATGCTACATTTCTTGGTTCTCTGACAGAAAAATGACCAAAAAGAGTGTTCCTTACATTCTTCTGTTCAACCAGGAGCATCCAATCGCAAGAGGTTGGTGGGGACTATAATCAAAAAATGAAGCCCACAGTATATTTTAGATTTAACTGAGAACACGGGGTTCATTCCATGATGCAGTATTAGCTAGGCTGGGTCAAAACAATTACACCTACTTAGCGTCAAGCTTGAATGTTAGTATCACACCACATACACATATCCGCAGTTGTTTAGACTGACTTGTACAATAGGGGGAAAAAAGCAGAATGGAGGAGAAATGGTTGGCTTCATTCCTCATAAACTTGGCTGAGATGAGTAAAACAAGGCAGGCTTTCATTAGTGCCTCTGATAATGATGATAATAGAAATAGTCACAACAATAATATACAAACTGTTGATGATCAGCCTCTGGAGACTGACTCCGTCAATTAATATTCATGAAAACACGAAGAGAATGCTTAGCTTTGGTTTTGTTTATCTATATAATGTAACAAAACACAACAAACCAAACCAATTAAAAGCATCTGGCAGCTGCGCATGATATCATCACACGTTGTTTGCTAAGAATTCTCTCTTAAGGTTAAGAGCTACGGAACAATACCTTCTGGTAGCCTTTAAATAACAAAACAGGTACACAAACTCCAGTCACACCACTATAGTTGTAATACATACACTGTACTTATGAAACACAGTGAAAAATACGTTATTATAAAATGAAGGGTAGCTACTTACAGTTGACATTTGTATTTTTTTATTCTGTAGCCGAAACACTTCTTCAGAGAGGTGCTTGAAGTAGCCTTTTCTCTCCGGAGTCATATGAAACTGCTTGCAATACCTACAAGGATTATTACTGAATGAGAATGGACCATTGTACTGCTCCGAAGTAGGCTACTTCTCTCTGAGTTAATCCAATGGCAGCCTGGGGGCCCACATGTTTTAGAGAGGCAGCCTTCATCTACTTTGGAGGCTTTTCATCTTAAATTGGTTATGTTTTATGAGTATCATTTACCTAGAACCTAGACGTGATCTTCGCCTCCCAAACCTATTTACAGAGGTACACAAATAAGGAGTAGGCCTAACTCAACAGCACCTGGCGTTCCAGTGGCAGTGAAGGCGCCAGCACACTCTGCTAATCTAATAATCCGTTGAGTTAATGTTTTAAGCGCAAGTTATGGCATACAGTGATTTTAGGGTTAGTGTGGTGGTTTGGTTTGTAGGCCTGTTCATAACTGCTCATCAAAAGAGTGTGGTAGCTAACAGGGCTGTACTGTTAAATACTGCTGCAATATGAATGCATTAAAATGTATAATTTTACATTGTATATTGTTCTTTGTGATTCACTGGTAGCTACAGTAAAGCCCTGATGAACTAATAGAGGTAGAGAGAAACATGAACTACTCCATAATATAACCGTAACATATTTTTTATGTTTTTTAGTCGATTTTCTTTCCTGTCCCTCCAACTATTCAGAAATCTGTTGTAAATGTAACATGTCAATTTAATGCTACACTTAATGTTCATGTGGAGATTGGGGAAAGGACACGTTATTTAGTATTTCATTTTAGTCACTGCCAAGCTGCGTGTGGCAGAGAGCTCGTGTGGTGTTACTATTACTATTACCTGTACCATTACGCATATTAGCTTTGCTTCCACCCTGAAGCCCTTTTTGCTTTCTCGCTTTGCAGGTTTCCATTAATCGTTGTGGTACCTGGACCGTTTTTTTAGGGGAGTTTCTCCTGTGCCGATGTGAGGGTTCAGGGACAGAGGATGTCGCATGTGTACAGATTGTAAAGCCCTCTGAGGCAAATTTGTAATTTGTGATTTTGGGCTAAACAAAATAAACTGAATTATATTGAAATCGCACAACTTTCTTTTGTCGTGCCTCCTGCTGTGGCCCTGCTGACACCCACTGCTACTTCGATTATTATTAGTCACATTACTATTACTATTCCCTATTTCATAATTATAATTCTACTATAATAATTGCTGCTTTTATTATAAGTAGTCTTCATTTTTTCATTTGTCACTCTGCTTACTACTCTTATTATATGAATAATTTATGTCATATTCATTGAATGTGTTGTATCTCTGTAATGCTGTTCATTCTGTACACATGGCATCTATTGCATCCTGTCCATCCTGGGAGAAGGATCCCAGGTTTATTTGCATGGACAGGATGTCGCATGTGTACAGATTATTAAAGCCCTCTCAGGCACATTTGTAACTTGTGATTCTGGTCTATACAAAATAAACTGAATTATATTGTTAAAGGTTTTTTTTTTTTTTTAGGGGAGTTTTTCCCTGTGAGGATGTCTCAGATTGCAGGCACATTTGTAACTTGTGATTCTGGTCTATACAAAATAAACTCAACCGAATTGGTGCCAATCAGCACACGTGGCCACGGTCTCACGTTGCGTGCGCGTCCTCGTCTGCGCGCTCCCCACCGTCCATTGTGTTTTTAACAACAAGCAGACCACCGTGGCCCTACGGGTAACCTAACCGGACATCTGAGAGACAACGAGGGACCGCTGAACCATGGCGGACGAGCAGGAAATCATGTGCAAGCTGGAAAACATCTTGGAAATACGGTGAGACCTGGCTGTGGGGTGAGACCCGGGTTGATGAACCATATCTCGGCTAGCGTTAGCCGGCCCCTTGACTTCACCTTTGTCTCTGAGCTAGCTGAGATTAGCCAGTCTGCTGTCTGTAATAGGACTGTGCTAGTCTAGCTTTTGGGAAGCAATCACCACATCAGGACACATACATACAAAATAAGCTGTATCTCAGGGGTCCATTGGGTTCATGCATGTGTTCAAAATCCAGATGTGTGTCAACAAAGTGCCAGATGTGCTAGTTATCTTCAGTGGTTAAGCTAGCAGCTTATCTGTCATTATCTCACCAGAATGGTGTGAGTCGAGCTTAATTACTGTGTAACAGATGTGCATAACCAGTCACATTAATCCATGCACTTCATACATATCAATGCATGCAGTCTGTTAAGTTATTCATACTTGTGTATAGATGCAAAGCACTGCAGAAAAGATAATGTATGTGAGGGGGGGAATCCACCTGATGAGATGGTCTCTGTTGTCTGTGCCACTTCTTGTCTGCAGGAACAAGACTGTCCAGATGCAGAAGATCAAGTCTCGACTCAAGATCGAGTTCGAGGCTCTGGAGTCCGAGGAGAAGCACCTGAAAGATTACAAGCAAGAGATGGATCTGCTGCTACAAGAGAAAATGGCACACGTGGAGGAGCTGCGGCTCATCCACGCAGATATAAATGTGGTGAGTGTCTTCTACATTCAGAGATCCATGCATTCGGTGGAGTATTGCAACGGAAATCTAAGTTCAGGTGTCTGATAAGCACCATTTAGCAACAACTCTGAGAATAGCAATGCTGGATCAACAACACATAGTGATGATGTAGTAAATGCAATTTTAGTCCCTGTTTTATTTCCAGTATATAAAAGCACAAATAACTTATAAAGAGCATATTACTTCTGTATTTCTGAACTACCCATTCCCGTCCTCTCAGATGGAGAGCACCATCAAGCAGTCAGAGAATGACCTGAATAAGCTGCTAGAAACAACTCGGCGCCTGCATGATGAGTACAAACCTCTGAAGGAGCACGTTGATGCCCTCAGGATGACGTTAGGCCTACACAGACTCCCTAACCTGAACGAAGAAGAGGAGAAGCTCTCCCTGGAGTCAGTATACACACACAACAAACACACACACAGACACACACACACACACACACACACACACACACACACACACACACACACACACACACACACAGATAAAGAGAATGCATGTAAGGTACAGTGAAATTATTTTTGAACAAATGTTGCTTCATAGTGTTTACACCGCATTTACAACCATGTTTTAGGTCTCATAAAATCTTCTTGTTAACATAGTGGATTTACTGCTGATTTTTGACACATCAGAAAACATCTGAAATTACTTTTTCAATAATTGTATTGTATAGACTGGCACATGATGCACAGGTTTTATTTTAACTTATTTTCCATTGTGCTTTTTCACATTCTAACAGTCAAATCACATCATTCACGAACACAAAGTCCAGTAAATTTAAAATACTTTCTTTATGGCATTTTTGCGCATATATATCATCCATAGTGTAACCTTCCAGATTCTCAGACATACAGTAAGCGTCAATGGCAACAGAAGCAGAAAAGTAGAAAAAAATACAGCAGCTATCAGATTATATAAGTATTCAATGGTCACTGTCGAGGTACATCTGGGTAGCATGTGTCACAGAGTGCTGCAGCTACAGTGAAATTTCAGTGAGCCGCAATGTAGGGTTACAGAACAGAATGTGATGCTATGTATAAGCAGTAAAAACAAGTAGATAGTGGGAACTGTGCAAGGCCCAAAGATACTCGGGCTTCTGGGGATATAAAAAGTATATTGGTTAATGTGATATCATTTATATAATTTCATTTCATTTAAAGGCCACAAGTACATTTATA
Source organism: Anoplopoma fimbria (assembly GCF_027596085.1). Classification (NCBI taxonomy): domain Eukaryota; kingdom Metazoa; phylum Chordata; class Actinopteri; order Perciformes; family Anoplopomatidae; genus Anoplopoma; species Anoplopoma fimbria. Next base: position 7,301,654 of record NC_072452.1, on the reverse strand, counting down.
TTTAGCAAACACAGAAAAATGGTCCAAGAATGGAGCCTTGTAGTACACCATGGTCATGTAGAAACATCTGTATTACATTGAGAATGGTTCATAACCAGTAAAAAAATTAAATAAATTACTTGATAAGTGAATTCTTCAAAACTTGGAATAATTTATGTTGATCATTATTAAACATTTTTAGTAAAAATGCCAGATGTGATAAGATAATTAGCACCGCACATTTGGCATTTTGTTGATACACATCTGGAATTTTAACACATGTATGAACCGAATTTTCCCCTTAGATACAGCTTCTTTGTATTTATGTTTCTTGATGTGGTGATTGCTTCCCAACCCTGTCGGAATTTAGTCCAGAGTACAACCTCAATAACATTTACACATCAGCAGAGAAAACATTTGATCATCATTGTGAATATTAAAATGACCATGAATTGTAGTTGAGGGCATTTTCAATCCTGAAACAGTTAAATAGAAGATAATTCAGTTGATATCGGCCTTCAGGTAAAAATGAACTTTGCCCAGAATAACAAGTGCAATATTGTGCAATAGAAAACAAGTAATCGGAAACAGGATTATAAATAGTGTCTACTGACTGCTCTGTTCGGTGGTGAAGGGACAGAGATGCCCATAAGCCATTAGTCTAGTCACAGGTCCAGAGAAAGTCTCATGATTGTTACACTGCATTTCCTTATTTTAGAAAGTCAAAGCATGTACTGTATTATCATTACTCCTTTATCTATTAGCAGTGTCAATAGCAGTGTTCAAACAACTGGAATGTCTTACTTTGATACAATATCTTAAAGAATATCAATATTATATTATATTATATTAATATAATACTTCTGATAGCTTGGGGGGAAATTTGATAAACATTAAGGGCATAAAATCTACATTTTTTTTATGGTGAACTAACTAACCCTTCATTCTCAGGTACAGTATGAATTCATCGAACCTAAAATAAAAACGTCCTTAAAGGAAATATTCTTTGAGTGGGACATGATCTTCTGGCCATCATTGGTCTGGAACAACCCAAATACATTTTCTGATTTTAATATTTTTCTTATATATTTATTATGGAATGTTGAGCTGGCTTTCATACCCCCAATGTAAACTATTGGCAGCTGGATCGTTTGATTGTCTTGAGGTAGTGAAACTTTTTTTATTTTTTTCAGATGCATTGTGATTGTATTTGGGCTAGAGCCGGCCGTCTTCTACACCAATATAGGTCATTCCACATCTTAATAACGATATATATCACGAAATAGCATGTTTTCTAGCAATTCAATAAATACATTTTCATTATAAAAAAAATAACCACATAGTAAAGCCTATTTTTGTATACTCTTGGGTGAATTAAATACTTAATAAATATTAATATTGAGTATGAGTATTTTCTAATTTTATTAAGAACTTTAGTGCAAAATGAATAAAATAGATTTGAGTGAAATTATATAGAAAAAAATTACAAATCTTTCAAGCTGACTATATTCAGATTAAGTCAATAAGTACATTTAACTGATCATATCAAAATGCCTCATGTTCTTTCTTGAAAAAACGCTAAATATTTTCTCTCACGAGATGTCAGAGTCTCCGCAGCTTTCAATCTTTGATATTTGGAGGATGTCGGAATAATTTAAAACTCAAAGAGAAGTATCTGATGTTCTTTTAAGGTCTGTCAGCCTATCCAGTAATTCATGTCCAAATTAATTTCCCCTCCATTCCTAAAAGATCCTGCGTCTTCAGCAACTGCTGAGCAATAAATCCATTTTGAAGCCTCAGAATGTCCCTGTTATCCAAAACACTGCATGCACATCAAGGGGGATTAACAGACTCCCAGCTGCACAGACTGCAGTTGGACCTCCATAAACAGTGGAAGATATTAAGATTGAACAGTTTACTATGAAGCAAATCTGAGATTATGGTGACGACTCGTTTATTTCGTAATCAGGGTTGTTTAATAGGATCAGCGATCACGTTTGTATTTTCAAGTACATGCCTTGGACAGATGTTGAAAATATTCTTTTTATGTGAGATTTTTTTCTTCCATTGAACAGACAAATATCGATGCAGTCTGCCTTTAATGATTCTGCCAGATGCTGATCTGGTCCCTTACTGTCAGTGCGAAGGGGATTTCAAAATGTTTTATTATTTCTCACTGGTTGGTAGGAATACTTTATGTACTTTAAATCGAAATTGTCTCTACAAATGAAGAGCTTAAGTTGTGAGAAAGTTTGCTGGACCTCTGCTGCTCTGCACACTGACAGCATTGGCAGTCTGTTTGGCCGTGTTCTGTTGTGGGAGCTCAGATGATGAGTTCATTCGGCCAGGTGCTAGTCGTCTTGCATTTCCCTTCTTGGTGGTGTGCTGCCCGATTTTCCCCTGAGTTTACGAGATACTAAGAAAGTTCCGACTTATGTTGTCCTTCAGTCCTTTTTTTTTTTTATTGAAAGATGGAGGTCATTGTAGAGAGAGATTCACGGCAGATGTTAAAACTATCACTTGCACATCTTGGTGGCAGAAAAGGAATTCACAGTGATGACACTTAAAACACGTCACAGGCCAGGGGGGCGTTGGGCCCCATTAATATATGCTGTGACAGTGAAGTTGATGATGTCGGGCCAAATAACGAGCACTTTACACCTCTGTAGTAGCAAACAAATCCAACTTTTAAATGAACTCTTATTAGGACAAGAGTGACATAGAATCCACATCAGATAAACTTGTGTTGACTGTGGAATGTTAAAATGTGTTCTGTTAATTCTTTGCTCTATCACAAACCTATTTTGAGAGGAACCAGAGAGCTTAAGTAAATGGAATATCACGTTTTTGCCAGTGAGGCATAAAGTTCAAGGACACATTTCTTTCCCAGCCCTCCGCACTCACGGACACATTCGCATGCAAGCAGACAAACACTCTCACAATGAAAGAACCTTCGCTCAGAGTTCTCCAATTTTAGCCTCCTTTATATTTGGTTTTGCCACTCTATCTTGTGATACACAGAGTAGATGAGGAAATCTCACCTCGGATATGATTTCATAAGCTTTAAATAAGCACCACAGCTAGCCAGTTTTCTCTCTCTTTTTCCCCCGAACAGTTACTTTGAGAAGCAGAAAGCAGAGTGGCAGAAGGAGCCGCATGAGCCAGCCATCCCAGAATCCCTTGCTGCCGCTGCAGCAGCAGCACAGCAGCTTCAGGTTTCCAGGAAGCAAGATGCACGCCAGACGGCCACCTTCAGACAGCAACCCCCACCTATGAAGGTATTTCTCCTACTGACCTAAAATAGCTGCAACCATGAAAGAAAGGCATCTTTTTCAAATTTAAATAGTTGTAGAATGGTCTGGCCTAAAAACAAAGCAGTCATTTTTTCAGTTAAAATCTTAGTCAAAGTCAATTAGGCTGCACTTTATAGTTTCTTTCTCTGTAATGAAAAAGGCCTGTTCATTTCCAAGATTTAATCAACTCCTTGTGCCATATAGAAAAAAGAGAGGAAAACAAACTTACCCTAAAGTTGAATTAAGAAAATAATAAGCTTAGTCAGGCATTCCCACATACAACCTGACAAAGATGCTCATCTCTACAACACAGCAAGAAGGACTTAATGTGAAGTGATTGCTCTAAACTTCTCCCGCTCTCTCCAGGCTTGCCTGTCCTGCCACCAGCAGATTCATCGTAATGCTCCCATCTGCCCATTGTGCAAGGCCAAGAGCCGCTCCCGCAACCCAAAGAAGCCCAAGAGGAAGCCTGATGAGTAGAACCTGCTTTTCCTTCAGCTTCAGTAGGGTTTAAAGGGACCTGGTCCAATACACTGATCTGAGATCAGCCATGTACATCAATGTATGGCCGAAATAACAGATCTATGCTTCAGGACAATTTCCCCAGTCCCCACTTTAACAAATTGTCTTAGTACCTTTTTCATAAACTGTCAACTGAAATTGATACAGAATCTGGTAATGTCATTATGTCGTTTGTTTTTATCAGTGCTTTGGATGTTTATATGTAATTGTATGACTTTGATAGTAGGATTATTAGCCCCTAACCATGTTTATGCAATAATGCAAAAAGGAACTTGATAAAATGTCTAAATAATTTTGCCCATGTTGCTACGTTTTATTTTGCCTTAGATATTGTACTGTACTTTCAAATTTGTTGCAATGCATGCTTGCTTCCATGGCTGTCTGTCGTGTATTTTTTGTGCCAATATAGAAATTGAATAGTTTTATTGAAGTTAAATAAAACACAATGTTGTTTTAATGTTTACAGTGTTCATGTGACCACAGAAGGGAGAAAAAAAAAGGCCAGACTCGTTTTCTCTGAATAGTGTTGTGTGTTTAACTTTAATACGGTGATAAAATAAATGGCTGTTTTGTACTAACCTTGTTGGCATGTCATGTTTTTACACCCAAAACAAAGGCTAGACATTTGTTTCTGTTATTTAGCGGTGTGAACATAAACACAGCTGTAGCTGAATGGTAACCGAGGACGCCGCCATCAGCATATGGATTAGTGTTGATTGGGTGGGTTTATCCTGTGTGTCAAAATAAAGGGGATGGGGATATGTTTGACACAATAATGTCCCTTCCATTGTGTTAATACTGCGCCCATCATGTCGGCTACATGTCTGAAAAAGGACAGCGGGGTCTTTCTAAATTAGTTCCTGTTGCTTTTTTGTCAGGGTAACCCTTTATTTCATCTGTTGCCAGGGTAACTCCACGTTCCTTAGTCGTTGCTAAGGCAACCCCAGGTTGCTGTGACCCGCATATCTCCACAAAGCAGTCCCTCCCAAATCCAGCGAGGGGCATCGATGAGATTTGGGAGATTTTGCCCTGTAACAGAAAAAAAATAGTTTGTTTTAATCATGTTAATGTGTCAAATCCACAAAAATGTTGGTTGTCAGTTAGAGACTTGTTAGTGTTTGACACTGAACTCCAGTGTGTGTTTAGTCTGCTTCAGTGTTTGGAGCTGCAGTTGTGTCTTCTTCTGCCTGATAAAAGTCCTCAAGGCCAGAGAAGCCTGGTCCTGCTCACACACGCTGCAGACAGCGGGGTCATGGAGCTCCACCTCTGCAGCCTGCCCCACAACACCAACACATCGAGTGGAGACATGAGGGTGTTATAGCAACCACCCCACGGCCAAAATGAATCACACACACAACAGGGAGTGTAACCTGACCCTTGTCATCTGCTGCTTGAACGTTTAGAGCATCAGTGTTAGGATGAGTTAAAGGGGGACGGTCTGGACTTTGGGTCCTTGACATGTGAGAGTGCGGGAGTCTGGGAGGGGAAGGTTAGGTTTTCTGCAACCTCTAAACTCGGCCACATAGATACCTGGTCTATTACAGTCTCCCCCGTGTTTACACGCACTGTTCTTTTAGATCGGAGAACTATTCGCGCCATCTGGTGGTTGACTCTTTTTATTTACAGTACCAGTCAAAAGTTTGGATACACCTTCTCATTCAATGGTTTTTCTTAATTTTTATTTTTATTTTTTTCTACTTTGTAGATTAATATTGAAGACATCCAAACTATGAAGGAACACTTATGGAAGTATGTGGTAAACAAACAAATGCTCAACAAACCAGAATATGTTTTATATTTTAGATTCTTCAAAGTAGTTGAATGAGAAGGTGTGTCCAAACTTTTGACTGGTACTGTATGTATGTATTTATTTGTTTTTATTCATCGCATGTAAACCAGAGGATGCACGGTGACATGTTGAGTGACAATAATTACAATCATAGATGCAAAACAATGTGTAATACCAAATATAAAATGTGCAATACAAAGATAATACAAACAAAAAGTGCAATATTTTTTAAAAAAAAACGTGCAAGATAAAATAGGCTGTACTGTTTTTTGTTGTTAATTTTTTTTACTTCTTCATACATGATTCTGTTGCTATATTTTCTATTGCTTGAACATCAATATGTTTTTTTTAATGGTAATGAATCTCTGCGTGTGTGAAATATTCAGCATCAGTTTTATTAGCTTTGGCGCAGTTTTGATTTACTTCACATGATGGTCCTATTTCTGTCATGGCCTCATTCTCAACTGCTTAAATACTGTGATGTTGCTCTCGTAAGCAGAGTTATCTTATATATTGTTGTCGTACTTGTAGTAGTCTGAGTTGTAGTAGTAGTAGTCATTAAAAAGTCATACAATGGTATCTTATATACAAATCCCATAAAACTTTGAATTATATCATATAAGAAGTCATGGTATATAGGCGAGGCCATGGAGAAGGACTTTCGAATGGCCTCAAGGAAGTTCTGGCAAACCGTGAGACGACTCAGAAAGGGGAAACAGGGCTTTTCTCAGGCTGTGCTCAGCAGGGGGGGAGAACTGCAGACCCGGACTGGGGATATTGTCGAGCGGTGGAAAGAACACTTTGAGGAACTCCTGAACCCGACCAACACGTCCTCTGTGGAAGAGGCAGAGTCTGAAGACTCAGGGGAAGTCTCGTCCATATGCCTGGCGGAGGTCGTTGAGGTAGTTAAAAAGCTCTTCAGCGGCAAAGCGCCAGGAGTGGATGAGATTCGACCGGAGATGCTAAAGGCTCTGGACATTGTTGGGCTGTCTTGGTTGACACGTCTCTTCACTGTCGCGTGGAAGTCGGGTACAGTGCCTGTGGAGTGGCAGACCGGGGTGGTGGTTCCCATTTTCAAAAAGGGGGACCGGAGAGTGTGCTCCAATTATAGGGGTATCACACTGCTCAGCCTCCCATTACATTACAGTCATTTAGCGGGAAAGTTTACTCCAGGGTGCTGGAAAGGAGGGTCCGTCCGATTGTCGAACCTCAGATTCAGGAGGAGCAATGCAGATTCCGTCCTGGACGTGGAACAGCGGACCAACTCTTTACCCTTGCAGGTCTGTTGGAGGGTGCATGGGAGTTTGCTCATCCAGTCTACATGTGTTTTGTAGACTTGGAGAAGGCCTTCGACCGTGTCCCTCGGGGAGTCCTGTGGGGGTACTGCGGGAATATGGGGTACCTGGTTCGTTACTACGAGCCATTCGGTCCTTGTATGACCAAAGTGAGAGCTGTGTCCGGATACTCGGCACAAAGTCGAGCTTGTTCCCAGTGCGTGTTGGCCTCCGCCAGGGCTGCCCATTGTCACCAATCCTGTTTGTGATTTTCATGGACAGGATTTCAAGGCGCAGCCGGGGGAGGAGAGTTTCCGGTTTGGGGACCTCAGAATCGCATCCCTGCTTTTTGCAGATGATGTGGTTCTGTTGGCTTCTTCAGAACGTGACCTTCAGCACGCACTGGGGCGGTTCACAGCCGAGTGTGAAACGGTCGGGATGAGAGTCAGTACCTCCAAGTCTGAGGCCATGGTTCTCTTCCGGAAAACGGTGGATTGCACCCTCTGGGTTGGGAGTGAGTCACTGCCCCAAGCGAGGGAGTTCAAGTATCTCGGGATCTTATTCACAAGTGAGGGTAAAATGGAGCGGGAGATGGACAGGCGGTTCGGTGCAGCGTCAGCAGTGATGCGGGCGTTGTACCGGACCGTTTTGGTGAAGAAGGAGCTGAGCCGAAAGGCAAAGCTCTCGATTTACCAGTCCATCTACGTTCCAACCCTCACCTATGGTCATGAGCTTTGGGTAGTGACCGAAAGAATGAGATCGCGAATACAAGCGGCCGAAATGAGCTTCCTTCGTAGGGTGGCTGGGCTCAGCCTTAGAGATAGGGTGAGGAGCTCAGACATCCGGAGGGAGCTCGGAGTAGAGCCGCTGCTCCTTCGCGTCGAAAGGGGCCAGCTGAGGTGGCTCGGGCATCTGATCAGGATGCCTCCTGGACGCCTCCCTTTAGAGGTTTGCCAGGCACGTCCAACTGGTAAGAGGCCCCGGGGTAGACCCAGAACACGCTGGAGAGATTATATATCTCGTCTGGCCTGGGAACGCCTCGGGGTTCCCCAGGAGGAGCTGGAAAGTGTTGCTGGGGAGAAGGACGTCTGGAGGACCCTCCTTAGCTTGCTGCCCCCGCGACCAGGCCCCGGATAAGCGGAAGGAGATGGATGGATGGTATAGTAGGCCATAGAAAGGTCATAAGAATGTCATGTATGTCATAAAAAAAATCATATAAAATTCATAAAAAAGGTGTAGCATTGTCATGGTAAGGATGTCACCAAAAAAGAAAAGACATTTGTATTGTCATTGAAAATGTCTCAGAAATGTCATAGTATATTATGCCACAAACATTGAATAATATATAATATATATCATAGTATAGCATTTCTTAAACAAATGGTGTGCCAAAAAACATTAAAATGTCAGTGCAGTATATCATAAAAGTAATAAAATTAACAATGCCATGAAACGTGTCAAAAAAGTCATAGTATGCCATAAAAAGTCATAACAAAATGTTAAATGCCATAAAATGTTTTCCTATTGTTTAGAATGTCATAAAAAGTCTAAGTATAGTATACTATCCTATGACTTTTTTGTGACTTTTTTCTACATACTGTGCTATGACATTTTTATGACTTTTTTAAGTATACTATACTATACCATGACTTTTTTTAGGACATACTATACTATGACTTTTTTGTGACTTTTACCAAGTTAGTTAGTGATGGTATACCATTACTTTATTTTATTTTATTCAACATGCTATACTATGTGTTTTTTCGACATACTATACTATGAGTTTTTTCGACATACTATACTATGACTTTTTTTAGGACATACTATACTATGACTTTTTTATGGCTTTTTTCGACATGCTATACTATGTGTTTTTTTGACATACTATACTATGACTTTTTTGTGACTTTTACCAGCATACTATACTATGACTTTTTACGACATATTATAGTATGACTTTTTCGACATACTATACTATGACTTTTTTTATGGCTTTTTTCGACGTACTATACTATGACCTTTTTAGTGATGGTATACCATGACTTTATTTTATTTGTTTTACTACGTGCAAGACTCTCACCCCAGTCACAGTCTGTTTGCCCTCCTGCCCTCAGAAAGGTTTTACAGGTCTATTCGTTCCAGGACCCGCAGGCTCAGGAACAGCTTACTTCGACATCTCTGTGACAGCAGGCTGTGGCACATGAGGTAGAGCGGCTGTGGCACATGAGGTAGAGCGCTTGTCCCGTAACCACAAGGTTGGTGGTTCAAACCCCTCTACTGGCAACATGCCGAGGTGTCCTTGAGCAAGACACCTAACCCCAAGTTGCTCCCCGGGCGCTTCATTGCAGCCCACTGCTCCTCCGGGTTAAATGCAGAGAAATAATTTCCCCATTGTGGGACTAATAAAGGATTGATTGATTATTATTATTATTATTATTATTATTATTATTATTATTATTATTATTATTATTATTATTATTATCATAAACACGGTCTATAATGATCAAACTGCTGATACTGTATATACAGTATCAGTCAAAAGTTTGGACACACCTTCTCATTCAACTACGTTGAAGAATCTAAAATATAAAACATATTCTGGTTGGTTGAGCATTTGTTTGTTTACCACATAATTCCATATGTGTTCCTTCATAGTTTGGATGTCTTCAATATTAATCTACAATGTAGAAAAAAATAAAATAAAAAATAAAGAAAAACCATTGAATGAGAAGGTGTGTCCAAACTTTTGACTGGTACTGTATGTCTTGTATTTATACCTTACTTTTTATTCCAGATACACAATTTTACTATGGATATTAACTGTGTATGCTGTATTTCTGTGTCTAGTTACCTGTTCAATGACAATAAAAGGTAAATGTTAAACTCCAGTGTGTCCTTTTTTTTCATCACATACTATACTATAACGTTTTTGGGCATACTTTACTATGATTTTCTATGACTGTTTTCGAGAAACTATACTATGACTTTTTTATGACGTTTTCGACATACTACACTATGACTTTATTTGACATGCTGTACCATGACCTTTTGTTAATTTACTTATTTCAACATACTATACTTCGATTTTTTAAAACCCTTTTCCACTGACTATACTGTCTTTTTTTGAGAAAACCCACTGTGACTTTCTTGTGACTTTTTTTGATATGCAATTATATAACCTTTTGGACATACTATACTGTGACTTTTTGGACATACTATATATTTTTTAACCTTTTTCAACATAGTATATTATGACTTATTAAAACTCTTCTTAAAATTACTTTTTTCAATATACTACACTATGACTTTTTCCACATGCTATACCATGACTATTATTTCTTTACTTATTTCAACATACTATACTATGATTTTATTTTGACTTTTTTGACATGCTATACAATTACTTTTTTTGACATACTATACTATAATTTATTTTGCGATACTATGACTTTCTGTGATTTTTTGACATACTATACTTTGACTTTTTTCTTCATACTTTACTATGACTGTTTTCTGACTTTTTCACATACTTAAGTATGATTTTAGTTTTGTTTTACCTCTTTCAACATACTATAATATGAATTTTAATTGGCTTTTTGGATATACTATGACTTTTTTAAAACTTTCTTGGACATACTATACTGACATTTTTGGCAAACTTTATTTTGATTTGTTTACCTTTTTAACATGCTATACTGTGACATCTTTTGACATACCATACTATGACTTTTTTTTAAACTTTTTTCGACATACATGACATGGATGTGGAACTTCGGGATCAAATCTTGCCCTTCCACTCCTCACAGCTGTCAGTATATCTGTTGTCATTAATGTGAAAAGGATCAATTATGAACAGAAACCCATTGCACACTGCAGGCACCCAATTAAAAATGCTAACACCAAAGAACCAGCAGTATACTACAAAAAGATCAAGCAACATTTGTGTTATATTACAGATAACCACCCATTACACCTTATCTTTAAATAATTGCTATTATTTGAATGAAAGTTTCACTAGTAATGTGAAATAGGTGTCACAAGATACGCTGGATGTAAGATGTATCTTTCTGTTGGATCTCTTGAGATCACAGAAACAGTCAGTCCACTGCAGAAAGAGAGATTTGGTTGCTGTCTCTTTTGTCGCTTCAAAATTGAGATCGGCATACAGGCTTCAAAGCAGTTTGAAGGGCGTGATAACGCTTTTGGGGATTGTATGGTAGTGTAAAACTACATGTGTAGTTCGAAACGCACGAATCAGACGCAGTGTCTCGTCTCGGGGGTGACTGAGCTGCTTCTGATGAGCCATCTTTGTGATTCTCCAGCTGCTCCTCCTGCCTTATCTGGAGGATAGAGAACCTAAAAATAAAAACACACACATTACTGACACAATCATTCAAATGTAAAACTCATGCCATTTGAATGTTCCAGTTTCCAGCTGTCTGCTGCTCCTCCCCAAAAACCTTGTGTCTTTTCTCTGAGACCCAACAAAGAAGACAAAGAAACTCCTTAAATGGGCTGTAAATCCCGCTAAAGGTATTTTGAAGTTCTGGACATCGGAAACAATGATAATCTCAGAAAGAGTAAATCACACTGAATGATGTCTGAGTGTCCATGTCTGTTACAGACTATATCCTTTAATTCAGTGTATTTTTGAGAAGATCATAACAAAGCTAAATAGGCAACTGAATTTAAAATATTTGGTACACTTTCAATATTCAGCAAAATTAAACACAGAGCAAGTTATGAGAAAAAAATATCCTTCCTCAGATCTTCAGCACGGAGAAGATGTTCTCTCAGTTGGTCTGTATAACATTTCTCTTCTTCCAAGATGTCATCCATTGAGGCAGCATGTCTACAAGAGTGTGACAAATAAAAGCATATGTCTCCATATAACAATAACAGAATTTTAGAATTTATAGTTATATACTTAGCATTAACACTGGAAGTGAATAATTGCATAATGTTCACAAATAAAAATGACAAAGATGTGCAGGATTTGGACAAACATGAAGACTCTTCCATAGTTCCCATGGAACGTGTAAACACCAGACCATCTGCAACTGTCATCACAAGTTCTAAGTGCATTCATTTCAAATTGCAGCATGTTGCACACATTCAAACTGACCTTTGTGTATGAAATAAAAAGTTTTAATTTCCATTCATTTTTGTCCTTCATTAATTAATAATTGCAATAGAATTAAGAATGCATGAAAGTGTGTTTTTAGGAAACACTTAATTCCCGTTTTCTGTAACACTGAGATCTAGCATCTGCTGTTTCACACTTTGTTCCTGTCAGATAAATTGGTGGAATAATTAAATCAATCAGCCATTAATATATAAACAATTAGTCACGAAATATGTTGCCCCACCAGTTGTAGAATATCTTATTGGAGAGGAGTGGATGCGACTTTGTTTTGGTGGTTGTTGTTTGTTTTTTAGTCTTTGCAGTGTTTCCCATTAATTAACTAGACTATGGCGGCCCACCAAAGTCCATTATGTCAGGCCTCAGTTTCATAATAAACTAAAAATATTTGCACACTTCTCAAAAGGAGGGCTGGCAGGCTCTCTAAAGGGACATTTCCTCCGAAGCAGTGAGTAGTAACCGTCTCTAGTTAGGGATGTGAAAGCGTTTACTATTTTTTACTAGAGCACAGTGTAAAAATACTCTGCTTACAAGTCAAAGTCCTGCGTTCCAAATGTTTCTTCGGTAAAAGTACAAAAGGTAATGGCATCAAAATATACTTAAATTACCAAAAGTTAAAGTATATTCATTATGCAGAATTGCTTATTTCAAATAATATATTTATGGTAGTCTTATAAAATCGGATAATAACTATTGTTGTAGCAACTGGAATGGTGGAACTTATTATCCTTAATAATTTGGCTACATACATACTACTAAATAATACAAAGTTTTAGTTGATTCTTATTTTGTATTAAGAATCTGAATCTGCAAAGTAGCCTTACTAGTAATTAACATTGCCAAATAAATGTAGTGAAGGTAAAATTAAATATTTGCCTCTGAGAAGTAATGGAGTAGACGTATAATATTACATTAAATAGAAATACTCAAGTAAAGTATAATTATCTCAAAATTATACTTTTTTACAGTAATTGAGTAGCCTAATCTATTTAATTACATTTCACCCTTGCTGGAACAAGAGCATGAAGTTGTTTACAAGAGCACAAAGTTTTTCATGGATATAGCCTGTTCATTTTGCACCAGAATGATGCATTTCATTTTAAAATGTGCATTTTTTTCCCTGGAGAACATGCCCTAAAGGGTCTGAGGTCCACCCACCATAGTCTCACAAAGTCAAATGGGAAACACTGCTTTGGCATTGGCACACACTTAGACCTCTCAGGTCTTTTGAGCACAATATATTGTGTAATATGATCAAGAATTATTCCAGTAATCACATTGCCTTAAATAAATGGTTACCAGACCAAATGGAAGTTAAATATCCAATGTAGAAACTAGCAATATACATCCACAAGTCTTTGAACAACTGGGAAACTGATATGCCATTGCTAGCATATTTCCGCCTCCTAAAATAAGAGTTTCTGCCCAACAAGAGCATCGTTACAAGCAGTTGGTAATGTGAGACAATGACAGAAAAAGGCGTATTACACGCATTCAATTACAATTTTACCAAAACCAATAGAATGCTGATCATGTTACATATGTAGAGATGATTACCTTAACAAAATATATTTAGGCAAGAGAAAAATATATCAACAGAATCATGTAGGAAGTCTGCACAGTACATTTTCAACACAGAGGGTGAAACAACCGGCAAAGCGACGACCATTAGCAACACACACACATTAGCAATTTAACTGCAAGCAGCTTTGTTATTTAAACAATTTTGTTTCTTGAACTCGACAACCTTACACTAAAAGTAATATTTTATCTGACAATAATGGTAGGAAAACTATAACAAAGCCAACATAAAATGCAATTTTTCCTCTCATAATAATCTGTAATTTTCGCCATGCATCATTCGGGTGACAGATTCATGCAAAAAACAGGCAATGTACCAGCTGTACAAACTTTCCCCATAGGCTTCAATTAACAAATAACATAGAACATGATATACGCCTACGTGAGGCAGATGTGCCGTGGGCATGACTTCTGATGACCCATTGTACTAGTAACCAGGAAAGTGTTATTTTTGTATCATATATCATTAATCTAAGGTCAATTTGATATGAAACCTGTTCATACTTTTATACAGCCTGTAAGTGAAACATGCAGTCTGACATGAGTTGATTACACCAAGCTCGAACTCAGCTGTAAACTGTAGCAAACTATGATCCGGTTAACCTGTGATATGCCATCTGCAGGCTATATGCCATAGTTCATGTTTATCAAAGGCAACAGAGGTTTATCTCTCTCATCACAACAATATTCTACACTATTCAGCACACGTTCATCTGGATAAGAACTTTCTTTTGCTGTTGTAGAGGCATAAACTAAACTAAGCACTGGGGTTAAAGTGTCTTTTAGACAATTACGATTGTACAACTAGCTGGAAAAATAATAAAACAGTCTCAATAAAATACATGAAAATATAATCCATCTTTATTACAAAATATGTCGACATGCTGGAGTTGAATGGCTGAACTCTACGTGTGTCTTTACCATGGTCTTTACTGTGAAGATAAGTAACGTTAAGCCCATAGCTAATTGAGGTATTATCAGAATCAGAAATACTTTGTTTATCCCCAGAGGGAAATTGGAAGGTTATAGTTGCTTGTGTATAAGAGGAAAGGAAGTATGTAAAATGTAAATGATGTACATAATGCTACAATAAATGTAGAGAAATATAATTAGTGATAAAAATAAGAAAATAAATAAATAAATATGTACAAATGAGTGTGGATGTAGTATCACAAGTTAATCAGAGCTGGGTGTATACCAATCAGACTTATTAATATTGATATAACGTTACACAAATATGATACAAATACAGGACTTACAACATTAACTGTTTGTGAAGGATTTATTAACGTTAGCAGAGCTTTTAAAGGTTTATTGTAGTTAACATCCCACTAGAACCAATTGGATATTTCCTTTGGATTTTGGGTTATTGTAGAAAATAAACTCTGTGGCAAACAAACGTTTAATATACTTATACGTTTAGTTCAGCAAGGGAATCTTCATAAATGATCAATACTTTTTAGTCTTTTGAAATGCCACAAGTAAAAAAAAAAAATTCTGACCCAACATCTGCATTTTATAATATCTTACTGAATATTTACCAAATTTAACAGTTTAACCACCTGGGAACAAAAGTTCAGGCAACCTCTCGGCTTCCTCACTCTAACCCAAACCAGGACGAAGGACCCCAAGCCTTCGAGCGTAGACCGCCATCTGCAGGTTGAACATGTAATAGCATGTCAACTTTCCAACGTGGAGATCATAACATCTCAGAAACGATGTAATCCAGCATGAAACCACATTGTTTTGTAGAAATGTCATAAAAGCTAATAAATCAAATAATTTATAATCTATTTATCCTTATGCATGATATATCCCATGATGCACTGGGTCGACCAAATTCACTTTTGTGTTATGTGTGATTTGAATACAAATATTTGTTTTTCTTTTGTATTTATGCTGATTTAACTATTTATACATTCATGTGACATCGCTATGCAAATAAAGGTATGGTAGTTGGAATGGTGTTTGTATCTTATTATTATTATTATTATTATTTTTGTTTTTATTATTTATCTATTGATTATACTTACTATATCTCTTATTAAATACATGGAGAGTATGGAAATAAGAATAACTTAAAAAAATAAAAGGAATTTCAAAACTCCATGGGTTTAATAAAGTTACAATTTTCTGAGTGTTTATTTGCAACCGGTTGAGAATAAGTTAGTAACACAGCAGCTAACCGGCTTGAATGGGCTACTTAATTTGCAAGTCAAAAGGCTTTCTGCCAAGATTTAGGAATAGTAGAAATAAATAAGTAAAAATCTACTTGGTTAGATTTAGGAAAAATATAAACAACCTACAGTGGACTACATATACAGTGATGTGTGCCTGGGTCGGTAGCAAATAGCAATGTTGGCTACGGACACCTGACTGCTTGTGCCGTCTGCCTTTTATTTTGGATATAGCTCCAAAAGCATGATAGCGATAAAAACTGTATATTTTTTGCATACTTGCACTTGTCACTGTTCTCGGATCAGGTTTCAGGAAGTGTGCATTAAAATCACATCTTTGTTATCCACATTTAATTGTTACATGTATGTGTGCTCAAATGGATAAATAAAGTTTACTCCTGTATTTGACTGCTAGGAATCTGGACTCTTGTGCCAGCTGCTGCTAAAAGAATGTGATGTGTCTCCCTTTTGAACACGGGGCAGGATGAAGACATGCGGGTTTAGCAGAGGAACAGCTGACCGGCTGCTCCTGTCTGCTCCTGATTCTGACATCTACTGAAATGATTGCTTTGTGGGGGCTGAGGGCTACTGAAGAGTATTGAAGACCACAAATACTTGGCATTATTTGGCTCAGCCCCTGCTGCCTTGGTGTGAATCAAGGAAACAGGTGATAGTGGGGCACATAGAGGCCAACTTACGTCCATTCTCATTGGTTGTTTGGCTTTATAGTCACAATGGGAAACCCAACAGTGCAGTCGTGTGCTGTTGTGTCCTTAATAACGGTTTGACAAAATTAAACAAAAAGTGGAAAATGATGCTACTCAATGCACCGTGACGTATGAAGAGACACAGAAGTCTTTTTTTTTTTTTTTACTCCAGACACACTCGCCAATCACTGACTGAGTGTCACACTTGTATCACCTTTCTAATTATAAACCTGAGCCTGGACTCTCCAAGAATGGAAGTTCAGCCAGGCCCATCTGTGGCCTAAAATTAGCCCCCCATCCCCCCAGAAAGGAGCTCTGGTCCCCTCTGTCTGTTAACAGACACACACACACACACACACACACACACACACACACACACACACACACACACACACACACACACACACACACACACACACACACACACACACACCATACTGCACTTTTCACAACTCACAGCTCCTGTGTAGGAATCACACACTGCTTGGAGGACTTTTCTTTCCTTCTTTCTTCTACATTACTTATTATGGAGTTTCAAAAGTGTTTAACTTCTCCCCTCTTCTAATGACTTTGGAAAAAACACACCAGCAAACAACTAGTTGAGGTAAGTGTCTTGTTGAAGTAATGGCGCTGTTGTTGAGACCGAAACCATATAGCCTTGTTTCTTCTGAGCAAATGATGTAGACCTCTAGTGGAAACCATTATTTCTTTGGTCAATAAATATAAATTGCATTCATGTATGGTTTTGATTTAAGTTGCATTGCTGTGATTTGTCTAATGTGAAGTAACTGTGTCATGAAAACAAACTGCATTGTCTTATGGCACCACTGAATGGTCATGTTAATAATTGTCATTCTCTTTCTGTCATGAAGGAGTTTGTTATGTTGAAATAAGAATCATGCCAAACTAAAATAACCCAAGATGTCAGCTGTGCATATGTGTTTGGACGTATTACCATCTCTCTCTGACATTTTCGCCATTGCAGATGGAAGGGCTTTGACTCGCAGCAGCCTGGGGTAACATTATGGTTCTGGGCCAAGCTGTCAACATGAGTTTGATGGACATTTCAAAGATCTTCTCCCTGCTGCAGCCCAAGGAGGAGGATGAGGACAACGAGCAGTGTCAGGCCCTGAACAACGCTGTGAGCAGCGACAACGTGACTCTGCTCTCCGAGCTTCTGTCTCAGGAGAGTTACAGGAGGTCTATCAATGCTCGAAGCGGGTGGGGGTCCCAGTAACCCCCTTGCGCAGTGCTGCTGCTCTGGGACACCTGAGGTGCTTGGAGTTGTTGTTGGAGCACGGTGCAGAGGTGAGAAACGGAGAGAGCATTTTGTTGTACAGCTTGCATATGAGGATGGTGAGATGTATCTTTAATAGTAGGTGTGGAGGGGTGGGGGGGGGGGCAGTATGTGCTTTCTAGTGGTTGTAATGGACATACATGTCCTATTTAGTAACCCAAATTATATACTGCACTCAGGCATCACACATTCCATTTAAAAGCCCCAAAAGGTTCTTAGATTTTTTCCTGCAGGTCTTTTTCACCTATCAAACATGATTAGAAAGAAATTAGATTTCCCACATTTGAAGCTAAGGTTATTAAAGCAGCACTTATCAATCATTTAAATGAACAATGGATCAAAATCAAATTGTAATATAAAAGGGGTCACTGGCGGTGACAAACCCACACAAATTATAACACAACTCTGCAGTTCACCTCTGTTCTAATGAACCTCAGAGCATCTTTTAAGCTCTTTGTTTTGGTTTTCAATCATCACGATTGTTTCCAGAAGCAGCAGACAGCTCTTTTCTGCAAAATGAAGGCTCTGATAAACCCACAGTTTACTACGTGACCAGTACAAAACAGCAAATTGACAATGTTAGGGATTAGTGAGGGATATGGTGGATCATTTAGCTGCTAATAAGCAGGATATTTCCCTCAGGAGTTGGTTGAGATCGAATCAGTGTTAGTAGATGAGTGAATATTGGATTTCAAGTCATTAGATAAATAAATAAATGCAATTGAAATGGTGAGAATTTGTCAATATTGTGTTTGCAGTGGAAAAAAATCAAATAATGCAGCTTTAACGATACTTATTGACATTCTTGGATCACCAAATCACAATTTGTCAGGACCACTTCCTCCTGTTACAACATGTCGGTCCACTGTTCTGTTTGAATCCAGATCGACAGCCTGGACGTGAAGGCCCAGACGCCCCTGTTCACAGCTGTCAGTGGGAAACATCTGGACTGTGTGGTCGCCCTGCTGAAGGTGGGAGCCGATCCTAATGGCAGCCAGTACAACAACTGCTCCCCACTGCTGACCGCAGCCCGTGAGGGCGACGTGGAGGTGCTCCGAGAGCTGCTGCGCTATGGAGCCGAGGTGGACGTCAAACCCAAGGTCCCCGAGTGGGCCTCCAATGCCACATCCTGCAGAGGGCCCCTTTACATCTCAGCTGTTTATGGACACCTGGACTGCTTGAAACTGCTCCTTCTCCACGGGGCCAACCCAAACTACAACTGCACAGACGAGAAGTTGCTGGCCAGGATAAAGCAGCCGAAGACAGTCCTGGAGGTGTGTCTGCGTTATGGCTGCGGGGTGGAGTACATCCAGCTGCTCATAGACTTTGGCGCAGATGTTTATCTGCCCACACTGATCATTGACAAGACTACAAAGCAGAACGAAGCTCTGATTCTGCTACTCAAAGAGAGAGGTGAGACACCGATCATATTTTGGTTCAGTAAGCATTGAAGTGTGCAAAGTGTCAAAATGTTGATCCACGTTTTTTTTTTGTCTCCTTCTGCTCCAGTTTGTCCCAAAACACTGATGTCGCAAACCCGGCTAGCAATTCGAAGATATCTCCCCTTCTCCAATAAAGAGATAGCCATCGACAGCTTGGACGTCCCTCTGATCCTGAGGAACTATCTAAAGCACGAAACGTCTGAACAGATATGAAGCTCGCCTGAGCGTCAGAATATATCGGCAGTGACATTTTTTTTTACCTCATTTCTGATGACTGGATAATTGATTTCTAGCTTTTCCGACAAGTACAAAAGGCCACTGTACTGTCCCAGTGAGTGCTGTAAATTCTCGTTTTTATTATTTATATAGAAAGATTGAAATGTGTACCTACTAAATAGATAAATAACTTCAGATTAAATGATTATTAAAGCTCTACAAAGCTCATTAAAGTGTATTTGTCAAAAACAGAAAGATGAACATCCTAAAGGCCTCCATGTTGGAAACTCTGCCGTGTCCTTTATCAGTGTAACACCATGGTTTACCACTAGAGACCACAGTTATACTGCTAATCGCTCTTGTCCAATTTTGGTAACGCCTCTTTGCATCACCTTTAGCTCTGTTCTCCTCTCAGGTAACATTACTCAATTAAATATTTTCTCACTTCAGTCATTTAGACATGCAGACACATATTGACACATATGCTCACAGTCAGTCTGCATTGCATCGGGAAGTGGACATTAGGAAGTGGAAAGGACCTATGTATAAGTCTTATTACTTATGGATTACAGTATAGTTATTTGCAGGCTACAGTTTGTGGTTATAAATGTTTCTTTTGTGAGTTGAGAAACCCCACCTGATACTGTTATCTTATGTTTGCATTCCTTTAAATCTTTCCTCTGTAACTCATCCAGGAGTTAATGCGTCAGCTGTTGGGAATGGGGACCTGCAAACAGGAAACGATGTCACACAACAGGAAACCCAGCACAATGCTCCCACTCACGCATTGACGCCTCGACACGCAGTTCTGTAGAGGTTTTATTTTCAACAAAAGTACAGCTATATCAGATATGGATTTATTTTTACAGCGAAGTACAACATATTCCCAGTGCTTCTGATTACATCAAAACATAGAATGTACATACAGTTGACATCTCCACTCTCCCATTCACAGTTTCTGGATTGAATAGGCATTATTTTTCAGGTTTTTCATTTCTACAACAAATAATCAAACTCAAAAGGCCAGCAAGAAAGAAAATGACAAAATGTTTGCATATGGTGACAAAGGATATGGATACTGTGAGTAAATGTTTCTGTGTTAGGCAAAAATCCAGACCTTAAACTAGATGGTAATATACAATGATTCGATTCCAAACCTGGGATGTCAGTCTTCTGTTTACCATGTTGTCATTGAACACCACATGAATATATGGCTCATTGAAGACTCCGTTTTGTACCCTGACTGTACTGAAACAACACTGCGAGGAGTTCCTACTGAAGATGTTGCGATGCTAAATATGAGTGAATGCGGTTACTGGCTCATGCTCACCCTGGACTAAAAGGAATGAAATAAATCTGAGCAAACTCTGATGTGTCCAACTGACAAGTCTGCTAAACTGTCAGTCTTGGTTTTATGACAGGAAATATAAAAATGTTTTAAATCTTCCACACAGAACGCTGTCCTCTCAGTTCTCAGCACAAGGTCAGAATAACAATTATATAATAAAAACAATGTATACATCCTTTTGAACAATGTGGCCAAAATGGTTCTATTTAATACTGCATTCAATAAATACAAGTGAGGAATTAATTTGTACTGTCAAGTCATTGCACTTCAAAGAATCAATTCTTAAGTAGAAACAAGGGCATGATATGAATTGCAATGAAGTACTGTGTGTGTGTGTGTGTGTGTGTGTGTGTGTGTGTGTGTGTGTGTGTGTGCGTCTTCAGGATTATGTTTATTTTTAGCTCATCCCGAGAGGTTTCGCATTTATTCAGCTCTTCTGCTTGACTACAAATCTATACACAAACACCCATGATCAGTGCTAACTCCTATTTGGTTCAATGTTGTCATAGAAAAAATTATACCCGTTTGTCCTCAGCGTTTAATGGCATTCCAAAATAATATCCAGCAGTTTGGACCATGACAGTGCAGGTTGGAGTCAAAGAAATGAGGAAATAAAGACTTCAGAATAAGTTTACAGTTTATAGTACCCAATATATCTGGGCAAAGAGAACATGAGTGCCTTTCATTTCAACCTATAAACAGTTCAGTTTTATAATTCAGCACGAGGAAAGATGTATCCCCTCTACTTAATAAATAAAAACATACAGCTACAACCTGTAATGTGTCGTGAGCAGGAGACAGGTGGACAGAGAAAAGAACTCCCTTTAGTGAGATGGTATGGATTCACAAATGAATGGTGCCGCGGTGTGGAGAAAAATCCCATTGGAAGTTAAATGAAACTAAACAATCTGTCAAGAGTTGTCTAAAGTCTCATGCAAAATATTGGATGCCACGAGCATGCATTTACCTGGTACTGAGGTCTACCGCACGCTAGAACTGGAACAACATTCGTCTCCAACGCAAAATACCAATATCCAAATATATGATCTGTTCTTTTTACATTATTTACAGTGTGTAGCTGATAAAGGTAAAATAGATGATTCTTCTTTTGATTCATAACTAACTACTAATAATATACTTTGAAAAGTGAAACCTAACTTGGCTAATGAATATCTGCTTCCTACTATATATTCAAATGAAACCATCTGTCAGCATGTTAAATATAACAATAAAGGAATTCTTTGTAGTTTCTAAACGTCTGAAATTAGAATGAACCTCTTTTTGTGCAATAAAATTACCGCTATGTACGTGTGGTATAATATGATAAGGTGTGTTTCACTCAGACGGCACAGTATCTACTCATATGGAAAAGGCCTGACCTCTAAGTTTCTGTCCGAGTGGATCTCATGCACTGGGGAACGAGGAATTCCCATAGTGTATGAGAGAAAGAGAGAGGATAAGAAAGAGAGAGAGCGAGAGAGATATAGAGAGAGATGCAAGTCCCACACTGAAGGGAAAATACATGACTAATTCAAATCTGCCTGTGAAACTGAATAGATAATCACTAGTGGAATGCTGGAAGGCACTGTTAGATAGCATCTCTCTTCTCCGCAGCAGAACGGGCCAGCAAGTGCGCATGATTGTGTGTTTTGTGTTTGCCTGCATGCTTGTGTCTGTATGTTGGGTGGTGGTAGAAAGGAGGGGGAGGGGGGGGGGGGGGGGGGGTAGTAAGCACGGGACCTGAGGTTATCATGGCCTGGGAACCATATCTTTTTGCTGTGCCAGACCAGGGAATTAACTTCCATAACAATCTCACTGGGAGCCATCTCTACAGACACCAGCAGCCAACTCACGCATTTCTCAACCTTCTTTACTGAAACAAAAACATAAATTACACAACATACAAAGCAATTCTAAGGTCTCTTTTTTTTTTTCTCCAATAGGTTATAAGGCCTATAAGAAGGCAAACAAATGACATAGAACGATATATAACTCTTTCATATCACGTTGTAGTGAATAGTGAAGATATATGATATATCACATTGCACAAGTTGTCATACTGTATATGTACTGTCCATCAGGTGATATAATTCAACACAAAATGTACTTCTGTATCTGAGGTCACGATATGATCACAAACCATGGACTCGAGAGTCACTTACATTCCGACTGTAGAAAAGAATATAACTTCATGACGTGTGTAAATTGTGTTTAGATGCTCTCGTTCCTAACACCTCTGTTAGTAGCATATGGCAGGATCTCGCCCACAGCAGCTTCGGCGACATTGTTGATTAAACACAACAATCTGATCGGGCCTGTGTAAATCACTTAACAGTGCCGAGCTAACTGCCAGAACATGGATCAGATCTGGAAATACAACGGGGAGGAGTGCCAAGATTTGAAGCTGCAGCCTTTAGAGATGCATGAATATATCAGAGGACACCTGCATGCTACGGATTCAATTCACCTTTCTCCCTCCTCGTGGTGTTGGCTCACACTTCTGCAGTGTACGTTCTATCGGTGCTGACTCACAACCGGCCAATATGGTTGTCCTGCTCATTCATACATATGTATTTTTTGACCATTTCCCCTTTGTGCTGGTTAAGGGGTTTGTTCCAAATTCTCACACAGTCGCTCCTACTCAAACGAGAGGAAAGAGTACTCCTCGGACTGAATATGTGCTGTGCTTTTTACAGTGTGAGCAACACAAAATAATTAAGCCAACCGAAGGAGTCTTTCTTTTGACAGCTGACGTGAAAAATAGATATTAGTTTAGACCTTGGCCAATGCTTCAACTTCACTTTTAGCTCTCGGTGGATTTCTGGAGGTCTGCTGTTCTCTTTCCAAACACCCATTGAGCTGCCAGCACAGTGCTACAGGGGTGGTCTCTGGGGAGAGGGGGGGAGGGGCTCTGACACAAGGCAGGTGGACCGCAGCCTGCCTATCTCCTGCTCCCAGCTGTTTCATCTGAGCGGCAAAGCTCTCTCGTCGAATCGTCGGCATGAACGCTTATGAATACCCTGTCAAAAGTGGTTGGTGAAAGGATGTAAATATTCTATTGATGCTCCAACTATTGATTTGTTCCCTGACCCATCGTATCATGGCCAATGGCAGGTTTCCAAAAGAGTGGAGCTGTTCCTCTGAGAGCCACTGACTCACGCAGGCTGAGCAGGTGTGTAGAGAGATAGAAAGGACAAGAGATGGATGGCGAGAGCGAGGGAGACAATGTAAAATGCAGCCTTAGTGAGGAGGAGGGGGGGGGGGGGGGTACTATATGGGAGCAGCTAGAGAGAGGAGCATGGAGCGTTGAGAGTGAGGAGGAGATCCAGACGCAGACATCCGTTGAGCAGAGATGGCATGGCTGGTCTGTGATCAGTGGCGGAATGGATCTAACTCAGAGATGATGCCGACGGTCGAGCTTCACGGGTCCTTCAGACGCCACAGGGCCCGTCATTATTAAATCTCACATTCAGAAGAATGCAACAAGCAATCTCACATAGCAGCACAGCAAGATCGACACAATCATACCACTAGGAATGCCCTGTCTTGGCCCTGTGTTTTTCTCCGGATGATGGTTTAAAAAATGGATTGATATGACAATCTAAATAACTCTGGGACATTCAGATGGCGTGAAGATGCAGAATCCGAGGGAAAGAGTTCATGACAGGTGACTCAGCTGGAGAAGCATGATAACTAAGAACGTTACTAACATATATGAATTGTAAAGTTTTGTAATTTTTATCAACGTTTTAAATCCAAGTCTTCAGTCCTCTTGCTGCTTCCAGTCACACGTTATATATTAACAATGGTCCATAATTTCAAAAGTCTCTTGTGTGTGTTTTTTTTCGTATTTTTCTTCATCATGGGACATGATCATCCAGTGTTTAGTGCTTCTAAGAAAAATAGCTGGTCCTTCAGAAGAGTCTGTGTATCTCTATTTCTTAAATGGAGCTAATCTACTAAAATTCTGCCAGAAAGGAGCCTGGCCTCTTTTGGATTGACTGAATTCAAAAACCTCTCCTTGTGCCATGTCCTCCGTTACCTCATACTGCCCCGCACTGAGGGGGTCCTGTGGGGGCGGGTATGAGGGGGGCGTGCACCTGTTTACACCTAAGAAGGCAGGTGCAAAAAGAGCAAGAAGGGGGAGCGAGGGGAGAGGGACAAGGAGGCAGCGCAGGGCACAAAGCGAGAGAAGAAGAAAGGAGGTGGATAGCAAACAGGAAACATCGTCAGTAAATGCAACTTGAACAGACACAAAAACACAACACCAAGTCATGCTTACAAAGAAAACAGGCACGTAGACGTACAAAA
Organism: Anoplopoma fimbria; assembly: GCF_027596085.1. NCBI lineage: Eukaryota > Metazoa > Chordata > Actinopteri > Perciformes > Anoplopomatidae > Anoplopoma > Anoplopoma fimbria. The sequence continues at coordinate 7,276,575 of NC_072452.1, read as the reverse complement.
TGAGCCTTCAGTGTTAACATTCCTGCATATTAAACCTAAGATATGATACAGTATGATCATATGATGACGGCTGAATTGGGACACGAGTGGAATTCAGCTCTAGCAATGACACAAGGGAGACTGAAGATGCTATTCAATCAAGTTCTGTAGCAGGCAAACAAGAGAACCAGCAGATTACATCGGCTACAATGATGAAACCAGGCATTTGGACAAGGGACATTGTTCTTCCACGTTTGTTGACAGCACATTTGTTTGAATAGCACCCTCGACACTTGAGAACAGAAGAGCGGCAAAAATAGAGCCAACAGAAAAGCTGTTAATATGCATTTAACTACAGTCTACAATGTCATAAATCTACGGTCTACAAGCATCACAACTACGCTAGTGCATTTAAAAATTAGATACAATCAATATTTGGAGATGAAATATTCAAAAGTTGCCATGGCATCTTAGGAAGATATGAAAAGATGAGGAACAGTGTCTTTAGTTTGGAGGGGGGGTATTTAGCCAAACACTGTTTTAGCAGTTCGAAGGGTTTGATCTGTTTTGTGTTAAGAGCAACCTGTTTTATCTTGGATAGTCAAGATAATGCTTGTAAACAGATTGGACTGTGACTGCATGCTCCAATGCCAACGTTAATCACAACACCTCCCAATGCTGCTTAGCAGTTGCCATGGCATCTTATTGTGCTAGCTCTAAGGAGAACTCTAATGCATATACCTTTATCATTCTCAAACCATGTCCATACAACATGGCCCTCTTTCTCAAGATGAAATCTATAAATGAATCTGAAATTCAAGAGAGTACTTCACCTTGTGCCAGCCATGTACACATACAGCACTTAGAAACACACAACATTTACTTCTGACAGACATCTACAGGGATCCTAACGTCAGAGAGAACATTCCAGCAGGGGTAATTGGTTAATTAATATTTGAATGGATGGTCATGCTTATCGTGAAATTGGCAATAGCAAGAACATCAGTAATGGTAAATGTACAAACATCTAGCCTAGCACTAAAATGGCTAAATCTTAAAGGATGATACCGGCAGTTTTGGACATGTGGGTCCTCTGTCTGATGCTTGGCGAGGAACTAGCATCTTGAATAACTTGCTTGACATGTTTTTCTGTTACCGAGATAGTTGGTAGCTGTTGGAGCTTACAGTATTTTGACATATCGGGCTTTAAAACAGAACTTGTTCAATCACCGAATAAGTCAAAATAACATGATCACCCTGATGTTTCTCCTGACTTCAAGGTGTCACGTTGTTTCTTTGTGCTAGAATACACATTGTAAAGTAAGAGCTACTTGTTCTACAATTTAAATCATGTAATAAAACAAGATAAATACAATAAAACACTTCAGAAGTCAGAATGGACCAAAGTGATTTTTGTTTAGGGTATACCTAGACAATCTGGATGTAAATGGAAGCGATAAGCACCAACGGCCACCCTAACTCAGTAAAAGAACAAATCCAAAGAGTTAAAATTGGTTTGAGACCAGTGCGACACAGGACCCACATGTCAGGAACACCGCTATCGCCCTTTGAACTCAATACTTCATGCAAACAGCCCTCTGTCTTTTCATTGATGCTTAACAGCTGCTTCGTAACTCGTACCAATTCCTCCATGTGAACGGGCCGACAGACATTTAACTCAAGGGAAGTATATTGAAAGTAATACAGCGAGTAGACATGAATCGACGTGACTTTTTCTAGCTTACTTAGTACACAGATAGTCTAGGTCCATTCATAAACAAAGTAGGCGTGTTTAAAAAAAGGTGTAGAAAGTAGAAAAAAAAAGAGAGCAGGTTAAAGAGTCAAGAGTAAACAGCGATGAGAAGACAGAGCACACCAGCGAGGAAAAGAAAAGGGAAATCACCTGATATCTTCTTGTTGCCTCACCTTTCTGTTTGGTCACCTTTCTCACTGTCATGGCTGCCTGCCGCTTCTGGTACTCAGAGATCTCGAAACCTAAACAAACCGAATCGCAAAGCATGTGAATACTATGTAGCAAGCCATAGAAAGCTGCCTTTTATTGTGAACTTAAAAACAATAAAGTACAAAAACCTACTTTAACCCTTATAATAATACAAAGTGTCCTATGATGCAAATGTAGCGTGCCAACTATAACTTTCATGTTACAAACATTACACAGGGAATTCATATTTCGTGCTAAAGAAAGTCACCCTGTAGTGTGCTGCAGCAAATACAACATGTATCTGACCCTCCGCTGTCCATTGTGAATGAAACTAAAGCTTTCTAAACTGGGAGGTACAGAGAGATGCGTGACTAACCGATTTTCTCATCCTCCTGCACCATCTTCCTCTCCTCGTGGAAGGCCCTGAGCCAGCGGATCTTCTCCTCTGGCTTCTTGGCCAGGAAGATGTGGATCTCCTCGCTGTCTTTGTTGCACAATTTGAAGGCGTTCTTCACGCTGACGTTGAAGTCGTCGTCGCGCCCGTCGAGGGCGTCTCGCACATCGTAGCGATCCATGTCGATGCGGCCCTTATAGTACAGGATGTCCCGGCGTATCAGATCCTGGGGAAGAAGAGGAGGAGGAGCGGTCTGTTAATGTGCATGTGTGTGTGCTGAACCTTAGAGGTGTCAACAAACATCCTTCCCTAGGTATCCTGACAGTCTGCTGCCTTATGTAACCCTTTCCATCTGCTGCCCAAATATACAAACACAATGCAGAGAGCCAAATCACAAAATGTAGAAAGTACTGTTTCAACAAAGCCGAGTACACCTACTAGTTTAATAGTAAGGTACAGCAGTGCAATCTCATGTACAACCACGCTGAGTAAATCACATCTTTGTGAAGCTTATGCTCGACAGTTTGTGTCAGACAGGTGTTTATTCAGCTCTTGTCATTTCCAAGATTGTTGGTGTTTTTGGCTGTAGGGCTGAATTCAATGATTATTTTTAATCCTGGTATTTTTTCAATGAATCCTTTGGTCAGTAAATATGCAAAAATATCCATTACAGTTTCCCAGAGCCAAAGTTGATGTCTTTATATAACTGGTTTTGTACAACACTCAAAAACCCCCAAGGATAACTCAATTAAAAAAAAACTTATATAAGGAGTGCCCCAGTGAAGTACAGATAAACACCCAAATATGACACTAATATTGTGACTAAAATAGTGGTTATCTGATGGTCAAGTTCTTCTTCAGCTTATAGGTTAACCCATAAAGTATCAAAAAACTATAAATATTTAATTTAAACTACTGTACAACAGGGCAGCACAGAGTATTTATTTTCATCATTGATTTATTTTAATTATTTTAATTGATTCATTTTTGTTACAATGTCAGTAATGGTGAAAAAATGCTAAATCCAACCACAGTTTTCCAAGTTTACATCTCCAAATGTCTCTTTCAGTTTACTATCACATAGGACAAACAAACCGCAAGTAACCTTAACCTGTGTTACTTTGCAGGAATAAGACGGCCCCATAAAAATAAATCTTCATTGTGACAGTTGCCTTAGGGACCAAATAACAAAGGTCAACAAAGGTAAAAATAAAAAAAAACAAGAACAGGAATCTTCTAATAAGCGTGTCGAGACAAATCTGCATCCGTGTGCTGATAAGGAAGAGATGAGCGGAAAAGATGGAAGGCCACATGCAACGTGTTACAAACACACCCTGAGGGCTGCCGTAACACATGTTGTACCGAGGATGCTGGAGAAAGATGTGCAGAACAAAGACGAAAATGTATAATTTAGTTGTTTATTTAGTGGACCAGAACAGCTAAGACACAGGGGGATCTGCAGAGATGCTGGAGTTCATTTCTGGTGTCAGAGATTTTCGACAATGACAGAAGTCGGGGAAGGATGAGGACGGAAACAGAAAAACTGAAACACACTATATCTGTATATCTTTGTTAGTTCCTTCTCTGTGTGTTTGTCTGTGTAATGGTAAAAGTATTGCTCGCCTGTGTGTACACGTGTGTGTGATGATGTAGTTCTCCAGCCTCTGTGTTTTTGTCCGTCTGCATTCCCGTCTGTGTCCCGTCTGTGCATGTATTGTTGAGTCTAGTCGAGCGTGAACATCTGTCTGACAGGAGAACGCAGCCTCGGTGCATTAGAGCCCAAACTACCACCGCTCCATTTTGTGAAAGGTGCTGAGGATTTCGTAACGTTTTATGTAATCTATTTACAGCTCCCGAGTGTGGTTGAAGAAGTCGCCTGGTCTTCAAGTGTTTCCGTCACCAGCCATTTCAAAAACACAGAGGGAGGGTGTGGTTTAAATTTTCAGCTGGTTTTCAGTCTTTTAAGGTTTTCAAAAAAAAAGAGGAAGAAAGTGAACAAGGAGAAAGAGAGAGCGAGCCTACCTTCTTACAGAGAACCAGCTGGTGATCAAAGAGGAAGAAGACTCGCTGCTGGCTGCGTCCATACGGCTGATAGATCCATGACAACTCTCCAGTGTAGATGAGCTCCGAGCTCCTGTCCAAGATATCATCCCCCTAGATACACATAGACACACAATTATAGATGAAGAAGATACTCATAGCTACAACCATGCACTATGATGCAAACTGCCAAAAGACAAAAGTTACAGCATACGGTAAAGATCAGTTTACTCATCATGGTTACTAGCTCTCATTATGTGAAAACAGCTGTACAGTGTCTCCTGTGGCTCATAGCTAGCTAGCTAAAAAGTCACATGGCCTGACATTACTCATGACGGCTCTGCAGAGAAGATTTAAGATGGAGTATAAGTGGTACAGCTGGATTTATTTCACTGCCTGTCTAATCTTCCTCTTCAGTTCCATAAAAGGTGGCAGTAAAGCCAGATGTGGGTCTGTCCGCCGCTGGCTGGTCAAGGCTGGAGTCTGACCTGAAGGAGATTCCGGTGAACCTGCACGTTGTAAAAGGTCTGATATTGAGGGGGAATCTGACCCAATGACAGGTGTTAAGAGTAAATATATCGAAGTAGCCAATCTTCTTGCTGATGGTCTCTTTGTAGGGCTGCCCCCTCTTAGTCCATTAGTTGACTAGTCGTTTAGGTCTTAGTTAAGTTCGATTTCTTTATTCGATTAGTCTTTATTGTGATTTTATCATGCTAAAGGACTTATTTTCAAGAAACTTATGAGCACATCGCTGGTAATAAGAAGGTTTCAAGAGATGCTTTTGCTTGATTCTCTGTGAAGAAACTCAGTTTTACTGATCGGTTTGTTAAATCAAATAATTGTTTGGTCTGCATAATCTTACGAGTCGACTAAGAATTTCTATATTTGAGGACAGGCCTAGTTGTTTGCTTTTGTAGGTCATATAGATGCATCAGTATTAATGTGAGACTGTTGCATAACAATTTTTTTATTTTTTATCTGAGCTTGAACTTTATTATTGTGCACAATCCATCTCAAAAGGGCAGCCATTTTAAAAGTTTAAAGTTAATACCGGATCACCTTTTAAATTGGAGTTTAATATTTTGGTGCAACAGAACAAAATTTGATCTAGGTTTAGAGTAAAATCCAAACTGAAGTTTCAATCAAATCCTTGTTTTAAAGTTTGGTGCAACGTGATTTAAAGTCAAACCATTATTTATTTAAGGGATTGCAGGAGTGACTCACTTTTACTGCATCAGCAGACAATGTGCGCTCGCCCCAAGATAAACCAACCACGTTTTACCACAATGTCCCAAAGCAGAACATATCATTGCTGTCAAACTTTGGTAATTTCAGTATCAACCCTCCTCTGCCTACCCATTCAGCTCCAAATCCCATCATCCAGATCTTCAGCCAACTCACTTCACCTCTTCACCATCAGTGTCCAGACTCTATACTAACCATGCTAACCATGGCATCACTACCCCCCTAAATATGGTTACATTAATGTAGTCTAATAGGCAAAGACTTTCCACATTTCTAACTTCAAGAAGTCTCTCCTTACTGAAATAAATAAAGAGAGATATACGTATATGAAGTAAAAGTTCTTCCGTCCCTGGGCAATATCCGTGACTAAACAAATGGACTTTACAGACCGGACCACATTTCTCCAGTAAAACCACATCAGTGGACATCAGATGCTTTGAAAGGACACCACAGTCAATTCATACACATACCTCCCAGTCCAGAACAGATGCTTGCCACTGGGCGATCTTGTCGATGTTCTCCAGTCTCCTCTTCCTCTCGTTTATCTGCTGAGTGACGTTCCGCATTACTGCCAGTGCTGCTGCCACGTATCGATAATCACTACGGACACAGTGTAAACATTAGTACTCCTGGGGTGTTAAAGGGTAAATTTATAGCCTTTTAAGTTCCAACAACCATTAAAATAAGACATGTAATGTTGCAGCACTGAATGATACAGAGTAGCCTATTAAAGGACCGGGGTTATAAACTCAAGTAACAGCAGTAAGTCTGCGGGAACACAGTAAAAATAACATTCTTCCATTTAGTTCTAATCAGCCACTTTCTCTAACCACAGTTAACTCTGACTGCGTCTATGCTAACTGAGCTGGATTTATCCCACTGGCTTAGATGTGCAACGGATCCAATCCTCACTTTGGAAGATAATGCCTGCGTGCGTGTGTGTGTGTGTGACAGAGAGCAGGCAGATTCTCTACAGCTCCAAACAGTCAAACACTGTGATCTGGCAGGCAGAGCTGGCAGAGCTGGCACCTGTCCCTCTCTGGCTGAGAACGCGTGCTTTGTGAATGACCTGGAGCTGGCTGAGACACGCTGAATCACTCACACCATGTTTCTGTGGGTTTGCACGCATGAGTTTGCACATCTGGATGCTCTCGTATCTGCAAATGTTTACTGTGCTTCTGTGCAGCGCATGCTGTGTGTGTTGGGAATGTTGATGCTCGTACGTGTGCCAGCAAAAGCCCAAATTCATATTTAATCTGCACTCTATTTATATCCAGAATTCTGTGCAATGATCCTATGGCCATGTATTGAAATGAAGATGATGTGAAATGGTGATGAATTGCAGTGTTGTAGTCCACATTTTCAATGCAACTGAGATTCCTTGATGAAATGTTTTCCTCCACAACATTCACAGAAAGATGGCAAAACACATTTGTTTCAGTTCATGCATGTTTCATGCATGTTGCTTTAGTAGAACAAACCCAACACCTGCAACAGCTGCATAGCAGCACAATGCATCTGGAACACAATGATGCATCAGTAATGGCTTCTTTTTTAAAACAGATGAACAAGCATCAAAAGCAACACTTTCAGATTCAGATTAAATATGACTTTGGACAAAGCGTACAGTACCTGTGCTCCTGCGCAGTGTATTTGAGAAGCTCAGCCAACTGGAGTGGATATTTGCAGATTTTCTGGACAGGGGTGAGCAAGAAGCCGTCTATGGCAATGTCAATCATTTGCTGGAGGAGACGACAGGCCTCGAAGAAGTGCTGGTACCTGCCATCCCTCATCAGTTTGCTCAGCTCCATACAGGCATCCAAGTGGTTGTTACAGTATTCTGAGTAGATCCAAAAACCATCTTGCTGTAGATTAAAGGAGTAGAGAGATACATGATGAGAGGGGGAAATATGAAACGAAATCATCTTTTCAATAAAACATGCTGGGCAGATGCCAAAATGTACGGAGGAGCAGCTCCGGTCACTTAAATTTTTATAAGAGCTGTTTTCTTGAGATCATGACTTAATTATCTCATTATCCTGAAAAAAAACAATTTGCTGGTGACTTAATTATAGCCACAGCTTAACTGTTATCTCAAGATAACGAGATAATTTAATTCTGATTTTAAGATAACAGGCCTAACAAAATGATTAGCAATTATAGCTGTTCTCAGCTGGACATCAAGTTTTTTTGTGTATAATAAAGTGTGTTAAAAGATGAAAAAGACTTGAGTAACCACTATTTGAACTCACGTGTTCTAAAAAGCACGGTCCGATTTCAGAGAGGTGGGGGTCATCTGTGTTGTACTGTTTCTCCAAGTCTCTAACAAAGCCCATCTGGAAGCGGAAGATGTCCTCGATGTTCCCAAAGATGACCTTCAGCTGGTCATCATTGAACATGTCCACGCGCTTCCTGCACTGGCGCAGGTAGCCCTGCAAAAATATGGGTGATTACTATTACACAGTTTTTCAAAGACAATACAGTTTGAGTGCCAGGTCCTGAGTTGTGACATGGCTGCACAACTCAGTCAGAAAACTGCTACAGGAAGGCACAATGCAGGCCACAGCTTGTTACATCTCATCACTGTTTTTGGTTAATTCTTCGTAATATACGCGTGAAGTCACTCCTTAAATATAATTCATTTGAATCAAAATGAACTTTGACACTGAAGCTTCTGTAGAGTCAAAAACAATTTTGTGTAGGTCGAACTGTGGCCTCAATTTCAGTCAATCCAATTCTTGTGGTTAATTAAATGCCCTGAAGCTTGGGCACTTTGGGAAAAGGTTTGCTGTGGGAGGAAGGTTTTTGCTGTTTCAAACTCCACCACCAAGAATTCTCTCTGTTGATGATATACATATGTTAAGCCTTTTTGTTTTGTTTAGTACAGTCAAGCTCAATGCACATAATCAAAATTAAAGATAAAAAAAGATTATTATGATTTGAGATTTGGAGCTTCTTCTATCATAGCCCCTTAAGTGTCATTACAGTCATGGTGTGTTCCATCAATAACCAGGAATACATCAGTTTTTAGTTTTTATTTTACTCTTATTTATTTTTTCTAAATTCTAAAACCTTTAACTTACGGACACACAATGTTTGGAAATAGTTATGAAATAAATTTAACATTTAATTAAAAAAAATAACCCATTGACTGGCTTGTCCACATCTGTTTCAAAGCGCATCCAAGATGTCTTTCTTGCCTGTGCTTGTTGTACCAAATTGGATCATGCTGTGTATTTCCACAGGTAATAAGTGTGGAGGTGAGAAGGGGAAATTTACGCTTTATTGCAGCTATTTTTAAACATTATGCTTCACCTGGAATACACACAAAGGGTATACAGAGGGTTGAGGAAAGATGATTAGATAAGCAAAAAATGTGCACTAGAAAATCTTGCCCACCCAAAGTCATTATGCAAGTGTTGTGTTCTGTATTCCGGATTTGCCCTCTATGTATGCAGCACAGATGCAACGGCTGTGCTGGTGACAACATTTTAGAAATAACTGCCTCGCATGAAAAAAGTGAATTTTGCAATCTTACCTTAACTCTCTTGTTTTTTTTGTGTGAATTTTAGCACTATATTATTTTACAGTATCAGCAGGAAGACAGCATTACTTAACAGGATGTCATACTGGTACTCTTAGCAGTAGAACAAACAGACAGGTATGAGACAGGCATTGATTATAAATATGGTCTTTTTTTGATCATATTTAATAACAAAAAAATTATCTGGAAATCCTAATGCCAATTTATCAGTTTACATTTACATCATACAACATCAATAGTCTTGTATTCCCATTGATAAAACCGTTCTATGTTAGATACAAACGTTTATAGAATAAATACTATAGCTGTACTGTACATGCATACGCAGTGGACTAACACTATGCCATGTAAATCCAGTTCCATATACATAACAAGGCTAGTAAAATTCACCATTGGTGAAAAATCTGCATTGTAAAGGAGTTGTAAAATATATTCAAACGTTTGATTATAAATAATCCGTCCAGATTTTAGATTTAAACTTGTATATGTCATGTGTTGATACTTTATAAAACGCTTTCCATGCTAAAAATGTAACAATTGGCAAGGCTCTTGTTTAATTTGATTAGGTGTGAATTTGAGCCTGTCGATTCGGCATGAATCTTAATGACACATTTATTGTGGACTAGATCGCTCCCAGTGTGGCTGCTGCCACCACTGTGTACAATCAACAAATTGTGCCTTCATGTCTAAAAAAAAAATAAGAGAGAGAAATATTTTTGGACTGTTTTGATAAAAACTGAAAAAATATGCCTTGAATTAAAGTGTGAATGTGGGAGTGTTAAGAATTCATACTAGACCCTTGTGTAGCATCAAACGGGCTGCTTCTTCTCACACAAACACGTTTCAGTTCATTCAGCTCCTTTTCATTTACCTTTCCTATTGTCTCTCTGGTATTAAAAGCATGCTCTGAAACAGCAGTGGATGTATGTGTGTGTGTGCACACATGTTTAGTACCTCACAGATGTCCTTGAGGTGTTTGATGTAGTGTCTCTCCGTGCTCATGATCTCGTTGATGACGTTGGCTCTCATCTGGTCTCGGTTCTGGAGGGGCGAGCCCAGACACAGGCAGTCATTGGTCGGGTCCAGGTGCCCGTTCTGCACCTCACTGGTCCCCTCGGCTGGCTCCCCTCCAACGTCCTCCTGGTTCACCCACAGCTGAGTGCAAACACATTCACACACATGCACTTGAATAAAAAATGTGCTCTGATAAGTCAGTTCACTGTATGAATCTGATGGAGAAAAAAAAGTATTAGTATATTAGAGATACATTTAGGTGTTCATATCACAAAACTTTGCCATAAAAGTGGTACTGCTCGCACCTCATGAGCATGAATGCACACAGCACACACACCACAAACATGAACACACATCTCACACACACAGAGCTTCATTTAGAGGGTCTCTGGTAGTTGGTCTAGCATTTCAGAAAGGTGAGGGACAAACTGCCAAACACTCCAGAGCTTAAAATAAGCCTCTTTCTGAGACTGGTGCCCAGAGGATATTCAATGCCCAACTTTGGCCCTGTGTGTGACTCCAAACCCCCGCCCCCCCTCCTCCCCTGCCCATACGCATGCATATACACTTGCACACAACCTAATAAATTCCACACACACGCATGCACTCGCCAACACGCACACACAGGACCACATACATTGTGTATTCCACTATCGCTCATAGAAAGGGCCAAGTGTGCGTGGTTTCAGATGTCCAGCAGCCAACACCTGATGACACACAGTTGGCCAAGAGAACATCAAAGAACCCGATGGGTAGAATGCCAAACACAAGATGAGAAATGTAGCGCCACAGACAAGCAGAGTGACGGGTGGTGGAGCACTGAGTGCAGACGAGAAATCGTAGCGCAGCATAAAGACTGAGAAATAGTCAGAGTCAACAGTAAATGGAGTGCAGAAAAAAGTAATCATCCATATTTAAAATAGAAATCTCCATGATAATTAACAGGAATTATGATTCCAAAATTGATCTAATTCTAAATGAACACATTTGTAGAATTTGAGTGCAGGCCGTTAAGGAGACACTCAACATTACTTTACTTTTGACTCATCAGTTCTGCCTCTCTATCGACCCCGTTGAGAATGATGTGAAAACGTCATGGGAACGTTAATGTTTGGTAATGTCGAGGGTACGTTGCGTGGACAGACTGGAGCGGGCGGGTGGGCGGGCAGGCTGGATGGGTTGATGAAGCTGGGAAAAAACGCACCTTTGACGTGGTGTTTTGGAACCGTGGAGTTGCTATGGGGTTGATATAGAAAACCTGTTTTGTTTGGGGCTGAGGAGGGTGGGGTTCCACCTTGGAGAGAGAGAATGACAGAACAGAAAGATACTTTTTGGTTGACAGTCGGTCAGCCTGTCTGCCCTGCCCTCTCAGGAGTGAATATGGAAGGGTGGACAGGTGGGAATGGCCATGAGGAGTGTCTGCGGGGGGGGGGGGGGGGATGCTAATTCTCCTTTAGTAAGTTAAGTAAAAGAAGTATGGAATAAGATGCAGTAGCTGCATCAGACCTTTGTGTTGGGTTAAGTTCAGCACAAATATGGGTGAGATATAATTACGATGTAAATTTAAGTGGATTTCAAGGGGAGGAACTGAGGTTGTTGCAAAACTAAAAAAAAGGGCCTCATCAGCATCTTTGTTTTATTGTCCCCGAACACCCCGATAAAGGCACTTAGCTAGCTATTCTCAGATCTCTTGAGGGTTTTTAGTTATCAAAATAGAGAAATATTCAACAGCGTGCATCTGTGTGTGTTTCGTGCATGTCTTTCAGTGTATTTGACAGAATGCTTGTGTGTGTGTTCACCTTCCTCTGTGTGTTTATCAGCTTGTGTGCATATGTTCATGTGCCTCCGGTTCTGTACGTGTGTGGGTGCGTGTTGTGTCTATGGTCGCTGGCCAGCCATGGCTGCAGTTAACTCACCCGTACAAAGCTGGCGGGGAACCATCCTTCCTCCTCATCAATCTGGCCCCACCACCAGTCCTTGTTGGAGGCGTCCAGCACCTTGATGACGTCGCCGGCCTTAAACGCCAACTCCCGGTCCGCCATGGTCACATGGTCCCATACCGCCTCAGCGTTGACGATTGAACCTCCACTTATCAACTAGAGAAATCGGAGGGAAAGACAATATCTTAAGCTTTATTCTTGTAACTGAAAAAGCGGGAAGAGCACCACAGACACTGACCAATGGATATGGATCCACGTTACCAAAAACAGCATTTAAATCTAATTTGGAAGTTATTGTAATTCAGTGCTCAGCCTCATTTTGGCCTCGATCTGTGTGAATCCTTGTTGTTAAACCCACTCAGATTACTAATGGATGCAAATACACACCCTCAAAGCCAGGGCCCACTGGCAGTTTACGGATTGCAAATAGAGCAACACAATAGCCGACACAGACCACAGCACAACAAAATACGACAACACAAAAAAGGCAGAGCCATTAGTGGAGAAACAACACAGCGCTCAGAAGCACAGCACCAGTCTCCACACAGGGATGGTAATTGGCCCATTATGACATTAGAATAATTACATGTGTTAATGTAATATAAATGCTGAGGAGCAAACAAATGTGAAGGGATAATCTCCCTTCCTTCATGCTTGTTATTTTATCAGCAGCACGGTCTTTGACAACACGGAAGGATGACTCATCAAATCTTTTCTATTGGTTTTTGCATCATGAATAAATAATGTAGACATTATGCAACGCTGAAATAACTTATAAATTGCACAACCGGTGCGCATTTTACTAGAGCAGAGTCTTATTTTGTGAGCATGCATTGGGCGCAGTGTCTAAGAACATGGATGCCTGTCAGGTGATCAGTATTCATTTGGGGATTTGGAGAGGCTAAAGGTTGCTTTCATTAAAGGACAACACAAAGCGGACGGTGATCCTGAGTAGGACCTGATTCTGACATCATCCATCTACCAAACAGCCTCACCATCCATCACACCGAGGCCTTAGCTCAGTGGCCTTGAGATGTGCACAAAAATACGCAGCACACGTGCAGCCACGCTTTTACCTTCGCATGCATATAAACCCCTGTATGCATCAGTGGCACAGCTCCAACTGCTTGTTCCAATTGTTCTCTCCAAAGTAGTGTTCATCAGCATGCTCCAGTCCAGAGCTAACCATGCATCCAGTCCCTGGGGCTGTGGGCAGAGCAGCCAGTGCTAACCAAGCCTGACAGGAGCTGCTTAGGCTCTAGGTAAAAACTTATCAAAGGCCTGGAGACAGGGATGTCACATGGATGGACATTATCTTACTTCTTTACTTGCATTTAAGGCTTCTGCATGTTAATATTGAGTTCCTTTTCTTTCTAAATGGAGCTTTTAAATGTTTTTTTTTTTTCCTTCCATCCTTTCAAGATGTCTTTGCCTCTTATAAAATGAAATCCCTGGATGGTAAAAACCTCTTAAAATGCAACTCATCACTCCAGCGCAAATATGCTATTCCACCTAGGTGCTGATGCAGTACGTTTGCAGGAAGGGCCGTGAGAAACAGCAGATTGTGTGTGTATGTGTGTTTGTATTCAACCAAACCTCCCCCCGAGGATCCGAGCTCTCAGACTCAGCAGCTACGTTGGCCCCTTCAACCTGTGGACATGTCTACTTCCCTGGTGGCTTAATGAGACAGCTACATGGGATATAAGCCAATCAGGGCAGAGGAGTGAACGCAGGGAGGGACGTCCATGCCTCGAAGGGAAAGAACGACCGTCGTCATGGTGACAGATGAGGATGCTTCACTGACACTTCAGGATGCACCAGAATAACTCCAAATTTAGGTGTGTGTGTCAATGTGAGCAGACACGCAAAGAGTGAGCACTGCATATCTGCAATATCACTCTGTCATTAAATATTAAAATGATAAACCAATCACATTAGACAATCCAGTCATATGATGGTTTCCATGTCAATGTAAAATGCAAAGGTACATAGTGTCGGCCTGTGCGTGCAGGTTTAAGATCAAAGATCTGATTAAGAAGCCTGATTGAATCAGGTATTACATAGGGCTGGGAGCTGGGGTAACAATAGATCCATCCTATATCTCAAAGCCTTTCACTACAGGAAGAGAGGAGGATTACCGCAAAAACATGTGTCACGCTGCCATGGAAACAGGACCAATGAATAGTACTCAAAAAGATTTTCAAAAATCATTGTTGATTCAGGAAAAGGAATCTGATTCATGTCATATATTTAACAATTGAAGTGTCAAAAAAATCCAACACAGTTAGTAGAAGCCAAATCTGCTCTACTTGACCGCCACCATCTGACATCAGGACCTCTGCCTGAAAACAGCTCCCATAGAACAGATGAGCGTTGGCACTGAGGTCAGTTCTGCTTCTTTCTTCCTTACTGTGTCTGCTTTGCCCTAATCCACCGCCCCCCAGCCTCCAACCCCCCTGCTCCATGACCACTCCATTCCCCGGCCCCCTTCACTCCCAGCAAAATCTCTCCGGTCCCCATCAATCTGCTGTAATATAACCAACAGACAGAAAGAGTGAGGGGGAGAGATGGAGATCCATTCACTTCCAATGTTCCTCTCTGCTCGCCTCTCCCCTTCCCCTCATCCCTCCATCTCTCTAATGAGATCAGCGCTGCCCTCTCAAATACATTGCATCCCTTTCCCCCCCTCTACATGTCTGAATAAATTAAAAAGCATTACATAATCAATCTTTCTGATCCCAAGCCTTAGTAGAACCTCACACCTAGCTAGATCAAATGGAAAACAGTGAACACAAGACACAGAGAAGTCTTTCGAACAAAACTCATCGTAACCTGTGTGTCTACCGGCTGTAAGGACCGGTGTCATCATGATGGTTACACTGCAGTTACAACATCAAAGATCAGAGGGCGAATATGCCGCCTTGAAACCGCAAAACCTGTATTTAGGTCAATGCAAATGAATGCAGAGGAATCTCTCCCTACACATGGACACGTACAGCAAACGCTCTCCGTTTCGTGTTCAAGCACGGACACGGATACTGACAAGGAAACATGTGAGAACAGAAAGCAGATCCACTCGCTTGTATCGTCTTTGCAGCACAACACATCAGCATTCACTGCACTGGCAGCTCCACTGCATTCCAACATCCTCCTCTATCTCTAGCCGTAGCACATCTGCACCAAAGCACCTACAGCATCCCCGAGCAAACACACACACACCCACCTTTAGCCAGCCTTACCATGTTTGTGGCATGAAACTGTTCAGAGAGTGTATGCATGGAGAAGTCCGGTTCACACAATCATGATAATTAAATCTCTCTTTGGAAGAGGCTGGAGAGGTGTTGGTCCTCCGCAAGAGCCGAGCCTGCGATGTCGAGTAGCAAGGTGCTGTATTCCAGCAAGAGGCTTCTCTCTCCGACGCACTTGTGTGTCTCGCGGTCCGTCCTCCCTGTGTCTGCCAACCCTGTTATGTAATACACTTATACCCAGAGTCTGGGAGCCAATCAAAGATGCTCTGCCTAAAACCGGTGAGAAAATGCATTCGCATCCTCACACACACACTGTGGTCATTGACACTTCTGACTGCACAGCATTTAACCGTACTCTATTAGAAGCACCTGCCCTGGAGGGATTACAAATGTGTGAACAGTCGGGGACGTGCGCACGACTCAGATTCAAAGCGGAACTACAGATAACATCCAACCCCAGCACACAAACACACACACACACACACACGTGCAACTTAACATGTGAATACACATTTGTAAGTAGCACTGAGTGATCACCGCTAGCCACCTGAGCCAGAGCCACTGCAGTAGACAATATCAGGATGCTATGTTTACAGTCCTGTGGGGGTCCCCTCTAGGAGGGATGGTTATGCGTTGATGAAGACACACACCAGCCCACATGCCACAGCATGTGATGGAGCTATTCGTGTTCATAATACATAGTCGCCAATATCTTCTTTCTACACCTACAGTACAACATTTACCACTTAACTAGACACACATACACACGAATAAAGAAAAAGCACGGCACTTAGCCTTGAGTGTGAGAGAGCACATACAGTATCTTCTAAAAACCTAGCCAGCCTATCATCCCTATTTATAGGACTGTCATAGACGGCTCTGGGATGGGCTTTTAGCATATCTATTTCTGACATTCATTCAACATTCATGACACCTGCCTCCAATCCTTTATTAGATTATGCAACTGCCTATTGGGTTAAAAAAAAGAAATGGGCATTTTTATCCCCACACTGACATGCCTTCACTTGGAGGACATTTCACATGTAAGACATATGCATATTTACTGATGCTTTTCTGATTAGACACGATTTAGTGACCAGGCGCAATAAAGGGTAGGCTGCAGAAACAGGTGCCAAATTAAAATGCTGTAAACTGGAGAAATGTGAATATTGTAGGGCTGTGAAATGGGAGCTGAGTTTAGCTGCATCTAAAATGGGGGAAACCTGGAGTGACGGAGGCCCTCCTTTATTAGGCCTAGCCCTGCCTGCTATTGGTTACTGCTCAGCTGAGATTAGAATGATCCTCTAGAGTCTACGATCAGCAGCAACATCTCACTTGCACCGCTATTTGCTACAAAATATCCCATTTACTACAGTGGAGAGAGATCCCTGCTCAGCTATCAGCTGCCATATTGTGGATGTGGCAGTGGATCACAATAGGAAAATAAGACCTGACGCAGCAGTGGGCTGGTGTTAAAAAAAAACAAGACCATCAGATTGATTTTTCCTCTAAAAAAAAACACCCCACTGACTATAGAATGAAATTAATCCATGCGCATAATCCACAAAATACAACATGGAGGAGAGAGGGAGATCGACGTAGGGGAGAGAGGGGGGGGGACATGTTTATATGCGGGGGATATGAATTTCCAGTCACCACAGAAAAGGCAAGAGCATCATCGGATCTGTATCCGCACAACTACGACCACCACCAGACAACACTAGCTATCACAAACGGTGAGAGGACACAAGACATAACGGAGGGTTTTGGGGGGAGAAGGGGGAGGTGGTGGGGGTAACAGAAAGACATTATGTTGTACCAACGTCATTCATTTCAACGCGTAGCCGTGATGGAGCGCACGGTGTCCCCGCTCTCGACCAACGCGCACTGCCTTTCTCTCCTCTCCGGAGCGAAAGTGCGCTGCGCTGCGAACCGGGCCCCAAGCGCCGATCCATTAACGAGTACCGAGGATGAACATCAACAGCACGTTCACAAGCACCAGAACCGCGATCACCGTGAACACCGCGCAAGTCTGGACGTCCAAGGCCATGGCGCAGCGCTGCGGGCCGATGCTGAGATGCGCTCTCGGGAGGACGGGCGGAATTCAGCTCTCCACGTCTAGACCCTGAGCCTCAAAGCCACGGAGGAATCCACCGTTACAGAGAGGCAAGACATGAGGGGGGGAAAAAGGAAAAAAGGCAAAAGACAAAAAAAAAAATAGATGCCTCTACGCCTCTTCACAATACGCGATGTAATTCATAAAGGCACGGGAAGAGATGCATCATTCCTCACCATCATCATCGTCATCAGTCTGCACCGCGATTTCTCCCCGCTAGTCAACACCTGCCGGTGTTTCGCCTCTTCCCCTAAACCGACCGACTCTCAGGCCAATAGATTCTCAAAGCAAACAAGAGAGAGGCTGTGCGCAGGCTGTTCGCAGGCTGTTCGCAGCTGCCGAGCCGCCTTCCGGTGAGTGGGGGACCAGATGAGGCTGCGAGGCTGAGAGGCGGTGCTGCTGTATTAATGCTGATCAGCGCTCCGCCGCCAGACTGCCGGCTCCAGCCATCACCTACGGTCGGGGCGGGGGAGGGGCACGGCCAGCCCCTCGCTCACTACCTCCACCACAGAGGCCAGAATCATAACCTCATTAATCACCACCCCCAAGTCTAAAAATATCCCCCCCCGCGCCGCGCTGATTTATCATTTGTCATTAGCGGCCCGTGATGGAGGAGAATAAATGTCAGGATAACGGGGGCGCACGCTCCTCAAAGTGATCACCATCTTATGATTTTATTGGCGTAATGTCAGCCGTTTCTGCCAATTTGTCGGTGGCCACGCATCAATCAGATACAGTACAGGCCTGTTGATCTGATCATCAACCCCATTTGCACCCATGCATTGCCACTGGTGCACCAGAGCAACGAGCAGCAGGCACTTAAAGGTGCCATCCATCAATCTGTACATTACTTACTTACTTACATACTTTTTTTTTAAACATGCATTTTGATCATGTATGATCAAAATGCATGTTAAAAAAAAAAGGCAGTTCTAAGATCTAATTAAGTCATCATAACACAAAGTTATGATTAGAGAAATATGTGATACAGGGCATTGAGAGGGAAATGTTTGGTACTCTCCCTTGTAGCCGACAAATTTTAAGTTCATCTTAAATATAAAATAGTCTGAACTCAAATTCACATTCATTTCATGGAGAAGATATGTTATGAATGAAGCTCAGAGGTCAGACTCATAGGTCAACCTTTATTTTCCCCCCAGCAAAACACACTTGTGCACACTATGAAAATGTCTTTACTGGTAAAAAAAACCAAACAAATTTAAACTCCACACCTTCAGCAGGCTGTCTGTTATAAAATGTGTAATCCTAACCCCGAATGACATTCTCAGACTTGATAAACCTCCTCCAGACAAACAGAAGACCTGCATCTGGTTTTAGCAGTTCTCATTATGACTTGTAAATTGATGTTGTGTAAAATAAGTGAAGCTACCATTTCATTTACACTGCATATTGTAGTGAGAACAGGCGGCAGCCTCCTCTGAAGCATTCTGAAGAGTGAAGCCATTGCCAAAGTGTCTTACACTTAGATTCTATCTTTTGGCCAGCAGGGGGCTGGCTGGAAAAATAAATCTGATTAAATAGAAGTCTATGAGAAAATGGCCCTATTGTCACTTGATTAATTAACTCAGTAAACATTGTCGACATGAATTTATGTTCTCAATCGCAAGTTTCAAGTCTTCTTCAATACAGCATGATGCATTTAGTAAATTAGGGTCCAATTAAGAGTCAAATAGAAGATAAAGCAGGGTATGCTTTAGGGCAGGGCTACATTGTGATTGACAGGTTGCTACCAGAGCTGTATACTGCGTCTGTACTAAGGTGTCTCTTCTTCGCTGACCAAATATGGTCACTTCAGTTCACTGGTTGCAAAAAAAACAAGATGGCGACGGCCAAAATCCAAGATGGTGATCGCCAAAACGCTGAACTCGAGGTTGCAAAATGGCAGTCCACAAACCAATGGGTGACGTCAAGACAACTATGTCCACTTCTTGTATACAGTCTTTTAGTGAAACTAGGATTCTAAGCATTAAGTGGATACATTTAAATAATAATTTTACTCGTGTATGCTATTGTGAGGACACATTTACACAACCCTGGATTTATACACTTAATATAGGTAGGGAAATGTCCTCTCCAGCGGTGTTAGTGGGCCAGTGAGAGATCACATTCTGGGTTTTGCACAATGGATGCCAACTGGTTTGGAAGAGTGTCCCGACCTCATTACCACCTTTGAGGTGCCCTTGAGCAACACGGTTAACCTCAAACTGCACTAGTGGAGCTGCTCAGGGACCCACGGATCAGAATGTGGTTGCAGAGGCAGCTTCCAGATGTGAAAAGTGTGCTACTGTGTAAATGTTGAGCAGGACATAATCTGAAATCAAGCATGGGGCTCAGAAAAACCTCTAACCCACCAAAGGTACAAAAAAACACACCGCTCCAAACCTCAACTAGAGGGTGTGTGTGTCTAGAGTCCTCTAAACTTAACACAACCTCATTTGTGGAACAGGAGAATATATGCAGAAGCGCTGAGTTTGCCCAGTACTTATGGTGAATCTGATTTTCAAGCCCCCGGGAAAAATGTGGTTATGCTTTAGTCATGTGACGCCCTGGGCTCAGAACGTCATTATGACATTGACATATTGAACAAAACAACTGTAAAAACAGAGTAACATGAAGCGTCATGAAGCTAACAGTTAATAAAAACACCTGTGTGAAGATTTATTCCTTTGAGTGAATCATTTTTACCCTCAAAGTAGCAGCGATTTGTCCTTGTAGCAGTAGAAACTAAAGTTGCTGGTTGTTGTTAATAGTCTGGTCAGTAAGAGAGGACAGAGGCTGTAGTCAGGTTGAAATCATGCCATTTACAATACATTTGAGTGGCAACTCAGTTTCATGGCAGGAACAAGGTATCAAAATGTCACTGAAAACTGCTTAAACCATTCCTGCAGCTGCCATTCGATACACTCAATATGTTCCAAACTGTCACATTTGCACTGGAATACAGCAGAATGAACACGCTGCAGTTGCTGCTAGCTTGGTGGGCTTGTTATACCCAGGGAGAACATAAACAAACTCTGTTGCAGGTTGATATCTTTTGGAACGGTTTGTAACATACTGAGAATATGGGATGGATACCAGAGAAGTGGGTTGTGCTTCGGGACTGTTCCTAGAAGTCTTTTCTTTTCCTTTTTTTTCCACCATGAAACTGCTGTTGGAATGTAACCACCGTGAATCTGTGCAGACTACTGCTGAAGTTCTCCACAAAGGAGCGAGCTCCAAACACTTCAGAGTCACCTTTCACAGCTACAGGAGGCAAGTGTTTTCTGTATTCAAATTTTTTTTTCTGAACAGTCTTTCCCTTAAGGCTCAGTCTAGTGAGTGACGGGACAAAATGGCTCCAGTTCCCATCTGATGCACGTGTTTGCCATTGGCATGCACAGTGTTATCTTGGCCTCCGTGTTCGCATCGATACTTAAGGTGAACACAAGCGCATCCCGGCCTGCAGCGCTTGTCTGCGCCTCTCGTGGCTGGCAGGTCATGAAGATGGCACAACATGAACACAAATTAATTCAAACAGGAGAATCAGTTCAGTTCAGCTCCAGCCACTACCCAGTCAACCATCTAACACAGGCACAACCCCCCCAAAACTGCAGCCGAGAGCTTCGAGATGGATCCAAAGACCCAGAGAATGCATTTAAAAGAATAACACCAAACGAGTGCACTATATCAGTATTTTTAAAGCCATAAATTATTTCTAAGGCACTCTCTGCACATACATGCCGATAAAAGCAGTGGCTCCTGAAAGCCAGGCTTTCTTTTTTTAGTGAGCTGCTGTACGAGACATCACAGCTGAGATATGAGAACCGTCCTCAAACAGGCTTTTTTTGTCTTGCTCTGTGCTCGTGTGTGTGCATGTGTGTGTGTGTGTGTGTGTGTGTGTGTGTGTGTGTGTGTGTGTGTGTGTGTGTGTGTGTGTGTGTGTGTGTGTGAAACGCAGAGTGAGCAGATTACATAAGCCTGCCCTACCTCTGTGGGCTCCCACTCCAATCTCCCTGACATTTAGACAACAAAGGTCACATCTGAAAGTCTAAATCTGCACCGACACCAATGCTAATATACTCATGCATATACAAAAGAGAGGGGAAATATCTCCCACCAGCACAGAACCGTGTGTTAAATAAGACTGAAATTAATCTCACTGTACATGAATTGCGTACACAACAAGCTCAGGTGCCGTTAATCAGTATGACTTGTTTTTAGGAATATGTGCTCATACGATTGTGCCTTCATCACCTATGTACTAAAGAGTTGCAACCACGACAGTTGCAACACAAATGTAAAGCTTCCAAATCTAAGCTTCTAATGGTTAGTATTTGCAGAAGGGCCATGGTATTACTGTGTACTGCATTGTATGTTGTGTTGTGCAGCAATGTTTGAAATGATTTCATCAAATAATATGCAAGCTTGCACCGAACCCTTCCGTTTTCCCAATGGAAATTAATGATGACAATGAATTAATGAGTGCAGATAAAAATCTACAGCACATGCCTGGATTGTGAAGGCTTTATTCCATCCATCCGTTTATCAATATTTCCTGCCATTTATCAAGCTATGAGTCCAGAGAAAATAAAGGGCAGGCAGAGCATGCAGATCCCTTCATTGTGTAACGGCTCTTTGTCAGGTTTACGCAACTGGCCTTGTTCCTTAAAGGCGAGGTTCCTTTGTAAAGACCTGACCCCCCTCAATTGGGTTCTCATTTGAGGTCAGTCCTCGCCGGCCTCCTCACCTGATCATGTGGGGAAAAAATAAAAAAATAATAGCTTTACTTTTTCAAAACTGACATGCCCATGTGTCCACAGTTCAGTCAAAAGTAATTTGAGGCCTCAGCAGTCTGAATTAGCAAAATCAATGTGTACCTGCCAAAAGTTAGTCTCTACAGTGTGAAATTCCCTCTTTGTGTTTTTCAGTGTTTCCTTGCCGAGCTGTGGTAGAGAGACAGTAATACCGTTCAGTAATTTGGTTCAAAAAAAGATTGTGAAGATATCCACTTCATTTGTCAAACTCAGACTGCTGAAGTCTCATATTAACTCCAGCTGCACTTTACGATTCATCTTTGTCTCAAATCTCTTACTTTGAAATTGCTTTACAGGCAGTATGGACTTATAGGAACAGTTACACGGTACATGTGGGCATGTGAGCGCTGTATTAAGAGAAGTTATGAAAAAAGTGAACCAATCCTCTAATCATTATGCCGATAAGCTTCATTTCGGCTTTTTAACAATCAAGTCAGGGCCAGAAAAAGGTAAAAATGTGAACTTTGTCTTTTTTCACCAGGGTCTGACGTAATGTCCATTACTGCAGCCAATGCACCAAACTGACAGTCAATGTTACTATCTCACACGTCACCCTCACTTGTGAAAATGAACCCCTTCCACAGCAGCAGCTGCTCACTACCCACTTGACTGGGACATATTTTTCCCCTGCCATAGAACTACTCCAGTGCATATTGGGTAACGTGGTCCAATAGAGCCTGAGGGGAGAAGATCATCTGCGAATAACAGAGGCCAATCTAATGTCATCAAACTGGACCCTCTCCAGAACCTCGTGTGTGCCTCAATATCCTGTCAACAAATGTCACAAACATGTGAGTACAATGCACATCCTCGACACCTTCCTTGACAAGGTCGATGATGCAATGCTGCAAAAAAATTAAAAGACATGTTGTGATTATAGTATTGCCGCAGAACACTACTGTCAAATGCATCAGGGCAATATCTGCTCATAATAGTTATTAGTATCCTGGTAGGATATCATCAGGAAGCTATGCTACTTTAGGCAGCGGTCGTTTGCTACAATATTGGCATCATCCATCACTGCCACACTGACAACCGTATTAGGAACAACGTGTGCACCTCTCACCTTTAGATGAAAGACGGTAAAATATTCAACACCCTCCTGTTTTTTAAGCATTGTATTAAGTCCAGCAGTGGTGAGAAGTGCATGAGTCAAACTCTCTCAGTTTAATTCATGACATTGAGCTCTTCTCTTTCAGCAGATTTTCTTTGAATCTCTGCATATGCAATGACTACTGCAGGACGTCCACTCATTATACAACCAGATAGTGTAGAAATAAAATGAATTGGATAAATTAAAAAAATTCTCCTTTGTGTTTATTTGCTGATCTGAGAGGAGCTTTCCAGTTCTAACTCTGGATCTAATCTGAGGTCAGTCCTGAGTTGACTCTACTGGCATTAAGCCAGCAAGCTACGTCTTTAGAAAGTCTCTCCCCGTATACGTCTACAAATTTCAGTGCTAGCGAATGAATCTGTTTGTGGTCAGTAGGTATTTGGCTAATAGGAGGCAAAGCCCACCACACCCATTTCCCCTCCAGTCTGCTCCAATTCTTTTGTTCCCCTCCCGTCCCCACGACAACCACACTGACTTCCTGCTTCCTCCCAGGCCTTCCAGCCACAAAGCGCCCTAAAAATAAACCGCTGGACTTTTCCTGAACACAGTTTTGTCACCATTGTTCAGACATCAGCTGTTTATTCGTTCAGCTCAATTTGGCCCGTTAGTGTGAAGGCAAGTCAGTGGGTCAGAGCATCGAGGGTTTTAAAAAATAGTGCGAGATAGATGAGATAAGAGAGGTAGGTCATGCCAAGTAGGGTGGAGAAATTAGGGTTAAAGACATTCCACGTGACATCAGCATTCCTAGACCTAACTGCTTCAGGAGAAATATTCCTACTCATTCAGTGTTTGTATGAACAAGGATGGATTTATGGTATACAAAGTCTCTTGCGGAATTTTTTTAAAGACAAGCTTGCAGAGGAGTAACAGAACTATGAAGCTAGTTTAAAACACGTCTCTCCTGTTTTCCACACATCTGTGACAGACATTTGGTCATTACTATGCTACTTGGATAATTGTAATTTATTAGCTTAAAGATTACCTGTGCATAAATCACTGAAAGCATATAACACAGAGAACTCAAACTTAACACATTTCCACCACCTCTATTAAAATCCAAATCATATTGGAACCACTGGGGGGAACTGGCAGCGCACACTTATTCCTACAAGGTGTATTGGCAAAGGTTAAAGGAATAGTGCAACATATTTGCTTGTGTTATTGTTGTTTTATGAGGAATTAAGTAGGGCACTATTTTTTGACCTGGCTAGCTGCTTCTCCCTGTTTCCAGTATTTATGCTAAGCTACTGGCTGCAGCTTCATATCTATTCCAGATATCTATCTTCTCATATGACTCAAGCATATTTCCTCTAATGTCAAACAATAAAACAAAACAAGGACCTTGTAAATTCATAAAAAAAATAAAATAAGAAAGATCCAATTATATTATTGGATTATGTTGGATTTATTTTACTATAATGAATTTGATCTAAAGTACCTATTTTCTATTTATTTGGCCCTCTTCTGCTCGGACCAGTTGGTTAAACTATACTGGCACACAAGTTGACTCCTTTACATATCCATTAGACTGGCAAACTGAAATCCCTGAAGCTCCCAACTCTTCAGTGAAGGTGTAGTAAGTCTTAAATTTCCCTCAAATTTCCCATAGAGGGAAACAGTGCCTCTGTAAAAAGACACTATAACAAGCTCCCCTAAGACGGCATTGTAGCTTTTCAACAACTGCAACAAAAAGAAAGCATTAAGGAACACTGTTGAGACATTATTCATTTGTGTTTTGTTCAGCATCGGCGCCAGTGTGTACTTAATTAAAGCCCAACGATTGACCATTTGAGAGCCCAGCTGCGGTGCGAAGGATAAAATCAAATGACCTACGCTAGGACTTGGTTGCGTAGCACTGCTTTACTGTGCTGGATGTGAGTGTGCTGAGCTCGCTGGTGTCATCATTCATCAGAGCACTGTCAGCCACCTGCAGCCCAAAACACTGGGAGGTAAGAACAGTAGTGTCTTCCCATCTATCCCCAGCTTTCTGGCCGCTACATTTGCATGCAGCGTTTGTGCGATATTTGTGCTGCGTCTCTTTGGGAGCAGATTTAGATTTCTATTGTTGCAGTTTCGGGTGAGGCTAGTCACATCATCTGAGAGACAGTGGTTTGCAACAGCCTACTCCCACCACCTCTAATCAACCATTATGCCGACTCACTATAAGAAAATCTACAGCTCCGCCTGTCCTCTGAGCTAAAATGATTTACATTCTCACTGCCTCCACGCCATGAGAGTTCAAAAGCAGCACATCGTATTGAAATGCAAAACTCTGCAGTGAAACCATATTTGGGTGCAGGGGTTGTTTGGCATTCTGCTGTTTCCCAGCACCTTTCGCCTTGTTGATAGGTCAGTTCCATTCCTGCCATCAAAGACTTCATAGACTCCAGCTGACATAGTGTTGTCATGGAAAAAAAATCCACTAACAAGCTTTCCATCTATGTCTGCACCTAGGATGCATATAGAAACTTGCAGGCTCCCATACTCACAGACACCTCTCAGGCCGCAAGAAGCAGGTGTTTTCACGGGCCTGGAGGGAGGAACGGGACGGAGCGAATGGGGGGAGACGATGTGAGGCAGCGAGAAAAAGATGGGGGGGGGGGGGGGACTTGATCTGAGAAGAGGGGGAAAAAGAGATGGAAGTGATGACGAAAAGGGAGGCGGATGGGGAGGGGGAACGAGGAAGAAGTCCAAGGAGCGATGGAGGTTGCATAATACGTGTCTGTGACGAAGGGTTTACTCTGACGCCGCATGTGGCGAAGCAGGGAGCCGGAGAGGTCACAGGGAGAAAGTTAAGCTAAATAATGTACACAAGAAGTGGCAGCTGCCAGAAAAATCCAGCCCATCTTTCACAAAGGGCCTGCAGGATACATTCTAACTAGCAGCACAATGAACAGGCAGTTAGCTTCTGTCTCATTATTTTAAGGCAGGGACAAAAGGACGGGAGCTGCGTATTCTATTCAGGGTACAAATACTCAATTAAGGTATATTTAAATCACAGCAGTTGTCTAGTTTTTAAATTTTTCAAAATAAAATGTTTTGTAAAAGCCAGAAATACACCCCATCATTAAATTCATGATTACTTATTAAACGCTTGACAGGTCATTGTCAGAATGTTTTCTTTGAAGCTCATAAAAATACATGATAACTGTAAACGTAAATGTTATTAAGAGCAATGAAGACAATACATTGCTCTAAATGTACAATCTACAAGTAAAAGTAATGTTACTTGAAATGCCCTTGATTACAATAAATAAATGCTTAAAGGGCCCCTTTAAAATTGTCTCATCAGGATGTTGCCCTTACCTGGTGCAAAAACTAAAGAGAGAATTATGTTGACTGACAATATTGCAAAAATGATAGTTTCAAAGCAGGTGTTTTGTGGGAAATTTTCCAAGTAAGGCAGATGGAGTTGGCACTGATTTAAAGATACCAACAATTTATGCAAAACACACATGATCCCCAAGACAACAGCCAGCAGATATTAGCCTGTAAGTTGACAAAGCAGCGAGATGACAGCCGCTAATCAGGTCTGAATAATGTATTGAAGCCACGGGTGAGTGTAAATACTCGCTTGCCTAGTTTCCCATGTCACTGTTGGTTGCATTTCTAGTGGTTTCTATAAGCGAGAATGAGAGCTGAGCATGAATACAAAAGCAATGGAAAAATATGCTCAATAGAATATTAATTAGGAATGTATATAGAATTACAAAGTTATATTCATTATTTGGTTTTCTTTATCGACCTGGGCGATTTGGAATAAATCAAATATATATATATTTTTTACCAAATAGCTTATTATATATTAATATTCATTTTTGCGGCGATATTGTTGGGTTGTCGATTGGTGCGTTCAAAAAATACTCACACTACGAGATTTTTCACAAGTTTGTAATGTGTATATAATGACTAAGTGGGTAAAGGCAAATAATAGAAAAGCTACAACAGTCTGGCAAGTTCAGGAAACGATACCTCGCCTCATATCATGATATCGATGTAACATCAATAGATAGCCAGGCCCTCGTTTATCATATCAATCATTTTCAAAGGTTGGCGCAAGAGAAAGCTGATGCAAAAAATGTTAAGTATTAAGTAAGACGGAAATATTATAAGTCTTTGTACTAAAGTCAGATCAAGTCAATTTAATTTCTGTATCTCACAAATTGCCTCTGGGAAGACGCTGAGCAACTTCAAGGTGCCACTACACACTGGCATGACCTCCTCTTTCAAACGCAATGTATCCTAGAGAGGTAAGAGGAGTAACGAGATTGTAATGAGACAAAGAAATATCCAATTCTAGACCATTATTATAGTCGGGTGAACAGAATTGCTCCAGTGGAAGTTATCCGTGGCATTAATACAGACATAAAACTTCCACAATCTCTCTGTGAAAGACATCTGTTACACATTTTAGCCTGTGGGGTGTCTGCTCTCAGATGGTGCTGTCAGATAACAAGGGATCATCATATTACTTAACACAAGGTGACGTTCTTCTGAGTTGACTCAAGACCAGAAAAATTCTTTATCCCAAACATAAACCTGTCAAATAACCATGAAAACAGACATTGTATTACACAAACAGCAGAAGCTGATGACTGTGGGTAAAAATCACCTGAGCAGCCTGGGAAAACTCTAACCGGAAGATACAACTGATGCTGGATAACAAGCACCGGAGTGCCTTAGGCCTTAAATAGTCTCAAAACAAAAAGCGCTGCGTGTTGTGACATTGCTTCCACCAATATATATCCCCACTGTCCTACTATGGCAGTGGCAATGGAGTGATGATGGAAGGATAGATAAACTGGCCCTGATGAGGTTTGAAACAGAGCTGCAAGAAAGCACAAAGACATGCATGATATGACAAAATAATGCGGACATACTGTAAAAACAGGATACACCAGTGAGGTGGGAGAATTAACACACAGCACGGTTCCCCCAGTCCCTGGGAACATGCAGCCATCTGAACTAAAAGTGGATATGGCTTTTGTAGGGAGCAAAGGAAAACCTCTCAACAGTTATATAAGAGTAAAGGCCCTGAGCCTGATCCGTCTCTTTTCTCTAGCACACAAACACACACACCACATAAGTGCATGGAGCTGCATGCCTATGCATACAACAACAACAACAACAACAACAACAACAACAACAACAACAACAACAACAACAACAACAACAACACACCTGACAGGCAGAAACCTATTCTTTGGAAGAAAACAGCCCGGGGAGGCTCTGACACAACCACCTGCTCAGATTCAGTCAGTGGCGATTCTATCTATTAGAGCCCAATGCATCCTGCAAAACAGCATTAACTGGTGGCTGCAGTAAGTCACCTGCCTGCACCTTGGCAGCAGGGCGATGTCGAATGAACACTGATAAAGGATTCTAGTTTGCCTGTGGCTCAAATAGCGGACAATACATCATACATGCAGCTATTTTGAGGGAGACCCATTCCTTTGGTTAGCCCACGACTTTAAAAAATAAAGCCCGGGGCGAGACCAATGCCACACGATCACAGTGTGTTTGACAGAGATATCGCTGGTCGGTGCTATTCCTTCCTCGCCAAATAATGAAGTCTTCAATGCAATGACTCACAAACCCTGACAGATGAATTCCGAATACATTGTGTGTGCATGTGAAGTGTGCGTCAACGTGAAGGAGGGTGTATCATAGGCTCCGGGGCCGAGGGAGGCAGATATAAACAGAATCCATGTGCGTGTGGTCAAATTAACAGCTGAGCACTGGTGTATAAAAAAAGTGCGGATGCAAAGGTAGTTGTACTCTTTGAACACTGCCCTACTACTTGCCCCAACTAGCCACTGCCTGCCGACTCAGGCGTTCATAATAAATAGATAGCATTGCATAATATGATTATGACCAGACCGACCTGGGTTAGCCCAAACTTAATCATATAAGATTGCTCTTGAAACTCTTAATCTGCGTGAAGCCCCTAATAAGACGGGCCCCCTTTCTGACAAGTTGACAGCAGAGCTTCGGGCACAGCATTAGTTACACACAGGGAACTGTCCTCTCATCTGCATGGGAATTAACAAAGACTGCCAATGCTAAGTGTTTGTTGTGAGGAGAGGAGAGGAGAGGAGAGGAGAGGAGAGGAGAGGAGAGGAGAGGGAGAGGAGAGGAGAGGAGGAGAGGGCAGTGACTAGGGGGAGAAATCCATTTAAATGAAAGGGAGAAGAGAGGCGTCAGCATTAGCAGTTAATCCACTGCAGTGAGAGCGCTTTCTCTCTGCCTGCGGCCTCCAGGCTCCAGTAGTCGTCCTAACAGGAAGAATGTAACACAAACACACCGCACTGTATCACAGACAACCGATCCGATCCGGACGTGAGATCCATACCATGTAAATTTAGATTTAACGTTGAAGCATCATCCATACGTGTCACTGCACCACAGCTGCGTTACTATGCTATGTCATATTGTGCATATAGTGTACATATAAAGCATTTACAGTGTACGTGCTACCTCCATGCTCAGGACGCAGTCTTGAATCCCAGCATTTGAGACAGAAATGAACTGCACTGGCCATTCAAACACACACAAGACATTTCCGGTGTCATGAGTCCACGTTCCCAACCCCAGGGGAGGGCCACGACACAAAAGTGCACACACAAAAGGGAGCATCTTTCTTCCCCTCTCCGTTTCTCTCCCACCTCTTTTTTCTCTCTCTCACCCACACACTTTCTCTATTTAGCTCACACTTAAAAGGCTGCCTAAAGATAGAAGCAAGGAGATGAACAACAGCCAGCGAGTGTCATGGCAACAACGTGCAGTGGCTCACAAACACTATTTAGACCAGCAAGAAACAAAAAGTTATAATGAAAGAACAAATGCAGCGGCATTGCCTCGTAAAAGAAAACACAATTTACTAAATTTCAATGCATGGATGTGCCAAGGCAGAAAGCCCTGGGCTCAGCATTCATCAGTTGAGCATCTCTAATGAAAATGGACAATTTATTGTACGACAAATGCTGTGGTTAATCCTCACTGGCTGCTAGTAAATAGTGAATTTGAGTCGGAAACGTGAACTTTACACTCCCAGCTTTACAACACTCTGCACACTCCTTCTTTATATTTAAGGGGGAAACACTGCTAGTAAACATTATTCATGATGCCTTTTAACTCACTTAAAGAAAACAAACAATACAGTCAATGAAACCTTGCATGTGGGACTCAGAGCAGAGATTCAGTTTAGTACGATCAAACAATGATTTAGATAGTGTTAAGCGCTCTATGCGTTGCGGTTCTGTAGGTACAGAGGTTGGATGCAGTCCCAGAAATGTTCACCACCCCGTCAGGATGTTACAGAGAAACTCTGCGTCTCCTTCCAGTAGAATCCCCCCGAGGCCACTTGCACATCAAAGCAGCGATTCTCAAATGCCTGGTTTTCCTGCCTGAGTAGTTTTACCCCGACGTTCTATTTTACACAACTGACAAAGACTCGTTACACTTTTTCGTTGATTCCAGAACACCAGGTATATGAAGACGATTTAATGCCATTACTCTCTCTGCTTCTGTCTGCACGAGCTCTCGTCGAGATTTAAAGACATCTGATGTGTTGGGTGGCCTATTCAGGATGAGTAATGGCCTCAGAGTACTGGATGACATTAATCCACGTGGCCACCATCTCCACGGATCAGTTCCTTCATCATCTGATGAAACATTGACCAGTGCGCTGTCATCTCCATATTATCAGTATCAGTGAGAGGTTATTTATCAGCCATAGTCCTGCTGTATTGCTTTTATGTTACATCCAATCATCTCATTTACAACAATAGTGGTCATAGTATTGTTTATAGTCTGTGCGATATTTTTTTATAAATCACTGTGAAGCCCTTGAAAGCTTGACAGAAAGAAGAGTAAAAGCAGTGACTAGTTTTATCTCTATTAAAGTGTGTGTGTGTGTGTGTGTGTCTGTGTGTTCATGAGGGTGTGTGTTGTACTCACAACGTTGACCTGCAGTGGTTCCGAACCAGGTCTCAACAGCCTCCTCCTCCTGCAGCTACCAGAGCCTCCAGACCGCAATCGCACCGACGATGACGACTGACCAACGTCTGGGGGACGGACGCGTGCAGACGGCCGGGCAAACAGATGATCAATTTCACAAACACACATCAATCAACGATGGAAAGTTGAAAAGAAATATGTAGGACTACCTGACTGAGGGAGGAGCAGCGCCAAGGCAGCGAGAGTGCTGTGGGGTAGCGGCAGGGATCGGCACCGCAGGAGAGTAACCCTCAGCGGGGGCTCTAACGGTGACACACCCGGGGGGCGAGACAAGGCCTAGAGGGTACTGAGTGGTTAGGGCAGCTCCTATATTCCATACAGAGTAACCTTTGATACACACCCTGGCACACACAAGGTTGAATGGACACATTCCCCTTCCTTTCGTGTAACATTTTCGAATTCAGGATTTTTTTCCCCCCATAACTGCCTTGTCCCCTTTTTTTGTTGTTGCAGTGAATGAAAGTATTTCACATCCGGGACGTCTATTCTGGTGCATTGGTGGGTGTGCATGCCCTGCAGCAAACCATGAGAGACTATACATCATGCCAACCGGGGCGGTCCTCTCAGGTTAAAATGAACCGATTCTGAGTTAGGGCAATGAGAGGTAGAGCTTATGGGAGCGATGAGGCAGAAAATTGGCGACAAAAAGAGAGAGAGACTTTGAGGGAGAGAGAGAGAGAGAGAGAAAGAGAAGTCAGGAAGAAAGAAAGAGAAAGAATGGGTGCGAGAGAGAGAGAGGGAAAGAAAAAGAGAGGGAGAGGGAGAGGGGGTGAGCTGAGGGAAAAGCAGCATCCAGAAATACTGGCCTCTATAAATGGGGCAGAGCGTGCATGCACTGTTGCAACTAACAGTGAGTGGTGTATAAATACTGGGTTAGTTCTGGGCTGCCCTTCAAAGTCTGTAGTGTGTTTGATTCATTTTTGGGCTTGTGGTATATTGATCGGTGAGTTGATGGAGACAACTAGCGAAACTCTGCCATGCAACTTTCATTTTTATGTGAACTGCACATAAATGCATTTACACTGTATAATCGTGCATTTATATATTTGTGGGAAAGCTTATTTGTCGCTTTAAAGTCAGTGTTTGTGTATTTACATTCAGTGAAATTATGCGTGAATGCCTGTGTTTGTTCTTTGACACCTACTCTGTGGTGCAGCTCCGTGGTCTGCATCTCCCTAGTAACACTGGTCTCTATGACAGAGCAGGGCCTGGCGCGAGCAGCCGTCCGTCTCTGCCCCGGAGAGTGTTGCATGGTGGGAGCGGGCCTGCGTCTCCTCCGGCACAGCGAGCCGACCTCGCTGTAGTGGTTGTAGAGATCTCGGTCTGGGTTGGGCCTCCACAGGTCCAGTACAGCTGAGGCCGGGCGAGGGCGAGGGCGCTTGGGCCTGCGAGGCACAGAGGTCTTCTCTGTGCTGGAGTCAGGCAGGGCTGGGCACGGCTGTCTTACACCGCAGCCTGTCTGGCTGGCAATCTGCTCACACAGCTGTGATTGGCACAGATACTCAGCAATTTGGCCCAGATAAAGGTGCAACAATGCGTTTCTTGTGTTGGGAATTGGGAGGAACGTCTCTTTAGATTCCCTAAAATATACCTCATTTGATATCAAAAGATTCTAATAGCCATGAGCTCATGTTCCTAATTGCTATGCATTAGTGGCTAATGCCAAGAAAGACCCTGAATTGCATTCAAACTTCAGAGAAGCAAATAAAAACAAATAACAGGTGGATGTAATATGTAAACAGTCGCTAATTAGGGAGGATTTTGCTGGTGCCATCATTGCTCCTAAATTATCGTAGGAATGCACATTAACACCCTTCCCAAAACACAGATTCCCACAGGCCCTTGCATAATAAACCCGCATGAAAGTGTGCTGAGTATTGAGATGTCACATCTCATTTTGTCATCAGCAGTTAGGGCTAACATGTCCTGACTCGTCAGTGTGACTAGAAGGGGGATGACTAATGCCTCCACTGGAGTGAGAAGGGAAGGGTGCCCTCATGAGGGGCAGACGTCACAGAGCTCTAGGGCTACTGCAGTCACATACACGGACAGCTTTATGGGAAATAGGGTTTTCCTTTCATGCCACACAAGGCTGGCTGGGCAGGAAGGGACAAACTAACATGGTGTTATCCACCATTGTAATTACTGCCTGTTTCCTCCTCCCTCCAACAGATGGGGCAAAAGGACAACTGCAGAGTGGCTGCCCAATCTCATGTCCTCACAGGCTGGTGTCTTGAATGTTTTTGTTTCTCCCTGACAGTTAATAAACCACACCTAGGAAACTTCTATCATTAGGAAATGAGTAACAGCTCTGGTGCTATATAGAGTCTAATCTGCTGTTGATGATTTTAAGAAGCAAAAGAATGACCATGGTTAAAACAGTTACATAAATGATACTTTGAGCATTTATGCAGTGATTACATGTTGCATGCTTTTGGCAATGTTAATGATGTGGAAAAAAGCCTGCAATGGAATGTGGTTATGGAATGAATGTGAGACACATTAAACATGAAAATGCTGTTTAGCAACAAAAATTACCGATATAACTCATTTATCAAATGCATTTATTCAAATTCAGTGGCTGGTAATTAGAATAGCTCACTTTGTATTTAAAGACACATACCTTGAATATTTCCTCAGTGGAATCTGATGCTGGCACGCTATTGGTTGTGCTCTCTTTATCACCTTGTTGTGATTGGACATTCACTTCCTGTATCTGGTGGGTGAACGGTGGAGCATCCCTGGAATCCTGCTCATTTCCTGTCTGCCCCTCTACCTTTTCCTCTTGACAGAGACAGCTTAATGGATCACTTTCAACCCCTGCTTCTTCTTTAGTCTCTGTGGTTGGACCTGACTGGGGGACATGATTCTCTACTATGGCTGTGGATCTGTTTGTCTCTTTGTTTACATGTTTGTCCGTGCCTTCATGACTCTGAAGGCCATTGACAGCTCGAGCTCCCTGGCATGCCCTAAAGGCTTTGAGGACCACCTTAGGGGATCGTCCACCTGTCACAGGTGCTGGAGCCTCGCTGTCAAGGCTGCCTGAGTGTGAGGATTTAGCGGTCACTGGTGATGATGGCATATGCTGGGATTTTGGAAGTCCTTCACTGTGGAGTGTCAGGGACACACTGTGAATCCTGTCCACTGATGGCTGTGGGGCCCGTGGGGAGCCCATCGATGTCCTCTCTCCCTCTGGAGGAGAGAAGGAGTGCGATGTTGTCCGCCATTTTCTGGCTGTCTCCGCTACACTGTTGAAAAACTTGAACAGACCACCAAAGTGCCCCTTGGTGTCAGAGTGTTTCGGGGGTGGTGGCTGAAAGTCTCTGACACTCTCAAAGTCAACAGAACCATAGTCTGAGTCCATGGTCTTGTCAAAAGAGTGAAGCTCAGAGTCAAAGCTCCTCTCGGAGTAGACAGGATTGGCCTTCCCCAAAAGGGAAATCCTCCTCAAGTAACTCCACACGTCTTTTTGCCTCCTTCCTCTACCATGGTGGGTGCTCGGGCTACCTTTAACGCTCGGCTCATCGCAGCCGGCAGCTGTTTTGTTACAGTTGTTTGAATTGCCCTGGCTTCTTTTAGTATAGCAAACTCTTTCTGAAGGTTTACAACCATTCTGAGTCACAGCCTCGCCCGTTACAGCGGGCTGGTGGTCGTCTAGAGGGGCTGTGAAGTCGATGTCTTCGAACGAGCAGTCAAATTCTAGTGTGTGGCCAGCATAGGAGTGCCTTTTGCCACGGTGTCTAAGTGTGCTCCTGCCGGACTGCTGAGGAGTGCCTATGTCCTGGCAGAAAGATTCCTCATCCACCAAGGAGCTGCCGAACTTGGCAGTGGA
This sequence comes from Anoplopoma fimbria, assembly GCF_027596085.1. Lineage (NCBI taxonomy): Eukaryota > Metazoa > Chordata > Actinopteri > Perciformes > Anoplopomatidae > Anoplopoma > Anoplopoma fimbria. The sequence continues at coordinate 7,241,334 of NC_072452.1, read as the reverse complement.
CAATTTCCCTGTCTTCCCTCTAAACACAGAGGGGGATTTTAGCTTCTTGAAGGAGCGAACTTTGTCAGCAAACGAGAGTTTAGGGATGGAAGCCTCCCCGGGCAGGATCATGGAGTGGGGCCTGCGCTCCAGCTCTGAACCAGCTCTCTTTCGGTTCAAGATCCTCCAGATTCCCCCCGTGGTACGGGGCCTCCGGTTGACCTCTTGTCTCTCCATGACAGGGGTCTGAGAAGAGGCAGCTTGGGTCTCTTCCTGCCCCTCTGCAGGCCCTGGCCCAGTCTCCTGAATATAAACACTGCTGGTCTCATTCTCCACATCCAGAGAAACATTAAACACTCGGTTGACAAACCCATTAGGGTTGTTGCTCGCAGGGGCTGGGTTGTCTGTCTGCTCCATCCTCTCTCATTCTACAGTGTCAGCTATCAGCTCCAATGGACATCATGTCTCGGGCCTCTCTCTCTCTCTCAAACAACTGGAGGAACAAAACATTTTCAAATTTCATTCAGTAGTTTGACATTAAACTGACTACCTCATCTTTTCTTATCATGCTTATTCTGTATCGTTCTGTCTAACAAAATAAGCCATACGTGCAAAATATATTATATTTAATCATCTCAGTATCTCACCTCCTACACGGCAGGTCAGACGTTCAGGAATAATAGATAGGTTTAGTGCTACTTAAACACGAAAACACAATGAGAGCATTGGAGGTCTGATGATTGTCAGACGAGGGCTTTTGTACCACGAGTCAACAATCACAAACAACCACCGACCCCTTGCCCACATATTTGGCTCATATTATCCAGAGTAATTATTTGAGACACAGTCCCCCGTCCAACATTTAAACCGGGAGGCTGTGTTGTCATGGAAACCCCTTCACTACAGAGATGCCTGGTTATTTCAGGCCCCTGCTCCGGCTGTGACATCATCATAGCTCAGATAAGCTCCTTCTGAGGAGGAAGATGCTCGGCAAGTGCCACACAACTACATGTTAATTACCCCCGTTTCATAATCCCTTTAATGGTATGGAAGCAGCTTGTGTAATTGGGGCCTCCAGCATACGTCTTTGTTGTTACATGAGATCATCACCAAAGACGCTGGCCTTGTTTTTATTTTTTTTGCAAAAGTCACAATTTAATGAATTAATAGGCCCTGAGCTTGTTACTTGTTATCTTTTTATGAGTGCTATTTAAAGGAAAGTAACGTTATTTAATCATTCATCAAGTTTAATAAATGTAAAGTTTACAAGCATTCATACATGCAAGCAAGTACTTTAAGCATTTAAATGTAAAATGTGACGTCTTTTCACTTGACCATTATTATCCGGCTATTGAGATAACTTTAATATGATGTGGTTATTCTGCTTTAAAGCCTCCCTGTTGGTTTAATGGCATGAGCTACAAAACTTTTTTTTGCCTTCCATACTGTCACAAAACTTATGGTAATGAACAGTAACTATTAGAAAGTCTGCATCTCATACTGACGGTTCATGGCCAACGTCGACGGTGACAGGTTAACTCTACGTGTGGTTGGGCGTCTTAAAGTTGTCTCCTTTTTTTTTTTTTTTTTTTTTTTTTTGATACAAATGACGTCAGTAAAAATGCCATAAACCAGTAGCAGTTTTATTAAATACATTTATCAAATTGTTTCGTAATTTAGTTTACCATTAAAAGTTATCCCGTGCGTAAACGCCACACTTACTTAACTTCAGAAACTTGTTGCTGAAGTGACACCCGCAAAAAAAAACAAAAAAAAAAAACCACCCACCCGTACCTAAAGCTGTTAACTTACCCGCAGAGTAACGTTACTTTCCCCCCCTGGTTTAAATGGGCATCGTCGCTGGTCTCCGTGAAGCCAATAAACGCACCACACCGGCCAAACGCATCCAGGCTGCTCCACGGGGCTTAACTTACATCCATGAGTCGGGCTGGAGTTATGTCGCGGACGCAGACTCCTTCTGAGCTGTCATGTGTCTGGTTCTTTTGCCTCTTAAACTTCGTGAACTATCACCAAACTGAGAGAAACTCCCCGAGGTAGCGGCGGACCGGTGAACTCTTGCCCTGTAAGCTCCTGCAGACGCCGAGACTCTGATTTGTGATAAAGCGCTCAGGCAGACAGAGCAACACACACACACACACACACACACACACACACACACACACACACACACACACACACACACACACACACACACACACACACACACAGCCCAACACACAGTCAGACCCACATAACTACACACTGACAAACACATGAAACATTTAATGACTTTATTTCATAGTGTGGCTATTAGATATTATATTAGCAAGTTTATAGCTAATTTGTTTTTTTTTATATATAAGCTGTATAGCTTTAATTATATCATATGGGCATGTTTACTGTGCTTTTAATCCTATTTTTATCCCACAGTTAATTCAAATTCAAAGACTATTTCCCAGAGCCTTTATAGCATGTGTTTATGTGTACTGAAGAGTTCTTTTATTTATATTGGATGAATTAATAAAGAAGCACTCATCATCTTTAAAGGAACGCCAGTGAAAACAAGTGATTGACTGAACTCTGGTCTCACTAGCTGATCCTCCTTTGGGATTTGCGTTGAATGTGAAAATCCTTCTATTGAAAAGGGCACAATGGGGAGAGGGAGCTCAGGGGGGGAAACCGAAGGAATTCTAGAAAAAAAAAACTAAACGGCTCCGGAGCTCCATAGCTGTGAAAGAGGAGATGGTGGAAGAAGGGGGCCTAAATTTAAACGTTTCCTCCTTGTCCTGTTTTGGGCCCATTGTCATCGCATGGCGTTCTCCCTTCTGCACAGGAAGGAGTGGATCTGACATCAACGCTCTCAGGCTGACAATGCCAGGAAGTCTGTCTGACTGTATGTAAATATCTCTATGTGTCCATGCTTCCCTTGCTTGCCGCTCTCCTCTCCCCGGAGCGGCTTCGAGTACTTGAGGGTGTAGTAGTAGTAGTAGTAGTAGTAGTAGTAGTAGCAACATGGTGATTTACATGCTACACTTCCCCTGTAACTCATCCGCAACTGTCACTGTGAATTACGGCAACCTCGTCTTCAAATGACCTCTCCTCTGATGTAGGATCTGTAGAACAAGGTTTCATATGTAGACCTAATAGGCTCTCTTTTTTATTTCTATATATATTTGTTTGTGTTTTGCCATTTTTCCTCTATACTGTCATTTTCCCTCATAGTTTTGTGTTGACTCGCTGTTTGTTGCTCCCCTTCACGTCCATTCCCTCACTTCTTCCCTCCCTCCCCTTACTCACTCACTTCCTCAGAACCCCAAGCCGTCTTCCTGTTGTCCCCTAACCCGTCACAAAAGACATCCTGGCTCCAACGGGCCAAGTGTTTCAGCTAAGATCTGGCTTATTCCGACATAAAAACCAACTAACTCTCATCTTTGGGAAATAAATCCACCCTAAACAGCAATTTGTATGAATGATGGAAAGCATGAGGGGGAAAAGAGAAAGAGAGAGTGATGAATGGAGGGAGACAGATCAGAGATTTATAGACTCCCCACCAGCTGGGCCCTTGTCTGAAATGATAAGTTTTGTTGACGTTTGGCGAGCTGTGCACATACAGCGAGTTTACTTTGTCGCCTATTTAGCGCGAGTGTTGAACACTAAGAACAGAGCTCTTTGAAATGATGTCATTGGCCTCTCATTTTAAGAACAATCGACCTCTTCCTCCTCTTCCTATGACACGGCCCCCATTGGTGAGTTTTGGTGGAGATTACTGGAGACAAACACTTGCTGAGTTTGGGCCCAGCTGTAATTATTTCGCCAGTCTTTGTCAAAGCAGTTGAGCGAAAACAGGCTGCCGTGAAAAAGCCAGACAGGGTGGGAGAGGGGTGGGTGGGGGTGGGGGTGGGGGTGGGGGGGGAAGGGCAGATGTGTTGTGATATCAAATGAAAGGCTTACTAAAAGCCTGGGAACTGGATTCAGGAGGTGTAACTGGTGTGAGAACAGCTGGGGAGTTCAGTCACATTTTGTATCCAGTGCAGGTGTTTGGGGGACACCGAGGTTAAAACACTGTGTCGCTAAGTAATATTACTGGATGATGTTAAATGAGGAGATGCTGATGACGCTGTTAATATATATATGACACCTTATGCTCTGGCGTGATAAAGTGGAATGGGCCACTGAGACACTGAAACATTTCTGCCCACCTCTGGTATGATTATGCCCAGGTATAGTGGTTGCCTCAGTCGGTAGAAGAGAGTTTGAATTACACGGACATTCCTGACATTCCCTCTGCTCTGACCTGCATACTTCCCTGGCCTGGCTGCACATGGCACAATCCCTGAAAACACACACACACACACACACACACACACACACACACACACACACACACACACACACACACACACACACACACACACACACACACATTAACACAGTTGAGCCCCCTCCTTCACAGACACTTTGATCTTTACTGCAATCAGTTTGGGATAATCAATCAGTTTGGACGCTGGCACACATGTAGCATCTCATATGGCACACACATGGACAGCCGGAATGTTAACGTGTGTGAAGGGGCTGACTTTTGTCGTTGATGGGAAGCTCCCACTGAACGACTTGTACCCAGCAGCCATCTGAGAGGGAGAGAGGGAACCTAAAGAGAGGGAAAGATTGAGAGGGACAGGACAGAGAGTGTGTGTGTGTGTGTGTGTGTGTGTGTGTGTGTGTGTGTGTGTGTGTGTGTGTGTGTGTGTGTGTGTGTGTGTGTGTGTGTGTGTGTGTGTGTGGAGCTTTCAGCTGGGGACTTTCGGCCGTATCAGGAGGAATCTGAAAACAGGAAGGCGGGTTCCATTAAACAAGACGAGCGGAAGACGACCGCAGTTCTACTTCCTGTTTTAGAGCAAGGGAGGAAACCGCAGATTTTTTAGGAATTCAAATCAGAATCAACACTTCGGAAGGACAAAATTATGAGCAATAATGTGCTACTGTTTGCTTTTTGTCAAACCTATGAGGGTTTTTATTAAAGCAGTTTTTGTTTAAAGCTTTCTTTTGAGCAAATGTCGCTGTCAAAAGTGTGATCAGGCAGATGTTTATCATCCCAGTTCTGTATCTGTGTGATTGTTTATCTGGCTCTATATCTTGCCGCTCTGGGCTGAGCTGGACTTGGCTGTGTTTGTGGGTCAGCATGCAGTGAGAGAAAAGCAGCCCGGCATACAAAACACCATTTCCGCTCATCTTCCACTACTTTGGAAAGCAATGTTTCTGATTGGGGGGAAAAAACCCCAGGGGACGGGGTGCCAGAGGGAGGGATCGCAGGCCTCAGAGGAGGGTTGTTTAACTGAGAGAAGAGCACGAAACATTGCAGATCATCCTGTGTCTTCTCATCACAATGTGTCAGTATCACTGAGCGGAGTAAAAGAGGTGATATCTAAGGCGAGAGAGTAAACAATTAACAGTGTGACTGATAGTAAACCAGCATTCCTCTCACTGACTCGTCATTAACAAAGTTCTTTAATAGTTGTCTTTTTTTATCTCTTTGATGAACGTTGACCTCTGACCACATCCTTGTCTCTGGTCAGTGTCCTCTGTGCCGGTTAGGCTGTGAAATTAGCGGCCTGGGCAGCCCAGCTTTTAATGGAGGCAATAGGCACATTATTAGGCCTATCAATTATAGCTGGATATAATCCCTCCCCTCCATCCCTCTCTATCCCTCTGTCCTGCGCTACAGCTCCTCTACTGCGTCCTAGTTAGAGGCGGAGAGAAATGCACAGCGAGCTTCCCATTCCTTTCCTGCACATCCTGTCTTATCACAGAGAGAAGGAGCAAAAGAGGGAGTGACGCTGACATTTTGTGAAGTTTACATTTTGCTAGCAGCAGAACCAAATCTTTTCAGTCACTCATTTTCCTGACATCATAAATAGTCTTTCTTGAAAATATCCTCTGTAGTTATATATCTTGAATGGTTAAACATGTCCAGAAGTTTAATGCCTGTCTAAATGTATTTTCATGTATCTGCATGTTCTTAAATCATTTTGTGTCTTTTTTTGGTTGGCTTTGGTTTTCTTTCTTCCTTTAGTGAATAGCTGAACAAGATTGTTTCATGGCGTGTTTAAACCCAAACCCCTCCCTTCCATCTCAACACACACACACACACACACACACACACACACACACACACACACACACACACACACACACACACACACACACACACACACACACACTCCTCTCTGTCAGGGTGATGTAACTGCACGTAGAGGATGTTAAATATCCAAACGCAGAGAGATACACTTGAGGGAAGAGAGACATCTAGAGGAACCAGCTGAAACTGTTCTCTTATTTTACTTACCAGCTGGTTCTGAATGGTTATTCTTTTTGACGTGTCAAATTAGACACGCGTCTTTAAATATAAAATGCTAACGTTTCTGCAGAGAAGGCTGAAACATGCTGCCACTATACACAAGTTCATATTTTAGGTTGTGTATGAGAGTTCCTGTGCACCAGCCTGCAGCTAGGGGCCTCTGCCACATGATGGCACTCTGGCTCTTTCACAGGACATCAGACGCACCTTTTGCCAGTGGAACTGTGGATTACAAGACAATCCTTTTATTATTAAAAATCAGATCTAGCGTACATTTGAGAATTTTGTCTATTTCAGGAGTAATACCACACAGGCAAATCAAGGTTTCAGGGGAATCTGACTGATAGAGTGAAACTGGAAGAGTTGATCGAAAATGATGAAATGAAATTGACCGGATTTGCTATGAGGATTTGAATTAACTACCAGAGTTCTGGAGGTGTAGTCGCTCTCTCATTGAATTAGCGGTTGCTGTTAGATCGGCTCAATAAGGAACTGCTACCAAACCTGATAAAGAGCTGTGATTGGGCTCTGCACTGGTCTGAATTGAGGCAGTATTAATGACAGAGGTACCCTGAGGCTTTGGGCTCCTCTCTCTGTAATGAAGGTGTAGTTACATGTGCAGTAACTCCATTGGAATTCAGCCTTTAGCCGCGTGTCAATCAATGGACCATGGTCATACTGCTGGAGCTGTGACCGCAGATACACTTTTTGAGGAAAATGTGCCTCAGGCTGAAAAGTAATTTGGTGTGAAAGTAAAGAATTAGACCTTGGAGATGTGGCTAGCATTAAAGTTAGATGTGATTAAAGCTACAGGCATCGATCGGATCTCTGTTACAAGGTACCAAGCCGCGGGATGTTCTGCAGAATAGCGGAATCACTCTATATTCAATTTCATGATTTTGCACTGTAATGCCGTGAGATGATTTCATTTGCTTTACACATTTGGTAAGAGGTTCGGTCAGGCAAAAAAGAAAAAGAAGATGAAGGAGAAGAAGAAGAAGAAGGCATGATCCCATACTTTTTGCTGACCAATTCCATAGAATCCAACGATGCCCAATTGATACAATTTAAGGGCTTGGTTTAAATATAAGAGCTAAGTTAAGTGGAACTTTTCTCATTTATTATTCAGCGAAGCACATCATCCATGCTTAAAGGGCGTAAGAGGGGAGATAAGAGGCTGGTTAAACTGCAGACCTACGCCTGTCTCAGCTCTCACTTCCAATCAGTCAAGACGGGGTGAAATCAGAAGAGACGACATGTATCCGTGTGTCCCATATGTGTTTATCCAATCTACCTGGGTGCACATTCATTTATTCATGCGTGCTTATTGAGAGTGCGGAGTATGCCAAGGAAAAGAGGTATTCTGGTTATTAGGGGGAAAACTGTTGAAGAGGTGAGAGCCCAGCACTCCAAGCTGAAGCCACTTTCGCTTTCATGTTAGCAGCTGTCCAAGCCCAAAATGGCCAATTACCATTATTTCTCTGCTGGTGGTGGTAATGTTAGTGAGATAGTCAGAGAGAGAGAGAGAGAGAGAGAGAGAGAGAGAGAGAAAGAGAGAGAGTAATGCTGAGGTAACCAAGAGCAGATGAGGTAGAGGCAGCAGAGATAAGCCAGAAAATAAAACCATATTTCCACGGCATGGAAATCAGACAACATCCACCATGACAGGAGGTGAATCCATCATCTGCAAAGGAAATGGATTCAATTAGACGGGTCCGTCTGGTGTGTGAATATACACAGAGATTGTTTTTATGGAAATAACAATTGTAATTGCAATGTCCCAGGCTCTTTTCACATTGATTATGCGGTGTAAATAAGCAGGGGGACAATGTATACAACACACGCCTGTAAATATATACAAAGGAAGTAAGAAAGGAAATGGATTAAAAACAAAAAAGAAAGGAAGAGAAAACGGTGGTGTGGTATCTCTGCATATTCAAGTCTACAAGCACGCATGTGTTATTATTATTATTGAGAGCGAGATGAAGACTGAGTTTTCCCCAGAGTCTCCTCCACTGATCTGTGTCTCAGTGTCTCAGTCTGATCTTTGCCACGAGGTAAATGCTTTTAGAGCTTAAGAAGATAGCACTCACATTATTTCTTATGGGAAATATATGATATCCACTCATAAACAGCTTGATGTTTTCCTCACAGTCTAAAAAGCAAATGATTCGGAGCCAATCAAAGACAGGTACCACAAGTTCTTAAAAGGTAAACATCAGTGGATTATTTTCAGCTCTTTCAATTTTTTATTTATAATACCTCAAGGAACACATTGCTTTACAGGGGGACAACCAGTGCAGGGACGACCAACACAAGCAGGCTTCGCTTTCAACCACGCAGCCAGGACCAAGTGAAAGAGATGACATTTCTCAGTCGGGTTAGATGAAAGATTGCCTCATGTCTTTTCATCAGGATTGATAATGCGGTGCGCAGTATTACATGTGGGTGACTGTGGTTGCTACTGAAAAGGAATATAGAGTCTGTTTTCTGACCTTTCATTCGACCGTCTGGACCTTACCAACGTATTGACATCAATATGAGACTGTCTTGTCTGACAGGGAGAAAAAAAAGAAAAAGAGAAAGACACCATTTTGTACGATGCGGGAGTGAAAGCGAACAGTGGCAGAGGGGTTTACAAACACCTGTATGGGAAGAGTGATGATGCTGAGACTAGAGGGCAAAGGCATTGCAGGCCGGAATGAAATTATTACAAAAAAATAAACTCAAACCTGATGAAATGGTTTTTTTTGGGGGGGGGTGGTTTCAAAGAGCAGAAGTTGAAAGAGGCTGATCGCCCTCGACAGTCCTGCCTCAAGCTGAGCCTCTGTGAATTCACATCTAAGGTCCCTCGCACGATATAAGTAATCAAGCGCTCCTCACGCTGAGTTTATTTTCATTTGATTAATTCTAATGTGGCTTTGCCCAGTCTGGGAGGATAACAATGTGGGTTGCATGTCTCACTGCCTCCATCTGTCCTACTAGAACATGTCTGGGAACACAACATCACCACAACACCAGAACGGTTAATCTGCCTTATTTACTTCTCCCAATATGGCTGCTTTGTCACACAAATCGTTTGTCCTCCAGGATAAATATTTCCCCAGCGTCGGTGCACACTAAATGTTGATTTACTCTCAGCCTGTTAAACTGGCCAATCTGCATATGGCGTGTTTGTGTTTTTTCAGGATGCATCCACTGTGACAATATATACTACAATTATCATCTAAGTGTGACAGCAGAGCTGGAATCCATTCATTGGTCTGCAGAGACCTGCATGTTTGAACTCAGTTGTCATATTGTTGGTGTGTATTGAAGATGTCTAGTCTGATAAAGGACTGATTTAATAGGAGAACAATTTAATGCTGTCTGTTGTCACTGTAATGAACGAGATTTTGACTCATTTGTCTCTCCTTAAAGGGGGAGAAATAAGGGGGAAGTCAGAGGGAGAGAGGATAAGAAAGACATGAAGATCTGATTCGTCGGATAGCTATTGATGTTGCTGAAAGAAAGAGGAATTTGGAGCAGGCCATTTAACTTAATGCTCTCTCTTCTTTGCTAACGGTCTGAAGATAATTAGTATTACTAATCAAAACACTTGTGTCTCCTCTCCCCCGGTGTGTCATCTTCCCCCAGAGCCATTGTAAACTGTCTATTGCTATGAAGGACACTCAATTCTTCCTTTTATGTTTCCATTGGATGTAAGCGAGAGCAATCTAATGCATTTCCCATCTGCACTGTTTGTGGTTGTTGTCGTAATGTCACCAGTTCATTGTTATTGCATGAGTCACTGAACATCACATTCACAAAAAAAACATACAAATCGCCAAATTTCCCTGTTTTGGATCCAAATACATCAACCAGTGTTAAATGGATGGATGCAATTTGGACAGAATAAAGTATCGAGCACTAGCAGGATAACCAGGCATTATAGCAAGTGATTAGTCGTCACTGGCTCAATAACTTTTATTCTTATAGTTAGTTGTGATCTAAATCAGCTGTCAGGTAAAAATACCAAAGGTGTGTTTGCTTATGTGTATTTCCTATAGTTTTCAATTAACTGATTCATTCTTTAGACGTATATATCAGGAAATTGTGAAAAAATGTCCATCAAAAAGTGTTTTGTCCAACCAAAGATATTCAATTTATTAAGATATAAAGCAGATAAAAGCAGAAAATTCTCACATTTCAGTAGCTGAAACCAGAGAAGTTTGCCAATTTTGCTTCATAAATGAATTAAAGGATTATATAGTTTATCAATTTGTTAGTTATTCATTTTCCGTCAATGGGCTATCGATAAATGGACCGATAGATTCCCCTTGGTTCATGAATGGGTTTTCAATTGTCTGTCAATTAAAGTGCATGGATTGGGCTCAGGAGGTTCTGCAATTGCTTTTTTTATGGCTGATTATTGGAGAAAACACAAGGAGTCTACAGCCATGTTAGAGGCTCTGTAAGGCTGTGCTTAAAACAAAATGCTAAAATCAGCATGCTAACACGCTCACTTTGTCAATGCTAACATGCAGATTTTTAACAGGTATAATGTTCACCATGATCACCAGCTTTGTTTAGTGTGAAAGGATTAGCTTATTTGAACTTTGGTAGCAAATGTTTTAGCAATCCAACTGATAGGTGTTGAGAAAAAGTCAGGGGTTCACCAACGTCAGTGGGACTCTGAGCACCATGGTTGGCTGAATGAAATTAAAAGGAAGTCCATCCAATAGATATTTCAGAGCGGAGCAAAGTGATGGGCCAACTGACCGACCGTCATGCATCCCTGGAGACATGCGGCAAGCATGGCTGACAATGAATCTGGGAACTACATTGGACAATACATGTGTCTTTCATGGCACTTACCACAATTTGATGCCCACACATATTACATAAGTGAAAACTTTCTGACTTTTTTTGGCATGTAAACAACATCAAATTGAAGTCCCCTGCTTGAATCAAACCAGTGTATTCCTGCTGTATAAGGGGAACATTGGTAAGCACAAAGCCACTGATAAAAAAATACATAATTATAATAGAGTATAAAAGGAGAGTAGCATTAGAACAGGTGAGTTAAACCCAAATATGAATTATTACCAAATATTTAACAAGTGAAAGAAGTAAAAGATGCTAACTGGCTTCCACTCTTTCTGTATCCATTGCAGTGTGTCCCTCTAGTTGACACTTTACTCAGGATGGTGGATATTGGCAGAGAGGAGTGGAATGGTTGTGTGACTTTATCTCAATAAATTACAGCCTGTCATGGATTATAGATTAATTAGTTTGTCCTTACCTGAGAGCAACGAGTGGAATCTAGTGGTGAAAAGACCAATTTTACACATCTCTGATTAAACAGTGTCAAATTACTTTTTAGAATTGTGAGCCAGGAGGAAATTGTGGAATTTGACTTTTTTGTTCACGCTGGGAGTCTAATAGGGTTGGAGGAGGGCTTCTGGTCTACTGGGATGCGCATCAGGAAGTGAAAGCTGCAAAGGCGTTATTGCTAATGTGAACTAATAATGTGACTTAATTAAACCTGAAATTAAGAGAAAAATACTCCTCCCGCCTGGGAACATATTTTACTGGGCGCTCCTGGATGCATATGAGATAAGGCTTAAATACAAGATATCAATACCAGAATAAATTCTCAAATGTGGCCTAGCACCTGCACTACCAGCAAAGAAGTTGGGTAAAGTTCCCAAGGTTTCTTTCATTGTGCTGTCTCTTTCGTTTTCACCACAATGCAAGGCATTTTGATATTCACACATCAATGCCTTCACAGGGAGAAAGACGTCCTTGTAAAGTCATTATTTAGAGTGTTATGTCACTAAATGTTGAATTACCATAAAACAAAAACAAAAATTGAACCCAAGACTCACCAAGAAAAGTATTTTGGAACATCACAATCCCCGGGATTAAAGTTCTGCAGGATGAGTACTTAAACCCTGAAATGAGTCAGCATTTTTCAAATTGGTTTTGGTTAGATGCCTGAAATCTGGGCTGTGGTTAACACAAGCTGAAGAGATTTTAACATTTTATTCCACAATATGAAATATGTCAGTAGATACCCCTCTGAATAAATTTGAAGCTTTTACATGTCTTTAAAAAGTCGGTTGCTTAAAAGTGGGTTAAATGAGACGACAAAACGTCATCACACGACTAGTCCACATTCACACACTAATGTCATATATTCCCGCCCATGCAAGTGTGGTGTAGTTTGTTTAAAGCCTAATGTTAAAAACCTTGGCTTTTAGTCAAGGGAACCAGTATGATGCTAACTTCTGTGATAGGCCCACAAAAATATGTCATCCTTGCACTACTCCATTAATTTCATTCAAGATCCGACACCAACACACAATAAGGACACAGAGACAATATTAACACAATGTTGCAGACACCAAACAATAATGTGCGGTAGCATCCATTGTGCACTATTTATTGCAGTGCTCAGTAATCTTATACATTACATTACATTTTACATTACAGTCATTTAGCAGACGCTTTTATCCAAAGCGACTTACAATAAGTGTATTCAACATAGGTATTCAAGAGAACTACTAGTCACCAGAAGTCATAAGTGCATCTCCTTTCTTAAACAAGCATCTAAAAGCATAAACTAGAGCAAAAGTATAGTGCAGAAGCAAATTAATACGAATACAATAAGTGCAACGAACTGATACGAATACAATAAGTGCAACAAACTAATACGAATGCAATAAGTGCTACGAGGAAGGCTCAGTGTAGTACTTCATGAAGAGGTGAGTTTTCAGCCTGCGCCGAAAGATGGGCAGCGACTCTGCTGTCCTGACGTCAGTGGGGAGTTCATGCCACCACTGAGGGGCCAGGACAGAAAAAAGCTGTGACCGGGTGGATCGGCCGCAGGGACCTCTGAGCGACGGGGCAACCAGTCGCCCCGAGGCAGCAGAGCGAAGTGGTCGGGCGGGGGTGTAGGGCTTGACCAAGGCCTGGAGATAGGAAGGAGCTGTTCCTTTCACTGCCCTGTAGGCTAGCACCAGAGTCTTACACTGGATGCGAGCTCTTACAGGGAGCCAGTGTAGAGAACGGAGAAGGGAAGTTGTGTGGGAGAACTTGGGGCGATTGAACACCAGACGTGCTGCAGCTTTCTGGACAAGCTCCAGAGGTCTGATGGCCGATGCCGGGGCTCCAGCAAGTAGTGAGTTGCAGTAGTCCAGGCGGGAGATGACCAGAGCCTGGATGAGCACCTGCGCCGTCTCCTCAGTGAGGAAGGGGCGAATCCTCCTGATGTTGTAGAGGAGGAATCTGCAGGAGCGTGTGACCGATGCAATGTTTGCTGAGAACGACAGTTGGTCGTCCAGGGTCACAACCAGATTCCTCACAGTCCGAGTTGGCGTCACCACGGTATCATCAATGGTGATGGACAGGTCTCGGTGCGGGCAACCCTTCCCCGGGAGGAACAGTAGCTATACAACATACAGTAGAAGTTAACTTGTTGCTATGTTTGAGTGTCTTATTAAAGTGAGCCATATCCATCTAGTTGATAATATGATTTGTATACAATTCTTATATATATTAAACCCTGAAAACGTAGTTTCAAAACCAAATGTAGAACTCAATGAAATTAAATATTCACGACTTAATTAGCAACAGTCACAACAACAACAAAACCCCCAGTAAGAATCACAGGCTTTATTTCCAGCAGCAGCCATCCATTTTTTTTATCAAACAAGCTCCGATAAAACTACTAAAGCTACCATACCAGACAGCAGAAAAACAAAAACGTTAAAGTCCAAGATATTTTTTTTTAGCAGTTGAGGGTGAATGTGAAATTTACTGTGACATGGCCAGGAACACCACTACATTGTCTGCTGAATTAATAAGCAGGTACTTGTTACTAACATGCCCCCCTAAAAAAACAACCTTAAATTATGGGTTTTTTTGTACTTTGTGGTCAGCAGCGGTCATGCCATTGTTAGTAGGTGTAGCTAGCAAACATCAGCACCAGTGCTAATTTCACCTAAAATTGGAGATGTGTCAATGTTGTGTTTATTCCAAGTGTAGGTATTGACACGTCTCCAAAGAATTAATTTACCACGCTCGAAAACATTATTATTCATGAGTCACCTTTTGCAGCAAAATCACTGATCATGCAAAAAGCTGTTGAGGGCTTAGGCTGGATCAAAACGGAACAATACAGGGAGAGTGGCTGCGACTTGCATCCCTGGAGAGACAGTAACCTTGATGGGTTTTCAGACACTGCTGGTGTCTGACAGGGTTGTTTGGTCTCTCCCTAGTAACCTTATTCATGAAACTTCTATCTAAAAAAAACCCAAAACAGATCAAACTAGCTTTGGTGCTCCTTGTGCTTGTTTTTGGGAGCTGTTTATTGTCACATACGAGCGTATGCGTGTGACAACTGAAGAGGCAGCATGTGTGTATTTGAAACTCCAAAACAAAAAATAGATAAAGCGTTTGCTAATTTCAAATCTCATGCATATTCAGATATAAAGATAGGGCAGCCTCACTCTGGAAGATGTCTCAGAATGTTCCAGCACGACTCATCTGTCACACACTTTGCACTGCAAGCAAGAACTCTTCTGGGAGACCGTTCATATGTTTTGCAAAAGAATGCTTTCAACATGGGCTTTTGGCAAGCGATCAGCCCCACAGCCAACTCAGCTGTGATATGTTGGAACTACTGTATAATAAGAAAACAGTCTTAAGTGAGAAACATGTCATTATTTCTTATTTAGCTAGTCTTCCAAGCTCATCAGTGCAAGTCGTACCACAGAGGATGGCTCCTGCAGCTGCTGTGATTATGTGCAATACGCACTCATTGTGTGTGAACGCGTAAATCAGCTGCATGTGTGTTTGCGTGCTTACATATGTATGTGCACGTGTGGGTGTGTTTGTGTGTCCCCGTGAGACAGGATTAAGCGTAGATAGAGTTTTCCGAGTAGAACCGATCTCTCGGATAGACAGGGGTCTCTGGGCTCTTAGCGCTGAGCCGGGCTTCTCCTCCTCTGCCGTTTCCCTCCCACTCCTCTCTCTCCACGCTTAAATACTGTGGGGCCTTGGGATGAAGCCTGGATGCAACACTGTGGTTTCAGGGTTGTGGTTCCCATTTAAAATCAGCCCTGGTTCTTCTTTTTTCTGAAAAAGGAGCAAAGAGTGAGAAATCTGCAAAGCGGATGGTTGGATTGATGTGCCTCCCTCTGCTCCCGATCACAAGGTTGTCAGACTGCGAAAACAGCAAAGAAAAACTCGAGTTTTTGTGCACAGCCATCTCTGAAGAGTATGTGAAGGGTGAACAGAGGGAGAGCAGATAATGCCACTGTCATGTTCGAGGCCAGAAAACAACATTGAACACCCGTTTATGTTTTTCCTGAGCCAACGTCAATGGGAGAGCTAAAGGAACAGTTTGTTTGTTTTTGTTTTTTTTTGTGCTTTTGAGCGCAGAGCAAAATTGCAGAGACAAGCAGACATTACCTTGCAAAGTCAAGACCCAACATTTGCGATGTGTATTGACATATTGATTTTCCTTGGCAGCTATTGGCAGACGGAGTAAGGAGGATGGGGCCATGTGTGCGGGTCCGCGGGAGCTCGGTGAGATCCAGGCAGCATTATGCACACCAAGAGAATGAGGCTTAGCATATATTGAGTGTTTATGCTGCAGAATAGAAAGTGTGGAGCACCTTTGCTAAACTCACTGAATGTTAAATTGGGCTTAACTAAAGATCCCTCTTACACAAACAGAAAGTGATCCAGGGCTTTTTATTATTTATTTTTTTCCCCGCATAAAATCGTTTTCATATGGGCATGTTTGCAAAATACGTTCTTTTTTTCCATATTGACGGGTCTCTCTGCTCTACATGAAAACACACAGATAAATGTGTATGTGAAAGAGCTGAAGAAAGATGAAGGATAATGTGTTGAAAGAGGTGATCTGGAGGAGAGTGAAGGATATCCATTGTTTGTCTTTTTAAGGGCAGGGCGCACATGGGGGACAGAGCTGGAGTGTATGTGGATTAGAGTGGAGCTCTGTCCTGAATATATAACCGACCGAAGGTCTGCTCTGCTCCCCTCTCTTCCAGCATAATGGCCATTATAGGAGCTGAGCGACTGTGAAATATTAACGTCCTTAAAGCGTTTACCGGACACCTCTTTGATGTGGACAGATAACGAGAGCAGTCCGCTCACGTTTCCTGCCTGATGTAAAAATGGGTCAAAAGTGGGAATCATAGTTTGGGGATGCATTTTTATGGTTTGTTTATGAGCAGGGCATTGGAAAGAGCAGTGTATGTCAGAACATGTTTTGATAGAAGACATTAAACGCTCCAAATGTAAAGGTTTGGAATAAAGGATAAAATAGCACAACAATAACCTGGATGAAAGCAAAAGTGTTCTTTGTGTGAAAAATACAATAAAGTTCCCTTTAGAGAACTGGAAAGGTGTTTCGCTCTACTAGATTCCAATATGAATGAAATTTCAAACAGACTTAATGATCAAAAGGCACAAAATATTAAATGCACCAAGCTATCGCTCATGTAGCTACAGTACACTGCTCCCTCAGCTATAAGGTTAGTATTGTTATGCTTTGTAACATGTCTTCAGCTTTTACAGTCTCTTTGTAGCAACATACGCAGCCTACTAAGCACCTGGAGTATTTCCGTGCCGTGCATTTTCATCTGCTCTGTGCTTCTTGTTTGCTGGCAATTAAGAGCTTAAAACTGTAAATCATTGGTTTGGCTGTGTGGAGCACGCAGGTGGCGTTCGAGCAAGGAACATGACCAATTATGTAAAATTGTTCTGACGAAGAATTATTTTCTTTTGCTGAAATGGGCAATGCCAAACTGCTAAAATGCATGCAGTAGCGTCTTAGTATCACTGAGGTCAAACAGCATGTTTCCACCACACACGTCCCCCTCGCTGACCCCTTGCTGATAAGAGTCTGAGCAAATGATTGTATTTCGATTCCCAGCAGGGGGTATGTTGCTTCAGGGCTTGATGACGCATGTTACTGCCCACAGATAAAATGGGTTTCTAGATTGGTGTACAGGCCTCTGTATAAGTGGTGTAACTCAGGCTAATTGAATGCACACAAACAGGGGTTTAAGGGAGATTAGTTCTGATTAAAAAAAATAAAAATGGCTTTCTTTTTCAGCCCTGTCAAACACAAAACGAATGGCGCATTTATAAAATATATATATTTAAAGCAACAGTTTGACATTTTGGGAAGTGTGCTTATGTGCTGTCTTGCCGAGAGTTAGATGAGAAGATTGATACCGCTGTCGCATCTGTCTGCTAGATATCATATTTCTGCTGGCTAGCTTAGCTTAGCATGAAGAATGGAAACAGCTGCCCATGCTCTGCCTGAAAAAACAACAAAACACACCTACTAGCACATTCAAACCTCTTTAATCAACATATCTCATTTGGTCAGACAGATCCTGTTTCCAGTCTTTATACTGAGCTAAGCTAACTGGCTCTAGCTCTCGCTTTATATTTACCATAAAGATATAAAGAAGTGGTATCGAATGAGTGCATTTCTCCAAAATGAAGAAGTACAGTATATACACTTTAAGGCTGGAATCACAGCTCAGTGTTATCATTACACCCCAGATCCACAGTGATTAGAATAGCTGGTGCGTATGCTAGACTACCACAGCAGAGCTTCACATTACCCCCCCTCTCTACCTCTGTCCCTGTCACAGAAGACGGCATTGTATTAACTCAGGGATGTGACAGGTGAAGCATTCGCACAAACCCGTTCCCCTCATCTCAGCGCCTTACACATCCCCTTTTGGAAATACGCACACGTATTTGGATGCACACGGTGACACGCGCTGAGAAACTCACACTAACACATGCTCATGTAACGCATGCGGTTACAGTATGTTTCAGCTGATGCTGGAGGGCTGACGGTAAGACACAGCTTACCCCCAACTGAGCAGGCATGACTGAACTTGAGTTTTACAACCAGCCTTATTGATTTACTCATTATCTTCTTCACAGGCGATCCCCCTTTAGGGGAACAAAGGCCATCACTCCATTCTACTCTATTCTATTCTTTTCTGCTCTATTCTGTCCTTTATATTTAAAGCTTAATGGGTCATTGCACCAAACAACAAAAAAAACACTTTTACTTTTAGTTTGCAGTTTTTTTCATTTTATGTCAGGGGTGTCTGGGTTGTTAACCCCTTCAAAATTATTTTCTAAGAAATAGTCTCATCCATTGTCCAGTTAAACCAGATTTTTTTTTTAACATCTACAGGAGCAGCAGCAGACATTTCAGTTATGGACATCTTAAAAACTCTGCACATAAAACCCCAAACTATCTGAATGGCTAGATACCATGGGGGAGAAATGAGAAAACAGATGATTTGGTCAGACTGATCCATAACCAATAGACAAATAAACTGACTTAGCTGTTAAACCACATTATTCTCAGTTTCAGAGTTAATTGTTGACCTTGAAAACAGCAGCTGAACTCCCTTTCAAAAAATGACTGCAACCCTGAACTCATGTAGATATTACACAGAGGAGCTGTATTGGAGAACGCAAATGTCTGATTCATTCGGACCGGACATTATACGGACTGTACCCTGCTAGCTCCCTGGTACAAATTCCATGTGATGTCAGATTGAGGCCATAAGTGAATAGAGCTGCTCGTTGTCCGGTAAATTCACGGCGAGCAAGTGGTTTTGAGAACAGGAAGAATACAAAGATATCCGGGTGAAGAATAAGGCTCATTCACACAAAGACTCCAATAAAAATTGGAGAGACAAGAAGATGACAACGAAATTGTCCAACGCATTGAAGGAACAATGAGGGAACCAATTAAAAAACCGTCATGTCCTGTCTCCTGAATGCTCTACCCAGATTTTCCGGATTTCATATGAGAAAATGACTCTAACTGTTCTCGAGCTTTCAACCATATCACATGACCTTCATTATGATACAATTAAAAACTCTAAACTGCATGTACCCTGTGTTGTTTATGCATTAAATTCTACTATATTCTAAGTTTTTAAAGTGAATTCTTTGTTTTATTGTACAATAATCTCACAACAAGGTCTATGTTCTGGAGCTTTTGATCAAATCACTTGCTCTTCATCAGGAGATGAGGATTGCCCAGTTGCCCACCATGGAATTATTAAATTTTTATTTTCTGAGCACTTAAATAAATTCTGGTCCATCTTGGCAGAAAGGTTCGAGGTCCAGTCTCGACCTTCAAAAAAGCTGTTGAGATAACAATCTCACCATCACATGGTCGCCATATTGATCATTATCATGAAACTATCCAGAGCAGCAACAACGATGACCTTGTGGTGAGATCTATTCTATTCTACTCTAAGCTATTCTTATTCTATTTTATAATTTCTTAAGAGCAAAACCTCTGAATGTATTTCTACATTCCAGTTTTTTTACATGACATGGATGCTGATGCACACATTGACGGACTCAGCTTGAGCCTCAATGTGAGATTCTTTTGTTTGTGCTGATGGTATTACAGTAACAGTCAGCACAAATCACATCAGGAAGGAACTGTGTCATTGTGCAATAATTGGAATTATGCAAATAGTCGCAAGGCAGCACTTTGTAATAACCACACTTATTCATAAATTTCTTTTTTTTTTGTTATTAGTTCACTCTGAGGCATGGACTGGCTTCTTATCATTTATGTGGTATTCATTATTTTCCATCACCACCTTATGTTGCTTCCATTGTGTCGACTTGTAAACAGAAGGACATGAAAAGCAAGTGCATCCTATTGAACAATGAGCAGGCAAACAAAGTTAACAGTCAAAGAAGCTTTTCATGCATAAGTGTTGATTTCTCTAGGGAGGATCAGCAGGCACTTTTTCTCTCCCTCCCAATTCGATCCGCTTCTGCGCCGCTATAAAGTTGGGCTCTGAAGAGATGGAAGAGAAATCCATACGTGTCTCTGTCTGGCCATTGATATTCTCCTTACTCCCTTCTTTTTCTCCACACCTCCATCACCCCATCTCCCCCCTCTCCCTTGTTCTTGCTCTCTCAGTTGGTCCTTGGTGGCCAATCCATCCTCACGCCCTCCACTGGCCAGGTCAGGACATCTAATATCCCATGGATTCACACTTTCTCTCCCTCCCCAGCCGCCTGCACCCAAGTAGCAGCCCCCGCCAAACCACCCACTCCTCCGCTCCGTCTTTCCTCTCCTCCAACCGCACATCAATCTCACAATCCTCTCCTTCTCTCTTTTCACCTTCTCCATCCCCTCTCTCTCTCTCTCGCTCTCTCTCCGTTGTGAGATGTTTGGCTTATAATTCTTTTTGTGCCCTTTCACACAGTCCCATTCCCTCCATCTAAACGCATGAAGGATACTCACCTGCAGGCGGAGGGCCGCATAATAGTCCTTCCGCCCACTTCCACTTGTGACCTCCACTTAGTCTGAATAATTAGAAGAGCTTTATTTTCCATCGTTATTTTCTGTAAGATATGAAGCTTTTGCTTTAGAAACAGCTTTTTAAAACACGTTTTTTTAGTTCGGTAGACGGACCGGTAGATGGACAGCCTTGAGCACCAATACATTACCTAGCAACCTGTGACATTTGATCACTTTTTTCAGCAATGAGTAGGGTAAGAGATTAGAATTTGATATTCAGTAATAACATCACAATTACTTATCCCATCAATGCTCTGATACATTGATAATAACTAATGTGTCCACTATTTGTGAGCTTGGCGCAGAGAGCTGCGGTTAGCATCTACCAAAAGAGTAACAACATTAGCCACTGGTAGGCCTTAGGTTTTGTTTAGAGTTGAATGTGTGGATCTCACAGCTTCACTGGACTTCGGCTGCATCCATCAAAATCACAGTGTGAGAGTGTCCCTTACATTTGAGTGACACACATTTGATTGACCCGTTTGATTCGAATTGCCCATTGATCGCCGGTAAAGTGATTGGCCACCACAGAGTGACAATCACAGCGTTTCTCCAAAAGTTAACGTTGAATCAACTTTTTGCCGCAGGCCGCTGCATTCTTGTTTGTATTCTTTTCAGCATCCCCTGCATTCCCCACCGCCACAAACCAAGCACATGACCCACATTTAAATAAATGCAAAGATTGTGTTTTCACCACAACACATAATTTGGTGTGGCTGCTGATGGTCGGTAGGTACCCCCAACTTCGACTGCTTGGTAAACGCCAATGTCTCATTTTCTACGTGTTTAGTATCTATGTGACCTTTGGTAAAGATAAATAGATGGATGGATGGATGGGTAGATAGATCAAAGAAGAAACAATCTGTATGGGACAGACAGGTTCGTTGCAATGGGAGTCAGCAGTGCAAAATAAACAGAGAACATCAGCTTGGGGAGAATGTGTACAAGCATTACACACATACCATATTGGCTTTTAAACCAGATTCATTATGGGAAATGGAAACAGCATGTCTTTGAGCAGAGGCGCCTGTGCTGGATTGTGTTAAAAGCACGAGAAAAAAATCAAAACAGACCCTAACGGAGCTATCTGCATTTTCTGAGCACGCATTCACGTTTGAAGCATGAAAAAAAGAATGGCATCCTCAACATATCATTTTGGCCTGGTAAGCAAATTGCAGCGGGTCCACATGTATCTCTGCCAACAACTCTGAAACAATCCGCTCAAAAGTTTTCCATCACATGTGAAGTGAAGGGGAAGTTTGGAGAGGATTGTTTTTCGTTTGAGAGGATGTCAGATGCAAACAAATAATACTCTTCTGTGACAGCATCTGGTGTTTGGCTCTCCTATCATTGCTTTTTACCGTAGCCATCCTTTTGGTCATGCTGCGCCTAACCTCATTCTGTCACAGCAACACCCCAGTGAGAGCAGTGGAGGCAAGGTGATAAAAAATCCAAATTAATGTGCAATTTAATGTATACATAAACTCACACCTGGACTGGCTGGTGGTGCTACTGTAACTGGAAGGCTGTTACCATGGGGATGGGCTGGATACATTGTTTTAATGCAGCCAGCCACCTTCTCTTTGGCTCGACGTGGAGAGGAAATTAGACTGTTACACACTGCCACACACAATCTTGGGCCATTTCCAGTGAACGGATTAGGAAATTAGACCAAAAAAAAAGAACAGCGTTAAGTACAATTACTCAACTCAGACCTGACTTGGACAGTACACTTCTTGTGTTGCTTGGCCTTTTAGAGTCTATAGATTCACATTTTTCTTTTTCATACATGTAATTAGCCACTGGGAAAGGTGAAAACATTCAAATGGAGAACCTTTTGAGAAAAGGGGTCAAATGAGCCCCCACAGGTGGTTGGATATTAAAATGCTGCACGCAGTTACTCAGGATTTTTTATTTTAAAAGCACCGTGAAAACTTCACTGGCCCCCCCTTCCATAAAAAAAGAAGGGGTGCATCTCTTAATTACTGACATAGAGCCAATTTGTGTCGAGCGTGTCTCTCAGCAGATAATGATAATCATTATAATAGCTTGAAGCGTTTGTTTCATGCAGCAAAAGCAATAATGTTCACTCAGATCTTCCATAATAAAGGCTCAGCACTTGGCTTCCTCCAAGCTGTTATACAGTGGCTGGACGTGAATAATCATTAGCAGAATTGAAATGCAAGGGTAAATACGTGGCTGTGTCTGTCCTCTCCTCTGTACTGCCTGTCTCTTTTTGTCGGTCCCTGGGTACAGCGCCAGCGACTGATCAAAGACTGACTCTGATTCACTGTGAATGATCAAGGAGAAGAGACAGGGAGCTCTGTGATTACTGAACATTGACGTTGTATCAATTTCAATCATTCCACAATACGCTGCTGTCACACACAAGGAGTATTATGCACTCTGTCTGATCACCTGGGATCCAGTGGTACGGGGTGTTATTGATCATGAAGGATATTCGTGCATTTTTCATGAGGGAGAAGACATTTTGTGATAAAAACTGCTACTGGCTCAAATCCACTGATTGCCTTGAAAGATTGGAGTTGGAGAAGTGGAAGAGGCATGCTCTCTCCTCCACAGCAACTGCAACTGAACTGGTTTTAAAGCAATAGTTTGACATTATTGCTTTTTCGCTTACTTGCCGAGACGAGAAGATCAATACCGGTTTCATATCCAGTTCTGTATGTGTCTGGTTTATTAATATAAGGCTATAAGCAGCTGGTTATCTATACGAAAACCTAAGAGTAAGACGAGGGTATATGTTTATTGACTGTTTAACCCGGTCTCACTCCCAACTCATCAAATACCAACGGTTGGTCTGTGCACTCGGGGTCTGATACCGATACACCGAGGCCCCTTACCGCCTGTATTAGACACACTGGGCTTTTAGCTAACTCCAATTAAAACCTACGCACGTATTTATTAGACGGCCAGAGCAGCTTAAGTAGTATAAAATGCTAGATAGTCCACACAGGCCGAGAGGGTCAAACATCACAGGACTTTCACTTAGGAGACCGCTGTCTCCCTTGAAAAACTAGAAGAAAACGTTGACATTTTATCACGTGAGTTGTTGGTGTTGTTGGTCACGTGACTCACATGAGTCACTAGTTACGTGAGTCGTTAGTTTGGCGGTCCCTGTGGAAGAAAGCCTTATGTCTTCAACTACTGTAATGTTGACTGTACAGGCCTCCCTAATTATCAGATTGCTGCATCTGAATCAAAATGGGGCTGCTCAAGGCCTCACTAAGACTAAGAAAGTGGATCAAATCAATCCAGGTGAGGTTTTTACACTGGCCTGTTAAAGAAGAGGTCTGTTACAACTCTAAGTTCTTTTAAATAAAGGCTAAAGATTTTCTGTATGCTGCTGCTTTTTGTGAAATCAAAAAATTATTCATGTTTTATGCACAGCAGCTTCTATTCTTGTATTTCAAACCTGCCTTATTCTATTTTAGCTTGTTGTGATTTTCCACACTCTCTTTAATTAATGTTTTTAGTTGTATTTGAATGTCATTTTGTAGTGTGGCAGTACAAAGGAGAGTGAATGCTGTAAACGTGTTTGAAAGCAGAGATTACAGCTAAAACAATTGAAGAATGCCATTAAAAAGAGAGCTTTGGTGAAATTTATGGATGAGAGTGAAACCATTCAAACCAGGTTAGCGTGCCGTGCTTGCAAATTGTGATGGGATTTTTCGGTGTTTACAACTTAATTGTTTAACTGTGTTAAAATCACTAAGATTTTAATTTTTGTGGACTTCTGGTAATGACTTTGGCGCTCTATGTTTCCCAAACAGATGTAAAAGGTACAGGGTAGAAGCATTGTCATTCTCATCTTATACAATATTCAGTAAACAGGGGAACAAAATTGCATTTCTTCAGTGGAAATATACAATATGACAACATTTATGACATAGTTTTAATTTTCTTGAAACAAATGTATATCCTTAAACATCAAATTATATCTTTAAGCAAGAAACTACTAACTGGCCTATTTTGAATCGAGATGGAAATAATCTACCCTCGGCAACATCCAAGAAATGAGAGTAAATATTGTGGGTGACAAAAAAACATACGAATATTTGATGTTAAACCAACTTTAAATGGATTTATCTGTCACAGCGCGGTTGTTGCATGGTATGAGGATCACAGCACGGCCACAACAGAGATGTGAGGTGTCTTATTTCAACAGGGAAAGTGACTCTCCCGAGGTGACTGAGACGTTTTGTTTTGGTTGTGGTCGAACAGTTTACTGTGTTCCACAGGTGCCATGAATAAAACATTCAGGTTAAAAGAGGCACCTTGACTAGAGGGTCAGCTGTCCAACCGCAGCTGGAGAATAGAGTAGCAGCCCATCAGGGGGAAGTGCGCTGAATCGCCGCTGCTTGATAGGAAAAGCTGCAGGGGGGCAAGATAGCGGGAGATTGGGTGCAGATTTAAAGCTCCAGGTTGTATAGCTACAGGTAGGCTGCCACAGGGTAATACCCTTTGAGGATTACATCAATATTGGAGCTAAACATGTAATCATACATTGGGGTCACGCTCTGCATCCGTCTGGATAATCTTCAGTCGCATCCGAATGATATGCGTAAGCTGGACGGCGGCTTCTTGGAAATATTCATACGGGGAATCTGATGAACAGCACGATACATTTGAATTTATCTCAACATGGGTGATGTTGGAGGCATTTTTCAAAACAAAACTGAGTCCGCTGCTCAGCGCTTTCCCCTGGACGGCGAACATGGGAAAAGCGGTGTAAAAACACTGCTCTTTTGTACTCTCGTGTGCCGTGACCACCTTAATCACTGAACCTGGGATTCATCGGTCTATTCAGAGCCCTCATCTCAGGCATGAAGTAAGCCGAATGGATTCAAGATACAATCCTGCAACTTTCTCTGTCACTTAATTGCAAGACTACTCTTTTGATTAACTCTCCGTCTTCCTCCCCCTTCTCTCCGTCCCTCTGGGAAATGAGGAAGGGGGGGCGGTATAAGACATGACTGGCAGCTCGTAGTTTATTAGCAGATGCCGGGAGCTGTTCTCTACTATAGCAGATGTTCTCTTAAGGATTAAATCTGCCTTAAAAAAAAACATGATAACAAAATAAACGTTATTTGAGATCCTGTCAGCTCTCAATTACTGCGATTCTCCCTGTTAAATTCATGATTAACAAATTAAAAGTTTTTTCAGCGCCCAGTTGTTACTTGCTGAGACGGCAGGAGGAGGATGGCATGCAGCAAAGGATTTTTAAGGGCTTTCCAGTATAAAACTGAATATGATTTTGGTGTGGTGAAAGTCAGGTTGTCTCTCCCTCTGGTTGGGACAAAGGGTCAGCCAGCTAATGCAGTATCTCTGCAGTAAGGAGATCTTTATACTGGGGCCTCACTTTAAATTGACCTCATGCTCCGGAGGTGGTGAAGGAGCTCCTGAACCATACGGTGATCCTGCCTCCACTGTCAAGATCATCATATTTGAGTCAGGGTCCATTTAAAGAGCAGATCAAGAGCAGGTCTAAGAGGCATCGAGACTAAGTGAATAGCAACGGCAATCTGCACCGGTAGAGGTTCCAGAGGTTTTGTTTCTGGGCTTTCTGATGTGTTTTTCCTTGTCTCATGCCATTCATTAGTGTTTGGTCTGTTTCCTTTTTTGTTGTTGTTGTAGATTCACTCCTTGTGTCATGTCTTGTTTAACTTTCCACCCTTGTGATTGTCTGCCTCGCCCTGATTTGTTCCATCCGTGTCTAAGCACTCACCTTGTGTATTTAGTATGTGTTTCCCCTGGTTTGTTGTCTCCTCTTGTGTTAGGAAGTCCAGCCTGTTATAGAGTTAGATACCCATTTTTTTTTTAACCTGTTTTTTTTTTTTGGGAGTTGCCTCTCTTGCCTGCCTTTTTTGTCCTGAATTCTGAATATTTATTTTTGCCATGAACACCACCTGCTGCCTCCCCTTCAATGTTTTCTTTGTTTCGGTCAAAACCTGATACTCCATAATAATCATCTGAAGACTAAAACCAAAATAGGAGACAGTTTCTTAAAATAACACTTCACCCCAAAATCAAAAATACATATTTTTCCTCTAACCTGCAGTGCTATTTATCAATCTAGAGTATTTTGGTGTAAGTTTTGATTGAGTTGGTGTGATATCGGCCATAGACATGTTTGCCTTCTTTGAAATATACAGTATCTAAGTTTCTTAATTGAGAGGGCTCAAAACAAAGTCTGTGGATTATCTTGAGTTACCAGTTTATGATGTCAATGTTAATCAATCTACAGGAGCTCTGCACTAATCTTCCATAACTAGTATCTCAGTCATAATCAGGATTTTGGAGTATCTCAATTAAGTTTTGCGGTATGATATCTAAATCAGCCCTTATCCCGGTTTCAAGAAGCTACTTCTACTTTTTGAACATGCCATGTGCACAGGCCCTTCCTCAACATGAAATAAACATATAGCAGTTATATGAAAGTTAAAGTCTGAATTTAGTTACTATGGATGAATCTGGTTCCTACATTTTCCATAATGCAACCAGCATTTTTTCATTAGTTATTTGTAAGCCCAACATCATCGCGGCTGTTTTGTCAGCCTTGAAGAGGCTCCTCGAGAGCCACAGGAGAACTTCCGACAGTTTCTAAAAGGCTGATTAGTACTAACTGACCTTTATATGTCAATTTGGTGAATGTCCACTTTTAATGTTGTCGTTGTAGAGATGGAGCTAATTTCTTTTATATACTTTTGGCTAGTTTAATATGTAACAATGCAGGCTGTTCTCATACACTGTTTGTAGCTTTACCTACAAAAATAATGCACTACAATTCTTACAGAACCCGTACTTGGTATGGAATCGTGATCCAGGACAGGTGACGTGGTATAAAGAGCCTATCTAGGGAGGAGGTCTGAGGGGAAGGGTGGGTCTACAACACTGGACTTTCACCCAGGAGGCCGCTGTCCATGTCCAATGTTTATATACTTACTCACTCTCCCCTTCTGCTGCTAAGGTAGTAGCTGGATGAGGCTGCCACAGTCACTTAGAAACGATACTGTTAGGTCCTGAAAACCATCAAAACCAGCATCCAATTGTGCATGTCTGTGGATTCAGATGAGTATTACATGTGTCACACATGTGTAACTAAACCAGTGCTTCCAGTCCCTGGATTTGGGATCTCAGGGGGTCACAGGGTAAATATGTGGGGATTGTTTATCTCTTCCAGACAGTCCTTTTTAATGTTTACATGTTTTTTTCATGTAAACACTGGATTGTTCTCCCTACTCAGGCCTCAAACATTTTTTTCCGAAAATAGAAAAACAAATCTTTGGGTGACCTTTTCATAATGGAGAGACAGATAGAAATGATGATGATTGCTCTCAGGAACACACTGCTTCATTTTCTGTGCCAAAAACAGTGTTCATCATTGAAACTAATTGTGGTTCTGGGAGGAAATATCGTTAAGGATGAAACCATGTGGAGGAAGATTTAAGAATATAGTCTGTGTGATTCATGTGAATTTTAAGTAGGTGAAACAAAGTCAAGATAACATTTTGAATGTAATGTTAAGATTAATTAATGCTAATACCAAAATCATTCAAATGGGGAGAATACAAATGTTCCCTGAGAGAAACCGACCAGCTCCTGCCTCAGGCAACACACTGTACTGTGTTTTGCAGCAACAGCAGAAATAACACCTCTAACTTTTTAATTACACCCTTGAGAGGTGCAGTTGACCTGCACAGTGAAGTCTGCCCGTCTCGGCGTGGGCTCCCCAGGCCAACCTCGGGTCATCCTGTCCACACCAAACCCCTGAGATCTTCTGCTCAATGAGGCCCGGAGTGCTTATGGGGTCTTGAAGTGTGACCCATGAAGTGGTCTACCCTTCCCCTGTTCACAACAGAGGACCCACTCCTCCTCTAATTTAATCCTCTGAGCTTTCAGACTGAAGTACACGCATAACACACCTGTGCACACACATACACACTGTAGTTTGTTTTTTCTGGCATTAAATCTATACTGATGTTTTTTTTACTTTTAATGTTGCTGTTTTTGTGCTCATTTAAATTCCCAAATCACACCATTTCCACGTCTTTCTCTACCTTTTCACCCCCATCTCTTGGATCTCAGGGTAATACATTCGAGGTTAAGGCGTGCATGTACGTGATGTGTCACAGAAGAAGAAAAATAAGCTGTTTCTCCCCTCAATATCCTGCCTTTGTCTGTATTCATCTCTTGTAGATGATCACGAGGGTGAGCGTATGAGTGGATGTAGAATATGCAGAGTTATACAGATGTGTGCGTGTGCATGCATTAGCATTACTTTTGTGTCCGCGGATAAATCCAGGCACTCACCTTTGTTTATGCGTGTCATTTCACACAGCCGACTGTATGTTTATGCAGCACACCAATCCTATTTGCATCTCAGTTTTTTGCTGCCGTTATTCACCTGCCCCCCCCACGGCCTACAGCGCGTTCAGCTTCTGGCCCGCAGCTTTGTACCAGCAGCTGCAGGTTGCACAGCCTTCCCCAGGCTTCCCCAACAATCTCTGGCTCTTTATCATGCATGGCACACCGCTGTACTACTGCAGGCACAGAGCACTTCATCACCGCGGCCTGCAGAGAGAAGCAGAGACAGACTTGGAGATGGGCTTAGGGTTCAAGAAGACCCCTATTAGGATGGGATATCCCATAGGCTGTCTGGCTCAGCGCAGCACTTTTTTGCCCCCAGTTTGAAATGTAAGTTGTGGGATTTTTTAGGTACAATGGGTACGTCCTCACGTTTTAAGATTATTGGCAAATTGCTCGGTGATAGGGTTACGGATCAACTTCATTTTTAATTCAGTCAAACCAGCAGGCGTCTCCCTCCTTAAATTCCTGCCTGAGGGGATCCGTGGCTAACAGCCTTGTGGAGTGGTTTCAGCACAGAATCCTGTCAGAGGACATCTCCGCTGAGAAAAAAAAAAAGAATGTTGAGTTGAGACAGAGGGGAGCGAGTGGAGGAGGGAGACTGTTTCCTGGTGTCAGCTCTAACTGGGCTGGGAGTATTCGAGCTTCTCTCGGGTACACTGATATCATCCCTGACTGCCTGCTGTGGAGAGAAACAGTTGCACCGAGGTGTCAGCTTTAAGTGGGTAGGGGAGTTTTGTCACCGATCAGCTATCAACATTTCACAGTGACTCGTCACTGAGGTGTTCTCCGATCCCGCTGAATGTGGCTCTCCAATTCTCCCCACCCTCCTTCTATTTTTATTCCTCTCCCTTTAATCTCTCTCTCTCTCCTTTTCTCCCCTTCCTCTTCAATGTTTCTTCCCCTGTCCTCTCCTCACCTTTCTCAGGAGAGTGAATAATCTCTTTCAGTATCATAGATAATGGCCGCTCTCTCGACATCGGAGCTGTCTCTCCAATTCATCCGGTCTGACCTTCAGGGTGCATCTTGATGGGTGCCGAAGGTAATGACACCTCTCCACTCCGCGACGCCAGCGCGAGAAAAATACCCACAGTGGCGGAAAAACTATAATCGAATCAAGTTTGCATCTGATGTGATTGCTTGATCTGATCTGCGATGATACAGACAGACAACGTATTGACTTTCTCGTACCTCTTTATTGGGAGTTGTGCTGCGATGCCACTGTATGCATTCTCGGGCCTCTCATTTAATTTGCACGGTGTAATTTCCACTGCATCTGCGGCTGGTCCTTGAGAGCACTTTGGTCTTCGACAAAGCGCAGCAAAATGAATTTGTCCATGTTGTCAAAATGTGTATTAAAGGGTTACAGTGTCCCTGCAGGCATGGGGACTGGAGAAAAGAAAGGTGGTTGTGTAGCGGTGCAGGCTTATCTCCATAGAGACTTCTCTATTGTCTGTCTGTGCGTCTGTTCTGCACCCTGCCAAGCCGCATGAGCAGAGTCGCTGCCTCATAAAGGGACATTCTCTCTCTCCGCTCCCGGTTCTGGGCTCCCGTTCAACCGTAGGCAGACCGCTTCCTGCATGTGTGGGTAGAGCGGCTCTACATCATCTGTTGGTCTGAATAGACAGCTCTTTGTAGAGCGACTTAGTGTACGTTTGTCACAGGCCCGGCCAACACATGTTTGACAGTGATCAAATATTTGCGGTGTGTGTCTGGAACCTCCCACTCAACGCGGTGAAGGGCAGCTCCACCGAATCAATACGTATCAGGTTCAACGGGTGAGAACGATGACAAATGGGTGAGGGGATTGGTGAGCAATGGCCCTGTTGTCCAGTGGCTTCACTAGTGTCTCTGGGGATGCACACACACAGGTGCTGTAGCGTCATTCAGCTCTTAGCAGTTCAAATTTAAATGACAGAGCCAAGTGCATAAGCAGCCAGGGCTAACAGTAGGTAACATGATAGTTTGTCACTGTGTTAGTGCACATGTCCGTCTCCGACAGTGAAGAATGATTCCTTCCCCCTGATGGCACAGACAGGAGTCTTCTATCTCTGAGCTAATGAAACCATCCTGACACATCATTCTCCCAACACTAACTTTTATCTCCTGTCCTCCTGCACACTGCAGTAAAATGACCATTATTCTTTCCACAAGCGTCTCTCTCTTTCTCTCTCTCTGTGTGTGTGTGTGTGTGTGCGCGTGTGTGTTTGTGTGTGTTTATGCCTATTGCCTATGTATGCGTGAACAGCCCTCATCCATTCATCAAGATGTCACCTGTAATGGCTGCTAAATTAACCATGTGTTTCGGGGAGCAGAGCTGGCTTGATAAATCTCTCTGTAGCAGGAGGCGTGTGGTCCACTCCCATCCACCTTTACCGTGACCTTTCTCCGCTGTGTGTGTGTGTGTGTGTGTGTGTGTGTGTGTGTGTGTGTGTGTGTGTGTGTGTGTGTGTGTGTGTGTGTGTGTGTGTGTGTGTGTGTGTCACCATAGGAAAATATCATAGAGTCAACGGATGGTCAGTTGGTCGACTTCGGCACAACTTTCTGGTTCTGAGTAAGAAGTGAGACAACCCTTATTCAAAATCACACTGACAATTTGCAAATGACTTACAATCATGTCCTGACAACCTGACAATGTAATATGGTTTAATTAACGTCCTTTCTAAAGACCACTATTGCTCGCAAGCCCAAGACTGTTGCCAGTTAACCATCATCAGACTGACAGACTGAGGCCAGCTGATGACAGTGGTGGAATGCAACTAAGCACATTTACTATAGTCAAGAAGAAGTGAAAATTGCCTTTTTGACACTTTTAGATCTCATCCCAGTCAAATTTTGGAACATGTAACAAATTATGCAAAAAACTTCAAAATAATTTATTTTGAAGTATTTTTATATCATAAATATCTTTGTTCCTGTAAAACAAAATTTGACTAGTGCTTTTTTATACTGGTATCATCTAATTTCAATAAATAATATCATGACATCCATCCATCAATCAGTTAACAGCGTGGGATTTCAGTTAAAACCCTCTTCAACCTAACTGGGACTTTAGGTACCATTTTCAGTTACTTCTACTACACTTGAGTGTTACCATTTTCTGCTACTTTATACTTCTACTCTACTAAAATTAAGAGGGATATTGTGTACATTTTGATTCTACTACATTTATTTGAAACATTTAGTCACTAGTTACTTTGCAGATTTCAGATTAATACAAAATACAGTCAACAAATCAATTAAGATGCATGATCATGGATAATGATAAGCTTCTATTGATCCCTTCCTTGAATTTACAATTTACCCAACAGTATATCAAGTAATTAAAATGAGCTCCACCTTTGCCAGCTGCAACAATAAAGTGATGAACACAGTAATGCATCGATAACCATATTTCATTTATATAATGGTCATTATTCAGAAATGGGGCATTCTGTATAACAAATACTTTTACTTTTGGTACTTTAAGTATATTTTGATGTTAAAACTTAAAAAGTTAAATGTTCAATCCATAATCACATCAAATTGCACTAATTATTATTTTATGCTAACGATAGTTCCCACGGCTTTGTGTAATGTGAAAAGGGTTTCAGCTCATTGTTTTGTCAATCATTCCCAAATTGTTACTTCACCTGGATGTTTGAGAGGGGGAATGTTTCTCTGTGCTAGCCTTAAATCTCAGAATATGCATACATGAGCATTGAGTTAATTGGCGTCTAATATACAATCTACACAGGTACGATGCAGAATCATAAAGCCTCCGGTGCAAATCGACTGAGAGAGGACTTGAGTGAAGTAGGAGAGCAGTTAAGCTTTCAAAGTTAAACATATTTGCACATTCATGGATTCTGGGTTTCGTGTGAATCCAGTGAGGATAAAGAAGTAGATGTAGACTTTTTACTTCATTAATTGAACTTTTTTGTGTAAAAAACATGTCAGGCATGAAATACTATGTACTTTTGAAAATGTTGTCATAATTTAAGACAACTTAGGTTACATTATGGTCTTAAATAATGGGCAAGGGAACAGTTTAGATGTCTGCCATGCTAGTAAAAAAAAGGACAGTCAAAAATATATATTATCTCTTGGTTTTCAAATGCATGTGATCCCTTTTCAAAGACATGAGCAAAATCACTATTATATGTATATAATGTACTCTTATCTTTAATGCAATCTATCAATCTAGATTGTTTTAGTGTAAGTTGCGGTTTTTGGGACATATCTGCCCCATGTCTGCCCTCTCTCTAATACAGTATGAATTTACGACCCAGTTACTCAAGCTAATCCACACACTTTGTTGTGAGCAGTTTCATGTAGGAACCATAGCTGAAAGAAAATAGTTTCTACATCAAACCACTTACAACCAGATCTTTGGATCTTCCTACTTATGCGCCCACTCTTCTCTTGATGTAGGCACTTCACATAAAATGTTATGGATTAAATTGTGGATGGCAAGTCTCCAAATATGACAATAGATACTCTTTAAAAACAATAGATAGTAATTTATCTCCGGATAGGATGATAAACCACAGGGACATGTTTCACTTCAGAAAGGCAGATGCAGGAATACTTAATGAGAGATTGCATCAAGTAACAGAAGCTAATAAAACAGCTAGCCTCGAGATGACGACAAGACGCCGGGTCCCTTCTGGTTTTCAGAATAATTTTCAAAAGTTTCACTGACACTGAGGAGTAAAAAAAAATAAAAAAAAATGGGATCAAGGTAGTGCTCTGTAATGATTTTTGGCGCTGCCTCAGAAAAAAAGGCGAGGATTAAAGTAAAAGCAAAATAAAACGACTGTGCCTATAACAGAGAGGAAAAACACAACAAAAGGAGCAGTATCCTGGGGTGCAGATTGATTCCTATCAGCTGGTACATAGACAGTGACCTGCGGGGGAGAGCTTATCTTGGCTCATGCTCTATCTTCCCTACATTTTGATCCCACTGCTGTAGGGTGTGGACTGGCTGGGTAGAACAGGGGAAGAGTTGGCAGGATGAATGGATGGATGGATGAATGGACAGGTTTGTGAATAGATGCAGGGAGGAAGAGGGAGATGGATGAAAGAAGTGGAGTGAGATTGAAGGGAAGGAAAGAGGGTACTGGAGGCAGTGGGGGATAGAGAGACGGAGAGACGGCGTCTTGAGAAAGTCAGATAGATAGGGGACAGAGTTGGGAGGGGGCATCGGCGGAGAGGGACGGCGTGAGGGGGAAGAGCCTCCCTCGGCAGAGTTATCAGGGCATGATCAGCAGATGGGAGGGCAGGGAGGGAGGGAGGAACGACAGGGACATCTGGAGAGATGGGGGAGATAAAGCAAAGACAGTGGAGAAGGGGTGGGGAGAGACACAGAACAGAAGCGGGGACACTGGCCAGCGCGTGAAAAAACAAAAAAAGGAAAAATGAAAGATGAAAAACGGCGGAGCAGAGATGTGGAGAAGCGGAGGGGGTAGAGGAGCAGATGCTGACAGAGGGGAGGATGATAAAGTGTTCACGTAAAGGGGCTAATGCGTTCACTGCAGGGTGGCCGGACAGGCAGTCACGTACGTAAGCACACGACCAGTCGAATGGACCGAGGATGAGAGGATGGAGGAGGAGATACAATTGGTGGCGATACGCTTAACTCAACATGTTTTAGTCCAAAAAAGGGAACATTTTGTGCTTGCAAGGTTTTGACCAATGCGGCCTCAATGCTTCAGCGCATTCCCCGCATAGATAGACACATTATCGTGGGTCGTTTTTTCTGCTTCCTTATACATCTCGCCTGGAATTTTTCCTTTATATTAATTAGCACAAGTGAGATCAGTGCTGATTCACTGAACCTGACCTTCCCTCCCAGCTCATTACTCCTTCCCAAGTAGATCCAGTTCACCGTCAATTAACCAACTTTTAATGAGGAAAAGGGCTGTTGAGCAAGACCTACAACTGTTCCGGTGGTAATGTAACACACCACTACCTTTACTGCTTTTAATGACAAGCTGCAAGTCTATCATCGCACAAGAATACAGTTTCCAGAAGCAGGTAATGATAGTCTTGGCACAAAGCAAGGAGATCCTGGATTTAAACCCACTGGCTGCTTGTAACCTTTCTGTGGGGAGTACAAACGTTCTCTCCGGGCATGTATACGTTTTCTCCAGGTGCTGCAACACCTCTGAAGTAATTGTGACCGTGGGAATGTTGGAAGACGCTCCCACTACACGTTTTAATTGTCCTTTCTGCGTGGCCATAACCTGTGACTGTTACCCTCACACTGTGCAGATCAATTAACGATGTAGGCGCTCCAACCCTGTCACTACAAAAAAAAAATCCCCTTCAATCTAACTGCACTCACAATTATGTTTTAGGGGAAACTTCTCGGCTGCTGCTTTAAGCACTTTGAAACCCAAGGTTAACGTTGTCAATTGTAATAAAGCCACAAACACAACAAAACTGCTATTTTATTTCTATACGATAGTAAGTGCTTGGTTTACATGGAATGCAGAAAGCTTTCCTGAGTGAAAGCCCTATGTTTTTTGACCTTCCAACACTGCAACCTCCTGCCTACATGGACTTCTGCTCTCGTTTAACACTAATTTGTTATACATTGAAATTAAATGTAATCCATGCTAAATATATTTCACTCAATGCGTAATTCATAGTACATTTTACTTGTATGGGACTATCATTTTTAAGAGACAGGGCAGACAGAATGTAAGCACAGTACCCAAGGTCAGTTTATCATCGACAATTCCAATAATGTTTATTCAAAGAAGAAGCTCCTCACCAACATCGACAAAAAGAGAAGAAAATAAATAAAAGATCCTCAGAGAAACATGGAAAATGGCTCAGAGATGTAGTTACAGTAATCTGTCTGTCCTGCAGCAAAGTACAGTTTTATATCACAGTGCAGTGCATTAAAAACATATTAAAACAGTTTATAACTGGTCTTCTGACAGCATCAACATGGGAAATAATACTGCTCAAACTGCAAGACAGCCGACCAGTAGCTCCTCACAGGAAGCTGATTGGTCCGTGCTCTGGCTCACCGAACACAAATGCATTCCTGAAGCCTGACAATATGGACTTTTGTGTGTTATGTGATCCTGCGATTCTCACGTAACTTTGCTTGGTTTTACAATTCAAATTGATTGGAC
Organism: Anoplopoma fimbria; assembly: GCF_027596085.1. Taxonomy (NCBI): domain Eukaryota; kingdom Metazoa; phylum Chordata; class Actinopteri; order Perciformes; family Anoplopomatidae; genus Anoplopoma; species Anoplopoma fimbria. The sequence continues at coordinate 7,205,087 of NC_072452.1, read as the reverse complement.
AGACTTTGTGCAAAAGCGTTGGTTAAAATATTCTTTTAGAAGTTATACAGGCACCATTTTTTTTATTTTATCTATTTTCATACAGTTTTCCTACTGGATAGGAACAATTGCGAAAATAATTGTAAAGAAAGCATTTTCTTTTTGGATTGTATACAGCATGTTTTTCTGCCTACAAGATTGTCTCTTGAATTCATGCATAATAAAGATGGTGTCTATGAGGAAGCACTGTAAGGTTTTCAAGGAGTTCTGCTCTTAAGCTCGGTAAAGTAGCACTTACTGTAGCCTACCTGGGTAAAAAGAAGAGTCATCCACCTTGATCTTTCATACTTGAGCTCAATTGCTTCCACTGTCATCAGTGGAGGCTTGATGTGCTGTTGGAGAACATTTTGACTGGTTGGCTGGTTTTCTTGGCTGGTATTTTGCTCAAAATCCATTATCCATTTGGTGGAGGCAGACAAGTAGAACAAGGATAGGAGGAAGGCTTGAGTGAGTCAGACACACAAGGTTTTTGCCATAACTAGTTAAAACAGGATGTGTTGTATGAGGCAAGACACATATTCCGAGAAAAAGAAGTGAACATTTAATTTAATGGGCATCCTGATGGTCTGTATGAAAGCTAACATTCTTAGCATGTCAGACCCAGTGGAAGCGAACCATGGCATCTCTCTGAATTACACAAAACCAGAAGGCTATGCAATTTTAAATGGAAGTTGACCCCCGGCTTTGCGAATAACCTGTTAATGGTTTATTGATTTACAAACTGAAGAGAGAGCCTTTTTGGAAAAATTGCTCCAGAAATAACCAGTAAAATCTACACTTTTTCAGAAAATACTTTACACCCAATGCCAGGTCATGAAATAGTCGTAAAAGCTAATCTTTTGGTTTGGTGTACATGGCCACTTATTTAATTGTTTTGCTCAGGAAGAAAAATAACACCAATGGAAAGTCAATTAGGATCCTTTTTTCTTGGTGACACACACAACTTTTTGGTGTTGTTGCCTAAACCAAATGTTTGTGATGGTTTTCCTAAACCAAAATATTCTGACCTTTTTCGTCAACCTAACGTAAGTGACAGTTTTCCCTAAACCTAATATTCGTGATGGTCTTCTAAAACCTAACTATGTAGTGTTGTTCCCTTAACCCAACGTTTGTGACGTTTCCTAAACCTAACCTAAGTCTTGTTATTGCCTAAACTTAACTCTACGTATTTTAAGCCCAACTATGATGTTTTTCCTAAACCTAACTAAGTGTTGTTGCCTAAACTTACATTTTAGCTTTGTAAGGTAATGTCGTCCCGAAAAAGAAGTCTTCTGATCGACATAAAGAAAAAGGACAATATGTATTCTGAACACGAAACCAATAGATTGCATTTCCTGATTATTTAACAAACTGCCGTGAGACTGTGTTGGCCTTTCAAAAACAAGAGAACCAATTGCAAGTCAATTTAAGCTTTTTTTGTAATCATTTAATTTAGAAAAACAATGTTGGTGGAGAGAAAACATCAATGTGCACATGTCATGCAAACCACAAGAAACGTCTGTTGGCGGTTTTCTCAACCTCTTTGCATAATTATGAAACCAACTTTGAGAGAAACCCAATTCAACTTAAGAGAATAAATAATAATGTTTAAATCCAAATAATTTAATTTTGTTGGCAAACTACAACAATGCATGAATTATCCAAGTTATTCCGATGCAGAGCAGATGGCAATTTAGTTTCATTTTGAATAAACTGCCCTATATTTGCGCTCATCCAGTTTCTAAATGAAATACTTGTGAGTATGATAGTCTGGTTCTGTACAACACCTGTTACGCTTAGTAGACATTTGTTTTCTGTGCCAATATGAAGGAGAGATGCAGTGCATGTTCCTGTCTGTTTGAAGGGTTGCGCAGGGCAAAAATCATCAGCATGCAAAAAGTGTAAAATATATGTGTCGAGGTTTTGTCTTCTGCCTTCGTTACAGCCTTAACCTTGACCTTAACTCTTCAGATTTCTTTCAACAATATCCAAACTTTTGAAGCTTTGACCTTTGTTTATATTCATAAATAAAATAAATATATTTGAAAGGCACTTTTTTTGTGAGTTGTGGGGGAGTTTTGGTAAGAAGCAAGTTTGGGGGCAGTGTGCTGCGAGGCAAGGTTGTTATGTGCTGCTTGTTAAACTTTCTGCGTCGACTAAAGCGTGCGTCTCTGTGGGAACACTGTTTGCCTTGAGTTTCTGCGCTGCCGTATTATCTCTGCGTGTTAGATGGGAGAGGTCACAGCTGAAGGCTAAGCTCTCGTATTCCATGTGAAGAGGCCGCTTGTTGTGGACCCCAGCTTGCTGCTCTAACGAACCCCTTCACCTGCTGCAGCCTTCGCTCTGTTGTTGAGAGCTGAGGGCAAAACTATACCAGAACAGCATGATGCGGTATAAAGATGCATTAAATGAGTAGTAAGCCACAGAGGCAGCAGCACTGTTTTTCTGTGATGTATTTTTGTCACATGTTATGACCCACAGAGCGGAGACAGGCAATATGTATTTTTTTTCATTTCTTTTACGGTCTTTGCCAGAATAACAACAGATTTGCTTGTTCAAACGCCTGATATGACCTGTGTTTATGTGTTTCTGACAACCGGCCTCTTGCGGTTTTGCGAATAATGACTGTCCTCTCTCTGGAGGAAAGGCAGAGGTGTGGTGGTATGGTTTTAAAACTACAAAACCTCTTCAGGAGAAGGTCAGGGTGGCTCTTTGAGACTAAAGAGGATGTTACCTTAAAAGTGCAATATACCGGATTCTGAGCATTAATAGGGCAGCATACAACTATCTGCTATGTAAAGATATGGAGGAGTAATATCTCCCTGAGCAGAAAATTAATTCGCTCTCCCTCTGTGTGTTGCAATTCGAGCATCTCTGTTCCTTGTTTTCAAACAGGGCTGGCTTGGCGTGCTTTAAGTGCATGTTAGTGCGTGTTGGCATGCCCCACCAGCTAGCTTATGGCCTTCGCCGCTGCAACCAGCAGTATGTCTTAGGTCTAATAGCCCTGATAGCTGCTAACAATCCCCAAGTGGAGAGCTGTTGAGAGGCAATCTAAATTCTTCCAATCTCATATATAGCAACTTTAACGATGACCATGAGCTGTTTTACTATAGAAAACTTGTGTTCAAAGAAAAGGCCAGCTACTATCTATTATCTATATCTGTTACTGTCAACAAATCCCATGAAAAGACTAAATCCAACAACATTTTAGTCCATCATTTAGAACTACCTCCTTGGTAATGTCAATCCTACTGAAAACATAAATCTTTAAAAGCTAGTTCACATATATACACATCATTTTTAACAGCAGGGCACTGTAAATGTATATCATGTGTGCATAATTTGAGTCCAAGGAGAATGTCCCCATGGTAACAATAAAGGATAGGAGTAAGTTATGTGTTTCTTGGAAACTATTTCCAGTCGCTTATATGGTGCTCCATTGGGTATTTATGGCAGCAGGACAGTGTAGGTGAGATTGGCTCAAGATAAACTATTGTACACCGCCCATCTCCTTTGTGAAGGGAGACAGTGCAGCAATATGGTACATTTGAGTGTTTCAAGTAGTTTCTGGACAACAAAGGAATTCTATGGCACAGATGAGTTAGCAACATCAGGCTTTGATCAGAGACAGTGCTTGATAGTAGGAACAACTCACCATTGATTTTGGTCTCTTAATGAAATGTGTTGAAATTAAGGGAAATGTAGAATATCAACACACTTATCTTTTAAAGGATCACACTAGTGGTTTCGTACATTTAAGCTCTTGAAGTACTTACACTTAATATCAGAGGTAACCATTTGGGAAACTATGCTATTTTGTTTCTTTTTTCCTCCAGCCATCGATTGTTTTTCTTTTTTTTTCTGTGCGTGATGAAAATCAGTTTGCAGGCTTCTGAAACTTGCTGAAGTTTTGTAATGCATCACATTGAACATAAGTGCTTTTTTTTGTTAGTTTTTTTGTCAGAAGTAATCATCATTATGGGGTAATTCAAAACAGAATTATCTTGTCTCCCATGCCATCAAACTGTTGCATAATGAGTCAGTTGATGATGAGTCTTCCGTATAAAAACACGGATGACAGGGCTGGAAGATGATGGCTGGATGTACTACATTGTTTTTTGGGGGGTTTTCTTTTGGAGCATCCGTGATGTTTTGTGTGTTGTGTATTTTATCATATCTTATGTTCAAGGTTGTGCCTGTTCTGTGTTTCACTACACAATTCAAGGAAGTTTGGGAGTCACCAGCCAGGACAGGATGTAGCAGGTATTCCTTTTACCTTGTGAATCAGTGTGTGTGTGTGTGTGTGTGTGTCATCATGGCAACATATGGTCCTGGAGACATGTTATAGCAGCAGAGTACTTTGCCAGCTGTGTCTGTGGACGTTTTTTATCCCTGTGATAATGTCACAACCGTGAAAGATGAAATCACAAAAGTTAGGTTGTGTCAAGATCAAAATGAATTTTCAAATGGAACCATCCAGGTCTGATTTGACGTCGGCTGATTTAAGCCTATCGAGAGATGGTTTCTAGTTTTTTTCTGTAATAAAAATTATAAATAAATTAAACCAGTGGGTTCCTGGAACAAAAAACATTACAAACTGCATAGCTTTCATTTTTAAATGGTCTTTGATTCAGTAATTGTCACCAGTGAAGCCCATCTTCTCCATGGCATTCTCCTCAGTCCTCTGGATGCATTGCCGATATTTACCATTGTCTGAAAATGAATTTTGAACTAAACAAGATTTCCCCTTCAGCATGCTGACAAATCAATGGGAGTCAATAGGTGTCAATGAGGGGCCCAAACTCAATTGAACCTCTCAACTACCCAGGATGTCTCACACATATCAAATAGTGTTTGTAGCTACATCAACTTTAATGAAGTCTGTCCCTTTCTCTGCTCGCACCTTTTAATCTTGTATTGACGTTTCTGGCCGGCCTTGTGATAACAGCTTATAAGTCACCTTTATGGAGGCAGCAAATAAAGCAGTAACTACAGCTGTTGAAAGGCCGTCAAAGGCAACAGAGCTAGTAAAAATAAGAAATATGTAATAGGATTCTCTTTATTCCTTATAGAGGAGAACTACTTTACAGACAAACTATTGAGAGAAAATTGAGGCGAGATTGAAATCGTTTTTTGATGTCTTTCTTTCCCATCTTTGGTTTTGGGGGGGAGGTGCACGTTGCTCGGCTCATCATGAGTACATAGAGTCTGGCTGTTTTTTCTAATGGTTGGCAAACAGGAGGCGGGCTGGAAATGCAGGTGCAGCACAATACAGAACATCTGCATCTGTGTCTCGGTGAGAAAAAAAAGCAGGCGCTGGAACCGAAAGAGCCAGGGCAGAATGGAACGGCATCTGTCCTCTGTGTTTAATGCGAGCCGACCCCTCCATTGTGATGTAGATAAGCGTCACCCCGGCGGCACCTCGGGTGATTAACCCAAACAGTGTTTGTGAAACACTGTGTAAACAAACAGGTGTCCTCCACTCCCTCGGCAGCTCATTAGAACTCCGCTCATTTTGTCTGGGTTTTATTTCATTGCATCTTTCTTAACTTTTTTTCCCGGTGAACATTTTGAAGGAACAGCATGCCTGCTTTGTGACTAAATGTGTGTGTGTGTGTGTGTGTGTGTGTGTGTGTGTGTGTGTGTGTGTGTGTGTGTGTGTGTGTGTGTGTGTGTGTGTTTGTGCACCTGTGTGTGAGAGAGTCCCAGGCTTATTGGAGCTCTCTCCCTGGTCTCTAATGGGGTGTGGAGAGAACAGCGCTAAGTCTCCCCCTCTGTAAAATGTGACTCGGGCAGACACGCCGCGTTGGCTAATGGCAGGTGAGAGATTGAAATTCTTCATGAAAAGGACAAAAGCAGGACACGTTAGCGGCGTTGCTAATGTCAGCTTTTAGCATATGCCGAACAAAGGCGGCTGGAAAGAGAAAGGATATGGAAGACAAGAACACAATGACGTCCAATGTGAGCTGGCAGAGGGGATTATTGTTAAGCAATGCGAGGTGGGGTGTAGCTGGAGCTGCGGCAGATGCATTCTAGTGTGCGCACGTGCATGCGCAACAGACACAAACGTGCGCGCCCCTGAGCTGTAGAGTGGGTGGCTGTAAAAAACCTCTGCATCAGCATCTTCTCTCTAGCGACCAATTAGCTTAGACATCCCCCCCCCCCAAAAAAAAAAGTCAAAATAACTTTTCTCCATTTGCATCTTTTTCATTTGCTTATCTCTCATTCAACCGGCAGCACTTTCTCTGCCTCCGAGGCTTTCTTCGGCTCCAGTGATGTCACACCTGCAAGATAATTGGATAAACTCAATTCAAAGCAAAAAAAAAAAAGCTCACGGATACCAAGACAGCGAGGAGCCATTTAACTACTGCAGAAATAGGGCTTCGCCGAACGCGTTCGGGAAAAAGCTATGTGAAGGCTACCTTGTGAATTGGGGGGTTAAACAAAAAAGCATCATCGTCATTTAATGAGCCAATTTATTGTGACATTAATGTGCGGCTGCCTTTAAAAGCGCTATAGGATATTGTTTTCCTCCAAGTATTTCAGAGCTGTAGTGTTTTATCAACAGTAAAGAACCAGCTTGTTGGCAAATCTTTATTTTAAGTATGTGCATTGCGTATGTCCATTTGTAAAAGAGTGCACAAGCGTCTAACCAGTGTGGGAGCAATTTCTCCAACACTCCCAGCCGTCAAGACTCTGCCATCTCTGTGGATCAATTCCCTCTGAATCCAGATGAATTATTAATGCCCACATTCTGTTTTTTACTGATGGGGAAACCATGTGCAATGGATTTTTTTTCCTTGAGCTCCCAATGAAATCATCGGTTGTTTAAGATGTCGATATTGTTTTCAGATATTGCCCCAGTAGCTCAAAGAGCTGATCAGGATTCCTGACGTTGTGACATTGTTGCTTTGACCTTGAGTCGGATACTTAACCCGGCACGCATCGATACATATTCATTGAAGCCATTCGCCCGCATGCCAGCAGGCAGCCGTGTTAACACAGCACACAGGAGCAGCGTGTTACAGTGGCAGCAGCATACATTGGAATGGATGGTGTTAAAATTGCTGTTGTGAGCAAAACTAGAGCTTAAGGGGAGTTGCACTGCCTTCCCCCTTCAAGTTTCATTACGACTTAATTAAACTTTAAATTTAATTCGGCGTCTTTGGAGGCTAAATGAAAGAGGATTCCCCCCGCGATTGGCCCTATAATTCTGTGGAAAAGTGACTTAAGAGACAAATGATATTGTTAGCTTAATGTCAAGGGGGGTGCCAGTGCTTCTCCGTGGCGGGTGATTGACGGCTCTGTTTGTGCGAGACCTGAGCCAGAACAGGATGAATAGAGCACAGTTAGTGTTGCCAGCTGAGATCAATAGGCTACAGTCCCAGGTAAGCACTGTGGCTTCACCCTTTGGGCATTTCCTGAAACGATGATAAATGCGAGGCGCTGGTCGGTTTGAAATGTGATATTTTTCATTTGTCACATTATATCATGTCATATCAGTGATTATACAGGGGGAGAAACGAGGAGCGGAGGCTACTGCGAGACGTTGTTCCATTATCTCGTGGAATAATGTTTCGCACAGCCTCAGTGGACCTCGATAACAGCGAGGCAATATCAACACCAGGATATTAGAAAATCCACGTTAAAAGTTTTTGCACTTCAATACTTCTGGCGAAATATCGAAGTAAGCCAGCCCCGCTCGGGCAGCGCCAGCGGTATAATTCAAGATTGTCCCACAAGGTTTTCTGTGTTTTTGTGGAAACTTAATAAGATGCTATAGTGAGACGGGCATTGCATGTGCAAAAAGAGGGAAGAAACCGAGGGGGAATCTTGCTGCAACATGATCGCCCGCCCGTTGGAGCAGTGAGCAAACCACACCGGGTCCCTGGGGACCTATCAGCATCTTCGGCGGACAACAAATGGCTTTACTGCCGGGTCCCCTATAGCGACCACAGAGGAAGAGGGGCCCTGGGAATGACCTGTAAACCAAACACATCACCACATTCAATCTGCTGCTTTATTAATCTAATCAACGGCTCATTCAGTGCTCCCCAGAGACGGCCATCACACCACTGCAGAGAAACCAAAACAGACAATGACAGTCCGGTCCAGTGAAAACTGTTCTGAGGATGACTTCCATTTCCAATTAAAGTGAAAAACATTGATGTGGGGGAGAGGATTAAAAAAGTCAACTTCCATCCAGTGAAAACATGTTTTAAGGGATTAAGAATGGAAGGTACCGGTTGTTTGCCAATATCCATCACCTCCCATTTATGTCAACAGACGAGACGTTGAACAGCTTCTCTCAGCTAGGTTTAATGCAACACTAACTGAACACAAAGGATGCATGTGCCCTCGAATCAAAAATTATAATTTCCTTTCGTATAATAAAAGGAAAAATAATCTGTGATTGATTCATTTGAACAATTTCCTAGTTTTTTGTTGACTATTAGTGTTATCAATTAATCCCCGAACCCGAAGACTGACTGACATGCGCACATACAACTCACACGTAAACACATACTGACACATAAATGAAGGTTGCACATTAAAAGAGAGTAGTAGCAAACAAATAGAGGAAGAAAGAAAGAAAATAACTGTAAATAGGACATTAGCTAAAAAAAAGAAATGGCAGTAATTAAATAGTAAGGATAAGTTTCAAAGAAACAACAGTGGCAGGTTCCTTAAAAAAATAAATCGAATACATCATGATGTCCCTCCAGTGATGAGAGGGACACGCACCATTTCAACATTTAAGTAGTGAAGCTCGCCCAGCCAGTAAGGAGGTGAAGGTTAGCATGCCTTGTCTCGCTTTGGGCAACAGCATTTCTTGATTAGTTTAGTTTAGTAGAGAGAGCAGGGACAGTGCAAGTTAATTAATACACATGGTATGAAATTAATAGAATCACAGACAGGATGAAAGAGAATGATCCAAAAGGCTTTTTTCCTGTAATCCATGGCCATTGTGTTACAAAAGGCTTTTCTAATATCAGCAAAAAAAAAGAGAGAGAGCAGGCAGTTTAAATGTTTGAAAAGGACCCAAAATTTTTGAACATATACATCTAAAACAACATTGCAAACAAGCAGGACACGTAGATGGCACCAGCAAAAAGAGAGTTTACTGCTGACATATGTACGCATCATTCATCGTTTGTATAGCACGCCAGTGTTGCAATACAGTTGGGCTTATTGCAACACTGTAAAAAAATTAAAGAGGTTCGGAAGATTTATTTCCATTTCGACAACAAGATCAGAACCTTACGATGTGTAAGGCAGGGGCACGTTCACATTCATTCTATGTAGCAGATCTATCTTCAGATTTTGGCCAGTTGTTTTTAGGGGGACATGTAGGTTGCTTGTTTTAATCATAAATCACTTATTCGTGTTGCCTATAAAATGTTGTTAAATATTAAGATATCTTCACATTTCACATGTTTTTTTTTCCCTCCAAAAATCCAAAGCCCAAAGATAGTCTCCTTACACTTAATGTATTAACATACAAACAGGGATAACAGCAAAACCGTTTGAGACTACATATTAAATAGAGACGTTTTGGGGAACTGAGTTGTAAAGCCATGCAAAAAAATACCTGACTTCTACCAAATTGGGAGAAAGATGCCAAGCAATTACTAATAAAAAGGTTATGAAAACACTTTCAGCTCTTATTGTGCTGGATTTGAAATGAACCATCGAGAGGGATTGGAACAGAGAAATAGTTGGCTGAGGAGGCCTGAGAAACAATTTTTTGGGGGGGTAGACTGGGTCCAAACCTGAATGGGGTGACCGATTAGGAGATAGCACTTTGATATGTTTGAGGAAAGTGTAGTGCCGCACTTACAATGGCAGGCAATAAGACTGGACTACACAAAGATTTGTGGAAATGATGCATCCACTAACAAGAGCAACAGGTGGTTTCAGCCCAATATAGTAAAATTGGAAGTTTTGGCTTTTGTAGGAGTTTTCTGCAAACAAGGATTTGCTGTTCCAAATATATGCTGACATTTGTATTAGTTTATATGATCATAATACAACATTATAACTGCCAAAAACTATGGAGTTGCACTTGTTGTTTCCATCGGCATGCTTCTGACCGTATATTAAAATGAGGACACTAACTTTCTGTCAGCCCACTCTAGTGTTCAGTAAATCCCTAAATTCACCAGCTGCTCTCACTGTTTTATCCCACAGCTAAATAACGTTTCTGGCTCAGGCTGTATTTACAGGATAATGAATGGGTGCAGCTCTCACTCCCGCATGCTCACACACAAAAACAGCCCACAGTCACACATCCAGGCCAAGCTCAGACAAATATGGCAAATGCACACACTTTGTAATCATAGCCACACACCTCTGAAAGTAATGATCACGGCTAGTCTGTTTGTGCACCCAGGGTTCATGTTTGTCTCATTTAGCCACCATTGTTGCGATGATAGAAACCGTATGCAAACACATTTGAGAGAGGAACATACAATCGGGCAAGTTTATGATTATGAAAATGAAATGTTAGTTTGTTACCACCAGACACTTGGTCCGGAGTGATCTGCTGGCTCCAGCTCAACGACTGTGTTTCGTTTTACCTAATTAAGAAGTTTGTTTAGTGAATTGTGTTCAAATTTTCCTCAAAAATGAGTTTTGTGACTCCTGGAGGTAAATGTAAAATGTGTTTGATTTGAAATGGATTATGCAGTGAAAATATAAAACGTGGGCTCTGCTTTGTATTTTAGATTATTGTGAGTTTCAATGCATTGTAAACTTGATTTCCATCAGTTAATTAGAAATGCAATACATGTTTATGATATTGGGGGAAAAAAGCGGAAAATTACAAAAAACAATCTCACTCTCTCGGGTGATTTGTTCATGCTAAGTTAGCAAATAGTATGAAAGCATCTTTCTAGTCCCCTTAGAGACGAGCAGACTATCAGCAAACTGATGGCACACCAACTGATAAAGAGGACCAGGAGGGAACATTGCTGAAAGAAGAGAAGAAAGACAAGGAGGAAAATTATTGATTCCAATAAGAAAAAGTAAGAATAGCATGCTGTGTAAATATAAATACTACTATAATTATTAGTTACAATTACAAAAACACCAATAGGCAATATAGAGTTCCTGTTTAGAAACAATATGAATCAGCTCTGAACAGTAACAAAGAGTATAAGTGAGATGTGTAACTACTGTATATATTGCAAGGGCACAGCTACACAACCCGACCTAATTCATTTTCTGCATTAATGTTCATCATTAGAACTGGTACGACTGGGAGAGATATATACAGAGATATGCCTCAAATGTCAAATCGATTATTGAGAGAACTGGAAGAAATACTAAGATTAGTTTGGTGATATAATAGTTTTTCTTGTTGTCGACAAATCCCATGAAAAGGCCATAATTCAACCAACTATGGATTGATGAGTATTTTCCCTATAGCTCAATGTTCATTTAGAGATAATCAACACACACTTTCCTGATGCAACAAATGTTCCCTGCAGGTTTGTGTATTAATCCACAGCTGAAAATAGTCCCCAAAATAAAAAGCACTATTTACACCTGTTTGAATAATGTATGCTAAAATAATACAGTGCCCAGCTGTTTTAGGAAATTACTGTGCCTTTTTTGAAAAGACATTCACGACCTGTTTTCACTCATCAGTGGGCACAAATGGGCTCGGCGCTGCCACAGACGGCACATGGAGCTCAGAATGTGATGAGAGGCGGACTAACACGTTGTTTGCTTTGGTCTTTTCACGGGGATTTGTTGACATGCTGGAATAACACCACCTGTATCCTTTAAAACGGATTAGCAAAGTTATATAATAAGTCATTGCTTCTCCCCTGTGCTTTGTGTGGGCTCTGCACATTTCTGAAGACGGAGATGAACACAGGGTCGGCTGTGTCAGCCAGGGTCACTGTCCTGTCCAACGTTACTGTGAACCTGTATAGATTTATTGATCCTTCCTCTTTTTGTTTCCGTTTGGTTCACCGGAGCTCTCACTCAAGTTTTATGCCCACTGTGGGTCATAAATATTTCCTAGAGTCAGCAGCAAAGCTCTGGTTTTATTTTTTTTACAGCACCTCTTCCTTTTGTGTGACCGGCCTCTTCCTTTGACTGGATTTGTTTTGTCCCTCTTGTTTCAGCCCTAGCTAATCTTCCTCATCGGCACAGCTCTGGCCCTGCTCTTTCACCCTCCCGCTCCTGGAAAAGACTGTTTGCAGTAAAGATTGCAATCTAACTGCTAATCTTTATGGCTTTCTCCAGGGCAGGGCAGCGCAGAGCATCTCTGGATGATTTTTGCCAGAGATGTAGAAACACTCCGGAGCCTCAGAAGTTCTTTGCGAGCCGAGTTTGAAGTTTTTGTACACATATTCAGGTGCGCCAGCTGTCACTACCGCAGTTGTCAAATGGGGAGCCAAAAGGTGTGTCAGGTTGTATTGGATTAATGATGATGCTCATTACTTATAACTGCTCACACTGTTCCGTTTTCCTCACCGTACGGAGAGCCAATTATTCAAAAAAAGCTGAGGAAGATGTGCGTGTCTGAAAATCATCCCCTTACTCTTCCTCTTTCCCGGCTAGCAAAAGCAACATATATCTGTCATAATGAGGAGCAAGCAGGGCTTTACCACCAAGCTGCCTCTCATCGCAAACATAACACACAAAGAGATTTACTAATGCAGGCTGTTAACACAGCCAGTTTTATACGCGGCCTGGTTTATACAGCAGTACAGCAAGCAGTCCCTGGACAGCATGCATTATACACATCTAATTAAGTCTTCACGTGTCTATAATAAACCACATTATACCTTTGAGGCTAGAGGGCAGGTCAGGAGCTGGTACTGAGTTTGTGCGAGACAGCCAATCGTGCGATTGTGTGCGTGTGTTTTGTGGAATCAAGCCTATGATAGCTATTTAACTTTCACTAATTAACCCAGAATAAATCAGGCCAGCACAGTAAATATTTGTCGCCAGGGAGGGAGTAAGGGGACGGAGACGCTCTCAGTAGTGCCGTCCTGCCCGCCGGATGACGTGAAATGAGGACTGAGTGGTGTGGAGGGGGATGGCACATCTGAGTGAAAGATGCCCAGAGAGGGGGGACAGATTGAGGCGGGGAGACAAAAGAGAGGGAGATGGAAAAAGAGAGAGATAGAGAGCAAGGCTGAGGAGGGCAGCCGGCCAGCTGTTGGTATACTTTGATTGGCCTGTGGAGAGCTGCCTCTGTCTTTTCATGGCACCAGTAAAGTGCCGTGCTCCCAGCGGCAGGTGGCGGCTGCCCATCGCCCTCCTCCCCCACGGGAGAGCGGAGGCAAAGATCACCCGTCGCTGTGCTCTTTTTATATTAAACACCTTCACGGTCTGCGGCACCGTAGCTACCGACGAGAAAACAGAGAGGCATTTCATACGGAATACCTAATCAGCACATAAAAGTCTGGAAAAAAACATTTTTTTTTTTTTTTTTTTTTTTTAATGGTGCAGCCACAGTGTACTTGCTTTTGCTTTCTCTCACATCAAAGGCTTGGGAGACTTGATGCTACAAATCAGAGCCTGCTTCAAACAGCCCACACAGATTTACACAGGTCGCTTCAAGCGGGGCATAAAAGTACGGCATACTTGCCTGTCCTTCACGGAGCCAAGTTTGGCAGTTGGACGGATAAGGGTACAGTAAACCAAGGGAAAAAGCACAGGCCTGTAAGTGCTCTGAGTGCTTTTCCCCAAGCAGCTTGACAGCCAGGTCTCGGTGACCGTGTTTGTGACAATCAGGCTGCCTCACATCGTCGGTTGGTTTAGTTGTTGCCATGGCAACGAGCGGGGTACAGCGGCTCCTGCATAGGTGCCACTATCCGAGTTGATAGTCCTGATGTTTGCTCTTCGCAGTGCCTGAAAACTACATTTCCACATTGCTAGCCACATACGGCAGAGCTAACTCCATTTTTCTATCCGTCTCTGTCTCTATTTTTTTTTTTTTTCACTCTGCCCTCCCTCCTCTGTCTCTCTCCGGAGGGGTGTAATTCAATTCTCTGAATACACTTTAGGGAGGAGGAGTGTGAAGACTCATTTAAGCCTCCCTAACACTTGTGAGTTTTTGCACCAAATGTTACTTTGGCTTTGAGTCTTGCGTTTTTTTCTGTTTTTTTCTGTCTTTGCCCAGTAATTCAAACATTCTGAAGATTATTTTTCCTGGAATCAGAGATTGGACTGGAGCAGCGAAAAGTACAAACTCAGTTTTGAAATTAGCAAAAAGAAATATAAGTTATTGCTGGAACAGTTTGTCAAATTGTCCCATCTGTCCCAAAGAGGTTCGCTTCCATCGATAGTTTTCAATGATAAACAACAAACCTTTGTAGTGTTTTGGCAGCAGCCTAACATCTGTTTACAAATGTGCATAATATAAACCCTGATTTAATGATATTATTATTAAAAAAAATTGAGTGATAGTTGCCATAACAGGCAGTGTGGTTATTATCCAGAGAAAAATGAGTGTGTGGCTCATTCCTTAAACGATTCTTTGTTATTCAAATCCCCTCCATTGTACAACCTCAGCACCATGGAGCTAGAGCAACCAATCAAAAGTTGTCCAGTGAATGACTCAAAGGTGAGACAGACTGATGGGACAAAAGCTTTGAAAGGCATATTGTAACACGGCTGCTCCTCAGAAAGGTTATCTCCCTCGCCTGTCCTTGAGCGCTTTTTCAAAAGAGTCAGCGGACATTTTTCAGAAGTCCATCTCCGTAGATGTACTTTCATATATCTAGCAAGAGGGCAGGCTCGCACCAAATGGCTGTCTGTGTGTAATTAGGATTATGGTCACATTCAAACGGAGTGCTTACTTGGCTCCGCGTTGCGAAGCTGTGGCAGCCTCTCTGCTCGTGGATGTGAGCTGGCAAGAAGGGCAGGATGTGGTGCTGGCAAGAAGGGGCACCGTGTCACCGCCGACCCCTCCGAGGGGGCTTTGCTGTGAGGGGGGAGCGGTGACATGCGTCGCGCTCCACCGAGTCCCGCTCCGACACTGTAATAATACCCAATTATAACCTGGACTAATTGGAATGGCGCTTTGTTTTTTTCTTTCTGTTATTTCAGAAAGCTGACAGCAACAACTCATGGCAGGATCGATGGCGGATTACGAGGCTCATGGAGCTGCATAGAGAGGAGGGCTCAGGCTGAAGCTGCAGCTCTCATTAAAACCCGGCCTGATCTCAGCCAAGCCCTGGGAAAGGAGGGGTGAGAAAGGCAAGGGGGGGGGAGCAGAGGAGGGAAGAACATACAGGGGAGAAAGAAACAGGAAATCTAAGGGAGGAAAAAAAAAAAAAAGTTGACTGTCCCCTATGGACACGGCCTCTGCTGGACTCTTATAAATGGGTATTGTTCCCCGCGAAGCACACAGCGACTGTTTACAGTTCCCCATAAAGGAGGGCTTTATTCCTGCTCAGGGATGCATTGTGACAAGATAATTTGAATAGTAGAGGTCTTACCACAAAGCCATAAACATTTACGGGCAGTTGACATGGAGAATAAAGAATGAGCCGTGTAACCTCTGCGGGACGCCGCCTGACTCCCGATGACACGACCAGCGACTCAGTTGACTACTCCGAGCCTGACTATTGTCATCAACATGCTGCGGGACGAGGCGGGAAAAGAAGGGGAGGTCGGGGGACAGACAGCGAGGGGAATGCAAACAAGTTCATGAACAGAAGCAAAGCAAAAGAAAAGGTAGAGGAGAGTGATAGCTAGAGATGCGATGCAGGTCTTTGATGCCCCCCCCCCCCCTCGTCTTTGATTGGTTCCACAATGAAATGGCGGCGTCTTGTTTTTATGTTTTATCACGGGAGGCGACCGCCAGAGCAGACCCACGGGAGCATCCAGACATGAGGCTGAATTCGATTAGACGGTAATCTGAGATGGACAGGCAGCGGCTCTGCCAGTGTCAGCAAGCCGAAGGGGGGGGGGGGGATCTTCACAAGCAAACTGTTCCCACGACTTTCCATTTCACGCTGTTCAACTCAGTGGCCGCTGAGTCGGTTGTAATCCACGCTGCAAGCGTCGTGTTTCAGGGGTTTGTTTTTAAATCTCGCCACTGTGTGCAGGCGGAAATAATATCAGGTGGCGAGAGAGGACTCATTGAGGAGTCATTAACGAATAACCCACCGAGCTGCACGTGCCTCCTTGGGTGAGGTAGCAAAGCTGAGGACTTGTTCACATTGTGTTGCATTTTCTCTCCCACATCTACACCCAATCTCCCCTGCTTGTCTCCCCTCTTTCTCCCTCTATCTCTCCCCTCTGTCTCTCTACGGAGCTGTTGTTTTCCTCCCCGCCTTGCTTGGCATTCCGTTCATTCTCCAAGATGTTTCCAGCGTAACCAATGATTAACAATTATGCCAGTGCATCTAATTAATGCCGGCTAATTATGAGGTTGAGATGCTGACAGGGGGGGGGGCAGGACGTGAAGATTGCTGCATTAGAAATAATCAGGAGAGAAGAAGAGGTTCTAGGATGAAAAAAAAAAAGAAAAAGACGGAGAGAGAAAGGGAGAAGATTGGGAGTGAGTGTCTTAATTGGCATGCTCAGTTTTTGTCTCGGGACCCGGAGCTTATTACGTAAATATACGCATAACTTGTGCATGAAATTATAGACGGTACACTCACTCATCTAATTTGAAGGCCATGTGGATCACATTGACAAAAAAAAAGAGAAGAAAAACAGGACGTCTGTTTTTTTTTCTTCATCTGTACTGGATGGAATTTATGTTCAAACCACACGAGGTCCCTGGAGTGGCAGGGAAACTCGAGCCGTAATTATGTCCATAAAATGCCCACAGATTTTGAATCTTCAACTAATTTGCAGTTCATTTGTCAGCAACTGGTGAACCAAAGTGGAGAACACAAATACCCTGCAGGAGACACGCACGAGACCTTTGATATATGAGTATAAATCACGTGAACTAATGATTGCACTCTCTTCATTTACCCCCCCCCCCCCACCTTTTAGAATCCTCTGAAGAAGAAGAAGCACACCAACGGACCTCAACCCACTTCCCCACCTCAGGCAATACTTCATCGGGAAAATAGCCAAGAAAAACGACCTCTCTCCGCAGCTCATAATGAGGCTGCATAGAGCGTTCATTAGCATAGTCGGTGTCTGCAGCCCTACAGTATGTCGGAGCTTTATGTCTGATGACGTTTTTATTCCTGCAACCATTCTGTAAGGGCTCCATAATAACGTTCCAAGGAAGAAAACACATCATATATTAAAGGAACATGAATTTTTTTATTTTTATTTGCTTCTGTATTCAAATGAGCACATCTAACAGAGAGCAGAGGAACAGAAGGGTTTGGGGGAATTACCCAGAGAGCAGTAATTATATTCAGAGGAGCCTGTGATTTAGAGTTTGTTGTTTTTGTCTTCCTGTGAGGAGCCGAGGAGGGGGGGCCGAGCAGTGACACGGGTCCTCCCCGGTCTTCCGAAGTGCATTAAACTTAATGATTGACAATGATTGGAACCACGAGGAGCATGCAAATCGCTGGAGTGTGGCGAAGGGGTGGGGGGGTGGGGGCTCGGTTCTGCAGATCTGCTGCTGTCTCTCTGCTTTAACGATCCAACAAAGTTAAGTTTTTTTTTGTTTGTTTGTCATACAAATGCAGCTAGACCGGGACAGTGCATAGACTTGCTCCTCCACCCTGTACTGTGAGGCACCCGGTGATATCTGAGCGGCTGAGCTCAAACGCTGGCCTCATCAAATACAGCCTGGAACAGCCAGGGCCAATAAGCCCGACCACGGTGATGTTTGTCAATATGATGTGGAGCACGGTGAGGGTTATGTTTAGCACTGTCAAAGCAGCTATTTGTGTTTGAGATGTTGGATTCGATAGTGCTTCTACTAGGCGAGCCTCAGCCTGAGTGGATTCCCATCTATTTTCCAAGTCCTCACCCTTTTAGTGTCAAGGTAGGGAGCATTAAGTTGGATGGGAAACTTAAATAGTAAATCAATAGAGCTGCATTTTTCATTCCAGAAGTTGCATCTTAGTCAATATTCCCCGTCATTCATCCTCTCCTCCATCTTTTTACCACCACCATTAGCCCTACATTCATCCCTAACCTTGTTAGCATCAAATGCAAAAAAAATTGCTAAATGATACACAGCTTCCATCAAAGCAGAAAACAGACACGTTTTTTCAGCGCTTGTCAAGATCACGTCTGAAAAATAAAAAATTCAAGGATTGCACTCTGCTTTATTTATTTATTTTCTAAAGCTGTCTTCACTTAAAAGACCATTAAGTTGTAGCGAGCTGTGAATGGTACAAATTTAAATATGAGCAGAAACGCTATTAAACCCTTCCTTTTCATAAATGGCATTTTTGTTAACCGCAGCTTAAGAATGATTTCTTTTTGACTCGTCTGAGCTTTGGGCGTTGAGTTGCCGGCTTCTGACTGCACTAAATGTCCAGTTAATTAGTTTCCAGTGTGCAAGGGTCTCTGCAAATAGGAGGCGTAAAGGAATGTCATCTGAGTCCGCTTTTGGAATCACGCAGCAAAATGCCTTTTGGGGGGAGCCAGAAGTAGTTGTCGGAGGACAATAGATGAAAAATTCCTCTAATATCATTCCTCTTCTAAAGCATTACATTACAGTGTAATAATGTGTGTGTGTGTGTGTGTGTGTGTGTGTGTGTGTGTGTGTGTGTGTGTGTGTGTGTGTGTGTGTGGGGTAGGGGGGGTCTCTTGCAATCCGGCTTCCTGTGAGACAAACATTTTTATCTCAGGCAATAAGTAGCAACGGCTCCTATCATGTAGGTGCAATGCGTTTCATTCATTGTAGGCCTATGTGATGTAATAGGCACACCCAGTGTAGTAAACATCAGAGGGGAATAGCTCACTGAACGCTGCTATGAAAGTCAATAGGGCTGCAATAACGTAAATCAATGGCAGACAACAGCCCAAAGCTTATGCAATGTTCTACTAAATTAGGCATGTAACAATTACAGTGGTGTGCTTTTTTTCTTTCTCTCTCTCTTATGTGTGACCTTTGATTATGATTCTGTCAGTGAGGGGAGGGGGAGGGAGTGCTTCATGCATGGCAGGTGTGATTACCGCAAGTAGTACAAGGTTTCATGAGCCAAGTGTGCTTATGTTTATGAGGGAGTTTTTTTTAAGGGAGTTTGAGAAAGGAGGGAGGGGGGGACTAGTGTTGTGATTACCTGGTGTCATTAAGGGAGGGCCCACCCGAATCATTTCACGGGTGTTTGCTGTTTACAGTCCTCCGTCCTGTCCGGACTTAAACTGCAGCGCCAATTGCACACGCAGCTCATATTCTCCTTCCAAATGTAGCCTGAGGGAGACTGAGGCTATTCTCCCCCCCCCCCAAGCCTTAAATAATGCGGCCTATAACATTTTTCATGTAGTGGCCCTATTTCTTCAAGGCGAGCGTGTTGAATATTTTAATACGCCGACATCTTAAACCTTTTTACAGCACTCTCCCGCCGCAGATCATTTCCCTGGCTCCGGCTAAAAATCTCGCCCCCAAAAAAACAGCAGTGTATCAAAACAAACGGAATCGTCTTTCATTCCTCCGCACGGCGTTTACAAGTGTCGTTGTGGTTACTTTTGAAGAATACACGCAAAATGATGAGCCGGGTGAAGTTTCCTCTGATGGGGGGAACCCTTGGTAATTGACCTTGCTGTCTTGAGCCTAGTCAGCAAGTAATAAAGAACGGTTAAATGTTAAGGCAGGAGCTAAAGCCCTTGAAGGGCTACACGTACGCTGCATTAACAAAATAATGGCCCCGCTTATTACATATTCCGTGTAAAACCAAGGTCACCATTTTCTGTTGTTTAATAGGCATGTGAGGGTGCAAAGCTCTCATTTGAATGAGATTGTGAGTCTGTATATGTTTGCGTGTGTTTGAGACGTGAAAGTGTGTGTGCGTGTGTAGGTGTGTGTGTGTGTGTGTGTGCTCATGGATGCATATCTAAGTGTCTGGGAGGCTTTTCATGCCAGGGAGAAAATGAATATCGAAATAATTACCAGTTGATTAACGATCCGCCTTAACAGGTATATGAGGTTTCTGATTTAACAACGCAGATATATCAGCTCAATGATTAAAACTAAAATTAGAATTGCCTTGACGGTGCACCTGAATGTCTTTTGGGGTTAACAAAGCAGCTTGGTGTCTTGGGTAAAGACTCCGATGAGTCGCAGTCTTTACTGTTTTATTTAAACTATACTTCAACTACAGTATAACCATAAGGATGTCAGGTTGTTTATAATATTCTCATTTAAACAGGCCCTATTATGCTATTTTACGGGTGCATATTTTAATCTCAAGTTACAGTACATGTTTACATGCGTTAATGCTCATAATCCTCCTTGTTTTTCTCATCCTGGCTGTCCTGCAGCACCTTTCTGAAATGCTCCGTTGTAGCACTTGTTCCTCCCTCCAGAAAGCAAAGTCTGCCCTGATTGGTCAGCTAGCCCGCTCTGTTGTGATTGAAATGTCCCGCCCCTTACAAACTGAATTCAGCCCCACATAGTTTTTGTTGTACTGCTTTGGCAAAGTGTTAAAAATGAAATGTAGCCACTATTTCTTTATTTCATCTGCCTTCGGAAGTCCAAACAAAGGACATTTCCCCCCGCAGAGCAGAGCAGAGCAGAGCAGAGCAGAGCAACTTCTAGAAATGATGGCAGAAAAAAACCAAAACTCTTTCTCAGGAGCTCCGTCTCTCTCTTTTGTTGTTTGAGGGCCAAACTAGCCTGAAGGAGTTTTACGTCCCTTCTGTAACATTATGACCTCATAATGTTAAGGAAGGAGAGAATTCAATCGAGCCGTTTCAGGCAGCTCAGGAGCTTCTGAAGGGGAAGGGAAAATCCTTTTAGGCGTGGACTTCAGGTTTTACACTCTACAGACCTTTTACATGTAAAAACATATAAATAACACACTGAAGGAGAGGGAAGAAGTGGAAAAGCATAATAGGGCCACTTTAAAACTCGTCTTGCAAACACAAATAAATGTGCCAGACAAAGCTTTGCATTTAGATTCCAAATCAAATTGTTTCAAATGGAGCAATTTGAGCTCTCAGAATCCAGCTGTCATAAACTCCTCAGCGAGTCCCTTTGGCCCGCCGCAACAGAGAGGGAGCACGTGATTGGCCTAATTGAGATGACATTTCCCCGTTACCATAGTGAAGGTCAACTCGGAGTCAGTGTGAGTAGGCGCTGTTGTCGCTGCCTCATTTCCATGTTCCTACTGTACAAACATCCACCTGAAGCGACTAAAACCGCGTTGGCCTGCCCTCCTACGTCCTGCTTGGATTAGCATCTATTAAAGCCCAGCACCGAGACAGCACTCCAAAAGGGCTGACGGACACACCTCCGCTACCCGCAAGTGTGGACGCGGCCGGTGACCATAGGGGCGAGCGTGAGAGGCGGGATCCTTCGGGGAAATACATGGAAACCTGCACTGACACGGCAAAGTGTTTTTTCTTTATGTTTGCAGCAATCTCCCAGAACAGGAGGGATACAGATGATAAGCTGGAATCAGTAAACACAGATTTTAACTGCTCCAGTCAGGGTGGTAGCAACACCGGTTGCATACAAATAATTCAAGACCAGTGGTTTGTTAAAGGCTTGGTTCAGACAAATTACTTACAATCCAAGGGGCTTCTGCCACTGCCAGAATACAAATATAACGACTTTTGACAAACAGCAACAGGTGTAGTTATTTCATAATAAAACTGTCTAGTGAGAGTTCCTGGGTTATTGTAGAGAAATGTTGCTAATAACATATCAAAGTGTAATAAAAAAAATAATACATTAATGTTCATCTTGCAGTTTTACTCACAGTGCTTGCTATTACTATTTGTGCTGTCAGTGATAATAAGTGTAATTTTGTTCAAAGTGATGCTTTGAACAAAGCAATGAAGTTAATATTCATCTCCACTGTATTGGATTTGTGGTTGAAATCCATGAGAAGGATATCTTAAAGGCATAGTTTGACATTAAAGGAAAAACGCTTGGTCACAATTCTTATGCGAGTTGGTTGAAAAGATTGATACCACCCTCATATCTGTCTAGTGTGTATTGTGTGTGAAGCTACGGTCAAGGCTATCTTAGTTTAGCATAAAGACTGGAAGGAAGGGGGAACATCCAACATATTTAAGGTTTTAAATAATCTGCCTCCCAGCACCGGCAAAGCTCACTTATCAACATGTTGTATCTCGTTTCTTTAATCCCTACCAGACGAAAAGTAAAAATGACAAGTTGTGGAGAGAAGTTACTTGCTCTAATTCTTTATTGGTAATTTACGGTTACGGCAACCAGCATCTTAAACTGTTATTTATGTAGCTTTGAAGTGCTGGTAGGCTTATTTTGTATCTTTGGACAGAGCTGAGCTAGCCGTTCCCCCTGCTTTCAGTTGTTATGCTAAACTGAGCTAATGTATATGCCTGCTGGCTCCAACTTCATATTAAACAAACTATTAACTTGAAAGCAGAATGCAACATTGACTTTGAAACCCAGTATTATGGTTCACTAGCCAGGTAAAGGTTTGATTCCCCCATTACCTAAACATATTCTATGTCCACCCCTTGTGGTAACTAGCCATACAGATTATTCTGGTTTTATGAAGCCCACTATGGGTTTTCAAACTCCTATCGCATACCAGTACAGCAAGCTGCCACACCACTACATTGAAGGAGAATGTGATGTCATATGGTGCTCATAGTATTGATTTTTTTTTTTGTTGCAGAAACAGCATGACTAATCAGACACAGCATTATCCACAGTATTTCTGGACTGCAATCTGGAAAGAGATATCATGTTTTTCCGTGCTTGGCTTGTTTTGGGCTTTCTCAAAACACTTTTTATTGCCTGTTTTATACTGCCCTTGGCTGCCTGGTGATTCCTCACTCACTACTCTTTACTACTCCGGTAGGGGCCACTAATGACCCCCAGCTGCTGCTCTTCGGCCAGGGACACTGTGGGGGGGGGGGGGGGGACCATGGACTGTGTGTCTAATAGGAAAACAGTTTGCTCGATTTTATTGTTTTTTAGGCGTGTTTTGGTGTGTTTGGCTAGCAGCTAACAGCTAACGGACCACAAACACACAGCTGAGTGCATCGCCGAATCTCAGCTGCTGCTCTTCGGCCAAAGACACAGTTATTCTCTCCCTTTTTACTGGGCATCAACCTCACGTTAGTACACGTATTTCAAATCGGGTCAAGCCGCTGTTAGGCCAGTGAGACGGAGCTGAGACGCACAGACATCTGCAGAAATCCAAATGAGAGGGATTCTGTTGTGTGAGGTGTGCAAGTGAAAAACATGTCTGACACGTGCAGTCTATACTCAATTAGCCAATTGTGGGTTGTGTTCATTTAATCACACAATACTACCTGGCGTGATCTGCACTCTACTGAGCCACTGAGCCATTTCTGTTGTTCATCCTGAAAAACAAACAGCCACATGACGATGATTTGACAAATAATGCGTTTCAAGAAAACTCTTGTTGTCTCATCAACTGCGTATTGTTTTTCCCTGCCTGTCAGCCACACCCCCGTTTGACACAGTGTTTGTCCCCGCAATTCAGTGTTGTCTTCATTCTGCGTCTCATTGACGAGTTGCAATCAATAGAAAACAATTCAATTTACAAGTCTGTCAAAACAAAACTGAGTTGAAAAAAATAATAATTTAGTCTCAGTCATTGTTTGCTTTGTCCAATTATAACTGATTCTCTACCTGTCATGGTGTCTTCACTTCCACTTCTATTTCCCATACACACACACACACACACGGATCGTTACAGTGGTTCTTCATTCATTATTTCGTGGGCAAAGCAGGGTTCGGCCCGGAGGACCGCCAGCCGGTCTCGTGTGAGAGGCGTTTCACAGCACATCCTGCAAAGACAAAATTACAGCGATGCATTCAGGTGTCCCCTCAGCCATTCGTTCAGAGTGGTTCTGGGGGCTGAAGGGGGAGGCAAAGTGGATGTGACAGGCTTAGATTAAATGCCAGGGATGGGGCGTTTCTCACACACACTGGAGCCTCCTGGACAGCAGCCTAATTAGGCACTTCCATGCTCTGCCATCAGCTCTTCCAACAAAATGCTCCCTCCAAAAACACATTTGTTAATGGAAAAAAATGGAACACTGCAACACAGTGCGGAGAGACACTGATAATAGGCCCATCAGCTCTTTGAAATTCATTAATAGCAGATTGATTTAGCAATTTTTCGCTTTTCTTAATTGTGGTTTAATGGCACTGTTGTTGTATTATCTTCTTTCATCTTCACATGCCTTCAGAATGCTGGTAAGCAAATTATCAGATGGTCTGTGGCACCCTGCGACATCAAACGCTAGGCATTTCTTTTTGCCATCAGCTCCCATATTTCTGTAAGAGCTTGTCAGTCTGTATCGCTGAGAGAAGGTCAGGTGTTCTTCTCAGGCATAACAAACGCAGATACCGTCTCCTTCTCAGATAAAGTGTTCCTCGTGGATATTATCTCGTCGAGCATAGGGAAGAATCCTCTCCCTCATACTGTATCTGCTTCCGTTCATGTGCCTCGGCGCAGACATGCTGGACAGGAGATAAATCTGATTACGGAGTGCGTGGGGTAATGTTCAATAATAAAAAGTATTATTTGCCAAGATCAATGTGTGTCACCACAGCGATAAAGTACAATGAACGGAAAGTGCTGGAAGCCCGCAGTAAATCGTGATGCGTTGTGATATTGAACACATTGTGACAACATACTGCTCACAAGGGCTGTAAAACATCTTCCAACAGGCTGTTGAACATCCGCCCCGCTACATTCTTACACACCAGGACTGCCATACATCAAGGCCGGGCCACAGCATGCGATGGCTAAGTGTGTGAGGGATTACATGGCAAGAAGTGAAATAGGACAGCACTACATATTCATCAGGGGGAGAATGGGTCTGAGTGTGTGTGAAAATGAACGACACGCCGCCTGCGCCGATGTACAGTAAGTGTTTGTGTGCGACAGGAGGATGGAGGGCTCGATCAATCACCCAATTAAAGCCTCGTGTGACAGCGACATGAGTCTGTATGACTGATGGATGGGTCGAATCTTCTTAAGTCTGAGGCTTTGAGATTACTCTGGCTTGGTGACATTCACCTTAACAATCAACAAAAACCCAGATCACGTCGAGTGCGACCGACACGAGCTGAGAAAAACTTTTACAGCACACCGTCTACCTCGCGTCGCCCTGGACCGCGCACGCCGCACCGCCCTCAAAGCTCATGCTGTCGGGAGGCTCGGGGTATTTAAGAATGTTATCTCTAATGCACAGATGTCTTAAAGGTCCCGGCGGAATAGGTCTGCAATTTTCCCTCCTAATTAAAAATTAATTAAATCGGCCAGGCATAAAGCTGAAGGCCGCAGCATCCGCCACTGGAAACGCAATCATTTATTTAACTCAATTACAGGAAGCCACAGCAGGCTCCTCCGCCGCCGATGTCACCTGGAGAGTCGGGGCCAGAGCGCCTGACCGAACTGACACACTCCATGCAACTTCCCCCCCCCCTCATTTTGATGAATCAGCGAGAACACTGCAGCCAGATTCCTCCTTGTGATGCCGCGTGCATCACAGCCCCCTGTTGTGATTAATAGATACATAGTCATAGAGATATCCTTTGTCACCTGCTTTCCCTCCCTCATCCCTGGGGGCTGATTTGGGCAGATTGATCAGAGATTCAGACACGGGATCAATAAGGCTTTCACCTCTCCCTTGGCAAGAGCAAGGGGCTCAGTGATGGCCCACTATGCTGTCCAATTATTCAGTAATGGAACACTGGAACCCACCCAAGACTATTAACACACTGGACACCGGGGACAGCAAGCTCCACCGCTAATTGTTGGGTTATATTGTAAACTGTGACTACGATGCACTGCCCTAATTCCCCTCTTTTTTTGTTTCCTTAGTGCTAACT
Organism: Anoplopoma fimbria; assembly: GCF_027596085.1. Taxonomy (NCBI): domain Eukaryota; kingdom Metazoa; phylum Chordata; class Actinopteri; order Perciformes; family Anoplopomatidae; genus Anoplopoma; species Anoplopoma fimbria. The sequence goes on along the minus strand of NC_072452.1, from coordinate 7,179,139 downwards.
CAAAAGTGCCACGAAGGCACTTTTCCATTACACCTGACTATTCCTGGAGTGCAGACACAGTGGCTGCACCGTGCCCGGTGTCCGCACGCAGCAGTCGTGACCCTCGAAGCCCAGTCGTCTACAATATTGACAGACAGGGAAGTTAAGCTTACAATGGGCTTACACTAATTGTAATTTGCTTTGGATGCAAATACGTGTGGAAAATGTGAATGAACTCTGGTTTAAACCGTCCATTAATTAAAGTCAACATGTACAAGTCCGTGGGTAAATTCAGTTTAAGCTCCGTCTCTCTCTACGAAGCCTTGGTATAAAAATGGACACAGATGTGCAGTGTCTCACACAGTTTGACCTCACTCTCCGAGTTTGCGAATGTCATTACCGAAAGGAAACAGAGGATATCTAGTTAATCTTTCACTCCGCGTGTGTTCCCGCTTTTAATGTTTACAACCCTCGAGGATGGCAGAATTTCTGCTTCGCCACAGACTGGTGTGTGAACGTTCTAGAAATCAAACGCAACTCTGCACAAACAAAGACATGTACATCACGGCTCCTGGCGACATCGAGCGTGCCGCATTATGATGGTAAGAAGCCTCGGACTCAACGCATCATCCGGGCGTTTCACTGCTCATTGGTTTGTTTGATTATTAATTTGCCTGAAGTGAATTCATGGTTTTTTTAGACATACATTTGTATGTATGAATTAGTTCTGCTACATCGGGGACCCAGTGAGATGACAGTAATCACAGCTCTAAGTGTGATGTGCTACGCCCTTTCTGATTATGAGCAAATCACATTATTCTGTTCTGGTGATTAACACTGTTTACAGATCCCCCCCCCCCACCCCCTCCCCCTCTCTCTGCTTTCAGAGTGAAACTGCGCTGGAGATAACAACCAAAGACCACCTTCTACTACACTTTGGTAGAACTTACTCATCTGATCTTTGAGGCACAGCTCAAACCTCCAACAGATACGGTGCTGTTATATATTCCCAGTACTGTAATGCAATATGTTGGGGCTTTGTAGAAGAGAAAAGCGGTGCTCCGCTGGGAATCGCAGCGTTTGGTTGTTTCAGTACCCGGCGTTACAGAGCTCACGATGATGTACACCAGCCCCAGACGGATACTGGTGTGTGATGTATGTGCCTGCAGATATGCCTTTGGTTGCCTGCAAAGCAGTCTCTGTGGTTCAGGGACCTCAGGTGCTCTGTGCTCCGTGAGTTTTCTGCTACATATCATCAGGGCAGAGCTGAATTCAGACTGAATCGACTGCTGTTCTGTGTCTGAATGTGTCTGTACACAGGAGAACATTGGAGGGAGTGTTCAGAAAAAGTGTTGTTGAACATTCAGAAATGTTGCTGCCTTTTTATGATCTGTGTGTATTTACTGTATGTATTTGTCTGTCTTTCTGTCCAACCTGTAAAGGAACACACAAATAAAAATGTATTTCATAAGATTTATTATAACATAGATGCTGGTGCCACCTACCTTTATCCTTTATTCAGCACGTATAATGAAACAAGAAAAATAAAGTCATGGCAAACAGTCATGCTATGCTATTTCTGTTGTCTTGCCAAGTGATTCAGCGTTTGTTTCATAACCTGTTTTGTTTTTTTTCCAATGAAGCTACACACAGCGAATATGTTATGTTGTGCCATCATTGATATCGACCGGTTTCACCACCTTGCTTTAAGAATGAATCAGCGATGACATCACCAGTGTGTCACACACACTAAGGCGGGCCCTCGTAGGTTTCAGAAAATCAAAGTGTGCATGTCGCCGTAGTCTTATCTTTGCTTTCTTCTTAAGTCGCCCTCCCAATTGTTAATTAAAAGTGGATGAGGAATGTGGTTAGTGCTTTTCTTTCCTAGGGACTGCTCGTCCAATCAACCAACCATCGATAAGGAAATACAGATGGGTGACAAATTGAAGGCAAAAGCATCATTAAGTGTCTATGGCTTAGATTCTCCGAACTCTGCTGTAGAAAATACACTTCATGAATGCATTACCTCACTTTGTGTTTTAATAATGCAATGTCACTCCACAATCTCCCATAGGTGAAGAGTGGTGGAGAGTAACTATATACATTATCATTTTAAATACTTAATTTCAGAGACAAATACTGTACTTTTAACTCCACTACTCTTATGTTGAAGCCATAGTTATGTGTCACTATGTAGATTAAGATTTTTCATCAAATTTGATCAGTTTACAAATTGTGATTTTGTGTAATAGATTAAAATATCTTTATATAATTGAAATAAGCTCAATCCCGGCCAGCTACAGTGTTAACTGCTGCTCAGCATTTAACAACCATAATGTATCAGTTTTAATAATCCCATGAGATGTGTGACACTAACACTCCGAATCTCACCCCTTTGCATACTACATTTTGAAACTAAATACATGTTTCTAGTAATACCTCAGTCATTTTATCAACAGTTTTTTGGCCACTTGGGGACAGCGGAAACAAGCTGTTCACACAACACTGCCAAATTGTCACCTTTTAAGTTAATGGGGCAAACTGTGAGCAAACAGTTGAGTATTTACACACCCGCCAAGTACAGAGCAAATTTAATGTTCATTTATCTCTTTTGTGTCATGCTTTTGTTTTTTGTTTATTTTGTTTCCTGTGTTTGTTTGATTTCCTGTCTTTGTGGTTTTTTCCCCTCCTTGTTCTGTCAGATCACCTGTGTTGTGTTAGTCTCGTCTTTCTCTGCTCCCTTTTGTGTCTTCAACCAATCAGCTTTCAGCTGTCCATTTGTCTGTTGGTTGTTGGCTTGTCTACGATGGTTTGTATTTATCCCTGTGTACCTGATTTTGTTTTATTCGTCATTTTGCTCAATTCTCGGCTTTGGATTTTGCACTCTTGGATTTCGGTAGTTTTAGAACTTTTTGCTTCATTGTTTCACCTGTGGATATTCTGAATGCTTTTGGACTCAACAGCCTCACCTCCAATGTACATTTTGTGTGTTTTCTTTATAAAACATCACCTTTAATCATCAACGTACTTCTTTTTTCCCTTCCTGCAGCTATTATACAAACAAGACAGTTTATGTCACCCTGACAAACGCAAGTCCAATTGTGATTCTCCTTTTTAGCTCGGTTTTGGTCTTCACCAGCCAAAAACATCTGGCTCTGTAGCTGCTAAATGCTCCGCTGCTGTTGGTTGGTGTACAGTCGGTGAGTTTATCTGAGCTTCCTACTAAAAATAGCTGCCAGCTGCTGCTCCAAACGACGCTAATAACAGTGGTGAGATAAAAACATTAAAGTTGCCGGCTGTAACGATGGGCTAAGAGATGCTAAAACACTCTGCAGAGCCTAGGGGAAGAGCAGTTAAAGGTCTGTGAGGGCTTCTCACTATGAGCGACACCTTTTACAAAGGCTATACAAATAGCCTTTGGTCTGTGAAGGTCTGTGAGGGCTTCTCACTATAAGCGACACCTTTTACAAAGGCTATACATAATACAAAGTAATTTGATCCATTGTTACAATAAAAAATATTGAGTACAGCAGCTTTAGGTCTAGTTTTGAAGCTTTAAATGGTATAGCACGGTTCCTACATTATGGTGGTGCTACGTTTACTTTGAGGTAAAGTTAAAGCTTAATATCTCAAACTAAAGTGTAGATATTCAATAGGCCTTTTTCACCGCAGACATTTTCACTTGTAAAAGTAGGAAAAGCATTGGTGTCACTAATTACTTCAATGGTGGTTCTTTTCAAGTAACCCAGTAAGTATCAGGACCAGGACCCTGAAAGAGGCCAATTACTTAATTGTATCATGCATTACACCTGAAAAGGAAACATCCTTATTTTTGCATGCCCCCAATCTTTAATTATTTTGCTGGGTGAAGCTGTGCACTGAGCAATTTGACATTGACATACATTCAATAGATGAATCTCATTATTCGTCTGTTGATGTGTAGTTCACATTAAGGCTGTTCAAGTTTAAAAGGTGATCTAACAAAAAATAAAATGTGCAAATTATGCATATTTTAAATGTGTGATGTTTTTAAATGGTCTAAAAGTGTGCTATACAAAGCCTATACATTCTGGTTTATATCAAAACCAGAGCATAGAGGCAATACTGAAAAAGTATTTTGCTCAGTGGGATATTGAACATCTCTGCAGTTGTTGGTTAAATGCAGGTTAACATAAAAAAAAAAACTACTAACAATCAGGGATTGTAAACCAATAAATTTAGCTTTAAGGTTTTTATAATCCAACACCACTTTAAGAACAAAACAAACCAAAATTAAGATTTTACCTGTGGTCAAATATGACACATTTTGGGGGATTTAAGCAAATTCACATTTAGATTAAAAGAGCGATCTTTCTTCTCATGGGATGAGCTTTCTAAATGTTGGCTCGCCCACACCTGATAACAAACTGTAATTTCATGACTTTTGGCTAAAGGCAAAGTCATGAGATCGAGCGGAGACTGGGATCCCAGCAGCATTGTTTGTCATCATTGCCCTTTGAGTCTCATTGGTTCATAAGTTTATTGCCGGGGGCCTTGTATTGTGTAACGGTGTGGCTTTTCTTTTCTTTTTCTTTTCTTTTTTTAATCGATGAATAATTACATCTGCCTATTATGATGGGCTGTGAGCTCTTCAAGCCCAGCTGTACATGTAGGAAATTGGTTTCAGAAATTACTTTTTGTATTTCTGTAAATGTCATTTCTCTCCTATTTAAAGTTTCAGCCATTTCTGGGAAGTAATATTCAAACAAAATGCTGTTTTTTAAATCTTGCACATTTGCTTTATTGTAGTCCTCTTGCTTACCGCACACAATGAAATCTCTGTATGTGTGTGTGGATTGTGAGTGGCTCTTTTTTAAAAAGCTCATCCAAGGCCAACACTATATGAAACAAAACTGAAATCTCTATGCAGCTTCGGTGTGAGATGTTTAACAGCTGAATCTGTCTTTTCCTTCGCCACTGAATGTTTCCGCGGTGTGATACAGTAATTGTAAAGGTATCAGGTGCTGAATCCAGAGGAAAGGTCAGATGGTGAATTAATAAAAACACGCCACAGTCACTCTTGGCTTTAATAATGTCACTGTCTTAATTAACTCGCCCATCACACGTCAGGCAGAAAATCTGTCTCCACTCAGAAAAAAATATCTGTGAAGCAGTTCAGCAAGGTTAAATTAAAGTGACAGACCGAGTTTACAGTACGGGCGAGCGTGTGTCACAGCCTTGCGTTGTAGGCTTTCATTACACTGACATGTGGTGTGTGAAAGTGTTAATGGAGAAGTGTTTCACACCTTGCCAACCGTTGCCCCGTCACAGATCTGCAGCGCTCCGTGATCGTTGGTGCCATCTGGACCAGCCTGGTGGTTTCTGCATTGAGGAATGATATTTAAATCCAATCCACGGCATTATTGATCAATATGTTTTGAAGTTGCCATCCACACACACATACAGTATATGTGTGGATGCAACTCAATCCCCTAGACTTGCAGGCTGGACATGCCCCTTCACCTCTTGTTCCCATCAAACTTGGCATAAGGCTGCAGGGTTTTTTGTACCACACATATTTTCGGTTGAGAGGATACAGAGCGCTCCATAAATAAAAAACACCACCTCTGCCATTCTTAATATGACACCCATAATACATGCATTTACTTAACTTACTTAAAGCTCCCAAAAACTTTTTTAATTTTTTTAATTTAAACGTTAAAGGCGCACTTTAACCTGAAGTTGAGTGTTTTGGGCTAATATTTGTGATTATTTCAGATTTCATTGGATTGCTCAGAAGTGGGCGTGGCTTTTGGTGATGAACACATCTGTTGACCTTTACCCACACATTCCTCGCACACGTTAGTTCATGTCACGTGACCCATGACACCACTCTGCTAGCTACTGCAACCCCCCCTACCCCCGAGCTAACGATCAAGTGCTACTTTATACTGTAGGTGGAATTAGCCTCAAATCACATTTTACTGGATTGATTTACACCTGTACTCCTGAGTTGAAGATGAGTCATCAAACCTATTTCAACATTTGACAAGAATAGAAAAGAGAGGCTTTTTAATATAAAAGGCTCAGAAAAGGTTTTTCACATAATTCAAAAAGGCCTTTCTCTTCTCACTGTGTCTTTAGAGGATGGGTTTAGTCTGTCTTAAAACAAAAGTCAGGTGCCCGTGTGGACGTTGTTACAGGCTGTAATCATTCCTCCTGTTCTTAATGACCATTAAGGGATTCCCTTTAATGCGCTTCCGACCTAAGTGATGGGGAAACAAATCTGCGGTCCATGTTCTGTGCAAGAATGCGTTCTAAAGGTTAACTGAAGATAATTTGAGTCTGCAGCAGCCTGAGTTTATTATATTAAGTTCGTATTTTCCAAAGTTATAGTCTCTTTAATACAAAATTCTCTCTCTGTGTTATGATCCCTCTACAGCAGCTCAACAAGGAAATGCCGTCCAGGGACACGCAGAGTGTGTAACTTTGAAACATATCAGGCGGATTTTTATGAGCTTCAGATAAAGTTTGGAATTTGTCCCCCAACACTTGTATTGAAAACCCTTTATGAAGGGATCTCATAATGTTTATTATGAACATGAGGAATGATTGCAGCTAAACCTTTACAACTGTTCATATACGCACAGACCTGAAAAATTGTATACCTATCATTTAAATATTTCTACATATCATTAGAGTGAAAATTTACAGTTGGTGTTAATGGAAAATGTAGTCCACCGAAGCAATAAATCCCGCAGTGATAACATGTACCAGGATGCATTGCGCGCAAGCTTCTGCGTTGCCTCCCTAGCCTTTAAAGTTAGCTACTTTGTTAGCATAAACATACTGTTGGCGACAAAAGTACTCACACAATGGTCAACTGCCCTCTCAGCCCTGCTGGTCGTGGTTGTCTTTTCAGGTTTATCTTTCATGCATAGTAACACGCACACAGGCGGGGTCAGCGGCAGCATCCAACAAAAACTACATGCTGAAAGTCATGACAGCAGAATGATTCAGTTTCTGCCGGCGTCCAATGACAATTTCAGCAAAGGCACCAACAGTCAGTCTTTGCAGCTCAGGATACGGAGGGTCCCTGCAGCCCCGGCCTCCACCTGTCTCAAATAAATACAGCCGTCAAAACTCTGTAAAATGTATCCTCGTCCATAACATCCACTGCATTCGTGTTTTGGGATGCCATTTTTTTGCTTTAAACGTAACTAGTTTGCAACACATGCAAAGGGAAAAGGGGGTTCCAATTTGGAGCGGCCTCTCCAGGCTGAAACGGTTTGTACTTCTTCTGTACACAAAGTATGTCACTGTCACGTCACTGGTTTATGGAAGAACAGACGATTTTGCAGCTGCGCCCCAGAGACAAGGAGAACATCAGTAACAGCTGCAGGCGTTTTTCACTCTAACTTGGATAGGTAAAGATTTTCTTTTCTTGCTTTCCCCTTTTAAATATTCATTAGTACCAGTCAAATTTAAAGTGTGTTTATTTAAAAAACCCTGTGGGAGTGGTTTGATCAGATTTGTTTGGCAGTGGCCTGGCAACATCGTGGCAAACAACCCAATAAATGTCTGTCAGGGTCTGATTCAAATAATGCCAAATTCTGATTGGTGCACAGAGATGCCTGACATCACACCTTTCCAACTAAGTCCACCAACCAGAGATAAGAGCAGAGTCAGATACAGACATCTCTCAATTTGAAATAACCTAATCGGTTCTAGCTTTTGGCAGAAAAGAATGTTCTCTTAAAGGACTCTATCACTCAGACTGAGAGCTGACAGAGAAAATAGGTTTTAAATTAGGTAGTACAACTGTTTTGGCTCGTGGCCTAGTTTGTCAAAGGGATGAAACCATTTGAATGGAGCCATGCTAATTTTGAAAGTGTTTATCTTTCATATAATAATATCGAGAAATTTGAATAGAAAGAGTAAAAACTGTCTCTTTGCTTTGTAAGGAGCAGGAACATGATCATTCAGAGCCGGATTGATAGGTCACACTATTGTTGTTCTCTAACCCATCCACGTACTGCAGACTGCCTCAGAGTAATTTGGAGCCAAGGGCAGTCACAGCTGAATTCCCATTGTGATACATTGAAATACAAAAAGGGTGCAAAAGGAACTTATCAAGAGTCTGGTTATATTTATGGCTTACAGGCCAGGAGACCAAAGCATAGCTAGAATTTTATGAAGCTACATAAATTGGGACTTTTTGGTCAATACATTATTAATCTGCTTAATTTACTGTGATCCCTTGCGAAGAAGATCCAAGAACAAATTGCAGTTTGAATGAAATAAAGCTTCTTTCGAGAACCAATGGCTCATCTGATATCAGTGAAAAATGGCATTTACATTCAAATTTGCAGTTCTAAAACAGAACAACCCTTTCTCGCTCAAAACACGACAAATACCTCAGCCTGGGCAGTTCAACTGACGTTTACCTGGGTTAAAGTATGAGTAACGGGCAGATATCGGCCATATCACTGACACGTCCAAATCTGACGCTAGAGGGGTACATACAAGCATCATAGTTTAGTGCATCTTACATAGCTGCTTTATTTGACGCATTTATGTGAGAACAAACCAGAGGTTGCCGCACCTCTGGTTTGTTAGGATTGTTGTTCTAATGGCCATCAGGGAGCGACTCCTCTGGTTGCAAGAAGAAGTCTAAACATATAGAAGTCTATGAGAAAATGACCCTACCTATCACTTGATTAATTACCTCAGTGACCATTTAAACGTGAATTTATGGTCTCAATTGCTAGTTTTCAGTCGTATCAATACAGCGTGATTTTTATTTAGTAAATGATGGTCCCATTTAGATTAAAAAAGACAATACTTTAGGGTGGCTTTCTTGGGATTAAAAGGTTGCTACCACGTTGTTGTTCGGTTATTGTTTTCGTCTTACAACTTCAACCCTGTCACAGTGTGATTTCAGCTCATGAAAGTTAACTGTAACCTTTTTGGTGTCCTACAAATGACTTATTCAGAGTTCAGTTGTATTTGGCTCCACCCTCTTGTGTCACTGCTGGTTGCAAAAAGCCAAGATGGTGACGACCAAACTGTAGTTCATAAACCAATAGGTGACGTCACTGTGACTACGTCCACTTCTTAAACAGTGTGAGATGTGCGAGAATGTGTTGACCTTAACCTCACAGCTACGACACATTTTTTCAGGAGGAGGATAACATTACCCATAAGATTATTTATTTTATATTCACAGCTTTAAATCTTGACATTTTAAGAACGTTTTGCAATCAAGCCTTGGAGTGTATATATGTTATTTTAACTGTCATCACATATCATGTCTATAGAGTAATATCTAACTTATTGAGTTTTTTATCATCTCATTGTATCCTTACCTCTGGTCTATATTTGTAAAATGTGCTCCCAAAATGACTTGAAAACAATTATGTAAAGCATTTAAATAATGTGAGACTGGGCTGCACACAAAAGATATGATTCTTAACTTCCTCCAGCTTATATAGGAATGCTCACAATGAAAGAAGTATGCAGTGTGAAGTCAAAGCAGGGAGCCACAGGTTAAATTGTGGAGCCACATGTACTTTATTACTTTATCCTGATCCCATATAAAACACCAAGAGTATACATCAATTGCTACCTTCTAGTGTTCATAATGTATGGTTTTATGGATGATAAATAGTCTAGTGGTTTGAACCGAGATGAAATCGTAGACTGACAGGCGTCAATCAAACTGAGAATTTCACAAACGGAAAGTTAAATGTTTTTTCCAAGTAGCTACTCACTTCAAAAAGGGCAGCCAGTGATTTGAAATGTCACCTCCATAAAGTCGGGGTACTGGTGAGAGACAGATTAAAAAAAAAAAAAAAAAACGTGAAAAAAAAAAGAAAACGTGAAAAATGAAGCAGCAAACGCTCAGATAACCCGTCCTTTAGCCCCATAACACAACTCAGTAGCGTCTTTCATCAGCCCCTTCCTTTGCCTAAATGCCCAGAAGTACTGTAAAAAAAGAAGGAGGGAGAGAAGAGGAGAGAGGAGCTCAGCGTATCCTAGGTATTCCCCGGGAAAGTGGTGAGTGTGTAATCTTAAATCTCAAAGCCAAGCCGGGACAACCCTGATGACATCACAAGGGTTATTTATTTAAAACGTGGAATTCTTCCTCCAGAGCCACAGAAGGCATTATTGGACTGTTTTCAGAATTACTCCTAATGACAAGATGTGTGAAATTGGTGAAGTGTTGTCTGGGATCCTCTTGAAGCTGTACCACAATCCACAAATTGTTTTAAATTTTTTCCAGCTGCAGACTGCTCCCCCATGCCATTTGTGCATTGCATTGTGGGATAACGGTGTCGTCAACAGCACCCTCGAATACAAGTGAATTTCGTATGCACGCTGTTATCTTTGAGTGTGCTTAATTTCACCACTTTTCAAGTGGGAATGCTCTGCATACTGAAAACCAGTTGCAATTAGTATGTAGTATATAGGACTGGGTTTGCAGCATGTGGCTGGATGTATTTCTGTTGGATTTCAGCACCATGGACAGAGCTCTCAGAGTCGTGCTTTGCTCCTGATGGGTGAATTCATGTTGCCTCCACACCCAGAGAGAGAACAGGGCTTAGCGCCACCACAGCGCCCCTGGAGCAGGTGGGGGATTGAGTAAAATGCTCAAGGACACTTAAGCAAAGGTAAATGCTGGCTCGTCACTGGAGCCTGAGCTCAGGCACTCTGGTTAAAAGAATGTTTTTTTCTTTACTCAATATGCGATGGCTGCTTTACGAGGTCACGTAGAAACAGGGGGAAAATTGGCTGTGGAATTACTGTATTTGTTGTAAGATAGATTCAAATCTACAGTATTAACGGAGCTCGCTTGATGTGTGTCTCCGGGACGCCCCAAGGACAGCACCCCTCTGACCAGTAATACCATTAATATGTTTTATCTTCTGTGTGCTCTCGTGTAATTACCCTTCTCCTCGAAGGCAAAACCTCCCGACTTGGCAACAACCCCCTCTGTGCTTCTCCTCCCTTGATTCAAACGCACCGAGACACACGCATTCACAAATAAAGACCCCCCTTTTTAACTGCTGGGATCCTGCCAGCCCCGTGTTTGTGTTGCTGCTGATAATGTGCCACCAGTATATTGTGGAGCCACCCACCACCGGCTTCTCTGAGGGGGAATAGCTGTGCCAGCGTACACACACACACACCACGGGCACCGGTTCAACACACACATGTGGGATATCACATGCAACTGAAACCTTGTGTGCATGCAGGTACATCGACAAGCGCACCCCCTTGGGATGCTGAAGATATGAATGTTGACACGCTCCCTTGCATGATGCGCGCACACACATACTCATGAGCACCTGTTGAGAGAACAAAAAACAAGAGAAGAGAAAGGAGAGTAAACATGCAGCTGGAATACGTTGCCAGATGGACGTTGCAGCATCGCTCACTTGTGCGTGCCGACCCTAATCTCCCATTCAGATTTTACATTCATGTCTAATTAGGAATAGCTCTTTCTGTAGACTCATTATCAGTGTTTGACCTTTCGCCTGGGCTGTTTGAGAAGCTGAGCAGCAGCCGACGGGCGGACGGTGATAATAGCTTGTCATTTAGCTCAACACATGCTGATTAAATAAGATAGGGCCAGCCCGTTTGTTCCCAAAAGGGCTGGGTCAATATGGGGCGCCTAAATGTAAAGTTTCCACGAGCGGGGAACAAGAACAAGGAGACACAGCAAGATCAAACAGTCCCTTTGCTTATTGGGACTTTTTTTATCCCCCTTTCAAAATTTTACCCAGTCCCCTTTATGCAAAGTCTCATTGGCATGAATTAATAATACCACTTCAAACAGATGCAAATTCATTGTACTGTGTCCTCTCCTACTCTGACAAATGCTTAGGTATGTAGGCAGACTCCATTGCCGTGATTAATTCTCTCGGGAGCAGGATGCCTGTATGCCAAAAACGTAACTCTTGTGGCCTTTTTGCACCCTTAAGTTTTACAGAGAGAGTATTTACATAAAGCATATTGATCCCCAAGACACCGCATAAAAAACCATGTGCTCCTGCGTTAGAATACAAGAACACCGCTTAAGTACATCTTAATTTAGCATATAAAAAAGCTGCACACAAATACACGTGAACACGGAGGGAGTGACGTGCGCGACACGCACACACACACACAAATGTTGGCAGGAGAGACGGCTCGGCATGTCTTTCATAAGCTGTATCTGTGTGTGGGCTGCTGTGGCATGCATAAAATATAATTCTCTCAACAACTCGAGGCTGTGGAGGAGTTGGTTCAGGAAGGGGTGGGAGAGAAGGCCAGGGGATATACAATATTTGGGCAGCTGACAGCTGCATGCGTGTACGTCTGAGTGGGAGTCTTGGAAGGGGGGCGAGTGGGAGTCACCTGCGTTTGAAATGCAATGAGGTGCGTTTGAAAGGCGCTCCTGTCACAGGTAAGCAGGGGGAGCCGGTGCAAGAAGTGTGCGGTGATAAAAGGAGGAGAGGAGAAGTGCCCCTGCTTTTTGGGGTGCCATTCGGTATCTGAGGGGCTTTTTGCACAGGCTGAGGAAAGCACTCAGGACTGCACACACTTAAATACAAAAGCCCCTGGAACATACACACACTTTGATCCGTACCGAAACAATCCTTAGATTTTTAGGGGACCAAAGTAAAAAGCTTTTTTTTTTTTTTGTTTGTGGACCAAAAGGGTGTGTGTGTGTGTGTGTGTGTGTGTTGGCGCTTTGTTTAAGCCCAGAACAAAGACTTGATTCCATTGTTCAAGGTGATCGAGAGATGCTCTTGATGTTCCCTTCACTTTCATGCATACTGTAAGGATAAAGATATGCCTTATAAATCAATAATTCCTCCATCACGTGCTCGGGGCCTGTCTTTGGCGCAGCGATGTCCTCCCCTGTATCGCTCCGTGTCCTCTGTAGTGCCGTCTCCACCCGCTCTTCTCCAGCTATTGAATGTCACAGCACTGCGTGGTTAGAAATATTGCTTTCTTTCAAATCCCCACCGCTCAGTTTATACATGTGGATTTAATGTAGATTGTATTAATGTCATGCCCTTTTAGGGATGTGACTAATTATGAGAGAAGGGCTTGAAGGAGAGCGTGTCACGGGGAGTGAGGTTATATAGCTGCTTCATCTGTCAACAGTTTGAAACTGGTTCTCATTGCTCGCACATCAGGGCCCTGTTGGTGATTAATCAATAGATACCTCTCCAATGCTCGCCTCCGTGCTTCCCTTCCCCGTTTTCAGATGGGAAATTGATGACAGGCTTAGCAAAGGAGTGCCTTTCGCATCTGCTATCAAAATGTGTGTGTTTTATCGGGGACAGATTACAACACCCTTTTTTATTTTTTACTTCCAAAACACTTATCGGCCTCCAAAAGTTCTAAAGGAGCAACGGAAAGTAAAAATAATTGAAGATGAAAATCCTGGATCTGTGCCCGTGGGTTGAAGGCTGTGCAGGTGTAATTTGGTTTTGAATGCTTGGAGGAAATGTAAAAATGAAATCTGTGAGAATTTATGGCTGCCGAGCGCATGCATCGGAAAAGGTCATAGCTCTGTCATTTAAAAACAGATTTCAATAAATGGTTGGCTCTGTCTCTCCCGCGAGACACTCAGAGCTGTGTGGCTGACTCGGGTCGGTGCCGGAGGAAGAACAGAGGGAGAGGGAGAAGACGGCGTCCCATACACGCCTCCAGTGGAAGAATACCCTAGCTAACCCTTAATACCCCTGGAGATCAGGCATCCACCGCTGCAAGGGCAGAATAACACCGTACCGCTGGTGTGCATTGTTGACAGCATTGATCCAAGATCCCTCATTACAGAATGAGAGAAACCCCTTCAGCGGTGTCACCCTGGAGAGGGATGGAGCTAGAGGCAGGAGGGGTAGAGAGGGAGAACTGGGGGGAATAAAGTGAAGAGGAAAGTGGAAAACAGAAGAGAGATGGGAAAAAGATGGAGTGTTTCAGTAGAAGGCGTGGGTAGGAAGAGGCCAGGGACTCTAGGAGGAAATAAAGAGCAGGATAGCTAGAAAATCAGCTCTCACAAATAAATTAAAAAAAAGAAATTAGAGGATAATTGCTAGTTTCTAGTTACAGCGTGCAATGTTCACCTAGTGTTCTGTGGTGGAAGGATTGATCACCGGCCAATCGATCACAGCCTGCGAGGAACACTGAGTTCCGAGGAGAAGAACTGTGTTGGCTTAGCGGTTTGCATGTTCCGGACTAAATAATGCTCATTCAAACTGCCTCCAGCTGCTAGTGCTTGAAGTAGCATTAAGGCGGGGAGACAAGGTCTATCTCTTGTCTCACGGCGCCGTGCAGAGTGTTGCACGGTATCCATTCCAGCCGTTCGTTGTTTTAACAGATGAATCGGCGTGAGTTGCATATAATCAGGTGAAAAGTAAGGCGGCTACGGGATAGCTTCTCATCCGAGTTATTCTCACCAGGCTCCGTTTTAGCATTCACAACGGCAACGGGCAGGGCTTTCTTTTCCACTCTCGCAACCGCTTTTATGAAGCACCGGCTCTAAATCCACCTCTGCGCTCCCCTTCCCTCCCCGTACGCTCAGCTGTGCTTCCATGTCGTCCAAATAGGGCAGGGATAATTGGATCAGCAAACATGGTCTTATGGAGATGGGGCTCTCCATATTTGTTTCCACTGACATTTGTCTTTGTCGCCAGTTGGGATACTATTTAATTTGGTTATATCATTTTAATGCAATTTGTATTATTATCTGATGACATCAGACATAATGCAACAGGCTTTATGTCTGGCGTGCACTCTCACCAGCACTATAGAGCGTCTGTGGCTCTAATGATGCTTATTATCCCGATGAAATGCAGACTGGGGTCTCCTCTGCAAACTTCCCCTCGCCATGAAAAGCTCCATGTTTTGTAATAATGCCCTCGAAAACCACAATCTCGTGACACAAAATGTTACTTTGTAGTTTTTATTTCACCACGTTTTCCAGAATAATAAGTGAGGGGCCGCGTCTCTCTTTACAGCAAGGCCGCTCTTCCTCCCCTCTCCACGGCTATTATCTCTCCCCCTAATAGACCATAATAATAATAAAAGAATCACAGTAAAAAACGATGACATTTCAAATCTCTGCATTGAACCGGTTGTCAAGGAGATGTCTCAGCGAGATGTGTCGAGAATCTTTTAAAAGAGCGCTTACCCAGCCACTGGAGGTGTAATGTGCCTGCCATTAGGACTCTGCAGGCAAACATGGAGTCTCAAACACACACACACACACACACACACACACACACACACACACACACACACACACACACACACACACACACACACACACACACACACACACACACACACACACACACGGCTCAACGTCAAGGCCGCACTCTCAGAAACTCTGGAGGTCCCCTGATAAAAATCCATTACAATCTTCCGCAGCCATTGTTCCAAGAAACGGGCTCTTGCTGCGGCCTGGCAGCCACATATTGACATCCCACATCCAGATGACAAACACACTGGTAATCTCTACGTCAGAGGAACCCAGTTTTTATCAAACACACTTGGAACCTGAAGCCTTTTTCCTCTCTTTTCTCTCTCTCTCTCTCTCTCTCTCTCTGTGTCTGCGCTCCCTTGGATCGTTTCACTCTCTGCCCCGCGACTGCTGGACTCTCAGCCTCCATTTAGAGGGAACCAGTGATGAAACTGACGGAAAGTGCCAAAACCTATTGTTGATAAAAGATGCATACCTCTGTGTTGTGTGGGGGATACAGCGAGGACAGGCAGAGAGGCAGATAGACTGAAGCAGCTGTCAAAATGGTTGTTTGTAGCCCCGCGCGTACTGTGCTTTGGGGAAATAATAAACTGCATCATTAGAACCCCTGTCATTCACAAGTTGTTTAGTACCAGATACTGGCTGTGAGTACCCCTGCATCAATGCACCGCACATACAGAGCACAGGTCAAAATCATTAGCTGGATCATTTAGCAAAGCAGATATTATGAGCTGATCTGCAGGTGTTGGCGCAAAGCAGGCCCACTGCAGCAATACATTACCATTACCAATAAATACACATTTTTTGCTGTGTTTTTGCATTAAGGGGCTCTATTAGTTTATTCCCAATCAGCAGCATCTGTATTACTTTTAGAGATAGTTGATTGATAGCACTTGCATTCGTATTAGTTTGTTGCACTTATTGTATTCGTATTCGGGTCGGTGGTTCGATACCCGACTTCGGCAGTCGTTGTGTCCTTGGGCAAGACACTTAACCCCAAGTTGCTCCTGAAGGCTTTGCCATCGGTGTGGACTGGATGTTGCATGAATGTTAGTTAGAGTCTGATGGTGGCACCTTGCATGGTAGCCTGTCATCAGTGTGTGAATGTGTGAATGATATGTAATATACTACTGATTGTAAGTCGCTTTGGATAAAAGCGTCTGCTAAATGACTGTAATGTAATGTAATGTAATGTAATATTAGTTTGTAGCACTTATTGTATTCGTATTAGTTCGTTGCACTTATTGTTTTCGTAGTAATCTGCCTCTGCACTATACTTTTGCTCTGGTTTATGCTTTAAGATGCTTGTTTAAGAAAGGAGATGCACTTATGACTTCTGGTGACTAGTAGTTCTCTTGAATACCTATGTTGAATACACTTCCTGTAAGTCGCTTTGGATAAAAGCGTCTGCTAAATGACTGTAATGTAATGTAATGTAATGTGTTGTGAAATAAAAAAATATATATTTGTATTTCTCTTAGTCCTGTTGCTCATGGGAATGTACTCTCTTTTTTTTTTTTTTTTTTTTTTGGTATGATATTTGCAGCTGAAATGTGACCAAAACAGAAACGTCCACCAGTGCGGCTGTATTCATGAGTCAGCATTCCGGCACGGGGCAGCAAACAGTGCGGCCATATGGCTTCACCTGCACGAGTCTCACTGGCGCTCTCGTACCAGACAACCTCCCGACGTGACCGGGGCCCCGTGCGTGTCCCGCGTGTGTCTGTGGCCCCGGTCTGCGCCGTGCCACACCCCCTCTTCTCCTCGGCGCGGTGGTATGATCCAGGGAGCGCGCTGTTATAGCGGCACCGAGCCTCGCCAGCGACAGCATCGGCCGTCAGCTTTCCGTCGGGGGGTTCAACTGCGGCTAAACGCACCGCGCCGAGCTCCCCCTCCCACCCACCACCACCACCACCTCCTCCTCCTCCTCCTCCTCCTCCTCCTCCTGTCATCGCTCGGAGCTGGAGATTCCCTTTCACCCTCTCCGCGCAACACCGTTTCCGTCGCCCTTCCATCGGCATTCGAGAGCGAGCATCGTCAGCATCAGCACCGCCGCCGCCTCCGACCCAGAGCAGGGAGAGAGAGAGACAGAGAGACATAGAGGCAGACAGAGAGAGAGAGAGAGAGACAGAGAGAGAGGTGTTTCAGCCAAAATCTTTTATTTATTTTTAACCACGGAGCACACCGCATCTCAAGTCCAAGCTCTCTACCGAGAGAGAGAGAGAGAGAGGAGAGGGGAGAGGGGGGGGGGATTGCGCAGTCTTCAGCGTTTTGCAGGGTTCTTATAGCGTGGAGTCGGGCTTTAAAAAAAAAAAAAAAAAAAAAAAAGAAAGAAAAGGAATGGCTTTACGTCGGAAAGGTAAGCGACACGATCACACCGTGGCCTGCCGGCGGGGCTACGGCCGGGATGCAATGTGGCTTTCTGTGCTGAGACAACGTGAGTTCACAGGGGAGGCTTATCATCAGCTGTTCACATGGGGCTCGGTGCAACGGCCCGCGTGTGTGTGTGCGTGTGCGTGTGTGTGGTGCGTTTTTATTATTGTTTTAATGGAAATCAGTGTGCATCCTTTTGAAGTGCGACTTTGTGCTGTCTGTTTGACAAGCAGTCTGAATGATGAGAGTTCAGGTGCTTCTTGCCTCGCTCTGCTTCATGTGTGCGAGCATCGGTGTGTGTTTTTTTTTTTTTTGTTGTGTGTGTGTGTGTGTGTGTGTGTGTGGTGGTGGTGGTGGTGGAGGTGGAGGGGGGGGGGGTGTTCGCCAACGTTTTGCAGCCTCGAGTTGTTTTGCTCTCAGTTGGTCAGCTCGTCCCACTCCATCTCCGTCGGCACGGAGGTAAAGCCTAATGATCCAGGGGGGGCATAGATGCAGCCTCCCGAGGGGCCCGGGGCCACAGACAGCACCGGCACAACACACAGCCACGTCCAACAGGCTCTGTCGGGACACGTTCCAACACCGTTGAACCTGTACTCACTCTGCAGACAAAACGTGAACTTTCACCTCTCCGGATCGTGCTTCATGCTGGTGAAAGCCATCCCGTCATATGTGTGTGTGTGTGTGTGTGTTTCAGTTTTTTTGTTTCTCACACTGCTGTTTGGAATGTGTGTGTGTGTGTGTGTGAGGTTGAAATAATGAACGGGCGGCCGATGCATTTTGATAAATCATAATTATTGTGAAGGCAGGGAAAATTGCACCAGGATGGATATGCTCCAATAGATTTAAATTAGACCTCCTCACTCCTCTCCTTCACAGTGGATTATAAATAATTGCTCGGAGTAAACCGCTCAAGGCATATTCCCAATAAATAAATAATTGTGTAAGCAGAACAAATAAATAAATAACAAATATTTCGGAGAAAATTGTCTATGTATATATATTCTCCCATTAGGGAGGAACTCTCTCAGAGAGCGTCCCAGTACTTTTCCAGCATGGCTTGCTAATCTTGCTTTATACCCGAGGAGGAGAGAGGAGCTTTGTATCCTGCATTTGAAAAAGCAAATGCATTGAAATCAGAAACTACAATTTGTCAATATGCCTAACACACGGATCTAATGCACTGCTCCTCCG
Organism: Anoplopoma fimbria; assembly: GCF_027596085.1. Lineage (NCBI taxonomy): Eukaryota > Metazoa > Chordata > Actinopteri > Perciformes > Anoplopomatidae > Anoplopoma > Anoplopoma fimbria. The sequence continues at coordinate 7,160,355 of NC_072452.1, read as the reverse complement.
GCCACCGTGCACATCTTTCGGTATTGATGTTGGGCTTGTTTCACCCATGAGGCATACCTGCACATTATCCCCCTAAAAACAGCTTTGGTCACAGGACCTGTGGACGGTGGGTTGCAGTGTGTTGCGTTGCGTGTCACTGCCCCTCACACCTGACGCTTCAGCCTCCCTCCTCGAGCCGCGAGGGTAAAAAAACCTGAGGCGGTCTGTCTTCGCTCCCTGTGATTAATAGAGAGCATCTGTGCATGGAGGTTAGACACCCACACACACTCTCCGTCTGTGTCGTTGTCACACACACACACACTCTCCGTCTGTGTCGTTGTCACACACACACACACATATCACGCACACTCACAGTCCCATGCAGCACGGTGGAGAAGATGATGTAGATGTGTGTGTTAGGTGTGTGTTAGGCTGTGTGTGTGTCATAGCTGGGGGCTACTCATGCTATTGTTTGGTGAAGTGTGTGTGTGTGTGTGTGTGTGTGTGTGTGTGTGTGTGTGTGTGTGTGTTGTCCACATTATTTTAAGGCCCTGCAGGTGTGCTGCACTGGAAGTGGTGGTGACGAACGGTGATTAGGTGCACATTTGAAATGGCACTCCCATCATGGCGACGCCTTTCACAATTAGAGGCCAGGCCTTTGAATTGAAATGTCACTCCGCCAATTAGACGGCGAGCACATGCCACTCGTGAGGTTGTTGGCATTTCTGTCAGCCAGTCAACCAGCTAGCCACATGACTAATCAATATTATATAAAAGAGGATAATAGAGATATTCAGGGTTTATACATTACGACTCGTGCCGAGTGCCGACGCGCTCCGGTTTGACTCATCCTCGGCACTAGTTTGTGGTCGGCGGTCGTCGCCATCGTCATTATGTCCCTCAGCTGTTGCACGCTCACTTTCTAATTTGCCAATTTATTGGTGGTGTATTTGCTCCGTGTGCTTGGAGCCCTGTTAAAATTCCAGTGCAACTTCCTGCCAATTCAGACCCGGAGGACTGTTGTTTTGCTGTCAGCAGATCCCATTGTCCTGAGTCAAGAAACCACTAACACACACACACATACACACACATACACACACACACAAAAACCCCTTCGCTTGAGTCTAATAATTTGTGTTTTTCTGAGATTTGAGTGATATTGCGTGGCCTTTGGTTAGCACAGTGCTGTGCCAGACAGCGGGGGAGTTCTTTTTGTTATCCAGCCCTGCATTATTTATGAATTTTCATTCCAGGAATGCAGTAGCCCCTGGCACTGTAACGCTCCTTTTTTCCTCCCATGGAATCGCTCACGCACTTCCCCTTTACCGTCCCACAAGTTTTACGCTGTGAAACTAAATTTCCTTAATAAAATCGGGGTCATGAATTAGTGAGAGGACAGAGCGAAAAGCATCAGGGCTTGTTTATAATATTGAGTACAACACTTTAGTGCTGCAGTCAGAGTTGAAGCTCGCAGGCGATGTGAGGCCCACTGGGAGTTTTTATCCCCCCCTCTCTCTCTCCCTCTCTCCCTCCATCATGTGGTAAGAATGTAATTGCAAAAAAATCATAATATGTGTCAGTGTTTGCCACCCTGCTGATTATTTCACAGTGAAAGAACCCGAGCCGGTCGTGTAAACAGACTGCTCGACCACTAGACTTCCACACACAAAACCACACACACACACACACACACACACACACACACACACACACACACACACACACACACACACACACACACACACACACACACACACACAGACACTTATACATGTAACCATTGTACAACTTCAAATATTTACCTCCTTGCTGCATTAATGCTCCATCCTCAAGAGGAAATGTCCTGCAGTGCTAATTAGGGTTTCCTCTATTCATTCGGCTGTGGTTTCGGCCTCTGCAGTGAGAAAATTGCCAGCGCTGCGATTAAAAAAAAAAAAGAAAAAAAAAAAAAAGAAAAGTGAAACATAAAAGCAATATAATATCATTAAATTAGCCTGTAAAATTCTCACATAGAAGCACAGGCCCAGTGTTTACAGTTTTGTATACAATAAATGCACTTAGAACAGCAAAGCATTGAAAATATGCAGGAAACTAGAAAGGCTTTGGCCCAGCATAAGGACATTATTAATAACTAGCAAATTATAAAACAAGAAAATAAATATTTGAAATAATTAACTCTTTCACAGGCAGAGTAGCCTTTTTATTTTCATCACATATGTTTCATAATCAATACATTTCTTCCCAAAGTAAGACAATATGTTTTAAGATGTCTGCTGTCTGCTTTCTCTTATACCTGGTAACTTTTTTCCACCGTGATACAATGATTTCTCCATCAGCAAGCTGTTTGTCTCCTTTGTTTTGTTTTGTTTTGTTTTTCTCTCCATATGACAAAGTAGCCGAATACAAAACATGTTTATTTTAGCGTTGAAACCAAAAGCGGTACCAACAGCAACAGAGAAAAAAAGGGACAGAAATAGTATCAAAACCAAAATCACCTTCGGTTCACCAATGCAGCAAGCAAACACACACACACACACACACACACACACACACACACACACACACACACACACACACACACACACACACACACACACACACACAAGCACACACTCACACTCACACACTCACACACATACAGTATATGCCCGAGGCGTTCTTCTTTAAAGTGTTTGGCTGTGTCTCAACCGGCATCTCCAGCCTTCTATTCTCTCTTGTCCTCTTCCATTGGGCTATGGGCAAGAGTCAGGAACTATATACAGTTGGAGAAGGAGCAGGGTGTTATGGGAGATTTGTATTGTGAAAATGCAATCAAAGCCTCCCTTCACTCCCCTCTACCTTCAAACACTCACCCTACTCTTCTTCTTTCACATTCTGAAGACAGAAGCATCAGAGCCACGAGAGGCTTACTGGTCAAGCCCACTCTACTTCTCTTTAAAATATGAGATTAATTTGTCAAGAGGAGAACGTGTGTGCGTGTGTAGGTGTGTGTGTGTGTGTGTGTGTCAGATAGAGCTAGAGGGCTGAGACAGAATGGCTGATTTAAGCGTACGGTAATATTTTAAGGCTTAATTTGCGTTTGTTGTTTACATAGGGCTGCAACTAACAATTATTTTGATTAACGATTAATTTACAGATTATTTTCTCAATATGTTGATTTATTGTTTGGTCTAAAATGTCCATCACAAGTTCCCATTGTCAAAGATGATGTCTTCAACTGTCCCAGAAAACTTAAGATGACTAATATAATATTTCACATTTGTGAAGCTTGAATGACTTACTTTATAATCAGTCATCAAATTTGACGCAACTTCATTCTCTGTCAGTCGACTTGAAGCCCCGGCCCTAATTACATTTGCTGCAAGGTGTTTCTTTTATTTTGTCCACTTCCTCTGTAAACATTCTACACGTCATAAAGGCTCTTTTTATTCTGTTGCATTGTGGTACAGTACTGGTGTTCATTTTATTTCGTCCACCCCCTGTGTACACACAAAAACTGTGTGCACTATCTAAGCAGGGACACACACACACACACACACACACACACACACACACACACACACACACACACACACACACACACAGAGAGAGCCGATGCACACCTTCGGGGACACATTTCTCACTGTGAAATTTTTATTAATCAAGTCAGTGGACAACTTTAGAAAAAGAAAAATCAATTCTTGTTTCTTCCCCAATTTATTACCACATAAATTGTCCTTCACTTCAAAGTGCGCGTCTCTGCATCGGTGTCAAAATAATTAAGTTGAAATCCATTATAAGAGTTGTTTTTTATCTCCTGCTTGTGATGACACGGAGGGTACAAAAGGGAGTGGACGACGGCCAGCTTTCATACCGACAAGATGTACAGCAGCGTTTCACCTTCACTTCAGTCAATAGAGGAACATTCTTGTTATGAAAGGATTCTATAAAAATCTATCAAATATCCAGAAAAAAACCTGTTGCACATCATCAACTTCAAATCAACTGGATAGACTTCAGTAGCTATTGCAACAAGGTGACTGATCTGGCAGGGAATTGACCACACACCTGCTAACGTATTAGCCAACAATGAAAGGTCAACAACACATTACACGCCCACGTTTGCGCCTCGACATCATGACGGATACCTCGGCGTGAATAATGTGCGGCTGCAGCTTTGTTGCATGCCTATGAAGTGATTTATTTGGCAGCATAAAACACCGTGATGGCATACTGTACATCTCTCCTCTAAACGAGTTCATCTATTTCCTGCTGACTGGTAAATAGCCTCATGTGTATCATCAGTAATATTCATAGCTCTACTTTCTAGATGATCATGAATTATTAACTCATAGAAAAGATGAATGGCTCCAAAACGGTGCTTGATGTCTCTCTGCTGGAAGCCATGTTTTATACAATACAGTACGGTACAGTACAATCGGGTTCAACATGTTCTTCGTCGCGGGCTTGCGGGGGGAGTTTTTTTGTTGTTGTTGTTGTTGTTGTTGTTGAGGTTTTTAATTTCAAAATGAGTCTCGATTCCACCGTGAACTCCGGGATGTGTTTCAAGTGTGTGTATCGCCGCTCAAATTGACTCCTTACTGTAGAGACACACACATTCTCCGCTGATTCCTTGCCAAATTGCCAAGCCAAACTGCACAAAGAAAACTGAGTCGAGCAAAGAAATGCCCAAGATTTACTCCAAGAAAATCGTGGCAGCAGTGTGCGTGCAGTCGTTTTTTTCAAGTGTAGCAGACCTAATGTGTGTTGTCTCCAGATGTAACAATCCTGAAATCCCAAATTTTACACCGCGCCGCTGTGTGTCACCCCGACCCGGTGTGTCGGGGGAAAAAGGAATTGTTTGGAAAAATTCACATTTTGCTCTCCTTTGCGTGCTCAGACGATGACAATGATTCATCTGACAAGCAACAAAATGAGAACTGCAAATTGTTAAGGAACATGCCTAATGTAGTTTTGTCTAGCAATTTTTTTAAAGAAAAGAAAAAGGTGCAATGGAAAATGAGATACAGGATAAATGAAAAACAAAGCTCGGTGTATGATATTGAAGAGAAAAGGTCTTGAAGTGACTGCCTGCCATTTCCTTACTGCAAAAACATTTCACAGTATGGGCTATTGATTTCATGCTTTGTTTATTGGTTGTCGAGAAAACTGAGGCTCCCCCCTTTTCACTGATATGCATCTCAACCCTGCGGGGCTGAAAACATCTCTTCGATTTCTAGCAGCCATACAGTCCAACTTGGTGCATGTTTGACTTCCCTCTATTTTTCCCGGAGAAGAACGCGGTTAACCAAACCCTCCGTGGAATAACCTTGAGGTGCAGTTATGTGTGCACCTGAACAATACACTAAACAGGCATATGGAGAAAATGTGAGAGAAACAGCCCCCCTCACGCATCTCAGTCTCTTCAGCTCACAACAGAGCGCCACCGGGATTGCAGCTTTTTTGTTCCCGTGGCCTTTGTGGAGCAGCTCCTCTCTTTGCGAAGCTTTTTTTTTCTGCGCAGGGCTGCTGAATGCTGTCCGTGTCCTCAGCCTCCGAGAGGCGAGGGGAATCAAGAGAGGAGGTGAGGGCTGAGGACAGATCTGAGGAGCGGGAGGAGCTGCAGAGGAGGGAGAGAAGGGGAGAGAAGGGGAGGAGGGGGGCGGGGAGCATCAGCGACTTTCAGCGTGGCGACACCACATCACAAAAAAAAAAAAAAAAAAAAATCCTCAGATGAAGAGTGTCACATTGCAACGGTGTAGATTGGGAGATTAACTCACTCAGCATTCAGAAATCAATCTGCAATGCTGCTCGACAGCTACTAGTAGATCTTTCCAGTCACTCCTCTGCAGGGCCAGTGCTCTTTACTCACTTATGTTCTCCATAATCAACAACCTAATCAAGGAGATGCTGCACAGGAAATACTGTCTAAATCGCTAATCACCAAATCCAATTTTCTGGAATCGATGCCATTGATTTATCAATTAATTCTGCATATTTAATGCCTCCACTTTGCTTGGCTTTGGGTGTCGGAGGGGTTTTAGCGGTCAAATGCATTATTGAAAGAGGCTTTTTACCAAGCAGTGGCTGATGCAGAGAGCTTAGGGGGTTGTCAGTCTTGATGTAAAGCTTTATTTGCAAAGCGAGTTAGTGTGAACAGCCTTTTAGTCCTGCTACGAGGACAGTGGCATGTGTTTATCTTGCGAGAGAGGAGGAATATCAAATGTGTTGAATAAGGCTTTGTCTTGTCAGGAATATTGATTACGAGGTTTTTGGGTGGTTTCTCTTGCTCCGTGCGTGCGTGTCTTTGTGGTGGGTGCCTGGGTGCCCCTCTGCGAGTGAACGTGGTCTTGTTTTCCGTTGCTTATTCTCGCCCTTTTTTTTGGTTTGCTCCTCGGCCTTTCGGGGGGGGATCGGCAGAGTGCTTTAGATCAGAGAGAGGGAGAAGAAGTGGATATCATGAAAAGAAGACGGTAATCTGGTGAGAGGCAATGGGTGTGTGTGTGTGTGGGGGGGCTGTACCTTTGAGAAAATCTAAAAGAAAGAGGTTTTTAACTGTAGTCAAGATATATATATATATATAAAAAACAGGCTTTGAAAAGTTAAAGCTTAGCTACTCCATCGCTGGAGGCCGCATTCAGAGGGCATGAATAGTGTAGGACCTTATGGATTTCACCGCACCGCTCAGGCATGCAATGGTGATGTGGGATTTGACTCATATCCAGCTATAAATAGTCCAGTGGTCCAGGATGGTGTCCCAGGGTCTTGACACCTCCTGACGAGGAGGGATCTGCTCTTGGAGAGGACACAAACTCACGTTCTTCTTCTGCTTCTTGGTATCTCGACGACGATATATATATCACGATACAGCATGTTTTTTGGTAATCCAATAAATAAGTAGTCTAAATGAAATAGACACGTGGTATTTATATACTCTGTGTTTAATACTTGACACACGAAAAGTCATTTCAGATGGTATGTGCTTGTTTGGACGACGCAATTTAGTATCGCGATATCTCGAAATACGATTTAAAACCGAAGTCAAATTCCTTCAATTCAAGTCAAATAAAGCTGATTCCGATTCTGATCACGATACATTTTCAAATTGAATTACCTTATTCTTCTTGGCCTTCTTCTCTCACCCCGTCGCGTGGACGCGCACTCCGACTCGCCGGGCTTCAGTGTCCCCTGTGCGACTTGCTGTGTTCACACAAGCGTTAACCTTGGGTGCTGCGTTGTGAGGAATAATAGAAGTATACAGCAGCGTTGGAGGCCGAATGGTAAAGACACTGCAGGAGGAAACGCGAGCTAAGGTTTTTATTTTTTTCAAAACACAGTCTTTACTGAAAAGGCCCCGTATAGACTGTGTTGATCCTCTATGGCGAGTGGGTGTTCAAGTGTGTTGTTTGCCGGTTAGAGCGAAAAGCTGTAAGTGTGTGTGGGCGCATTGGGCACTGAGTGTGTGTCCGTCTGTGGCTGATTTGCCAGCGTGTGTTTCATCTTTGAATCTTATCAGGGATACTGCATGGAGAGGTCCTGGCTTCTGTGTGTGTGTGTGTTTGTGGGTGTGTGTGTGGGGGGGGTAAACACTACGGTATGAGTTCTGCTGGTAAACTCGGCCAGAGATTTCAGGCTTGGTCAGCTGTGAAAGCACGACTACGTGACGAGCGTGCCGCCGCTGCCCACAGATAGCTGGCCCCTATCCACTAATTAAAACCTTCTATCACTCCATGTCTCACTTGGCTATCGCTCCATCCTTCAGTTCCCCTCATTTTCACTGTGAAATCTCTCCATCTCTCATTATCTATCTATCACTCTCTTTATCCACATTCTCCATTCATCCCTCCCTCCCAACTCTCCCTTCTCTCGCCGTCCCAGTGGGCGGTGTACTTGTTTTGTTTTGTATTTCGGGGCTGGTTCAGGTAGAACAGGGCCCTGTGGGTTCTTCAGGGGCCTCTCATCTGAGGTGTCCCTGTCACATGCCTGAGGAGCTACGACGCTGCTAACGAATAAAGCAGATAGCTTTCCAAGCCATCTTTTCACACGAACATATATATATATATGAACACACACACACACACCCTCACTCCAGGAGAGGCATCTCTCTCTGGCAGCTCACTGTTTACTCCCACAGGACCTGTAGCCTGGATCTGCATTTGCAGCTACAGACTGCGCCTCCATTCCTTTGGATGATTAAGCCATCGCAACAGCAGACAAAATATATAAACCTGCAAACAACAGCGGGACTGTCATGACATCACTTTGGAGCATCTGCGGCGATGACGGCTTGCGCTTCAGCACAAATATATATATATATATATCGGCGAGGATTCTCGTCGCCGAGGCCTGTTTAGCGTGCAGGATTTAGCTTGCCTGTGTGCAAACAAGCTTCATAAATTCCAGAGCTAACAAAAGATAGTAGCTCCCCTCTCGCTGGGGGTCGCCATGCTGTTGTGAACATAAAGACCCTCTCTGCATGGCAGAAATGTATTCGTAATCCTGGAACTATACTGTATCAACAATCGGAGGAGTTAATATTGTTGGACGGCTCTCTGCTCTCCACACCCCCCCTTGTTTATTTACCAATGTGAAACTCAATTTCTCTGCTTGCTGCCATGGCCCCAATCCACTCTCTCTGCCTCTCTCTATTTCCCATTTTGGGCGCTCTCTCTCTCTCCCTCTCTTCCTGTTCGTCATGATTTGAGCTCATTCATTGGAGATTGGAAAGTGTAAATCGGTTTTGACTTGTCCTCATGGTCCTTGCCTTCACACATGACAGCCTCCCCCCGTGCAATCTCGGCTATTGTTGTTGTGGTCGGACATCTTACGGACCCCGCCCATTCTGGAGATGGAGCATAAATCCTGTTTAAAAGCAACTGTGTGTGTGTGTGTGTGTGTGTGTGTGTGTGTGTGTGTGTGTGTGTGTGTGTGAGCCTCTGTCACTTCTCTAAGCAGATTTGCCCAAAAAATTAAATCGGCCCACTGGTCCATGCTCACACTGCTCGAGCAAGTGGATGGAAAGGAGGGGGTCAAGTGGGTGGAGAGTCCCATTAGATATTGTTGCAACTGCATAGCCGTGGATTATCACTCCAAACACATACTGGTTTGTGTGTGTGTGTGTGTGTGTGTGTGTGTGTGTGTGTTTTGTGTTTGAAAGAGAACGTGATAAGAGACAGTAAGAAGAGGGTTAGCGGGGAAGTGGGGGGGTCGACAATTTAATGCGATCCATGTGTTCCACTCAGCGTTGTCACTTTGTATTCATTCTAAACCGAGCAGTGAATAGTCCATTACACGCTGATGAATTATAGATTAGAATGAAATTAGAAATATAATCACGCAATGCCATATACATACGTTGTCGGCGCATACAACTACTCGCCCGCTCGTCCATCTGTAGTGCAAACAAACGTGCACGAGCTGCATCTCAAATATTCAACCGTATCCGCCGGCTTTTTATTTGGCTGTGTTAAGCAAAAGCCGAATAAGAATTCGGTGACGTAAATCATAATAATCAACATAAATCATCACAGTCTATGAATTTGACATACTTAACTCTTGCATGGAGACGATTAAGATCCTTTGTCAGTAACTGGCAGTACAAAGATGCGATCAGTTAAGCACTTAGCTTCACTAAGGGATCCGTCGGTGCTCCACACTTACATCAAAAAATGATGAGAGAGAGATGATACAACTCTTGTAGAGCAGGTTTTGAGACGATTCCGGTATTAAAAATTAACCTTAGCACGATGCTAATTATTCCGACATCATCATACCTTTCCAGGGCCTTTTCTATGAATGGTAACCCATAACGAGCCTATGGCACCCGCTACGCCCCCCCAAGGCGGTCATTCCACAATTGCAAATCTAGGCTAGGGTTGTGCTCAGGTGGCACACGCTGACTTGTCTTACAGAACGCCCACGTGTCTTGTTTGAAGTGAGCTTGGCTCTAGGAAACAACCTCCAGGTTTTGACATCAAAACCAAGAATCAAACCCCCTAATGGGCACCCCACTGTGGGCTAGAATTAGCAAGAATAACCCCCGCCAGCAGGCTTACTTCTCTAAATGCTGGGGCCTCGGAGGACGAGATGCAGGTTGGAGAGCGTGTAAGGTAGGGCAAGGATAGGGAGAGGGAAGGAGGAGGGAGAGCAGAGGTGGACTGATGCAAGAATGGGTATTAACCAGAAGGGAGGTGTGTTTTAAAGGAGACTAGACATTGTACGCGTCAATGAAAAAGCAGGACTACATGCGTCAAGCCAAATGTTCACTGCTGTTCTCTATGTGTGTACATGATGGGGGGTGGAGGGGGAGGGGGACAAGGCGGTGCGCCCGTGTGCAGGATTGCATGCTTTCATTCCCGCGTGTGAGCGTGTGACAGACATGAAACAGGACAGAGAGCCTCTGTAGAGACAGACGGCAGTCGTTGCCTGCAGCGAGCTCGGAGCTCACAGGGTAATGTATACTCGCTCCTCGCCGCACCAGAGAGAAGGTGACACCAGTCAATCCCATTCTGACAGGGCAGCTGAGATAATAGTGGGCTTTGATTCCCTGCAATAACTCCTGCCAATCAAAAAAACGAGGGGCGCCGTGCTCGCGGGGAGCCACATGTGCACGCGGGAGCTTGCAGTGTTGCTACAGTACCGGGCAGGTAACTGTAGCGGGACGCATAGACCATGCTTTGTGCCATCATTACAGAAGAAACGCAGGAGATGGATTACAAGGATAGACGAGTGTAGAGCCTTTACAGATCATCTGCACTATGATAATGTCTGCAGGGGTGTGCATGTGGTTGGTATGAACGTGCAAGGGACTTGGCCCATTTTTTGATTGTTTGCTGTCAGGGGTCGGCGGTCGCTCTGTGTGCGAATGCACGCATGTGGGGAATGAGGAGGGTTGAGAGCGAGGCCAGGGGAAGGAGTCTTTCAGGTGGAATAAAAGCATTACTGCAGTGGTAGAAAGGTCAGCTGTAAACTTGTATCAGACTGGTGGTGATCACCCTGTGCTGCAGATCTCTGAGGTATTGAGCAGGCACGCTCTAATGGCTTTGATATATGGACTACAGGACTCCCTGAAGAGGTCAATACCATAGCACTTTGTCTCTATGAGCAATGACCCTCTCAAGCTCCATTTAGAAGCTTTATATCTGCAGGAAATAGGCTGGAAAGGCCTCGGGCAGGGCACGGTGAAAGAGAGCTAATATGAATGAAGCATTTTCTAATCACTCCTTGTGTGCTGTAATCGTAGTCCCAATCAATCATTAGACTTCGCCGCATGCGCACATTGTGCCAGACGTTATCAGAAATAGATTTTTGATATGGTTGAGGGAGGAACAAGAAAATCTGGGCTGAATAGAGCTGATTTGTTATTTTTCCATAAAGAAGGGCAATGACACTGTAAAGGCTGGCGTGTTTCGTCGTTACTTTGGAATCTGGTGAGTCACTGTGTTTAATGAGAGTGACAGATGTGGGGCCCCGGCGACAAATTTGTTGATTTATCCGCGACTTGTCAATGGTTGTCTGTAGAAGAGAGATAAAGCCGACGTTAGCCGTGTAAAACAGAAACCGCAACTGACAGCAACAAGAGCTGTGCTTGAATTTGGCCAATTTCTCTTCATACACAAACTGCACGCAATGGCCGCCATCGCAGTCCCTTCTGAGCGTATCGATTTGGGTCTAACCTTTGGTGTGAAATATGAAAGGAGCCAAATAGCGTTTATGAATGTCCGCTGTAACCGGAATGAGCAGCTGTTGCAATATTGTTCCGCTGTGTTCAATAACAGGCTTCTGGTGTTATTTTTGTCCTCTGTCCCATGCCTCCCTTCATTCCCCACCGCCGGCACATCCTTCTTCCTCCCTCCCCGCTGTCCTCTCCTGCCTTCTTACCCTCCATCTTTTTCTCACCTCCAGACTCTGTGCTCCGTGCCGTCGCTGTGCTGAGTGACTGAGCGTAGCCCTACAAGCCATGGAGGAGATGGACAGCAAACCCTACCAGCCGTTGTCGAAGGGGCGCCATGAAATGGAGATGTCCTACACCAGCTCGTCCGACGAGAGCGAGGACGGCCGCGCCCACCACCGCTCCTACACCTCGCGCGAAACCCTGCCCGATTACACGCACGAGCTGCGCCTCACCCTCGGATCGCACCGGGAGAGACAGAGCAACTACAGCCAACCCCAGCCAGGTACTGCGCCCAGGGCTCGCTTAGGCTGGACAGTTTTCCCTGGAAAATATACACCAGCAGCTGCTCAGACACTGTATATGCACACAAATGGATTCTGGCACACATATGGTAGACACACACACATGCACACACAAGGGCGCGCACACACTGAGGTCTTTAAAAGGGCCTATGTGAATTACCTATTACAGTCCACAATGAGCCAGAAGGACAGTCGGAGGCAGCCAATTACCTCTTCTCCACGGAGGTGATATTTCTCTCCCACAGCTAAACTAGGTCAACCCCAAACCTCTCTGGCCTCACCTGGGGTGGAACACCACCCTTCATTACACGCGCACACGCACAGACGTCTGCGGACATAGGCGCACACACACGCGGGTGCACGGTGACACATACACACCGGAAAAAATCCTCCCTGCCGGTGACAGGAGGAGAAATGGGCCAGCGTGTGCTGTGATGGATGGCCTTTATGCAGGTCATGTGTGGTGTTAAGAGAGAAGCCACACCTCATCAGGACAACGCCGCTGTGCAGCGTTCATGGTGATCAATAGATGCTCTTTTCCGCTACTTCAACCTCCTGCTACTCTGCAGGAACCTACCCGCCATGCTAACAAGCAACATTAGCCATTCACAACAGTTACAACTCCTGACAAGCAGGCCACTCCGGGGATTTTGCGGTTTGAATGCCACCTTCTATGGATTTTCTAGTATTGTTCGCCAAGCGGCGACCAGTCGATGGCCATTAGTCATCATCATGTCTTCCACAGCATCGCGGTGTCAAAGAGCACTTGCCTTTTTTTCAACAGTTAAGGCCTTTCTGTTTCCATAACAAACAGCATCCCCTGCCATCAGAGTCATATGGTGAGGTGCAAAAGACCCCCCAAAGCAGCTTTTTGAAATGTCAATGGCAGCCGGTTCTGCGAAGCACATCTGTTCATCTTTGGGGCAACAGAGTTATATATAGCATACCCTACCTAAGTAACCAACTGTTAAGGGGGGACATTGCCTCCAGTGACATTTTTAATGGATTACCGTGTTCCTGACAAAAATCAGCCAATTTGTTTCTTATTCCCCACCCATTTCTTCATATTTTCCTTCATCTTTTAAACCGCCACATCCTGCCCTCTCCACCCTTCCTAGCCATCCTTCTCTTCTCCAAGCTGTTCATTATCCCTAATATTACACATTCCTCTCTGTCCATTTAATCCCACAACAAAGGTCTCCACCTTTTCGAAAGATACAATTGATATATATATTCATACTTTCATATTTTCACACCAAAGGTTAGACCCACTTCATTCGTACGGGAGAGTTAGCAACCACTATGTTGCTTGCAGTGTTGTGAACACATGCAGCCACTTCAGTCTCCACCGCATGAATGAGTTTAACTGTGAGGTCGTCGGCTGCGTGTCTGTCATGGCTCACTCTGTCACGGTGTCCTCCATATTGCCATTCCCAACGTAACGTTAGCCAAATTCTCCGAGAGAGAAAGAAAGCATGTCTGTCACAGTGAGGATAGAGAATAGTAACATTATAGCTGCGAATGTATCAGTGCAGTGTGTGCACAGGTTATTTTTCAGTGAATAACTGCCACAACTGCTCAAGAGCGCTGAAGAGACCTAAGCTAGGTTCCTGTGTTTAGCTTGTTAGCAAACTGAAGATGGAAGTGAAGCGGTTAGCCCCGAAGTTAGCTACAACTCCGGCTGCTCAGGCGCACTTAAGGTGGCTGACCTTTAAAGGTGGAGCAGTGCTAATCCCCCTTGTGATTCAAGCTGCCCCTTTGAGTTTTAGTCATTTTTGTCATTTTCAATATTTCTATACTACTAATAACTGTTAAATGAACAGCACGGTCAAACAGTACATTATTAACATCCCTACTGCAAAAACTATCCTCTGCTTGTAATTTGAAAACACAGTGTTGAATGTTTAAATGTAAACAGAGTTATTTTTAGAACTGTAATGGTTTTATTGAGTACTTATAACGTTACTTAGTATCGGTACTGAAATGTAAATCCTTGTATCCCAATATGTAACACAATATCCCACAATATCAACTGACAAACAGTGTCAGTCAGTTGATATTGTGTGACAAAATCCATTTAACAAACAGTTTGGGGCCCCTGGCCATTCGCTATCCTCGCTTAGTAATCACGTCTTGGTGAGGGCTGTAAAAAAACAAAACTGAATTTGGATGTGTTTGTCTTCCATTACTTCCAGTACTGTAGAACAGTTAAATTATGACCCAGATGGTTTTGGCAGGGATTCTGACTTCATATGAAGGTGAAATAAGATTTAAATATATAAATAGTCAATTTTTCTCTGAAGCAGGAGCATTACAGCTAACTGTAATGGCAGGAAATGGGAAGTTATTCAAAAAATGATTTCCCATCTAATCACCTGCTAAAATATTTTCTTCTAATATAAATTAGTTTCAAAAGAAAGTGGTCGTACGGCTTTTCAGTTTGCAGTCAATCCATGTTCCTTGCTATGGGTAAATAGCCTATTTGCTCCTGAATTGCCCTCTTGCAGCCAATTTGAGCTTAACAGTGGTGTGTAGTGGTGACCAATCTTGCGCCGGATTAATTCCAGCAGAACAGTGTGTGAACCACAGCTGGTCTTGACCCCATCAAACAGGCACAGCAGACACATCGCTGGTCAATGTAGTGGTCAACATGTCTGTGGCTCTCATTGAAACACTGTGGTTCGTGTTCAAAGGACCCGACCTAACACACATATTAACTGCACTTAGTGAGAAGGAGAGGAAGTCTTTCTTCCTGAGTTCTCAGTGGACTCTCGATGATACCAGGCTGCAGGAGTATCTGTATAGATTTCAATTTACGCCACGCTTTTTTAAAATTCCATCAGTTCCATCACTTCCACTTATACGTTCCAAACTGAAAACTGAGGTGGCGAGGAAGAAAATTTACTCAACTGCCTCTGCAGAAAAAAAAAAAGGTAGAGCTCAATTGAATTGAATTGAATTGAAGTGTAACCAGAAGACTAACGCAGTATATCTGATGTTCTCAGATAACAGGTTGATGCTTAGGATTGCAGGGCGTTCTAATACCTGAAAGCATATGAGGTTCAATTTTTCCCTCAGTCTGAGTCAATATTAATAAGGTTTGATCTTTATCTGATCTCTTCACTCCACCAAGGAGAATATAGATGAGATCAGTGCTCTGTTTGAGCAGCAGTTCAATACATCTCAAGCTCGATAACACACATCAGGCAGCCCTGCACAGGATATAGCTTCACTGCGAATGGTTAAGGAAAATCAAGGGTGGCATTTTGATCCGGACTTCTGCTGCAGAACATGTAATAAATGCTTGCTCAAATAGCAGCCTGTCTCTCGACATAATTTGGGAGGGGTTTTGTATTTGGCTTGAAAATGCCTTCCTCTAACAAACACCTGTTCAGCTTAGTTGTTGTTGAATTAGAGACTTTTGTTTGCAGGCTGTGTGATCTCAATCTGCGTGCGTCTCTCCCCTTCCTCTAGAATTAGACTTCTGCAAGGTAGGGCCGATGAGGAGCCCAGACTACCACATCCACCCACACCAACAGCAGCAGCAGCAGCAGCAGCATCAGGAGGACGAGGAGGAGGCGCTGTGCTCCGGACCGGCCGCTCGCGTCCACAGCCGCTACTCCCTGGGCGTGGGCTCGGACGTGGACACGGAGCCGGAGGTGGACCCCTCTCCCGCTCACGGCCTGCAGCACATGTGGATGCGCGGCCTGAAGTCAGAGCAGAGCTCGTGCCTGACGAGCCGCGCCAACTCCGCCCTATCCCTCACTGACACTGAGCATGACAGGAAGTCTGAACCCGACAATGGTAAGTGAAGTGCGTTTTCTTCCTCGAGGGACGATTGGCCATTACAAAACGCCAAAGGGAGAATTAAGCTAAGCAGATAATGAAGTGCCCCCTTGATGATTACTTTTTGTGCTTAAAAGTAGCATGCAGCATGTGCTGAGGTCAAGCTACTTGTGTATGACTGTGTGTCGGTTGCATACCTACAGTTTCACCAATGCAACGGAAAACAACACATGACAATGTTACTCTTTTCAATTACATGACTGAAATTCATTTTTTGAAGTAAAGCTAATGCTTAAGTTCCTCTCCCTTTGAAAGCTCTTTGATGTGGTTAAAACTGAAAAAGTGCTATTGGTTATTTAGTCTCTGAAAGGAGCTCGTATTGGGGGTGAACCTGGGGTCGACTGGGGATGGAGCCAGAGGATAGTCCGGTGACGAATATCCACAGCATAGGGCTCGGAAAGGATTGATTATCCATCGGAAGCTGTGGCAGATTTTTGGTTTAAGGCTCGAAGGAAAAGGAATAGTGGGGCGTCTACAGTACCATAATGGCTGCCTGAGGGCTGCAGACAGCCGCCTCTGTGGGAGGACTATAGCCTGCAAGCAAGGAGAAGTTGAGAGGCGGGGGTGAAGACATGGGGCCAACTAGAGAAGAGGCTGGGAGGGTGCCAGCTATCTGTCTTGCACTGCTGGGCCGGGCTTGGCTCCCCGCAGATGGAGAGTTAGTTAGAGGTGCACACAAACAAAGACAGACCTCTCCAACCCATCCCCAAGGGCACTGTCTGTTTACGCGCAGCAGAAAAAGGTGGAACGTATTCAGTGGCTGAGAAAAGGGAAAGGTGATGGAGAAAGACAGCGAAGGAGGAGAAAAAAAAAGAGAATTAGAGAGGGGAAGAATAGGAGACGGGGAGAGCAAAAAATGCTAATGAGAGAATAGAAATGGTAATGTAATGGTATAATTAGAATGAGAATAAAAGGGAATGAGTGGTTGAGGGTAAAACAGGTGAAGTATAAGCTGGTTTCGAGTGAGTGTTGGACAAAGATGGTGGGAGAGGGAGGGGAGGGAGGACTAAGACAGAGGGGAGGAGAGGGGATCAGCGAAGCCATAGGGAATCAGAGAGTTTAGGATGTGCTTGTTTGTGTTTGGGATGCACCCAGGGGTGCCGTTTAATGGCAGCCGAATTGGACACGGAGTCGGCCTCATGCGAAATCACAAGATGGAAGAGCAGAGAGCGGGAGAGGGCGAGTGCTCGCGGCATTACACAGTAATCAATTTGCGATGGCTGTGTGCATATGGACCAAAGTTATTACCATTTGAGATGAGGGACCCCATCTTTATCCAGGGTCAGAACGAAAGCTGCAAAACGGGTGGGGGGGGATGGGCATGCGGCAGAGGAAACAGAAGCAAATGAGGACGGATGAAGTCATGGAAGTGAGGGGAGAGGATTTAAACGTTCAAAGCATTTGGCTTTACTGCTACAATGCACCAGGAAAGCCGGTTTATGTGGATTTCATATGTCACATGAAGAGCTGCGTGTCCTCTGGCTCTCAAAACCTTGACACAATCTCTCAAGAACATGTTCTTCCTTTTCGCTCAAGCTTCAGCCCTCTCTCTTGTGTTTTTCTCTTGCGTTGGTATCTTTACTTGGCCAACTTTTATTTTTTCTCTCTTCACCACCACCAGCACCCCATTTATACTCATCCTCTCCCTGTCCATCTCCCTCTGACACGTGGCCAGGGGTGTCCATGCGTGGCATCCTCTAATAGGAAATGCATTATGGATGTCACATTTCTCTCCATCAGCACAACAAAGTCTCGCACGCCCCCTCTGTTCCCAGTGATAATGAAAGTTAGAGACACTCGCAAAGAGATGTTGGCGTAAAGGGGCTGGAATCAAAAAGCTAACGTCCCTGCCAAAATGAAAGTGCATTTTAAGTCGGCCCGACCTTGCACTCCCTTTGTCTTCAGAGCTCGCCCCCTCCCAAACCCATTAATGATGTCAGCTTCAAACTGGCAGGAATCCTTTTGTTCCTGGTCTGATTGAAGCTGACAAGTCAATTTAGTCAGTGTGTTTGTGTGTGTGTGTGTGTGTGTGTGTGGGGGGGGGGGGGGGATCTGAGTGTGAGAAAAATAGCGAGGGGGAGCGACAGATTAAGGAGTAAAGGAATAACAGATTCAGTTTGTGTGTGAGGCCACCTTAATACAGACGTCTGTCTATACTCTCTTTCATGTGTGTGTGAGGTGTGTGTAGGTGTGCGTGTGTGATGGGTTGGTGGTGTGGGTGGCGTGGGGCATGTCCAACTGTGACACCTCCCTAGGGGGAGGCTGTAGGCGTCCTCGAGCACCAGTCAGACCTGCTGACAAACTCAGGAAAACATCAACACCCCGAATAGACGACAGCACAGCGTTAGAACAGAGGAGATTGGCAGTAGAAAGACAAAGTGTAGTTCAGCTAGAGTTTACAGCTGACACACACACACATATGCACACACATACTCTAAACGGCCAGAAATATGTGGACAAATCGTTGGCATCATATTTAAATTAACTTACAAACTGTTGCCACAAAATGGGTCGACCACTTAAATTTGATGTTTAAGCAATAAAGGTTATCTATATGATATTCAGAGCATTAATATAGGATCAAACAACTATTTGCTATGTAAAGATAGAGTGGAGTAATGTCTACCTGAACAGAGAATGAAGTCACTCTTCCTCTGTTTGTGCTGTTATCCGAGTTTCTACTTGCTTTGATACCATAGCCGGGAGGACCATATGTGCCTTTTAATGCAAGTAAGTGCATCTAAGCATGCTCCATTGGCTAGCTCACGGCGGCTAACACGGTTAGCTCTGTCAGCACTTTTGCCGTAGTTTGCACACAACAAAAATGGCACCTTTAAGATCTGAGCTTTTTTTGCCGTAGTTTGCACACAACAAAAATGGCACCTTTAAGATCTGATTGAGGCTCAGGGGGCTAGCCCAAATTATGAAAAACAACCTTAAACAAAAAGATCATAGAAATACTTTGGTTATATAGTGTGTGTGTGTGTGTGTGTATATGGATACACATACATATTTTTGCAATGCTAAATATTGAAGGAATAGTTTGAAAATTTTGAGAAATACACTTATTCACTTAATTAGATGAGAAGATTAATTCCATTCTCTTCTCTGTCCGTTAAATGTGGAGCCACAGCTAGGAGGATATTAGCTCATTAGCATACAGACGGGTGAAAAGGGAGAAACTAGCTAGCCTCACTTTG
The DNA here is from genome assembly GCF_027596085.1 of Anoplopoma fimbria. Lineage (NCBI taxonomy): Eukaryota > Metazoa > Chordata > Actinopteri > Perciformes > Anoplopomatidae > Anoplopoma > Anoplopoma fimbria. Next base: position 7,141,156 of record NC_072452.1, on the reverse strand, counting down.
AAGTGAAATTTTTAGGTGACGATTAATGGTTTTAGGGGAAGTTAAGTTGTGTTAGAATTATCACTTTACGAACAGTCTGCTGTATCCATGGACCCAGAACCTCTGTGTAGCATCCCCGCTAGATGTCTGCTAGCCTCACCATGACAACTAGACTTCAAAAAGTCACTTCCCCTAATCTTTCTTACATTGGTTTAATTTGCATAAACTGTATTGTGCAAATCAGTGAGCATTAGAGGTGTACATTTTTAAACTACGGAGGGAGTCAGCCTAGCCATAACCCCCCACTTCCAGTCTTCATGCTAAGCTAGGCTAATTGTCTCCTGGTTCTTGCTACATAGCCTGTTTAGTATGTAGACATGAGAGTGGAATTGATGAATTCTCACAAAGAAAGCAAATAAGCGTAATACTGAAAATGTCAAACTATTCCTATAATCAAAATTTTTAATTTCCAATGGCATTGATTGAATTGTAAAATTGAGGGCTGAGAGGAGAGACAGCGGGAGAGAAGAGAGATTTGGTGTCAGTCTTTTGAATTACTGCAGTGTGGAATCATTTAAAAAAAACTACATTTGGTTTATTATCTGGGTTACAACACTTTCCTATAATGAGATGCTAATTAATTGGCCACTTTTTCATTAGTTTAATCAGTTGCAGATTTACTCTAGGCTTTTGTCTATCTTTGTAGGCTTATCTTTTTTTTTCTCTCCACTTTCGGGACTGACACATTGGCATCTAGCAGACAGCCTCCTGGTTTTACATGACTCCGCTTTTCATACATCGGTCTCTGAGCTGAAAGGGTTTGAAGGCAACTGCAAACACTAGACCAATGAAAGGCTCTATCACTCATTATGGTAGATAACTTTTTGTGCTCAAAAGCAAATATCTGTGTAATTACCCCAGCCTGAGTAAGCACTTGACTCTGATTGGCTGCAGGACGTCCATTCTTTTTATTTTTTTTTACTTGACAACTCCCTTATAACTGTCTGATCATAGTGCTAAATTAATACACTAGAAAGGTTTGAGTGTTCCATTTCCGCCAGTCACTGCAGATAATGGTTAGGAGAAAATGGGTTTTCAAATTGCCTCAAACATTTATAGTTCCCGAGTTAGCAATCAAGCCTTCTGAAAGTAGTAGTGCTGAAATAACATGGCCCTGTAATCCCCCTGCATCAAGACATGTTGGCCCACATCTATTGATCCGACCGGGCAGCAACACAGTGTTATTGCAACACACAAAAAACACAACAAGATATGATGGCATAAAACAGCATCCAAATAAAACATAACTAAATGTGCAGAAATATTCCATTTTTATTTGTTATTAGAGTTATTCTCTGTTCAGCAGGCTGCTATGAATTTTTCAAATCAGGATGTTGCTAAATGAATATTACACTCAACGGAGACAAAGTAATTTGAACAGAAATGCAAGTCCCTTCCCGATTAATAGTCATCATGAATTTATTTACACTTGCCAGCCTGTGCCTCTTGAATTCAATCTGAGCACACTCATTTCTCAAACAAATTTTCTTTCCAAATATTAATTCCTTTTGTTCATGTGTAAAAACATGCTTATTTCCACAGTGGAACTGTCCAAGATGGATGGCAAACCAGCCAACAACTCACTACTTTTTTACAATGTTTTTAGCTTCCCAAATCTTAAAAGTTGGTAATTGAAAACATTTGGGATTCGGACGGTTGGTTGGATAAAAGAAGCACTCTGATTTGAAGACATCACAAAAGGCTCTGGGGAATTTATGATATACATTTGTTACTATTTTTGTGAGAATATAAAGACTGAAATCAAAAATATACATAATTCAAAATGTATAAGTTCCATAGGGGAAGGGGCCAGGAGGCTTTTTTTTTTCTTCTTTCCTCACTAATTTCCATTTCTTATAATATGCATTTCCAATGTATGAAGGATAAGCAAACCCAATGTTCTCTGTCATGAATGAGAAAATGAACTCTATAAAAGGGTACAGTAGATGCCTGCCAGGTCTACACTTACCAGCACTAAATGAGGCATATTGCTCCAAAATAGATTGCTGCCATTAGACCTTCAAATAAAGTCATTTAGAATATTTTTTTCCCAGTGTAGCTGTTGTCCTTGCCTCGAAATAAGACAAGCATGAATGTTACCTTAAACATAAATGTTACATGCCGGCTATAAACCAAGTAGTTCGGGGGCCTGGGGGACTGCACAATGTCACAGAGGGCCCTCGTATCTTTTATAAACATGGCCCATTATTTTTTATAATGATGTGCGAAAGTTTTTGCAGTCAAGTTTGGCCAAGCTGTGTCGAAAGAAGTGTTGCAGAAGGTTAGCAAGGGCGTCAAGACAAAGGGTGGGAGCGTGGAGTGAAAAACTGACCTTAAGGTTTAATGAGCAAGCACACGGCACAGAGGAAGACAAAGGGAGGGCACAGAGAACATCGGAAGACAGAGAGGCTCGCTGGCAAGTGAAGACATTACGCGGGATCTAAGAGAGCGATCATCAGAAAATCCTGGTGAGGTTTAGCTTTTTTACCGTTTTTTTAGGGGAGACGCTCCGGATGATTAGGGTTAAAAATGTAAGTACAGACATCGCTGTGAAACTTCCACAGTCGATTACTTGCATTATTTTTTGTGTTACAGAATTCTTGTTTCAGAATTCTTGTTTCATGACATATTAGAGCCAAAGGTTCAGTAGAAATTCTGGATATCTTTTTTTCTCACTCCATAAATCAGGAAATACTGTTTACAGTAACAAAACAAAAACCCATTTTGAGAAAACAGCCTTTTAAAATATGTGTTGTCAATTTCTATACATTTCTTTTAACTTACTACAGAGTTTAAAAAATCAACTAACCCCCAGTTGATTACTGATATTGAGACACATAATTTTTGTATTACAAGTTGTCTGAAAATGAGTGTTTAAATAAGCAAATGAGGAATTATTTTATCAAATATGTTTGCATACCTTTCCAGAACAAAAATCTGAACATTGGATAAAACTAGGTTCGAAGTTCTTGTCTAGTCAAAGGCTTTTTATTTGGGCATTTTGGATATCTCTTTGTATCACTTCATAAATCATAAAATACTGTCAACAAAATCCATTTTCACCATGTTGTAGATATAAAATGTTCTATAAATCAGGCTATGAATGATATATGAACAGACCCTGCAGAATATAGATAGGAATACAAATGGAATGGTTGGTGTGCGTAAGGACTTAAGTGCAGATTTCTGGTTCAGAGTAAAAAAAAAAGATTTTCTAAATTTCGAAACATTTTGAAGACTCTAAAGGTAATTAGGGTAAAAAAACAAAAAACTAATAGATATCAGAATGAAATTTCCCCAGTTGATTACTTGCATTAATACATATATTTTTTGGTATCAGAGTTTTGGTGAATTTAACAGAAATCTGTTGACACAAATAGACAAAATGTAAAATCCACACCTAAATGTGTATTTGGGATGTTTTTTTCCACTATTCTGAAACAAGTTGTGAAAGCAAAGTATATATATATTTTTTAATTAACCAGTGCATGAAAAACAATTTTTGCCTGTAGCGTCTCCCATTCATTTGAACTAGCAGTCATTTGATATATTTTATAGCTACTTTTGTTATACCATGTAGATAAACTGATGGAATCTGGTGAAAACAGCAACAGGTGCTACAAAGAATTAGATTTCAGATGGGAATCAGAATTTCAGGATTTCTCTACTTCATGATGCAATTCTGACATTTATTAGGCAATCTGGACTTTCTAATTAGATGGTGAGGGAATTACAGATGTTTCATGTGAGCCTCCCTTATCCAAAAGTTTCCGATGAAAGCATTTAAGCAATGTGAATGGGATGGGTTTTATGTTGTTTTTTTCACTCCCTCTGATGTTGGAGGACACAAATCTCCTTTTGTCAGCTCTGCAGCCGCGTTAACCTCGGCGGAATCAGGAAACTGCAACACCCTCAGCGATAGAGGCGTCTGCACATGTGCCAATACAGCCACACATATGGACACACACACACAAGCTGCGTCCTAGTGTCTCCTCCAACTTCCCTAGCGCGTTTGTGTGTGCGTGAAAGCAGAGGTCTAAGTGGCAACACCAGGCAAACAGCCGCATACTCTAACTTCCCTCTTGCCTTCCTAAGGCCCCAGGGGTATAGCAGGAATGGATTTGTCTATTAGCTCGTAAAGAACATTGCTCAGTGCCATATCGATCATCTGAGCTGTAACGTTTAGGGTCTTTAAGTTGTAGAGTTGATCTAGTGGTACACGGACTCCCCTGGCTATTTTACCCGAGTGAGAGATGATCAACTTAACCCTGGTGCCGCGGTTGGCCAGAGGAAACGCTATAAACACGTCCGCTGGAGCCAGAAACCGTTTTTATTGAACCGGCCGTTCAGCCATCCAGGAGAGGCTCGAGAGCTACCATGAATCCGCCAGGTGCCTCATTGTAGCAACAGTGCGATCGTGTGGTTTTCCTCCCTTTAATAGCAGCCTCATCACAGAGTTAGCCATGCAGGCTGCTGTTCATGACAAGCTGTCAGAATGTTGGACCCCACCCTGTTGTCCTAATGATGGACCTTTACAGCTCACTGATCCAAAAGAAGACCTACTGGACTGTGCTACTGGCTGATGGGGGGGGGGGGGGTTAGGCATGTGTGTGTATGTGTGAGAGAGAGAGAGACAGAGTGAGAGAGATAATATTCTGTCTCTCTCTCTCTCTCTCTCTCCCTGTGAATGCTAACTCCAATCCTCCATCCTCATCTCGCTGCCATGGCAACAGTCATCAAATCAGAACATCAACCGTTGCTTTCATCTCACATTGTCCACCGGCAGCCTACAGGCTGTCTGTATACATAAACTGTGTGATGGAAACATCACACAGTTTGTCCAAGAGTCCAATCGCTACTTGCCATTTTAATAAGCGGCCAAAAGACCGCGCAACTCCACCATCACCTGCACAGCAGAGGTGAGAGGCGAGCACAATTTTTTTATATTATTTTTTCTTTTTTAATAAACAGTCGAATAAGCTGGCTTAAAACTGTTTTTAGCTCCCAGCGCCGTTGGAGTATTAAAATGAGAGGAGAGCATGGTGAGTGGCACATGAATAAGCTCACAGCAGAAAGGAACAATAACCCTGAGAGTGTACCGAGAGATTAGTGCAAATCAGAGTGTTCTGCACCGGGGGAGAGAGCCTGAGAGGGGGCGGGGGACACAAAGGTGGCTGTACTGTTTGGACACCCACACACACACACACACACTCAGGAGCCCACACATGCTCTGGCGTTCTGTGAGTGTGAGGGGGTCAGTGGGGTTTATTATTTTGGAGGGGAGATAGAAAATGCAGCCACAACACAGCTGGATTGACAAGGAAATGGTTGCCATGAAGGGGAGGAGGAAATTACTTTTTGTTTTTTTTAGAGAAATTTCTCTTTTTTTAGTTTACCTGAGGTGTCTGCGGTGCAGCCACATAGAAAATACACCGGCTTCTATGAATGGGCACCTAGAAAGCCTAATTGAACAATGCTGGAGAAAGGAAGAGAGAAGTAAGCAAATCTGGACCTTTTCACACCGCACAATACCATCCGTGTGGTTGAATGGGACTTGTCGCAGGGCAGGCTTCTGCTGAGAAAAAAGCTCGCCTGAATAGCAAACCCACAGGTTCATTGTTATTCTGATAATCAGAATTGTCATCTGAGCCAACGGTGGGATTTGAATGCATTTGCCAAGAGCATGTCAGTGATAGTAATGGCAGCGTAGTGGTCCCCCCCCCCCACACACACACACACACCCCCCGCCATTAACAGCCGCTGCCATTTTAGTTTAACTGCTCGCAGTAATAGCTGCTCCTCCGACGCAGCCGTCGCAATACTGCCAGGGATACTTCTGCCACTGTGCCAGTGTTAAAGGCTGCCTTCACAGCCGCCGTGCCAGTAGTAAAGGCTGTTGTAACATGGCACGGTGCCCTGAGCCTGTCAGACCTCCGGGGTGCGTACACCACCTGTCATTATCAGCTCTCAGCCCTGGCAGCTACCGGCAGCTAATGGTCCACTGGGTCTCACCCAACAATCTGCTGACCGGTACGGGTGCCGCCGGTTGGGGGGCTGGACACCTGCGTGAACACATGCCCCACGTGTGCCCCTTGTTCAGTGGTGTACGGACTTCTGCAAAGTACAACCGGTCCGCATCTTGTTTTTCTAAAAACAGAACAGAAAAAGAGTGTTTGTTTAAGTGAGGTATGAGTTAAAGCATGAGCCAAAATGTGGAGGGGAAAAAAAGGTGATATATGAGCCTATTTCATTCATTCACTTTGCCCTGGGATGGACTCCCTCTACTCACTCCAGCATTGTCTGTATGATTTATGGGATTGGATTCCAACCTTTGTCACAGGCAGCTTTTAATTGAAAAAGCCACAACAGGACTTCGGAAAGCCATTAATTGTTACGGTTAATTAAGGTAAACATTAAATGAAGAGAGTTTTAATTGGTTTCTCTTGATGAGGGTAGGGATCTGGGGTGACCAGAATCTGCATATGTAAATAACTAAAAACTCCTCCAGGCCTTGGCTTTACTCACTCTGCCTTAGCCTCCTGTCTCTCTCTTTTTCCCCTTTCCTGTTTATTTTTCCTCTCTGTTTCTGTCACTGTCTCTCTTTCTCTCCTGAAAACATCCACGCACACACACACACACACACACACACACACACACACACACACACACGCACATGCACACACCTTGGCCCCAACCAAGCTGTCGGCAATACAAATTGGGTCCTTTTGTCAAGTGACATTGATGTGATGTATGTACATGCTAAATGCAAAAGCGGCGCTCCCTGAAGAGATACATTTGTTAAGATGAGACGTGACAGATTGGCATGAGACATCACCGTCATATTTACAATACATAGAATTATCCCAAGGCCCTGAACGTCCGAGCGTCCCGCGTTTATTTATAGCACTTTACTTTTGAAAGACGACGCTGATATGTGTGTGCCCACCGGAGTTCATTGTGGCATGTTTGATTGACCACCTCTTGCTCGTGCGACATATTCATTTATAGGCTGTCACACCGTGGCAAGGATTGCAATGTGTACATATGGAAAAATATCACAAATACGTCAAATGGAAGTCTTTTTTTCCTTTTTTTTTCTCCATGTCCTCTGAACAGCTGCCACCTGTGCCAGAGGAGAGGGCGTTAATAGTGCACCCAATCACTTTGCAAGATAGATCACCCTAACACCAAATACATAATCATGCTGTTAAATAAATAGCTTCTTAAAATGCTTCCGAATGCCGCTAAAAGCATGAGCATTTTATGGGTGACTTGGGAAAAGAGAGTGGTGGTGTCAGTGGGAGGCACTTCATTTGCATCGCCCCGTGTCTGCGGTTGAAAGCCTCTGTGCGTGCATGCGTGCGGATGAGGCGAGCAGACAATTGGACGGCTGCTCGGTCACCCGGTCACTCTGCTGCTGCAGTAGAAAAGCTTCTCATGGCCAATGCAGGGCTCTTGCCAGTGTTTCACAAAAAAATAAATAAATAAATAAAAACCGAATGCGTGCCGCTGTCCAAACAGATGCTCGATTCCATTTCCAGATAGTGTTTATGTGTGTGCGTATGCGGTGGGCGTTTGTGTGTGAATGGATGTGCACAGCGTACTTATGTGTGTCCGTTCGCGTCCAAGTCAGTGTGCACTTTTCATTCATGTCTGTGTGTGAGTGTGTTACGTTCCAAACAGATGTTTTTTTTTCCAATGTATGTGTACTAGCTGAATCAGATCAACACCAGCCGGTGCAGTGAGTCTGGCCATGGTGGATAATATTCAGTGCACGATGTGGCCAATACTACACACACACACACACACACACACACACACACACACACACACACACACACACACACACACACACACACACACACACACACACACACACACACACAGCATTGAAGAGACCAGGTAGAGCAAGATGTAAAGAGCACCTGCAGGAAAACCTTTACTATTTTAAGCTGACTCAAATGGACTCAGTGCAAACAGCAGGTTAACTCAACATGAATCATCATGATTGCAAGTAAAGACATTGCAAGCAATTATTAAAAAAAAGGAGAGCAGGAAACAAAATAGCATTATCATATCCAGCTAAATGAGGAGGTGGTGGAAGTGGTTTTGAGGTATTTCCGCCTGGACTCATTATCACTCAAGGGGGGTGCCCGTGTTTGTGTACTGTAGCATTTTGTAATAGCCTGCTTTTAATGTGCGCTGGTTGGAGTAATGCTACACTTTTGCTCCAAGAGGAAAAGAGAACCAGAGTACGCACATCAAGCTTTTCACTCACGTATGAAACACAAAGGTTTATAATGATAACAGTTGCAGCTTTACGTTCTAAATCTATACTAGTGGTTTGATTTCTGAACGTGGTAGCCTTCAACAGCAGGTGTCCCTAAATTTAACCGTTAATTTGCTGGCTTAAATGCTTTTGGTCACAGGAAAAATGTATCAAGTTTAGCTAGCTAGCTACATAAGCTAACATTAGCTCCCTCAGTCGGTGGAAATCACTGTCACTGGCTGACAATTTAATGTTTCTAGCACACTCGTTTTAAAACCAGAACCATAAACTCATATAGGCTACTCTTAATGGCAAAGTAATATGTTGGTAACTAAAGACAAGAGCCAAAGCTAACGTAACATGTCGCAGTCAAAAAGTTGTAACATCTTCACCACTTGTTAATTGACGTACAAGACGTTGAAATAAAAGAGCACCATTTTTCTTGCATTGCAGTGTATATAAAACTAGTTAGACTTAGTTTTAGAATAAGGAAACATGTAAGAATGTCTTCTTTCTTTCTAGCATAATCCTGTTTAGTTTACAAACTTAATCTGGTAAATCAAAATATATATTTATGCGTTGTTGTTGATCATCTCAAACAGTTAATGTTAAAGGAAGAAAAGGCTAGGATGAGGACTAACCAATGTGTTTTGGAAACATTACACTATCTTGGTTAACAAGTTGGATGGGGTTTGCCTGTAAACTTTTTTTATAATGTAACCTGCTACCCTGCAAAAATATTTAGCTTACGTAAGGCCCCTTGGCCTGGTAGTAATTCTGGGTTTGGCTGCTATGCTAGGTAAAAAAACTAGCCAGACATGCTAACTTTGGGAAGTTTACGTTACTCAGACAGAGTGTTGAAAGCCATTGCTTACAATTATGCTCTTTTTGGTTTAAGTAGGGCTAAAATAAAAGGCACAACCACACAAATACTAAGTATCAATCTTCAATCCTCATCTCAATACCTCATGTGGCTAGTTACGGTTGCTAAACTATGATTGGATAATTGCTGCTGTGGCAAGGGTTAAGCAAATGGTCAGTTGTTTGATTTGATTAGTTAATTCTGAGTACAAATTATAAGCAGCATATATGATGAAGCATGAAGGTTAGCACGACCTAAGCCACTGCAAGCCAATTCCCCTTTTGACCATCCGGAACCTCGGGGTGTATTATAATCTGTTGAAGGAACTACCGATAGTTTTTAGGCCGAGAGGTTACGCTCCGCCAATTCTTACGGGTCTCGCTCCCTCCCTGGAGGAACTGGTGTTACATTACAGGTACATTCATCTATTGTTTTTCAACTGGGGTGGAATAAAGGGAATGACTGCGGCCGTGCCTGAGCAGAAGGAAGATCCCTGTACGATTTGGGTACAAGAAGAAATATGAGCTTAGCCTGTGAGATGTGTTGAGAGATGATCACCTCGGGGAAAGCAGGAGCCGAGCCCCCCCTTGTAGCTGCAGAGCGACAGAGAGAGAGAACGAGAGAGAGATAATGGGGATATGCGGCTGGCAATAGCCGGATACGGTTCTTCTCTCTAGTCTTTTTGGGTCAGCACCATAGATGGGTCAGCTCTCCGACGGAGCGGAGGAAACATGGGGAGGAAGAATGAATGAGAGTAATATCTCATATGTCTGTCCTTGCCCCCGGTTGCCCTCAGTCAAATCTTCACCATTATGCTTTCATGCCTGATTTATGTGATGTGGGTGATGTAGCAGTATCTTTTCCTTTCCGCTTTACAAGACAGGAAACAGAAGGGTTGCAACAAATATGAAACGATTCAGGAGCCGTGTTTCAACCTGTACAACACAAAGAGATCCAAATAGCAACTAAACATCAATCTTTGTGCTTACTGCATCATATTGTCCTCATCTCCCGGGGCAATGCTACTTTTTTTTCCTCGTGGTGTGATCTTGAGTGGGCAGGGCTTATGCAATGCAAGAGCTATTTACATTTGGACCGTCTTAGCTGGATGGATTTCCCCTGATATCTAAGGCGGAGGGAGGTAAATAAGGAGCGAGGTGGGCCAGCGGGAGAGCAAAGCAATGTATCAAATGTACTGTATATATGCAGTTGTGTGCTACATTAGTGGGATGAATGCAGGGTGATGCACGATTGCTGGAGAGGTTTGACTAGAGGCGGGGAGGGGAAAAATAAGGAGAAAGATAAGTCTATAGATTGATGCACTTATGACCGATGTGCGGCCATGAGAGGCAGCTATGTGGGGGAAGATTTGTCACAGACGAATGTTATGATTGCGTGGATGTAACACGGGTTATAATTGCTTTGGAAATAAACACGGCTGGTCGGTGTTGCTGCAATCATCGCTTAATACTTTAATGACACGACATGATGGCTCAGAGATCAAAACCTCTCTAGCTGAGATTGCTGCTCCAGTTAATTTTACTACAAGCACAGAGTGGCTTTACACTCCACAGCACGTCGAGCTAGAATATTTATTTTATTAAGCGGATTCTTAAGCCACACATTTTTTGTGCAATTATTTGCTGGATGCAACCACAAGGGAGCCAGCCAGTGAGTTACAGGTGTAGTTGTACTTTAAATGTTGTTTTTCCGACGGTTAAACATCGGGTATCATCCCTGCACATAGCTTTTGTTTGTTTGTCAAGCCTCACTTTCTTCTGTCCCTCCATTTCTCAGCACCTCCCAGTATCATCAGCCACAGACTCTAACCACCCGCGGTGAATGTGAATTAACAGACGGCATGCTGCTCGCAGCACCTTCCTTGCCACTGAAACAGATTCATCACAAAGACCTAGATACCGCCTTCTCCCACTAGCACACACATACACACGCGTGCGTTTTCACCCCAGAATAGCACCTCACATATCATACATCCGTGGTGTAACACTCTTCACACTTACACAATGTACTTGGTGATCAGGAGAACAATAACATCGGCAACAGATTCTTCCTCTTGGCTTTCTTTAGGGTGCCACAATGCTGTTTGCGACTTAGCTGCAATATTCCTCTCTATTTTTCCCGTCCTCTGAAAGCCCCCTGATCTGTACTTAATAATACATCCCTCAATTGACACGTTCGTACGTGAGCGGGAGAGGCTAGAGAATCAATGTCTTTCGGAAGTTGTAAGGAAGAGTGAGGCGGGTTTGCCCACAGGTCAGAGGTGCACTGTGGGATATTGACTAGTCCCCGGTGCTGCAGTATGCTCGCTGAGAAAACACATCTACACGAATATTATTGACGAAGGCGGTCCAACCCTGCACCTCAGTAAAGTGGACAGATACTTTATTATCCTCAGAGAGGAAATTTTCGTTTCACAGTCAATACATGGGAACACTGAACACACTCAGGCGGAGGTTTTACAGGATGGGGTTCATGTTTGTACCAAAAAGAACATTTTTTACAGGTGTACTATAATGGGCCCTCGTGAGACTTGGTACATACCTTTTTGACCCGCCGCAAGGACTTCTCTGAGAGTTAAAGTTGAAAATGTGGTCCCAATTCAGCCTGAATTAAATGTCTTCCAGCATAGGAGGGTAGAGATCTAATTATTATCCAGTGTTAGTTTACACTGTATAGAAGTTTAGCAAGCTGATGCACAAGGTTTCACTACCTGTGTCCCAATCCAGCGGCTGCAGCCCACGGAGGACCCAGCCTTGACCGGGCAGCCCCCGAAATGAGACGGTCTGGTCGACAGAGGATTTCCTGTTTGCGTCACCAGCTTTTTGCGCTCCCACCCTTTTGCCGCTCCCGTCTCCTAGCAACCAGCTGCTGTTGTCATAAAAGATGTAAAGCTAAGTTAAAAGATAAATAGCGCAGCGGCTCTCGGTAGCGTTAGCTGGTTAGTTAATAGCGTCTCGTAACTTAACCGATCATTTTAACATAAGTGTGATCTGATCAGGTCTCTTGTTTTTAGTTTGAACACTTGTATCTGTAGATATTCACGTGAGTTAAAAACCAATAATTACATTTAAATGTGAATTCTCCCGTTGCTGGTCCACTAGTCGCCATGTCATTAAAAAAACGAAAAAAAAAAAACTTCACTGGCATGCAATGAATCTTGGGATATGTTGGGCAGTGAAGGATCCATCAGTTGTATCCTCCCAATCTTGGAAAAGTAGGCTGCATTTGTCGGACGCATTAGAAGGAGTCTTTGAAATGGGACGGCCTCGTTGCGGTCGCTGTGACGCAATCGGTCTACAAATACACCCTCCAGCTGCTGGATTGGGACACAGTTACTGTGTATCGCTGCTGTATGTTGGCTGCAAACAGCTACCTTGAAGAGTGTGTACGGATCAGATTTCCTAACGTGACAATGTGCTATATACACCAGCAAGCTATAATTGCCATCTTTTGTTGATGGGAAGCCAGTGAGGGGTCCAGTTCTTGTCAGCTGGCTATTGGGCCATTTGTTTGGTCGGGTTTTTGTTTTTGTTTTGTTGAAAAGTTCATTTCAGTCACTACGGTAATTGCAGACCTGAAGGTACAGAACATGGCTTGCAAGCAATAGTACTGTGTTGTAACTGTATAGGGTAGTGCCCCAGGGAAAAGCTTTTGTGCTCAGATCCTTTTTTGTTTTTAGAGTGAGCAAAAGTCATAGAGGAAATATATGAGGAAAAACAACAACATGTGGATCAATGTTGGCCAAAGCATAGGCCAAACTTCATCCATAGCGGAAAATACCTTATAAATAGAAGTTTAAAAAGTTGACTTAGGAAATAATAACTCGTATGTAAAAGATAAACATCATGGCGTCACTCGGTAAAGAGCTCTTTATTCTTGCCTGTCTTGGGAATGTTAATTATCGTGAATAAAAGTGCAGAACAGAGTGGAGAACTTGACACAAAGGGCATCTAAAGTTCAGCCAAATGAAGCATTAACAAAAGGCTTCATTGTCTGGATTATTTAACTCTTAATGTTGCTATAAATCCCCCCAAAATTATTTTAGGCCTCTCCAGTTTAACTGTCCATCCGATGAAGTGTTCACCAATGGAGCATGTCAGGAACATGATGATGCAGCTACCTCTCTGCCTTAAACCAGAAGTGTTATCTCTTTGTGTTTAATTAGGTTATATTGATGTTCTATAAATTGGATCAGCTCAGATAAATCCGAGGTTATAGAAATTGTCCACCCTTAAAAAAAAGCTCAGTATTTAAAAACCCCTTTAAATATTGTATTTTGTATTTTCTTATGTCTGGGCATTACAGTAAGTGCTCAAGTAAAGTAATTCAAATTGCTATTAGCTGTGATTTTTTGCTATTGGTGTGCTGTATCTGTAGAGTACAGGTAAGGTTTTGACCAGCATTATATCTCCTATATATGTTGCGCAGCAAAATAAAACAACGTTGTTTTTTCCCCCACAACCGCAAATTGAATTTAGTTAGTGGATGTATTTTAACAACGGACGGCTTATTAACAAGTAACTTTTCATCACCTCCTCTAATTAATGGATGAGCATGTCTGCTATGATTCATAATATCAAACAATAATTAACATGTAGGCAGTAAAGGCTTTTTGTTTATCTGTCAAATGATTGAACTATCATTGACCTTATTTTAATACAATCAAGTACTTATTAAAGATAGATCACTCTTCACTTACAAAACTCATTACTTTATGAGCCTTTGCTAAGTTTTTATAAATTGTTTACAAGTTGTGAATGTTCAATTGTTGGCTAAAAATAAATTTAAAAAAAATAGAAAAGTTTTCATTTCACTTCCATGCAGCTGGAACTCAGGATCCAGCAAACATTTATGACAAGTAATTAAGCCTTTCAGGACTCCAAGGTTACAGCACAAGGACACGTAAACGTAAAGGAAGAATAATGTACAAATACAAGTAATTGCTGAGCAAAGGACACAAAGCATCTGCCAAAGCAAATGCTTTCTTTCCACATATTCTTGATGTGGAAGGTGGATGAAACACCGGCTGAGGGGGTGTTCAGGATTGTGTGGCAATTATGGACGATATAAATATATATAAATATATATATAAAGCTAACGTTCTGCTAGCATTCTGCACTGCCCCTCTGGAAATAGAGACTATTCAAGCTTGTTAGGCTTCCAAGAGCTGCCTAGAAGCCTGTCATTTCACATTAAAGTAGCCTAGCATTGCTGCTTTCATGGATTCGGTTCTCACTGGATAGCAAATGATATATTTATGTATAGATTTGAGATGCGAGGCAGACTAGGATGTCTACCCCACCCACATTGGCTTGTGCGTATGCGTGTGCGTGTGTGCGTGTGCACAAATGTGAGCCCTTGTTCGTCCCCCAGTGGTACAATGCATTTCCATTATAAGGCATATGCCACCCTGTGTTATGGTGAGCCGAGCTGCTGCCTGTTACTGTGACTGTCACATCTATGGAGGGGAAAGGAAGGGGATATTTCCTGTTTAGATGCCACCAATTTCCTCTTCATGCATGGTGCACACACACACATACACCCCCGCACACAATTGATAGATTTATTATAGCGTGTCAGGAAAGTGCAGGCTTCACATTTCAGCAAAATGGACCCATTTGGCAGGCGCACACACCGGCAATCCCCCCTTCCCCCACCCCAAATTCCCCCCCTCCACCGAGCTCCTCGCAACCCCACTCCCTCCCATCCAGCCGGCGTGCCAGCCCACTCAGCCGAATCCGGAACGGCACCGAATACATGTTTCTGTCACAAGCTTCGTGTCAGCTTTTTTATACACGAGAGGGAGAAATGGGGAAAGAACGGGTCATTCTGACAGTCAGAATCACTCCGTGTGGATCTTAAATGTTTTACTGCCTTAATGGGCCTCCAGAAATAGATGCAGTGCTAATGTCCTCTGACTCGAGGAAAAAGAAAAAAAAAAAGGGGGGGGGAGATGTGTCCGTGCTAAGTGTGTGTGTTCGTGTGCCCGGGACTCTTTTCGCGCGAGGGTGCGCGCTTGTACGTTTTGTGTCTTTGGCTGCTCGTGTGTGTGTGCGATTCAAATGGGCTTAAAGTGAGGGATTCACACATGCAAATGAAGCCACTTAAATATGGGTTCTTTTTTCTCCACCCTTCCATCTCAAAGGACACCCTTTTCTCTATTTAGAGCACCACTTTTGACATCAGCCCTATGGAGGCGAGGCCTTATGGGGCTTTGGTTTTAAGTAGGTGCCCCATGGACTATAAGAAATCATCCAGATTTGGTTTATATAATCTCCCATCCTCAGATATATCCACAACAAATCTTCAACAAGCTCCTTGCCTGATGCAGACGCTCAACGTGACCCACCTCCCCAGCTTGAGCATTAAGCATTACCTTTTTTGAAAGAAGTGTTCAATATTGTGGGATTTCCTGGCATTCGGTACTTCCAGACAGCATTTGCTGCCTTCAGAAGAGCTAACCGTCTCCCAGCATGGTTCCTCCTCTCCAGACAGACTCTGACTTAGAATATTGATCTCGATGCTCGCTGTATCCTTACCCCTCAGACAATCCATACTAAATGTATTAGCTGTGGAGAGAGCTACAATGTCCTCTGCAGCTAATCATATTTAAGCCACAGAGAGAGGTATCTTTAAAGAAGCAGCCCATTTCCAGGGCCGGAGTGGATCGTCCAGACCAGAGGATGGTACTGCAGTGTGAAACATCAAAAAGGTGGGCTTCAGAGGCCGGCATATTAGAGTTCCATTTCGGTTCATCTCAAAGCATTAGGCCCCAAAGTGCATGTGTGGACTTGCACAAGTAAATGAACGTATGTTCTCGCATACGCAGGAGTCGTTTTTTTTCATACGCCTTGTATGTTTTTTTGATGATTCCTCCTATCTCTCTCTCTCTCTCTCCCATCAATCTCTCTCACACACACACACACACACAACACAAGCACAGGCCTCATACAGGAGAGCGCCTCTGATTGTTGAGTGGGGCAATCAAAGGCTTTGATGCTAATCAGAGCTCTCTGTCCTGCCAGTTTCTGCCGGGAGAATGGTGGAAATGCACAATAGAGAGAAGGTTTCATAGCAGATGCCCAATGCCTGGCCGATGTGATTGCTGTCCTCCTCGTTCACCGGGGGTAAGCAGGGGGTGGAAATCAGCCTCAGGCTTTGGGGGGAACAGGGCTGCACACTGGCTTGTGTGATCTCCTAAGGCAGTGCCACATGTAATGAGCTTTGGATTTGGGCCCCCATCAGGCATAGCTTTTTCTGCCTAATCTGCTAAATACTTTGTGAGACCATTCATAACATTTGTTTGGGGTTTTTTTTTTTTTTTTTTTTTTCGTGCGACTAGCTGCTTCAGCGGAGATGACACCGCTACTTTGTTTGGCGGGATCTTCCGCAAACCGCTCTCGGATAACACCTGCAGCGAGCGCTTTCCTTGGCACTCATCTCCTCCCTCGGCAGGGGGGCCTTGCCGGTGATGTGTGTTTTTTTTTTTTTTCAGGCTGCTGCTGAACGCTTCTGCTCTCAAATCCGCCTGTCTTAGCTCTCGCCAGAACCTTTTTGGACATATGTGCTTTTGCTTTTTATTTTTTATTTTGTGTACCTGCGTGTGTGTGTGTGTGTGTGTGTGTGTGTGTGTGTGTGGGAGAGAAAGAGAGAGAAGAGAGAGTTTTTGACAATCCCTCTCCATTGTGTTTTTTTGGACCGTGCGCACGCCATCGCGAGAGAGTGTGTGCGTGTGTTGCTGCTTGTTGGTTGACAGGCTGTTGTTCGGCCCTCTGACAGACAGTTCCATTAAATCATGCTGCAGTGGTAACCCACAGTGACAGGACGCCATTGCCTCCCCGGGATTCCTTCATCAGGGTCTCTCATGCGCTTAACGAGGAAGTAAACATGCTAAATTGTCTGCTGGAGATGAAGTGAAGAGGCTGTCTGGACACTGTGATGTCCTCACATCTTAGTTTTCTTTACTCCAAGCAATGCACGTAACGCTGTGAGCGTGCACGGCTAAGAGCCATCTTTGTCCCTTGAGTAGAAAAAGAAATTGTGCCAAGGCATCCCTTTATGAGAACACACAACATTAATGTTAATGATGTATTCTGCCAACAAATAAGAGAATATGCACAGCGATACGCATACAGGAGGCTTAATTGCGGTTATAAACTGACGATTCTCAAAGTAGGGCATGATATTTACCACCTGACTGCCTGGAAATGGAAGGAATCATGTATGTGCAGCAATGTTTTATGTATTGGGCACTTGGCATTGAGCTTCTGCAATAGCTGCCTGTTTCTTTAGACCGCAGCCTCACTGACAGTTTTCCAGAAACCTCTCTGTCGGTTTTTTTTGATGATCGCAGACAGTTCTGCAGACCGTAATTTCCAAGGACAGAGCGACGGCGCCACCGTTGCAGGACGGCCGTGCAATAATACATGCAGCCCCCCTTTCGATGACTCCTCTAATAAACGAGCGCTGCATTGGAAGACGCTGTGTGTTGCTGCGCATCTCCCTGCAGATTGAGTCTGCCTGGGAGCTGCCTGGTGAGCAAACACGGGGTGAATTCTGAAGAGGTGTTGAGTGCAGGGATGATGGCACCGCTTGTTCCTTTTAAGGTTATTTTAAGCTGCAGACCTGCAGGGTGTGTGTGTGTGTGTGTGTGTGTGTGCAAGTGTGTGGTGTGCGTGTCAGGGCTGTGTTTTAATTAGAGAGACAGGAGTGTGTCCTTGGGCTGCCGCAGAGGGTCAGGAGAACCTGGTAGTCTGGGAGAGCAGAGGCTGGGACAAGTCTGGCAGACCCGCTAAACACCCATTACCCAGACGTGTAGATGCACTCAGGAGCATGCACACTCACGCCCACGCCCGCACACACACACACACACACACACACACACACACACACACACACACACACACACACACACACACACAAACGCATCCCCGGTCTTGGCGCCATTCCTGTTGGCCGGTGATACCATGGTAACTGAGCAGCCTGCGTCTCCATGTGTTCCACGGCCTTCCCCCTTGTCTCTGAAAGCAAAAATTACCGCTGGCACTGCTCTTGGGAGATGGAGGGAGGCAACGGAGAGGTGGGCAGATTGAGAAGGGCATGCAGGAGGTGGAGTGGAAGGAGCAGGGGGAGGTTGTGAGGGAGGTGAGGGGAATTGAAAGAAGAAAAGGTTGAGAGGGTGGAGAGAGGAAGCATCTGACATTTATGTCCCCGGCCTCACAGAAAATGCCACTTGGGGCTGGCATCTCTCTTTCATTCCCCGTCACTCCGTCCGTCCTCCATCTGACCCGCGAGGCCACCGTCCCACACCCGGTACGTCCAAGCGTCTGGCTCCGTTCCCCGTCTCCTTCCGTCGGTCCCTCCTCCTCCTCCTCATTTTCCCCTTTTCATACGTCTACCTCCGGCTTTCACCCAGCCATTTCTTCGCCGTCATTTCCATATCACAGGCTCCGTCACCTCTACTGCACGCCACATCGCTCCCACCTTCCGTCGGCAAATTCCCCTTTGATGCTCGGCTTCTGAATCCTCTTTAACTTCGCCCTCTCTTCCGTCCCATACCTATATTTGCATCCCCTCCTCTCTCTGTCTCTCTCTCTCTCTTTCTCTCCCCAGCTAATCCCCTCCTCCCCCCTCCTCCAGCACACACCTCTGGTGTGCCTAGCCCGGGTCCCAGCCGATGATGGGACTCATAAAGCCTCCCAGATGAGGGGATAGCTAATGGCTGTTGAATAATGCATGGCGGGCAGGATTTAGAGAGCCCAGTCTATTAGCCTGACCAAATACTCTGGGCTTTTATTAAAGACCAACACTTACAATTACAAACTGCATTAAGGCCGGGGTCCTGTCTCAGCCCCCCCCCCCCGCTCGCCATTCGTTGCTGTCTCCAGGGTCATGCCTAAGGAGGAATATTATCTTTTGGCTTTTTAAGATTTTATAGCCTGGAGAAACTGACCCTCTTAGAGGAGGTCATGGACAGTCTTTTCTGGTTGTTGTGTATTTTTAATTTTTTTTAGCGTTACTGTGTCAGAGGCCAGTGGCCCTTTTAGTAACAGCTGTGGATAGAGAAAGAGATTGGTGAGGTGGAGGGCAGCGGTGTCACGTTTTCACTGCCGGTGGTCGGCATGAAAACGGAGGGTTGATGCATAAAACGTGAGCTCTTTATGTCCCTACCTGCTGGGGATTATTGGTTTTAGCAGCTTTTTTTATTTATTTTTTACTTTATGAGACACCTGGGTGCTTGAATGTGTACACGCGTTGTGTACACACCTGCATTGCTCTGCTCCAATGCTGCAGAATCATCGTCGTCTTCTAGATGGATCTTAATATTCTCCGAGCTGGCTGTTGCTGCTGCAGACGAGGCTCTCCCTCGCACATCATTTCACATGATTATACACAAATGTTAATGGCCGCTAATAGCTATAAGTGTGTGGAAGTGTGTGTCCTGTGAGTGGCTTCTGAATAGTCATAAAGCGTTGTTAGCTAATGGCTATCTAAACATCCCTCTACCTGGCTACATTTAAGTGCACACTTAGCTGTCTCTCTGTAATAGCCTATTGACTTCTCTCCTAATTTTGAGTTTACTATGCAAGGTCTCATCTTGCATTTGATTATTACATTGCAACACGTCTGCATATTCTTGACAAGTTTGCAGAGTTAGGCGTTTGCAGAGTTAGGCGTTTGCCACACGGCCCGTTGTATTAGAGGTATATGTAGGAGGGTATTTTAAGAACGAGGCTGTAGTCCCATGGCTCAGTGGTCAGCTGCCCGAGGGTCCAGGTTTTATATGCTGACAGATCTTTAATGATGTAATTCAGAAAAAACAGGGGATATCCAGGCCATGTCAGAGAGAGAGTAGACTCCTTAAGGGACGGTAGATTGATGCCATGTCAGATCAACACAGAAAGTGTCAACCATAAACCTTGATCCATCTCCATGCCAGCCTCGGTTCAACCCCCAGAGTGAGAGAGTCTGGAGAGCTAAGCGATTACATGTCTCATCCACCAACGATCAGATGAAAAGCTGCCCGCTTAATTTGTGGCCAAAAACAACAACCTCATGAGCTACTACTTCCTGTTTAAATGTGTGTCTCTCTTTTCCCGCTGATGTTTAATTCAGTTTGATCTCCTGGCTGACCCTGCAGCCAGCCAGTGTTCCTCAATAGACTGCACTTCTATATATAGTATTCCCTAAATGTCTTTTAAAACATGCTTACCTCGTTGTGTATCGAATTGCGCACTTATGAGGCTTCATCTGAATTGAAACAGCTGCATATCAATATTAACGATGTGCCTTTCCTTAAAGTAAGTGTAACCGATTTGGATCTGAACTGAAAATCTGAGGTAAACAGCACCCCATCGACAGCGTTTAAGTGAAAAATCCATCCTCCTTGGCAAAAAAGTTATTCAGTGTATCACTTCCAAGGGTAAAACTAAGTTAGTAGAGGCAGTAGACATCTATTTTCTATTTCAATACTATTTATTTTTTCAGTTACTCAAAATTAAACATTATCACATTTTAATTATGAGCTTTATCAATAATAATAAATCACTGCTGAATCGAATTGTGTCAAATTAGCTTTGCATCGCAGTGTTTCATACCTTTATTGAGGCTTTTAGCAAACAAAAAAAGTGTATTTTCTGCCTCAGCTCTATGTCTGAATCATAGACTGTTTAGAAGAAGTGGACGTAGTCATCGTGCTGCATCCATTGGTTTGTGGACTGCCGTTATGAAGCCTCAAATTCGGCAATTTGGCCCTGGCCATCTTGGATTATGGCTGTCGCAATCTTGCCGTTTTGCTAGTTACCATATTTGGAATGTGGACGAGTGACGTGGAGAAGCCGTAGACGGCTCTGGTAGCGCCATCAACCTGTCAATCCCAGTAAGCCCGCCCTAAGGCATACTCTGCTTTATGGTCTATTTCCCTCTAAAAGAAACCATTACTCACTAAATCAACATCATGCTGTATTTAAGAAGACTTCAAACTAGCGCTTGAGACCATTAACACATGTTTATAATGTTTACTGAGGTAATAAATCAAGTGAGAAGTAGGGTCATTTTCTCATAGACTTCTATGCAATCAGACATTCTCTGTTGGCCCCTGATGGCCAATAGAGAATGCAAGTTTTAAGACACTTCCGCATCGGCTTCACTCGGCAGAACTGGAGGTTGCCGCCTGGTCTGAGTACAAGAGTGCCACTAAATGTCTTGTTTTCCTCTTCGCCTATCAAAGACGCCACTTGAGCTCAGAAAAGCGCTTAGACGTCTGTGGCGACCTGGATGAAGGTGAATTATAAATATAAAGATAAAGAGTTGGTGTTTTTGAGGGTTGAAAGAGGGAGAGTTGATTGGGAGGAGGGATGAGCACATACCAGAGCTATCAAGCACATATTCTGATTGCATCTCCACAGCTTTATACTGATATGGACATTAACAAATGGCTCGGAAATGTGCACGTTTGTGTGTGTGTGTGTGTGTGTGTTCACCGTTGGCTTGTGTTGAGACAGCAGAGGTCTTATCTTCGTTAACGGTATCCCTCTGTCTCTCTGGAGGCACGCAGGGAGCAGAGGGCAACTGCAGTCTGATGTGGGGCATCTGTTCCCACATTTGTTAAGCTTCTCAGTGTGTGTGTGTGTGTGTGTGTGTGTGTGTGATTTTAAGGGAGGGGAACAAGAGAGAGAGGCAGACGGAAAGAGCGCAGAAGCTTGCGCACGCTCGCCCGTTGTGATCGGTGTGATAGGTGCGGTCGGTGGAGTGGAACGGCAAGGTGTTGTTTCAATAGAGGGCAAGTGCCGACTTGTCATTGGTCCGTGTTAATGCTGACCCGGGGGCGGGGGCTGTGCCCACCTCATTGACCGCAAGATGGCCGCCGGTCGAGTCTGCAGGTGGTGCTGAAGGCACATCTCTTTCCTTTTTATTCCCTCCCTCTCTCTCTCTCTCTCTCTCTCTCTCTCTCCAGCGCTCTCTTTGTACCTCTATCTCCCTCCACCATCTATTATACGCTCCTGTCGGAATACCAAGCAGCCCCTCATCCTTCCTGCTATTCTTCCATGTCTCCCCGCATTCGCACAGCCCTGTCCTCTTGTGCACAGTGCATATATATATATGTGTGTGTGTGTGTGTGTGTGTGTGTGTGTGTGTGTGTGTGTGTGTGTGTGTGTGTGTGTGTGTGTGTGTGTGTGTGTGCACTCCTCTCTGAATGCATCGCTTTCCATACAGTAATCTCAGTGGGGACATTACATGCATAATCTACTTCATAATAAGGCTCTAGTTGGCCCCGGATGCCTGTTTAAGATAGGAAGGGAGATGTATTAATTAGACTCATTTGCAGCACTGGCTTGCAAAAGAGCAGGACCCCTTCACAGACGACCCGCTTCTCCTTGAGAGGAGCCACAGAGTTGGTGATCAAAGTTCCACATGGCAAACCACCGGGGAGCCCGGGAGGTGAGGCGAGAACCTGGAGGACTTCTTTCTTTTTAGTTCGAGAGCGGCGCTGCTAGATGTGTTTGGGAAAAGGAATTTTTGACTGGAGCAGCGTGGTATGGAAATAGTGTCTCTGGTGTGCCATCATCGAGACGGAAAGCTTATAGTACCCTGATTTATGACTACTGTGGAGAATTGAGCGCTTCATAAAGATCTGCTGCTGGCTCACATGTAGCAATCAGCGGAGTGATCTGACTTTTGGTGGATCGCAGTTTCCACGAGCTGTAAAGTCAGACACAGCGCCCTGACTTTGTCCGCCCGGCCGACGCATGTGTGAGGGAGTTAGCCCGTCTCCGGCCCTCTGTCAAGGTCATATGGATTAGAAATGATTGGGTTTCCAATACTCTACTGGGGAGTTCTGCATGATGAATCATCACTCTGTTCCAAATCGACACCAATTAAGAAGGGTTTTGTTTATTCCGCTGTGGGACATACTGTGGATGTTCGCTCAGAACAAGCATTCTCACCCCTCTTTCTCTTTTCACAGGCAACACTGTGGCATTTGCAGGGATTAGTATAATGTGGGAGCGCGCGTGTTGCGGCGTTGTGTATTTCCGTACCCATGCGTGCTTCATCGTGCGTTGCGGGGTTCGTTTCAGGCCTGCGGATTCACATCTTATTTGCACACTCTTGTGTTGGTGTGTGTGTGTGTGTGTGTGTGTGCGTGTGCGTGTGTTGCGTGTCTGGACATGTTGGCACGTGCATGTCCGCAGTCATGTCATCCAGTGTTTACTGTGTGGCCCTGCTCTGTTTTGTGTCAGTAGCTCCATGTCTGTGAGGCATGCTATATGAAAAGTGAGGTTGAGGAGCCTGAGTGCCGGAGCCAGTGAATTCATTTGCATTCATTCCACTGCCTGTCTCTCCTCAGAGCCCATTCTAATTACCAGCAGCTCAGGTCTGCTACAACACTGCGCATACTCTCTCTCTCTCTCTCTCTCTCTCCCTCTATCTCTCTCTGGGTGGAAGAAATGGGCTGCTGGTGGTGCATTCCTGTAGCTTTGATTCTACTCTCTCTTTAGCCTGCCAAAAATCTCTTCATGTTGGTTTGTTTGCTGTCAAGCCCGGGCACTCTCTCCTGTTTTTTAGTGTCGTAGTCGGAGGGGATGTGGTGTATGCATGTGTGTGCAAGCGAATCTCCGCCATACCCTCTGCGTGTGCTTGTTGTGATTGTTTTGGGGTTGAGGGAGATGCAGCGCCTGTTCGTATATGGGAGAGCGAGCGAGCAGGGAAGGCGCGAGAGAATAGCAGGGCCTTGTGAGAAGATGTATGTGCGCACTAATCACCGTAATGGCCATTGTGGCGTTTCCCCTCCCGAGTCTCGAACACATCGTCACGCCCTCTTCCTGGTAATGCAAATGTCTGCCAAGTGATAATAGACATCAGGCCACTACCGAGCATGCTCCAAAGCTCTGTCAGACGCTTGGGTGCATATTTACGCACGCGTGCACACACATGGACATATGACACGCACTAAGGCCTACACAAACACACACAAACTCATGCACAAACACCTGCACGGCTCGGTGGCAGGTGGCATTGACCAGGCACCCTGCAGCAGTGACAAGGTCAGGAAGGATCAGGACACTGCTGTGCTCTCAGGAGAGATGAGCTGAGCTCAGCTAGCAGCTATTCCGCTACGTCCACGCAAACCTGCACAGGAAAAAGCTGCAAAAACTCATCGAGATCACAAAAGTTCGGTCGGGTGGTCCATGTCTGCAAAACACCATCTGATTAATTACAAGTTGACAACAGATCATTTAAATAGAACAGGGCCGAGAGGAGGGTGCTCTCCTGAAAAAAAAAAATGTAATTTGAGCGCGGCGCCCCTGCAGTGAAGCGTTTGCCGCCACGGGTAAGCGTCTTGTTGAAGAAGGAGGGGAGCTAGACTCGGGAGGCTTCACGCCCTCTCGGGGGAAATGCTACTTTCAGGATCACCTGCAGCCTAAACATGATTGTGGAGTTGCTCCGCAGTTGTTTTTCAAGACGGGGGTACAAACAAGCAATTACACAAATATGCACATAAATATACACCACATCACGCAGACAGACGCACATAGCAGCACACACGCTCAGCCGTACGCGCATGGAGTGAGTCCTCCGGTATGAAAAAGCCAGATGATCCATGGCTGCTTATTATCAGGGTCTGTATGAAAATCGAATGTGTTTCCGTGTGAGGGGGGGGAGCTCTTAGAGGCTCCTCGGCGTCTTCGTTTGTATTTTCTGGCTTTAATTGGACAACATGATTGTGTCACTTTGTTAAATAGAGATCCCACCGTTTATCCCCGTGTCTGCGGAGATGAATCAATGGCTGTTTTTATTCTAATTGCTGTCTCAGAGCCCACTGTCATCAGTGTAATTATCCGTGCTTCTGCCGCCATCACTGCTATTTTCATCATCATTGTTACCACTGTTATTACTGACGCCATTGCCGTTATCTTTGCTATTTTCATCACCACGGGTGCTATTATCTGTAACATTATTTTCACGCCGTCGCAGGGGCCATGATCATTAGCAATATTAGCCCGCCTTATCATACGTTCACTGTTGTTATTATCGATATTACCATCCTTCACACCAATTTAATCAGCAGCCAGCCAATAAAGGGAGTCATATTAAAACTTATAATGTCTGATGAAGATAACGTGTTATCTCTTTGTCAGGATCTCTGCTCTGAAGACAGAGACAGATGGTCAGTGAGGGCGGGATTCCATCTCATTACCGCGGAAAAAAAGATGAACAAAAACCAGCGAGTTCTAATTTCAGTTGTCTGACCTTTTTATGGGGTTAATTATTTATTTCATCGCAGCACAGCAGTGGAATAAACTTTGTGGCAATTTAATGCAAGTCAATTAAGAAGCCAGATAGATGAAAAGCTATCCTGTGGGAAATTATTAAGCTTTTATTTTTAGAGTGGGGCGGATAATGTGTTTTCATTTTTTTCTTTTTTTTCTGGGCTCGGTCCAACAATAGTGTTAAATGTTCTCTAAAACGATCACATTCCTCTCACAGACAGGCAGGTTTGATATTGTTGAGGTCAGGCTCTATGGATTTTATACAGCTTTCCTGTAATAAGAAATTAACTAGAGCCATAGAGCGCTGGGCACAATAATAAAGAGAGGGGAAGAGATGGAAAGGGGGCGTTAGCAAACACAGAGTGAAGAAGAGGAGGAAACCTGGTTAAATATTGGGCTTTAATGTTATTGTGGCTCATGTTTTTATGCTCTGCTACACACCAAACAAGCAACTCTTCTTATTAAAGGAGCTATGCATTCGGTTGTTGCAGCTTCTACACGTTAGGGACTGTATCAAAAGTATTGGGAAGGACAGGGGACCGGAATTGTACATTTTATTTATTTAAAAGAAAAAGAAAAATAATATATATAGTACCAGTCAAAAGTTTGGACACACCTTCTCATTCAACTACTTTGAAGAATGTAAAATATAAAACATATTCTGGTTTGTTGAGCACTTGTTTGTTTACCACATAATTCCATATGTATATAGTTTGGATGTCTTCAATATTAATCTACAATGTAGAAAAAAATAAAAATAAAGAAAAAACATTGAATGAGAAGGTGTGTCCAAACTTTTGACTGGTACTGTATATAGAGCCGTTTTTTTCATTATTTATTTGATATATATATCAAAGCCATTTTTTTCATTATTTATTTGATATATATATATATAGAGCCATTTTTTTCATTATTTATATATATATATATATATATATATATATATATACATATTTAGAAGAATACACAACTAAATAAATCCAGGCACAAAGATAAGCTATATGTAAAGTGAAAACAAACATGTAGAGACAAGTGAAAATAAACTAACAAGAACAATTAGGCGCAACTTTTCAATAGGTGGGGTAGCATCTCTTCCTGTTAGGTCCCTTCTTTTACACACATCCAAAAACTTTAGAAAACTTTCCTTGGTAATTGTTAGTCATTGTTATATGAAAACTTAAAAAAAGACAATGTTCGTCATCAATTTTCTCCTCTCAGAGCAAACAGCACCTGAATATCTTTTAAAAAATATTCAATTCAACCACACAATTATTTTTTTTTATGTAAATATTTGATTTTTTTTATATAAAAAACTTGCCCAAAGAAAGTCAGACTTCCCTCCCTCCAGCAAAAAAGGAATAACTACATCCCCTCCCTCTCTTTTCTTACCCCATTGTTGTCCTTGATTACCAAAATTAGATTTCTCGCTGTTACTTTCTCTGCCCTGTTTGAAGAACACCATGCACAGGTACCGCTGAACATCTGCCAGCTACTTCCCAACTGAACTGGCACATTTTAATGACGTGCATGACGAGAGTTCACGAACACGATTATTTATGCTCATGTGATTCCTTTTGTATTCACACAGTTTTATACCAGCTTTTTAAATATCCCTCCTTTAGAGAATTGTACCATCATGACAGCTAACACATTACACACACAGCCATTATTATGTGTGTGTGTGTGTGTGTGTGTGTTTTAAAGAATTGTGGGGACATCTATTATTGCAGTCACATTGTGGGGACTTGCCTTCCTTATAGGGACAAAATCACAGTCCCCTTCATGTAAATTGTTCAATTTAAGGGGGAAGACTTGGTTTAGGTTAGGTGAAGGTTAAGGGTAGGCTAGGTGTTAGGGTAAGGCTTGTAGCCAGTATGGTTAGCGTTTGGGTGACTCTCCAGGAAATTAATCTTAGTCAATGTAACGTTCCCAAAAGTCATGAAGACACGACTATGTGTGTGTGTGTGTGTGTGTGTGTGTGTCTGAGTCATGTTTTGCTAGGCTCTTCTCTCATGGAATTAGTATGACTTGGCTTTAACTGCCTAAATTGTCATAAATACTTAATGCCTGTTCTATTTTAGCTCCATCTCACCTACTGTAATGCATTTTTAATACCTGGCCCAAATACCTGTTACCTGTTACATTTCCAAGTAAATCCCCCTCAGATCTCCCTTCCGCTGGCTATAAAACGCTTTCCCTCGTATCTCGCTTATGTAACCAAAAGCTGATGATTCCAGGAAAAAAAAAACATCATAAGCGACTTTCCAAATGTGTCTCTTCTGGAGGGCTTAGTCTCGAGAGGAACCCCAGGGCAGAGGATGTACTACACTGTCACGAGTGTCATCTAAAACTGTAATGGCCCCCTCCTCTGGCCTCTATCTACTCCCCGCAGAGTTGGTGTGATGTTTTTTGAATTACCGGCTAGCCCCGCCAAATACTGCATGGCCGATGCCCTACATCGCAGGGCCTATTTAGGTGTCGTCTACTATCTAACATAGCATTGCAGCTCGCGTGTTTGATGTGACTCTGTGTGGAGGAGCGCGACAGGAGAGAGGGAGCCAGCGAGTGTTTTTCTGCCATTTGTGCGTTTGTGTGAGAACAGTGGAGTTAAGTCAGTCTGTGGATCTTTGGGAGTGGAGACCAAAAGCTGCCTTAGCTAAGCCCTCCAAAGCACCATCTGGCAGCTCGGGCCCCTGTGTCACCCTACTCACCAAGATTACATTCTCCCCTGGCCCTCTCTCCTTGTCCTTTTTCCTCCCCTCCTGTCCACTCTACACTCACTCTCTCGGCTCTTGCCTCGCCAGAAAACACAAACACAGAAAAGTGAAGTTGCGGCCCCTTTTTACACAGAGGGCCGCAGGTTTTCTAAACAGTCAAAATTGATAATGAACTAGTAGTCATTTGAGACTGAAGAAGCATAAGAGAAATCATTTAGATTTATTAGTTTAGTTTCAAAACAATTGCGTGCCATTTGGGTTGAAAAGCATTTCTCATTTTTCTCAATTCTTTTCCATTGTAGGAATATTTGGAATGCACAGACATGTTTGTGCGTCTGACTCAAACTATACAGCTATTTCAAGAAATGTCTCAGCAGATTAATTACGTCCTCATTCTTTCTCTCTCTCTCTTCTCTCGTTATTTATTTATTTACTTATTTATTTATTTATTGTATTTATTATTCCATTTCAA
Organism: Anoplopoma fimbria; assembly: GCF_027596085.1. Lineage (NCBI taxonomy): Eukaryota > Metazoa > Chordata > Actinopteri > Perciformes > Anoplopomatidae > Anoplopoma > Anoplopoma fimbria. The sequence goes on along the minus strand of NC_072452.1, from coordinate 7,112,505 downwards.
ACTGGTAGGTGGCTTTTTTTTCAAAGATGTGGGCATATACCAGGCAAGGGAAGTAAGTAATTAAAAAAAGATGCTATTGTGTGGCATTATGGGAATCGAGTATCCAGCATTTTCAGAGCTTTACCATACGGACTTTAAGATGTGTTTTTACAGTGTGTTACAGATTATTTTACTGAAGCAAAGGCTCTGAGCGCGTCCAGTGCCGGCAGCATCTAGAGCAAGCATTAGCATTTAAGAGTTGGCACCGCCTTTGACGTGTTTCGATTGGGTGACACACCTAAAGGGTTCACGCTGTGATGCGTCAGAGAATTTGTCAGCGTTGTTGAAATCAAACTTTTGTTTTTGGCAGAAATGTTCACAATGACTTTGCAATTTCTGAATAACAGAGATGAAGTCAAGTCCGAGGTGCAAGTTTCCCACTCGAGTGCCCAGCTCTGGGAATGCACTGCATGTGTGTTTTATTTGGTTGAAAAAATACATGTTTTTTTTTTTTTTTTTTTGTTAACAAATGCTTAAAACATCTGCTGTATATAAAAAAAAGCCTGTAAGCAGGGGATTTCTGGCTGGACTCAAAGGACTCCTAGTAACTGAGGAATCAGATAAACTGCTAAAAAAAATGAAGCGCCACTTTCAAGCTCCTGATGCATTACAATGACACAGGACACTAAAAATATATTCTGTCAGTTTTCCCTAAGAATGTCATTTTTAATGCTCAGAGGTGGCACTGACAAAAATAGCTTCCATTTTCCAAATTCATTAGTTTAGACTAAACACCACCTCCAGGTGATGACACAAATACGTTCCCTGTCATTTTACCAGGTCTCCCATGGACTCACTCTGATTAGCTGCTGAAATCGTTTGAAGTAGCGCCAAGACAAGCAGGGTTGTATTTCTGTACAGTACGACGCAGTATTATACACTGTGTTGTCTCAGGAGAAAATCAGTTATCAAGGTTCACATAGGCCGCTGTGTATTGCGGGGACGAGTGTATAAATATGACACATCCGCTGGCTTTGAACGTTCACAAACTACACGTCTCAGCTGTTGCTATTCAATAGAAACATGTTAAACATGCTAAAAATATCAAATTGTATGCGTGAGTGTGAAATGTGCCTCATCACAGATGGCCCGGAGCAATAAACACCAATGGCAGGAGGACAACATTCAGTTAGAACCCCCCCCCCCCCCCCCCCCCAGCCCCCTTCGTGTTTCCATGAAATCATGAAATAAAGGCGCAACGTGAGTAATGGCTTGGCACGAGTAAGGAAGAGATGATTTCATTGTGTCGGCATGCAGATGAGCGGAGACAAATGTTTTATTGCATGCTTTGGAGATGTGGCAATTTCGGCCATGTTGGAAGATCAGTAACCAGCAATGTGTTTTTTGGAAGATGAGAAACTTGTCATCTGCTCAAAAAGCATTTTCAAAGAATTGACTGAGTACTTTTGGAAGAACAAATATGCAGATATATATACGCACAAGCAGAGGAAACGTCATAACTGCTACTTTAACAATCTTCACAATGTCATTTCAGCCGGACAGATGGCATCATGGAAGTATGACTGTGGAAATGATTATAGGCATATTTACAGAACAGCTCCTGTCCTGCCACAGCATTCATACAACACACTGCTACATTATACATCTTGCAAATGTGAATTACCAGCAACTGAGAGTCATAAAACCTGATGTGCTATGTGGCATGTCAGCGAACATTGGGCGGATATGACACGTTGCACTGGCTCACATGTCTGTGCAAAAGGCAAACAATAATTTAGTGTGAGGAGATCAGAGCAATATGATTTTTTAACATTGTTTAAAGAATCTCACTGCAGATTTACTGCCACGGAAATGTTGACGATAACGCGCTCCATAACCGTTTCCCCGCAATATTCGGGAAAAGATGTTGCTTCAATTTAAGACATAATGGTGGTTGAAGAGCAGTAATATGGTGTGTATGCTGGCAAAAGACTGAAACATGATTATTTCATTCTTTAGTTTTGTCAGTTTTTATCCAAAAAGAATCCCAAAATGTGTTCTCGGATGTTGTCTGTGTAATACTTACAGTTGTTTTGGGAAGACTGTCTGATCTCCCAGGTGGGTTACATTTCTAGATACTAAATTATTGCTGACATTCTGGCAGCAAATAGAGGTTGGGGCCAATACTGTCTGTCTTACAGATACTGGACTCTCCTCTCCCTTACAACTGGTCAGATTGTTTAGAAGTCTATAAGAGAATGACCCTACTTCTCACTTGAGTTATTACGTCAGTAAACATTGTAAAAATTGTAAACATGAGTTTATGATCTCAATCTCTAGATTCAAGTCTTCTTCAATAAAGCACAATGTTAATTTAGTAAATTCTGATCCCATTTAGAGCAAAATAGACCATAAAGCATGGTATGTTTTAGGGCGTGACTACGTTGTGATTGACAGGTCTCTACCAAAGCATTGTAGAGTCTGCAAGTATTTTTTTCTTACAAGTTTAACCCTTTCACAGTGAGTTCTGGGTTCAGGAAAAGTAAATTGTAACCTTTCTGTTAGGCTAAAATGAAAAAGTACTTACCGGTAGTATCAACCTCTTGTGTCACTTCTGGTTGCAAAAAAACAAAAAGATGGCAACTGCCAGAATAACAAACTCTAGTCTTGCTGTGGGTTCCAATTTCAATACTACTAATACTATCTAGTATGCCAGAAAAAAATGTACTATGTCCAATTACATAGTATGTCAAATGCAGTGTGCAAAAAATATTGTGATGTTCTTCTGCATCCAGTCGCATATAGCAGTATGCAAACCAGCATGCTTTTCTGGCTTTTCGGACCCACAATCCTTTGCACAGTAGATTCATGAGCAAGAGGGTCATAGTGCAAGGTGCATGTAATCAGGACGTTGCATGTTGCAAATGAATGCATACTGCATGCAACAGTACGTACTTAGTAGGGGCAGCTGCAGTATGTACTTAAAGTAAAAAGAGAAAGTGTGCGATTTGGAAAGCAGCTGTCAAAACCGCGGTTGAAAAACCAATGGGTGACATCACGGTGACTACGACCTCTTCTCATATACAGTCTACGTGTACGCTCATGAATACATACCAACACATACACACAGGTGCATGCACACATGGAGCTAAATAAATTATAATCTGCAATCGCACACTTAGACGGGCGTTCACACATTAAACAAACATATGCGCGCACATTTCTGTTGGCAGCACTGTAATTAGTCCACTCTCGCTTTTTGGAAGACATACTGAATGGAGAGAGAAAGCAGCAGGGAGGAAGAGACTGGGCGAAAGGGAGAGTTATAGGGAAAGGGAGTGATAAATGATGGATTGAGAGAGCTCCAGCTAGACCCCGAGGTTACCAGTGTGAGGGAGTTACAGCTGGCTAGCTCATTCCGTCGAGCTACAGATCTCATAATAAACATCACATGGGTAGTTTGGGCTGCCGGCTGCAGATTAAGCCAGAGCTGTTAGCTCTTTAAAGACTGCTCAATGTTGCAGCCAGCCAAGAACCTATTTATAGGGAGGCTGGAAGTGTATCAGAGCAGGTAGGAAGGGAAGGCACTGGACAGGAGCCGTTTCCGAGCTGATTTATGTCCCTCAATCAGTGTAATAACAATAAACTGTCAACCAACATGCCACTTTTGTTTGTAATTTATGGCACTGCGCTCCTAATAAAGCTCTGTTTATTTCCTCCCCCTCCTCCTCCCCTCCCTATCTCGCCTCCTTCCCCTGCACCTCCCCTCTGTCTGTCTCCACGCAGAGCTGCCCAGCAGTCCAGGTGGTCAGTTCACGTTCCGCCCGCTGCCCCCGCCTCCCCCGCCGCCCCACGCCTGCACGTGTGCCCGCCCGGCGCCCTACACCCAGGTCAGCCTGCAGAGGAAGACCATGCCGACGCGGTGCCAGGCCAGCCAGGGCGGCCAGGGGGCAGACACAAGCTCGAGCACAGACCAGGCACAGCTTCACAACAGCTGGGTGCTCAACAGCAACATTCCCTTAGAGACCAGGTAAGGGAACGCATCAAATGTGCCTCCAAGGTTGTTTTTTCAAAATGGTGGGGTTTTTTTCTCTTTTTTCAAACAAATGAACAAAAAGAGTTAAAGAATTTGTTTCCAAAACTGCTTTCAGTACAAAAGCGGTTGATGTGTTGATTTTGCAACGAAAACCCGTCAAATGAAAACATCCTCAAGGCAACCCACCCCACTTCAACATCATGTCACTCCATTAAAGACATTCCTTTAATCTCACAAATGAGGCTCATTAGATTAGAGAAAATTATTTCGGGTGCGGGTTGGCACACTTTCATTATTTCAAAAAAGTCAGCGTAGAGTGATTAAGAATGAATGTTGGACTAAAGGATTTGTGAGAAAGGACATGTTGTGCACGCGTAGAGAGCAGTAAGTGGAACGCCACGCAGGCCTCTGGGGTATTATTACAGGACTTTGCACGCCATCAAAGTCGTAACGAATCTCTGCAGGTCTTTTTGGCTCCTCATGATTTTCTTACCACCCACTGTCGACAGATTTACCAGGGGACCATTGTCTCTGAGTTCCTACTACCTAAAATAAAAGTATAAGTCAGTGTCTAACAGGAATCCACTTTTCAGGAACACAATGTGATTCCACTTCCAATTGTAGTGCCCAAGAATCTTTTTTTCATTCCTCAAATGCTCGGAGACGAGCTGCTGGAATTTTGGTCCCATCAAACAGAATTAAGCATTTGCTTGCTGCATAAGTAATGATTGATCAGAGAATTATTTAGGAGATCCTCATTTGTGAGGCTGATTCGGAGAAGGAGCAGCAAGGTGCAAAAAGAATACGTTTGCATGTTTAATGAGCGCTCGGTGCGGCAGCTGAATTCTGGTATTATGAGTCAGGGATGAGATTGGCAGGCTGCCACACTGGAGGAAGAGGGTTTAATAAGTTATGCATTAGGCCATAATTAGATCTTACCTCATTTAAAGGAAGGGAAGAATAAAATTAGATTCAGTGACAATTTAAATTAATCATTGGCCAGACATGACTATCAATGTAAAAATCACAAGTACGTTGTAATTACAGTACTTATCTAAATGTGTTTGCTTCAAATTAATATCCATCGTAAATATGATTCACGTTTTTTTCTTCTGTGTTTCAAATCGTTCCCAGGATATTTGCCGAACATAAAGAAGTCTCTCCCAAAAAGAGATGTGATTATAAAACACAATTTCCGCAGTGTCTCGGCATATTGGATGGTCCCTTTTTGTCTTGATACATTTTTGCATTTGGGACTTTATACTCAAATAAGTTTCATTTGATAGTGCGCTATTAGTTCTGAAACATAGAATGTAATCATATGCATAGTCAATAGAATAGTGCCACCTCATAACATAATTCAGACGTTATTAGCTCTATTCTATCTCGCTTTTGGCGGTGGGGAAGACAAAGTCCCCACTGCTTGACTCTTTTGGGTTGGATTTAATATTCCAGCACCTCTCTTTCTCTCTCTCCTTTGTCACACTGCTAATCTAATGATTTCATATTTTTGCTCTCTCCCCCCCGACGCTGCTGCTATCGGGCTCAATCTCAGGCGTGGGATTAAAGATTTATCAAGTATTTACAAACTTGACATGGGGGATCATGCCGACGGAATAATTATAGGCGACGCTGTGACCTTAAACCGAAATTGTTTTAGTATCGCCTGTTGTCAAGTACACTTCCGTATTCCTGGAAGCGTTATTTGACGAATCGGTATTGAAACATATTGACGTTGCGTCAGCGGAGATTAAGATTGTTTGAAGTGCGCATAGATTTCCTTTTCAGACGTGCATCCGTTATGTTTCCGGAGAGGCCGGCTTGTGTGAGTGGAAGGATGCAGATATGGAAGTTCAATATATCTGACTGGGTCTCACGCTGGTTGTGTTAAGAGGCATAACAAATGTTGGAACTGTAATATATCGACTGATGCCCTTCCTTCTCCCCCTCCTCCTAGCTCTAAGAAGTGAGACTACTTTGAATCACAAGCTGTGAATGTGCTCACGCACACACCGAAATCAACTTTTATACACACACAAGTGCGGTGTGTCTGCATTTACCTGTGCTGCGTGCACGTAGAACTCCACCCACACAAACACACACAGTCAATCACACACAGGTAGAGACAGCCCTTGGGCCGTAGACACCGACCTCCTGGAGAGAGGGAACTCTCATTTTCTTCCCGTCTCGGGGAAATCTGCCCTCTGATATGAATTCAGAGCTTCCTGGGCGTCGCCCCTGGATATTGTCTGAGGAGATCAAAGGCAGGCAGCCGGGGAAGAACAGTGAAGCGTTTTTTTTTTTTTTTTTTTAAAAGCATCGCACAAGAAGAATAGAGTTCCACTGCGCGTTGACAAATGCAATTTCTTCAGCCGGATTCTGATCCCCTTTGCACTGATCCACCTTCAGCAGAGCAATAAAAAGCACCACAGCGGACACGACCTGTGCACCGGTGTCCAAAATGTGAGAATGCTCACCCGCATTTGACATCTTTTTGTGTATGCCTGTCTTGTGTGGGAATCTCGGAGCAGAGCTATGTCTCTCTATATGTGTGTGTGTGTGTGTGTGTGTGTGTGTGTGTGTGTGTGTGTGTGTGTGTGTGTGTGTGTGTGTGTGTGTGTGTCCTAAATGTATTTGTGGCCTTTCAGAGTTGAACTGCCATTAACCCTTAGGTGTTGCTCCATGTGCAGCCTCTTGTGTCCCCAATCTGACTCACAGCTTTCAGTAGACGCTGGATGGGTGGATGGAGACAAGACAGAGGAGGGTGGGGGGGGGGACAGTGAAGGATGGATGTCATCTGACTCTCTCTTTAAACTCAGCCATAGGGTCATGGAAAGAGAGAAACACACAAAAAGACAGAGGCTAAAGACGCACAATAAGAAAGAACTTTAGTTATAAGGCAAATCAAAATAAGATCTTAAAAGAACTTTAGTTATAAGGCAAATCAAAATATTCATCTTAAAAGAAAGAATTTTAGTTAATAGGCAAATAAAATATTCATCTTAAAAGAAAGAATTTTAGTTAATAGGCAAATAAAATATTCATCTTAAAAGAAAGAATTTTAGTTAATAGGCAAATAAAATATTCATCTTAAAAGAAAGAATTTTAGTTAATAGGCAAATAAAATATTCATCATACCCCAAATTAAGTAAATTTTTGAGTCCTGAAAAATAAACATTTGATTTAAAAAGATCTGTTGGAATGTTTTTAATGCACTGAAACTTTTCTTCTACTTTAATTGTTTTAATTCTTCCTCTTTTTTCCTCTTTTAAAATATTGCTCTAATGTACGTTTTCCTTTAAACACTGTTAAGTGCTTCTGTGTTCAAAACGTCCTCAAAACGAAATAACCTTGTCTGGCCGCGCCTTAAGATCATTTCACCAGTTTCCTATGCAAATGTTTCAATCATTTTCTTGTGATTTGCATGACACAAGTGCTTCAATCGGCTTTATTCTTTCATGCAACATGATACCGAAACCGGTTTCTAGAACAATCTCTCCCCACCGGCAGAATTTGGCTCTTTGTTTTTTAAGAAGAATCCGTCCTCAAGGCCGAGTGTGAGACTAAATGACACAGGAAGACGGATGTGTTTTTGCCGTGCATGAGGGCAAACGGACGAGGCGGTCTTGTGTCCGGCGTCGCTGCTTGTCAGTCTGCTGTCTGGCCCCACTTTAATGGCCTGTCCTCCGAGGGCCCTTCAGAGACCTCGGCCCTACCAGCAGCCTGTGACCTCACACCCTTCGCCCGCGCGGATGGAATAACACTCTGGCAAGCTGCGTGTCTGCCCCAACATATCACACTCTCAGCCGGTATTAACCCTCAGAGAGCACAAGGTAACCTAAGGCAATCATTGCTTGTCTGAGAATTCCAGGAGCTCCAGGAGCTTTTTTTATTTTTTGTTATGGAAAATACACACACACATACACACACACACTGCAGAAGAAAAACACAAACAACGAATCATAACTTCTTTTTTGCTTCTGAGCCTTTGTTTCCCCACACCAGCAGTCTTTGTTCCTTTTTTGATGGAAGTCAAAATGGCCAGAAGAAGCTGGAACTTCTTTAAAATTGCCAGCCCAGATTACTTTTTTCCAAATTGCATAATTTCCGAAACCCCCAATATTTCTGCTTCCTCATCTGACACAGTCCAACCCTTGTCCTCCATTATCCAAACGCAATCGAGATGAAATGCTACCTAGATTAATTGCCCTTCAGCTTACTCTCCTATCATCGTCCCCCATCTAACACGCTCTTTTTCCTAATGAAAATGAGCCTCGTCTTCGTTTAACTAATACAGCCGTATAACTTAAGCAGTCGCTTTGATGAGTCAAAAAAGGAATAGGTACGCCATTGATCCTTGGCTGCCGGGGTTTTCTCATTCTCTTTCATATCAGTGCTGCTCTGCATTACAGTAGCTGCTCATCATGTTGCACCAGAGAGGTACAAATTTTTGGCATCTGTCTCTGATGAGGGACTTTGACTGGATGAGATGTTATCATCTCCTATTCTGCGGCTAATACATTATCTAAAGTGTGCGGTGGGTGTAATATGTATAGCGTTTTGTCGGAGGATGGTTTTCTATTGTTTAAACTGGCTATAGTGCACTAACGATGAATAATGTCTGCTGTTTTTAAAATTGTCACATATATTGCTCACCACGAAGAAAGAATTTGTGCTGGGACATAATATAAATTGCAAGTAAAGTCGTAGCGCTTAGGGGTTTCCTTAGGCTACTTTTCTTCCTTGATTTTAGCTTTCGGGATTAATCTTTGACGATGCGTCGCCTGCAAGTTTAAGAGACCACTTAAATTAAAAGCACGCAAATGCAGCCAAACATGTGGGATGTGAAGGGCTTAGTTTGAGACAGTACTGAGAGCTTTTTCAACAGGTGAGGTTTTCAGAGGACTGTATCTCCATAAAGTGGTAAAGCAGAGCAGTCCATCCTGTGTGTCATATTTGAATCCTCACCTTTATGTGTCATTTAGAAAAAGAGGGGGTCTCCTCTAATATCTCACCACCTTGGGGGCCCGTTAAATGAGTTTCAGTCAGGCGTACTACGGAGCGAGGCTGAACTCCACTGAGTGCAGATTATTATAAATAGAATCAGAATAAGATGCTAGATAGCTCAATTAAGATGATGTCCATGCTGAGCTAATTGGTGAAGGATTAAAGCACTGTCCTTCAGTAATATATTGTTTCAAAATTCACTATATATCTACTTAATAAGTCAGAAAGTGGTCCCAGAGGTGGCAGGTAGTTTTTGTGGACACACCGTGGGCAGTGGCTCCCTCTTCTTAAGATCAGGACGGCAGTTAATTGTCCTTTTACTCAACTCCTCTGAGTAATAATCATAATACTATGGAAAGAAAAGGAAGGGTGGTGTTATGGCCAGAGGCATTTAGTGTTCAGGTTGTCTGTCCGTCCATTCGTTCCCATGAATGCGATACCTCAGGGACGTCCTGAGCGACTTTCTTCAAATTTGGCACAACTGTCTACTTGGAATCAAGGATAAACTGATTAGAATGGTCAAAGGTCACTGTGACCTCACAAAACAGGTTTTTGGGCCATAACTACAGAATTCATATGCTTAGTCAGAAAATTTCATAAAACTGTTCAATGGGATAGAAATGATTAACAACTGACATTTATGGCGAACATGGATGTAACCTTCAACATGACTAGTTGATGGATACAGACAACCATGAAACCCTGAAGGGTTTTCCAGCCATTCCGAAGGAAACAAATGTATTTTTAACAAGTAAGCTAATTAGCCAGACAGGGAACTAAATATGATTCTTATATTTTTCCTCACATTTATTATAGGCCCCCTGTTAGGACAAAGTAGCTCTACTGTCAATAGAAGAAAAATGCTGTGGAGCTAAACTGACTTAACTGTCCAATGACTTTTGCAATCAATCAACTGTGCAATACTATTTATTTTGCCGTTAATGCTGTATTTATACTGTATAATTTAAGTAATATTGGTATTCACAGCGTCCCTGCATTTGAAACACTTAATTATAGATCCCACTTACAGCAATCACATTATTTACACCATTGTTTAATATTGTATTATACATATTTTCTAATTTTTCTTATTTCTATTTTACACATTAATTGTTGTTATATATTGTAGCACACATTTAACATAATTATTTCAATTTTCTTATAACTTCTCTATGTTTACATATGGGCCTATTTGTATTCTAAATGGAACAACTAACAATTAATTAATTTTCCCCACCGGGATCAATGAAGCATTTCTGATATGGTTAACAGGCATAACAACATTCACTAAAGGAGGAGGGGATTATCGAACAGTCATTAAATTCCTTCTTTGTGTTTCCCCCCGCAGACACTTCCTGTTCAAGCAGGGCTCTGGGTCCTCGGCTCTACTGTCAGGGGCGGGGCAGGGTTACCCCCTGACCTCCGGGACGGTGTACTCCCCTCCACCCAGGCCTCTCCCGCGGAGCAGCGTGACCAGACCACTGTTTACCTTCAACAAGCCTCACCGCTGCTGCAACTGGAAGTGCACAGCCCTGTCTGCATCGCTCCTCACCCTCACCCTGGCCCTGCTGCTCACCTACGTCATCGGTGAGTCACGGCACGGGTCAACCCCTCGAGCACGGCGCCATGCGTAGCCTCACAGGAAGATCTGCTTTTGTTTGCTCAACATTTTCAATACAGATGGCTAGAGGGGGCAGTTAATTGGGAGGATTGTCAAGACACTGCCTAATTAATTAAAAAAGAATCAATAAAAAATACGTAAACAAAGGGGTAAAATATACAAGAACCAGAAAAACACAGTAGTAGAGGAGAGCAGATCGATAGGGATCAAAGCGGGACTTCTGAAAATGTACTACTACTACTTACTCTGAGGGAGTTGGCTTTAAACACAGCAGGTTATGTATCTTAGAGTGATCCTCTGTAGGAAAGTCTGGATTGTAAATTAGCTCTCCTTGACTAAAGCACAAAACTGGCCATTATTCCGTGATGAATACGCACAACCAGGAAGTACTAACTCATTCATTGTTGGCTGGCTCACAAACAAAACACCTTGTTACTTTTAAAACTGTTTTTAAGCCTTGTAACTTATTTATTAATCAATCCAACTTATGACTTAATTTTCCATGCAGTTTTTATGTTTTTTTTTTATTTGCTTCTTTAATGTTTTACTTTATATTTTTTTTAATCACAAATCACATTAGTAGCAGTGTATACTTCCTCCACCACTGACTAGTACTGAGCATTTTCCTGATCCACTTATGAACACAGATGAAGTCCAGTTTTAAGGAGTCATACTAATTTAGTAACTCATTTGCATCTTTAAAATCAAGAAAGTTTCAGGGGTTGATCTGCAGTCTGATCTGCAGTCATCGTCAACCTTGGCCCGGCCCTCCACCTCAGCACATCGTCTTCCCCCCACCGCCAGATATCCCAACCCTCCACCCAGCCGGTTCATTCCCCTCCTATGGTGGTGCTCAAGGTCACGGGCGGAGCAGGGGGGGGGGGGGTTCGCATTAATCACACACATGAACACACATCACAGACAGACATCACACACGCACACTGGCGAATCCATGCAGATTAATCCCCAGGCCGAACCGCGCTATTCCATTAATGTCCCGGCCCCGGTAATTAGTGCATTAGTGAGGAGTGTGAGTGATGACTCGGAGACGACATCACCTTTTAATTGGTGTCATGCTCCACTCCTGCTTGGCAATGATCGATCTCCATGTTGACATCGCCGTGGCGGCGGCCGCCAAGACGTATGGGATGTATAAGCACGGATGATACGTTAGCCCTGTACATCAAAGATATCCAAATGGCAAGATTAAAGTGGTCGTGGTCTTAATGTCTTTGTCTAGGGGGAGAGGTTGAGACACAGGCCACCAGATGATTAGGTTCCCTCATTACATAATGACTCATTTTAACGAATTCATTAACAGCCACTCACAGGAAGAGAAAAAAAAATATTTCTCCCCCAGTAGTTTTGCTCTTTTTCATCCTCATCAAATAACAGCCATGCTGATTTTTATTGATTTTGAGTCTGTCTCTCATTAAATCAGGTTCTAATGAATATGAATTCTTACTATCATAGTCATTATAATAAGAAACAGAATTCATTATCTCATTCAAGCAGTGTTAAAAATATGATAATGAATTATTCTTTATTCCAATGACAATCAGCTCCTGGAGGTTAGTCTACTGAACTTTGCCAGGCAGTTGTTAATTTGGACATATTTAATATTATTTTCCTACTGAACAAGTTTCTCAGCAAATGAAAAAACATTTCTCATTTCATTTTTATATATTATTCATGTATCTAACATATTTTCTTTTTATAAGACCCAAGTCATATAAGCAGCGCTGGAACCATTTGTCTATTTGCCAGTGATACATTGTCAGGCTCAAATACCAAATATTCCCGTATTTTCAGCTCCTCAATATGACGATGTTATACTTTTCTTTGTTTAATGTCAATGTAAGGTAAACATCTTCAGGGTTTTGGAGTTTTGGTTAGCTATAACTGCTAATTTTTTCTTACATTTAAAGACCAAATGATGAGTGGATTAATCTAAAACGAGATAAGTTTGACATGAAACAAAAAAAAGTCATTAGCATTTTCATTAACAGCCACAACTTGTAAGTAGGTAACTTTATTGTGTATTATCTCTCCTCGGATACTGCGGATGCCTCTTCCTGAATTAAGACATTTGCAACATAAAAAAATGACATGTTCCTTTATAGTCGTGCCAAGCTAGAGCCCAACGTTTCAGAATGCCGGAGATGCTTCTCCTCCTCGGAGAAAAAAATCATGGTAGAGCAGCTGTTACATTTGGTCTTCATCTCTTCTCATGACGCTCAGCCAAAACTTCAAACTTCTCATCATGCTCGTCCGTGGCTCAGCGCGTAACGGAGCTCTCACATGCTTAGTGGATGTTTGCCATGACCGGTATAGTGTAACAGCGAGGGTCAGAGTTCAATAAACACATTTGACGTTGATGATTTGCTGCAATTTTTTTTTTGGACAGTTCTGTACCCACCTCAGATATCTGCCAGTCCTTTTAATCTCTTTGTGCAAGTTACATGTTTATTAATTTGGTGGAAAAGTAACATGGCAAAATGATGAGGCAATAATGTTATGTCTCAAATTAAGGTTTCCAATTAGCACAATAATAGGAGGATGCGTGATTGCGGAGATAATGCTGTGCCTAAGTGATTGCGGCGCACTGTATGCCCCCTGTTGTGATTAGCTAAGGCAGGCCTCCTCTCTGTCTTAACTGCCCTCGCTCCTCTCCTCCCATACCCCCCTGGTGCTGCGGGGCCTGCGAATAGCTTTGTTAATTTGTTTATCTCCCAACGTACCCCTCCCTCCTGCAGTCGCGCCTTGTTATTAAGCACAACACGGCCATCAGATATGAGCAGCAGGCATTATGGTAGCGAACGAGGCATTTAAGGAGAGATAGAGGACAGATTAAGATTGCATCTGTAATCTTAAAGAATATTGCTACTGACAAACTCTTCCAGTAACTCATTTGACTATTCCAAGCCTCATTTGAGTTCTGTCTCCGTAAAAAAAAAAGAAAACAGGAAAAAAACCTACCTAATCTAGCTCTATCATGCTGTCAAAAAAAGGGCTAATTAGAGTATTTTCTGCATTAATGAATGTCTTGCTGTTTTAAACAGTTACAACCCTGGGTTGTTGAATCAAATATGAGGAGGGGGCGGGATGTGTCAGTTATGAAAGATAATCATCTCCATGGCAACAGGGAGAAGCTTCTGATGCATTGAAATGAGCAAGTCAGAAGCACCCTGCAATCAAATAATCAACTCCAAATCACATTTCACTTGCACACAGAGCAACATTTTTATTTATTTTTTTCTATTTTTTGCCACAACAAAGACACAGGAATGACAGACAGATATGAACGTAGGGGCCGATACAAGTTAATGAAATATATAATATTGAAATAGAGAGATTAACTGTAGATGTGCATGGAGAAGAAGATGTGTGGGGAATAATCGTTGCGTGGAAGCAGCTGTGTGGACAGCGCACACTTTAAGCTAGGATCTTCTTTATCGTTCTGTTGTGCAATACGTGCTGCTTCAGGGGTCCTGCCGGTTCCATAAAGAACCAAATGAGTCGTTAGTGGCTTTAAGTTCATTACTTTCACGCTATTTCTTTCAGTAAATCTGCTCGCACAGTTTGATGGCAATTCAAAGCATCTGCCTTAAAAGTTAGCCATTATTCACAGGGGGTCAAACTGAGTGCACTCTCCGACAGAACACACAGGCAAAAAGAAAGTGTGTGTTGTGTCTGTGTGTTCATTAGAGCTACGATAATGATCGTTTCCATTATCAATAAATCTGTAGATTGTTTTTGGTTCTCTCGGAGCCTGAGGTGATGCCTTCAAATGTCTTGTTGTGTTCGACAAACAGTCAAAATCCAAATATATTTAGTCCACAATAATATAAGAGAAAAAAGCACATGTATTTTCGAAGCTGCTGCAGCAAAGACTTTGCTTTTTTGATTGAAGAATTACACATATAATTAACTGATTATCAAAATAGTTGTATTTATTTTCTGTCAAGCCACTAATTGATTAATAAAAATTAATTGTTTCATTTTGAATGTTAATTTAATGTGTAGCCTACAATAATCCTGAACGGTTTCATCCATTAGTGAATTGGCACAAATTAATTGATCCATGAACTAAGGATGAAGAATTTTGAAAGACCAATAACCATGTTAGTAATTCATAAAGCAAATAATGTCAAATATTTTCTGCTTTAAGATTCTTAAATATGATCATTTACTGTTTTATGTCATTGTACATTGAACAGCTTTTGGTTTTGGTCCGTTTGTTGGAAAAAAACAAGCCAAGTTGAAGATTGGAAGAATGCCTTTTTTTTTTTAACATTTTCGACTTTATATTTGCTCAATGAATTAATCAACAAACTAATTGATTAGGGATCTTAAATAACAGACTTTGTGCTTGGTGGCTAGAAATAAATAACAGTACTTAAGTCTCTCCCTCTTGATCTGGATTTCTCCTCTAAACGTCCTAGCCTGCCTGCTCTGTCTCAAGGCACCACGCTGATTATAGCTTATAATGAATTAAGTGCTTGTGTTGACCATCCTGGCTAACAAGTTGAAAAATTACAACGGGGAGCTCAGCAGCACATTATGCCAACCATACATTATGCCAAGAAGACATTTACTCCGACACGCACTCACAATTTAACAATAATATGTATGTCTATAACGATCTGTGGAGACCTTGGAGCATTATTATTAGACAGGATTTTTTCTTTGTTTTCATTTTAGCCCTTCATATCACAGAAACACAGAGAGACACACAACCACAGAAATACATAAGGCTTTATCTAATTCCGTGCTCACAATAAACCACAGCATCCAGACAGAAAGGTAACCACTAAAATGCAAAAGCCAAAGGTAGCGACAAAGCTAACATTTGCAAATAATATCAAATAGGCCACCTACAGCTGTTGTAGCAATTTTGTGAGAGTCATGTGTGACCACAGACAGCACAGACATAACACGATGGGAAACATAATCATTTTTCACTCTCAGCTGCTGCATCCTCTGACAGTCACATACGAGGTTATGGTGTGAACACTGGCGTTTGCTAAAGCCTGCCGTCACTATTGCTGTGCTAATGCGAGCCAATCAGAGAGCACATATTGGCTATTCATTGGTAGTGATGTATATTAATACATTTTTTGATCATTAACCAAGTTGTGAGGTGAACAAATGATTTATGATAGAATTGAACATGTTTGATGTGTAAACAAATATATTAAGGAAGATCTTGCCTTAGAAAGCAATAAAAGCAGTGATATGAGCAACATACTTTTAACGTAAACTTCAATTTTATATATATATCTGAATTGCTTTAGTTACTACAGCACTGGCACACAAAAATAATGTCTAGGAGAATATTAGTGGAAGGGCCGTAAACTGTAGGTGGCCAGAAAAAAACATGCTATGTTTTTTCTCTATAGTTTCGGGTTTATAAGTAATTTATGTAATATATAAATTAACAACAGCTGAACATTTAAATAGGTGTTATACAGAATAAGAAGCCAAGATAAAAAAAAAATGGCTGCCCTTTTTCTGCTGGAACCCCCTTGTTTGATGCAAATATTTCAGTCCGCACCTGTGCGAAGGTTTGATCTGACCGTGCGTATTTGCGTATTTCATGGCGTATTTAGCTAGCGGTAACCGCGTCAATGTTATTTCAAAGTAAACCTAATTTAAAGGCTGCCAGTTAGCAAGAAACACAAAAGAGAAGAGGGAAAGAAGGAGCAAAAAAGAGGGAAATGTTTCTGTCATATATATAGTATCATCATGTGCTTTCATTTAAGCTAACGCTGATAACGTTAAACAGTGCTAGTGTGTTCGTTTTGTTCTCTGTGGACATCTGTTTAGATTGACATTTGTTCTATTTATGAGATCCAGACAGAAAGCATAGGAAGCAGTTTAAGAAAACAAAAGAGGGCGAATAAAATTAACAATTAGCTTTTTAATTACTTTTAAATTTAGCCAAGAAATGCCTTCCAATTAGTTGTGTGTGGGTGGTGAAGAAGGGAAACAATTGTGACTAGAGGCTGGTGGTTCATCGCACTGGCTCACACAAAAATGTATGTTTACTGCCAGCTCGGTTAACTGAACCTGGCTCCTAGCTTGCATACCTAGCAGCTGTAAAGTGGACAGAAGAACTGCTGGCTGATGAAAGCACCCGAGGGAAGTAGCTGATGTCTGCTCAAAGAGTTGCTAGATTTGTTGCACAGGCTCGTTTTTTTTGGGGGGGGGTTAAATAAAAGTGCTCAAGGGCTGTGAAAAGTTTATTAAATTTTGTGACAAAGTTGTAAACTCTGGAGAAGAGCAGAGCAGAGGAGTGTGGAGTTGAAGGATGCTGAATGTATTGTAGTACATGTTTACAAAAAGTGATGATATTATCAGATGTTATATCCACTATAATGCAAGGAAAAACTTGGATACAGTACCACAGAGCAGCAGGTCCCATACCATGTGATGTAGTTGATCTTTTATTATGGAACACAAAAAGCCCACATCCTGTCTTGGATATATACTTGAGTTGCTGTCAAAAGAAGATTTTAACAACAGATTTAGACTAATCATGGAATCAAAATCAATTATAAGAGTCACTCAGATATTTTGATTGGTCGCCATAGGAAAAGCACAGCTGTAAACAATAAAACTATTGATAGATGACTTCCATTTAGCCGCTGCAGGTTCAGGCACCTGAACACAACAACCAGCGTCCTTAATCAGCCAATTAGAAATAATATTCCTGGCCGTTCTAGGTCCCTTACAGTGCTGTTGTGTACAGTTTTCTTGGACTGAGGGAGCTATTGTTTCTAGGTAGCAGTAGCTTCAATTGCATAAATGTTTTAACCAGAGATCTTACTTGTCAAATGTATATTGTCTCAAAAGTATATATTGTCATATTCCTCACCCCTACTGTCAGACATAAGGGAACATAGGCTTCTTTGGTCTGAGGCTGGTTATGATCCAGCACTGCTCTCTCACTTGCCATATAGCCGGCTCTGTCCATCTTCAGCACCAGTGCTCCTGGCTCTCTTTGCAGTTTTTCAGTAAACACACATAGTATAGCAATAAAGCTTATTTAGGATTGGAGGTGGAAAACCATGAATATTGGTGCTTCCAGTAAGGCAGAGCTTTACCCTTTTTTTTTTGACCTATTAGCTAAAAGCATCATAAGTAAGTCAGGACTTTGGTGCTGTAGCTATTATGAACATTTCACCTACTGAGTAACTCGGTTAAAAAGTGGCATCAGATATAGTACAGTAGTTCATATTTCATGTTTCAGATTCAGTCTTTATGTGCAAAGTAATTAAGGAAGTGTCCCAACAGAAAGACGGAGTGCAAGAAACAAAGAAGCGAAACCTTTTTTTCGAACAAAGCCATGTGGAAGAAAAGACATGCCCAAAGTAAAAAGGATAGTCCCAAGTCTAGAGTAAATTGGAAAAGCTGAAATGTGCTGATTCACTCTGCTGAAGATCTGCCACTTTTTATTCAGTCTGATCCGTGCCCCGAGTGCAATCAGACAGAGCACTCTCTGCAGGCCATCGCACACATACTGTACTGTGTGACGGCTGCACTGAGTAGGAAGAAATGCCTCACAAGATTTTCGAACATTTAGCGACATCACTTCCTGAAGCTATAGGTAGGCGGTGAAGAGCACAATATAATGAATGCAAAATTGTTGAAACTACCAGGCTGAGATGATAATAACCTCAGTGGACTGAACAGGATTTGCAGTCTGGTCTGATAGCAGGTGGTGGGCAGGAGGCCGTAGATTGTGTAAGGAGGTGAAGTCAGAATAGCAGCTGAATCCTGTGATGGCTGTCAGCATTAAGCTGCTGAAGGGTTGAATAAGGCCAGTCCTAATGAAACGCTACCTGCTCCCGAAGGAAGGTTTTTCAAACAGGTGGTCGTCTGTTTGCCTGGGATCAGCCCTCTTCATTGCGCAACTCTTGTCAAGGAGGGCAACTGGCAACCAATTATCTACTCAGCAGCAATGCTGAGTGGGTAAGATTGGCTGCTACAACTTGTTTCCAGTAGGGTCTGGAAGCTGTAACCCCTTTGTGTTGTGTAGTGTGAGTGCAGTGGCTCAGCACAGTCGAGTTGGACACAAAGAAACGGTGTCACAGGTGCTGAGTCAATCACAGTGCAGCACCGTGTATTGGCTTTATTCTCTTTGTTACAACAGATGTTTTTAATCATTTCCATGATTATGTGGATTAAAAGTGGGCTTTTACCTTGAGTCACTATGTGTGCACTTGTACATGTGTGTCTATTGTAAGGGGACTGCCTGTGTGTATGTACTCTACAGTCAGGGCTCATTATTTTCAGTTTCTAGTTTATAAAATATAAAACAATGGATAATTTAATATTTTTTTTGTGGTTGTAACACCATATTTTTTTTTTTTTTTTTTTTTTTTTTACGTGACTAACTAGTAACACATTTGTGTTTCTTCGTCATTTTTCTCTTCACTTTTCTATTCATGGAAGCCTTTTCCTGATCTTGTTTACTGTAAACTGTGATGTTGTTCACTGTTCTTGCAGAAAATAAAACAACATATTTTGGGTGCATGAGGACAGAAATTTATTGTGAAAAAACTGTTCCGCTCCTTTAACACAATTTTCAAAAGAATCTGTAAAAAAAAAAACCCAGAAACAATCCAGTGAGCCTTACATACCTGTGTACCTGAGTCCAAATGTGTGTGTGTAAGCGTGTGTGTGTGTAGCTTTTTGATTGGGACTGTGTGTGCTTGTGTGTGCTCACCCACAGCTTCTCTCAGCCAGCTGCTTCATGCCTCATTGGGGCCTGTATTGATTGGTCCAGTTTCTCTTTGTTTTCGGTCCTCTATTTTGGTCTTCTGATTCAGCTCTAAGAAACCCGCTGGCCTTTTCTAAAACTGCCCTAACAGCTACAGGAGCCTTTGGTAAAAAATTGCTTTAAATGGCCAGACAGACTCTGGTCAGAGAGCTCTGAATAGCGAGAGAGCCCTTTTGGTAAAATGTCTCCAGAAGGTCAGAGAGGCTGAAATGAAAATAGCCTCAATAGCTCCGATAGTTCAACACGCAAGTACATGCTCTCACAAGTGTGCGCGTGGACGTGCACGACAACTCGGACACTTTTCTTTTTTACTTTTTATTTCTCATCCTCTCTGTGACACTCGCGTATGCACAAATGCAGTGTGTTAGTCAGAGTGGTTGTCGCTGACTGCCGGAGGGGGAATCTAACATGGCGCCGCTCACTTCCTCATTTAACACTATTCTGTCTGTTGTAACATGAGTCAGCTTTCAAAAAAAAAAAAAAAAAAAAAAAAAAAAAACCCAGATCAGTAAGACAGCGAGTGGGAGACGGACAGAGTGGTGGTGGTGGTGGTGGTGGTTGGGGAAGGGGGGGGGGGGGACTCTGACAGGAAGGGAGAGTGGGCGTGATTAGAAATGAAAGAACAACGGAGAGACGCGTGAAGCAGAAAGCTCCGATCTGTTTGGACTTGGTGTACTGTCGCTGCCGTGACTAACTAGATGACAGCGACGGCGAGTGTTGCTGGTAAATAAAACACCCGGATACACAGCAAATCTCATCATTCAAGCAGTGTGTCACCACCTCCGCTCTGCCTCTATCCCTCTTGTCTGTCATTCCATCCCTTTCATCCAAACAGGACTTCCCATTCCAGATTAGCAAGGTCACACTGACGACGTTTTTCCTGAGGTTTTGTACCAGACGAGACATGGTGGAGTGCGCCGCCGCTCACCCACACACACACACACACACACACACACACACACACACACTTGTACACAAGCAAAAGTCAGCAGACTCGCACTCATGCACACAAACACACACACTTAAACAGTGATGACAGTGGGTATTAGTAGCTTTCGAGGGGTGTGTGGAGGGGAGTAAGAAAAAACACTTTAGCAGTTCTTGTCTGTCGGAGTGGAGCGAGGGGCCGACGAGGCGAAAAAAAGGGCGGGGGGGGGGGGGGGGGCGGACCCCTCCAGGCTCTCAGTCTCTACTCTGACGCTCTGGCTTAGACACAGATTTGTTTTATTGTCTCTGAAGTCGCTCTCCTTCGCTCTCCTTCACACTCGTTCGCCCCATTTGTCTCTCTCCTCCTTTTTTTTTTTGACTCTTCTCTCTCCACCTCCCTGCGTCTTTTCTATCCCCCCCCCTCCCCTCCCCCTGCCCTTCCTCAGCCTCTCTGCCTTTTCTTCCTCCCATCCTTTAGAAGTTGTGGCTTAGCTAGAGGCTGACACAGCCATGCCGAACCCTGGGATGAGAAATTGCTTTCACCGTACATGCTAAACTACACGCTAAATCGTATGACTGATGCTCTTGAAAGCGCTTGCTGCCGGGGCTGTAGTCTTTGGTAGTCAGATGGAATATGTGCTTGACGGGTTTCGCTACGTGCACCAGGGAAGGAGAACTTGGCAATCAACGGCGGGTGTTTTTCCGCTTGTGCGAGGCTATTGATAAATCATTTTTAACTGACTGCAGTGCCACCTTGGCCGTAATAGCTATCGATAAGACAGTATATTCACAGTCAATCTCAACCATTGTGTCCCGCAGTCCAACAAACACCAGATAACTGCACAACAGGCATTTAGGAGTGCACACACACACACACACACACACACACACACACACACACACACACACACACACGCACACCTCTCTCTATCTACTACTCTTTCTCCCACCACGAGTGTGAAACCTAATCATCACTGGAGCCCGCAATCATTTCTATCTAATCTGGAGACACACACATGCCTGACAACAACAATAGTGGCAGCAACTGCAAGCTAGCAATATATCTGCTTCTACCGAGCTAAAATAGTCTGCTTTATAAAAAAAAAACCCTCCCTATCTGGCACGAGCTTTGGAGAGAATTTGGTGGTTCAGGGTCGCCATTTAATACGATCACAATAAAGATACGGGTCGCCATCCATACGCCTTTCGGGTTCCAGCTGTTTGGGAACAAGAGGCTCGATGGAGAGGTTGTTATCTCGCTAACTTTATCCACAAAACTTCCACCAGCGTGGATTCTTCTGCTCTCTTATTTCTCTCGGTGGTAGTTTAAGTAAGACTGAAAAAGCTACATCAAGCGCCCCTCTCTCCGACTACTTAACTGCCTCAGTCTCTCCCTACACCCCGCAGCCGTTCTCTTCAGCCTGCCACGTCTTCGGCGCACATCTCGGCGGGGAAGGCCGACAGCGAGGGTTCAGCAAAGAACCCCCCCCTCCCCCTCACAGCTGTGCCGTCCTATTACCTCTGGCAGTCATCTCACTGTCACACTGATCAATGATTCATGCGTGTGAGGGGTGTTCGGCCTGTTAGCTCGCTGCACTGCTGCTCGCTGTCGCCAGTGTGCCGCCGCTGCTTGTGCTGCTGCCGCCACTCCCGTTATAATGACTGGACTCACTCTGGAGTCTCTCTCTCTCTCTCTCTCTCTCTCTCTCTCCAACTTGTTATGGTTATGTGTGTTTTTGCAGGAGTGCCTGAGAGAAAGATGGACACTAGAGAGATGGATGGACACTAGAGAGATGGATAGACAGACGGGGGGGGAGTGAGAGTGAAGGTTCATGCTGAGCGCATGCTGCTGGCATAACTGACTGCATGCTGCGTCGAACTGTGTGTTGGTAGGAGTGTGTATTTATTTGTGTGGTCACGCCAAAGATAAAATAAAATGATCAAATCCTATATACCAAGGAGTGAGTGGACCGCTGATTCTGGAGGTATTTTTTTGCTACTGTACATTTTTATTTTAGGTTATTTTTTTAATGATGTTGTTAATGTTCCGAAGCACATAAACACACGGCGCCCTGTGATCAAGGCACAAGCCACATAACTGCAAAGTCCCCAGTTCCAATTCACCTGGGGACTTGTTAGTTATACCCTCTAACTTTCCTGTCGGTTTCAATACAATCAGCTGACCAATAAATATTGTAGTCCAAAAACAACATAAGTTACTAATACCCTGCTACCATATGTTTCTTATCATAAACAGTTTGAATCAACTTTGATTATGATAAAAGGATGTCTTCCCCTAACATGTTTGTATAACAGATGGCTCTAAATACTGCAATACCCATAATCCTCAGCCGCCGATGCTAAAAAAGGAGCAGAAGAATCAGAACTGTAGCATATTCAGTGCTGTTGCAACTTAACACTGTGTGCCATAGTCTCTTAATTCATGTAACTTTAACCTTTCTTTTTAATTTAAAGAATGAGACACGAAATCCTCTTAAAAAAATAGTTTGACATTTTGGGAGATATGAATATTGCTTTGTTTTTAATAGTTTTAGTACCTTCAGTATTTGAGTTATTACGTTCGCCTACTGCACATTATTTTTTAACAAACATGTGATTGCAGATATGCCTGTGTGGGGGCTCTTTCCCCCTGGAAACCCCAGTGGGTTCATCAGGCCCCAATCTAGGAACCCATCAGCTATGGGTCTGACAGCAGATAACCCTCTGGGGGCAAGGGGCAATATATCTGAGGATCCGGTGTAGCCAGTGGATATCCGAGCCAAGACTTCCTTTCCTGCTGTGCTGCTCGTTGTTTACACTCTTGATGAGCAATTTGCAATACAAGAACAGAGTTGGAGTTGAGAGACGATGTGTACGACCGGATTGTTTCTTGAGAAACTAGTTTACAAACTAATTGTAAACCAATAAAAAAGCTAAATCACCATCACACAATAGCCGTTGGGCTTCAAGGTTCTGTTTCAGCCAATGCGTCCCGCCTCTTTTGCTCGCCACTCGGACAAAAGAGTGACCAACGTGATTGGTTAATACCACTCGCCTCCAGATTCTACATATGGATGCAGAATCTGTACATGCTTGTATATTTGACCTTTGACACTAACGCAGTTGACATTTTTTGTTGCTCTATTCGGCAACAACATATCTCACGACAACAACATATCTCCATGACAACTGAGCTAAATCTCTGTCCACCTAGAAAAAAGCAATTAAATATCCATTTAGTTAGGATTGTTTTTTTTGTTTTTTGCCAAATTATGTTTCTAAGTATAAGAACAAACTTTCGCCCTCATCAGCTGCTCATCTTTTGCACTCGTTCAAACAGTTTCAAGCCTTGGAAGAGCTCCAACTGCCAGCTACCTCCAGCAGTTTAATGAGACTCTTGTTTGCAGAATCCTGGATGTCCTTGCCTTTGGATCCATAAGTACTCAGTTTTCTTAAATACCCAGTATTAACTTGGTCAAGTGAAGAACAACAAACATGCAATCACTACTCTTAATATTGCTGTGAAGACATCGGCTCCTCGAAAGTACAAGAGCATACACACAAAGTTGCACTCTCCGCCGCCGTCCTCTCCTCATCACGCTCCCTAGGTCCTTATCCTTCCTCGCCTCATTGTGTGTGTGTCTGTGCGTGTGTGTGTGTGTGTGTGTGTGTGTGTGTGTGTTTGTGGTCTGTGGCCCTAGATGCTAAGTGTTCCAGCGAAAGGTCAACAGCTATAAAACGAAAGCGAGAGAGACCGAGCGAGAGGCTGATGAGCAGGAGCAGGATAAGTAGGGTCTGAGGGGCTTTTGAGAAGGGCTGGAGTGGTGAGGAGGAGAAGTGAGGACTGTCGCTGCAGAGTCATTACTGGAGTGGCTAACACTTGGCTATCGTAGGTGTGGGGTGGGGGGTTGGGGGGGTGCGCACCGTAGAACAAGGAGAGAAAGAAAAACTAATCCAGATGAGAGGAAGTGAGAACGAGAACAGAGCACGAGAGAAAGAACGGCGGAAATTCCAAACGTATCGGTTTAGGAATAACTTGTAAAGCCTCTCTGAGCACTCTTGCAGACTAATTTTAATGAAACTATGATAGGTCGTCTCACTCCACTGCGTAATATAACGAGCACACACAGCGGTGAAACATACAAAACCTACCATTTGTAGATGCGGCACTATATTTCATGTTTAATTATCTTCGCCATGCGTAAGCCTGGGAGAAGATTATGCGTGGGTGTGCGCGAGTGTGTCTCCGTCCACCGCTAATCCCACATACTAATGGAGTATGCAGCATACAATTTTTTTTGTTGCGTTCATTTGGAACTTTAAGCTCAAGGACCTCTCGTGGCTGCGGTGATTCACTCGGTTTGAAAAAACCTTTTTGATTGACTCATCATTCCGAGAGAGAGGGGGATGAAATGCAGCAAAGTGCCGTGGGTCGGATTCAAACCCCCGGCCGCTGCAGTAAGGACTCAACCGTGGTACGCAGCAAGCCTGGCATTCCTGATCTACTGTTCCATCAACACACGCATGTGATCTTTGCTCAATCGGGCAGTAGTCAGTAGTAGTAGTTAACAGTTTACCCACAAATAAACGCTGCAAAAAACCCTCCTTAGTACCCAAGAAGATTCTGTGTCATGCTTCCCTTAGTCTGTGAAACTAACAGAACCGGTACCTAGACAGAGCCGGAGAGCAGCACACAAAATGTAGATTAACATATTTATTCATTGCCTCTTTTATTGCCCATCAACGTTGTGTTTGTGCGAGTATTGTCGTAAAATAAAACATAGACTCGACCCGTTAAACGCTTCAGGTCATGGTAACGCCCATGAAACGCAGACACGGGTCTGAACGGAGCCGGTTCAGACAGCTGCATAGATCAAAATTGGGTGCGTATCTGTGAGTCGTGCCAGAAAAACACGTCTTGCAGTGAAGTAGGGCCGGCAATTCGGGTTCGTATTCATTTATTTGCAGACACACCTGGTGGAGCTCTGCACTGTTCTCGTGAGCTTTTCTCGTTCTAATGGAAGAGAATTGATAATGGAGTGTAGTTTAAAGGGAATCTCCGCGGGATTGACTCTAAACCTAGTATCGTTGTTAAACAAAATGTGATTCATCTTCAACATGTGTTTCCATGCGTTTCTCTCCACCTGCCCGTTTCTTCTCCGCCAGCCTGCTGAAGACGGAGTACTTACAGTACCAGGCAACCAGAAGGGACTTTTCCGGAGACTAAACCCATGAAATTGAATGTACAAGGCAGATCACTTGCCTTACTGTTTGTCACACTGTTTTTTTCCCTCCCAATCAACAGAATGAGTCATTACAATTAATTTCACAGCAATGTGCTAATAAGAAACCCCCAACGCGCACACACTGCATCTTTCTAAAATTAATATAAGAAAACTACAGTGAAGAGGGGAAATAAAAAAATAAGAAGAATCTGCGCGTGTCCGTGTCTGGTCTCGTCACAGGCTGACAGTTCAATTAGTCTGAACTAAATGATGCATGACGTCTCCCTCATGGCCCCCAGTAGTGTTCTGCAGCTCATATTGTGCATGAGTAGAAAGCTAAAGCAACAGCGGCTAGGACTAGTCAGGAGTTGAAATGCATGAGTTGCTGATCCCCATAGATGGCGGAGTGGAGCATCGGACCAAATTGGCTTCAACTCTCTGAACTCATCATAGATTTGCTTTGCAGAGAAAGTGTTTCTTTTATTTAATTCTTTATTTTTGTGCAAAATCTGGAGTTTTAATTAGGTGTTCTTCATCAGCTGGGGTTCAAGTGCGGGCAAGCGTGTAGGTGTGAGTGCGCACACATGAACACGTGTAACTAGCAGCGGGTACATTTAAGCACTTATTTGTTAGAATGCCGTTACCTGTGCGGCGGCGTTGGTCACGCTGTATAATCGTGGAATTTGTTTTCATAAGCAGCCATTTTGTGCGAGCGTCGTCAAGTGCTTATTCTGGGTGTCGGGGAAAATCAGCAGACAGAAGACAGACAGCGGAGACGTTTGAAGTCGTTAGAAGTTTCTTACCTTGATCTGCATTCAGCAGCCATCCTCTGGCTGCCACCAGCGCATAGTAACTTTGTGATTTGAGGCTTTGCTTTTGTTTGATGTTCCGAATGTGTCAGAGGAGAGAAAACCTGCAATGATTTATTTCATTTGCTTTGTTCCCCTTCACACCAGCAAAGGGGCATTCACTTTTAAAGATTCTTTAAAGTAAAAAAAAAACCAAAGCAGCGGTGGTGTACAATCACACGTGAATGGCACCTGATGATTGGTCAGGAGGAAGGTGAAGGTTTTTACCGAACATTTTATTGACAGCCTTGCAAGCCGCTAATTAATTTCCTTAATGGCCAGGTGTTAGATGTTTTTTTATTTAACAGCATGCAGGATTGTTGTCCCAGTAAACAGTTTTATGAGTGGGAGGGGAAATCCAGTATCCTCCCATCCTCCCATACCCTTTGTTGTTTAAAAGGCCCATATGGATTGTGAATCGGCAGCAGCTTTCAAAGCATCATTAGTCATGCATAAAAGACTGTGTTAGCGCTTTAATACCAGCCCTGGGCTCCGGCTCTGAAGATCTGCCTTAATTGCCCACCGCTTCCACGATTTGAGTTCACATACGCATGTGTACCCGCGTCTACTGGATGCGAATGAGTTAAGAGTTCATGTGCGTGTGTGTGTGTGTCTGTGTGTGTGTTCTTTGCATCTAAACTAATTGTTCACTGCGTTGCCAGGCACTAATAAGCACATAAACTGAGTGAAAACTGTGAGATGAGCATTAAAGAAGATTCAGACACACCTCTCTGCGTGCCTTGATTAATGATCTTTTCCTATCTGTTTTTCCTCTCCCTTTGGCTGTCACTGTGTGTGTGTGTGTGTTTGTTTGTTTGTGTTTGTGTGTGTTTGTGTAGCGGTCCACCTGTTAGGGTTGACCTGGCATCTGCGGCACGGCGAGAGCCAGCTGTATGAGAACGGCCTGAGCTCGGCGGACCACCAACAGGAGGACCGCAGCAAAACCAGGCCCACCAGCTCCATCCACCTGCTGGACACACTCAACCCCGAAAACACACACGCCGCCGACAAAGGTGAGCTGACACGCACACACACACACACACACACACATAGTATACACCATGATAACAGATGTTCTTCTCCGTCAATAACAACAAAGCAAATGTGATAATGTAATTAAATCTACTTCAAACCTGTTTTTTGTATTTCTGTGACATTTTAAAAGCAATAAGGAAAGTGTGCAGTTAAAGTAAGGCTAATTTCAACTTATTTTCAGGAAATTCATACAGGAGGTTTAAATATGTCAGCCCAAAGTAACCATGGAAATGTATCCCTCTATAAAAGCCTGGTCCTTGTCAGCCTGTTTTTTAGGCTTAGCTTGACTTCAGGCTTTTTTTTATTACATGTGAAATGGTTCAAATTTTAACATGAGCTGCTTTTAAATCCGAGGTCATATGTTTTTTCAAACTCAAGGGGCAACTTGACTGATTTTGCACATCAAAATGTGTTTACCGGTCTCAGAGAGCACCGCTGCATAAGTGAAAATAGTATAAAGTGGTTTGAGGCTGCGCTCAGTCTGATAAATGGTGTTGGGGCTGAACTTGAAAAAAAAGCTTCTGCTTGATGCTAGCAGCTCGAAGCTACATTAGCCACTATTAGCATAACGCAACAAACTCTCCGACTGAATTGTTGCCCGCTGAGTTGCATTGCGGCTAAAGTAATTGCCAGGTTTTGACAAGGGATGAATGAAGAATATCAGGAGTAAAAAATGCAGATTTTCTTCTTTCTATTTTTAATGTCAATTGACAGTGCTATAGCAGTTTAGTGCTAGTTCTCCTTAACCATATGCAAAGTATTTCAGTCGACATATGTGTTTTAATTGCACTGCCTTTAATAAGAAGCCAACTGACAACGTTAAAGCCAACCTGTAGACTCATGTGCAGCCAACACTTTTCTATTTTAAATGTCTCCTTAAAAAAATGAAGTGAAAGAAACGGACAGCCAGAAATCAGTCTATTAAAAATATACAACGGGCAGAGAGACAGTCAGTCTTTAAACAGTATTTCCATCTAATGTCTCTTATACAGCACAATCCACCTCAAAGTTTCAAATGCTAATTACTTTATTTAATAAAACAAGTTACCTGCTTTAAATCTCATTCAATACATTGTTAAATGGTATGTTGCATCTGATACATTTAAACATCACTTTTACTAAATGTTATACAAAGAAAGCTTGCATTATTAACGTGTGACTTGAACCAAAAATGAAGTGTGACATCTTGACATCAGCTGGTTGAGCTGTGCTGCCAAAAGCTGTTTTTGCTTTGCCTTTGCTGTACTATGTACATATTATATACTTAATATTTGCTGCTCTGTGGCCCTGAGCGATGGATGTGATATTCTTCCATGTGAATTGATGCGATAAGTTTGCACAATGAACTGTAAGTAAGTTTCAAAGTCATGAAAGACACCAGAAGTGACTTTGTCTGCTAACATTAGCTATAGGTTTTTTGAAACAGGCTTTTAACTCTAAGCTCTGCTTTTCCGAGCCAAGACAGACAGCACAGACACACACACACACACACACACACACACACACACACACACACACACACACACACACACACACACACACACACACACACACACACACACACACACACACACACACACACATACATACACACACACACACACACACAAACAGAGGAAGGTCAGCTCAAATACAAACATGCGGAATCAGGTCACATACTATTCAGATTTCTTCCGTAGAAAATTCAGCTCATTGTACTTTTGTTTTTCTCTTTCTGCAAACTTAATTAAATAGAAATCCTCAAAGGACCCTCAGCCATTTTTTGCTACAGGAGTTAATGGGAGCACCATTATTAAAAATAGACTCTTGAAATGTAAATATGAGCGTTATGATTGGAACATGTTGAGACTATATATCCATTGGCATGAATTCCAATCAGCCTCTTTTCGCGTCAGGACTCTCTGGCTTTGCATACATAACACACCCGGCACAATGAATGTTCCGATGCGATGGAGAGACATCAGTCTAGATATCAGCCTTCAACTGATTACTCATTTATTAGAAAGGCCAGGTAATTGGTTAATCATGTTCCCTCTTAGCCAGTACGTGACTGGAATAGCGTTCCTCCACTCGGCCTTCTTCTCAACTAGCCGGAGGAATTACTAACAGCAATTTAACCCCGTGACACGGGACATTAATTGTGAGTGTTCCAGGTCATGAAGTCAGGCAGGACACAGCAACCTTCACGCTTAGACTGGCTCTGATGGATATTACATCGGATGGTGTCGGAGCCCATGTTCAGCACTTATGCGGAGACTGTGCAAGAGCCAAACTGCAACCCGCTGCAATTTAGGCAACCTGGGACGTCCCTAAAGCAACTATTCTTGATGAATCCTCACATTCCCAAGGATTAACACTCTCATCAGTAGCTAAATCCTCCGATAGAGCGCGCAGGGGTCACGGAATTCGCTTCTGTGTGTTGCCTCACAACAAATCCATTGTTTCAACTCCTATTGCTGTACGTGCTCGACGGAAGCTGGGAAATCAAAATGGGCAAAGCTAAGCCGTTGATGCGGCGGGCTCAGATTAATAAAATTGGCACGGTGGAGGTGGTCCCCGGGCGGAGGAGGGCCAGAGAGATTAGAGATTAGGCTGTAATCCAGTGCGGCAGATTATCACGCTCATCCTGCTGTACCCATCACCTCTCACACCAAGAGACCACACAATCCCCTAGATTACACAGCGAAGGATGGTGAGGGGAGGCTGCGGGAAATGGAAATGATAAAAAAAAAACACGACACGGCGGGGGAGAGGGGAGAGGGAAGAGCGAGAGTGATGGGAGGAGAGAAGAATGATTGATGGGTACCAATCTATCTGAAGGATTCTTGAGATATCCGTCACAAAAGTGGCACAAGCTAAATAATTGCTGACATTAAAATATTATTATTATTTTCATGAAACAATTTACTTGTCATTTCTATGACTCTAATCTACAAAACAAAGAAACCAAGCAGAATTTTCTTTTTGTATTATTCTGGATTTTATTCTTGATGCGCTGCTGTAAACACAAGTAGCAACATAACGGCGGGAGCATAAAGATAGCTGAGGAGATCGATTGGAGGATAGTTATCAGTTCCTGCTTGTTCTGAAATAAACTGATGACACAGTGGGGAGAGATAAAACCAGCTCAGTGGAATGATTGGAAGGTAGTAATCTGCTTGCATCCCTGTTCATGTATTTTTAGTGTTTTTATTTTATTTTTTTATGTCAACTTCAATGCCGTAAAGATAAGCCCTCTCTGTTTTTGATTTGTTGGCTCTGCGCCGAAATCGTGATCGGGAGCAGCATGGCCGCTGGATGCTAATTGACACGTCGTGTCACCAGCGTACGGCTAGTGTCTTGTCAAGCCGCGGCGGGCTGCGTTTATGTTCTCAGTGCATTCGCTCCTGCCGTTTTCAGAGATCACCAGGAGCCCTTCTTAGTCCTCCACACATAAAAGCCTCTCTAATTAGTGCTACATTAATTGCCACTCACCCCATGATAATCAACCTCAGGCTGATGTGCGTGCACTCCATCTTTCCCCTTCCCTTTTTTAACAATTTCTGTATCTGACATCCATGCATACGAGCACGCACACATGCCCGCACGCACACACACACACACACACACACACACACACACACACACACACACACACACACACACACACACACACACACACACACACACACACACACACACACACACACACATAAATTCCTCTGGTGCAGATGAAAGCAGAAGTGCCCAGAGAATAAATTTTCTGTCAGTGGATTCCCTGCGTTAATGAAGCACATTGAAGTTTGAGAATAATATTTCAGTCAACGCGGGACGCCAGATGTATTAATGATACGAAGTGATACAAACTGACATACAGTAGAGCGGCATATTGCCTCATTATAATGTGAGGATGATGAAATGTTGGGGAGCCTGTGGAACGCCATCTGAGGCCGACGCAATCAGCACGTGGAGAAAAAAAGAACGAAAAAAAAAAAAAAGAAAAACACGCGTGTGAGAGAGAGGAGTTAGGGCCGAATTGTTTTCACTCCATCTGACGGTGTGGTCTGAAACGGTGCGCAGATGGATGGCATGTGACACAGACAGAGAGGAGGGCTCTTAAAGAGCACATCAATATTCTAGGCTGCGTGCAGAGAGAGTGGAGGGGGGAGAGAGGCTGAGCAGTGTGTGTGTGTGTGTGTCTGTGTGTGTGTGTGTGTGTGTGTGTGTGTGTGTGTGTATGTGTGTGTCTAAAGAAGAGTGTGCATAATCGAATGCATGTATGTGGGGAAAAGGGAGATGTGTCTGTGGGAGAGATGAGTGTATGTGCATGTGATGGACTGGTCCCTGTTACACCGGTCTCATTGATTTTCTCACGCTGGGATACAGTCTCTGGGTGTAACACACACACACACACACACACACACACACACACACACACACACACACACACACACACACACACACGCAGCCACCCACATACACAGAGACACACACGCAGAGAAAGTATAGATCACTTAGTAAACCCCCTGCTTGAGCGCCTCAAGTCGAGAAAGCCTAACAGCGGCAGCATTTCTGTCTGTTACTCAGCTTGCGTTGAAAACATCTCGACCAAACGCGGCTGGAGAAATTAAACATCATTTCAGGCCGCAGTCAGTGTTGACAGCTGAGATGGCGAGTTTAACGGCGAGCAGAGGGCTTTGTAGTGGTCACTCTCGACATTTGAGAGAAGTAGATGATGTCTTGGGCTCTGACATGAAAGGCAAAAGAAAAAAAAAATATATGAAAGTCAATTTTTATCTTCTTAGTAAACAGACTAGAACTTCATTTTTGGTGAAAAAAAACAACATTTACCACGATACTTTTACCAAAGTGTGACCAAAAAGGGATTAAACAGGTTTTTTTTAAGTATTTGGAGCTTGAGTAACTTCATCTTATGCTACGTCATACAAATACTACAATTCAGTTATGTAACATAACATATCATGAGCATGGGCAATCAAATGTTTTAGATTGAGCAATATTTCCACATGAATGAATCAGAATGAATCACTTCATAATGTAACATTTAATAGTGTATCTATCACCACTTCTCATACATGAAATATCCACAGAGATGCAAACATTATCACCATTACTTGTGTATGTACTGACACATTTGTTTTGGTGAAATATCACAAATTTAAGCTTCGTTTTGGTTGCTTTTTTGATGGAAGTGTTCGTCACCCATAACGTGTTCAAGGAGTGTTGGAAAGAAGAACATCTTGACAATAATGAGGGTTTTTACGGCTTCTGGCTAGAATGAACGGTGTAGTTTTGTCATCCTTTCAGATTACGCCTGCAGGTTTTGGGGTTCAGAGGTTAATCTAAAGTGTAAAATATTTATCACATGTTAATTAATAATGTATAATCATTTGTACATCTTCCTCTTACAAATGATCCACATGTGTATACATTTTTTATTTATACTTTATTTACTGCATCCCCCTAATCTAAAGTTTAAACTATGTATAGAGACAATGTTCACTGCTAGTCACATGTTATGAATTAAAATAGTCTATATTAATATAAAATGACTTATAACTGATGACAATTTCTCTATAATAGTTGTTCCTAACCTGTGGGTCAAGGTCCCAAAATAAGTTTGAGGGATCATTAGAAAGTCGAACACACATTTAGGTGAATATAGACTGATTTTTCTTTCTTTGAAAGATCCAGAAAATGAAACCATCTAAGAAGAAATATTTCTACTGTGGTAAAAATGCTCACAGGTCATCACGACCACACTACAGTATCAAACAATGATTTAAACCTCCGCTTGTTCTCCCTGAGCCCCGCCCACCGGTAAGAAGAGCAAAAGGAAAAACAGAACTCCCGGCAGAACATCGCAATAATTTATCATGTAAAGCTGATTGAGAAAAAACATGTGCAGGGCCCTTTAAGTAGAGAAGTATCAGCTATTAAGAGAGAATTTGGGTCCAGAATAAAATGAGCAGCATGGATAGGCCCCCCCCCCCCCCCGAGGGCCTCAGCCCGGACTACATCAGTACAAGCTTAGCAGAGGGCAATAGAAAGAGAAGAAAAAAAAAAACACAAGTGCTTTCTCCGTATGTCGTTTCGTACAACACATATTACAGGTGTAACCGTGTAAGTGCTCTCAGAGTGTGTGAACAGGCAGAACTTGCCTGTCACAGACACAGCCCGAGGCCTGATGGTGGAAGGTGAGGACGAGGGAGTAATGGAAAGGCCCCGAGGCCAAGAGCATTATCTTCTCCTGACTCTGACTGACACTCATTAGGCTGCACAGTGGAGAGAGGAGGCTGAAAGCTTATTAAACCAACTGCTCAAAAGGCCCTTAATTGAATCCAAGTAATTATAGAGACCTTGCCCATTGTGATATTTTTATTCATCCTGCGGCAAACTCAATCTCTCTTGCATTCGGAACACTATTAATGTTGTCTGCACCAACGTGTGTGAGATTAACACACAGCGGCCTATGCTACGATATTGACTGGCTCGCATGCACACACCCACACCCACACCCCACACACACACACACACACACAGTTCCGGTTCCCCCAGACATGTCCCGTCACCAAACCCCGGCTGCACTTTTAGTCTGTTCTCGCTTCATTAGAATCTGAGGGATAATAACATTAATTGCAAAGACAGTTTAGTTCCTTTGAAAATAGATTACAGGTGTAATTGTTTTACCTGAATAACCCGCAGGCAAGAGAAATTAATTAGACCTTGTGTCCCAAGTCCTAATGTAGCTCATCTCTTTTGTTGGCCTGGCGCGCACACACACACACACACACACACACACACACACACACACACACACACACACACACACACACACATACACATCGACTAACCAACTACAGATGGACGAACGAACTCCCCCTCACTGTAATGGGGCTTTCACACCTAACATGTTCAGTTTGGTTGAAATGAACTTCGTCTACACTGTTGGTACGGTTTGTTTGGGCTGCTGTCAAAGCAAATAAACCAGATATGATAGCAGATATGTGATTTTAGCATGATTTCAAAAGCTAAAAATAAATCTGCTGATTGTGAAGTCCGTTCAGGAAGCGATCTTATAGCCTAATTGATCTGTATTTAACATGTATTTTCTCCTGATTAATTATTCAAAAGCTCTTTAAAAGATTCAGATTCTGTGTATTTTGTCAGTTCATTAACATCATTAAAAAGTATGTGACAGCGATTCCGAACGTTCCTTGACGTTCACACTAATGTGTTCGCACAAGTCATCTGGGAGCGTGCAAAGGGGGTTTTCGTTGGTTCCCATTGGTTGGACAATCGCTGTTGTACTTCAATAGCAAAGGATGTTTGTGTGTGAAGGACAGAGAGAGACAGACATCATGTATTTAAGGAAGGGTAACTTTTTTTGCTGGTATCCAATAATAAAACTTAAAATAATTTGTCCTAGTTCTCTCCACAAACGGGGTAGTAGGGGAAACGCTCTGGATGGCTCCATCTGTAGCTGTTTCCCCACGAGAGAAGCTTCTATAATGAATAATTACAAAGGCTACCAGGTAGAATGCACAATGCACTTTAGCTGATTTAGTCAATCTGAGGTAGATTTTCTTGTTTTTCTTTTCCCATTCGAACAATCACTAGGTTGAAGAGTAAATATAATTTCCGTCTTCTCGTTTGACTGTAGCCCTACAAAACAGAGATGGTAGTTTGTCATCAGAAATGGGAGAATTTAAGACTTCCTAAAACCACCCTAATCCAGATGTCCTATTTATGAGAACATATTGCAAAATGTGTCACATATTGTGGGTGACTGATGTCAATGAGGGCATTAGCTGTGTTATGTTCACACCATACCGCACTAAAGAATAATTGGCTGAGGCAGAATCATCATTATACTGTACAGTATGTTGGTTCTAAGCGGACCTGCCCACTAATCCTCTATCGTCTCCATCAAGGGCACGCTGTGCTTGACGGTGGACATGAATAACACTTTCATCGCCGCTTTAAACAACCTTAGTTTTGAAATAAACCTTAATACATCTCTTTGCTAACAACTTGCTGCCAACTAATGATGAAAAGCACATGGCGAAAATCATGCAACGCCATTTATTTTTATTTGAATTTTAAGCAATCCACAGCAAATGTTGATTATTAGAATATCCCCCCCCCCCCACACGTCGACTTGTTTTAAGCTTGTGTTTCTGTTGCCTGCCAAGGAGAATTAAACAGAGACATCTTTTGTTTTGAAAGAGACTTTCAAAGAATGGTCTCAGGTTTTGTGCTGAGATACGCGGGGCTCACGGTGCCGGTGGAGCACATTGATTGACAGCAGTAATCTCAGCAGCCGGGGAGGCCTGGAGGAGCCCCAGTCACCATGCGATCCGTCTGGTTTCCGCGGGACTCCCAAAAAATGCCTCGAACCGCCCCTCTGATTTTACTGGAGCTGTAGTGTTGTGCTCCACTGCTGAGACAGAAGGAAAGAGAGAGAGAAAGAGAGATGCAAGGAGGTTTTTTTTCTTCTTTCTTGCATCAGCAGCTGTAACTTGACGCCGCCAACCTCCTCTATGGACACGGTCCTCTCGTATCGTCTTGTCTCTCCCCCCCCTGTCTCCGGCATCCCGTCACCCGTCCTCGCGGCTGACCTGAGCGCCGCTTTCTGTCGCCGCGTTGCATCAGACTCTGAGAGGCGCTATGCAGTAATTAGCATCAGAAGGACCTGCCTGTTCATCTGCCCGCCGGCCTGCCAGTCAGCCTGCTCGTCGGCCCGCCTGTGTGCCTGCCAGTGTTCTGCCAACTGTCATGCCCTATTCATGTCCCATTCATCTATTGTTGAATAAAAGGCTGCTCTCCTCGGGACATCCATCCCTCTTGCTGGCCTTTTTTTTTCTTTATTGCGGAGAGACACAGGAGCGAGGATTAGCTGTAAAAAGGGATAGACCCGGCAGGAATGCATGAATGCATACCTTAGTCCTGCCAAGCTGCTTTTATTCTGTTCGCTAGTTGTTTTAGCACAGGGACACTTTATGCTTCACACAGGACACCTGTCTCTTGTCTCTCTTTCATTGCAAACCATTTTGAACTCTCTTTTTGTTCTCGCTCCCCTCTCATGTTTCCCTCGCTTTGTTTTTTTTTTTTATTTCTTTTTTTCTCCACCACCTCTATCCAGCTCTCTTGTTACAGCTCAGTCTAGTTCAATCAATTAACCAATGAATCAATTTACTTTGTTTCTATCCAAATGAGCAGGAGATAAAGGAGATAGAGGATAAAAAGGAGAATCAAAAGCTTTATTAGCATGATGTTTGACACTTTGTGAGAGAAGGTCTTAATAAAGTTAGATTTTTAGTCTAAATATTCTGCAGCCATGTCAGCAGCTGTGGTAGAATGCAAATACGCCATTTAGCTCCAACCAGCTGTGTTTTGATCTAAATATTAACATCACTGTGCTAACATTAATAGTGACTAACTATAATAGTGCTAACGTGCTGCTTTTTAGCAGTTGTAATGTTTACCATGTTTAATTTCTAAGCTTAGTGTGTTAGCATGCTAATGTTTGCTATTTAGCAATAAATACATTACATTACATTTACATTACAGTCATTTAGCAGACGCTTTTATCCAAAGCGACTTACAATAAGTGTATTCTACATAGGTATTCAAGAGAACTACTAGTCACCAGAAGTCATAAGTGCATCTCCTTTCTTAAACAAGCATCTAAGAGCATAAACCAGAGCAAACAAGCATCTAAGAGCATAAAGCAGATAAAACAAGCATCTAAGAGCATAAACCAGAGCAAAAGTATAAAGTACAAAGTGCAATTGAGGCTGAAAAGTCATCATTTGTGCAGGTATTTGGTCAGAAACCAAAGTTTTTAACATGATAAAAATCCGACTTAATTATTGAGTTAGATAAAAAGGAAGTTACTGCAATATATCCCCTAAGGGGGATTTAAACCCTTACCAAATTTTACAACCATCCATCCCATAGTTATCGAGACCTTTCCCTTAAAATCCAATGACAACCTCATGATCATGCTAGAAATAAAGTCAGGCAGATCTCCATAGTCACCATCCTCTTGGCACCACGACTGTCAAAGTTCCAACTTTGCACACCTGAAAAAGAACGGTGTCGGTAGAAACCGGAGCTACACACCGTCCCGCACTCTCCACTTCCCCGTCTGTGTGACAGCACATGTGATATATATGCCGGCAAGCCTGTGGGTGGGCACGGGGGTTCGCCGTAATGGAGTGGTAAAGCTGCAGGCATTATAGATTGAAAGCATGCAGCCTCATCCATGAATCTGCCCCTAACTGTTCTTCTGCCTTTGTGGCCGTAACGATCGGCCGGCTCCCCTCTGTCACCATATTTTCTCCATCTTAGTTTAGAAGAGGAGATATATCTCCCCCATAAAGGGCCCCGACACAAAGAGGGCTGGAGGAGCCTCGCCCCGCTCCCCTACACAAAAGACTCCGGCCTGGTCGCTTGATAAAGGCTTATGGAGAGGAGAGGAGCTGATGGCCAGGGGACTGTTGGAAAGGAACCTATTCTCTCCACACACAAAGACATGCTCTCACTCAAGACGCTATCTACGTGCCGTGACGCTGTTGGTGAATGCCTGCATGCCCCCTGCCCTCCTCACTTTCTCCTCATCCACCTCTCTGTCTTCCTCCTCTTCACACACACACACACACACTCACATACACACTTCCTCTCTTGTTAGAGGATGCTAATATAGCACACGACAAAGCCCCAGTAGACAACTCTCAGACAAAACACTTCCTTTCTAAAGCAGTTCATCTTTATGCAGAGCCTAACCCAAGGATTTCCAAAGCACGGTCTCTTGAAAAGCAGGATGTTTTGTTTTTTTTCAACCGGCGCTCACTCATTCCTGTCTATTCAGTCTCCCTTCATTAGCAGACACTGATGTTTCCAGACATCGCAGGCTGGTTATTAATTGCTCCCTCTGATACCGAATAGAGCTCCCCGTCTTACTTGACAGATCTGTATAATGTGACTTAACAATATCGTCCCGTGTATGTTTTTTGTGCAGAGAAATGGGTGCGAGGCCGGGCCATCGACCGCGGCGAGGTCGATGTCGGAACCCAGCAGAGCCAGGCGATCCCGCCGGGACTCTTTTGGAGGTTTCACATGACCGTGCACCACCCGACCTACATCAAGTTCAACCTGTCCCTCTCGCACAACGCGCTGCTTGGGGTTTACGGACGCAGGAACATACCGCCCACACACACTCAGGTAAACGAGGCCCCTGTTGTAGCTTGCTGTTCACCCAGATGGGCTTGTTTGCTGGAGTACCACGTACCACATCCACCCTAATGCACCGTTTCCTCTCTGGTCTTTCATCCACACTAAGGCTGTTTTTGAGTGAGCTTACTTCACAAAAATGTGATAACTGAAAATTCTGGCCTCCCAAAGGCAATTATGTACGTGGCGTATTATTTGTTGTATAAATTATATTTTGTAGAGATAATGTTATCTTTCAAATAATTATTCAATTTGGGAAAACAAATTTTTTTTGGACACACAGTGGCTCTCTGGCTCTCTCAACAACATCCCATGCTCACTTCACCTGACTGTGTTGTATGGCACAATTTGAACCAATATGGAAATAGGAGTATGTCATTTCTGATCCCTTGCATCAGATTGCATCTAGAATTTTCTGTAATTATACAGGTAGAAATATGAATCACTTTGCTGATTTAAAATATTTCCCTTCGGTTCAAAGATTCACAGTCACTGACCTTAGCTAGCTTGTTTAGTTTGTAAGCTAAGGGATTGCGTCACCATTCAAGTGCACATCAGTACTGTATGTACAGTATAACATCCCTGCTGTGAGCGCTCCCAACTTTGCCTCCAGGCTCACTTAACCTGACTGTGTGGTGTACAGTCACATCGGTATGCATGTACAGTACTGATGTGAACCCCATCGCCGGTCATAACACCATGACGTTCAGTGGTTCGGACTCTGCGGTTCAGTAGTAAGGTTCCGTATGTTGCTGGTTTAAGCTGTTAAGTTCTGTTCAGTATAAAACCAGGCCCACACTAGCACTGTTTATATGGTTATCACTGTAGCTCACAACATCATGATTGTTTCTGTGGTCTCTGTGAACTTTTAACCAGGAGGTAACTATGTATCGTCACCACGCTGCTCTCAGACTATAAGTTATTGATTAGACCAAGGACAATGATAGATTTAATTAATTATGCTGGACACCTCTGTGTACTAATGAAGAGAGGAAGCAGTCAGGGAATGGAAAATAGGCACAGCACACGTCTACCTTGGTACTGTGGAAGGTAACTAGCCTTCAAATATAATTCCATAAACATATGTCTGCTCAGAAGGGCTTGTGTAGCAGTAAGAAGTAAGAGAGACAACATCCTGTCACCTCTAGCCTTGTCTGTGATCACCCATTTTAAATGCCAGTAAAGCCAATCAAACAACAAAGGTGATAATAAACTCTATTCATGCTTGTTTGGTCCGCACAAAATAAGGATTTGATCAATGTCTGCGTGCAGCAGAGAAGCATATGCTCTCTGCCTGTTTAACTGGTAGCATTTATGAGCCGTTTAAAAATCACTGTTTTTACTTGTTCTGAAAACAGAAACAGAAAATGTGTAAACGAGAATGATTTAATCGTGAGTTTGACTGCATTAAAGCACAGTGTAAGAGACGAGTGAAAACCGAGCTTAGCAGTCACATTCTCCTACAGATGTTGACTGTGGTGCAAAATGTTTATGCTTGTCAACTAAAAGAAGAAGAGGAAGATGAAGATTTTCCCAATGTGGACAAAGGTCGTTGACAATAACCAAAGAAACAGCCTTTTTCTGATTCCGTCATCAGCTCAGTGTAGATAAAATGACACGTTTCCCAGAAACAATATGACGCAAAGGTTATACACCTTGTAGAACAGCGCTGTGCCATGTGAGAGGCACGTATGCAACACACACCGAGTCATCTGCTTCTTAACATCAGTGCTCCCCGGCTCTCGCCTGCATGAAGAGGTCTAATTAGCTGTTTTTGACACTAGTGTGACATACAGCCCTCAGGGGGAATGAGGCTCAGCGAGCGCTTGCTAGTTCAAGGAGGTTTTAGAATGGAGGGGAGGGGAGGGGAGGGTGAGGCGGGGGAGAGTTAAAGAGGGCGAGGAAGAAGCACAGAGAGGTTTAGACAAACGAAATAATAGTCTGTTCCATTTGAAGACCTGGGTGGTAAAGTCTGCCTGTGCTATGTCTGGTAGAGGACTGACCTGCCATGGAAGATGATTTCCCTTCTCTTTTTTGTGGTTTCCTGTTGCGCAATTCTCATCTGATATCCACATCCAATGTAACTCCCCAGCTTTTCATATGCAGGCAGTTTTCCAATAGCATTCAATTGGCAGTTTCACAAAGCTCACACATCACTGCACATGGGTCTGGCTTGCAATCTTTCCTGTTGCATTTATGCAGGTTTTGACGAATTCCCCTCTCGCTCCTTCTAATTGGATGGTGTTGCCGTTGTCTGCTTTTCTTCCCGTATGCTGTGTCCAGTTCGACTTTGTGAAACTGTTGGACGGGAAGGCGCTGCCCAGGTCCTTGACCGATCCCGTCTCCACTGCCAAAGCTCCCAAAGGCCTGCTGCTGAGCGGCCTCCAGGAAACGGGCTTCATCGAGTACATGGACCCCGGGACCTGGCACCTCGCCCTCTACAACGACGGACGCAGCCTGGAGCAAGTGTTACTGCACAGCACACCCATAGGTGAGGGGGATTGTATCAGGAAACTGGTTGCCTTTCTTCCACAGGAACTGTTAGCATGAATATGTGATATTTTAGTTCCTTTTTGTCTTTGTGTCATAACAAACCTCTGGCCCATCCCACATGGGATTACAAGACACTACCATTTTACAAAACATAAAACTCTCCCTTTTTTTTACATATATAAGAGCAAAGATGAATAAGATAAAATACCACATTATAAAGAGATACTATGTCATTTCAAATAACATGTTTGAAACAAGTGTAAAATGAGATGTGCTCTGAAAATAACTGCTACAAACCGACAGTTTATTCTTTTTTTCCCTCATTTCCCTAATGGCTAATGGATGAATATTGAACTCGGTCTTTGTGATTCATCCATATTTATAAAATCTATATCTGTTTTTATCTTGCTGAAACAAATTATTGCACGGTTCCTAATAAAAAGGGCAATGGAAAACAAAATGAAAGTCATTTTCTATTTTAGTCAAACAACAAATTGAACAAATCTGCTTTTCTTCTTTCAAACTGACAGACCAACCAGTTTCCACGATAAGTGGTAAAATACCAGATCTCAGCGGGGCACATAAGGCTCCTAGTCATACAATCAGTACCATATTCACATTTATGTCGTCTTCTGAGTACTGGTTGAACCACATAAAAGTTATTTTATTAGGTGTTTCATTTTTAAAAAAGAGACACTCTGAACTCTTGTAGTTTGCATGCGACCTGAGTTAGTTATGGAATATTATTATGTGTGTGTTTCACTGTTTGTGTCTCAGGGTCGCCTCGCTCTTGTCCTTTCAACCCTTTCATCTGTTGATTTGCTCCAACATAAGGACACGGCCAAGAGGAGTTTGAGAGTCATTGACATTTGGAGGGAACTTTTTCCTATTATGAGAGGGAGCTTGGCATGGGCAAGAGACAGCCGTTAGAAAGGGGAGGACAGCTCCTGTGGTAATGACAGGGCTCGCTAACTGCAGCTCATTGCTATGACACACACGGATAGTAGTGTAAATTGAAGGATGTGAATAATGCAAGAGTACGGGGCTGAATCAAGTGGATCATTAGCGGGGCAGTTTCTTCACCCCCACTTTGTCCAGTAGTCTTTAAGAAGAATACAGCGTTGAAATAACAACAAATAATAGTGTTGGGGGATGTAGAAATCACACCGTGGGTGGACACTTGGTAATTTCTATGTAGCAGACAGGTGATATGGCAATTATAAAGCTTACTGGTGATGAATAGATATTAGAAGCACTGCATGAAACTCCATTTTGGCTTATTTTTATTTTGATCTCTAACTGGACTTGAATTATTTAGTTTTAGTGTTATTCAGTGAATGATATGGATCACTGAGCTCTCTGGATGCTCATAATCTAAACATGTGCACCACCGACCTCTAAACAGCCCACGGTGTAAGCCAATCAGTAAACAGTGCCAAAACACAGCACTGTAGACATCTTATTGACAGAGTCTTTTATGTAATGACTGACAGCATGCGACAGCTAAACACAGATTTCATTTCAGAGCTGTCAAACATTTGTTGACACGCGTGTCGCCTATGAAGACTGGAATATACCAGCACTATTTTGGGTCCCGATGTTTCAGGCTAAACAAGGAAACAGCAGCAACTAAATAAGTTGCTCGACTATCCTTTTTCCACTTGGATAATCAAAACAAATACAGACACAACAGATGGGCTCAGAATAGCAGCATTTCGTCCACCGAGGTTGTCCAAATAATTAATCAAGAGATTTGGTTTGAAA
The DNA here is from genome assembly GCF_027596085.1 of Anoplopoma fimbria. Classification (NCBI taxonomy): domain Eukaryota; kingdom Metazoa; phylum Chordata; class Actinopteri; order Perciformes; family Anoplopomatidae; genus Anoplopoma; species Anoplopoma fimbria. The sequence goes on along the minus strand of NC_072452.1, from coordinate 7,069,544 downwards.
GAGGAAATAATATTAATGGATTGATGTCGGAGAGCATTCTGCCGCCCATTTACAGCCCTAACGAGGGCTACAAACAGACCCTGCTTTGTTTTTTCGGAGGCAGAAAATCAAAACCACTGAGCTACAGTACAATAAATCCTAATAAGAGACACGGTGTGCTGTCGCCCGGAGTGCAGCTTCATGGGGAGACGGGGGAGAAATGAGATGATCTCTGTCGGGAAATTGAGCTTTTCCGCAGCAAATAGTAACTGGATACAACGAAGAGTATAAATAAAGAGGATAACAAAAGAATGTTGTGGAAATAAATAAATAAAATAAGATATAATCAATAGAGCCTATGAGTATGACATGAGGGAATATATGAGAACATTAAGAATAGGAAAACAATACATGAGATGAAACTGATGCACAGGAATATGCTTGGTTCTTTAGAAACAAGGGGACAAATTATGTGTGTATGTAATGCTGTGTATTACATGAGATAGAAAACGCTGTCAGAGATGATCACTATAATAATAATCACCTCGATAAAGGTCAAAAGAAAAGTTGTGGAAGAACAATCAAAGCTGCATGTGTTTGGTCTGTTGACCTGTATCAGTCAGAACACATTATCTTGTTCTGTCATCTGTTGACTGACCACCTCACACTCACACTCACACACACATACACACACATACATATAGATATATATATCCTGTAATATATTCTGATATGTGTATACACTCTACAGGCATTGCTCAGTGATTGTGACTATATTGTTTAAATGTCTCACATAAAAATTCTGAAAAAAAAAAAAAGAATAAGAAGGTTGAGCAGAACATCTGCTGATTTAAAAATAGATATCATTATCTGGATTCAAATGGGATTTTTTTTTTTCAAACATTTCCATTTTGTACAGAAAAAAACCAGCAACAGGTGCAGAAAAATGACCTTTTTTTTCCTCCTCATCTTCCTCCTCTATTATTGACATTTACATGTGACCCACAAAAGCTCCGGCTTAATGATATCTGTCATTCCGCCACCTCCACTCCAGCCCCATCTTCTTTAATTCTACTCAGCCTCTACCCAGGCAGAGAGTGGTGCTTCCTGCAGGGCTATTAATTATGCATAATTGCTACACTTCAGCTGTCATCACACATCCTCTTGAATATTATATCTTTTACGCCACTGCCAGCAAAGGTGTGAGAAATGCCGTATATGCTTGGAACTTTTAACAAAAACAGATGATAAACAAAAAAGTGGCCAGCTCACGGCTGGATGCTTCTAGTTAGCTGAGCAGCCATTTCATTTTTTTCATAAATTTATAAAGCCCAAGGGTCGTAAAGCACGGCTGAAACTTTACAGGCTCATAAAGTACAATTGCAATGCTTATTTGACCAATCAGATCACTTGGCTGGAAGCACCCATTTTATAATAGCATTTAACTGCAATAACTTATGGCATGACTGATTCCTAACTGGAAAGGGTTTTGTCAGTGGAAAGAAACGAGCGGGTGTCTCATGGATGCTCTCACACGTGCACACACTCACACGCACACACAATACATATATATGTATATGCTTGGAACTTTTAACAAAAAATATGATAAACCAAAAAAAAGAAGTTGCTAGCTCACGGCTGGATGCTTCGTGTTAGCTGAGCAGCCATTTCATATATACTGTTACAAATAAAGACATGACTCAGCATACATTACCTGTTAATTGCCTAGAGATTTTTTTATAGTTCAGACATTGACCTGAAAGATACGGAGCTCATATCACGGTTACAACCCTGCATCTTGCAGCCCTCAGAGCCTTCTGGATCAATCATCTCCTCTGGATTAAAGAGAACCCGGTGACCTTGCAGACTAGTTTTTGTCTGTCGCATGTGTCTGGTGCCAGATACAATTCTGGAATTTGTGTATCGGATCTATTTTTTTTTGAAAGAAAGAAAGAGACACATACGGGGGTAAAGGTTTGTGAGTCTTCCTGACAGTGTGGGAGAAAAGATGATTGCCACTCCTCTCCATCAGAGCGACGATGACGGGTGACGGAGGTGAAAATGACTTTGGTTTCCGTGGCGATGCGCCGCTGTGGAGGATGACGCTGTGCTGCCGGTTGCTGGCAGGGCCTTTCTCATTAGCATGTGTCACACGCGCCTCAAGGCGGGTGTGACATAATAACTTTGCGTGCACGTGTTTGTAAATGTGTGCGTGCGTGCCACAGAAGGAGTTGTCATCCGTGCTCCCTGAACAGGGCGAGCCAGGGGACTGCAGTGGTTCGACTCCGGAGTCCATTCCCCTATCGTCCGAGCAGAGCAGGACGGCAGAGGGTCAAATAGAGGATGACATCCTCGACACCCATTTTAATTACTCTATCTCGCTTAGATAGAGCTCGCAAGGCCCCAGACAACCAGCAGCACGGTTTGGAAACTCCTAACTCTGCCGGCATCTCCTCCAGCAGAATCTTCCATCTGGTGTAGAGCTGACATAAAAGGCTTAAAAGTGCTCTCCCTTTTTATCTATCTCTGCCACGCTGTTTGTACCTGGGAAATGAGATGTGACATGATGGACATATCAATGGGAGGAAAAAGGAGAGAAGTAAAAGGAAAGGCAGCCAATTGAAGTCCGGCGGAGGAATATGATGAAATGCTCGTAGCCCACAGAAGGTCGAGATGCAACGCACGTATCCAGATGAGACAAAAGCACTAGTAGGAACAAGCACCACATTGATCCTCGCCACGCCGGGAGCGTAGCTAGTGTAGCGACGCAGTTCCAGCCACTCTCCGCTAACTCGTGCACTCGCTCTGTCAGATTTTATGTTGTTCAATCTCGTTCCAAACTGCGTCCGTGTAAACAGTTTGTTGATTAAGCCCTGATGTTTGTAAATTTGCGTGCGCTGTGTGTTTTCCAACCTGTAATGCAGTATAATGTGCTTAGTGCTACTGAGTGTAAGTGAGTGCTTGGCCGTTCCCCAGAGAGTGATAGCAGCTGGATCAGACTAATCTAATATAGCCCCTGAGTCTGGGGAGCCATCCATTGCTTATCAGATATCTCATTCAATAACAGAGAGCTGTGCCGGCTTATGGAGTTACATGTGGAACATTTTCAAGTCTTTTTTTTTTTTGTTCTCTCTCTCTGCCTTTTATGTCTGATTTGTGAATGTTGGTGTTTGTGTTGTGCAGACTCAATGGATGGCTGCTCCACAGACTGTAATGGAAACGGAGAGTGCGTGGCCGGACACTGTCACTGCTTCGCTGGCTTCTTGGGTCCCGACTGTGCCAAAGGTAAGAGATGTTTGATAAAAAAAAAAAAAGCAACACTACTTTTTGCCCTTCCTTCCTTGTTTGTGGCTCTCAGCCCAAAGCCCATTTATTTCTACTGTCACTTTTTGTAAAACTTCAAAAATGTAGGGTTTCTTTTTTTAAAGGTTACTCAAAAAGGATTAAATAGTATTTTTTCAAGGGACTATTTACAGCAGTAAATACGTCTTCAGGCCATTAGTGAATATTTACAGCGACTTCGTACTGTTTTACCTTTCTTACCTTTCTTTACCTCAGGGAAGGAATCAGGTCTTTACTTTTAAAAAAAAAAAAAAAAGGCATTACTTTATTCCTTATTTCTCCTTTTTAAGTATGTTTAATTGTGTTTTAGTTAGACCTCTCCCTGTTTTCCCATGTGCTCCCGTGTCAATTTGCTGTTGATGCTGTTTGCTCTTGATAAATAAAAAATCCAGTACAATCTGAATTTCCACATCACCAATTAAACGAGTACAGCAACAGAGTCATGTATACTCACCACTCTGCTTCTCTGAGTTTCTCCTCTTCGACAGAAATCGGCTTCACGTTTTTCATTCACCGGCTTTTTCCCCCGTCACTTCCATTCTGCTGATTTTCTGACACAGTTATGTTGCTGTCAAAAAAAAACATAACACTTCCTGTACAAATGCTTCACATTAAAAGCCCTCTAGCAACTCAAAGGGCACATCCACCGTAGATGTTAACTTGAAACATTTGCAGGAAGGGCTATTGACAGCAACTTCACACCTCGAAAATTTGCAGAGTGGAATAACAATGGCGTGCTATGGCACATAGGCTGTTGTTTGGTGAAACTGGCAGTACTTGTCATGTTGCTGTTGGTTTTAAAATATGGAACAACATCCTTAAACTGCAACCTTTCCCTGTCATCGTCACAGCTCTACAGCATTCGATCCTCTCTCTGTCTCTGTATATCCGCCCTCCCACTTGCTCTCTCTCCATCTCTTTTTCTCATTCTCTCTCTCTCTCTGCCTCTGTCTTTCTTTGTAAAAATTATTGTAGTTGTATCAGTCTCATTGTGTAGAAACAGCTGATATAATATCACATTCCATGATTTATTTACGCTCATCATTTATTCATTCCCTCCCCTCTCATCCTCGCTCATTTGCTCGCTCGATAATATTCTGCCTTTGAAAAGTTAGACAGCAAGTTTTGGCAGGAGCTGTAAAAAAAGGGGAAAAAAAGTGAAGTGTGAATTTATAACTGTGGGGTGCACAGAGTGTTAGATTTTAACAAAGGATCAAACAAACACATAACACATGCCCGCACGCATGAACACATAGGGTCTTCACTGCAAATTCTCCAAGAAAAAAAAAAAGAAATACAAATTGCCCGTCCGTTCTGGAATAGTCTTTCTAATCCATTTGAAGTCTGGAGCTGCCATGCCTCCTCCAGCTGCAATGAGGAGTCTAACTGGAGTGTAACTGTCAGTGCGTCATCAGATACTCACAGACTTTATTCTACCTGGCTGTCATTGCATTAGCCACACGGCTCTCCATCTCTGCATGGAGATGGCTCTGCTTTCCACCCTCATTCCATAAACCCCTAATGCTCTCGTCCCTAATCTTCCGTTTTCACGATTGTTTTCACGGCCTGTTCAGAGTAAGTGAGGTGACGTTGGGGGGATTTTCTACAATTCCTGGGTTGCCGTGGTAGCCGGGCTCAGGTGGTGCTTGAGTAAATTGAAACAGCGTGAGGGATAAGCTGGAGTGTGTGTGTGTGTGTGTGTGTGTGTGTGTGTGTGTGTGTGTGTGTGTGTGTGTGTGTGTGTGTGTGTGTGTGTGTGTGTGTGAGAGAGAGAGAGAAATAAAAGGGAGACAGAGGCTGCTTGAGGATTTGCTGAATCCGCGCCCAGCTGAGATAAGAGAGCGTAGCCCCACTCACGGCAGGTTACTGCGGTCGCTCAGCTAATATACTGCAGCACTGCGCGTGTGTGTGTGTGTCTGTGTGTGTGTGTGTGTGTGTGTGTGTGTGTGTGTGTTGTTTGCATGCGTGTGCCTCTGAGTACGTGGTAGTAATCTGTGTTTGTCCTGTTGCAGATTCGTGCCCTGTGTTGTGCAGCGGCAACGGCGTGTACGAGAAAGGGAGGTGTGTGTGCCTGGCGGGTTGGAAGGGGGCCGAATGTAACGTGGAGGAAGGTCAGTGTATCGACCCCACCTGCTCCAACCACGGCTCCTGCATCCAGGGAATATGCATATGCGGTCCAGCATACAAAGGGGTTAACTGTGAACAAGGTAAGATGCTTTACTCTCTCAAAAGGAGTAATACACACCTCATGATGTCATCCATGCACAACTAAGATGGCTCCACTTTTACACATTTAAATAAGTTACTTAGCTGTTTTTTGGTTATTTTAAAGCTGCGTTGATCAATATTTTTATGTATATATTTTATGGATGAAATGATGGTGTTTTTCTACAGGGGTCTGTCCTGGTGTCAAATCCAGAGAGAGTTATTGCCCGACTGCAAACCCTCTCAGCTCTATGGAAGTGAAATCAGTCAATCTGTACAGCATAGAGCACCCTCTATTCTAAGACCATCAGTCAGGATATATATATATATATATATATATATATATATATATATATATATATAAAATATGATAAATATAACCTATTACATAGAAAAAATGCATGAGGGTTTTATTATTTACAGCCTGCGTAACAACAAGCGGCAGGCAGACAAAGTTATCGTCTAGCTAGTGAACATAATGGAATATTTAGCTGCTAAAGAGGCAGATATTTACCTCGTGATTTGGTGGAGACCAAAACAGAGCTAAATGGAGAGTGAATATTGGACCTACATTCATCAGGTGGAGCGAAACACGACTTAGAAATGTATGCTAAAGTTGCTAACATGTTAGCCGTAACCAGTGTTGGGAAAGCTACTTAGAAAGTATAGTGAGCTAAACTACCAGTTACTCTGGTAACGTGCATATTCTTAGTTATTATACCAATAATAATTATACCAATTTAATTCCAGGTCTATGTTTTATATATATATAATGAACTATTTAAATTATATTGTATATTCAACGATCATCAATTTAAACTTACTGCGCTTAAGCTTCAGAAATGTCTGGGAAAATGTAGCTTGTGTCGAAGCTACCAAAGACTTGAATAATAAAAGAGCTAAGCTACTGAAAAATTATTTGATTCAGAAAACAGCAACACTAACCCCACGCTACTGAGAAATTTAGTTAAACTAATAACGTAGACACTTACGGGCCGTAACAGCTTTTTAAAGTGATAATAGGTCAGTGTTGTGTTTTTGCTTTATCAATTGGCCCCAATTAATGCAGCTTTAACATAGATTTTTAACTTTGAACCTAATTGGTGCAATTTGCATCAATTTAGTTTCGATAATTACCATATAGATACATTGCTCCTAATCTTAACAGTGTCATCATTGTCAAATTGTATTGCACATAAATCATACATACTGCTGGTATCTGCAGCACTTCCAATTTCAAATTTTTGCTAAATCCGGAGCAATCATGGTGACTGTTGTCTGTATGTTCATGATTACAGGGCAAACAGAAACTGCTGGTAGCTACTTCAGCATGACCTTTCATGGTTCAGATTTAGCGAGCAAAAACAGTTCAGTTCAGTTAGCGCCTTGGCAACATCAAACTTCCTCTTTAGATCAGAAGAATGCCGAGAGCCAGGTTGGCAAGAACTTTTTCATCCCAAATGGATGGAATAGTAATAACTTTTTTTTTTTTTTTTTTCTTCATACGGTTTTATGTCAATATTAAAGCATAGCATTACCTATCAACATGGTTCTTATAGACTTATCACTATTAAAAACCTAAACAATGTGAAATTGTACCACTCTATATATGGAACGTGTATTTATTATTTACTGTAAATGCTGTTATATTATTGATGCTAAGACATAAACCTATAAGTAAAGAGAGTTTTAATGGCCTTGGGTTGAAACGACCAGACCATAAATGATTCAGGTAGCCCAGGCGCCTCACTGTTGTACAGGAAACCAGCCGTGGGCCTTTGTCACAACCTCCCCTTGCAACTGTCCATTGTAAAACCGGCCAATAAATTAGCGAAAACAAACAGAGCCATGATATCTAAAACAATTATGATGTTACACTTGACGATAACCTGATGGCACAGCTGTCCCAGAGACTGCCCTGCTGTTGCCTCCGGTATCTCGGCCTGCAGAGACTAAATCAGGTGTTTGACCTTGAGCGGCGGAGCCGAGCTGAGCCGAACTGTGCTGAGCTTTGGCTTGGCGCTCAGAGCTGTAATTACACACACTAACACACACAGCGGTGCCACCATGACCACACACACACACACACACACACACACACACACACACACACACACACACACACACACACACACACACACACACACACACACACAAACCAACCCATTTCACCCCCTTATCAAAGCCTCAGTTCTAAGTGTCCTATGAAGTGTAATGTTGTGGAACAGATACAGGGATTGTAGCTGGGGTGGTTAACTCCTGGATGGGATGCAAAGAACACTGCTTTCATACTCGGTGAACTGATGATTATAATGAGGCCAGCACCACCGCCCCAACTCCACTACCCACCCCATCCACCCACCCTTTCCCTCCCTCCTCTCACCTCTGACTCATTCTCGCTCTTCCTTTCCTCCTCTCTCTCTCTCTCTCTCTCTCTCCCTGCAGTGGACTGTGTGGACCCTCAGTGCGGCGGGCACGGCGTTTGTGTGCGTGGGGAGTGTGTGTGCTCTGCAGGCTGGGCAGGAGTAAGCTGCGATGACCCGCTGCCAGCATGTCAGGAGCAGTGTTCAGGACATGGCACCTATCTACCTGAGTCGGACACCTGCGCCTGCCAGCCCAACTGGACAGGGCCGGACTGTTACACTGGTAAGACCTGAGGATTACTGTTCACCCACAGAAAAAACTAAATGGAAAACAAACAAAAAAAACAGGAAATCGCCACCACACACCTCTTGAACGCTAGTGTTAGTGTGCTAGTGTGGTAGCACGCATGGTGTTGCCAGATACTATTTTCTTGGGATTTGATAGACACGAAAGAGAAATATGGACCGGAGCCACTCTGTGAAATGTGTGTGCATGCATTTGTTGTTTTTTTCCTCTCTCTTCATGCTGTTCATAAATGAGATTTCCTCTCATGACGCTCTGGAGCCACCCCTCTTGCAAAAGCACTCACTTTACTGTGCATTCAAAGTGCAACACGCTTATACACATACAAATATACACACACTCACACACGTCCCCTTGAGCTAAATGAGGGGAGAAAAATAAAGGCAGGCGGGGAACGAAGAAAAAAGACCTCTATTCTCACTTTGCTGCGAGGGCCTTTCAGAGATTGCCACTCTGAGAAACATTCGGCTTGGCATTTAAAAGCTTGCTGATGTTTATTGCGAACCCGGTTACCATTGCGCTTTATACTAGTCAGTGCGTGGTTGTAAGATATAGCTGTAAAAGGATTTCTTACATCTACACCTACCTTCCTTTGAACTCAGTAAACTCTGCCTGCTTCGATAGGCAGCTATTCTACACCGACAGTAAAGAAAAGGCAGCGAGTTATGAATTGTAAGAGGAAAAGTACAGCATATGTTCTCTCGTGTCAAATATATAGAATGCGGCCCTCTGCGGTACACAGTGAGAGAGTGTCCTTGTCCTTGAGGTGTAAACTGACAGAGAGGAAAATAGCCATTATAGCGCTGATTTTCCTCTTTTTCCGCCACACTAGCTGAACGCTGGTGGTCGGGAAGGATCCGCCTTAACCGTGCACACCGATGATTTGCAGGCAATCGGCATTAGCCGCCTCTCTCAGGTGTGTGCACGCCTTATTATAGTGATATAGCCCATGATAATGATAGACCGTGGCTGAGTGTCTGAGATATGAGCGGCCTCTCTCCACCTGCCGGGCTTTTAATCAAAAGGATCCTGCAATGCTACGTCCTGGTCTTGTTGAAGCATAGCTAAGCTAATGTAATTCTAATAGAGAGCTGAAAAACTCTCCAACTTTAATCCACTTTTTTCCTCCCTCTCCATACTATGTATATTTAAATTGAAATAACTTTTTACTGCAGCTGGATAAGTAGTCTTTGTGTGCCTCCAGCACTTTGCTCTCTTTACTGATGGATGAGGCTTTGCCTCTGCAGCGAGAAAGAGAGAGAGGGGGAGCTGGATGGTGAGGAGCGTTGAGGAGAGGAAATAAAAAGAGGAGGGACGAAATTTAAGGGCTGTTGCAAGGGAGAGGGAGGGAAAGGGATACTGAAAAGAGAAAACTGACAGAGACAAAGATGGAGAGATGAAGGGGGAGAAAGGGTATTAACATACCGACCAAATCTGATCAAAATGTCAGAAAAGAGTAATAGAGCTGAATTTGAGTCCCTGTAGTTTAAATATGCGGTGCAAATACGAATCATTTGGCTGTTATTATGAGTCTATTCCCCTCCTTCAGGGAGCTCAGCTATTAGAGGTGGGAAGATTATGTTTTGTGAGAAAGTAGACTTTTTTTAGTCTCTGAGGTTATCCTCTCCTATCGCTAGTTTTTTTTCTCTCACCTATCTCCAGTGTCTCACCCCCAATCCAGAATTTTCTTTTTAACTTTTCCCCTCTACAACTCCCCTGTGCCTCTTTTACCGCTTTCTTTCCTTCCTACACTCGATTCCTCCATTTGCTCCCCCTCCCTCTTATTGTCCCTCCCTCCCTCACTCTCGAACTTGCAAGTTTTTTTTTTTTCTTTCTCACGCGTATCCCCCACCCACCTGTTTTCGGCAGAACTGTGCCCGGTGCCATGTGGCAGCCATGGCGTTTGCTCCGAGGGCCAGTGCCAGTGCGAGGAGGGTTGGATTGGCGCTGCGTGCGACCAGAGAGCGTGTCATCCTCGCTGCGAAGAACATGGCCAGTGCCACGACGGGACCTGCATCTGCCAGCCTGGCTGGGAGGGAGAGCACTGTAACATTGGTGAGCTGTGTGTGTGTGTGTGTATGTGGGAGTGTTTGATTATTCCTTTTGATGTTTTGATTAATATGTTAGGATTCAAAAAGGTGTCACTGCTACAATTGCTTTCTGTTACACAATTCTCACCTTTTTTTCTTTTTCCCTCACAGTTACTCATGACTTGGACGTCGTTGTGAAAGGTAATTCATCTTTATTTAGGATAGAAATGTCATAATGTGCTCCTCTGACACGCTCACAAATGCCCCAAAATGTGTGTTTGTGTGTGTGTGTTTGTTTTTGTGTGTGTGTGTGTGTGTGTGTTCGTGCGCACCTGTGCACATGGGTCACACCTTTTCAGACGGCTGCCCGGGGTTGTGCAGCGGGCACGGGCGCTGTACCCTGGAGCAGAGCGGCTGGCGCTGCGTCTGCCAGGCTGGATGGAGTGGGCCTGGATGCAGCGTTGTCATGGAAACTGACTGCAGTGATGGAACAGACAACGACGGAGGTGACATTCTAACATCATCTATCATTTTCCATCCCTTTTTTCCTCTCTCGTACCTCTTTTCATTTCTGTCTTTGTGGCAGATTGTCCATTCCATTCCATTACTTCTCCTCCTGTTTCTCCTGCCGAAAATAATTCTGCCTCGTCGTTCCTCCCCTGCATCCTTCCGTGCTGTCCCAGTCCTGCCGAGACTCCTGCAGAGTCCCGCCGGTCATTATTATATCGAATATGTATTTGTGTGTGTGTGTGTGTGTGCGTGCATGCAGGGTGTGCGTCTGTTTTCCCCTCTCATCCCAGCTAAATGTCTAATATGCATACCACCTGCTAGGATAAAAGGCACTCTGAGAAAATTTCTCAAGTCTAAATACAGCAAACCATGCAGAATAGATTTCTTCTTCTTTGGTTGGGAGCTGTTTGGTAGCAGGCGAGAGATGTGTGTCGCTCAGCCTCGTAGCGGTGTCGTTCTATCCTCAGGTGAAGAGACAAGAAAGGAACATTTCAATTGCAGTCATTTACCTGCCATTTCGGTCCCATCCAAGGCTGTTCTCCTCAACATAACAAGTTTGAGGATGTAGTGCACCGTCAGATTATTTTCAACTGTGCCCATGCATTTTAAAACTTCAAATATCCACCGTTAAGCCGGTGTTGTAATCCGTCATAGCAAACAAGGTAGTGTCTCTTTTGTTTAGAGGAAAAGCTTTTTTTATTTTTTCCCATGGATCCATATTTTGTAATGAGTGGCTTTTGAATGAGTGCACACAGCAGTGGGAAACCTCAAACACATACATACTTTTTTTTGTAGTCCTTTCTTTCAGCTGGTGCAGAGTGCTGCTGATAGCTGCAGTGTAACCGGTTTTTTGGGGGGGGTTTTTCACTCTGCACATTGTTTACTAAAGCTGCATGACTGACTGAGCCGACACTTCAGAAAGTCGGCGTAGACGGGCTGCTCAAAACATGAAATACAGGCCCTCACCCTGGATTATAACCACAGAGCCAGGCAATAAAAAATGTCTGGTGGACTATAAAGTAGGGCCTAAACAAAGGAAACAAGTCATAGCAGGACCGCAACAGCGTAGGCACTGACGGGTTTTATTTTAATGTATTACATCATTGTACTGATCTTGTTTTGTTAATGGCGTTTACTCTGTGGTGTTTAAGAAGAGTGAGAGAAGTGCTAAAGAGCCGTCATACTGTGAACCTAACACCTTGGCACGATCGTTTAATTCATTCACGCCTTCGTTTAATTCATTCACGCCTTCGTCAAACTGAACCTTTTCATACTTTGTCGGTTTTAAAGGGACATTCCAGCCCCTTTTTTTACTTTATACATAAAGGTCTACAGGTCATGAAGATCACGAGTCGAGCTGTCGAATCAGTTGTATAATTCCGTCTGTGGCTTTGTCAAGTCTGAAATAGATAACCCTAATGATGTCATCGGAGGTTATCTCAGCTTGGACTTGGAGACTAAATTTTAAATTTTAAATAAACAAAGAATGTAGATTTTAAACAAATAATTTAACATTAAGGAAATACACTTTCCTGCAGAGAGCTAGATGAGAATATCTATACACTCCATCCCCCTGCCCCTTTGATATGAAGAACAGCGGGTTCCTGGTGTCTCGTAGTCCCTGTGAGGTTGCGAGATTCCAGGAAGTCACTGCGCGCGGCTAAGAAGAAGTCTTAAGAAGAAGTCTTATATATATATATATATATATATATAACCCTCCATTAAAACTAGAAATTGCTGTTGTGGTTTGTGTATGGATTAAATAAATGAGATTTTAAATCGGCCCTCGTAATTAGATTGTGTTTCCTCTTCAACAGAGCCAGGCTAGCAGTTCCCCTCCCTAATTCCAGTCTTCATGCTAAGCTAACTAGCAGCTGGCTGTAGGACAGAGCAGTATAGATCTTCTCAGCTAATTAAGAAAGTGATTTGCCGTATTTACCAAAATGTTGGACTATCGCCTTAAAAGACTCTGGTGTTACTATGAAGAGATGGTTCTATTGGTTGCATTATGTGGTCTTGCTTAACCCATATTTGGACTAAAAGTCAGGATACCTCAGCTGCTTGAATACCACCATATCTATATTTTATGTTTCTTAGATCTTGCTCTTAGAAATCCCCCGACATGATGGAAAGGCACTACAGAATTTGTAGACTACCCCTTTAATAGAAAAGTGTTGACTTGATTGAATATCACATTGTCTTTCTGTCGGTGTGTAGAGTGAAGTAGAGGTCGAGGTGGTGAGTGGGTGGGGGAAGCGACCACTTTCTCTCTGCATTACAATAAATTGCACTTTGTGCAAAAAGCCATATACAGTACATGGTGCATGACATTATATAGAACTGTTATGTCGTATGAATATGGATGAAGCGTCTGCATTGGTGGTATCAAACTGTTCAGTTTAGAAAGACTCACTAACAAAGCCGTATGGAGACCACTTACACTTCTCTTATCTTGCTATCCTCACACCTCTCTGCACAGCTTTTCAGATACCATAATTTTCCATCGCACAATTCAGCCATCTCCATTAATTGGGAGATATACCGTAGGCACTCGTAGACGTCTCTCGCAGCAATCTTTTTGTCTCTGAAGATAGACAGAGATGGAAAGATGCTATCACAAGTAATCAGTGAATAAAGAGAGACTCTGAAGAGAGAGTTTCAATTATTCCGCCTGGATGGGACAGCAGAGCGCATGTATTGTTCTTCCTCTTGGGAAAAAAACAAAAACAGTAATTTTCCACACTAGCAGTGTAATCATACATATTTATATGCATTACATATGTTCAAAATCTACATTTTCACTGTCCCTCTTTGTGTGCGATGGTAAACAACAGCTCCTGCATAATAAGCCACAAACGTGTGCCACCTTTTAATGATAGTGGTATTAGAATTTCAATTAATAGTGGGCTTTCATGTTAAAGTAGTGAATCTTATGGAAATCAGCCATTGTACTCAGCTACCTTTTTGTATGAGGAGGTTATAATAGAATATTGTTGGCCTTTCGCTCCCTGCTCCGTGGTCAGATGCATTTAAATGTCAGCGCGGCTTCCTGCCTTTTCAGAAACAGGCTTGAAATAGGAAACACAAATGCCAGCCCGGCTCCCATTACCTGCCGCCGCGGTTCGTATCCGCGGCTCATTGTTTACGCCGGGATTTGTGGATCGCATTCAAATAATGCCCGAGATTCAGGTCGGATCTATAACAATAGATGCTTTAATTGTGCACTGATGGCCCCTGATGAATCTCATTTGATTGATACTCATGGTTATGATGATACATGTGCAGTTCATTGTTGTAAATGAGATTACTCCGGGAGAGTTTCTTGAACCGGCCGAGCAGTGGGAAAATTACTTCTTGGCAGGTCTTTGGTTTTTATGGTGTCTTCTTCATGTCTTTCCACTGAGGATATATACAGTACCTTGGCCTTTAGAGTAGAAATGTGTTCTCAGCACCTTTAGTCACTTAAATCTATTAAAGCCTTTATTGGTTATGCACAATGAAGATGTTAATGTCTCGTCCATTTTTACTGTGTAAATTCAACCACCCCTCTAAACAACCAACTCCTCATAAAACGCTGTTTTTTGTGTGTGTTTTATTTAATTCAAGGTATTTAATTTTATAAAGGTTTAACTTCCTGTCTATTTCAGATGGCCTCATAGACTGCGTGGACCCGGACTGCTGCGAGCAGCTGAGTTGCGGCTCCGACCCCCTGTGTCACGGCTCGGCCGACCCCTTGGCCCTGCTGCAGCAGAGCCCGCTGACCCCCGCCGCATCCCCCTCGCCCACCAGCACCCACACCCACAGCTTCTACCGCCGCATACGCTTCCTCCTCGGCAAGGCGGCCACACACACTCTCCCAGGAGACGTGCCCTTTGATACCAGGTATGTGCTGCCGTGCTCTCTGTTTGCCTGAAATCCGAGCGTGCATGCCAAATACCTCCATGTGTTTGTTTTGCATGCCTGTGTCCTTGAGCCGTCCTTTTATATAGTATGTAGAGAGACAGGATGGTGCGGATAATGAAGTAAATGCATCCGTATTAATGCATCGGATCGTCCATCGCCCATTATTTGTTTAATGAGAGCGTGTGTGTTTGCATATAAATGAGGCTTTTCATGTCTGCGCACACACATCTCGGTGATCTGTGTTCCCCCGGAGATCAGCAGACGCACAGCAGCGCTTCGTCCCCGGGTATCAGTGTCAGGCTACAACTGAATTAGAGTATTTGTTTGTTACATATTAATGTCTCTTGGTTTCACCAGTCATAAGGGTGTCCCCATAAATTTTTCAGCGGCCCTCTCACTTCCATCTAACAGAGTAAAAACACGGAGGCTGATGACCTAGAATGTTTGGTTTGGCAAACAAGGACTGATGCCTCTCTGAAAAATGGCAAAGTGTGTTCTCTCCCCCCCCTCTCCCCTTCGGTTCACTTGTAGAATAAACAAATAAATTAATTATATGGCAGTTATTTTCAGAGAGGAAATCGATGGCAGCTTTCAGGACAGGAGTAACAAACAGGTCAGCGCAGCCACCCGGAGAAACCTCACCATCCTTCATTTATCCCTCTTCTGGAGTAACAGATAGGCTCCATCAATGAATGTGTGTGTGCGAGTTTGTGTGCGTACATCACACGTGGCTGCCCTTATCTGTCTCCATTTGAGCAGTTCAACGATTATTCTAGATTGAAGCAGTGTATTTCACACTTTACCTGCGAAATCAAGATGAATCTTTCAAAAATAGTCTGGATGTGACTGATAGTTTAAGGTCTATTTAAAGCCCGACACAGCCCCTTTCTGCTGCAGGTACCACTGTCACTGTAATATAAACATGATGCAGAAGTTCTGTTTTTTCATATGACAGGGTGTTGAAAGGTTTTACCGTGGGTGAAGCTATATTTTTGGTCCTCGTATCCTCGCAATCCGGCAGATTTCATTGTGCTAAAGAAGGGAATTGCACTGAGCAGAATAAATGCAGTTTTTTTGCTTTTTCTGCACGCACAAGGTCGCTCGGAAGAATGTGCCTCTCTCTTCAAACAGTCATTATGTTCTCCATCATTGTAAAACCAGGCGTCTCTCTCCCTTTCTTTGTGTTTCTCTTGCTCTCTCTCTCTCGGCCTCCTGTCTGTGTTTTTTTTCCAGCCGGGTAGCTGTGATTCGAGGTAGCGTCTCCTTGCAGGACGGCTCTCCTCTGGTTGGAGTCAACATCACCTTCCCACAGCATCCAGAGTACGGTTACACTATCAGCAGGCAGGATGGAAGGTAGAGACGTCCACACATAAAAATACACAAACAAAAAAAAGCTTATTTTAATCATTTCACTCCAATCTTAATCTGTCTAACTGTCCTTTGTCTCTAGTTTTGACCTGGTGACCTTGGGCGCAATGGCTATGACCCTGATGTTCCAGCGGCCACCCTTCCTGCCACAGACGCGCACCATCTGGACGCCAAACAACAACTTCCTGGTTCTGGATCAGGTGACCATGTCCAGGGACGAAGCTCAAACTCCCACGTGTGACATCAGGAGTGTTTTAAGTCCCTACCCTCTGGTCCTGCCCTACCCGCTCCCTAGATACACGGGAGCATGTGCAGAGAAGGGGCCGGCAGTACCGGAGCTGCAGGTATGAAACTTAACGACTTAACTACGATCAGAAAATCTAATTACAAAGCAAGGAGTCTCCGTCTTTGGGTGCATTGGTATGTCCTTTGCATATCTCAAGAACCGTCCTTCCGATCTACTTTACACTTGGCGGATGTTCAATTTTAATAAACTTTGAATAAATGAAATGAACGTGGCAACAGTGGGGGGCTCAGCATCAGGGATCTGCAGACTGAGCCGGGCATGTCGTCACTAGTCTTTATAAAATGTAACAATGCACTGCTTCATGTCTACAGAAGACAGGCGGTAAGAAAGAAGCTTCGGCTCAATTTGTTACAGCTCAGCAACAAAACAACCCGGTCTCACAGGGTTTTGCAAATTTAGCTCAATTCGTATTTGCATCATGCAAATAAGGAATGAGCAAAATGCAAATTAGCACTCCATCCATATACGTCCCCACCAACAAAAGCAAATTAGGTGGCTGAAAGTCAGGTGTGGAGGTCAGACTGGTGATTATATATTTACCCTCCAACGTGACTCCACAGACTTTTTTTTTTTTTTTTAGAGTAACCAAAGCCTCAACCCGACCTCATTTCAGTTCCAACTAAAATTCCCAGGACACAGAGAGGTTTTTTTTCTTGTTACCTGGACACCTGATAGACTGCAGAGAATGTCATATCCAACGTGTACTTTTGTCACACGATCCTTTTGTGGCAAAGCAAAGTGCTCCTTTTTTTTTTGCCTTCATATATTATCATTCATATCCACAACACGACATCTGCACAAATTCAAGCTCATTTTAAAAATGAACGCATAGTCAAACTGAAGGAACATTTTATCCTCATAACAAATAACACCTCAGGACAAACAAGGCAGCAAAAAAAGAATTAAACAAATAAACTGGAGGAACAGTACTTAGTGTTCCCTGTGAGCTTAGCAACACCCACCGTGTTCACCTGTGTAAAAAAAATGGCATCAAAGCTGTTAGACTTCAGAGGAAAAATGTGTCAGAGATAGTTGTCTTAGAGATAATTTGATTTAAGGCACTCAAACAGTATCTGATTTCAGCCAAGAGAAATATCGCACATGATGAATCAATGTTCGCTGCAGCAGCTAGTTTTCTGTTTATTAGAGGAATGAGCTTGGCCTTTTATTTGCTAGTCTATAAGGATTTAGGAAATAGACATTATCTTTAAAAGAAAACCCTCCTGGATAGGGACAGATATTATTATTTATTCATTGAAAATATCTTAAAGAAAGAATCATTTCAAGATTATTATTGTGACACTGTGGTTTACACACATGTGGTGTTCTCCCTGCACGTTACCGTGTGAGCTGTGTATTCCTGTACCTGCCTTTCAGCTCATTATTAAAGAAAACCAAGTAATGACACAACACCTTTCTTTCTCATATCATTTCTCCACCTGTGTGTTTCTCTCTCTCTGTTCCCTATCTGGTTCTCCCTAGGCGGTGCAGGAAGAAGTCTCGATCCCCGGAGCCTTTTTGAAGCTGAGCTATTTGAGCACCCGCTCTGCAGGCTACCTCTCACTGCTCAGAATCCTCCTCACACCTCCCTCGCTGTTGTCCCCAATCTCCCCACTGGGCGGTCTCTCCAAGGTGCATGTCCGTGCATCGGTCCAGGGGAGGTTGTACCAGCGCTGGTATCCCGCCGGGCCTGGCCTGGTCCACAGGCTGGTCTGGAACAAGACTGATATTTATGGCCAGGAGGTCTGGGGCCTCACTTACGCAACCGGTAGGTAGAATATAAAATACAAGAGGCTTTGTTTTAAATGTTTTTCTTATTTTAAATAAGAAAGCGTGTGTGTGTGTGTGTGTGGGGGGGGGTGTCAGGGTTTAAGACACTGACCATGTGCGGTAACAGCAACGTCCTCAGTTCCCATGGAATCCTTCTTACGTTCTCTTGTCATCTCTCTCCTGTCTGTGTAGGGATTAAATAAACAGGGTATAAATTAGTAATTAGAGAGCATTAGAGGTGTTAATGGGATGATTTGTGAACTTTAAAGAGAGATGGGCTAACCGTTTCCCGCTGTTTGTAGAATTTATGCAAAGCTAATCCTCCCGTTGCATATTTCATGCACAGACATGGGAGTGGTATGGATCATCTAACCCAACTATGAGCAAGAAAACCAGTAAGCATCCTTCTCCAAATATTTAACTATTCCTTAAAACAGGGCTCAGGATTTGTATGGGAAAATGGATTTGCTCAGCTCAGTATTTCCAGACATAGAATCGCTGGGAGATCAAGTAAAATGTCTTCCCTTCAGATTGGATGCAAACCCAATAAAGATATATAAAAGAAGATCCATCACTTTTCAACCCTTTGAAGTAAGACGTTTTTGATCAACTTAGTCAAACGCTCCCATCAACCAATACAATACCAGAGCAGTAAATTGGATCATTCCCCTTAACAACTCTGAAGTCGTTTAAACGGCTGTTTCAGTACTGTGGTCTGCAACAAAAGCCTGATTGGAAGTCGTCCTGTGAATGAGTGACCATTCAGTCGGTAATCAACCAGTTGTTAATGGCAGGTCTCCAGCTGGGAAGGGAGAGATTGGCGATTGCCTGATAGTAAATAATTAGCGCTACTTTCTTTAATGGCGTGTTTGACAACTGTAGAGTTACCAGAATGAAAGGACGTGTTCCATTTAGTTCAAATATCATTAGTCAGGAAATTCATGGAGCATGTGAACAGTTGAACAGTGAGCCGTTTAGACTCTGTATCAACAGGACCTTCAGACAGCAGAGCGCAGTAGTGCTGTTCCAAAAGAGAGAACGTACAGTGGACGGCTGGACAGATTTACTGTAGAGCACCTAGGAGTAAAGATATTAGATGCAGCTGCAGGGAGATGGCCTTTCTCTGCGGTTTTGATGGAACTGGCTCTATGGAGCATGGATTCGTTATTGTGGCCCCATCTCCTATTTTCCCTAATATCCTCCCTCACCTCTGGAAAAAAAAGAAAACAAAAAAACAAGACATACTGGATAAAGAACCGTAAATGTTATTGCGCCGTTGGTTCATCGTGGTAAAAACATCCCCTTTTATAGATTCCATCGAGGCTTAGACTTGTGAACTCTCTATCGGTAATTTTGAGGGATAATGGAACGCCACTTTTTTATTTGTGTGTAGACAAACAGTGGAGCTGCGAGAAAGAGCTTTCCATAAGCGGCGAGATATCGCAGGCACAGCCGAAGCTTTGTCCACTCGAGTGTTCGGTCTCGTACAAAGATTGCATCTCTCCGTCCCGAGGCTTTCTCTCTCCTCCTGATCCGTCCTCCTCCTCTCCTTATCTGCTAGAGCTGCATTTCATCTGCTCCGGCTCTCGCCTGATCTTTCACCTTTTCTCAACTCCTATGATCCCGTTTTTTTATTTGTCCTGCTTTGCCGAACCACCTCCCTCCCTCCCTCCCTGTCCCCCTACCCCCTTCCCTCGCCTCCAACCTTCCTCCACCCTCACCGTGTTTCCTGCCGTTTCTGTCCTCCTAAGAACTCCCTTTTCTTCCCTTCACCGCTTGTTATTTCCTCCATTCTCTCTGATCTCCCCCCGTTGCTTCTGTCCTGTCTTCCCCCTGCCCTCCCTTGTTCTCTCTTCTCAAAACATGTTTCCCCTGATCCTTCCCTCTTCTTTAGTTCCTGCCATGCACATATTTTCAGCGGGTAAGTGTCCTGGATAAGTGCATTTGTGGAGCAGCTTAGATGAATGCCCGTGATATTGTTTAGAGATAGCAACTGACAGATGTTCATTTTCTGTAGTAAAGTTGTAGAAAGAAACATTACAGCAGGTTAAATATTAGATATTTTTTCCATCTGTGGGTTTGTTGGTTCTCTGCATGCTCATGAAGGACACAGAGGGCTTAGTTTTCCTGAACCTAGCGGTGCCCAGATCACAGTCAAGTGCACCCCTGCCCATCAGGAGCATGCCAAACACACTTTTAGGTAATTTCGTGGCCAGGCTCCGTTTGGCACACCTGTGGCGCACTTGGGCACGGGCTGGGATCAGAGAGCCTCAGAGGTGGGTGCGTTGGAGACCCAGAATATCGCGGCCAATCACATTCAATACTTTCAGCCTCTTAAAACAGCGAGCTCTCCCCGTCATGAGGACAATTTGAGAATCATATGGAGAGTTTTCCTCAGAGGAAACCTGTTCAGATAATGCCAGACATTGGAGTCTTTTCTGTCGACATGATGTTCGGCTGGTCAACATGTTTTCCGTGCGTAATAGTGTTGATGATTGATGATTTTATTTGTAAACACAATGGTCCATATATCTGCGGTTAAATACCACAGTGTTGCCGTAAACAAAATGAAAGTAGAATTTAAAACCTGGTCTAGTTTTTTTGTTGTTTGCTTTTTCTTGAAATTATTTTGAATTTTTGATAATAATGCATAAAAAATAGCAACATTTTCATGCTGAAACATAAATTAAATTCTAGTTCTCAAAAAAAATGACAGTCTTTCGAAACTACACTATGAAAAAATCTCTAACCTTTCTCTAATCTCTATATCTTGTATTATAATAAAAAAATGATTCAGGCGATGCTCGTTGAACGGCAGACAGCCGTTTCCCCGGTTACACAGTCCTTCGAATAGAGAATGACTGGAACAGTCCGTCCTCCTGAGGGAGTTATTAGCAGAGATTTAAAAGTGATCCACAGATTTTCATGAAACTGTATGAATGTGTCTGGCACCAACACGCCTGTTTATTTGCACTAGAAACTGTAGAACAATTAACAAAACGACTTAAACGACTAATTCTATGTGCAATTTTGCAACAGTCTGATGCTTCTTTTACAAAACCGGCTGATCTGAGCCACATCACTCCAGTTAGAGACTGTTGATGGAATGGATAACTGTTGCCGTCAGATAGCTGTAAGGAGTAACTATAGTAAAGGAAATGCCACAACTGGAATATTGTTTTTTGTACCAGCTAGTTGAAAACCATAAAATAAAATGGAAAGACGAAAAAAAACCAGTTTGTGTGATTTTAAAGATTACATGGATGCATTTTCACTAATAAAGTGACCAAAATATTATGGAACAGAAGTACACCACTATACCAACATGGAGCCCAAACCGTCTGGCTTAAATGTGCCTGTGGATGAACAGATGACACTCACTGGATGCCTTGTCCTTGTTTTCCATGGAGCCTACTCTGAGTGCATTTTTTCTGCTGTTATTTGGATTTGGCCAGTTAATATTGAGCAGCTCCTCCTAAACTTTTAGCTCAGGTGAAGGTGTCAGTAATGTCAGGGTACTTGAATAAAAAAACAACATTTTCTTCGAAATCACCATATTTGTCACTAAATATTAGAGGCTTCAGCCCCTCCCTACCCCCCTTCCTGCGCTAATCTGTCCCGGCTCTTTGTTGGCACAACAACACAGACACGCATCTGACGACACACACTTCATGTGCTCACACCGAGCCAGAGAGAACAAGAGGAAGGGAGATCATGCTCTGTTTGCTGGGGTGAACACATTGCCTGAGGCTTCAGCAGAGGGGAATGAAAGCTTTCACCTGTGAGATATTGAGTGTGCGTTCATGTATTATAGTGTGCATGGGTATTGTTTGTGTGTATACGTGTGCTGATGTGTGTGTCGGGTCTTGTAATATAGCCAAGGTAATATTGGGTTGTGAAGCAGTTCTCAAAACACCGACACTGTCCCTTTGAGATTGCTTTGCCCGTTTTGTCCTGGAAAAGCCTTGTTCCTCAAATAAAATCAGCGTTATTGTAGGTGGTTTCTTTTTTTTTTTCTGTTTTACTGGACAGTGTCCCTACTGACTGCAATGTATTTATGGCAACCTTTGATGCATTTTCATAAGGATGGATTGTTTTCCAGGCCATGAAACAGGTTCTTCAAGTGGGTGTGCAATGTGACTTGAAGGATCAGCTCATTCCACAGTATGTTACATTTTAAAGACACGTGTATTTGACTACTCAGTGCCTCTCGGTTCTGTTTTTGTCCTTCAAAAACCCAAGATCACAAGCCTGTTAGAGCGTAAGACACACAAAATTGAAACAAATGAACCTTTTGAATGTACTTAAGCGATAGTTCCTGGACTAAGAACTTTTGTCCAACACTTTAGGGGTTTCTTTTCTTTCCTTTCACAAGGCCCCAGTGTCCCAAATCACCCATTATTTTCCCTCCCAAATTACTTCATCGATTGTACCATCTGAGTTGAAAATTTAAGTCGGCCCCGTGCGCCTCGCCTAGAGTTTTTCTTGAAGGGAATCTCCTGAGCTCGTACATAATGTGAGCGGCCCTACTTTCGTATTCCACCATCTCCACTGGTCTTTACTTTCTGGCTTTGCTCCTCAGTTCCTCTTCAGTGCCCGTTGATTCTCAGGCATGTTGGTTTACAATGAAGCAAGTAAAGAGAGAGACCAGTGCAAAAGTGAACAAAAAAACTGTGATTGACAGCGACAGCTTTTCCTCTAGCACGTTTGTGTCAAACTTGTCAGCTTTCCTCACTGTACAGTATATCATTATCTTCAATTAAGCAATTTTACATTTTTCTTAAATTGACACTGTTTCGAACTCCTACTGCTTTAATTATATGTTAGACTAGTGTGTTTACATTCCTTTTAGGATTGTGGACGGACAAATAAGTTGCTATGTTTTAGCATCTCGCCTGATAGAGAGCAGAGAACATGCAGAGAGAGAAGGAGCGGGTTACTTAAGATGGAATGACTTCTTACTTATAATGCTCCCACAGTGAAAAGTTACTTTAATATGAAAGCAATGCAACCTAAATCACTGCATGTGGTGGGAACAAATGACTTACTTATAGCAACACTGATCAATATTTTTATACAAACAAATGATCAAATCACTGACTGTAATTTTCAAAAGGGTAACTCGTGGTGAGGAGACCACAGAGAGAGTTTCAATGACCTTCAGCGCACTGTATTTGATTTTACAGTCCGCAAACTTTCATCACCATTGTTTTCTAGACACAGCAGGCAGCTGGTTTCAGTGTAAAAGCTCTGATGAAGCCACTTCACACACTACCTGCTAGCATCAAACGGCAGACGGACCAAGTTGGCAGCTAGCTTGCGAACGTAGCATTTGGCTGCTAAAGAGACAGATATTTGGTAACCAAAAAGGAGAGTGGATTTACATTTGTCTGTTGGCCAGAAACATGACGCTACATGAATTGCGTTCCCAAAAAAAACGCTTCCTTTAAAAATGCACAAGACATGTACATGAGTATGTTTGTATGTTTTCGAGATCTCCCACGGCCTTGTCACCTGCTGCCTTTTTAAACGTATTCCAAGTCTGAAGTGGTATTTTGAATCCTGCCAAGCTAAAAAAGAAATATCTGTTGATAGTTGTTAGTTGTAGTGGGAAGCTGCACAGCGTATCATTACAACTAAGAGGCCAAGCATGAAGACGGGCTCCTACTGATTACGCTTCCACTTCTCACTGATCTCACTCAAACACACACACTGATGAGGTCTCGCCACAGGCCTTTCATCTGTCTCACCACTCATTACAGTACAGTTTTTGAGAGAAATGCTTGCTTGTAAAGTCTGGCTGTGATGTTCCGTACCTCATTTTGCTGAACGTGCTAAGACGCACCGTGGCAGGCCAACAGAACATGTTTTTTTTTTTGCTGTGAGTGACGTCCCCATTTTGTGTGTGTTCGTATTTCAGTGTCTGTGGGCTACGAGTACGAGTCGTGTCCCGGCGTCATCCAATGGGAGCGGAGGACTGCTCTGATGCAGGGATTTGAACTGATCCCCTCAAACCTGGGAGGGTGGTCTCTGGACAAACACCACGCCCTCAACATACGCAGTGGTGAGAGAAAATAATATATACTTGTGTACTGTTTTTTTTGTTTTGGCATACAGAGGTTAGCTGACACACTTAAACTTATTTTCAAATATATATAAACAACACCTACGGTTTGCTTCCTTTGACTCAATAACATACATTGTATCCCAAATACATATATAGAAAGATCAGAAAGCTACATGATTAAAACTTATTTTTGGTTTGCTTTATTTGGCATTTATGGAGAAAATAAAATCTCACAATACCTTAAAATTGTCCAAAATAACACAATAAAGTTCAAAATGTATTTCTATTGCTGTCTTCGAAGTAAAGATAGCAAAAATGCAGAGGTTCTGGTGACTGGTTTAGATTCTATTCTACTACCAACAAACCAGCACAACAAATACCAATATTATTAAAGGCCTTAAAAAATCTTGACTACTTACTCAAGTACCCATAGCATGAAATAGTTATTACGAAATGTGCAAGAATCCAAGTAGTTTAGAAAAAAATGACATTGTAAGTTATTTTTTATGAAGAGTTTTACACTCGAAACACAACCTGCTTCATCCGGGTGGCGCAGCTGTGGTTTGTACAGCAAAACAGCCACATCACATTTATATAAAAATTATGCAAAATCCTAATTGGTGCAGAGAAGGGCTGGCAAAATTGGCCAAACATTACATTCTAATATTCGGTCTTAAAAAATGACATATGTTTTAACTATTCAAATACGTTGTTTTTCGCATGTCCATGGCACTGTGTCCCAACAGCCCCCGAACCTGTTTCCTTACAGGCAGATTCCCCTCACACGCTATGGTGGGAAGGGAAATGTAATCAATTAATCAATAAGTGGGCCTACAAACACTGATTTCTTCCCACGGAGCCGACATGGAAACTATTTTAGTTCAGTAAACGTCTGCTGTCAGTCAGCCAGGTGAAGGTCAACGAGCTGCTGTCCACTCAGCTCCACAGGAGCTGCTGCTGACAGACGCTCAGAGATGTTTACCGAAGACGGAGTCAGCGTGTGGGATCCGATCACAGAACGCTCACGTGCCGCTCATGTCTCGCTTCCAGTGGGGAATCCCGGCAAAACGTCATTTCATTTTCAGTTTATGAAAGTGACGTTGTTGGAGAGTCCAGCGTCATGCGGTGAATTCAGTGCGAGCGAGGCCGACAGCTGCAGTTGTGAATTTGAATATCAGTTTTTATTTTAACTATTCGAGTTTAATTTTGATTTTAGAATTTTCGTTGACAGCTCAGTGGAGAGAAGCAAATTAAACCTTTTTACAAATGACTCCAAAATCCCCTTTTAACCAGCGAGAAGAGCTCAGACTAAGCAAAAAAATACAGAAAATCTGTCAAGTGAAATGGCCAAAACTGTTCAAACTTTGGCATTAAGTGTCGTTCTCATGCAGGATCCCATCACCAGGAGCGAAAAGCCGATTGAGAAAATGTGTTGTCAGTGCCTTTGTAGTTATTAATCGCCTCCTTCCCTCCCCAGGAATCCTTCACAAGGGAAACGGAGAGAACGTCTTCCTCTCCCAGCAGCCTCCCGTCATCAGCACTGTGATGGGGAACGGTTTTTACCGGAGCGTCCCCTGCGGTCCGAGCTGCAGCGGCGCCGCCCGGGACATGATGCTGTTTGCTCCGGTGGCACTGGCCAGCGGCCCCGACGGCTCCCTCTATGTGGGGGACTTTAACTTCATCCGCAGGGTCCATCCCGACGGATACACCAGAACCATACTGGAGCTCAAGTGAGAATCATGTTCCCGTTTTTTAATGCGTGTGATATGAGTAGACTTGATCTCGATATGGATCTCCCACAGTGGGTAGGAAGCAGTGGGATTTTGATCATGGGATTGAGTCGAGCACAATTAGAACAAAATTAGCTCAGCTGATGTGGGTTAGTATGGCATTAGCTTTGGTTTGCCATCTGCGGTTGTGATCTGTTTGATCTCAACAGAATACATGCTGAAGGTTGTCTTCATGCAAAAGCAGAGTGCGCGAGATGCAGACATCACACACTCTAATCTACCTCTTAAGGATGTGAAAGTCTCTGCTGTGAAACAAAGATATTTTTTCTTCTTCTGTGGATTATGACGATGATATCTCCTACTGCGCTGCAGGCGCTACATTCTCTATTTCTGTATTTTCTCAAGCGTAGGATCTCGATGGGATTGCACAGTCATTTGTCCTGTAAAGCGTTCTCCTTATGTAACTTTACTCTCTCATTCTCTGTTATTATTGTATGTCTGACTAATATTTTCTGGTTCAGATGAAGGTTTCATAGTGTCTGTATTTGATACTTCCCTGTCCTCTGGGAGGAAATGGTAAAAGGCTTCCTGTTTAGGTAAATATTTAATGTGAAATAATACAGCCGTCTAAATCAACCCTAATCCCACTATATGAGGGGAGAATTGACTCATTGTAGCCTATGAAATTCTGAGTGACTCTCGTTAGCATCATAAATGATTGTTTTTACCTTCTCTTTTCTCCTTTTTAAACACTCCTTTATGGCTTATTATCAGGAACCGGGACACCCGACACAGGTGAGAACTAGTCATTAACACCTCCTTTTATTTTTCCTGCACAAAACTCACACACACACACAGAAAAGTAACATGTGCCAAGAGTAGGATATGTTGCAAAATGCCCCACAGCACAGTTTTTCTGCACATTGCATAATTGCGTTGACCTGACTTTCCCTCTCTTCCCACAAACACATCACACAGAAAATCTGCATATATTCAGGCTGCCGTCAGATCTATCAAATCCCCATTTAAATTTCACGAGGCGATATTACATTTGTAAATTGGAAATCGGCCAAAATGTCAAGGATTTTGATGTTTTTAGGGGATTACTGGGAGTCTGTTTGGAGCATGCAGCGGCTCCATCACTCCCCGAGCCAGGGTTAAAATCCAGAGGCCTTGCACCCTGCACGGCCTCGACATAGTCCCTGGCAGCGGGTCTCGATGGTGGTGTGAGCTCTATACGCCATGTTTGAAAGGAGATTAGACAGATGTTACAGGGTCTGTGTGTGTGCGCCACTATCAGGGGTTATATCAAGCTGATTGTGTGTGCTTGTGGGTGTTTATTGTATCCGAGAGAGGCTTTTTCACGACGCCATATCTCCAGCATGCCGAAGTTTCCAAGCATGCCAAAAGGATAACCTGGCTGTGTGTTTATGGTTGGTACTGTGCGGGTGGGTGTGTACATGTGTCTGCAAGTGTGAAAATGTAAATGCGCCTGTGATGCATAAACTGTGCTAAATTTCTTCAGTATAGCCTGAACCAGTGATTTACAACCAGTGGAACTGGTACCGCAGTGGGTACTTCAACAGATGCTTGTGGAGCAGCTCAGTTGATAATTTGAAATAGAATATAAAATAAATATAGCCAGCCAGAGTCCGATGTAACACACAGATATTTTTTTAACTGTTATTGTCCTCTAAGTCTTAAAATAAAATTCTATCCACATGACCTTCGTTTTACAAAAAATTTCCGTCCACACTAGAACGTACGTCCACGATATGTCAAATATGACAGAAGAAGATTTCATTTTTACAATACAAGCCCAAGAAAACATTGATTAGGAGTCTTGTTTTACGAACTATTCAGACATCTTTCTGGCAATTCAGAAACGGTCTCCTGCCTAGGAAGACTATGAGAAGGTGGGGAAATCGGCAAGCCCCGATTGGGGAGATGACGTCATTGTTTCCCAAGCGCTTTGTTTTAAATGTCCAGACAGGTAAAAAAAAAAAGGAGTTATAGAAAATCTAAACCTTAGAAGGCTTTTTAAAAAATGTACACTTTAGTGACCTAAAACTCTGTTTGCGTGTAGACGAGAGGCCAAAACACAGAGGAAAATATACGCTTTAAAAAATATCTGTATGCGTGTAGACAAGTGCATAAAACAGCTTGCAAATGGTTAAAAGATAGATAAAAATAAAAAATCATTAGTTGAAAAAAGCAAACCCAACCAAAGTATCGACTGAATGAAAACTACCTTCTGCCACTCCAAGTGAAATCATTCAACTGTATGAGAAAAGTAGTCACATCTGCTGTTATATCAGCTTTTATATAATCAATTCATAGGAACACACCTGGGAGATGACAGCTGATGTCAATGAAGGGGCATTGTTAATCCCACGGAGCTGCGGGGGGAACGTCGCATTACGTTCTGTTAGGAAACCACAGGTGTGAGCCTATAGCTAGTGACTTCTCCTGTAGGCATTTTGGATACCCTTTCCTCACCCTGGAGGTTTCTCCTTCAGCTCCTGCTTCCTCCCTGTTTTCCTCCGGAGCAGCTTTTTGCTGTTAGAAGCATGTTAATGTTTCTTCTTTTATTCCATACTATTGTTCTCCCAAGTCAAATGCATTAATTATTCATCCATATTCGACTTTCAAAGCTTTTCACTCCGCGTTCTTTTCCCGGCAAAGTGCCTATCAGCCGGCGGGGCTTCAAAACAAGTTGTTCTCTAGGGGGGAGACAATATGGGATGTACTCACCTTAAAACCATTGTCTATTCTCCCCCGTCTAAAGTGTGAGCTAGGAGCAAAGCAAATTCGGGAGGAAGTCCTCTATAATATTATCTGAGAGCCCAGATGGTTGATTCAGAGTCAGTCAGAACAGCTAGATCACAATGTCTATCAACTCTGATCATTGTTTTGTTATTTTGTGTGGAGGGAACAAGGGCAGATTCTTTTTTTTTTGCTCTGGTTGTTATTGTCGTTCATTTCTCTTCCACTGGATAAATGTACCCGAGGCCGTGAGCATCTAATTGAGAAAAAAAGACAGGTGATGTGATTCGTAATCAGCCATATGCACGCTCATGGTAGCTTCAAGAGGACCAACAAATATGATGCGCTGCACAACGGAGTGAAACTCTGAAGAACTCTCTCAGGATCAAGTTTAAATTATGTATGTGCAGTTCAGTGCAGAGCTCTGTAAACAGTTATGCACTTAATGGACTAGATGACTGACAGAACCCGTGCCTATGTTGCAGTGTTTTTATTTTTTTTCCTGGGTTGGGAGAAAGTTCAGCTAATATCGAAGGGAGTTTTCTCTTAAGAGAGTAAGGGGTTAGAATAGGCCTACAGCGTACAATCGCTGTCCAGAGCAAAAAATATATATATCAGAAAATTGTCCAAAAAATGTAAGTATAAAAAAAAAAAGAAAATGTCTTATGTCTGTAGAAAATATAGATATACTAATTGAGGTAGACTATTCAGATGCATGATGTTAACGTTAATGTTCTATTTCATCCTGACTGACCACCAGAGTTCTTAGTCATCCAGTGTTAGACACTTCCTTTCGCAGTCATCCAGGATTCATAGAACCACAGTTACATCGTAATTACCGATATTTTTCCTTTATCCTTACTGACCGCCAGAGGCATTGCTTAACGCTGGATGATTAAGAACTCTGTCGATCTCCGGGATTCATAGAACCATAGTTACAAACGTAACTCCCGGTGTTTTTCTTGACATAATAATTTCCCTTTTTTTAATTAAGAAAATAATTTAAAAAAAACTGTGTTACAGGGTGTTTTGGGGTTTAATTTTGCAAGAAGCCTTTGACCGGACCAGCTGACATAAGATTTCACTTTATAAAGTATTTGCTTAGAACTCGATTAGTTACGATGAAGTGCAAATTGTCCCTCACATTATTTTTTGCGATCGAGTCTCAATAACACACATCAATAAGCTGATACTATCTAAAGGTTTCTGTAATTATTGAACTGCAGACTATAATGTACAGAACAGAATCAAGTGGAGTGTTCTCTGCACGGGAACACGCCCACAGTGTGAGCACTCCTCCTACACAGAGTACAGTATACAGCTCACCGTTAACATAGGGGTAATTGAAGTCAGTGTTCATGGTGTGCTATCTAAAGCCCAAGGCTTAGTGGTATTAAAACAGTATGAAGAGTACATAAGACCGTAGTATGGACTTTCCTCCACACAGCATACCGTATTTTTGAGCCTTACGCTGAATGAACTTCCTGTCTTTTGTCCACCACTCATAAACTAACAATCCCAGCTGGAACAATAGACAATTACGTGTCCACAGGGCACATTCGGTTCGTGCCAAATTTAGCTATATGAATGTTCTGGGTTTAATTTGGGTCTGGACCTTTGTTGCATGTTATTCCTTTCTCCCTGGTATTGTCTCTCCTGTTTTCCTCTTGCTCTAATTTGAGTTGTGCTTATCATTATTCTGGACCGTGTGCTATGGTAGTAAAAGATAAAAATGATCCAATAAAGACAACATTTTACAACTATCACAATACATACATAAAACACGTGAAAATAGAAAAACAGAAACACATGCAGCTTATAACTATAACCTGTTCTCAATATGCGCAACAGAGGTATCGTATCACAGAAATATGGTGCAAGGATGCAGCTTTCGGTGGGATTTATGAAAGCATGAATTATGCTGTTCTCCATCGTATCCCCTCTGCACATACATTTCTACATAAAGGTCCTTATCTCTGCCTGACATGCTGGCACATTTCGCTGACGAACATGTGACTAGCACTTTGAAATCTCGCCTGACACAAAAAAAAAAACAATCTTCCTGGCATTATTGTAAGAAACTGTAGCTGTTTGAACACTGCTGTTTATTGTGCTGATACTATAGGGGAGCACTATACAGGGGAACACACTAAACTCTAAACTGAGAGGCTTTGGCATCAAGTCAAGTCTATGCCTTTATCAAAAAAAGAATGAATGAGCCAGCCTACAGTATATTCCCTCGCTGTAGTAGGTGTGAATGCATTTTCCATACTTCCATTATTTGCATTACTCCACCATTAAAACCAGCAATGCAGTTTGGCATCAGCTTGTCAAAATCCAGCATTCACACCACAATTTCTTCAGACTCCACAGTTCTTGACTTATTTATTTATAACAGTTTGCAAAGCTTGAGAAATAAGGTTTACTATGGAGCTATTGGAATTGATCTATTTAAAAATAAATAATGGCCACATATGTTGTTATTGTGGAATGAATTCATGTTGGCCTTGAAATAGAGAACATGTTCTAGACGCTCTCAACACTCATCAGGTTTATTCAGTATACAGTATTCTATCGGTGTATTTATCGGTGTGTGAAGGATTTTTACAGTTCCTGTGGGGTGAATTTTCATACATTCACAGAAAGGGACTTTTTTTTTTTCTCACATTATCAATTAGTAGTGAGGCTGGTTATTATATTAGTATCCCCAATAACATTTTTCTGAACAAACATCCTGAGACAAAATCCTAAGAATACGATAACTAATGTGGCCACCTGTGCTATTTACATTGGAAGACATTAGTCTTGTTGTTCCAGTGCAGGAACAAGTTCTCTCCCAGAGTCTCTCATACGAATGCTTTTCACTTGGATGACCTGATTGCCTCTAAATGTATTGATAGTGCCGTCTAGTCCTGAATGCTACTTATTATTATTATAATTTCCTAAAGTAGGCTAGTGTCACTCTTTGTGTCCTTTTGTATAAGTAACAAAATAATATACATTTTCTCAAACTAAATGCTCTTTGGAACACAGTGTGTCATTGTAAAATGTACCTTAACAATCTTTATTCTTCATTATCTGCATACTCTCACTAGCACCAGCCCTGCTCATAAGTACTACCTGGCCATGGATCCAATGGGGGAGGTCCTTTACGTGTCTGACACCAGCAGCCGCCGGGTGTACCGGGTGAGGAACCTCGGCCAGCCAAAAGATCCGTCTCGCAACCTGGAGGTAGTGGCCGGGACGGGGGAGCAGTGTCTACCTTTTGACCAGAGCCACTGCGGAGAGGGCAGGAAGGCCGCTGAAGCTGCACTCAATAACCCCCGAGGTAGGAGAATACTCGCACCACATCTAAAGGGTGTGGATTAAGTATTTCTGATTCTGATATGTGGCACAGCTAGCCGGAGGACTGGTCCATAATTAGTTCTCTGAAGGTCAATGCTTATGGATTGAAGCAGCTCATCACCCTGTCTTTTGGAATAATTTCATATTTTCCCAATTTCATAACAAAAATAGTAGTCTGCATGTATTTCACCACATCTCACCATTTCACATTTTGCAGAGTGCAATACATTCAGAATTAGTATTGCGATCATCATGGGACACAGAAACTACCGTCATTATCTCTTGAAAAAGTCACTTTTATAAGTCACAATGCTGTTACACAACATGTGTAATTCTAGATAATATATCCACATCTATAAATTCCTCCTGCGTCATGTCCTTCCTGTGGGCGTTTGCTGTTTTATAAAGTCAGAAACCCACTCGATTCTTGCCGTCCTTAAGAAATATTCTTTCCACTCCCCACATTTTGAATTGTGTATAAATTATTCATTATTGGATAACAAGCACTGAGAACTAATGTTCCTTTTTGTCTGGAAAGAAAGATAGTTACAGTACAACTCAAGTGTGATTAGATTTATCCTCCAAATTACAGGTCTGACTTTTTCTCCCCTTTTAAAAATGCAAATATGTTTATATAGAATATCAGTTTTCTGTGGCGTAAAAGCATTAATGTTACGACTCATTCCTGTGTTATGTTTTGACTAAAGAGACAATCATTTAAAGCTTTGCTTCTCATATAATGGCACTTTCACTGTGAGCCCTCAAATATTCAGAAATGCTGTGGCATTAAAATGATGCTTAATTGGTTCAAGGTCCCTACTGTGTTCTGCCACAAAAACACTCCACACATGCCCACCAGCAGCCTGTGCTGTTGACACCAGCTAGGAAGGATTGATGGATTCATGCTGGTTGTGCCCTGTCATCAGCTTTTTTTGAAATATGAATTGATTACACCAGGCAACACTAATGTTTCCACTGTTCAGTTAGCCACTTTTAGTACCTATCTTTTATTCCGGAACGTAATTATGTATTTATGTGATTTGCCTTAATAATAATAATAATAATAATAATATAATAATAATAATTTTAAAAAGAAAGTTGTCTGCCATTGTGCCAAAATACTGCAGGACCTTTTTCCACAGCGGACATTTGGCCATGTCAAAGCAGGGAAAACAGGTGTGTATTAAGTCTAGTGGCATCATGGCAGCAGTCCATTCAGGTGTTCCAGTTTCAGGACCATTGTATTGTGCATGCTGGCTTACTGGGACACTTCAATGGAATGAGGCCGTCATTAACGTTATTAGTCACACCTGTGCTATTCTTGCTATAACGAGTCAAAATGAGGTCTTTGCTTTCAAACTCAATATGCAGACTGCGGTCCAGATCCGGACAGAGATACAATTCATTCTGGATCAGGAACAACGTTTATTCAGCAAACTGATCCAGACCGCTTTCAACAGTCGTCGCTATCACACCGGCTCGCCTGTCATTATCCAGCCGCCTGCTAGTCGCCACAGTTAGCAAGGCTGATGCCAGATCAGACATAGAAGCTCCAGGTAGAAAAAGAAAAACAGCACGCTCAAAACTAGCTGACACAAAAAAGAAAGCTTGACAGTGAAAACCGTGTGTTACACGTTTGTTTTGCCCACGGGATGCACGAGACCAGTGTGCTTTATTTGCAGTGAAACAGGGGCCACAGTGAAGGGTGGTCACGTCAAACAGCTCTACGACACCAATCAGACCTACTTTGAACAATGCTTTCCCCAGAACACGGAGGTGAGAACGACAAAACTACCCCGGTTGAAATCGTCATATCGAGCCAGAACAATTGTAAAAGAACAATGACACAGTGAGAGCTGAGATGGAGGCTTGACTAAGAGTAGAACGAGTCCTAAGCAAACACAAGAGGCCATTTTCGGACACTGAACTAATGAAAGAGTGTTTGAGTGACCTGACGGAGGCCATGCCAGAGGGAAAGTAAGAGGATGAAATGAAGGAGAAAATAAATCCGACATCACCGTCTGGTTCCTCCGCACCAAGACGAGCAGAGATTCTTGCTGAATATTTTTGCTCCAGCAACTTTGTGATGGTGTAAAAAAAGGAACAATTCATCTCACTTGCCATGGACAAATCATGGATGGAGCACCTTCCATGACAGGGAAAGAGAGGGTATTGTTGCGGCGCTTAGAAACTCACCACCCCGGTCTTTGGTATCACCACGTAATGCGCCCTGTTTCTGTTTGCTAGTCTGGGTGGAATGATCTCAGAAGTCACGGCAACCGTGATGAGACACATTTCTGACAGAGGTTGGTGCAACTTTTGATGATTTGCTCCCCCACAGCAATGTCAGGTGGCTCAGCAGAAGCAGGGCACTGGAGCGTTTTTTGGGCCATTCGCAGAAAGCTTCAAACCCTCTCTGTCTATGCTTTTTTTTTGTTTTTTTTTAAGCAAAAGCCAATAAAGTGGAAGCTGTTGCATTTCTGCCGGATCTAACCTCCCACCTCAGTGACTGTTATGTCAAGCTTCAGGCTAGAAACAACACAGTGACCTCATGTCTGAGCAGCGTGCTTTAGAGAGGAATCTGGAGGTGTTTGAACTTGACACACAGGAGGTCGTGCTGCACTTTCCAAAGCTTTTGGACCAAATCAGAGGAATAAAAATCACTTTCAGGAACATGCTAAGTTTCTGGAGAAGCTGATTAAACATTTCCACACCCGCTTTGAGGACTTCGGCTTGGGAAAACAAGTTCTGCTGTGCATTGGAAACCCAATTCTTGTCAGAAATGTCGCTGAATTCTTAATTGAAAGACCGATAATATGCCTTTGGGTCAATACAGCAGCTCTGCAAACTGAGTTGATTGAGCTCAACCTGTTTCTGCAGGACGCTCACTGTTACCCTGTCACTTTCTGGACCAAAAGTTCCATGCTGAAGACGCTCCTTGCCTGCATAAGATGGCCCTTCGCTTCCTCACCATGTTTGCTTCAATATAGTGCTGCCAATCAGCCTTTTTCAACGATGAGTACCTTGGAGAACTCATTGTGCCATCACACCTTTTTCCTTCGTAATTACAACAACTAGGCTGTTTGTTCTCACACAGCCTAGTTGTGACATACAGGAACATTTCCCATTACAACCATCCATCCCATACCATGTGAAAGTGGCATCGGGTCGAAGGTGGCTGGAGTGAGTGAGGTCACCAGCCTCCGTATACCATGAAGGGTGTAATTTGTCCCACCATAGGGGATTCAGAAAAGCCAACAGGGAGATGTCAGTCAAGCAGTCGTACACGCCCACACAGTCCTGCCAGCTTCACCTGGCCCTAACAGGCATAAATGCCTGTGCTGCAGCATCGCAGTATAGAGGAAGTCCAGAGTAAATACTGAGTGTAATTTGGAGGAAATTGTCAGCAACAAATGGGTAAAAGCTGGGCACAAGATTTAAAACAAAATACAGTAATATATTCCCTTGTATATGACATTGGAAAATATATGATCCTTTTATTAAAATGACAATAATGGAGGGTAAACCGTAAATGGCTTCCTTTGACTTGCAAGAGAAAATAGCACTCGTAGGCGCTAAACTTAAACCAAAATACGCCTGTCCTATTAAGCTTTCCTAATGCAGAGAAGTCTTCAGATTCATCTCTGATTCCCTCCTAGCTTTAACACAGTTCAAGCTATTTGAATTAATGCACACATATTTGAGACGTTAAGCCCGGAGTGTCGATTTAAATTGGTTAATCATTACACACTTAGTTATTAGCTGACAGGAGTGGATTCCAGCAGTGCTCCTTCGCTGCTGGTGTACAGTACTAAAGTTTTATATCCTTTCTTCTTGCCCGTCTGCGAGCTGGAACAAGTCTCACTGGTCTCTTCTGAATCTGTCATCAGTAAGGCTTTGTCAACCACAGGAAAGCTGGGGAGTATTTTTATTTTTTTTAGCCATTGCCCTGGTCTGTAGTAGTAAAATGTAGACGCCAAGTGTGTGTGTACACAATGTGCAACACTTTGTTTTAGAGTTGAGACATGAACAATGATTTATTTATTTTCTGTAGTTTTTCATTTATATTACAGAATTTTTTCAGCTGTATTTGTTACGGTTGAAATGACACTTGCACTAATGAGTATGGCTTGCAGCAGTAGCAATCTTACCGATTGAAACTAAAATTACAGCAATAGCAATGATGACGGTGAATATGAATGAGAGAGAAAAGGGACAAGGGTAAGAATTGAGAACAAGGTCGAGGAGGAGGGAACAGCAGTATCTATCATTTATCAGTGTTAAGATGATGTCCGATTGCCTAATGAGTTCTATTAATTAATTATAACTTTACTACCTTTTTACCACTTAGACTAAATGAAAACATACGAAAAAAGAAAGCTGTAGTTTGCTATGTGTCACTAAACTCACCAAAACGTTTGTTTACATGTTATAGCATTATGAAGTGTCTCATCTGTTGTATTCCATTATGTCACATAGAGGTCAACAAGACAGATTGTTCTGCTTTTTTTTTTTTTTTTTTTTTTTTTCAGACCGCCCAGCATCTGTGGAGTCAGATCATTATAAAGCTGAGAGCATATATTGTAGTCTAGGGAGGCCTTAATAGGACTGGTTTGGACTTGTGTGGTTCTCCCTCTGCACAAAAAGCACGTGCAGCCTGGATGAGGAAATAATCTGTTCACTGCCCTCCCCAATCACACCCACACACCTGGCCACCTCTTTAGTCCCCGGGTCGCACAGGAGATTTAACCGCAGGCCTGTCACTCAGGCTGCACCCACAGTCCTGCAAGGCCTCTCCTGTCAGTCACACTCAGCCCGCAACGCGCGCAATGCAATCTGACGTCGGAGGCAGACAGGCCGCCAGGCGATACGGGCGCACGGTGAACAAATGTAGCGCGGGAGTGTCTGAATTCATCAAACGCCACCGGTTCCTTAATACAAAGCAGCTCCAAATTTTGATAGCCGAACTTTTTATTACCCCTAACTTCCTGAGCTGGATGATGAAAAGCAAAAAAAAAAAAGGAAGATGAGAGACAAACAAGATTGGAGCTGATTCCTGCCGCAATCTGACAGCTGATCTGAGGACTGATATCCTCAGTGCACGTGCCCCTTCTACTTGAGAACACGCTGTATCTCTGTCCCCCCCCCCCGTTCCCACACGGTCAGGTATTTTACACTCTTTGACTCACTGCACTTCACAGGCTCCGTGGCCATTGTGCTCCGACTAACCGGCTCTCATAAAGGCTCTGGAGATTTCTGCCTGGAGCCCCCTGGTTCCCTGTCATCCATCTGCCACAGCCCACACTCATCCCCCTCCCCGCACCCTCCTACCAATGGTAATGAGTGGTAGACTTCACAGAGAAATCTGTCCGTTACTTTTCTTTTCTTTTCTTTCCTTTCTTTTTTTTTTTTTTGTTGAAGTTTCGTCTCTGTGATTCTCTGGCATTGATCTTGTCTCGTGTCCTCTGGTGAGCTCCTCGCTCCAAATTAGAGCCTTCCTTCTTTTTCTCCCCTTTGCATCTTTTCCTTTCCTTCCTACCTTTCTCTGCTATAAATCATGGGCCCCGCTGTTGACACAACGGCGCTAGTCCTGCTGTGCCACATAATATTATTACAACACGGCAAACAGTTGCTATATAGTAATCCATAATTTAGATTTAGCCAACAATGTTGCAGCACTGTCGAGCGCACCGCCGTCGTCCAAGTTTGTAGTCTCTCCGTAGCGTAAGCTGCAGGGATTATCTGGTGTCCTTCAAACACTCACTTATGAATACAAGATCTGGGGCATTGTTTGGAGTTGGCTCCACATGCGCTACTGCAGTCAATTAGCTCGGTAAATAAAAGGGCCTTGCTCCATTTAGGATGGATCCCGTGTCTGACATGAAAGAGGCGTTCGTCCCCCAGGACCCAACAGCCTTGGCTCGCATCTCTGGACTCCTTCTGTTCACAACATGAAGGGCTACTTTTTCTTTTCTTTTTTACATAAACATTTGGTAAATAATAGTTGTCGTATATAAAAAAAAAAAAACTAACTGTCTGCGTTTCATGTGTATGTTTGGACAGAAGAGTTCAGAGAGTGACTCCAGTGATTGGGAGTTTGGTTGTTGTTTGCCATGTTCAGGTCTTATCTGTTATTCGTTGACTGGTCCCAGACAGCAAAGCTGATATCCACAGAGAGAAGTGTGTGTGTGTGTGTGTGTGTGTGTGTGTGTGTGTGTGTGTGTGTGTGTGTGTGTGTGTGTGTGTGTGTGTGTGTGTGTGTGTGTGTGTGCATGCATGCTAGTGTGAGTGCTTTCAGTGGCAGTCTCTCACTCCGGCCCACAGGGGGCAGACTAATGCCCTTATCAGAGGCTGACATGCTGCCACCACATTTCTCCCTCTTGCCCCGTCGGGCTCTCCCCCACCCCCTCTTTCTCACCCCTCTTCTTTTCTCTCCTCCCCTGCTTTCCCTCTGCCTCTTTTGCCATGTCGCTCTATTCCCCACACAGACAAGACGCAACACATTTGTCCCCCGTCTCACACAGCCCCACAGCTGTGAGGCACGCCATCGGATTTCAGATATCAGTGGGGTTTAAACTGGTTGCGGTTATTAGCATGTTGAACTTGGAGGGAGGTTTAAAAAAAAAAAAATAAATTGTCCATAGCCAGCGGTAAATACGCTTCACATGGCACAACCCTGTCTTGGCCATCAACCTCAGAACATGGCAGCCAGGGCGTCCCGCTGTACAGTATCTGACTTGGCCGGTGGTTGACATATAAGCAGCTTAGGCGAATGAATATCTTCACACATTGGGCGCCAGTCTCGTTTACAGAAATGGCTACGAACACCGCTGTGTGCATAGAAGCGTTTCTCAGTTTGTTTCATCAGTGTGAATCAAGCATTCGCTGCTGTCAGCAAGCCCACACTCAAAAACCATTAACTCGGCAAACACCAGTCCCCATGCTTCTGCTCAGGCAGCTGAGTCATATGACTGGCACTGTCTTGCAATCGCAGAGCCCTAATCACTGCAGCCCCGCATTTCCACTGCTCTGGAATCTGCCACTTCCAAAACTGTATTTTGCTGGCTGCGGCAGTGAAGTTAGAAGATCTCCTAGGGCTGTGTAGCCTCTACGCCAGCTGCTCTGTGTTATAACTTTGGAATGAATATGCCATTGTTATTTTACCTCTGGCTCCCATAGCATTTAGTGCAGAGTGATTGTTGCGTCTCACAAAATAGAGAGTGGGGGAGAGAGAGAGAGAGGGGGGAGCGGATTAAATTGATCGAGAAAAGAAGGGCGCTCCGAGAGAGAGAGTGAAAAGAGAAAGTGAGCACAACAGAGAGTAGAAAAAAGAATATGAAATGTAAAAAGACAAATCGAGAATGGAGGGAAAGAGAGAGAGAGAAAAAAGAGATGTATAAAGAGACGGAGAGAACCCAGTGTTTTGCATCTAAATCCTGCAGCGTGCTGTAGTCCCACACCTCATCTGCATATTAAACTGGCCCCGAGGCTGCCGTCCCTCTCAGAGGGTCAACTATCGTTGTTGCTGTTGGTTTAAACAGAGCACTGCCTCGCAGAACAAGGGCATCAGATAAGTCACACTGTGTTGTTTAGCTTCGAGATTCGGTATGCGAGCGAGTGTGCGCAGCATTATGTGTGCGCAATTTTTTAAAAACAGCCTGCTCCTGTGTTTCATTTCACATTGACCGAGCTTTTGTCTTTGCCCCTGGACATTCCTGCATTAATGATACACACATGAATAAATCACACAGCGAGGCAAAACAGCAGCATACTCCATGATAATGCAAATGAGAGAGAGAGAGAGAGAGAGACACGCCATTGGGTCATGCTATTTCTACCACAGCTTGTTTTTTCTCACTGCAGCATCCATGATAATTAGAAGATCGGCAACGGTTTGTGCAACAGACATGCCTCGGCGAGCAGCCACATTGAGAAGTTCTACTAGGGACTCGTCCCCCCCCCACACACACAAAAAAATGCTGAGAATATAGCTGCCAGTAGCATATCCAGAGGGCCAAGTAAAAGGCCATCAAGCAAAGCACACAGCACACACAGGTACAGCGAGGACTTGTCCAGCCAATGAGCAATTTTTACACGATTGGGGAAAGAATTGCAGAGATATGGCGCCAATGTCCTGTTTGTATTTTTACTGCTGACTTTGTCACAGCCCAACAGTCTGCAGGATGTGATGTAAGTGTTCCTGACAGAACTGCAAGAATCTTAAAACTATTCTCTCACTGCTATTACAAAACGCTAAGCCTATTCAACTGTATTTCATTGTCACACATGAGAAAATCAGTTTCGGTAAATAATGCACACTGTGCACAGGGCTTTTTTATTTTCTATAAACAGGCTCTGTTTAATGCTACTTTATGCAGTCTGGCATCTTATTTACATTGAATGGAGGATCTCTTTGTTGTAGATTAAACTACTCAGCAGTATACAGTAATTAAAATGAGCTCCACCTTTTCAAGCTGCAACCTTAAAGTGATGAAGATTAATGCATCATTGATTATAATCCAATAATATCATTTTTATTTTTCTGAAATGTTTTACAAAAGGAGTACTTTTCCATTGTGTTGCTTACTCTCAGTATACGTTGCTGCTAATACTTTTGTGGTTTTACTTCAGTAATATGTTGAATGCATTACTTTTACTTGTAACAGAGTATTTGACACTGTATTATTTTTTTACCTAAGTAGAGATCTGATTACTTCTTCAGCCACTGTATGTTAACATTAGTTTATTTAAATATTAAAAGGTGTTCTTTCACGTCATCAATTTCTAAGCTGAAGTTCATGCAGCTCAGTACGTGAACTGTTTACCTCTCCATAATCTGCTGTCTGTCTGTCTGTCTGTCTGTCTGTCTGTCTGTCTGTCTGTCTGTCTGTCTGTCTCCTATAGTAAAATGAGTCGTTTACCATTGTAGTTCGTTTGGAGCAACACCGGTAGGTAAAGTAATGTTGCACAACGGGAGGTTTGTAAAAAATTAAAAAAAGATAAAATGGCACCTGCGATCATGATAAAGAGAAAGGAATTTCATATTATAAATCACAAAGGTTGAATTATTACCCTACCGTCTTTTCTGGGAAAAACAAATAGGCTACAAAATGATTGTTTTGTTTGTTTTTCACCTGGACCTGTACAATCTGCCATTTTTTCCTTTACTCTTCTCTTTGTGATTCACTCAGAGCTGACCTTCAGACTCCCCAGCACACACACACACACACACACACACACACAGTCTGTCATGTTACTGACTGTAGCACATTCACACACGATGCGTTTTCTTTGTTGAGAGTCACAGCATTTATGATTAAATTCAGCGGCTTCATCCCCTGCAAGATGACATGGCAACGCATAGAAGAAGAATATAATAGAATATATATAATAGAACGGCCCTGTCCAAATTCAACCCCTGAATATACACTCTCACTTTTAGAGTAATTCCTCACTCACGCATGTTGTCAAAGGTATGTTGTTGATTCAAAATGAATTTCCCCCATTTTTTCAAACTGAAAAAATGTTGCTGTCATAACCTCCGCACATTTGTAAATTTCGTTTAACTTTGGGAGGTTAAAAAAACAAGGTGTTTTTTTTTTCTGCACTTTAACAAGGTCACACTACTTCTGTGTAGTCATTATTTGCAGTTCCACATGAGGTTGCTTGTCAGGAAATGTAGACATGGGCCGAATATGATAAGACCTCTACTTCCAAACAGAATGAGGGCTCAGCTGTCAACAAGTGGCTGATTTTTCTGACTAAAATTGATCAAATTACACCCTCCGGATTCTCTCTTGACCTTCGGAAACATTGGACAAAGGTTTTGCGATACGTGAGTGTGATACTGTCCAAAGTAGTATCTCAAATTTGGCACCTGTCGGATTGGTTGAAATCTATCGTCGGTAACTATGAACGTACACTGTTGGGTGGATGAAGCAATTTGGAGAAACGGCTTACTTACTTTTACTTCATCTTCACTTACAGTAACTCAAAAATGTGCCCAGATGGTTTGGAGCACCAACAATCTGTTTATTAGGTTAAATAAAGGTATCTCAATATTTACACATGTTGCATATGGTTAAAATGAGTCTAATAAAGCAGGAGAAGCAGTTTTTTCTCTCTCTCAATATAACAGGCAAACGCATAGGTTGACATTGATCAGAAATAAAAAGCCATCTTGAGCCCAAAACTCAGGCAAGAGTCGACAGCCTGATGGCAGTGTTAAATGGATCATCGCTTTGAGCCCAATGTCATGCAATGTCACGTGGCTGGAGTGTCCACCAGATAAAGGGAAAAGAAGTAACTTGGGCTACTTTGAAAAACTGGGATCCATCTCAGAAAAGAAGCTGGTCTGCGTCCTAATCACCTTGGGTAGGAGGAGGACTCAGATATTCTGGAGGGAAATAGTCAGCCCGCTGCCGAGATCTGCTAAGGACCAAAGAAAATATAGTCAATGGGCTTAGTAGAGGCAAATTTATGCTGACTTAAAAACGAGGCTCTACCTGTAAAAAGCCTGCTATTCAAGCAATGTATCAGGTAGAACACTATGCAGACTGACAGCTACCTTGTTTGTAGTCGGAGTGTGTAGGGGTGGCTTCAGAGAGATTACTGAAGCTCACTGTGTGTGTAATGAAGCCCTGAGTCAATAAGAGATGCGGGCTGGAGGCCAAAGGCTGAGCCTGTGCATCAAAGGTGCAACGTTTGTGCGAGTCAGTCTGCTTTTTTGCACGCCTGATTTTTTGATCGGCATCCTTCAGGGTCCCCGGACCAAATCTGCTTCTACGAGTGAAGGCGACATAGAGTTAGTTATGGGGGGCTTGTTAAAGGAACGTCAGGTTGGCGAACATCAGCGTGATCATGGCAAATGTGACACGCGTGTCACTTTAACTGGTGGAGATGGCCGCTACTGGCAGCTGGCCTGTCAGCCTCCACTGGGAGCCTGGCAAGCTGACAGGAGGAGCGGAGATCTGCCGCTGCGGAGGAATAAATTGCATTTACTCGAGGTGAATGGCCAACACACGAGCGCGCACGTTCAGCCGCTGCGATGGGGATGGGAAAACCGAGCCAGTAAATGTTTGCACCTGGGTACCATTAACACCTGCAGGGCTCAGAGAGACCAGTGGACAGACCTCCCTCCGAGGAAGCACTCACACAGTTCTTTTTGGAAGATGTGCAAGAAAAATCTGAAATGGCTGCTGAAATGGCCTGTGATAAAGACTGTACTAGAGCTGCCTCCGGCTCACTTACTGTGATGTCTCCGTCCTGTGAGCGGGAAACTTTGTTTGAGTGGAAGCTTCACACAGAGATTGGCAATCTATCGTAGTTTATTGACGCTTTTCCCCCTTTTTCTGTGTTGAAAACATCTGATCCCATATCCTCTTCCTACTAAGGCAGAGCCTCGCTGGCTTGTTGTCGCGATGGCGTGTTTGGTAAAAGAGCCTCTATTGATAGACCTCCTTGTGTTTGTTTGATGTTCTAAACAGTGCGACATAATCTGCAGACGCTCCGCACTGATCCAAACCCCTCAGCCTTTCACGCGGCTTTCTAGTCCAAAGCATTTCAATTGCTTTTATAATTGAGTTTGTGTGCTGCCTCTGTGATTGCTTTGGATTTCTCTGTTGCTATCAAACAAGGCAATTACAGCCAAGTCGCATATTTTCACCAAAAAAAAAATGTTTGGCCGCATACAAATTTGCATGCAACTATCGCAAAATCTCCTTCCAGTTCTGTGCATGCATGTGTACTCCAGAGCTAACAGCAAAAAAAAAAAAAAAAAAAAAAAAAAAGGCAGCTATCAATAATTAATTAATGCGGGTTAATATGTTAACAAACTTATAGTGGTTGATAATTAGATGAGCCACAGTGTCTGATTCAGACTTAATTACTAATCCACTGTCTGTTCTGTGGGGCTTTAATGAATAATTAATTACAAGAAGCATGAATTATTACTGCTTACCAAAGATCCAGCAGAAATACACGCCCGTCCCTGTTTATGAGGCTATCTTGTATTGATTGATGATAAGTGTTTGATTGGGGGAAAATAAGAGCCGTTTGAAACGGCACTTCAGCGCATAGATGCACATGTCACAGTTCACAGAGCTGTGTGTTTGATGCCGCGCGTACAGAATCTCAGGGTG
This sequence comes from Anoplopoma fimbria, assembly GCF_027596085.1. Taxonomy (NCBI): domain Eukaryota; kingdom Metazoa; phylum Chordata; class Actinopteri; order Perciformes; family Anoplopomatidae; genus Anoplopoma; species Anoplopoma fimbria. The sequence goes on along the minus strand of NC_072452.1, from coordinate 7,025,415 downwards.
CGATTGACCGCAGAATAATCAATTGACACTTGTGACTTTGGTTTTTCTTTTTAATGCAGGTTTGAAATCATACAATCCTGCAGTCGAGCACGTGCACACATAAAATCAGTATGGTGCACAGTGCTGGGATGAGTGAACAGGTTTATACCCCCACCTCCACCCCTCCTTTAGTGCACATGGGCAACCTCATAGTCTTCAAGAAAGTAGTATCTGTGAGTGTGTGTGAGTATGTGTGTGTGTGTGTGTGTGTGGGTGGGAGTGTGAATTTCTCATCTGCAGACGCTCTGATTTATCCGCTCTATATTTGCATATGCGCACAATGTGATTAACTGCCATGCCTTATCTTTCTTTCCTAGCGACTTCACAACACGCACGCATGCACACACCCACACGGGCCCCTATGTGAGCTTGCACAAGTTGATAATGCTCACGCACCCACCGTAAATTCTCACGCTCGCATTCAAACGGGCACCGATGATCAAAGGGAACAGTAAGCCACACGGCCCGCTAAAGACTCTCTGAAACAATGTGTTCTTCAGCCTCAATTACAGTCGGACTGCAGGCAAGTTAGTGAACCCTCCGGGCTTTTCCCCCCCCAGCTAATTTTAGTTTACTTTATTTATGGCCAGAGGCCGGTCGTGCAGGTTAAAACTGTCCGTCTGTCTGCGTTCAGTTGTCAGTCACACACAGTTCCTGTGTACAGAGGTGCCAGGGGATACAATCAGCTCCAGCTAGTGTCATTTAGATGCTGTAATAATATGTCAGTCCATATAATTTACACCCACGGAGCCTGGGGACATGGGAGGGCAGATTGAAGGACTTGCACCTCAGGCTGCTGGCAATCTCTCTGTGTCTACATGCACGGCTCACCCCCTGCGTGCACGCGTTGCAACTTTCATACATGCACACATAATGCTTTCTCCTTCATAAATAGATCCTATAGGTAAGGTTTTCCTTTGCAGAATTTGTGCTTATTTTGCACTCCGGTGGATGTTTCGGCGGCTGACAGACACTGACGTGTTTGTTTTTTCATACAATTTTACAATTCCTCTGGCTTTGATCCACAGAGGCGTCTTTGCTGTCAACATTTGAAGGTTGAAAGTACTGTAGAAGGGAAACTTGAACAACAGCAGCAGGCTCACTTCCTGCACTCTTGAGGGCTCAGGTGTTACCAGTCAGAATGCAGCTAAAACACACACACACTCACACACACACACACACACACACACGCACACACACACACACCACATCCTGATGTTACTGTATGCCGTTCTACTGTTATTGCTGAATATGATACTAAACTATGATCAGTCATTCTCACTTTACAAATTTCCTCACCTCTGCTTTGCTCTTTTCTTTAAAAAAAAACACCCTGGTTGCTCCTTCTCATCAAATAGCTGTAATCAACACTTATACTCTCTAAGACCCCTCTCCAGGGCAATAATCAGAATGCATTGTATTGTCATGCCACAGGGGGGGCCATTATAAGTGATATTCTTCTGACAAGGACAGAGAACAAAAATATTCTTTGATTGAGAGTGATTGGCCTGTAATGGTTAATTGAAGCAATTCCTCATCATGTCTCTTTGTCTCATCGCCACCTCTCGCCTCTTTCACGCCACTTTTGCTGCTGTCTCTCTGGCTGCATTTTTCTCCCTAAATCTGAGACGAATACGAATAGCGTCACTTTATCATCCTCTCCTCCACCCCCTTTATCATCCCTCCCTCTGTTTTTTCACCAAGGTCAATCCAACTCAATCTAATTCACTCTTCTTTGATGATAAAATCCAGTCCCAAACTTTAGCCAAATGTGCGTCTCCCTCTCGAGTTGAGATTTATCTCAATTATTTCTCCACCGGTGTGTCTGCCAGCTTCTAAACATGAGCTTCAGAGTGCCAGATCCACCTAGGGAGCCACGGTAAATCTTTTGATGTCTTGTGAGTATCCATCGGCTATACGGAGAGGACCGTAAATTTCCCTGAACGCAGCGTAGAGCTTTACCCACAGCAGCAGGAAATCCAGCCCCTGACAAGGAGAATGTGGACTAATCTGCAGCCTTTTCAATAAGCATGGCCAAATACTCTTAAACAACACATCAACTGCAATAAATCCTTTCCGCCACTGCCGAGCAATAATAGCAATCGTTCCTTATTGTTGCGCTTGTGTGAGGATGAATAAGTCAGTCCTGCGTTTATTGTTGATGATAGATCGACGGCCATTTAGACGCTGCGTGTGCGAACATAAGACGCGCAGATCCTTATGCATACTGAGGCTGTCAGCAAAGCAAAAAAAAAAAAACAAAGGCAAGAAAGGAAGAATGGAGGGGAATTTAGGATGGAAGTCAATAGAACCAAAGGAGGCGAGAAGAAAGAGTAATATCCAGGCAGGGACAGAGAGGGAGAGAACAGAAATCAGTATTGAGAAAGAGTCCTGGCTGCCGCGTCATGTCCTTGTGCAGGATTTATGAGCTCTAAGATCAGGGACAGGTTCAGGGGTGCTAGGTGGAGGAATGGATGGAGAAGTGAAAGGAAAGTTTCAAGGATCCGAGGCCGGCGTCAGAGCAGTTAGAATGTGCCAACTTTTAGATCTAAGTGGGCTGAGACGGCGCTGTGGGTTGAGATGTCACTCCCGCGTAATGCCAGGTGACAGGGGGAGAAATGGAAAGGCAGAGAGGAACGAAAAGAAGAAACCAAGAGCCGGGGCTGAACAGCGGAAAGCAGAGCGCAGACATTATTTAAGGGTCAAGGGCCCCTGATTTGATTAGCACTTAATAACATACAGGATAGAAGAAGCGAAACAACAACAAAAAAACAAAGCAAAGGACAACAGAGGGGGAAAAAAGAGCAGGTGGAGGGAAGAGGGAGCAAAAAAGAGAGCAGAGGGAGATCAAGTTAGGGAGGACGGAGAGCGAGCGGAAGCTAGAAGAGGGAGAGGAACGGTGTCGTGGTGGGGGGCTGTGTGGGTGGTGTAATCTGTCTGTGTCACAGGGATGATGAAGGGGCCAGGAGGGAGAGCTCTGCAGTTCACCTCCTGGCCTCTGGAGGAAATACACTGACCCTGGCCCTCCCCCTGCCCAACCTCCACTCCACCTCCACTCCACCTGCACGATTTATGACTCACAGGGTCGGTCCAGGGTTGCTCCGTTTGAGGGCGTCCGTGATTCTAGTTGTGGTGGCGGTGCCCTGTGTGTGAATTTGTGTGTGTGTGTGTGTGTGTGTGCGCACACGGTGAATGAAATCAGGTGTTAAAAAAAAAAAAAAAGCTATTGTATGTCAAGGAGGATGAGACCTTAGTGCCGCCTGGGGAACAGGTCGGTGGCAATTTCTATCCCAAGGCTCAGAAAGTGAGTAGAGGCACATCCACACATAATCCAGTACGACAGAGTTTGAAAGGAGAAAGAATGAAAGAACCAGCATAAAAAACGAAGGGGAGAAGACGGGTGAATGAGGGAGGAGCTGGAGACCTAATGCATACTGATGGTGTCGCTCCACTGTCCAGTTTATTCATGATGTGCTGCCCCTTATGCATGGTCAGATCCCTCTTTTATAGAAAATACAGGTCTAGGGTCTAGCTTCTCCTCTGCTTTTCTCGCTTGAGTCAACAAAGTAGTAATTAAAGTAAAATATAATTAAAAGATAAAATAAATAAATAAAAAGTCATTTGAAGACATCGCCCTGTGCTCTGGGACATTTTGAAGTTAAATTGTCCACAATTTTTCTGACGTTTTAAAGCTGCACTCATCAATATTTCATATAGAAACAATGGCTTATGGGTCACAAATAGGGATGAACCTCGCAGAAAATTCTCAACCCACTTGTGCAGTTCAGCCCCTGAGCTCTTCTGATGTGTTTTGGCATCTCTCGTCCATAGTATTGTTTTGGTTTTATTACCCGCAGGCGTTCATGTTTGGGTCCACCCTCACAGCTCTCATCAACCTTGGGTTCCACACACAACAGGCTGAAGTGTTCAGTGAAAACACTCTGATAAACCCTCCTTTAGCAGATAAAAGGGTAGGGACCAAAGCAGAGCCAAAAGGAGACTGAACTATGCACTCACATTCATCAGGTGGCCAGAAACACGACTCCAATTTAATGCTGCTCCATGTCTGCACAATAACTGAAATATAAAATTCTATATAGATAAATAATGGAATGATAGTGAGAATGATAGACAGATAAATCAGTTATGAAAATAATAGTAAGTTGTAGCGCTTTTATTATCTTTTCATAATGCTATTTGGCATGAGATAGTTTTTATGATGTCTTCTGTTGCATATTGAATTGCACCATTCAGATTGGTGAGTGATTGGGGTTATATAAAGTGGTTTGTCTCCATTATCCTTTGAGGCACGCTCAAGATAAAGGGATATATGCATAAACCTGACACAACTTAATGACAAACCATAAACACAATGCATTTTTAAATGGCACAACAGTGAGGAGATGGCCGGTAGGAATACTGAATTATGGCTTATTGTCGCAGATGCTAAGTGAAAGCAATCAAGGGGAATTGGCGGCGTACGGTTTGAGAGGTGAGGGTTGACTCGTGGGAGACTATTGCTGTTGCGGAGTCGAGTCAGAGGGCTATTCTCTGTATGGAGATGAGACGGGGATGAAGGTCGCTCCTCATCCATAACGGATGATTCATAGTCTGCCCTGACCTTTAATACCTGGACTTACCTCTCTCTCTCTCTCTCTCTCTCGGCTCGCTGGCTACTGCAGAGCTCCGCTGCATGGAGAGTTCAAGTATATGTTACACCGGCGAAGCATATGTGTTCACATGTTCCGTGCGAGCGTCCGCACGAATGCAGATGTTCACACGTGCGTTGGATTCAGGGACGCGCATTTATATTGCACATGTGCGAGCGCCAAATGTCAAGAGTTCACTGCGGCACCCTGCTCACATCTAATGTGACAAATAACTCCTTCCTCCAGTTGCATTGTTCTAATCCCTTTAGTGGGCTCCGGAATGGAAATATAATTACATTTCTGTGGTGCAGTGCCTTTGATAAGACAGCCGCATGCTGAGCTGAATGTCTAACTGAGTTGGATGCCTCTCCAAAGCCCACTCCTCTCTCCCCACTCTACTTCTCTCTTACTCACTCCTCTCCATCTCTTCTCTCTTCTCTCATACTGTCTTTCACGTTTACAACCTTCTTTTTTTTTCTCCCCTTTTGTTCTCTCAACCCCCTACTCTGTCGCCTCCAAAAAGCTCACTCTGCGTCTCTCTCTCTCTCTCTCCCGCCCAGGTATTGCCGTGGATAAAAGAGGTGTTGTCTACTTCGTCGACGGCACCACCATTCAGAAGATTAATGAGAGGGGTCTGCTCTCCACTGTGATTGGCTCAAACGGACTGATGTCGACGCAGCCGCTAAGCTGCGACGCGCGCATGGACATCAGCCAGGTAAGCTAATAATGCAGTGTAGTTGAAATGAGTGGGAGGGAGCCAGAGTCATGTGTGTTTTTTGCCCTGAAACAGGCTGTAGAAATATAAGAGTCATGCATGTGTTCTGTGCTAATTAGCGTAATCAACCCAGAAATAATACGTTTGTTGATCTATTAGTCATTGATTGTCTTGTCAATCTTAATTCCCCGGCCTCTTCCACAGAAACTTTCTTTCTCTTTAAAGGTGTGTGTGTTTTTCTGTGTGTGTGTGTGTGTGTGTGTGTGTGTGTGTGTGTGTGTGTGTGTGTGTGTGTGTGTGTGTGTTAGATAGAGAGAGAGTGGGAGAGTGAGAGAGAGAGATTGCAGTAAAGACCAAAGACAGCTACTGCACAGATTTGATCAGCCAGCCCTCAGATCACACTGCTGACTTATATCAGGCCTATTAGAGCAGAAGATGAATTATAGATGAACTGCCGGCTCCATAAAGGGCTCCCTGCCCACACGCGTGTGTGTGTGTGTGTGTGTGTGTGTGTGTGTGTGTGTGTGTGTGTGTGTGTGTGTGTGTGTGTGTGTGTGTGTGTGTGTGTGTGTGTGTGTGAATATGCCTGTTCAGCCGGGGGGGAACTCCCAGTGGTGCTCTTATATGTCTTTTAAAGCGGGCCCATGTCACCTCACTTGCGTTAGTTATCGGCTCCTGCAGCGCATTCGTCCCCCCATCTGTGTGTTTATTCCTATAAACTGCTGCGACCTCAACGTGGCATCAGTATTGATGGAAACCTCTGCGTGGCTAGACAAACATTACCGCCTTAATTTATGCAAAGCGAGCAGGCTAGATTTGAAGTCTTACTTTATGTATAAGGAAATATAATCTATAATGATACTGCAGCTTGTGCATATTTTTGCAAAGGACGGCGATACATGACCCCCCCCCCCCCCCCCACACCCACACACACACACACAAACACACACACACACACACACTGATTGTAGGTGTAAGCTAGTTCGACTCTCTTGCTAACAATAGCACTAATTCTTTAAGACGTTACTTTTCTCTTGTGATCTTTGTGAACACCTGCTGAGTTACCGGCTGCTTCTAGACACTTTTGTTCACAGGGCGGCTACCTATTGTAAGCTAGCACCTCTGTCTTTCTTTCTTTTTTTTGTTCCTGTTTTTTCATTTTAGTTTTAGTTTGACTATAATTGAGCAGGCACAGCCCAACCTAACTTGTAAAAAGTGATGGCCTGCCATCACCGCAAAGTTCAATATCATGAGAGGGAGAGATTTGATGCGTGTCTTCTTCGGCTAAGGACAGAGTGAGTCCTGCTTGATGAATCTCTCCACCTCCTTAAAATGGGATTTCAGAGTGAACCCTCTTCTCTCTCATTTGACAGTGCCTATAATTGGACATGTCAGTGGCAATTTAACATGATCCATTTATTTACCAATCCATCCTCAGAGTCATCAATCACCTCACTGATCCCTCAGACGCACCGCCTCGTCTCCATAGCTCACAGTTTGAGTGTTTGTGTGTGTTTGGCTGTGCAATAGAGTGGGTTTGTCTGTCTTTGACCCCCACGGCGTTAGCGGGCAGGGTGTGCTATTTGAGCTCGCGGCGATCACGGTTATTGGCTGACATTTGCGACAGCGCCGAGGCGATTCTTGAATAAACACAGGGAAGGCTCCCTGCCCGCCGCTGACCTTTGCATGAGCAGGGAGGGTCAGGAGGCCTAATGCTGTGTTATTAAGGAGCTATTATTTGTATCACCTGTAACTGACTCTTGTGTGGTGGATAGCCAATACAGCTTTCTTCTTCTCCTATTTAAAATTCTTTGATAAAAATACAGTTAGTGTATGTATGGTCTGTGTCATCCCACAGGTGCGTCTGGAGTGGCCTACAGACCTGGCCATTAACCCGCTGGACAACTCGCTGTACATCCTGGACAACAACATTGTCCTACAGGTAGAGAAACAGTCCTAAACACATGCACACACACACACACAGACACACAACACATGTTTGCCAGTGAATTGTGAACCTGTCTTCTATTCAAGCGTCTGCTTTAAAAAAAAGAGAGATTGGCACTATGCACAGCTGAAGAATAAAGACTTAAATTGCACACAGTGTGCCATGCTGTCACTTAAGGTGCATTTGGAGCGAATGAGGCTGAGAAAAGAGAAAAAAAGAGCATCTTGATAAAAGAAAAACAATGCAACAACAACATGCAATCAGCAGTCTGAGCAGAAGTTGTTTTTAGAAAATGTCACTCTGGTTTGGCTTATCACCAGAAAAACTTCCTTAAAATGAATGTATTGGCTGTTTAAGTGTGTATCTTGTAAAACTGAGTTGTTAGATGACGTAGGCTTAGGTCATGTGATGTTTAATGCATTGGATCAACACAGACAAAATGTAGCTGATTCCACTTAACATAAAGAAATACTGTCAGTATTGACTTATTGTCTCTCTTTTACATAGCTTATACATGATAATGCTTTTTATTTTTTTCATATCAGGTATCAGAAAATCTCCAGGTACGCATTGTGGCGGGCCGCCCCATACACTGCCAGGTTCCAGGTATCGACCACCACTTGGTGAGATGGGCAGCAGTGCGCACCACCCTGGAGGCCGCCAAGGCCATCGCCCTGTCCCACCTGGGAACGCTGTTCATCGCTGAGACCGATGAGAGGCGCATCAACCGCATCCAACAGGTCATTCTGACGCTAATAAATACCAAGCATAGAGAGTCTCTGACTGATACCATCCATCAGGTTCCCATTTTCACAAATGTTTACAAAAAGATTTTGCATAACACACCCTTAAAGCCACTGCTGTCCTCATGTTGAGGTGTTATTACCCATTATTTAGAATCAAGTAAAAGTAGATTTACTTATCGAGATTATTATTATTATTATTATTATTATTATTATTATATATTATATTATTATTATAATAATAATTATAATAATTATATGTTTTTTGTATAGCACTTTTCAATCTGGGAGCACAAAGTGCTTTCCATAGAGAGCATATCATAAAGTACATAATAAAGAAATAAAAACAACAAAATAAAAGCAGTTAATAGACCGTATAAAATATACTTTCAGATTAATCATTTAAAAGCATCTAAGGTAGGACAGATTCAACTATTAAAATGAACTTCAAAAAAAGTGTTTACACAACATAGCTATATTTAAAATTAAATGAATCAATAAATGCACTAAATTAATTTTCAGGCGAGAAAGGCAAGTCGGTAAAAATGTGTCTTAAAACAGGATTTAAAAGCGGAAACAGTGTCAGCAGATCGAATACTAACAGGAAGACGGTTATATTATATAGCACCTATTATATAGTACCTATAGCATACAGGAAAAGACATCACAGCTTCAACTTACAACAGCCATCTATTTCCCTTTCTCATTTGTTGCATCAGTGTGGTCAGGTTGTTTGCAGTGGTAACAGATGCTGTGCAGGAAGAAAGTGTTACACATGGACATAGGAAAATCTGATGCGTCTCAAATATCTAAAATAATCTCAAAAAACAGTTTTCACTTTCGGAAAAAAATGTTTTTTGTCCATTTGCTCCATTAACAAGCAGCATGCAATCACAGCCCCATTTGGGCACCAGCAACAAAAAAATATTGCCTGCTGGACTCAATCAATAGTCCCTTTGTGGTCTGCAGCACCACGCTGAGTCCATGTGGAGGCAGACAGGAACATAAAAAGCCTCAGATGCCTTTTTGATGGAGTCTGGCCAGCCATGTTAGATAGGGCAGTGAAGTCTTTTGATGCCTTTTGTATTGTATTTGTCACTCTTATTTTATGCATCGTATATACGGGCCCATATTAATCATGCATCTCGGGATCATGCACACAGAAAGTCATCCTCAAAATAGGAATTTATGAAGGTTCCTACACACTCTCTCAGCAGCAAGTTGAAGTTTTTCCTTTTGAGAGTGAATGAAACCGTTTTATGACAATGAACGATGAAACAAAACTAACGATGATGTGTCGCAGAAGGGCAATCAACACGTTCAAGAACCTGACAGGCTGATGCAGATACAGTTCGATGCAGGGGAAACTAAAATTAAATACAGCAAATTGTGTCACTTGTAAGACAAACCTGCTGCGTACAGGTACAGACTGACAACATCTTTTTCGACTGATTAAAAAATGACACACAAATTAACCGCTACATTTCATCTTAAATGACTGAAAGAAAGCTGCATCTTTTACTGTTTAGCCAGCAAGTCCTTTATTTTGTGCAATAAGCCTTATTGAATGTGAACGTGACTTGGCGGCAACAAGTACTAAGGCAATGCTTTGGCAACGCTGTTAGTCTGCTCTCATGGTCCAGGCGCGTGATTCTGTCACACACACACACACACACAAACTCACAAACATTTGGCCATAATATCAAGGAACCGACATCCATAACCAATATGTGTTTAATTTTATTTTTAATCTTGTATAGAGGCAGGGATGTTAATGAATATGCATGCTATTGGAGCTTTGAGGTGCATTCAAATCACAATCATTGCATCCCAAATTAGCTCCGTTGAGGCTGCGCTTGTTTGTTTTCAATTAAGTGAAAATTGTAAGAACTTGTCTTCTGTGAAGCAGGCATATTTTTCAAGTTGGAGCCTTTTTATCCGATACGAGTCACTCTTAAATTCACGTCAGTGTCTCTGAAGAAGACGGTCATTATTTTGGTGAAAAAGCTCTTCTTTCTATATTTCGTTCTATATAAGTGGATGAAATGCTTTTGCCCCTTTGCTCAGCCTGAAGTTGGGACTAAATGTGTGAAATGTTTTGGTCAGTTAGGTTTCATTTTTCACTCCGAGATGCTTGATAAAACAGACTGAGATCATCAAATTTTAAAGGAATAGTTCAACATGTTGGGTAATACACTTATTGCTCTTTTCTGCTCAGTATAAGATGAGGAGATAAAAACTGCTCTCCAGTCTGTCCGTTAAATATAACTGCCGGCAGCAGTTAGCTTAGCACAAAGCCTGGAAGCAGTGAGAAACAACAAGCCTGGTCCTGTGAGTTACAGTAACAAGACCTGCCTACCAGCAGCTCTGAAGTTCTCTATTTAAACAAGAGTCATCTTGTTGATACACTTTGTTTTTTGTAGGGATTAACCTTAATCCTACCAACTTGGGTCCTCGCAGAGCCCAGAAGGGTTTCTGTCACATCTTACAGGGGGTTTATTCTATCATTCTAGTTTTCATGACTTTGTCAATCAACAGACAGACACAGATGCAGTAGACTCAGATTTTCCGGTGTGCTCTGTCTATTTTTTTTTTCAGATGTCATTAATTACATAACTCATAATGGTTGTTTCTTACAGTTGTTTATTCTCGGTTGGTAGTCTTGTATGTTTAAGGCACAGTGTGTAGGATGAGGAGGCATTGTTGCAGATTGCAACCAACCGAATACCCCTCCACTTACTCCTGGAGACTTTGGTAACATGAGCCGCCGAGTGCAAAACAGTGGTAATGAACTTCTCCTCGTTCTGAGGTCATCCTCACCATAATAACACTTGAAGAGTAACGCAAGTCAGGCGGCAGCTGGCGGTACCAAGGTTTTGCTTTGCAACTTACGTTTCCGCAGCTTCCAAGCATGTAGCCAACTACGGCCTTTGGGTAACGTAAAAACGTAAAAGGCTCTCTTCTCTCTCTCTCTCTCTCTCTCTCTCGCTCTCTCTCTCAGGTTTGTCCATCTGGGACTACTGTATAAACATAGCGGTACACTTTGGCAGACACCATGAAGAGAATCAGCTCCCCCATGTGAATATGAAGGGGCTCATTCTAAGCTTATAAAAATGCAGCGGTTATTGGTTTCAGGTGATTACACACTAATGGAAAACATATTATATTCCATTTGTGCTAATAGATCTCCAAAATACCACACTGGACCTTTAAATATGTTGCTAGGATGAGGGTTAGATACTCAAGATATTAAGTGTTAATTACTGAGCTTTAGAGGTCTCGTCTTACTCTCTGCAAGAAAGCGAATGAGCCAAATGATTGTGCAAGCTCTCCTTGGACCAGTTAAAAAGATGCATCAAAATCAAACTGTTGGTGTAGCAGTTTTCACCCTCATGTCTAGCAGTCTCCATCAGGACAACCAGTTTCATTTGTTTGGAGAGTTGCATTTCAAGTTGCAAACATTTATCAATATGTCAACAAAGCTCCATTTACCCACTGAAGATTCATAATTCTTTAGTTTTTACAAAGCAATAAAAAAAATCACCTGAGATATCATCATCAGTTGTTTGGTTGAAGCACGGGCAGACAAATGCATCCAAATCCACAGTCATCATTTTAATATCATTAATCTGTATTTCCAGCTCAGGTTTTTTTTTTTTTTTTTGTATGTAATGCCATCATTATCTTGTTTGTCGAAGAGATTAGACATAACAAAAATGATTGAACATTGTGTTCTTTTGAACAATAATCCGGTATTTTATAGCCGTGTGTGACGTTTTTGAACACTTTTTTTTTAACACAGGTGTCAACCAACGGGGAGATATCGGTTATCTCTGGAGCCCCTACGGACTGTGACTGCAAGATAGACCCCAACTGTGACTGCTTCTCTGGTGGGTCATCAGGCACACACACACACACACACACACACACACACACACACACACACACACACACACACACACACACACACACACACACACACACACACACACACACACACACACACACACTATGCGATAGGATTAAGTAATGTGAAAGTATTAGATTATGTCTAATAGGATTACAGTACTAAAAACAACATGTAACTGCACTTAAAAATCTTATCAGATCATATCATACTTGGCCTGCTTCAGATGTATAAGGAGGGAAACAAAACCAGAACACTTTAAAAGCTTTGACATAACTTAAATTAATTGAAATAGTCAGTGTGTCTTGATATTGAGTGATTAAATCTTGCTGCCTGTGTGTCCCTGCCGGCCAATGATTTTATCAGCAGAGCTTGAGAGGAACTTTTTTCTCTCTCGACTGTCTCCACTTCCTTTCGTCTCGACTTGAATGTGTCTAAATTATTTATTCCAGATGGAATTTTAATATCTCAGAAGGGCTGTTTTGACTATGATAATGATGTTTTGTGTAAATGATGACAACATACGAGAAATAAATGACGATCTATGATGTCACAATGGAAATGTAAGTGAAGGTAATTTGAATTTGTGAATGTATGCGTGTTGGGTATACAGAGAGTGAGTGTGTATGGGGGCTGGGGTTTATTTGTATTCATGAGGAGGCTCCTCCTTTGCAAAAACCTCCAGCTAAATTTCAGTAGGAATCAGCCTGAGAGAAACCTTTCAAATCCATTCAAATTACAGCTGCTGAAAGAAAAAGCTCCCGTCTAGCTGCTGAAGGTTCTAACTGGGTGGTGTATCATGGAGGGGCACCTGAAACGTAATAAATAGAAGGAGGAAAGGACCAAACAAATAAGCCGGTGTTCTTTTGACAGTTAGGCCGTGCTTTCATTGTAAGTGTCAGAGGATGTGATTTTATCATTTAATTCTGCTCATAAAAAATCAGCCTCTTTTCTATTCAAAATGGAGGGAAGTGTCTCTCCCATGCCACAAGCCAATGGGTTGTAACCGTCCCCTATTCCTTGGGTTGTACTTTGCATATTTTCAATCATGTCTCGCTGTTAACAGATGATTACTCTCTTCAGAGGCTTTTTCCGTTTCCATCCCTTCACCACAGACAGGCACACTGTGTCTTTGAACATACGCACACGTGTGAGCACACAACCATAATATAAAAAGACATGAACGCACATACACACACACACACAAACATAATGTGCATGCTGTCAAGAGATAAAATGCCACCCTGCTGCCTGCACAGAGCCAGCAGAGGCTCCTGGCCTACTGCTGACAGCATCTAAAGGGCCTCACCCGGGCTGTAATCCTGCTGTGCTCCCAAAGACATCTGAATGCATTTAGTCGCCCACTACCATCGTCTGATAAGGCTGAGGTCACTATCAAGGGGGTCGTATCAACTCCATGGGAACCTGCAGCATCCCAACAAATCCGATTCCTGAGTTAAACTGATAAACGCTTAAGCGGCACCATGGGATCTTCATATTTTGAAAACATGGTCCGTACCAGTTGTGACGTCTCTCTTTCTTTGAAGAATAATTTGAATTGCTCAGTGTGATTGTGTCTGAGGGGGCCTTCACTTATGCTATTTTCCCGATAAAGAGTTCGTCCTCACCCAAATGATGCGCTTTTGTTTCTCTTATCAGGAGACGGCGGCTACGCCCGTGACGCTCGTCTCAAAGCCCCCTCTTCTCTGGCCGTGGCCCCCAACGGCACCCTGTATATTGCTGATCTGGGCAACATTCGGATCAGGGCTGTCAGCCCCAACCAGCCTCAGCCCAGCCCGCTTGGACTGGTGGAGATCAGCTCCCCGCTGGACCAGGAGCTCTATCTCTTCAGCCAGGTACACAACGCCTGAGCTAACAATAGTCAATGGAACATGGGTACTTGCATGTAAATGTTTGGATTCTTAAGTACCATTTCTCAGATCAGAATGAGGATAACACCTTTTTATGAACACCAATACTGTCCCCAGTTTACATGAACTTTTGGATGAAGTTCAAACTAAGCTTAGTTACAAATTACGTATGTGTTTGCTAGGATTTACACATTACTAAATTTAAAACGTGTTAAGGCAACTAATTCTTTGATTAGTAGGGATTAGTTGTTACTGAACACCCAGTAGCTGCCTGGTGTAATGCTAACTGTTTAGCAGCTAGCTAACTAAACCAACTGACAGAGCTAATGTTAGCATGCGTATATGTCTAACACCTATCTGACCTGACACTTTCATGATACTATATCCAATAATCACAGCAGAGGGGTTGTCCTCACCAAAGCTTTCAACATGGCAATGGCTGAGCTGGTGTCTCGCAGCTAACAGTGCAAACAACGGCAACAGAGCAAACAATGTTAAACTGCATTAGTGGATGTAACCACCATATGTGCGCAGTGCAGAGCGCGGGGCATAAGCTAGCCAGTGGGGTTAGTAAGACCTATGTTCACAAGGTTAGGCTGTTCATTTTTTTATTTTTGGACATCTTGTGATGCTGTTTATACAGAGTGCTAAAACTGAAATTCGTGACGTCATCAAGTGTGATGTCTGGAACTACTCCATAGACAATGAAATGGGTAAGATATTATAGGTTACTTTGAGAGTCTGAACTGAGACTACACTAGAATAAAGTCATTTAGATATAAAAAGAGAACAAACATTCTGTAGGTCCCCAAAGTCGGTCTCCCATTCATTGTCATTGCAGCAGCTCCAGACTTTATGCTTGATGACATCACAAGTTTGAGACTTACTGTTCTGGTTTCTGGCTTTGAGAGGGAGTATCTCATGTTCACAAATATTTATTTTCCTAGGCCATTGAAGTAACATATTGGAATTCTTAATCTAGGTGGTGTTGCCCTTTAAGTTCAAATGGCACAACACAATTAAATGAATGACTAGTATGAAACTACAGTAGCTAGCAGTTTCTAAGAACTGAGAATAAAACGTTCAAACCTATTAATGGATTTATAAACAGCTGTCTTATCTCTTCGTTTCCACGACAGAATGGCTCCCACATGCACACCAAACACCTGATCACCGGTCACTACCTGTACAACTTCTCCTACATCTCGGACGGCCAGCTGTCCGGACTGAAGAGTCGCGACGGCCGCGGGCTGCAGGTGAGGCGCGACGCTCGTGGAGTGCCTCTCTGGCTGGCGCTACCTGGTGGACAGGTGTACTGGCTGTCTCTTAGCAACAGCGGAACACTGAGGAAGGTGTCTGCCCAAGGCCATGACATCGCCCACATCACTTACCATGGCAACACAGGTCTCCTAGCAACCAAGAGTGATGAGAACAGTTGGACCACTGTTTATGAGTAAGTTTTATTTTTATTCTTATTGTGCTCTCGTTTTTTTCCCTCTCTCGGTCTATTTTTCTCTTTCTTTCCTTCTCTCTTTAACTCTTTCTTTTATTCATGGTTGGTTGCTTGGCTCTCAATGCATGTATGGACTTTGGATTGCATGCATGTGGATGTGTTTTAATGTGAGTCAGAGCATGTGTTTGCGTTGTGAAATGTGAGTGCCATCTGGTGGTTGGCTATCACTGCAGAAAAATGGAGAGACTTTTTTTCAGTTTAAACTTTGCTTAAGTGACTGATTATCTGAAGGACGTCTTTGCAACACTTTGATCACACACATGTTTACTATCACACATATAGTACACACACAAAAACACATCCGTCTGAATTATTCACTGCGGACCGAGTCTCTGTCTCAAATTCCACAGCTGGATAATTACACATATAAATCATAGTTGACAGTTTCTCTGTGCCGATGTTTGTGCATGACAGGAGAAACGGAGTGATGGTGAGTATGCATGTGTGTGTGTGTGTATTGGCTTGTGTGTGCACACCGCGATGTTCAGTTATCTGTGTGTGTGTGTGTGTTTTGTGCTTGTACGTCATCGTCTTTCTGTTTGTTCTTGGAAGGTACAACAGTGAGGGCCGTGTGACCAACATCACCCTGCCTACGGGTGAGGTGAGCGGTTTCCACGGCAACCTCGAACGCTGGTCTCGGGTGGAGGTTGAGGCATCCACCCGTGAAAACTTTGTCACCAGCACCAACCTCTCTGCCAGTGATACCATCTACACGTTCAGACAAGGTAAAGCACCGTGGCCGTGTTTTCAAGTGTCTGGTTCACTCTTCAGAGGTCACTAGGAACATTAGTCAGCTGTTGGAAGACAAATAAATACGGAGGCACAGGTCTAATGTTCCCATGTATTCACGGCTTGACACGCAGGAAAGATTATAGCTTCCCCACAATGCATCAACCCCCAACGAGTTTCCCACAAACTTGCCGAAAGGCCGTTTATGACTCATCTGGGGGGGACTAGACCATAGACACACACAGATGTGTGAGGTGGGTTTGACTCTAAGGGCACAGTGATGTTTAAAAATGTATGACTAGCAAACTGCAGTAACGTGGCTGTTATTCTGGTCAGGTCAGACACACTGACCTGTGTTTTCTTATTCTCCTTCTTCATGGGCATCTGCACGGGATGTGTGCGCTGGAGAGTCACAGCTTTTGGAAAAGAGTTTATCCCGTTCTCGTCACATAACTACACTAATGGGAAGTACAAATAAATAAAAAAACGACAATTTATATTTATTTAAACAAAAAAAAGAGGCAGATCCGACTGACTTGGGAATCGCCTTAATGACCGGAGGAAAAAAAACACGGAAGAGAGGGCAGAGATGAGAAGAGGAGAAAATGAGAGTGGAGTGGAGGAGCCGCTCATGGGAGCAGTTTCCTCTCATGTCATCCCTTTAATTGCTTTCTAGCAGTTGTCACAATGACAGGACTGCAGGGAGAGAAAAGCTGCTCCAACACACACAGAATGCACTTGCACACACGGCGCAGTGCTACAGTATGACAGAGCTGCCAGGGAGAAGTTGAAATGACCCCCTATTTTAGAGAGTGCCCCCCCCCTCCCTTTACTTCCACCACCCACAAACTCACTGTGTCTCTTCCAGCCTCTGAGGCAACAATAACCATATGTACAGAAAGAGGTTTTATAGTGGTGGAGGGAAGTATTAGCTGCATTACATTTTATGGTTAAAATATAGTTTTACATTTATTTTTATTTTTCTATGTCATTGTTTGAGAAATGGCAGAGGCATGAGACAAAGTAATATTGGCATATGTGAATTCTTTGTGAATACTTACTCAGAGCACTGTAGAAATGAAAGAACAATTTCTGAGAAACCTGTGCAGCGTGTGAAAAAGCTGTCATGGCCAAGCAGCCTTTCTCTCTCTTCCTCTTTTTATCGCTCACTCTCTCACACTCTCCGTCATGCTCTCCTTTTGAATAGATTACATTTTTCTAAAGATACAGTGCAGCGCTGATGTTGAGAACACTTTAGCAGTTCATTTAAAACAAAACACCCATAGAAAAAGGCCAGACTTGTATTCATTGCATCCATGTAGTCTGCTGCTGTATCTCAGATTGTGACTGACAATGTTTTTTCACACCTTTTTCATCTGTTGCTGCATCCTTGTGTGTATATGTGGTTTTGTTCGCCTGTGTATGTATGTGACCATCTCTGTACGTGTGACCAACCCATATAATCGAACCCCCAGACCACACTCAGAGTTCATACAGAGTCAGCGCTGATGGCTCGTTCTTGGTGACGTTGGCAAGCGGGATGGAGCTGTCACTCATCACGGAGCCCCTCCTCCCCGGAGGTGCCGGGGGAGGAGTCAGTCCCACGGCCAGCCGCTGTAACATCAGCTTGCCTGGAGACCACGCCCCCAGCCTGATAGAGTGGAGGCAGAGGAAGGAGCAGAGCAAGACTAACTACAGCACTTATGAACGCAGGCTCAGGGTAAAGCACTTAATCACCTACTTATTCTTCAGCTAACTCAGATAGTATAGAGACTCCAGTCCTCTAAATCTTTGCTACACAAAGACAGCATGTATTAATCCACTGTGGTAACCAGTAAACACCCAAACACTAGCCAAATCGAAACCTGTGGGAATAGGTCAAATAATATCACACATCTTTGAAGTACAATGAGTCAAAAGTTGTGCAATCTGACCTTTACACACTGCCATCATAATTGACAAAGATCTGTCACTCCAATGTGCAACATGCTACAGCTGGTTGTTACACAACATGTTAGATGTTTTGGATGAATAATGACGTCACTGGGAGCAAGCTCATAGGTCGACTGACCCGTTAGCTATACTTTCCACAACTCACACACGCCGACTGCAACTCCTCTTCTCTTTTTCCTCGGCACAGAAAGTACACAGCACAAACAGAATTTTTCATAAGGGCATCTTATCTGATGTGTACTAATTAATTAGCAATCCCCAGGCCCTCAGTTCTTCACTTGTTCACAAGGCAATTTATTGTTATTATGCAGGTCCAGTTTGTTCTAAATGTCACAATTAATTTATCCAAACTAATGAAATATCTGCCTGTCTCAGGCATGCCACTTCATTTATATTTGCTTGTCTGTTGCCTTATTTATAAATTGATGGTGATTTTAAAGTAGTAAAATGAAAAGAAAAAAATGTTTTTGTTCTTCCTCCATCTGATATTTCATTTCAGGCACATAACAGGAACCTGCTGTCTATAGATTTTGATCAGAGCACCAGAGTGGGGAAGATCTACGATGACCACAGGAAGTTCACCCTTCACATCCAGTATGACTCACTGGGCAGGCCCGTGGTCTGGTCCCCCAGTAGCAAATACACTGAAGTCAACATCAGCTACTCTAGTGGAGGACTGCTGTCATCCATTCACCGTGGAGACTGGTTTGAGCGGCTGGAGTACGAGAACGACAGGGTGGTGTCCAGAGCCTGGGTCAACGGCAAGATTTGGAGCTACACATATGCAGATAAAGTAAGAGCTGTGCATATAGAAAGCATGTTCAGGGGGTTGGTGGCAGACAGTGTTTCATGCTGAGATTTGTTAGATGGCTTTTGTCTTTGCTGTTTGCTAAAATATAACACATCTGCTCTTCCTTTGTTCGTTGCTTCAAGATGATTGCAGTGGAAAGCAAAACTAACACTAAAGGTGTGACAAGTACTTCTGTTGTGTGAAATGAAAGCAACAAATTGAAAACAAAATTCAAATCATTTACAGTGCTATACTTCCAACCATCTTTGAATGTATTTTTTCCTCCCTTTGAGGCAGCCTCTAGGTTCCATTCATTTTATTTAACTGTGAAAATCAATTTGCAGGGTGAAGATTATGTCTGAGTTCAGTTATGCAGACTTTTTAAATCAGTCTGCACTTAAAGCTGCACGCCTAAGCAACAGCACCATAGCTGTGAGAGCCGTATAAGCAGCCAAGATATTCATTGTGATGAATTACGTAACTCAAGCAAGCTCCAAGGCTGTGTTACATGATTTTCACAGAGCAGGGAAAAGAAAAGAAACCAGTGGTTTCCTGAAAGTGGGTTTGAGAAAAGGTTACACATTTTCTGCGACACATGTAAAAGAAATGATGTAACATGCAAAGAGGTATGTTCCTTCAAATGTGTGACATAGCTGAGAGCTGCCTGAAGCTATAATTTCCTTCCTTGAGATTAATTGAACTATTTAATGAAATTATATTCAGGCGGAAATATATTTCATGTCAGCTTTTGGTCTTAGAAAATTACAGCGCAAATGAGCTTTTATTTCAGAAACATCTTAAAATTGTTAATATCTGCATATATTATTAATACATTAATTTATACCTCACAGTTCAATTTAAAGGTATTTTTTCACAATATTGTTTTACTACAGTTCAGACTGTTAAAATATCTACCAGACTACAGGCAACGATTTTTAAAACTTGTCTGAAATGTTAATAAATAATTCAACAGTAAACAAAATTGCTGAAAAACCCAGAGCT
Organism: Anoplopoma fimbria; assembly: GCF_027596085.1. Lineage (NCBI taxonomy): Eukaryota > Metazoa > Chordata > Actinopteri > Perciformes > Anoplopomatidae > Anoplopoma > Anoplopoma fimbria. The sequence continues at coordinate 7,005,556 of NC_072452.1, read as the reverse complement.
CCAGTTATGTGGATTTTTCATTTCATTTTGTTTAGTTAATGAATTAAGGGGAGACACTACATGTGAATAGGGCAAATATTTAAACTAATACATATCAGCATTAAACCTCCCCAGTTAGTTACGTACATTAAGACAAAACGATTTTTCTGAGTTTTTATGTTATATATGCAAATAAGGCATAAACTAATAATAACTTTCTGTGAATTAAGGAGACATCTACAGACTCAAATCGACAAAGTTCAGTAAAATAAACAACAAAATGTTGGCTGTTTTCTTGCCACTAGTCTGAAGCGAAATAGCCCAAACTATATTTTTGCCTTAGTTATATCGCCTTAAATAGCCTTCAATGATTAACTGAAAAAGGTATGGTCCTCAAGCAAAGACCAAGGTTGTCTCTGAAGTTTTCCCCGAATGACATTGAAATCTGAAATAAATGTACCAGACAGCGAAAGAAAAGGTACATCACACCACAGAGCTAAAGTATTATAACTCAGCCTTGCTTTTGTCTGTGTTCTCTCAGTCCATTATGCTGCTCCTGCATAGCCAGCGGCGCTACGTCTTTGAGTACGACCAAACGGATCGCCTGGTCGCCGTGACGATGCCGAGCATGGTGAAACACACCCTGCAGTCACTCCTGTCCATTGGCTACTACAGGAACATATACACTCCTCCAGACAGCCAGTCCTCCTTCATGCAGGACTACACCCTGGATGGGCGGCTGCTGAGGACTCAGTACTTGGGAACAGGACGCAGTGTCATCTACAGGTACGGCACAGACCACAGAAATATTACCGGCTGTTGGTTTTATCGGTTCATTTGAGGAGGCAGTGCACTGTGGAAGAGGTGACATTGACGAAAAACGCCGGCTTGATTTTGATGAAACTTGGAGGCATTATGCATCTTGGCACTATCGTCAGCCGGCCATATGAAAACATAACACTGATTGGCTTGATGGAGGTAGTATAATTAAAGGCTAATCTCGGAAATTTAAAAGCCCTATTACACAGCCCTAAGTCTGGCTGACACAAAACGTGCCACACACCCAGCTGTCCTTGCAAATGACTCTGATTGGACTAATGGGGAGACTGATTAAAGGTCACACTTTTTATCATCATACTATGTCAGACACCACTGATCTGATTTTGATGAAAGTTGGGGGACTGATTCGGGCGGTGTTTTGGCATTTAACATTTTATTCTCGATGGGGACACTGTAACAAACGGCCCTATTTTGGAGATTTGAAACGCGTTAACTGTCACATCAGCCAGTTTGATGTTGAGGAAATGTTGAAGAATGATGCAACTCCTTCCTCAAATGCCCTAGGGGTCTTTGTATTATTCAAGATGTGTTTGGTATGTTTACTTATGTTGAAATTCAATTGTTGAACCGTGCATTTATGTCAAATAAGAAATACTGTTTTATTCTATTTGTAATTTATCACCTAATCTATAAAATCCTCTCTTTATTTAACTTTTTTTCAAGGTACACTCCAGCAGCGCGGCTCTCCGAGGTGGTTTACGACTCAACCCTGGTGACCTTCACTTACGACGAGGCCTCTGGCACTGTCAAGACCATTCATCTCACCCATAATGGCTTCATAAGCTCCATACGCTACAGACAGACAGGTACGTATACACATGCACTCACGGCACCTACGACAGACTGCCACAGATTTCAAATATTTACAATGTGCAATGAGTGATCTTTAAATGGATCATTTAAAAAGATCTATCTGAGCATAAAAATGTTGCATGAGCTCATCATGCATCTTGAGCCAGATTTGTTGAGAAGTATCTCCGTAGTCTGGCTTTGAGTCAGCCGTGCTGCTATTTTATTTAAAACTGACGTAGCCACAGTTAGAAGTGTGAAAAAGGCAGCGCATGAGTGGAAGGGACTGTGGTCTACCACAGCTGTAAATACGAGACCAGCTCCTGGGCTCTGAGCTGCCACCCCCCCCCCACATCTCCACAAGCTGGCTGCCAAAGTGAATGTAAAAATAAGAGCTAACATGTGGTGGGCTAAGTATGCTGCCAGCCCCTGCGTGCACATTTGTCAATCTTTTCACATCTTACATGTCTGCGTAGGAAAATCGGGAAAGCTTACCCGAGGCCATTAATTATAACCCTAATGACGTGACAGTTGTTTCACTTCAGTTTCAGAAAAAAAAAAAAAAAAAAAAAGACATTGTACTTCATAAATGGCAGTACTAGCCAGTAATGGCATTACCATCAATGGGCCCCTTTAGCTGTGGCAGCAGAAATGTTCGGATACCTTCATTGTTAATACAGTTCAACAATTCCCCCAAGTTACAGAGTCTTTCCAGGGTCGTTGATAGCGCTCTCATCTCTGCTGCTGGTTCACTTCACACGGCTTTGCGATTGGCTCACCATGATCAGGTGTCACTAATCTGCACGGCACAGCTGTGTGTGTGTGTGAATGTGTGCGTGTGTGTGTGTGTGTGTGTGTGTGTGTGTGTGTTTGTGTGTTTATCGCTTTGCCCTCACTGTGAATAGACTCTCACCTTCCTTTAACTGATCTCATTTCAGCAGAACAAACGGAGCCTTAGAGAGAGGAGAGATAGTGGTAATTGTCCCTTGAGAAGGAGACAAGGAAGAGTAGGGACCAATAGAAGTAGAGACAGATATATAGAGAGGGAGGTGAGGGAGAAAAGGAACAGAAAAAGATGACAGCTTGGGGAAGTGACAGCTAGAGAAGCGAGACGAACAGACTGCGAGTTCCCTAGGGCTGTAGAAAAGCCTCCACCTCACTCTCAGTGCTTCTGCCATTCCCCCATTAGCGCAGGTTTAGAATCAACATTCCACAGAAAATAAAAATAGAGGATGTAATGCTGATCCAGCCTCTCTACAGTCTCCAAAGCTAGACACTTAGTCATTTTAACTGCAATCAGAGTCATCTCAAATAGCACCATAATGGTGTTTCATTAGCGGGCCTTTTTTTCCAAATGGAGCATGAGCTGTAGAAGCCAGCCGCAGAGGTGATGAATGATGTTGTTAAAGTTGATGTTCTGACATTAAGGAGCACATTGGTCCATCATGGCTATTGTCTTTAGATTTCATTATCTCTCCATATTAAAGGTCACCACTGGAAATGCCATAGAGGTGTGGGGATAGTTAAGATGGAATGGATTGCACCGCGTGTGTCCGTGTTAATGATGTTGAATTAGTCGGCAATTTGAATTAATTAGGAAGGCTTGTACGGGTAGCGTGGTGGCCAACTGTGCGGGTCGTGTGTGCAAATGTATATGCGGTGTGTGTATAGCTGATGCACATGCTAATGTGTGTCGTTGAAACTTAAATATTGGTGGATTTCTTACACGAAACCTCTCTGGCTCATCTGCGTAGGTCCCCTGACAAGTCGTCAAATCTTCCGCTTTAGCGAAGAAGGCTTGGTCAACGCCAGGTTTGACTACAGCTACAACAACTTCAGGGTGACCAGCATGCAGGCAGTCATCAATGAGACCCCTCTACCCATTGATCTGTACCGATACGTGGACGTGTCAGGAAGGGTCGAGCAGTTTGGCAAGTTCAGCGTCATCTTTTACGACCTCAACCAGGTGGGCAGAATACTGTCAAATAACACACACTAATTGAGAAAGCTGTAGTCGTCTAGCTTCAAATTGAGAATTTGATGTTATAACATTAACAAGGATTAAATGCTATACGAAGCGATGAAGCATCTGTCGGCTCTTTGTTTTGGTTTTATCGCCCATTACTTCTCTGTTTTGGTTCATTACTGGCTGTCATCAACCGCAAACCCAACCCATCTCATCTGCTCTTGCTTAGGTGATCACCACCCATCTGATGAAGCACACCAAGGTATTCAACTCCTACGGCCAGGTGGTGGAGGTCCAGTACGAGATCCTCAAATCCATCGCCTACTGGATGACCATCCAGTATGACTCGGCTGGGCGCACGACCACCTGTGACATCAGGGTGGGCGTGGACAACAACGTGACACGCTACACTTACGAGTACGATGCAGACAGCCAGCTGCAGAGTGCCTCTGTTAATGAGCGGCCTCAATGGCGCTACAGCTACGACCTCAACGGGAACATTAACCTGCTCAGCCATGGGACCAGTGCTAGGTACGTTGTTAGTATACACCAGCTATACATTTTATATCAATGAATGTGTTATTACAATGTGAGAACAAGTGTATTGCATGTCTTTATTATCCTATTTTTAGGATGTCTTTCTTTCTATGTCTTTCGGGTGGAAATGTCAGTCGGTCAACCTTTGTCCAGCCTGTTGACTGGATTGCCATGAAATATTTTACAGACATTCATGTTCCCCAGACTGACTGTTATGATCAGGCATTCCTTTTAATCTCAGTTCAAATTTTTTTTTTAGTGCTTATCAGCAAATTTTAGCATTCATCAGACTAAACTGAGACGGTTAACTTGGTTAACATCAAACCTGCTAATAATTAGCTCGTTAGCTCTGTCACTGCGAACATTTTAGCATTGTCACTGCGAGCATTTTAGCATCAACATTAAAATCTTGCTCAAAGTACCGCTACAGTGCAGCCTCCCAGAGATGCTGGTATTGGTTGTACACTCTTGTTGATATAATACTTTCAGAAATATGTTTTATAAGTTCTCAGCAGTATTAATGAAGTAACTTGTTTGGTTAAATTCCAGACTGACACCGCTGCGTTACGACCAGAGAGACCGCATCACACACCTTGGCGAGTTACAGTACAGCGTGGATGACGACGGCTTCCTCCGCCAGCGAGCCAATGACCTCCTCGACTACAACTCCAACGGCCTGCTGACGCGCGTCTTCAACCGAGCGACCGAGCGCACCGTGTGGTATCGCTACGACGGGCTGGGCCGGCGCGTGGCCACCAAAAGCAGCGTGGGAGAGCAGCTGCAGTTCTTTTACGCCGATCTGTCACACCCCACCAGGGTCAGCCATTTGTACAACCACAGCAGCAATCTGATCACGTCGCTGTACTACGACCTGCAGGGCCATCTCATCGCCATGGAGCTGAGCAGCGGGGAGGAGTACTACGTCGCCTGCGACAGCGTGGGGTCTCCGAGGGCAGTCTTCTCTAGCAAGGGCCGACTGGTCAAAGAGGTCCTCTACACCCCCTACGGAGAGGTCTACCAGGACACCAACCCGGACTTCCAGCTTGTCATCGGCTTCCACGGAGGCTTGTACGATCCTCTCACACGGCTTGTCCATTTGGGCAGGAGGGATTACGACACGCTGGCCGGTCGATGGACTTCGCCCAATCACGAACTGTGGGGGGAGTTGAGCAAGGAGCCGAAGCCGTTCAACGTGTACGCCTTCAAGAATAACTGCCCTGTTGGCAAAGTGGAGGAGGTGACGGAGTTTACTACAGGTGAGCATCACACTCTCAAAAGCTTGGTATTTCTCTCTGCAGAACCTACTCACACAAACACACACACACACACACACACACACACACACCACACACGGGAAACATCTGCCATAAAGCGTGAGTGAACGGGGCACTCAGCTAACCACAGGTGAGCTGCGTGGCGGAAAGAAATGATGTGGCAGACAATGCACTGGCAACAGAAAGGACAGCCATGCCTCTGATCAACTTGTTTTTTAACACAGGCTGTTATGTTTGTGTTCCCTCTGTCTGTCAAGAACATACTGTTTCCCCGAGAGACCAAACAAAAACTGAGGTGAGGGAAAGAGATGGAATAGGAGAGCAGGAGAATGAATATAGGATGTTGGCGGGGGCGTATGTCCTTCTGGTTAATGGAACATTCATTTGGCCTGTCACGTTTCCCTGCAGCAGGGTTGTTTATTACAGAGTGTGTTTGTCAGGGAAACACCAGCCGAACCGTCTCTGCCACGTATTATGCTCATATATTGTGTGATTTCCTGTACAAGGTGTTGTTTCCCTGGCCTTATGACTTTTTGTTTGCTTCACAGTATACACCTTATATTCTAACTTTCTCCCGCTGTGCAATTTTCTCTCTTTCTTTGTCTGTCTCACTGTGTTTGTGTGTGTGTGTGTGTGTGTGTGTGTGTGTGTGTGTGTGTGTGTGTGTGTGTGTGTGTGTGTGTGTGTGTGTGTGTGTGTGTGTGTGTGTGTGTGTGTGTACAGACATTGGTAGCTGGTTGCAGCTATTTGGTTTCCAGCTTCATAACGTCGTCCCAGGCTTCCCGAAGCCTGAAGTGGGCAGAATGGAGCAAACATACGAACTGATGAAGACCCAGACCAAGACCCAAGACTGGGACTCCAGCAAGGTGAGCGTTCCCCCACGACAAACCTCAGTCACCTGCAGTCGCTGCAAGGCTCTTTCTAATAATAGTTTAATTATCCCTTGGTATATGTAAAATATATCTAAAATATGTTTTGGTTATTTTAGTCCCCTTTTTTCTCTTTCTCTAGAACTTTTTAATGTTTCATGATTCATTTGGGCTCTTCCTATAGCGTTATAGCTGGAATCAACATCCTGTTAATAAAACATTATGTTTTCCAATAACAGTAAGAGTGTTGAAATAAATAAGTCAACCAACCAATTAGTCAATAGAAAATGTACAATTATAATTAATACATTGAAACATTAACTTTTTCCAGCTTCTTAAAAATGAAGATTTGTTGCTTCTATCTGTTTCATATCATTGTGAATTTAATATCTTTTAAGGATTAGACTGTTAGTCAATTAAATAAAAAAAACTCTTGTCAGATTAATCAATTATGAAAATGGTCGTTAGTTGCAATCCTATGATCATCACAAGATGAATAATTTAGGTAAACTCATGTGAAATAAATAATGTTAAATGAATTTATAACTATTCCAGCTTTATGCATTGCATGGGACAACATTTCAGATATGAAAAACAATAACTTAATTAATCAAATTCTGTTATATAGTCATCTTTTAACTAATTTGCTTGGCTTTATTAATTTGGTTAATTTATTTAATTTAACACAGTAGTATAATTTCATTACAGTACGGCTGCAAAAAATACCATGGAAGCCCATTTTTGCCAGTAGAAGAAACTTTGTATGTCAACGTAACGAGAAACAATCACAAAATAAGGTCCTGGTACCGATAACTGGCCGTAGATATGTCAAGAAAGTAATATTCTGACTCACTGGATGTGGACTGCGGGTGTAAGCTGCCGTTAGCTGCATGTTTCTTGCAACATTCTTCTTCTATCTGCGCTGCTGTCTCTTCTGTAAGGGCACCATCGCTGAATCCTGTGCTCAGCGCCACCAAAGACGACTGTGATTGATTCAAAGAAATGTAAACAAAGCCAAATCATTGTCTTCCCACAATAGCGGAATGATAACGAAAGAACCTTTTGGGGTTGGGTAGAATGGTCTGGGGCCGTGCGAGACTAGGAGAGTAATAACCTTAATTATGGCTACATTCCTCTCAGGTTTGCTTCTTTCACAACAGACATTTTGACTTTTTGTAAAGCACATTTAAGATAAGACAAATAAGATTAATTATGGCTCTGTTCAAGTGTCTATACTCTGACAGTGTGACAGCATGCACAATACCAGGAACGTGAAACTGAAACAGCTGAAAGGAACTCAGCCATCATTCATTCTATTATTCACAGCGGTGCTACAAGTCAAATGTCTTCAGTGAAAAAGACATATTGTGCCTGAGTCCAGTAAGCTATTAAATCACACAAATTCGTACAGAGGCATCATTAATGTGCTTTTACTGTTGTGGATAATCTACAGACGACACATTATCTGAAATATTATGTTGTTAACCAGTCGAACTGTTTTTCCCAGGTGGTTCTGGGGATCCAGTGTGAGCTGCGCAGACAGTTGAGGAGTTTCATCTCCCTGGAGAGGCTACCTCTGGTCTCAGAGCCTGTGGGCTCAACTTGCCACAGACCGACTCACCCTCCTCCCTTCGGCTCCCGACCCTCCCTCCTCGGCCCCAGTATCCGGTTCGCCGTCTCCCACGGCCGCGTCAGCGCCGAAGTCATCGGTGTGGCCAGCGAGGACAGCCGCCGCGTGGCAGCCATCCTAAACGGCGCAGTTCACCTGAGCGGGCTGAGCTTCACCGTGCACGGCTGCGACACCCACCACTTCCTCCAGTCCCGGCCGATCGAGGAGGACCTGGCCCTGGGGTTAGGGGTCGGGGGCCGCGTCCTGGAGAGCGGGGTGAACGTGAGCGTGTCTCAGATGAGCGCCACAGTGAACGGCAGGACTCGACGATTCGCCGACATCACTCTGCAGCAGGGGCCGTTGTGCCTGTGCGTTCGCTACGGCGGGAGCGAGGATGAGGAGAGGGCACGGGTGAAGGAGGAGGCGAGAAAGAGAGCGGTGGAGGGGGCGTGGGAGAAGGAGAGGAAGAGGGTGGATTTAGGGGACGTGGGGAGCCGGGCGTGGAGCGAGGCGGAGAAGCAGCAGCTGCTGTCCGGAGGACTGGTTCAGGGTTACGACGGCTACTACTCCCTGCCTATAGAGCAGCAGCCGGAGCTCTCCGACTGCCCCTCCAACATCCACTTTATGACACTAAGCGAGGTGGGGGGCAGGTAACAGAGACACGTGAGCAGCCCCCCACCCCACCAAAGACTGCCTGTTTCTACTCTACTCTGATTTGTTCTACTGTTTCTATACCGTATCAAAAAAAAAGAGAAAAGAAGACGACGACAAAGAAGAACAAGAAGAGAGATTGGGGGAAAAAATGATTTCCAAATGCCTTTAATTGTGACAAAATGATGGTATTTTATTATTATCGTCCAGTTCTCCAATTTCTAATAGTGGCACAAGCAGTGTGGTTTGGCTGTGGCTTTGCTTTTTGTATCCTGACTGGCCTGGGACCGACCGACCGACCGACCGACCGACCGACCGACCGACCGACTGACTGTCGAACTGATGGACTGACTGTCTGTCATTTGCTGTTTCAACACTGTTCTTCATTTTGGATTCACTGAACTGTAGACATTGAAGACTTTAGGATTTGCCAGTGAATAATCCTCTTCATGACTCAAAATCAAGAGCTCTCCGGTTGCCATTTGAGTTCCTACATGGTTTACCTCGGATATACTATCGTTTACATATTGTGTAAGAGAGGCCTTGTCAACTCTGACACTCCCCTTTAGAGAAGGAAGCCTCTCCTGGTTTCCTGCCTCTGGTGTGCTCCAACAGTAGTTTGTATGAGTGTGTATACTAAAATCAAGAATGTACATAGCCAGTGTTTTCACACTGAAAAAAGAGCTCAACTGGAAATTCTGTTGTTCATAAGTAAGTGTCAGTATTGTTAATCAATAGAAAAACAGTTACATTTTTGCAAAGAATTATACATGGCTATAGTAAATATTCTCGCTGAAAAATCTGACTTTATTGGGTTACGATGCTGATTAAAGTTATGTGTGAATTACCAGATTGCTTGATGGGATTTCATGGGCATTGTTGCTTATTTTTCTCTCCGTCTGCTCTCTCTCTCTCTCTCTCTCTCTCTCTCTCTCTCTCTCTCTCTGTCTCTGGCGTCTTCTGCGCCTTCCCTCCACACATTTGTCATGGGCTCTTTGTTCTTGTGACGGGAGTTTGTAACTTTCAAATCTGTGCTGTCATTATCACCCATCATTATGGCTCAAACTGAGATATGCATGAGAAACCTGCTTCTGTCGGAGGAGAAGAAGAAGAAGAAGAAGAGAGAGAGAGAGAGAGAGAGGGAAGAAAAAGAAAAAAAGCACACAGAGGAAGGGAAAAAGAAATGTGACAGCTGAGGCTCAGTGAGTGGGTGGTGAGTGCAGAAGGGGCAGGACCTGGAGTTGGCTGTGCCGTTCTCTACAGCTTGTCTCCTCTCATTAGGAAATGCCAATCAGACTACATGTGAACTTCTTCCAAGCCTCCCCCTCAAAAAAAAAAGAAGTTTAGAAAGAAAGTAGAGAAGTTTGTTTGTTTTTCTATTTTTTTTTTTTTTTTTTTTTAATCTAGCTACCACTAATCCACCTCCCCGTCCGTCTGCCTATCCCCCACTCTCCACCCTCCCACAGTCACTCCACCATCTGCCCACCATTAATTGTTTGTGTTTCTCTCCTGGGCTGCGGATGACAAAGCCGTGATGCATATGTTCTGACTGCGAGCAGGTGATATACGTTCCTGACTAGCACTCTGCCGATCGGCCGCGATGCACCTTCCCTTCTAAACCATATGCTCCGATAGATACTGTCCAACCTCATCTCGCCGGTGAAAAGATGGAGGGTCCGGTTGCTAGGAGACCGCTGCACTGAAGAATTGTATGGGCTGAATGGATGCTCTCTCTTTCTCTCCGTCTCTCGCTCTCATTTTTTTTCATGAAGAGCCAGTAATGTCAATCAGATGAATGACAGATTTCTCCCCCCCCCACCCCCTCTCTAGCAGTCAGCATTCTCTCCGTGGAAATCAGTACTTCAATATGTCAAATTGAATTTTTGTTCCACATTATATGTCAAACGGAGGCTCTGGTGTGTGTGGCTGTGTGTGTGTGACCTCATTTAAAAGAGTTTATTTCAACCAATATCATTTATTTTCTTTGCCATTCATGCAACTGAATTGCATTAAGGAAACAGAGCACAGTATTTGTTGTCATCTTACGTATGCAGTGATGGATATTAATGTTTCAGCAGTTGAATATTTTACATCACATCCCTGAAAGTTATGAGGCTCTTTCTGCGCCGCATATGCAGAAGGGGAAACAAAAAAAAAAAGAAGACGAAAATGCTGGAAGGCTGCTGAGATCTGAGTCACAGCTAGAGCTTTAATGAGTAGATTTAACAAACAGGAGCTGGTTAATTAGAAGGAAAGAAAAAAATACATTTACTTTTCTCGCAAAATACATTTACACTTCTCGCAAAATGCAACAAATTAGGTCAATAGTGAGCTCAGGGTTTACCCCTAACCCTAACCTAAAGCTTGCTGGAACTCAGTCTTGTTTCTGTTTTTGTGTCCCTTGGCAGAGTTACGCGGCGGCTGCTGGAGGTAAGCGTTTTGGCTGCTGTGTGTCAGTGACAGGCTATTACCGGGCGTCTGTGCCTCTGTGTGTGTCTGTGCCCGTGTCTGAGCGGTGACAGGGTAGAGCAGAGGCATGGCAATTCCTTGTCCGGGCTTCTGGAAAGCTGCTATCAAGTTCTTGATTTGCCGGAAATATCGTTTCTGCACACCAGGAGTGGTCTGAAACACAAGAGGGGGGCGAAAAAAAAGCAGAGGAGAATTCAGCTTCTCCGTCTTCACCCCCACATCAAATCCCCACGGGGAAATAAAGAGGACAGGACGGGGACCGGCCTTGAAATGAGCTCTCTCACAGATTCACCTCATAAAAGACATCAGATATACGCTGAAAGAAGAGGCAGGAACCTGGGTGCATTGTGTGCAGGGAACGCCAATTATATTTTCAAATATCTGGTCCACTGATCCACACTGAGCTCTTTTTTTTTTTTTTTTTTTTTAAAGCAATAAAAGGTATCAATAAATAAGATGATGAATTGAATCTGTAATTGCTCTTAAAAACTACTGTAGAAGGATGGAATCTGTACTCGGGGGGGGGGGTTGAAGCTAAATTAGGATTTGTTCTCTCTGAAAGCATCCACTCCCCTGGGCTTTTTTTATATTTTGTTGGACGACAAAAAGTGTTTATTTTCAGATTCACGTGTGACATTCAAGATGCTTTAAGTGTCTCAACAGTATCTCAACAGCTTCACTTGTGACTGAAGAAGCTGAAATAAACACAAAGATAGTTTTTAGGAATTATATAAAAACTAAAGAAGGTGTTTAGAATTCATATTCCAATGCAACAACAACATAATGTGACGTTAGTGGAACGTTATCAAGGATCTCTCAGATCACTTCTCATTGCATCTAATTAATATCCCTCATAAACTTTGCCCACAGCTGTCAGTTTACCATTTCCAAACTATGAAGCATTATCAGTATTTGTATTATAATTTAGTCAAGTAAGGACAAAAACAAACAAAAAAAAACACATTATTTGTTTTCCTTCTGTGCAATCAATCATGCTGTATGAAATAGTGGGAAAAAAAGATTATTTTAAATCCATTTGGAAATCATTCAATCAAACGTAAAAAGAGCTCTTTCCACAGCGAAGCACTTTGGATGTTTCTGTCTCCGGCCACAAGTGTTACCTGTGTTCCCCGGGATATTTCATTAAAGTGATTGATATTGCACATGAATAATGTAAACTGTTATTGAGCTTGTAGTGCGATTCGTTTAATTCGAGTCCTCTCCCTCCTGTCTGTTGGCTTGGCGCTGTCAGTAAAAAAAAAAGGATCGGGGGCCAAATGTAGTTACAACAGCATCTAGCTTTAGTTGTCAGCGAGAGACACAGACTTCAGATGTCTCCATACGTTCACATCTCTGCGTGTTTGCCAACCCTCAGTGCTCCATTACATATCCCATCAGAAATGCTGTCAAACGCAATTCTACGTTTTCCCATCTCTGGAGTATATGCTGATGCTGTGGAGTCTTAAATTTGGTGGTGTTGGGAGGGAGGGAGGAGAATATATCACAGGATGTTATTGCGAAAGGAAAAGAACCCATTTCTCAGTAGTGTCGTTCTTGGAGAGAGAGAAAAAACTAAAAAAATACACGTTTGCCTCAAACTCATAGCTTGCTGAATTAGGCTGTCACCAAAACAACCTCTAGAACTAATCAATGCCAACCAAAGTGAGGTGCATGTGCAGCTGTTTTGCTGCTTCTGTGAAGTTTTTAGGGCGCGGAAAGAATCTGCACAGAATGAGAGCAAGAAATGAAATGATATAATGTCTCACTTCAGCAGCCCACGAGCCCGCGTCGTCCTTGTGGATTCTGTATGTGTAGACAAATCCGTTATACCTGCACACACACACACACAAGAAACATGAATACAGCTTTGACCCTTGGCTCATCTTTCAGTTTAATGAAATACATATTTGCCTCAGCACTCATTATTATCATCAGCTCCTGGGAGACTCGCATATCACACTTAATGAAAGGCCACCAAATGTTCTTGGTTTCAGTTAATACTTCAGTTTTTGCCTTTTGTGCTTTTATTTTCTCAGATGTGAGGAGATCAATAATCTCTGTAATAGCAGAAAATAGGATTATGTGACGATGTGATTACTGAGGTCTCAGTGAAGAAGAAGAAATCGAGATATTTCATCTGTTTTTGTACTCACAGCACACACAGGCAGTAGACGCCCTGTACAGAGTCACTGTCGCGGACTAAGTAGCACCCATCCCGCCCGTCCTGGCCCAGCCGCCTCTCCCCCTCCTCCTTGCCGATGGGTCCGTGGTAGACAGGCAGGTTCTCCATCATGGCTCCTCTCCAGATCTGCTTTTTGTTCTGCTCCCAAATGCAGGCTCTCCTCTTTTCTCTCTCTATCTCATGCACCTTCAATATTTCACTGCAGGCAGGCCTTTTGGTCTTCACTGTGAATCCTCTGGACTGGGAGCACAGGTAAGGCAGCTGTCCAGCCTCTCATCTGATGTTTGGTTCTTGCTGTTTCAAATGTCCGTTTGGGAGCCTGAGCTTTAGCAAGCCAGCGTTCTGATATTCCACTCCTCTTCCCCGGACTGATAGCAGCTCTCTCTAACCTCTCTAACCTTTATGTGTTGTTGCTCAGCCTTCCTCTTCCACTACAAGACACACACACATGTGCACACGAGCACACACGTAACATGTGGGTTTGTGTATCTCTCAGGAAATGATAAAACATTTTTTCAACAGGAAATAACTTCAAAGATTCTAACTGAATATTTCCACAACAATAGAAAGCACGAGAGGGATAAAAAGAAGCAATATGAAGCAATTTTCACACAGGAAAAAAGGTATATTGAGCTTATGCAGTGACTTGTACTGTGTTCAGCTAAACTATCTAGAGGCCTCGTTTTGTTTTCTTTTAATAGAAGTTGCATACTTTATCTGTTTCCTCCTCAGTTTCCATGAATACCAACGTACACTTTACTGCACAGAAATCATAAAGAGGAACAAGAACTACAATTAAGATCCTGTACTTACATTACAAGCAAGTACAAGCACTAACACATGTAGAAATGCTCAATAACACATAAAAGTCCTGCATTCAACATCCTAATTAAAATTAAAAGTACAGAAGCTAAATGTACTTAATGTATGAAAAGTATTCATAATGCAGTAAAATGGCCCATGTGAGGGATATGTGATATATTGACTGATGTATATATATTTTTTTTATATATCCTTTTTTTGCATAATTTGGCCACTTTGATCCTCACACTGTTATTAAAATGGAACATCTAAAACATGAAAAAGTGGCCTAATGAGGCATTGCTTTTTTTGTAAGATGTCACGAACCAAAAAGCTTAAGAACCAGTGGTTTAATTTTTAATAATGCATTGTATTAAAAAAAGTTTAGAATATGTTTTATGAACATTCTTATTCTGGTTAGTAACTGGTCACTGTACCTCAGCTGTCACATAGATGTAGTGGAATAGAGATGTGGCGGAGTAGAAGAACCTCAAATGATGACAGCACTTGAGTAAATGTATTAAGTTCCTGAACACAACTGACCACATTTGATAAAAAAATATCAGAAATGCTTCTTATTTTTCGACTTAGACTTTTAATAAAATACAAAAGAAGAAAAAGATTTACTGCAGGGCCTATTCAGACTGTTAAATGTCAACATGTTAGATTCAAATTATGTCAGAGCTAGATGTTTTATGGCAGCCAAGCAAAAAAAAAGTTGAAACCTGCTGTTTAAAAAAGTTGCCCATACTTCTCAGCTTACATCACACACACTGTACAACACATGTTCTCAGTCACATGTCACTGATCTGTCTTCTTTAAGACGTGTGTCAAGGACACTCACACCTGCTCTGTAGAACAGCGAGGCATTAGCTAACGAAGCTGTGCGCTGTAACATACTGTGGAGCTGCGACAAACTCATCTTGCAATCTGTCCCGTCAGTGGGAAAGTTCTGTTGTGTCAAATTAAAGATGGTGATTAAAATATTGAATGTTTGCAGCCGTTCTCAAAATGAAAGCACAGCGTCTGGTGTAATAAGCTCATCAGCCATGTTGAGATGTATATTATTCTTGGTTGGGATGCTTTTCATTCACACCATAGTCACGACTACATAGAGTCCTTCAGACCACCTGGATGCTCCTGTCAAAGATCCCTCAGAAAGGCAAACTGTATTAATGTACCATTCAGTGCTTTCTTTGAGCTGTTAGCGTTCTTTAAATGCAGCCTTTGTTGAAGATTTCTTCTTTTATACATTCAGAACAGTATCCTACATGAGTCATCAGTCTGTGTCAGAGCCATCTTTCCCTCGACTCAGAAAGATCATGAGCGGTGGGACTTAGGGGCTCTGTCTGGGTAAGCAGCCAGTGGCATCTTATTCATTGCTTTTACAGCACTTTAGTGCCATCCAGTGGCAAACTGTGCAAGAGTATTGAAGAAGGACGAACTTCAAGGAGACTTAAGTAAGGACTTGATGCCTTTTCCTTCCTTTAGGGTGGCAAATAAATCTGTAAAAACATTCACTCTATTTTAGTTATAAGTTAGAATAGTTAAAATGCAAAAACACTTCGGCATTTAGACTCAAACAAAAACATATCTAGCATTGGAACTCAACATTCTGGTATACTGTATAATTGTCCCACAGTCTTCACCAGTGCAATACGAAATGAAACCATACCCCCTTGGCTCTCGGCTCACAGAGAGGCAGGCCAGGGTCAATGCAGAATGCAGTGGATCTATACTGGACACAAATAGCAGACAGAGATACATCATTGATTAGCTGGCTGCTCCCTCGAACCAACTCAACTGGCCAGACTGGAATGCATCATAAGGACATTAGTATGAGATTACGATATCTGGCCTTGATATGTACGGAATCCATGTGAGGCATTCTGGGAGGGGAGAAAAAGGGGGAAGACTGACTGTCCATCTGCCCGGCCGACTGTAATCCCAGCACTCTCATTCCCAGGTGTGTGTGTGTGTGTGTGTGTGTGTGTGTGTGTGTGTGTGTGTGTGTGTGTGTGTGTGTGTGTGTGTGTGTGTGTATGTGTGTGTGTGTGTGTGTGTGGGGGGGGGGGGTCTCTGGAGTCACAGCTGTTGGAGAGTGAGATTGTGAAAAGGAAAGTAAAAATCATTGATGGAATCAGTTTTACAAAATGAGTGTGTGGCATTGGACTGAAATTAATCCGACAATCTCTCATTTTAGTAAAAGAACAGAAAGCAGACAAAGAATTGGCATTTTTATGGAAATATTGTGCACTTTATTTCTTATTCTTATTTATAGTCAATTATAGTCGTTTTCCTAAACTGTCTTTACAGAATTATACAATAAAAATGTTACAAGTCATGTGATTACACGTATAAAGTATTGGTCTAAAAAAGGATCACTAAATGTAGCATTGTTATGACTGGTTAATAATTACCCCGATACGTCTGCATCTCACAATGTCCTGCCCTACTAAGCCAAAATGCAGTAATAAAACGTTTGGTCAAAATGGAGATACTATATTAAATATATTAATGCCACAGAAGTGTATAATCTCTGAAAAAAATGCATAGTTTGCAAAACTACAAAACAGAGCTTGAATTGGAGCTAGCTGTTGAGATAGCCACAGCTAGCTTTAGAAAAAGCTAAATTAACTCTTCATACCTGTTTTCATGTGAAAAATTCTTCCAACATCTCTGTGATTGAGTTTATTATACCATATAAATGAAACAGAAGCTAAATCCAACCATTACGAAATAACAAAGAAAGATACAGCAGCTGAGCTAGTCCTACTAAAACATCATTAGCATAGCTTAGCATTCTAGCTGTAACTTAGGTTTCATTACCTGCAACCCTGATCCTACACTAACTCTTTTTTTAAATGGCCCACTATGTTCTCCAGCTAGTCTCTAACTGTGTTTGTGTGTCTGAGCAGGTTGTGTTCAGTGGATTTTTTTAAATGTATTGGCTAAATACAGCTGAATGCTGCGGCATTAAAGGCATGAAACGTATAACGTATCTGTTTTTTCTTTACACCAGCCTCAAAACTTAAACCTCTCAGCTTCATCTTTTTTATTAACTTTTTTCTTTCTATATAGGGCAGTATTGAGCTCTGCTGGTATTTGATTCAGTCAGTTACAGTAACAGCTCCGTCTCACATATCCATGTTTAGTATGGAGTTCAGCAGTCACATGACGTTGGCGTCACTGAAATTTGAAGCCAGTGGAGGGAAGAGAAAGTCTGCCCTCAAGGGACCCGCTTAGGCAGGACCAGAGGGCTCCACAACCGCCAGGTCCTTTAGGTCACTGAGTTTTCGAGAGAAGGAGCTCAGCCTGGTGCTGAAGGAGCCCCTCTTCTGCCTGTGATCTTCTCCGTGGGCCTTCACACAAGCCCACAGGCCCTTGCAGAGGCCACCCAGACGGCCCCGGAAATGGTTTCCCATGAAGCAGTAGAGCACGGGGTTGATGGCCGAGTTGGAGAATCCCAGGCAGAGGGTCAGCGGGGTGAGGTTGTGGATTGTCCAGTTTACCACGCAGCTGTCCACCCAGCCGTGGCTCTTCAGCACGTCCAAGAAGGTCACGCAGTGGAAGGGGAACCAGCAAATGAAGAAGGCCAGGACCACAGCAGCTACTGTCCACAGCACCCGCTCCAGCCCCCTGCCCTCCAGGGGCCTGCCCCCGCTGGAGCCGAGGCACACACAGGGGGTCGGAGGTCTCTCTGGTTTACTGCAGCTCTCCTTGGACTCCAGTGATTTAAAAGAGGGCATGCTGGGGGGTTGTGATGGATTCTGCATTCTTACCAGCCCTGTGTCAGCCAACAAATGTCTACCAATAGCCCAGTAACAACAAGAGATGACAAACAGTGGCAGCAGGAAGGCCAGAGCGATCTTCATCCAGGCCAGGGTCAGATACCAGGTATGATCAGGATACAAAATCGCACAGGCCTCCACGCCGAGCCCCTCCAGGAGGTAAGTGTCCCTCAGATACAAGGTGGGGGCGGAGCAAGCACATGCCAGCACCCACACCAGGATGCATGTGAGCCGGGCGCGTTTGGGGTATCGTGAACTCTGGGAGCGGAGCGGGCGCACGATTGCCAGGTAGCGGTCCATGCTCATGCATGTGATGAAGAAGATAGACGCGTAGAGGTTGAGGTGGAGGAGGGCTCCGCAGACTTTGCAGGCGACCTGGCCAAAGGGCCAGCTGTAGCCCTTGGAGTAGTAGACGGCCCACAGCGGGAGAGACAGCAGGAACAGCAGGTCGGACACACACAGGTTCAGCATGAAGGTGTTGGCTACAGTTCTCCTCGAGCCACTGGCTTGGGCCAACACCCACACCGCCAGGGCGTTGGCTACGGTTCCCAGCACGAAGATAATGCTGTAGATGACGGGGATGCCCGTGGTCGTGGGCACAGGAGACCAGTCCGGGCAGGGGGGAGCAGAGGGGGCTAGAGAGGTGTTCAGATAGATCTCTGTCATTGAATAGGGGGAGGAGGTGGAGTTGAAAAGGGAGAGGTCGCCTGGGATTGCCATTATGGGACTGGATGTACGCTTGCGTCGCACAATTTCACTTCCCCCCTTTCAGTTTTCCAAGGTCAGCTGGAAATAAAACAAAACAGAGGACATTCAAACTTCAGCTGCCTTTTATGGACACAGTAAAACACAGTAATCTTTGGTTGGCTGCAGTGTTTATTAGCTGTCCTATTTGATGACTTATCACAACAAAGATACATTACAACATTATTGAAGTTGGGCAGTAATGAAATACATATGAAGGGGCTGTAATAATCTGGCTGCTGCAGCGGTTCCTTAGAAACATCTTTTTTGTATTAATGACTGAAATACGTTTTTGTTGCATAAATCAAAAAGTGCCAACTTTATTTTAGATGTAATAGATTTACAAGAATCTTGAGTCACTGAAACTGATCCTATTATTGTCCTATGCACCAGCGGAGTGCATTATTAAAAACAGAAACAACAACAAATTGAATTTAAAGCAAGCGATCTGTTAGATAAGTGAAATGACATCTTCAAATAACTATTTTTCAATAAAAAAGGACTGGTAATTATTTTAAGACGGATGAATTATTGAAAGAAACTTTAAAATGAGGATTTAATCAAATTCAAAATGAGATACAACCAAATCAAAGCAGACTCAGTATATGTGATTTCTATCTATTCAAATAATGAATCTTACCTGTGAGTGATTGAGCCTCCAGTCCAAGCAGTCAAGAGGTTTTCAATGCCTCTTATGGCTAAAGTCCATGTCTTGACAATCGCTCCTCGACCCCTCTAAGAGAAATCTGCACAGCTGAGTACCCCAGACCATATCATGCCTCTGTGTTTGTGTGTGTGTATGTCTACGTGTGTGTGTGTGTGTGTGTGTGTGTGTGTGTGTGTGTGGGGAAAACAGACTGAAGGCTCCGAGAAACCAGATGATGTTCGGGGTCTTATAGCCCCCAAGAGCCTCATGATCATTGCACAACAGGGAAGTTGCTTCCACGTCACACCTTCATCATTACCAGGAGGCTGGACTCTACCTGGACACAAGCCAGCCAGCAGAGAAAGAGAGAATAAGAAGAACATGCTCTCTCTCTCTGTATTTCATTCGATCCCTCCTTTTTTCCCTCCTTCCTAGAGTCTCTTCCAGAAAAGGCCCAAACTAAGGAAATCAAGTCAAGATGTGTGTTTGAGTAATAGCTGCGTCTCCATTGACTGCAGACACAAAACCGTGTGTCATACCTTACTGTAACTATTAGGACACCAGTGTGTTTGAGGTGTCAAACTTAAAGCCATAGCTGTCCCCGCCGGGACCTCTGACCCGAGGAACGGAGGCTGCCTGTTAATTAGCAGAGCATCGCACTTAGTGTCATATTCGTCCTGTCAGCGGTCAGATAAGCCATGGGAAATATTTACTCTGTCTCAGCGGAAGCCAAGCCAGCCACTGGGGCAGAGGGAGAGAGGGGAGGCACAGTGTGGAAGATGAATGAGGAGGAGGACGAGCAGATACTGCAGGGAGTGAACAAGGAGATGAGAAGAAAAGAGGGGGAGGAAGAGGAGGGAAAGAAGGAGAGAAAAATGGAGATTCCCTCCAGTGGTTTTTCATTAGAGCCTCTGGTGAAAGTTAATGAGGGATGCTCGCAAAGCTCGGATACTGATTACATCACAGCTCCTTTGATCAACAGTGTGAGCGTGAATCTCTCCATGTCTGTGCACGTGCAATTGCACGTGTCCGTGGGCTCTTTTGCTACAGTAGTTCTGCAGCTGAATGTACTTAATCTCAGCCTGGCATGCACGCATTGACGCAGTGTGTTGCATCTGTTTACATGCGTGTCGCGAGCGAGTGTGTGTGCACTCTGCTCCATAGAGTATCTATCAGGATCTGACATGTTCTAATAGCCGTGGGAAAGCTGACGGAGAGGATGACGGATGAAGGCTAGACAGAAAGCAGCAGATTTCGAAGGCCGCAAATTAAAGACTTCTTGCAGGATATGAGAAATTTGGAATTCACTATAAGGGACAAATTGTTCAAATGTGATGGTTAGGCTTTCCAAAACGGAAACTTCATAATTCAGTGTGCTTCCACTGGCATGCTGGGTATGCACAGTTGTTCTTCTCACACATACATACGCAGATAAGCCAAAGGCCCTTACAACTTAAAACTGAAATTGATGGTGTTGTGCTGTCAACAGAAATAGAAGATGATATGACCATGTCTCTGCCTCCCCTCAGTTCCTCTGTAATATGGTTGGGGAAAGTTACTAAGTTAATTTATTGAAGCACTGTAGCATACTGTGATTTGGAGGTACTTGTATTATTTTCTGCTACATTACGGTTCCATTCCACTAAAATTCAAAGGGTAATATTGCAATTTTCAGTCAACTATGACAGCTATAGGTATAGAGCACATAACATTCAACATTTTTCCAAAACTTTTTCAGAAGTATTGGTAAGTATAAGATTTTTCAAAGTTTTATACTATGACTTTTTATGACCTTTTCCGACATACTTTGCTTTTGCAGCAAAGTACTACTGTTTTTTCAGCACACTGTACTTTGACTTTTTAAATATTGTATCCTTTTTTATCATACATTTATCTTCCTTTTAATGACTTTTGTCAAAATACTATTTTATGACTTTTTAATGTTTTTTTAGATACTATACAATTACTTTTTAATCACTTTTTTTCGACATCTTGTACTTTTTTTTTACAAGCTATTCTTTGACTTTTTAATCACTTTTGTTGAACATACTGTACTACAACTTTTTTTTACATACTAAACTATGCATTTTTTTGACATACTATACTTTGACTTTTCAATGACCTTGTTCAACATACTATACTATGAGTTTTTTATAAAAAAAATTCGACATACTATATGATAGCATATTACGATGAATTTTTTCAACATACTATACTATGACTTTTTTACATGCTATACTCAGACTTTTTTTGACTTTTTTCAGCATACTATACTATGACTAATTTAATCACAAATCTCTTAATTGCATCCATGTTTCCCTCACTTGCGTCTTTTCCTTGCAAGGACAGAGGAAACAAGAAAATACATTTTAAGAAAAATGAGACGTCCTTTCCTCCGAAGCGTCCCGTGAAGCAACGTCTGTTTCTGATGACTGCGGTCTCTGATCACAGCGGAGTAGCTGATCACATCTGGACCAGCTGTCAGTCGGCTTTAACAGCTTGAGACTTTGGACAGAGTTTGTGTCTGCCGACATGTGAACTGTACTAATATTGATAAAAACACAGTTATTATCACTGCCAAGGTTGAAATGTTTTACTCTGTAGCCTGTTACCTGTTTAACAAACTGCATTGAGTGTTTATACTGTGTTCTCTGTCCTGCTTATAAGAGCGGGACCGATTTCTGCTGGCGGACAGTGCTAGTTTTATTTATAAAATATTTTTGTGTTTGTATGTTTTGGAATTCTGATTGTGAAGTTACTATTAAATAACCCAGAATATGATTATGGTTTCCTTTGAACACTGGAATTATCTTATTAGGCTCAATGTTTCAGAGGAAACTTTATAACTCATCAAACCCGACACTCAGGAATTATCAGCCTCACATGACTGAATTGAAATGATGATACATTATGTAAAATGTGTTTCTGCTGACAGACAGACTCTCCTGCTCTCTCTGGGTTTAATTATATCCATAATAAAAGTTATTGTGGGAAATATGAGATCATGAAAAGACAATTATTTTAAAGAATTTAAGAAAGTTGTTTTGTGGTCCTTTAGTTGTTCAGACCTACATTAAACCAAATGGTGATCCAGAAAACAAATCAAATATAACACTTGAGTTTAATATCTGTGATCTGTCTTCACTCTGGTATGAAACTCCAATTATGATGAGAAACATGAGATCAGTACAATTGGTTGCACGACCAATCATATAACTGATGAACAATGGGGGGGCATGTCAGCCCTTACAACACGTCATGGAAGTCTGCTCTCGTGAATCCCTGCTTATGGCTCCTCAGAGCGGAAAGAAGAGCTTTGGGACGGCCGTCAATGTGGAGGAGCAGAAAAACTTCCGGTTCAAGCGAGGAGCAAGGAAATGAAAAATAAGCAACTTGGGATGTACCCTTGGACTTTTCTTGACATACTATACTTTGCCTTTTAACAAGTCATGCTATACTATGACTTTTTTTGACCAATTATAATATGACTTGTTTCAACATACTATACTATTACTTTTTTCAAGATACTATACTATGACTTTTTACGACATACTTTACTATGACTTTTTTCAACATACTATGCTATGTATTTTTTGGGCATACAATACCATGACTATTTTATGACTCTTTTTGATATACTATACTATGACTTTCTACAACATACTATATTATGACTTTTTTGACTTTACTTTACGATGACTTTTTCTGACATACTGTACTATACTATTACTTTTACGACATACTATACTATGATTTTTTTCAGTTTTTTTTTCTGTATTCTTTCTATTACTTTTTTGGACATAGTATGCTGTTCATTTTTTTTAAATACTTTATTATGACTTTTTCCAAATATTATTCTATGACATTAATGACATTTTTTATAATTTCATCAATAATATAATAGTCATAATAAAGTCATAGTATAGTATGTCGAAAAAAGTAAAAGTATATTATGTCAAAAAGGTCTTAGTATAGTATGTCGTAAAAAGTCATGCTATACTATGACTTTAAAGATAAGGTCTGCAGCTAACATTTGCTTAAGACATTTTCATGTTTTCTTCTGGGATATAAAATACGTCATAGATACGTAGATAACCCTCTCGCCGCACTCATGCGACTGTGGTGTAGTTTGTTTACAGCCTAAAGTTAGCTTTTAACTTCTGCCTATTTCATATTTGCTTCAAAAAGAAAAAAAAGTGGTGTTCATTTGTGAAGATTATCTTGATGAACAAAGCGTGAAAGTATCAAAAACGTGTTTGCCATGGATCTTATTTTCTGCAATAATCCATAATTCAATGGAAAAATCTGATTGGATTTTGGTCGGGAAACCAGTTATTTTTTAAAAGGTAGGCCTTCAAAAATATGTTATCACTGCAGCACCCTAGACTTTATACAATAAGTGGACAAAGTCGTTGTGATTCCACCCAATGAGAAGTAGGGTAATTTTCTCATAGACTTCCATACAATCAGACTTCTTTTTGCAACCAGAGGACTCGCCCCCTGATGGCCATTAGAAAGAATGCAATTTTAAGGCACTTCCGCACTGGGTTCACTTTTCAGAACTGGAGAGGGCAGCACTTTTAAGCATTTCTCCTACACTGGGCTGGGTTTTCTCAGTTGGATA
The DNA here is from genome assembly GCF_027596085.1 of Anoplopoma fimbria. NCBI lineage: Eukaryota > Metazoa > Chordata > Actinopteri > Perciformes > Anoplopomatidae > Anoplopoma > Anoplopoma fimbria. Next base: position 6,981,785 of record NC_072452.1, on the reverse strand, counting down.
CTTTTTCAAATCTAGCATACTCTTGCTTGTTTTTACAATGTTGCAGACCCCACCTTTAAGTTTACTACCAAATACTTGGAAAACTAATGAATTCCCTACCTCAGCTGCACATGCTAACAAATCCTAGCATGCTGACAAAAGATTATATAAAATATACTGTGATGTATATAGTACACATTATTGTTACCTACTGTACTCAACATCAGCATGTTGGCATTGTCAATGTGATTATTTTAGCACGCTAGTGTTAGCATGAGGTACAGCCTCACAGAGCTGTTAGCATGGCTGTAGACACTTTTACTTGACTATTTTACACGTGTGTTATTATATCTACTTATTTACTAATGTTATCTACTACTTATGTAAAGTAGTTGACTAACGTTACTTCTTCTAGCACTGCTATAACAGGTACAAACCTCCTTGATACAGTGAAAACACTACAGACATTCAAACGAAGAGATTGATTTGTCTGTTCGCTAGACATTCAGACAATCTTACTTTCACTTTTTTTTTTCTTTGTATTGTTTATCTTAAAGTGGCTCGTGTTTGACATTCTTTGACCTTTATCAACAATTGGAGGGGCAATCTCACTTTATCCTAGACAATCAATTCAGCTGGCATGTAGATACAAGTTTCACTTTTTATAGCATGCATTGCATTTAAAAAAACTCGGGTAATTCTGACACAAAATTCAAAATATCCTCTCTGCTTTGGGTGTTCGATGCACGGATAGAGGCTGAGTGATAAACAGTTTGAGAATGTGTGGGAGCGTTAGTTCATCTGTGGGTGTTTGATGATCCAAAAGGCAGTGTCCGAACAGGCAGCAGATAAGGAGAGCAAAGGAGCAGAGAGCATCAAACCTCAACTTACATCACAACCCATACTGGATATTAATCTCCCAGCCAATTATTTCTTCAGTGTTTTGTTTTTTTCTTGATTAAAAGCATGACGGCTTTTCCTTTTCGTTTTGCTACTTTACTTTGTCAAAAGTTTCTTTCTTTTTCTTCTGCTCTCATTAACTAGATATATTATGATTTTATATCTGTGGATGTTGCTGCAACCAAAAGTTATACAGCTATCAGTTGTCTGCAAAACAACAAATGATTACTTGATAGGTATGTGTGCATTATGTGCACATACTGTTACCACTGAACAGAATGAGCTGCCAACATCAGATTGTATCTACATCAATGAGAAAAAGAGAGAAAACTGTTTGCACAAGACCATGCGCACAAACTGTGTACACACACTGATCCATACAAATAAAGAAAGGGGCCAACATGCACAAGTAAACATATACTGTATTCACAAACACCCTTAAACTGCTTACATAATTGTTATGTTTATATTATTTACTGATAAATGTGCTATGTGTTTATTTGATGGTGGGGGTCTCCCTCACAAACCGGATCCTGGGAAGATAACCACCACAGGCCATAACCGTCGCAAAGTCCTCTGTGGAAAATACGGCGGGTGAGAGGTGAGAGGTCAGGGGTTGTGAGCCCTGCTTCCTCTTTGCTGGTCAAGAAAAATCTGAGAGAACTCTGGACAACATGACAGAGTCCAGTCTAACATTTGTTCTCAGAACATAATCATAGCTGCTGTTTGTGTGGGATCCTGTAAGGAAGGGGGCCCCCATATGTGCAGGGAGCCCTTGAGAGAGGTGAGATGAGGCTATACTTAGCCTCACATCTTGCCTCCAACACTGGCCCCTGTGCTTATAGCAACAAGATGCCCATGAGAGTAGAAAGGGTTGCACAGATTTTCAGCATTCCCACTCTCTCTGCTCTGTTCTATTCTGATCGGAGTCAGTATGTTCCATATGGGTTTGTTAATACTGTTGGTGGATAATGAATCCAGGGCACAAGTTGTTCTTCGGAGTTATTGTTTTTTTTTTATTATCAGAACATTTGGGAGTGCCTGTCTAAAAAAAAAAAGCACATACACACCAGCCCAAGTCCTTTAACCCCTTGACTCAAAGCAGCAGCACACACTGTAGCCCCGATGCCACCGGATGCATGGTTACATGTGTGTTTTTTCCCATGTATAACAGGAAGAAGGATGAGAACATATTGGCGTCTTATTGATTCCTCTCTTAGTTTTTCTCTTATAAACATATGTGAGCATGCTCACACACTCACACACACACACACAAGAGTCCCAGGGGTCATGACTCTGGTCAACCCCAAGAAGAGTTTATGAGGTCCGGGGAGCTCCGGTTCCTCTGAGGGGGAGTAAAGAAGCTATAAAGATGTTAACAGATAGATTTAAAAGTAGCCTACACCCGAGATTCACAATGTTAATGCACACATTTGCAGCTCAAACCAAAGGAGTTCCTCAACAGAATCATTTTCATGATTCATTTTGTCCATTTCACTGTACGGATGTTGTTTGTCATTGAAATTTGATTGTCAGTGTCCCAGCTTTTGTTTCAGGAAACAATGACTGTATCCCTTGGGATCCGATTTACTAGCAGTTAGTTTACTGACACTGAATGTACTGTCTGTACATTGCCTCTCGGTCTTGTTACATGTTATGCTCCAATTTCCTCAATTAGTTGAACGAATTTGAACCATGTCATAAATGGACTCCTACTGTAAACATTCAAATGAGAACAGCTTCCTTTGTCAGTAAAGTAACTGCTAGTAAATCGGATCCCAAGGGACACAGTCAGTGTTTCCTAGCTAACAGAGGTGCTTTGAGCTGAACACTAACATAAGCAAACATGCTCACAATGCTAACATTCTATCTTTTGGCAGGTATGGTGTTTGCAGCGTTCAATATCTTAGTACAGTGTTGGTATGCTAACATTTGCTAATTAGCATTAAACACAAAAGGATAGGAATGACATTAGTTTGCAAGTAGTTGGTTTTTTTTGGTCAAAACTACACTAAAGTGAAAAGCTTTATGTGTAGCAGGATTTCACCAAAGTCAAATCTCTCTGTGTGCACAGTTGATTTCTGATCACCGTTAGCTACAGAGACAAATTAATGGTTTCCCTGGAGATTAAAGGCTTTCTTTATTTGATTTAGGTGCGATTGAAGATTAAGTCAATGTCCTGTGAGCTGCTAATTGTGTTATGATTTTGAAACTACACTTTTAGGTCTGTCATTTCTGATGAGGTTTTTGGAGGGGTTTGATGTTAATAAAAATTATTAGGTTTTTTTATTTACAATAAATAACAGAACTAACTAAATGTAATACTTACAATTACTTTAAAAAAGCACAACATGAAATCATGAAAAATATAGATTTATTTTTGGTTCTAAACAACTGAACATTTTGTGATGTCATAAAATGAATCAGCAACAATCCACGTTGTAATGATTACCAGCCCAGATGCAGTATTTTCAGCATACCTAAGCAATTACAATAAATAAAAGCACCATGCACTCATGACTGTGAAAGCTGTTGCACAAAAGCCAATAATTGTTAAACGACACATACAGAGAGAAAAATTCACAATCTGCCATCTGTGATTGAAAAGGCTTGTTAACAGTTGTGGGTGTAATATTTTTCCATGTTTCTGTCCTACGCAAACTGACTCAGTTCTCAAGTGGATTGCTGCCCTGCCGCTTCAAAACAAACTTACTTGGACCTTTTCCGTGGAAATATAAATGATGTGGGTTGAAGAAACAAGAACAGAAATGTGATGAAAGACTTCCTAACTCTTGCAAAATGACCTATTTACACTGCATAATGATACAGAGCGTCTGATGATCTGAATGAGATACGAGATGGCAGTGTGGGAATGAGCTTTCTGCTGCCGCCGGCTGTGGGCTCTCAGCTGCGTGTGCTGTACAGGTCCTCATCCTCAGGGTTGGACTGGCCAAAGTCCATTAGAGCAGGGTCTGGCTTGAAACCGGAGCCCCCTGGAGGGCAGCAAGAGAAAAGCAACAACTCTGTCACAAGCATAGTAATATTACATGTTAAACTCTGAGGGATTAGGCTTGTCCAGACTGACAATAAATACATTTTAATCAACTAAAATAACCTCAAATCCCATGTTAGAACAAACAAAAACTGAATAATTATTTTTATAATCAATTAATTAAAAGAGTATCAGTGTCAAAGCCACAGTGTCCGGTCAATCTTTCTATGGTCATACAATACTAGTGAGCTAGTGTTCACTACAAAGGGCATTGATTCTTTCGTGCACAAAGACACACCACATGTCTCCCTCTAGAAGTACCAAAATGCAGAGCGATCTGGGTGTGCTGGGTCTTGTGCATTTATTTTCCTTGGAGACGGATGCTTATTGGAGTAAACAGACAGATTCTGCTTCATTTTCCCCCAAGTAGTGCAGTCCAAAACATGCCTGTTCAGAACGGGCCGAATGTTTGGCCTGTGGAGTTGCTGCTTCTGGTTTTCTCCAGAACTGCTCGGTCTTCAGCAAAAAACCTGCCGTGACATCGTTAAGTCACACCCAAGTCACAGCTACTCAAGGTGTGAAACACTAGTGATATAGGCATATAGTCGGGTTTGTGGAAAAAAACACCAGGTGCAGACTTTAGGATTGCACAAGGCAGACAAACTGGGCCTGTGGGCCCCAACTAAAAGGGCCCCAAACAGATATACACCTACCATGATGTTGAGATTTTATAAAGTATCATATTATTTTACTATTCTAACTCATGTATCCTTAAATTAATTACAAAAGCCCCCCAAAATATGTAACTCAACTGTAGAAAGAAGAAGAAGAAAGAAAACATGTTATTATACCTTTTTCCTGTCAAATGTTACTGGTTATGTCGCAAATTTATATTTGACTCACAAAATATAACAAACCAAATACAATGCATTATTATTTATCTAACTATCCAGCATCATATTAGAATTGAAAGCTCCACCATGAACACCTTCCACCTTCATTGACTGTTAAAAATGTAGATGCACGACTTTTACTGTTTTACTGCTTTATAAATAGTTTGACTTGAGAAAAAAGTTTTGAGTAGCCTTCTCCTTCTACCACTGCCAACATTCCCAGATAGAGAAAGGGTGGAAGGTAAAGTAAGTTGGGGTCATTTCAAAATAGGAGTATTAGCCGCTTGATTTGACATATCCGCCTGGTTCTAAAGTAAAGCATGGACTTAATAAGCGGAGGCATTTAGCTTGTGGTAACGTTTTTAGTGTAATAATTTAGCATTAAGTCAGACAACTGGAAAATACAGTCTTACTCACTGGGGAAAAACACACCCAAGTTGCAGCTGGTGAACTTTTCTCCAGTTCAGTTCTGCTTCCAGTTGGCTATCTGCTGTTGTTGTCAGCAGGGAAGTGAGGACGAGTTCAGTTGTAAAGTTAACTGACGTCAATAAGCTGCAGTCTGCCCGCTGCGGACGACATGCTGGACTCAGTCTGCAGAGCACTGAAGCTCCGCCGCTGCTGAACGGAGCGTTTTGTTTGTTTATTACTATTGAACGTGTCGCCTGCCCAAATTGCACCAAGTTCGACAAAGAACTCCCTTCAGTCCCCAGCAATACACTCACCAAGTGTAGAGCAGTTGAACGATTATCGAGTTAAGTTACATACAGACAAACAAAGAGACAGGCAGAGACTCATGGCTTTAAAGTGAGATGTAGAATACAGTGTTTTGCAATATGGGATCACTGCATTGTGACATTGTCTTTCTGGTCAGACTAAACTCAGGCTGTCTAAAAGGTCCAGAGCATGACTAAAGTTTTCAAACTTTGTATGATATATTGTTGACTCTCATTACATGAGATTCCTCTCGTGTTTTATTTGGCGAATATCATTCTTTGCCATCTAATAGAAGACTCCCTCAGGATATGGTTCAGTTAATAGCTCTCTGACGTCATTCTCTCCTAAATCTGTCATACTAGTTTGTTTTTCCACAGACTTTAGAGCTGGCTTGTGATGTAAGACTGGATGGCTGTCTGGAAAATGAACACCACGCATATCAACAAGCACAAGACCCAACACATTAAGGTGCCTTTGAGTTCAGGAAATTCTCAGAAGAGAAGCAGTGTGGGTATGTGCGAGTCTTGATGCCCAACTCTCGACCCGGAGCAGTGGTGTAGCGGCGTTCACAGTACCTTTGTTGTTTTCTTGCTCAGGCTGTTGAGGTGGTGTGAGTGTCTCCTCCACAGCAGCAACTTGTGGTGGGTCAGTTAACTCAGGTTGAACAGCAGGTTCTTCGGGCTCGGCTGATTCAACAACCGGCACTGTGGATTCAAATCAAAATGCAACACAGGATCAGCGGCACTGACATGAACTGATGTGCTCCCACTTTTACGAAAGCTATCGTCCTTCATTATAATATTATTAACAGTTTACAACAAAGCAATGTATTGTACTGGTCAAGTACAATAGCTTTAGGAGCTTATAAATGGAACTGTCTTCCATTTTTCACATTTTTTCAACAAGTAGCTACATTTCCATTGAATCCACTTCTGTACCAAGAGTGGGTTTCCAAGAACACTTGTTGTCTGTTGTTTGAAACTTGGGGCAGAATATTTCTCGTACCTGTTGGCTCATTTGAGGCCTCCATCGAGGCAGTCTCAACTTGGGCGGCCTCCACTACAGGGGCCTCCATTGCAGGGGTCTCGGCTGGAGCGGACTCCACTGGAGAGGCATCCACTAGAGCAGACTCCACTGGAGCGGACTCCACTGGAGAGGCATCCACTAGAGCAGACTCCACTGGAGCAGACTCCACTGGAGCAGACTCCACTGGAGCGGACTCCACTGGAGAGGCATCCACTAGAGCAGACTCCACTGGAGGGGCCTCCACTGCAGGGGCCTCAACTGCAGGGGCCTCCACTGGAGCAGCCTCAAGTGGAGCAGCCTCTGCTGAAGCGGACTCCACTGGAGAAGCCTTTAATGTCTCTGGTTCTAAGCTTGGCGTGGGCTCGGCTGGGCTGGCGTCAGTAGAAACATCCTTTGCTGCTTGTTTTGTGTCTGAGGGCTTCTCATTTTCAACAGATGCAGTTATTTCTTCAGAGGCTGCGATGGCCTTTGTCTCTTCTGGCACTGAATTTTCCACTGGATCTGGACAAGAGAGGAAATACAGCAAACAAGCAGTAGCAGCCTTTGTGTTAAACAGAAGAGATTTAGACAGAGAAAGAAGCAGACAGAGATCAATATCTACGATACCTGTAACGGTCCCTGTTGGGGTCTGGTCGGGGTTAATCTCTGTGAGTTTTACTGATGATGCCTCCTCTGTTATGACAGCGACAACAGGCTCATCAGAGACGGGTACAGACTCGGCTGATTCAACCTCTGTCTCTGGGATTGCAGAGTTCTGGGCTGAGCTGTCATCGGTGGTGCTGGGCTCTGAGGCCTCCTCAACTACTGCAGCTGGCTAATGTGGACAAAGAATAAAGATTTAAATCTGTTTAACTAAGACTTGCATACATTTTTGGATATAAAATTGTTATCATGAATTTCACCGTTTGAATAATCACAACTAAACTGTACTTGTCAGTGACGGAAGAAATACATTAAATTTATAAACTGAATCAAGCCCTACCCTTACAGTTTTCAGAACATTTCAGTTCTAATAGATTCAATTTATTACCCTGAATGGAGAGGGGGAAAAAACTGAATTGCTTACATTAGCATATTACATTTCAGGCATTTAGCTGACACTACGGAGTGATTACAGTGAGCTTAAGTTTTATTTCTAGATAACAGAGATCTCCAAGCCACTACGTATGAAGCGCAAAGAGCCAAGTAACAGAAACAATAAAACCATCATAAAAGGGCAAATTGCTGGGAAAGGAAATGAATTACAACCCTTTCGAGAGACATGAGGGATTTTTTGAGAAAGAAAAAAAAGCGTAGAGCGGAAATCATTTAGTGGAAAGGGAGTTGCCATAATCTCAGTCGAACCGCTGTTTGGTTTTAGTCACACACAGTGAAAACAGCTTAACAGTATTTTCTACTTAATAGTAGCTGGTTACATATATATATATATATATATATATATATATATATATATATATATATATATATATATATATATATATATATCCATCCATCCATCCATCCATCTTCCGTAACCTGCTTATCCAGTTAAGGGTCGCAGGGGTGCTGGAGCCGATCCCAGCTGTCAATGGGCGAAGGCAGGGTACACCCTGGACAGGTCGCCAGCCTATCACAGAGCTGACATATAGAGACAGACAACCATTCACGCTCACATCCACACCTACGGGCAATTTAGAGTCTTCAATGCACCTAAGCTGCATGTCTTTGGACTGTGGGAGGAAGCCGGAGAACCCGGAGAGAACCCACGCTGACACGGGGAGAACATGCAAACTCCACACAGAAGGTTGTCGAACCCGGGCCCCTCTTGCTGTGAGGCGACAGTGCTAACCACTACACCACCGTGCAGCCCCTATATATATATATAATATTCAGAATATTCCTTTTCAGTAACTGAATGTGACTGTTAACCTGTGGTTGTGAAGCAGCAATCTCTTTGAGGTCAGGCTCCTGGGACTTGGAGGCGAGCAGTGAAGACACTGCAGCGCTGCTCCACTGCCCGACAGCATACACCTTCTTACCTGTCACCTAGGGAACACAAAGGACAATGATTCTGTTAAACTCTGAAAATAAGGTCAGAATAAAATAAAAAAAAAAAAAAAAAAAAAAGAAGTAGGTTACCTTCAGCACAGCCACCGTTTGAGCCGGGTAGCACACTGATGCTCCTGCACTCATCAGGCCCAGTGGAACGGCTAACCTCTTGAAATGAGAGCCTGAAATAAAGTTCACAATGAAGAATGGAAATCAATCTAATCTGGCACAGATTCAATCCTGAGGCCAAACCTAATCTGGGCCCTGCTATTCAGAAGTGTCATTTATCTGACTCCCTGCAGAGAGAATTAAGACGGCTGAGAAAAACAGAAACAGAAACTTTACTTGTTTCTTATGTGATGTTCTTTAAAGAGGTTGGAAGTGAAGGACTGAAGTGGCAAACCTGTTGTCTGCAAAATAATCTGTGATGTGAATCTGAGATGTCAGACAGATATGTAAAACTGAGGTTAATGTGCGTCAAGTAAAACTGTATAATACATACACCTGCTGTATGACAAGTACATTATGTTTTACAAAGTGAGTTAATTTAAATCCGAGACTTGTTTGCTAAATTAACAAAAAGATGAATATGATGATTTATAATGTACACCTGTTACTACCACACAGCTGCATTGCAAATGTCATTCTAAGCTAAAGACAACCTGAGCTAGCTTGCATGCTGCTATGATATTGCAAGGGACTCATGGCAGACTCTTTTTTTATTAATTAAAAATAGCCAGTTTCTATTACAACACTGATACATCTAAATACTAGTGTAGATTTCCTGTAAAGAGAGAATTTCTACAGAATCATGTATTATTTCCTAGTTTCAATGGCACAAAGGGAAATATCACATGGTTACCTAGGGAAGGAAACGATGCAAATCATATGCAATAAGAAAAATGTAAGAAAGGTTCGATGATTAAATGCTTAAATATTGTGATATGACATGATTCTATACCACCATTTATGTAGATACACTTCAAAATGTTTAATTATGGTTTGTTTATTAGATTGTAATATTGTTGTATGCACAAATAAATAGCCCGATTAATGAATGGAGGCCTGAAGTGTTTGTGATACAGGGACTGAGGATCAGGTTACCTTTCCGTGCCAAGAACATGCCAAGCAGGCCAGCCATGGTGACTGTTCCAAATCTGGGTAGAAACCCCGGGGGAGGGTCTTTTAAGTAATAGTACACATCTGGGAAACACAGGAAAACAGTAAACATGATGACAACCTTCCTTCAGTTTTCTCAGTTTCTGAACTCATGTCATAATACACTTCACAAGCAGTAGTAACAGTCGGAGGGGTAAAATAAATAGTAATACAAATTATAATAATAATAGTAGCAATATTATGTGTTGCTGTATCATTACTGGATAGTAAGATGCTATAGTGCTTTCGTTGGGGACATAACGCGATAGTATAGTGTGAACTTATAAATAGATGACTCTGATACACTATGTGAGAGTTGTTTTTCAAGGGTGTCAGCACAAACATGGGAGTTAAGGGAGCCAAGAGTTAAGTTTTGAGTGTCAAGCAGGGAGAGTATTATATGTATTTGACTCACCTTCTCCTGCATAGTATAGATTAACACTTCTTGTTTTCACAGAGACACAGGCACCCTGCAGGGAACAAAGGAAAAAGCTGACGTGAACCACTACAACAGGGCGTGAAGAACACATCTACATCTGAGTCAGTATGAAGTATTTCTTTTTCCCCATCTTCCACAGTATCAAAGTGACAAATCTCCTCGCAGCAAGCCTTGCAGCTGCTGAGTGCATGAACACTATTTCCTGTCTGACTCCTGAACTTTGCTGTTTGCAGAGTCGTACGTGCACAGAGCACTCGCACCACGTGGGATTGTGCTCTGTAACCACAAACTGGAGGAACAAAAATCTGGGTTGGAAAACTAACACTGCAGGTGCAAGATAAGACTTATTTAATGAGTTTTAGCCTCGGTTTCATTTACATAACACTTATTTAATTCCATCAAAGAGGTTTTAGGTGTTAGACAGGATGTGAAAGTATGAGTTAATTCTGCAGCAAATGGTGTCTGTGAACTTGAATGTTTTCTCAGCAAAATGTAATACCTTAACAGCCTGAACTAATGGTAGTATGCGCTCCCTCGCTGTCGTTAACCCACTCTGAATGACACCCGGCCTCTCTGGAACGAACCGGGCCTGAGCAGACTGTGGCAGCGGTGTGTAGAGGTTCAGCTGGGGACAGAGGCAGAGTCAGCATGGATCTGTGACATTCAATGATTCAGTGTTCTCATATCAGCCCTGCTAACGCTTTGGGACAACCGTACCTTTTCTCGAGTAACCAGTCCATCAGTGGGCACTTCGCTCACGGTATACACACGGATGGAGGCTATGCCCATCACCGTCGGGACGGCCACCATCACCACCTAGGACACAATAAAAAAATAAATAAAAAAGGTTTAGTGTCTGTCTGCTCATAGCAACAACACACAAATCACTGTTAGGCAGATGACTCATGAGGATGAGTGGTAAAGATAGTACATCATTTGTCTTTGTAAAAGTAGAAAAAGCACAATTTTACATTACATTACATTACAGTCATTTAGCAGACGCTTTTATCCAAAGTGACTTACAATAAGTGTATTCAACATAGGTATTCAAGAGAACTACTAGTCACCAGAAGTCATAAGTGCATCTCCTTTCTTAAACAAGCATCTAAAAGCATAGACATTAGCAAAAGTATAGTGCAGAAGCAAATTAATACGAATACAATAAGTGCAACAAACTAATACAAATACAAGAGAGAGGAAGGCTCAGGGTAGAAATGCACAAGTATGACAATAGTACATTGTTACAGCATCAAAAGTCACTCTCACTCATTGTGCTGAGGTGCTGCTTTTCCTGTTATTCTTACATACATCCTATTTTTGGACTATTTTTATCAAAGCATTGACACGTATGCTGCACTTTATGTTGCAGCTGGAGCTCATTTTAATGACTCTGTGTACAGTTTGGTGCTTTAATCTGCAGCATGCGTCATATTTCCAGACTGTGCATGAATGCAACGCTTATGTTTGTGTGTTTAGCTGCTTTTAAGTTATGGTTCATGTGGACACATAACTAGTTATGGTTCATGTGGACACATAACTAGTTATGGTTCATGTGGACACACATACAAACCGCCTCCTGCAGAGCTAACCAAGGTTGACTGCAATGTTTCCTCTGACTATGTTAACAGTCTTACAAAAGGAAAACCAAGCCATGGCTCCCACATGTCAGCTGCTCCACATGCTGAGAGACCACTGAGGTTAATGGTGAATACGTTACTGTACACACACGCCGTCCAGTTAGCATTGAGACGTTCAGGGAGGCTAACACAGTGTGCAGAGGCAGTGAAGCTTTGTCCCTGCAGCGTTGCGTTCAATGTCTCGACTGGTGAGTCAGTCCACGTTTTTTGCATGAACGACTCCAGGACAGTTTGACGTGGATTACACACCCGCTCAGCCATTACAAATATACTTTAACGAAGAAGAAAAGTCATGCATTCACCTTGGCCGCCATGACAGCGCTCCTCCTCTTCCTCTTCTTCTTCTTCTTTCGGCTCTGAGGAGCAGCTCCGAGGTGCACAAACCACGGTCAGCTGCTGCCCCCTAGCGGCCTGAAGAGGCTACTGCCAAGGCTTTCTGCTTGGATTGGAAGATTTATGCAATTCCACATTTAAGATAAGATAAGATAAAATAAGATAAAATAAGATAATCCTTTATTAGTCCCGCAGCGGGGACATTTGCAGGCTTACAGCAGCAGAGAGTGCACACCATTGTGTAAGCCATTGCTTTTGTGGTTTATTAGGGGAAAGGCAAGGTAGGCAGCTGTCCAAAGCCCCAGACCCCAAGGGGCTTTTAAATCTGCTCATTTAATTAATTGTACATTTTGCATGACTTAATTACAATACAGCACCAGTCAAAAGTTTGGACACACCTTCTCATTCAATGGTTTTTCTTTATTTTTATTTTATTTTATTTTCTACATTGTAGATTAATATTGAAGACATCCAAACTATGAAGGAACACATATGGAATTATGCTCAACAAACCAGAATATGTTTTATCTTTTACATTCTTCAAAGCAGTTGAATGAGAAGGTGTGTCCAAACTTTTGACTGGTACTGTATGAACTGAGGTGAATCTGGTATTACTTTTTGGCCATATTTTGTTTCTGTTAGCATCTCACAATCTATTTTTTTATAATTGAATTGTTGTGCTCATATGTTACATGTTCCTAAATTAAGTTTTTTCAACTTACCACAAACTAACACACATTAAGTATTGTTTCGGACGATGGGGTACATGCACATTGGACTGAGTGCAGTAGGATAGGGTTCAGAAAGTAAGAGCCCAACACTCAAGCTCTGCCCTAACAAGTTAATCTAGAATAAGATGGATGCCCTGGGTTTGATGTATGCATACTAGTCTACTTGTCTACAACTCTTTAGGTGGATTCTTATGAGGAGGGAGCAGGTAAGGGTCTAGCCCAAATACATTTTAGATATACACATTAGCTGGTGCAGGAAAAGACCATATTTATGGCCCCCTGGTTTGTAGGACGACCATAAGTACAGAACACGCTGTAATGCGGTTTCAATAAATCCAACAAAGGGTACACATATACAGATCATAGCTCATAGTGCAGAGGATTCAGTTTATTGAAGTCAAAGTTTAACAACTTAAGTTTACAATCTGTATTTTTTGTAATATATATTCATATATATGAAACCAAAAAAGGCTACTTTAGGAAGAATAAATGTAATTTTCTTTCTTTTTTAATATCATCTTTAGTCAGTTTAATGTACAGAATAACAGTAAGCTAATATCCTTGAAAAAGAGCAATATGTTCCTTTTTTAATGTCGCAGTGCAACTTACATCTTACACACCTGTGCAATGTACCATGAGGTGTACACCCCTGAAAGAACACACAGTGGAATCTCCCTTTTCGGCCTGTTTCTGCAGGTCTACACACACAAAGATCTGGGAGGGATAATACAGTCTGTGCCTACAAATCATAACTCGCACCTCTTTATCTACAGTATATCGCCTGCTCAGCGGAGCGGCGGTTGGAAAAAGAAGACCACTACAGATGAGAAACAGAGAGAGGCCTGAAGACTAAAACTGTATTGTAGCTCTTCTGCAGCTGTGTGTGTGTAGGATCGCCAGTATAGTTAGTCCATTGTTGCCAAAGAGAGGGTTGGGAGGCACAGGGAAAGTGCTTGCATCATTTAGTTTCTTTGTGGTACTCTCAAATTAACCATTCAAAAAACATGATCTATATCTCTGGGGTGTGTTTGATATTTCAGGACAGTGTGACGTGATGAAAAAACCTGAACCTACAGTCAAAGAACTACAGTAAAATATGAAGAATAAGTACAGATAGTGCTGGATGCAGCAGGTGCTACGCATGTCTCTCAGAGTCTTCGACACTGGGGGGCACCGTTGAGTCCTTGGCCTGATATTGCAGATGAAATGATTCATCCGGGTTTCACAGACATTACAGACCATTTAGTGTGGAGGTCTTAAACTGCCCAGTATCGACCATATGCTTAGAGGGAATGTAAAAATAGCTTTCCTTTTAGAAGTAACTGTACTGTTGTCTCTCAGGTAAGATTCCTGAAGCCTTCGGAAACGTTTCAGTCTCTCTATGTAAACCAAAACATCAAATTGAAACCTCCTGGTAAGATGCTAAAGGAGGATCTGCATCAGATCAAGTAACTGAGCAGCAAAAATGCCCGCTGCAGTCATTGTACAGTGTGTGTCTTCAAACACACACACTGTGAAAACAGAAGAATACTTCAAATCTATGAACATACAAATAAAAGGTCATTCTTCAACAGTACTTTTGCATGTATCATGCGCTACAAGTCTAATTATCTTGCAATCATGAGCTGAAGATAAAAAGGAGGGGGGGGGGGGGGGGGGGGATAAAGAACACAAATGATCCACGATAATTTACCCTGTCCAATCAAATCAGTCCCAGGACTTTTGTCATGCAACACATCACCAGGAGAAGGGTCAGCCGTGATGTAAAAAAACTGTCAATCAACTGTTATGATGGTGGTGGTTGTTGTTGTTGTTGTTGTTGTTGTTGTTGTCTGCCTCCTAGTTGTTCAACTGCTAAACACCCTGCATCTACAGAGTGAAGAGGGGGACACTGCAAAACCTTGGCATAGAATACATCATACTTTACATTATATCTATGACACAAAACGTAAATAGATTTATATATTCTTCTATGTTTAAATATATTTGTAGACTGTACACAAATCTTTAGAAAATGAGACGGCAAATGCTTTTACCTGATATTTTGAACAGCAATGGTAAAGAGGCCGATGAGACATAGACCCTGTGATGCAGCCAATGAGATATAGAGATATAGAAAGTGCATTCTTCATAGTGAGTGACTCCTTTGAAAAGAACTCTCTAGCTCTTGCATTCGCTGTTTAAGAATTAAAAAAGAAAATTAAAAAAATGCAAAAATCTTTTGCACCCACGCAAATACATACTCTCCGTCTTCCCTCCGCTACCTCTAGAAAC
Organism: Anoplopoma fimbria; assembly: GCF_027596085.1. Lineage (NCBI taxonomy): Eukaryota > Metazoa > Chordata > Actinopteri > Perciformes > Anoplopomatidae > Anoplopoma > Anoplopoma fimbria. Next base: position 6,966,681 of record NC_072452.1, on the reverse strand, counting down.
ATATCACAGTGGTAGTGGAACGCAAACATTTACATCAGTATACACAGCAGTATACACATATACACAAGTCTTTGACGACTAGAGAGCGAGAGAGGAAACAAAGACAAAAAAGAAATAAGAAAAGAGGAGGAGATGGACGGAAATACAGAGAGAGGAAAAGAAAGAGAGGGAGAGAGAATACAAACTCTATCAGAGGAGCCTCCTTCTGCCGATAAAATTGTGTGTTTTTTTAACAGTTCACAGTTTGAAATAGTGTGCAACTAGCCAACACAATGCTTCCTCAACACTTGTTTTCATTGGCTCGCAGAGGGAACGCGATAAACAGATAAAGCAGCATTGGTGACTACCTTTCACAGTCTTATACTAAAAGTCGCCGCTTTTACTTTCCCCCACACTGTCCCGTCTGTCAGCTCAGCCCCGGAATAACAAGTGAGGTCCCTGTAAATCAGCGAGATATGCAGTGAGAGAAAAAAAAGATAAGAGAGAGAGAGAACGGGGGAGAACTGGTGGCTCTGGGTGCAAAGTTCATCAGTACAAAAGTACAGTGCTGTGGTGAAAAGGATTCTCCTCTGTATTGCTGCTACATAAGCTCCCCCTGCCCCCTTAAAATCAACAGGAAGGAAAATAGCAAAAACCAAGGGAATAGAAAGGAACAAACGTGTTAAAAAGTCTCCTTTTTTTCCATTTTGCCCGACAAGCGTGTGGAGTTTATGCTGAGTTCCATAGACAAAGGAAGATTAATGCTTTCTGTTCAGGCATGCAATAGGCACCCTGTGGGGTCCTCAGGATTATCAAAAGTTCATACACGCAGGTCTCAGACGGTTCCCTCTATGATATTTACACATCTTACAATATGTATGTGTGTGTGTGTGTGTGTGTGTGTGTGTGTGTGTGTGTGTGTGTGTGTGTGTGTGTGTGTTTGAGTGTGTGTGAGTGCGTGCTCAGAGTACTGAGGACTCAGTTGATGTAAAGCTCTGTGTGTTTGTGTGAGTGTGTGTGTGTGTGTGTGTGTGTGTGTGTGTGTGTGTGTGTGTGTGTGTGTGTGTGTGTGTGTGTGTGTGTGTGTGCGTCAGTTCAGTCTTTGCTCCCGCTATCTTTCTCACACGTGTGTCTCGATGAAGGAGTGTGTGTGGGTCATGAGCGGCACGGCCAGCGGGGAGAGGTCGTCCTGGCCGTTGGTGCCGGGACTGAGCTGGCAGATGTCTGAGTAGATCTCGCTGTGCCACTGCTTCCACTCTCTGAAGGTCTCGGAGCACAGGCCCGGGTCCTCCAGGAGGGCACAGATGACCGCCAGCTCGGACTCTTTGGCCTGGGGGGGGAGCAAAGAGACACCAGGGAGTCACCACATTGATCCTCACACATGTAATTCCTCTGTAAATGTCCTGAATCTTTGTTGTGTTTGTGACAGAATCCTCTGTTTCGTGCTACCTTCAAGGTGCTGCGGAGGGCTCGGACCCGGTGCAGCCTGTCGTTGAGCAGAGGGTCCCTGGCTCTCTGTGTGAAGCACCGTCGAAACTCCTGCCTGCTACAGGGTCTTGGGTCTCCGAGGGCCGTCACGTTGGCTTGCTCCAGGGTCCGGTACAGCTGCTCTAGACCGTCCAACGGCTCCGGCTCACGGCCCTCTGACACCCGCCGCTCCCTTCCCTCCGACACCCTCCTCTCTCTGCTCTCAACTCTCAACTCCCTCAGGTCTGAGACTCCCAGCAGAGGGCCGGTGAGAGTCAAGTTCACTGCTAGAATGACATAATGAGCTTCAATTGGATATACAGTTGTGTGTTTAATGTAGGGCTGAAGCGATTGGTTGACGACGGTTAACTGACTATTTGGGTATTTTGGAAAGTTGGTAAAATGAGAAAAAGCAATACAAAGATGTCAATTTGGGCTTGGGCTTACTATTTTCTGACATTTTATGTATGGATGAGACCCAAAGGTTTCCAAACGATGTGTTTGTGCACATGTGTAACAAATACGGTTGTAACAAGGGATACCACAGGTTGGTTTTCTCTTGAATATTTTTAATAGGCTTTAAAAGGTAAAACTACAGTTTTCATAGCACACACTAGGAAGAAGTAAACAGCCAAAATACTTTTATATTTTTTAAGCACTTCACTACAATTCAGAGATAAATATTTAAATTCTAACTACATTATATTTATATATGAGACCTAAGATTTGAGACTTCAAACCCCCAAATCAGTGGTGGACTTCTGAAACACATCCTCAGTTCAAAATCCTGTTGATAAGACATTTTCAAAAAATGAATTAAAGTCATGACGTGTAAAGCTGAACAATGCTCAGTATGTTTTATAATAATAAATAGCACTGAATCAGTGGTAATAATCCAATATTTAAATGTTTCTTACTCACTGGGGCCTTTTTTCTGCTTCATGAGGACTTTTACTTTTGATGCTTTAGAAACATTTAGCAAATAACACTTAGGAACTTAAACTTTTACAGTGAGGTATCGTTACATTTACTTTTGTAAATTATCTAAATACTTCCTCTACCAATGCCTGAATGATACCATTTTAGCCACAATGCATTTATTACTACTTTATGCTGTCTGTCTCCTCTACCCCGACATCCTGTGTAACATGAACTGCCCAGATCCACTTTCACCCCTAAACCTGTATACATGACTTTGTAATATAGGGACTTTGCTGCAGCAGTGTAAGTTCTGAGATAACACAGTCTTAAATAAAAGAAATCCTAACGTTTAACACAATATTTTTGACCCATTAGCTAGTTAAAAGTCTATTCCTCTGATGACAGAGACTTTTTCTTGCATTCTACTGCTTCTCTCCCCTTACAAAATAGATAGTGTATAACTTCCTTACCCTCCTCACCCTCTAGTATATCTGCAGCTTGTCCCTCCGCCTCTTCGTCCTCGCTCCTCTCCTCCATATGAGCTGAGGTGTGTATAAGCTTTCCTGGCATGGGGTCCCTGTTCCTGGGCAGACTCTGGCTGCGCTGCTTGTGAGAGCGTCGGTGTGTGTGGCTGTGCGTGTGCGGCCCTCGCTCCAGAGGGAAGGGCCCGTCCCGCTCCCTGTCCCTCTCTGCGGCGTGGTGTCTCCGTACGGGCAGCGTAGCCTGCCTGCGTCTCTCGGGGGACATGCCCTGTCTGCCCAGCCCTCCGTACATCCCCATGTCTCCGGCCATGCTCCCCATCAGGCCCCCGTAATCACTCTCCCCCGGCGCCGTCTGGAGGAAGTGCAGCCCTGCGCTGGTCAGAGGGGTCTCGATGAGGTCCTGCCAGGAGCGCCGCTCACGATGGGAAGAGCGGCAGCCGGACGAGTGGGTGCTGGTGCTGCCTGTGCCCGTGCCCATGCCCATGCCTTCTCCACGCTGGTCCTCGGCCGAGGAGTGGGAGTGCGTGGACTCGCTGGAGAAGTGTCGGCCGTGCTTGGGCTCCGGGAAGGGGCTCGAGGAATTAACCTGGAGAGTGAGAGGGGAGGTGGAAGAGACCATCTGTGGAGGGATGGGGGAGGTCGAGGCACTCATTGATGGGGGGAGTGGGGACGGAGTGGAGCGCATAAGGCTCATGGAGCTGACTGAGCGGGGCAACTGGTCATAACTGTGAAGGAAGTTAGCCTGAGGGCCCAAAGGGTTCGTGAGGTGGACAGGTTGGTCGACATGGAGAGAAGTCAGGAGGGATGCATAGAAGTTGACAGATAGGTGAGCACGGATACAAGGAAAATATGAAGCGCAAAACAAGGAGAGGGAGGATGTGTGCAAGGAAGGAGAGAAGAAAGGAGGACAGGCAAGAGGGCAGAAATAGAACAAAAGATGAGTGCAAAAAAGCAATGGGATGGCAGAATGACTGGCATGACTGCTGCATGGCTCAGCCGGGAAAACATGGTACCAATGCCACTGGACCTTTATGCCCATCTCTGAAAATGAGTCACCAAGTCTAGTTCAGTGTTACATTATGTTTCAGAGATGTGATGAGCAGTGGCAATTGTCGCCTCCTAGAGGTCAGATTGTGAAGACGTTCTGGCAGCAGATTAAAGACAAGTGATGGTCTTGGCTGCTAACAGAACCAGATACTCTCACAGTCTGATGTTTTATTAATGCTGAGAGCTCCGGTCTATGCAGCTCAGAAAACTGCGGGGCTTTTAGAAATAAAATATTCTATCAGATTGAAAAACTGCAAAGAATATGTTGAGGATGTGTGAGTGAATGTGTGTGTACTTACTGATGGCGTGCGGTGATAAGTATCACAGAGGGATGACTGTCCCTCCTGTTTGAGCGTCATCGAGCCATCGACCTCGTCTTGATCGCTTTCGCTCCAGTAGTCTGATGTTGAGATAAAAACCGACAGAGACACACGTGTTAGCAATTCATGGGCGAAAGGGTGATGATGGGAATATCTTGAAAAGTGAATCCGTCCCACCTTCGTCATGGCGAGGCACCTTGTCATCTGGTGTGTAGCCAATAGCAGCTAACCCGAGGCGGTTCATCCACCTATTGGACACAAGGAAAGGAAAAAAGAGGAACGCAAAGGTGAGGTGCATAAAGTATGGAGAAGGAGGGCGTCAGAGGTGCAATGAAAAGAGGCGCAAAGAGGAGGAGAGAAAAGAATGGGTTATACTGGGTAAACCGTAGAAGATGCATGAAAAGACTTTCACTTTAAATAATTTAAGTGGTGTGTTTTAACAGTTTATATCATTCTAACTCGCTCTCTGCCCCCTGATGAGGAGAAAAAAACATGGAGATAATTAGAGAGATGGATGCAGAAAGACAGAAGTGATGGCGTTCTTTCTCTCTGCAGCCAGGCTTCCTGTCCTCCTCCCATCCCTCCATCAGAGCCCAGTATGTCCTGTGACTCTCTGCAGGTAGCTCACAATAAGGTTGATACTAAGTACAGAGGCCCAGTCTGTGCTTGAAGAACAGGGAAACCATCATAGTATGAAGTGCCTCCTACAAGAAGCTACATCCAGAGGGTAACATTTTAAAGACTCTCTAATTTTCAACAAATCCCATGATAAGACCAAAAACTAACTATGAATTGATCCTATTAACAAGTGTTCTCTGTAGTCAAAGCCTGGTGAAGCGTATTCCTCTGTGCCATAGAGCCCCACTGTTGTCCAAAAACTATTAAAATCCCATCACTAAGCAGCCCTGTTGGACTGGGTGACATGTTCCTTCATGAAGATGAACATGGGCACCGTAGTTTATTTGGAGTTGATCCCACATACACAGCTCTGTTGCCAGAGATACTTACTATCACGCCACATGCGTATTAATCCCTTGCTGAAAATAGTCCCAAACAAATGCACTGTTTCCTCCTGTTTGTGTAATGTTTGCTAAAAACACTACCCATATTTGTGAGCCATTTTCAAAGATTGCCAATTTAGGTCTTTCCATGGGATTCGCTGTGAATGAGGAGAGATTTAGAGCAAGTTATTTCTGCCAATTTTGAGCATCAGTTTTGTCTTTTTCCTTGAATTCAATCTTCAGTGTAGCTTTTAATTATCTGTCTGCATAAACAAGCTTTTTTGTGTTTATATCCCGTTTTCACTGCAAGATCTTTCTCATTTTCAATGCACATAAGGCCATTTTTCTGATGCCTATACCGACACCCTCTTTCTCACACATACATGCAAATGTGTGCAACAGCGCTGTCACACATGAGCACAGTATGGAAGTCAAATATAGCTGGTTAATTACTCTCCCCCAATTATCTCCCCATGTCATTGAGGAGAGGTGTGGATAATTAGAGCTCATCAGATAGCACTCCTGCAAATATCACTACGATCTCCCTCTCACATGAGCACACACGTGACACACTCACACACTCACACACACACAATTCTACATTTAGCAACAGGGCAAAGTTCATGTCTTATTCATGCGCTGTGTTGTGTGGGCTGCTGCCTTGTGTAAACTTGGTTTACTCGGCTAAAATATTCATGAAAGGACATGTGACGTCCCCAGCATCTGACTATTGTCCACATCAAGACACAAGCACAAACTCACAGAGACTCACAGAGACTCACAGAGACGCACGCACACTCACCTGTTCATTTCCTCAAGACAATCTGTGGCGAAGAAGAAGCTCTTGATTTTGGGATGACAGGCTTTGAAGGCGCTGCAGTCAGTCGGGGAGAAGAAGACTGATTAGTGTTTTTTTCCGCGTAGGTGTGTGTGCGTTCATGTTGTGTGGGCGAGAGCAAATGTGCTTGATTAGTAATTTTGGCGACATGTGAGGGACACTCACAATTTCCGTCTGCACTCTATGGCTCGGTCTATTCTGAACTCGGGGAGGCTGATGAAGCCCTCAGCCTTCTCATCCTGCAGGCAGAGACAGATGGAGAGTGGTGGTACATCATCAGCACACAGAACAAAATGTCATCCATACTGACATACCAATTTTATTTTGGATAATGGTAGTTTAGTCAAGCATACGAAAACAGCATATGCTGTTTATATTGGCTCTTTTCACCCTTTGACAGGAAAAAGATAGATGAGATATGACTGTATTTGCTTTAAAACTGGGTTGTGTAAACAAACTATCACATACACAATTGATCTGCAGGCCTTTTTTCTTTTTTCTTCATAATATTGCAAATATTTATATAATCCATTCATCCAAACATGTATCTACACCTCAAATCTTACAGTGAGTTTTTTATGTTTGTCTGAAGTCCAAATTCACAATGGATTAGAGGTCGCAAAAACAGCGTGTGAGCAGCCCCATACAGCACTTAACAGATGTATACTAAAACATTCCAAATGTGTCCCAGTTTATTTCCTGTGTATGTGAATGACATACGCCGCAGAAGTCTCGAACCTAACTGGAGATAACCCATTTTCTCAGACTTAAGAAAGCTTCCTACAGAGTCACAGAAGACATGATGCAGCTGATTTGTTTTTTGATGTTTGATTGCTATTTAATAATTAAGCCTTTATTAGTCCCACAATGGGGAAATTATTTCTCTGCATTTACCCATCCCGGAGGAGCAGTGGGCTGCAATGAAGCGCCCGGGGAGCAACTTGGGGTTAGGTGTCTTGCTCAAGGACACCTCGGCATGTTGCCGGTAGAGGGGTTTGAACCACCAACCTTGTGGTTACGGGACAAGCGCTCTACCTCATGTGCCACAGCCGCCCCCCAACTATTTAATAGTTGTGTTAATTCATTTTTTAAAGAAAAAACTCAGATCATTTGATTCAGGACATAACGACAGTTGGTCGTGATTCCTTACGTTTTGGTTGGTGTACCAGTAGAGGCAGGACTCTTTGAGGATAAACCAGTACTTCCTCCATTTCTGGGTGAAGTAGCCTTTAGCATCCTTCTTCTTCCACAGCCAGCCCTCACAGTCACCATGGCCCAGGTCCTTACAGGAAATTCTTCTTCGACTGGCACTAGTGAGGGAACCTGCAGAGAGAGGAAAAGATGTTAATGCTGAAAGTTATTTTCATAGCTCTGGTATTAAATTAGGGGAAAAAGCTGGTAATAAAAGGAGAAGTATGCCATCTATCCAGCGGTTACAATGAATCTGGCCCTAACAGGCTAAATCCAAATGGCTGGAGTCTTTTCAAGTCTGCAGTAGGTCTTTCTTTATGTAAATTTTAAAAACAATGTGAACATAAGCCTGTCAGGTATAGTCAGTCAGAGTTCAGTCATTTAGATTTAGCTTCATTTTTGTGATAAAAGGTAAATTGGTTGAACGATCAGTAACAATCATACATCAGAAAGAGAAAATGCACCAGTGTGTTTACCTTTACTTCTCCTTTTGGTTTTCGTTCTTAGAGAGGTGTAATGGAAAGACTAGAGGGGAGAGAGAAAAAACTTGTTAGCTCAACAAAAAAAATATGGTTGGTGTTAATGCATGAGAGGTTGCAGGGAGTTCACTTTCCATGTTTAGCTTATTTTTATTTTATCCAGCACACAGCAGAGAGGATTTCACGCACAGAGGGATCACAGTACTACAATTTAACAAGGAAGTGACCCACAACCTGGGATGGAGAAATATAAGCTGTATGCCACAGAGACAAAAACCCACCGTGATGTCAGGATGTCCTAAACTATATCACCTTAACTACAAGCTGACACTGACATGCATCAAGATCTAGTTTAGAAATTGTTCCTCATAGGCTAACACATTAAGAGGCATCGGTACTGAAATTGACCCACTGTGGCCAAAATTTATGTTGTTTGGAGTTTCTCTGCTTTCAGCATGACGGCCATGACTTTTGATGAATAACAGCTTCTGTGGCCATAAATTACAATCCGGAATTAATGTTTAACAATAAAATGAAGTGTCACAAAAGAGTCAGTAACTCAGTAATGTCTGGTATACAGCAATAACCCTCTAAAGTTAGCTTACATTAGCCACCGTAAGCTACTGGTCATACCAGACTGAGTGTCTGTTGGTGCCTTTTATTGCTTATGAGTTCAACTTTTCATTTGTGAGAGAAAGAGCATTGTATTTTATCTTTCAAAGTCACAGGGTGTCACTTTATAATCATACACTATCTAGAGCAGCCTTTCTCAAAGTGGGTACCGCGGCACCCTGGGGTGCCCCTGTGTCAGGGGTGCCGCCAAAAAATTACGTATTCTGACATTTAATTTAAAAAAAAAAAAAAAAATCTGACATTTATCTTTCAAAGTCACGCGCTGCATGCGCGAATGTGGACCTCTCTCTCCCTCTCTCATTGCGGATTATTGTTTGCGTGTGCGTGCGTGTGTGTGTGTGTGTGTGTGTGTGTGTGTGTGTGTGCGTGCGCGTATGGCACGGATGGAAACAGGGTCTCAATTTGTTGGGTTCTTGTATTGCCTGTGTTGCTGTATAGCTTGGGCGGTCCACCTCTTATGGTTTTATGGCATTTGTGTCTCTGATTTATTGTTTTGTGAAGTGTCACTTTATAATCATATTTTGTGTTCAGCAAACACACCTGAATTGCACACTATCTAGAGCATCACAAAGAAGCTAATGGATAATGTAAGTAGGCCATAGGTTTCAACATTAACATAGCTGAATACACCGTCTGATTATTTATCTAGGGGACAAAGCTGAATAAATGTGTGTATAGCGGAGCTGAATCATTGTATGCTGCATCTCATAGTGCTTTGGAGGAGAGGCTAGGGCTATGACTAAGACAGTTTCCTGTGTTACAGTAACCTAAATATGGAAACCAATTGACCTCATCTGACCGTTAGCTTTTATTTAATTATTACAGTCCCGATTGGATTTCATCTCAGGTATCGCTCCCATTCTTGTCTGGCTGAATATGTAATGTCTAGCTTTTATTTGGACACACTCAAGCTCCATATAACAGCGAGTGTGTACTTGTTATTGATGTGACTGAAGCCTTTGTTGCATCATTAAAATGCAGTTTGAGACAGAATCTAAATGTACTGGAAAGACAGCATTATTAAAAAATCAGGTAAATAAACCATCAGAACTTTAGATTTATAAAACATCTAAGAGATGCACAGTCAGCCCCATAGCCCTGTCTGCTCTCCTACCTTCCTCATGGATGCAGCTCCTGAGCTTCCTGAGCCGGAGTACCTGCAGGAGGACAGACAGGATTGAATGTAACCTCAAACAACTCCTTGCATCAATCACAAGCATGTGGTCCAACCACAAACACAGACTCACCTGTCTGTTGTGTCTGCTCGCAGTGTGTCCGCACCTCGCTGAGAGACAGAAAAGAAGAAAGAAAAGACATCATCAAAGACTACCTCGTGCACATTTTGGGGGGAAATTTGCATTACAATATGTATGTAACTTAGATAACTGACATGCACCTTATAAGGGGTGGGCGGTTTTCCAAATAGGTATTGCAAATTAAAAAGATGTTGAAATATTTGTCATTTGAAATGTTTCACATCCATGTAATTGTTGATCCAATGCATGAAGTGCTGTTATCTTCTTTACAGTAATGTACTGTACTAATTAATCCATTAACTGCAGCTGTAACAATGCACATTGTCAAAGTTGTAAATTAAAAAAACCTAGAAACACAATTCAATACAATACTAGCAATTAAAATCATCACAGTTTTATTGCATGCATGCATGCATTTAGTGTTTTTTGTTAAATGGTAATTATAGTGATTAAAAGGATTGTAACAAATTTGATTGAAAGTAAAATCTACTGAAATAAAACAAGAAAACGTACAGCACAGGTAATAGACTCATACTGGCTTTTCATATTTTTAAATCATATGTATATTTTATTTATTTACTTTCAAATTTTAAAAGTTGCCAGCCTGTCCTTCGGAATCCGGCTGCTTCGCATTCGATAAATTCCACCACCAATAGATAATTTTCTGGCTGATTACGCACTTGATCCTTGTGACTTCAATTTCTTTAAGTATTGTTCAAAGGTGTGGAGCTGACAATAACCACCACTATATATAATCCTATAATCATCACAATGGAATGTATTCAATTAAAATTGGAATATTATTAAAATTATCATTTTGCTAATCTCTGCCCCAAGTGTGGACACACTTTTAAACGAATGGGCCAACCAGCCACAAGCTCAGGGACCCAGGCCCCCAGGAGATAACCAGGGTGCCCTGAGTCACAGCCATTAGGCATGGCTTTGGCACAGGGGCCTATCATCTCATAAACCATTCATTTACCATTATGCAACAAAAGTGATTGAATGTACTTGTGCTGCTGTGGATGATGCCATGGTAACATAATTGTGTACAATGTGTAAGAAAATACATGACTGCAAGACAAAGACAGGAAACTTCACTACAACTCTTCCAATCGGTAAATTCAAAATGTGCTAAAATTCTTATGTGTTGTGTTATTAAAAAAGAATCATACAGAGAGAATGAGAAAAGGAAACAGGCAGGTCATTAAGGTTAGCGTATGCTTGATAGTGCAGGATAGTGTACTTCATGTGCCACAGAATAGATATGAGTCACCACCATGAGAAGCATGCAGCTGAGAGGGTTAGAGAGGGCTGGTGCTAGCTAAACTGTTAGCGCGCTGTGTGTGTTTGTGTGTGTGTTTGTGTGTGTGATTGCGTGCGGCGTGTTTTAAGCCCAGTCTGTCAGTCGCGCTTGTAATTGGTCTGGCTGATGTTGAGTCATGCACCTACTCATAGGGGTACGTGTTTGTGTGCACGTGCGCATGCAACTGAGTGTGTGTGTTTGTCCAGAATAAACTCCTATTTAGACTCAGGCGTGTCTGAGGAGATGGGGATATTAGGATGAGTTAGGATGAGTCGTGAGATGGCTACCCTGCATACAAATGCACTCCTGTGTGCTGGTGTGTGTTTGTTTGTGTATGCCAGTGTGTGTGTGTGTGTGTGTGTGTGTGTGTGTACTGGCAAGTGCATGAGAAAAAAGTTAAAGAGGGGCGTGTCAATGAGTGTCACACTGTCATTCTCATAATCCGTGAATCTGGCAGCCATGCAGTGACACTGATCATCCTCACTCTCCTTTGTCTCCTCTACCTGACACACACACACACACACACACACACACACACACACACACACACACACACACACACACACACACACACACACACACAAACAACCGTGTGTGTGGATCTGAGAACACCGTGACCTATCCTGCAACCACAAACAGTCTCCCTCCGAGGACACAGACATACTCTGCAAGATGAAGGAAGCTGTACGAGCGAGTCAGGATTAGAGCCTTGAAGGTGATTATAGTGCCACTAATATGCCATTTTCACAGCAGATATTTTAACTTGTCAAAGTAGCAAAAGCAGAGGTGTTAATAATAAAAATGAACGGTGGCTGAATTCCATTTGGCTGCTTCAGTTTTATGGTCCTGGTATTGTGCGTGCACACTGTGAGACTGAGTCAATGCTTGTTAATTGTTGCCAATCGTGTGTGGTCTGGTGAAACACGCATGCAGATTAAATAATATTGTCTACCCAAGTCAGACTTTTCAGCTGCCTTTAAAGGATAAAGTGGTTGTATTTTTCTTATTGTCAACAAATCCCATAAAAGACATTACATTTTATATTACATTAGTCCATATTTTATTATGACTGAAAACCTAAATGTTGTGTTAAATGTGTAACATATATATATACTGGTCTTTCATTTTTGAAAGGGCTCATTAATTACCTAGAACAGTAGTAGTTTAAAGAAAACATTACTCAAATAAATAGTGCATTTACACCTGGGAACTATATTCTGTTGTGGATTAATGCCTCATTTGGTGCACTACTGACTATTTACAGCAACAGGACAGCATATGTAGCTCAAAATAAACTACAGTGCCTATGTTGATAATTATGAAGGAACATGTCCCACAGTGCAACAGTGTGGCTCATTTGTGTGTTTTTTCCACCCAAACCTTTTTTTCTGGGGACCCACTTTTTAAAAATAACAAAACCCTCATGACCCAATTCACAACCGACCTTGGCTATAAATCGTGAAGAGAGCCAATTTAAGCGTAAATGAACGTTTAGGTAAACCAGCCATTAAAAGAGATACACATTTGATAAATCACAACTTCCTTTTATGTAAATACTTAATAAATGAGACCAAATATATTAATTGAAGCACTCTCTTTTTTTCCCCTCTCATCAGTTAGACAAGAACAATGTACGCTAGCCTTTCATAAATTCAATGGCTACTGCAGATATAAATGTTAAATAAAAAGAATCCGGGCCTGTGTCTACATAATAATAATTAAGTCTTTATTAGTCCCACAATGGGGTAATTACAATTCTCTGCATTTGACCCATCCCGGAGGAGCAGTGGGCTGCAATGAAGCGCCCGGGGAGCAATTTGGGGTTAGGTGTCTTGCTCAAGGACACCTCCGCATGTTGCCTGTAGGGGTTTGAACCACCAACCTTGTGGTTGTGGGTCAAGCGCTCTACCTCATGTGCCTCAGCCACCCTATATAGCACCTTTTTCTGGCAGAAAAGCGGCCACAGGTCGCTGGGTAGCGCTTCAACCCAGTGATTTTATTGAAAAAAGCTTTTTCTATGTTTCTATGACAACAATATCTTGGCAATATATCATCACCGTTGTTTGATGGACTAGAATCTCTCCTGTTCTTTGAAGATTAGATGCTGGCCCTCAGAAAAAGACACTATGTGAACACAGACCCTGTGGAAGAAATTTGCAGACTCTAATAAAATCTCCTGCAGCCCACCGGTGGGTGCCGACCCAGTCTTTAGGAATAACTGTCTGATACTGTTTGGACAATGATGGACAACAATAGAGCTCTATGGCACAAAGGAATAAGATACATTATATGAGGTGCTAGCTTCATAGATAGTACTTGCAAGTAGTATTTATTTATTGTTGGTTTTGGTCTTTTTTATTTTATTTGTTAACATTAAGAAAATACAGAATATAGCCAGTCTTATCCTTTAACATGGACATTTAAAGGCATTTCTCTTTCCATGTTTACACGAAAAAGACATACAGCACACCACCACCACCCACACGTCTAACCGACTTAACCAGACAATACTAGACACAAATGGAAAGAAAAATGTGTCTGGTTTCAGCAACGCAACACATTTGACTTATACTATATATTAAAAACCCCAGTTCAAAAAACTGTGTACATACAGGCAAAGCATCGGGTGGCTGGTCTAGGCGCAGGGTGGAGGACAGCATGGAGGGGCTGATGGGAAAGCTAGGGCTGCTGGGATTGCGGCTCTTACGCCGGGAGCGTCTGGTGGAATCCCGCCGGCTCTCTCTGCCCGGACCCTCGGGCTCCTCCTCGATCACCAGGATCTTGTCGTCGCTAAGGTAACGCAACAGGGAGTTGTCTGAATCTGTGGGGATGAGAGGGGTAGAGGCATGGAGCAGTTAGAGGATGGACAGGCTCAACTGGATGGATAAAAGAGGGAGGAAAACCACAGAGGTGGAGAGGGGGGGGTTAGCGTTAGAATCGAGGGAGAACCCTAGAGAAGAAATAGATGACGGTGAATATACCTCTACGGATAAATCCCTTACAGACAGGGATAAAAGTGCCTCAGAACAGTAGCATCTGATATGGATCCACAGTCTAGGACATACAGCTGATCTGTCTGCAATGATTATGCTGATTTGGAGGGCACTACTGCTAAATCTTGTCAGTTTTAGTCTGCTTTAGTTCCAAAGAGAAAAAGCCTCTCACCTTATTTGTTTATTATCCACATACTTAAATGTGAAAACACTAAAAAGTGACTGAGAGAAAGAAAAGGAGAAAGGCAGACCCCAGACGGTGCTATTGTGCTTTAATGTTATTCATGGACTTTCTGATGGTAGAGTGAGGATCCTCGCTTGAATACAGATCGAGGCTCGCCACAAAACGGTGGAGCTGGTTAGAATTGGTCACATAGAAATACCCTCATTTCCAGAGCAGCTGTACAAATGCAATTTCTAGCATTTATGTTTACTCGTCGCTCTGTCAGATACATACCTGGCAGGTATGTATCCTCACACAACCACACCACCATGGATAACCAGAGGATGAGCTGAAATGTGTTGAGCTGAGTATGGAGCAAAGCGCGGCACCAGTCCGACCTGTTTGTGTTACCTGTGTGTGGAGCTGTGTTTTTGTGTATGTGTGTGTGTGTGTGTGTGTGTGTGTGTGTGTGTGTGTGTGTGTGTGTGTGTGTGTGTGTGTGTGTGTGTGTGTGTGTGTGTGTGTGTGTGTGTGTGTTTGTGTGTACCTCGGCTCCCTCTCTTGCCCATGCTGGGTTCCTTGGCCTCGGCCATCCAGTTATATTCGGGAGGCATGGAAACAGGCCTGAGGTCACCTGGAACGACCAATCAGCAATCAGAGAGTCGTCTAGTGGGAGGGAGTGGGGGGTGTCGCAGGAAGGCGGTGACTGAGAGACAGCGTGGGAGACAGCTGGAAGGGGTGGACAGGTGAGACAAAGTGTGTGCAGGTGAGGGGGGAAGGAACGGGAGACTCTCAAGGGACTGCTATGACATGCTATTTCATAACGTCGCGGAAGTTTTCTTTTCACGTAAATTCCCCGATATCAGGGACAGCTGAACTGAGCTAATCTGTTAGCATAATCACTGTTAGATGATATTACCTTAAAGCTTGTCTACATAGGAGGTGTTTCAACCTCACTTTTCAGTCATCATTGTCACACATCTGACGGATCAGCAAGTATTTTGGTCTCTTGGAATCTTCAACTCTACTTTGGTCCTGTTTCTACAGTAACTTGAAAACAAACAAACCAATCACTGGCTGTAGATAGGGCCATTTGCGTTTTTGCGTCAGCCACGCTAGTTCTCCTACACGCTTGGCACATGGAAAAAGTTTCGGTAGGTTGCAATCTGCCTAATTTGCATATTCAAACATAAAATGGCAGAAAAGTTTTATTCCCCCAAAAATACCCGATTAATGTAAGTAATCAACATGGGAAGTTACACTGTGAAATCTATTAGTTACATTTTTTTACCCTATTAGAGCAGTAGAGCACCATTAGAGTCTGATTTATAGAGCATTCTATTGCAAAAAAACATGACAGAACATTTTTAGGACTTTTGTTAGTATTTTCTAATTCATGGAGGAATACAAAGAGATCCAAAAATTCCTATGTAAAAACCTTTGACTCTAATATGTCAACAAATGAAACAAGAATTTTGGTATGTATTTAAATTAGCACAAACTTAATAAGATAATGCTCCATTTTAATTACTGGGGAAGTTTCATGGGGTTATCTATAAGTTCAACTTTTTACCCAATTCACCTTCAGTGTCTCCCCTTAAGCAGTTAAAATTCCCTCGGCACTAGTGCTGATTAACTCAGCGGACTCAGCCGGCGGACATACTGCTCCAACAGAAACTCTAAATGTACAATAGGAGAATCTAGAGATAATTCTTATAAATTCTTAGACCTGATAGGAAGTTAGCTTAAATCACCTGTTTAATAAAATCGGTTTAGGAAAAATCGATTCCCGAACATTCGATTAACACAAGCCTACTTCCAATGCTTCCTTCCGTCTCATGACTATCGCCCTGCGCATCAAATGGCCCCTTGAGAGTCTCCCAAGAAGGTACAGGATGTCTAGGAAGCTGTCTTGGACAAGTGTGACACAGGTGGTGGGGCAGACAGGGAGCTGGACACGGTGTTTGTGGACTGACCCTTTGGCATGTGATCGGTGTTTCTTGGGTGGTGCGTACACGAGGTAAAGACACAAAGAAGCAGAGCCATGATGTGAGTGATGGATGAGGAGGAGCTCTGAGAAAAAAGGTGAGAAAAACTGGTGGCAGAGAGAGCATGCCGTCCAACAAAACAAACACAGGACCAGAGCCATTACCACCCCATTCACACTGTCGAAATTGCGCTCTCCGTCTTACCGTGGGTGGGGGTCTTGTCCCGCCGGCGAACCCCCGTGTTGCGGCTCCTGTCGTAGTCAGACCCCGGGGGTCCATCTCCCTCCAGTAGAGAGAAGTACTGACCGCTGTCCTGGTCCAGGTAGTAGCTGACCGCCTCTGAGCCTTTGGAGCCGGACTGGGAGCTCACGCTGTAGCGGCTGATGTCGTCGCAGGACATCAGACCCAGCTCCTCCCTGGGGAGAGCAAAGTGGTCATCATCATCATCATCATCATCATCATCATCATCAGCACCATCATCGGTGTCATCACATCATCATAATAATAATCATAAGCGACACCTGCTTGTCCAAGCGGCTGACCTGGTGTTGTAGAGTCCAGAGACAGGGGAGAGGATGTAGACGTCCTGCATGCTGGGAGCGTCCATTTTGGACATGCCCAAAGTTCCACCGGGTGTCGGAGAGGTGCTGGTGGGGCTGGTGGGGATCGGCTGAAGGGGGGGGGAAGTAGAGGAGGAAGGAGAGAATGACTCGCACCTGTTCATGAGCTATAATTGAAGGATAGCAAGGGGAATCTGGGAGCACAACCTGCAGCATTAGATCTTCTCCCGCCTCAAAGAAAGACAAACAGGCAAACAAGCACACAGTTTACGGTGTTACGAGGGAAGGGAACCTTTTACTTGTGTGTGATCCTCTTTGTACTGCAGCATTCGTTTTAACGCCGAATCCCAAACAAGAGAGTTATTTCCACACAGCTGCCATGTTGTGTGCGTTGTCTTTTTTTTTTTTTTACGTCTGTCTGACGGTGCACCCTCTCCCACGTTCAATCGCTTCACTATTCTGTCATTTTGTCTCAAGCCTCTTCTTCCCTCACACAGGGCTCTCCGTGTCTGTTCCCATGACAACCCCTCCTCCCCTTGCTCTTCCTCTCTCCTCATCCCCTCTACCCGTGCTACAAGGGAAGGAGAGGGAAGCTCTAGGTAAGGAAGCTAGCGTGGCCTCCTACCCCGGCTTGACTCAAGGACACTTAGATTTGTCATCAGGTACTCCTTGAGGACAAGGTGCCTCGCTACGGATGTCATGGAAACTCTGTCCGAATTTCAAGTGAATTATATTTGTCCTCAGCAGGAACAGCTGGGGTGACCAACCCCAGCTTGGGCAGACAATTATTCCCAGAGGATGCTTTTTCCAGATTTTGAAAGATGTGGTGTTTTTACTGTATGTCGGAGGGGGTCGCTCCATTTTAGAGAGGAGACGAGAGCGTGGACAGAATGGATAAACAGACTGAGAGCCCGAGCGAAGGCGAGAAGGGCAGCGTCCTCATTAAGGAAGCCCAGTGTTTCATCAATTCATCAACAGTGCATTAGGCAAATTCATTTCATATTCCAAACTTTCCATTTGCCTCCTCCCCCCGCTCCCTCCTCACTACCTCCATCCCCAGGCCCTGTCCCTCCTTCATCTCTTCCTCTCTCTCTCCCAGTCTTGCTCTTATGATGGCAGCTTACAGTAAGAAGGCTTCACGATAAATAATGAAGACAGGGTGGGAAGAGGGGGACGTGAGGGAGAGGAGAGAGCAAAGGAAATAGGACAAAGAGAGAGAGACAGAGAGAAAGAGTGCAGGAGAGAGAGAGAGAGAGAGAGAGAGAGAGATAGTGAGAGAGCGAGGCGGGGGAGCTGTGCAGTGTGGTGACTGGAGCTGAGAGTGAAAACAGTAATTTAGTGATTACAGCCCACTGCTGCCTGCATGGAAAACGGTGGGTGGGGGTAGAAGTAGAGAGAGATTGGACCTCCACAGCAGGCGAAATTCCAGTCTGTTAAAACAGCACTTAAACCATCTGACCCCTGTTGCGTCCACTCCGAACTAACTAAAAATCTGCTGCTCAAATCCTCTTCAGACCAATATTCCCCATCCCACCACCTTTACACACACACACACACACACACACACACACACACACACACACACACACACACACACACACACACACACACACACACTAATACGCTTAATATAATATTTTGACTATGTAAGGGACTTAAGGGTAAGAGAACAGTTTGAATAAAACGTTTACAGTAGGGCTTAATAGTAAGCTGGATTTATTGAAGCCTGACAACAATATCAGTGTGTGTTAGTGAAATCATACAATTGTATATCTGCCCCTTCTTTTTTCCCAACTTGAATAAATATTTTGTATACCTTACATTTGCATATTAAAGAATTGTAACTGAGATATTTACAAAGTGGGATATTTTACAGATGAAAAATAAACAAAATTAGCAGATTGTTGTATTCATCGAGCAACGTGTAGTCTGATACCGATAAGCTTAAGACGAGCTAATATAATAACTATCCGGTTTATTGATTGTGAAAAATATTTTTAGCTTATTCGGATCCACTAAAAGTTCTGGGTTCTTGCGTGGCCCATGCAACAAATGCCACCATGTTTTATGATCGCCCCACCATTTTTTCGTGCTCCTGCTGACAAGCAAGTGAAACTGAACCAAATACAAAACCTACTTGGCAGAGGTAAATATAATAATATGAGCTGTTAATATAGGGTCTCAAATGAATATGCCATATAATTCAATTGAGAATAGCTACCAACTAATGACATCTAATCAGATGTTCAACGAACTAATTAGCAATACAATCTAATCAAGAAGTCAAGAATATTTTACTGGTCAGGCTTTAATGAATCCAGACAAAAATATAAAAGGTAAGCCTGCATGGGAAGAGAAATGTCATGTAGAGACGTTTATTTACTTATTTGCTGAGAGTAAGTTGAAAGGATTGAGATCACTCAGGTTTGTCACCTCTAGAGCTCACTAATTCACCCATAATATCTCTCGTTTGTTTAATCCATCCAACAACTGAAGTGCAAAAACAACATGTGCTGGTTTTATGGTGGTTATGTTAATGTGGCCACTGTGAGGTTGCCAAGCAACCATACTCCACACTAGCTGTTTCACAAGTTTACAGTCTTTATGCTGAGGCACTTGGCTTTACCGTTATCATATTTATTTAGTTTTCATTGAACTCTGAATGTTTCTGATTAATTAAAGATATGTTTGCTTAAAGGTTGAGCCTCAAACGCCATCTGCTGATGAAGATCATGAGGTAAAGATTTGAAAAACAAGCAGTCATCTCTGAAAAGATGGCAGAGGTTTAAAGTTGCATTAGACGTCACAAAAGTAGGCAGAAAGAATGTACTATAACCCATCAATAATACATAACAATACATGTTGCCCAAAATAGCAGGCATTTTCAAACAGCAATTATTTATGTATCCAAAACATATAACAGATTTATGAAAGCGGGGTCATGGACAATGTGTGGCACACATGTGACTGGTGAAGTGACCTGTAATGTGAGCGCTGATGTGGCCTTCAGTCATGCATGAAATGACTCCCTACATGCACATTTTGCAGCAGCGCAGCAGACAGAAATAATCCTCAATTTATTTGTTAAAACCATTGCCAGAATGATTACAGGGGAGCATTCCATTTATTTTACTCCATCCTACCGTAGACACAAACACACAAACACACAAGAAGAGAGAGAGAGAGAGAGAGATGTGCCATTATTTCGTAGAATAAAGAAGGTTGCCATGGAGGGATTTGGGGTTGGAACCACATGATCATTTGCAGAGATAAATTGTTTCCTTTGTGGATTCAGTTATAAACCGGCTGAACGTTTGCCACATTTGGGCTAGACATTGCAGCCGCACGATTCATCCTCCAAAACCAAGCTTGGAGTTCTTGGGTGCTAGTGTGTTTGTTTTTCGGAGAGTGTGTCGGTACAGTATATATCAAAAACTGAGCTTACAGAGTGCAGTGACCCAGATCCTTTGCCTCTCAAAAGAGTAACTCGACTGATAACAGAAAACCTCGCTCTGCTTGCATGTGCAAACCTGCACGGAAACACACCTAGCTTTGACACATACAGATGGACAAGCGTGCATATACGGCCCCGCTTGGAAATGTGTGCACACCCACCAGTGCGCACACACACATACACACACAGGCTGTTAAGCAGGATATTTTGGATTCGGTGCATTATCTCCAGTATTTGCTGAGTAGCTGCTCTTGTTTCAGAGCCAGTGGAGCCGCCTGTAGTTGCTTATGAATAATTAAGAGCTCCAGTCTTTCTGGGAGAGAACAAATCTAAAACACTCCTTTCTTCTCTTCTCCCGCAGATATCTGTGCGCTCAGATCTGGGGTGCTCACGGCGCGTTTGTGTCTCAGCAGCCCATCAGGGTAGAATTCCCCCAATCCTCTGCTGTTGCACGCAGCAAACAATAAGCTCATGGTAACGACTTAGAGCGATGATCTAACGAGGCAGCAACCTTGTTAAACACAGACGTGGTGATGAAGTTGCAGCAGGCTTCGCGGTTATAACAAGGTTTTAATGGTTTGGAGGCCATTACAGGAACCAAAACACTCACTGAATGTGCAAGTCTCGTCTCGAGTGAACATACTCTCACATGTATATAGTGTTTTTAAACTGATTTCACATGCCCACAGACATGATGCTCCACAAACACTCAGACCATCCCTGGCCCCTACGTCCATCTCAGCTTAACTCTTTGTTGACACCAAAATTTGGGGGACTTTTCTGGGCTTTGAATGAGCGATGTATTGTCAAAGTACACACACTCTTTCCTGTAAGCTCACAAGCATTCCACCTTTAAGATCTACTGTACATTAACAATTAACTCTCTTTCCAGAAAAGGAGTTCCCTTAGGGCTAAAGGTTGAATGAATCAAGACCAGAGTCTCAGTAAACATGAATATGAATGTGAGTGGGAGTGTGCTAGGACCTTTTGGTGACCTTGCATTGCCCTGCGCTAGCTCCTGAGCAGGGAGTTCAGTCAATATTATACCATTCAATCATACACACACACACTACAAAGTGTAGATATAAGATCTATGTTGCCATATTCCCCCTTCACTATCTACATTTTTTTCTCTATCTAAAAGAAACACGCTTTTGGTATGCATTAATTCTCTTCAGATGGAGGTTAAGCTACCGACACATTTGTGAATGGCTTTGAACTGTGTCAACAGTACGTAGGGCTGTAAAAAAAAAAACAGAGATATGTTGAAACGCTCAACAGGAGGATTGATGCAAGGTCACACAGCGAACAAGTTGCCTTTGAAAATATTTGTTTAAAATGCCAGTAGGAGAATGCAGAGTGTGGGCCGTAAAAAAAATAAGAGCGGAGAGTGAGTCAAATATAAAGCCAGAGGTACACACACTCATCCTGCCTATCATCCGTCAGAGTAAGTACAAGAAGTGTGCAGATATACATGTACAAGACTACTGCAGGTGAGGCATCTAGGTGTTGCTGTCGTTTACCTGCAGGCCCAGTGGTTTCCAGCGCACGTTCCTGAGCAGAGCCGGCGTGGAGCTCAGGGTGTTCTGTGGCCTTTTCTTCAGCGTGAGGATGACTCCGCATGGGTCCTCTCTCAGAGCGTTGACCAGGTTCTTCAGCTGCCAGCCCACCTGAGGAGCACACACACCGGGCTACCGAAACAACTGCCGCAAACAGCTACACACACACACACACACATATTCTGTGTACAGAATGCACTGGAAACAGCCGAATCGTCTGAGGAAAACCACCACGCACAGACATAAAGCTGTCCAAACAGTTGCTGTAAACCACCACTCACAGGTACGGATACTACTTGTCTAAAACGCCACATGCTACCGGTTGATTGTTTAATCATTTTATTAGACTGAGACAGTGGAGAGATGATAGGAAACGCTGGAGAGACAGATTTAACCAAGGTCCCCATTTAGAACTGGGGACAGTGCAGTCCATAATAAGTGCCTTGACACCTAAACCTATAGTGCAACCCCACTATTTACAACAACCGATATATAATGACGGTGAACGTTTTTATATCATGTATGCTTTTAGGCCTGTATGTTTACATGTGACTTGAGCTATAAAATTTGGAAAAACTAATAACTGTTTAATGAAGATAGCACCACCATGTGACCACTTATATCATACTTTTTTCCTGAATACCTAGCCCAAGCCCTTATCGGCCATCTTCACCAAATTTGGTGCATAAAAAACTCTAACGAGGCTATAAAATGCCATAATGCTATACCATTTCTCTATAATTTGTTGGGAAATTCTTCTTTTTGTGGCCTACCTGACAAACATTTAGTTTCCAGTTTATTGGGCAACTCTAGTTAACATTAATGCAGCCTTATGCAATAGCTCTGCAGTAGATTTTATCTGAATGAAGGTTATGATGTTTAGATTTGTTGAAACTTTATGGTTATTTTGGAGGTTTCAGTTTTTGGTGCTGTTGAACTGTATTGTGTTGTAATGCAGGGTGTTTTTAATATTTGGTTAGTCTCATTAACATGAATGGTGTGAATACAATATCAGACAAACATCTAGGTATAAAACAATAGAATTCAAGCATTAGCCTGCAGAGTTTGATTACACCGCAAATTGATACATTTAAAGAGCTACGACATCGCTGTAATATGAGTCTGACTCACTTGAACGTTTCCACAGTTTGTCTGTTTTAAAGCGCCATCATTACCAGATTTGATTTAGATAATGTCCAAAAATGATGGCTGTCATCAGGAAATCTGCATAATCGTCCGCCACTTTGAGTATTTTCTTTTAACACTTTTAACACATTTTTCTCAAGTCAACAAAACAGTGTCAACAGTACAAACGACGACAGAGAAAAGTGCTTTCAACTTATAATATTCTTAATTTGATTTCCAGGCTACTGCTACTACAGCAGACACAACAGGCACATACACTATTTCACCACCATGCCTCAGACACGCTGCTTTGGTACCTTCTATGCTAAATCCTCACCAAAACAGTTATAATACCAATAAACCTAGACACTACCACTATGGACCACACTCTCCCAGTGCCGCTGATCTGTAAACATATTAAGATAAAGGAGGGTCAGTATGGTTTGGTTCTAAGGAAGAGAGAGAGATGGTAAAAGAGTAAGAAAGGAGTGCTGACTGCAGAGTTTCCTCGTGGTTCCGGCCAGCCCGTCTCCAGAGCTCGCAGCACTCGTCAGGCCATTGATTGGCTACACTGGTCTCAGCTACTGGATGTGTCCGCAGAGGCCACCGCGCTTACACACACACACACACACACACACACACACACACACACACACACACACACACACACACGCTCACCCAGACACAGACGGAACTGCTCTGACCTTATTCCTGACATAATGATGACCAGCCTGTGTCAGCCTTTAGCGGCCCATTTCCTGTTCTCTTTGGCCCAGTTCAGAACTCCAGACATCGATCACAAGCAGCAAGAGCCATGATGTGATTTATTATTGTATGTTTTGTCCTGTTCAGCCCACTAAAACAAAAAAGGGCATACTAGGACACACAAGGACACACTGTAATTAATTACCTAGTGACAAAAATAGGGCTAGGTATCAAACCAAACTGGAAGAAATGTGCCTGTGTATTAAAAACCAAAGTACCAAAATCTTGTTTTTAATCTCTGGTCAGATTTGAAATATTCTGTTGAAATATACTGTTTCTTAAGCCTCACCTGATTATATATAAAAGTTCTTGGCTCCTTTTGTTCACACAACTTTTACCACTTAAGCACTTTTTAGCACTTTGTTATAGTTCAGCATTTTGGGACATAAGCATATTTGCTTTCCTGCTGAGTTAGAGGAGAAGATCGATACCACTCTCATATCTGTCCATTTAATATGTAGAAACTACAGCCAGGCTAACTGTAAGCTTTGCTTTGCTTTGCTTAGCGTAAAGACTGGAAGCAAAGGGAAATACGTAGCCTATGTCTGTTAATTGGTTAAAAACATATCTGCCTACCAGCACCTCTAAAGCTCACCAATGAACATGTTGTTTGCTCAGACTAGCTGTGTCCCCCCCGCCTCCAGTCTTAATGCTAAGCTAAACTAGCCGTTACCTGGCTTAAGCTTAATAATAATGGGACTGATAAGAGAGTAGTATCCATCTTTTCATCTATCTCTCGACATGAAAGATAATATTGTTTTTTCCCAAAATATCAACCCATTCCTTTAACAGAAGAAGCCAAAGTTCCCAAATTGTTTCGCTTGTTAATACTGGTATTTTATACGCACTGATATTGTACAATTTCAAACAACACCAAGCCTTTGACAGAGAATTCATTGACATTTTCTGATCATCTCTGAATTCACTGAACTGAGAGTGAACTGGACCACGATCACGCAACCCATCGTCAGCTCCACCACAACGGTGGACAGCACACAACAGAGTATGTTCACAACAAACACAAGGCCCTTCCTAACCAGGCCAGTTTAGAGCTGGTCTGTAATGCAAATATGCAGAGAGCGGAGGGAAACAGGGAGAGACCTACCAAAAATAATAATAGAGCATAAACTGCTGCTGGAGAGGTTTTTCAAATCCCCGGGGTCTTCATTATTTTCCCAGATGCTATTACCTCCACATAATTATTTTGCCTCTTCAAACAATCAGTTTGTTATTTGAGCAAATTCCACATTTTACCTCAAAAGAGAAGCTGAGCTCAAAAGTCCTGTTTTGAAGTGGGTCTCAAACAGAAGCTCATGCATAGACATGAAGGCAGCGCTGTTGCTAAATATGTGGGATAGGCCTACATAATGATTCCATAATGTAATGGAATTTGTTCATCCAATATTCACATTAATCCAATTCTTGAATGTGGAGCTTCACTAGATAGACTTATCAGCCGTGATGTTGACAGAGAGTTCTTTGGTAGTATGTGTGCTTCTTCCCGCCTCAGCAGCTCGATTTAGGATTGAAAAAATTGCTATCTTGAGGAGAGACTCTGCTGTTCTTTTCATCCTCTCCCTCCTTTCCCCAAGTCCCTTTTTACTTCCTCCTCCCTTTTTTCGCCCCACTCTCCCAGCTCTGCCTCATCCCAACATCCCCTGACTACTTTACCCCTCTTTTCCACATCACACACACACACCTCTGTCTCCCCCTGCTTATCTCCTCCCCCAGAGTGAGGGATCAGAGTGGTGAGGGTCTAGCTGAGGGAGTAATGAGGGGTTGGAGCTGAGAGCCTGGCAGGGTGCGATCTGCACTGTCACCCCGAAGAGAGAGATGGAGAGAGATAACACGTAGCTCCATCACGGGTCAATCAGCCACTGCATGCCCGCCTTCGAATGAGCAGCACCTATCGAGACGTACGAGGTAATACGTACGGGGACAAAGCAGACAAAAGACGTCTGCACACAGACACAAGTCTTTTTTTTTTTTCCCCTCCCGGAAATCTCAAATAACGCTGGAACAAATCATTTGTGCCAGAGCTGACAGCACAGGCAATAGACAGCGCGCTCAATCACATGCTCTCACAAGGCGCTGTTCCATTTAAAATGGCTGCCCATTTCCGTGCTTCACTCTGATGAGTTGAAGGCAGAAATACAACTTATTCAAGTCTGAAAGTGGAACATGATTTCACATTTCAAAACCAGACGCCTCCTTCAGGGGTTTTCTAACGACAATGGGAGCAAATTCTGGAAAGAGTGAGCTGACAATCACACTGGACCGAACAAAGGTAACAATCGTCCTCTAATCTGCTCCCGCAGCAAGTCTAATTAGCCTACATAGCTGCACAGGCACAGGACAGGAAGCACCATGGCGGCAGTGGTGGTGTTGGTGGTGGTGGCAGACATCGTGTTCCTTGACATGTCCTCAACATAGCACAGGATGGAGAAACAAAAGGCGGTTTGCAGTGGAAACACATGGGAGCTACGTTTCCTGTGAGTCTTTGTGACCACAGCGTTGTGTTTGGAAGCTTTTTAACTCACCACTGTCTGGTGGTTGACTTGGATCACCTCGTCCCCTGCATGGATCTTCTTACACTGGTCTGCTGGAGACTGCAGAGGCAGAAATTGGATGATAGAATAGAACAATGGGAACATATTAGTGCCGTAACAGATCATAGCTGATCCCCCCTCCACCACCACCTCCCCTTCCACGGTTCGGCACGCATGTGAGCCGCAAATTATTTTCGCAATTTACCAACCATAGTGTGAAATAAAGTTATACTGCGAGTCGATATCGGCTGATATTCAGTAACAATATGCGACAGGCTTAAAATCTTTCAAGTCGCCAATCCTTGATAATGCTACATAGTGAACAACAGATCCGTGTTGAAATCGGCAGGAGGAAAGCTGGTAATGTTAGCAGCCCCGGAGCTAACGCCTAACATATAGAGGTTCCATTGAGTTCCATTGTGATGTGTTTATTCTCTGTTCAGTTAACTTGAGTGTGGGGAAAAGGTCAATTCTAAAGTTATCATGATGTATTCAAATGTATTCTTGAAAAATGGCCGAGAAACTTGAAGAAATTGGGTTGTTGAAAGGAGATATTTTCACAGCAACATAAATAGATGTTAACGATGGAATTATTAACTGTTTAACTTCTTAACACTAGAACTAAGCAGCTTATAATACAAAATTAAAACTAATGAAAATATTGTTTTCATCAACATGAATCCAATCTTAAAATTTTCTAATGATTTGAATTTGATGTTTTTATGCAAACAACCACTATAACGATCAGCAATCGGTATCGGCAGCGAAGAAACGCTCATCGGGTCTGTGACATTAAACGATCTGATCCGACAGTTTTGTGATCCATTTCACCCCGGGAACACATTCAGGATTTGTTTGTGTAAGGCATGGATTCACTGTCATGGTGGAATTTGAGACCATGAATTGCAGTTGGTTTGGTGTTGAGCTTCCTACTGAATGAAACAAAAACTCACATTCTCTGTGGTTCCGGTGATAACGTGGAGTCCATCATACGTCGATTTGATATACATCCCCTGAAACACAAGCACATGGAGGGAGGATTATATAATACAGAATACATGGGGAAATACATGATACTTATGTTTTAAATCTGTAAACCTGTGTCTATATCTGCGTCTCTGTCTTGGACTCTAGTCATGATTTAGCTCACAAAACCAAGGAACTAAGACTTGACTTTGAATCGAAGGGAATGAGATTTGACTTACTAAGTGACAAACTAAAAGGACGACTAATACAAATTGTATTAGTAAGGTGTTGATTGTCCAAGAGGCTCCAGAACAGATTCAGTGATTCTTGTTTTAGATCCTCCACTAGAACTGTTCTTCCAAAAGATATTCTCTTATTTTGTGTTTTGATGATGGTGGCAGAGAGCACCGTGTAACGTAGTGAGGCAACATTTTCAATTGGGTTGACTTCAAAGGCTTTAGCGTATGATACACATAATTTATATACTCTTCAAACCAATCAGTGTCCCCTTCAAGCTCTGTATGAAAGCTTTTGTTGTTTTCCCACAGATTTGCTCATGTCTTTGAATTAATTTGTCTTCATCTGAACTTGAAAAAACATTCAAGTCTCACATTTTTACCTGAAGTCCTGATAGAGTAAATAATGAATAAGAGTTCAAAAGTCAGGCATTGCATATTTACACCACTTGAATATTTAACTATTGTTCCTATCATGCATTCAAGAGACGTTTGATTCAGTCATGTTAAAACATTATTAACAGCTTTGAAATTAGAATATTCAAATGCTGTTTGAAAAACAATAAATAAAGTCCAATTGCGAATTCACTTGTGAGGAAGTGTGACGCTAAAACGCTCTTTGGAGCTGAGGGGTGATGATTATCTGTGGGTTTGATACCCACGGTGACCCCTTTCACATTACACACAGCCATTTGGTTTAAATAAAAAAAATGTTTGGTTCATTTTAAATTATTAATTAGTGCACCTTTAAAAATAGCTTTGGTGGATACATGTGTGCATGCTCAGCTGTGTCCTTACCAGCCCTTCACTGGGCATGATGCTGGTGAGGTGGACCACCTCCAGATGGGCGGACTGGCAGACGAGGGAGTCTGACGACAGAGAGATGATGTGGTCGCATATCCCCGCTAAGGTCTTACACTGGAGATGGCATCGGAGGTAAGGAGGGCAGGAGGTCAAAAGAAAAGACAGGAAAAGATGGAACGAGAGAGTGAGTGGCAAAAAGAGAAAAGAAAAGTTATTGAGATTAGTTTTGGTCCGCAAGGGATGCCGTGACCTAGCTGGAGGAGGTGAAACAGAAATCATTTCATCAGGTTGTTCCACATCGGTGCTTCTATCACTCCAGCACACAAACTGTTTCCTGTCACAGTCTGTCCACAGGCATGCCCACAAGACACTGTCACAGACGGAACAACACATCACCGATACCAGCACACCCCGAGGTGCCCAAATGACATTTTCTAACATCTAAATTACAGAGCACAGATTTCATTTGTTGTTATCTTTTTTTTTTTTTTTTTTTTGAGTGGGGGGCTATAAGGGCTATTTTTGGATTCCCATCAACTAAACACAATCCGACACACTGTAGAGTGGTTAGATTATCCTTGCTCCAGTTTTTTCCACTACACTTAAATTCTTAATACATATTACCTAATGCGTAGTGCATCTGAGCAAATACGACAAATAAAAAGCGGTGCTTCATGTTGCCTTTGTTCCAAATAAAACCTTGAATGTTTTTCAGGGTATTTGTCTGCCTGGCCAAGCACGCACTTTAATTTATCATCAGCAACATCTCTGCCTTCTAATCGTGGCTGACTGACTACAGTGGGTTTACAGAGACCGTTACCTTGGTTATCCTGCCTCACCGCATCCCTCCTTGGTGCGCACAGACACAAAAACACACACAAACAAACGCACACAAACACCAGTATGCTAGAAGGTAACAGACATACATGTAAGAGAATATATGTTGTCTACATTCACACAAGCAGCATGACGGTGATGAACCCTGCATAAAATAATCTTCTGATCCCAATCTTAATGAGCAATTACCGGATTATGGTTGATGAAGTGAACAGAGGAGGTCTTCAACACACACTTACAAACACAAACACACACACACACACACACACACACACACACACACACACACACACACACACACACACACACACACACACACACACACACACACACACACATTATAGCTCAGAGCCTATGATTCATTCAGTGTGAGGGAAAAGGTGGAGGATCTTCAGTGAGCTGGCTATGTGATGCTTATGCTCTTTCTCTCTGTCTCTCTCACTGTCTCTCGCTCACACACACACACATGCACACACACACACACACACACACACACACGCACACAGACACACTTCCATCCTTTTCTAGGTCAGTTATTTGAACATTACACTGCCTGTTTAGCTTCCTGTTTACACAGACAGCAATATTGTGTTCTATTCCACGTGTAGGCTACACGTAACGAGGGCTTTTCGTGTCACCTGGAGACACCAAACAAGCTATAATTTGAAAAACTAAACAAAAGGGGGAAATAGATAAATAAGTGATAAATAAGTAGGGGAGCAGCAGAAGCAGAGTGTGTCCAATCCCGCCTATAGAGCTATAAATAGCATGTGAAATCCCCAGCTGGAAACCACTCAGTGACAATGTTGTGGCTTTGCTTGTATCCCTCTTTGATCATTGGACTAATAGTCCTGACCTAGGATTAACACGGGCCAAGAGACAAAAAAAGGGCCCACTACCAGTGTGGGGACTCCCGAGTCCTCCAGCTCTGACACACCCAGCCTTGATCTGACACGCCTCCGGGGAATCAGAGCGCAGATTATAGGGAAGTTAACTTATGTGGCTCACTGGCGTGAGATTTAAGAGCAGTCAAACAGAAAGCCAGACATAGTACGCTGCCAAATGGATTAAACTCTGGCTGCACACTGCCCTCCCTCCGTCCCTCTCCATCACCTCCCTCATTCTCACTCTTGCTTACATCTACTCGCACCTTCTCTATCCCGCACATACGACGAGCACGCTGCAGCTATACTCCACCTTCGTGAGCATAGGTGGCACATACAAATCTGAGCCAAGACGCGGGGAAAGATGAAGAGATGTGGAGGGAGAGAAGCGGAGAGGCAGGGAGGGAGAGTCCGGGAGGAAAGGGGAGAGAACAAGGGGAAGGGGAAAAAACACACAACTAGGACAGTCTTATGTAATTCCTCTCATCCTTATGCATGCATGCACACAAAAACACACACTCATACACACTTCACGCTCCATCAGACACACAGGCTCACACATGCTCATATCTTATCTCCCTCACTCACACACACACACACACACACACTCACACACACACACACACACACACACACACACACACACACACACACACACACACACACACACACACACACACACACACACACTCTC
This sequence comes from Anoplopoma fimbria, assembly GCF_027596085.1. Classification (NCBI taxonomy): domain Eukaryota; kingdom Metazoa; phylum Chordata; class Actinopteri; order Perciformes; family Anoplopomatidae; genus Anoplopoma; species Anoplopoma fimbria. The sequence goes on along the minus strand of NC_072452.1, from coordinate 6,936,184 downwards.
TATCCCCGTCCATCTGATTGCTGCAGGCCGTAGTCTGGAGGAGAGCAGAGTAGCAGTGGGTTTTGCATTATTAAGCAGGAGCTGACAAAGGCACAACTACGGCTACAGTAGCTATACATCAGAGCTGACCAAAGCATTAAACAGTGTCTGAACCCCATGGTGCACATTGGAGACTCCCTCGTACTGTTTGTCTGTCTGAATCTACCGCCATATATCACTTAAGCCAATGTATCTACACAACCATTTCGAAAGAGTTGAAAACTCTTATTTCTGTCATTCTGTAAAAATACACAAGGTAAATGCAGACTGGGTCCTTTTTAGGCCACATCCACACTAACCCGTTTTCAAATGAATCCGAATATCTTTTGCTGCGTTTGAACCGAGCGTCCACACTATACTTATATTTAAGGGCACCGAAAACGGAGGAGTTCGAAAACGCTCCCGAGGACGAATAAGTTTGAAAACGCCGCGTTTTCCTGATAGTGTGGATGACGGAACTATTTGATTGGTTCTTAGCAGTTACGACATGTCCTTTCCTGATTCGTCACCCCCTTACCACGTGACCCTTTTCCGGAAGAGAACAACAACAACAGCCTTGATAACGATCGACTACCAGGTTAATTCAACATGGATAATGCACGCGCATGCCCAGTGTACTTGAATAGTCATGTGATCCTTTTTAGGCCACATCCACACTAACCCGTTTTCAAATGAATCCGAATATATTTTGCTGCGTTTGAACCGAGCGTCCACACTATACGGCGATTAAGGGCACCGAAAACGGAGGAGTTCGAAAACGCTCCCGAGGACGAATAAGTTTGAAAACGCCGCGTTTTCCTGATAGTGTGGATGACGGAAAACGTAGCAGTCTGAAAATGATGACGTAGGCACTCGCGTTCACTATTTGATTGGTTCCTTTCCTGATTCGTCACCCCCTTACCACGTGACCCTTTTCCGGAAGAGAACAACAACAACAGCCTTGATAACCGATCGACTACCAGGTTAATTCAACATGGATAATGCACGCGCATGCCCAGTGTACTTGAATAGTCATGTGATATTCGTTTTCAGGGGAGCAAGTCTGGACGCAAATCATTTTGAAAACGATGCTGAAACGCATGTGTGGACGGAGATAGTTTTAGTTTTAAAACCCCCTATTTCATTTGAAAACGGGTTAATGTGGACATGGCCTTAGAGTATCTACAGTCACTGGATATTACTAACGCATTAACATGTAAGCAGCATTTTAATGCAGTGGCAGGATGAGGCCAGTCTTATTTAAACTAGTATATATAATGGCTTCATTTGATTATTATTGTTTTAAAAGATAATCATGTGTTGAAAGTTTAAATTTGATCTGTGTAAAGTTACATGTTCCCTGTCAAATTCTCTGAGTAAAAGTACAAGCTAATGTTAAATCGCTGGTCCGGGAAGTCGTTTTCTGATAGTTAGTTAGTTAGTCATTATTCAGTTAGCAGTGAGGTAGATAGTTAGCCATTTGTTTTACATTTCTATGTCATCTCAGAAATGTGGTCCATCCCACACTGCTCTATGTTAAATATCCAAAATACAGCAAACACTTTCCCACTAACACATATGCAAAACCAACAAAAAGATCTGAAGGCTAGGTTCATGGAATGTATGTCTGTAAACAAATTCGGAAGGAGGAATTATGAAAGAAATGTTAATTGTTTTTGATAATTGTATACCCTGTACAGCCTGACGCCATTTTCACTTTGGCCTTTTGCACGTCTGCGAGTCTGCTAACTCCCGGTGACATACATAAATAGAATAGTTTTTTCCTAACAGTCACATCGCCTTCAACTCTCAGTTCTCTTTTCACCTTTAACTGACCTTTTCGTTCCCCTCCTAACTGTCTGTTTCTGAGCACTTCCTTTGTAAAACCGTCTGTCTCTAAGCAGATTACACATCAGCATATGACCCCTACATCCTTTAGAGCAAAGGTACAAAATCCAAATGTAGCTGTAATACTGAGCTCTCCATCATCTTCATACATGTGTGCCTGTCTGTTGAGGATGATTTAGTGGCAGATTTACTTAATTCATTTCTCAAACACATAAAGTAGTAAACAAGGTCAGCAAGGAAGCAACGTCTAAAGACAAATACCTCCCCCTCTCTCTCCCTCCCTTCACGGTCTCCCTATTTCACACATAAACCTCCCACACATAACAGACTTAGTCATGAGTAGCCTTTAGTCTGCCACCCGGGGTTTGTGTGTGTGTGTGTGTGTGTGTGAGTGGGTGTTTGTTTATGTGTGTGCACACATGTGCAGAGCCATTTAAATATTTGAGTTTCCCTGATGTCACTGTCCTGTGTCATTAGCGGCCCTGTAACAAAAGAGGTAAACGACAACCAAGAAGCGAAAAGGGAAGTCACTTTGACAAGGGGGGGCTTTGCATCACGTCTTATGATTGGTTTTGTTGATATTTAAATAAAATATAAATGACATATAAATATGTAATACAATGGCATATATATGGTATACTGATGTAACATCTGGTGTGGGAATTTTTTTTCCGGGTAAAATACTCAGATATTTTTCTGTGAACTCCCCCTTGCTAACATTTTATTTGGTTTCCTCCACCTGACCTTGAATGGCAGCAGGAAGTGTCCCGATCCGACTGTCAGCCCCGATCAGACGCTGATGTTCACTCGGTTTCACACGTGGACACAGACAGTTCTCCGTCATGCATACATGCACGCACACACATACCCACTCACATGCATACTCATAGACACACACAACACACAGACAACACACACACACACACACACACAGAAGCTAAACTGGAGCTTTCAAAAGGCCTCAGGCTTGCTTGCACTTTAACATGTAGTTTTGTGCCACAAATTCCCACAAAAAAAAACACACAGTGCTCTGACGTGTACACACAGAGACTCCCACCCAGAAAACACACACGTACAGTTGTTTTTCAGGTTTTCGATGTGTTTATGAACTCATTCAACGCAATTTTGTTTCAGAACCATTACAACTGTCATCGGAACCAAAATTGCAAGAGCAAAGCAAAGAGGAAAAGAGCTGGCATGGTTCTTACCAAAGATAACAAAATCCTCCTACTGGCACCTCAACTAATATAATAACTAGTTATTCACATATGATAATATGTTATGTGGAAAAATTTTAACTTTTTAGGGATGGTTTCTTTGAAGAGGTTATAACGGCGGACTATTTCTTGGCCAGGAGCAGTTACTTCCTGGAGTCGGTGATGGTTGCCTGGCAACTGCTCCCCTTTTTACGCTTCTTTTTTTTAATGAATTTGTATGGCGAAAATGATTTAATAAACCGTGTTAATTAATGAGCTTTAGAGGTGCTGCTAGGTAGATCAGAGCCAGGCTTGCTGTTTTCCCCTTGTTTACAGCCCTTATCTTTGCTGAGCTAATGGTCTGCTGGCTGTATCTTCCTATGTAACGTACAGATAAAAGCGTGGGGTTGAACTTCTCATCTAACCCTTGGCAAAAGAGCTTATGTTCCAAAACGCTGAACTACTTCTTGACTTGTTTAAGAAAAGGGAGATTTTGTTAGGATATGTTAAAAATAACGCTTTACAAACTCATGTGTGATCCAACCAGAGAGGGAAGGATGCTGAAAAAAAATAGCTGTCATTGTTGAGTATGCAATTGTGCCTCTTCCCTGTTTTTTTTTTTTTTGATGGATACAGGCCGAAAACTTTGACATTTTAAAGTGGAAACTTACCACGTGGAGAATCTTATTCTCTGTCTCATACACAGTGCAATCCTGTAAAACAAGAAGAGAGGAAAGAAGACAACATGAGATGGAGAAATCTTCCTCCTCCATATAAATATATATAAATACCAGGAGAGGAGAGAAATGAGACGGCCAAGATGGATGACTTCTTTTTTGAAGGAGAACATCAGCAGTCAGCTATTTCGTATCTAACCTTCCACATTATGCATATTACTTTATAATCTATGCGGGCTAAAAACATTGGATTGACCAGTTCGTGATCTGCTCCACTGCTTGGAGCCGCCGCAGGATTAAGCAACTACACTATATGAACATAACAAGTTGTTATTTAAAGATAGCTGATCGTTAATCTATTTCTGGGAAAGCAGCCCACAGAATCCACCAGATGTGCATGGTAGCGACTAATTCATCCATTTGATGCATTAGTGCGGGAGCTGCTGCCACCTTTGTCTGAGCCGCTGCAGCCTGTCAGCCACATGTTCATTTGGCCCACTGAGGACCTATACGGTGGCCCTTTTCTGGTCCCTCTCCTCTGGCCCTTGTAAGTGAGGGGGGGTGTTATCTGCTTGGCTCCAGGAGTAACTCCGGGCACACGCACAAACACACTCTCACACTCTCTAAGCGGGCTCTTACAAGGAAAGACGTGGATGGAGTCCAGGAGAGCAGACATACTTTCTGTCCAAACAATGAGATTTCTGCAGTATCCCTGTGTGTGTGTGTGTGTGTGTGTGTGTGTGTGTGTGTGTGTGTGTGTGTGTGTGTGTGTGTGTGTGTGTGTGTGTGTGTGTGTGTGTGTGTGTGTGTGTGTGTGTGTGTGTGTGTGTGTGTGTGTGTGCGTGTGCGTTTGTGAATGCACTTCCAGTTATATTTTTCTAAAATGTGCATTTGTGTATGTAAACGTGGTGAATCCACACAAGGGAGCGAGCCAGAGGGGGGGAGCAGAAGGAGGACAGGAAATGAAGGGATGAGAGACCCCTAGCTCGTTCTCCATTAGGGCCCACCAGCTAAGCAGAGGATGTGGTCCAACAGTGAGTCAATGAGCACTCTGCCTAAGGCTGTTACCGAGAGCGACTTGTCCCATCAGCCGTGCTGCAAACAGCCTGTGGGAGTGGCCATATGTTCCACAAATAGTCAAATCTATATAAACAAGCTATAGACCACCATAAGCTGTGTGAGTGGCGTTCAATCCCAATCCAAACCCCACTTTAGCTTTATCCTTTCAATTCACAATCATGACCTTTTTTGTGTCAGTGCAATGAATACGGACACTATGGATTGAGTGATGCATGAGTCCTGTGCGTTCGTGTGAGTATGTGGAGGCACCTGTTGCACGATGGTGGTCAATTCTAGGCAGAGCTGCACAATGTTGTTCTTCAGTAATGAATACTCTGTCACACTGGCAAACGGGGACCTGAAGCAGACAAAAGCAGGAAAAAAGAAATCATGTTAAAATGTGGAAAACTTTTGTAGAACATTGGATTATTGTCCTGGTCATGATCTCATTCTACATTTTTTTGTTGTTTTCATCATATGCTCCTGTTTGGAGTACAGTATTTATTTTCTCCAGGGTGGAATAGCTTCCAAAATCACACTTAAATGAATGTGAGCAAAGCATATTTGGCCATTCTATTAAAAAAAATGAGTTCCTTTCCGTCTCGAGGAAGTGATTTTTGTCATATTGGTGTCTTTTATTTTGTTCCCTTCATTTATTTGCAAACAGTGTGACTTTAAAAGCTGTGATATGGCAGCGAGAGTCAGAGCAATAACAAATAAATATTCTCTGCTCCTCTCAGAGCACATGAGCAAGTGATAAAGTCAAATAACAATATTTGGTTTTATATCCTGGCCAGGAGGCTTTGCAACACGGGAATCTACTGAAGCTCAAACATCGCTTTATTTGTATGTGTTTTTTGTTTCGTATGGTTCCATCAGCAGTTCTAACTTCACGATAACGACATAAAAAACACTCTCCCTTACCCCTCTATGAATTATGGTTCTGTATGAAGCGTAAATATATCTAGAGCACCTGACAAGGTAATTATGCAACACATTAACAATACAAATAACCTCTGTGAAGTTTATTATGTTCCATTTTTGTACAACACATTCTCACTCACAAGAGTGAGAGTCCGTAGTACTAAGCCTCAAACTAGCGTCAGTTTTGGGCGCGCAGTGATGACATTTCAAATGACATGCATAGTGCCTTTTCAAAATAAACTTCCATCTTCACAGGAAATTAGGTTTAGGCAACAGAACCAATTAGTTAGGTTTAGGGAAAGATCATGGTTGACAATAACTTGACTGACTATGGACACTTAAGACTGACGTGACAAAATAACTCAATGTTGACTTTAGTTGATGTTAGTTTCTACGAGACACGAACAGCGGTATTCTAGGTGAAAGTCCTTTGTGTTTGTTTGACTGACCAGTGTGCCATGTCTGGTTAAGTTAGTCATTTCTAATAACAGGTGTTCTTGCTCGAACATTAAAATAGAATGTATATATTTCGATTTTTGTGATTATCCTTACTTGATGAAAATAGGGAATTTTGTCCTAAAAATGAATGCTCTTATTCCCAAATTAATTTCACAGCGTGGGTTAAGAGGTGGTCGCTACCTGTCGAGCCAGGCTAGCAGGTTCTTGGCTGCACCAATCAAATCCACCACCGAGGTAAGGAAATCGTTGGGTAGCCTCCGGGAGGCCCGTCCATCGTAGTGTCCGCCCCTACGTCGGCCCAGGATGAAGTTCTGGAGGTTCTTCGCTGAAGCGTTCAGCTTGTGAGACAGAGTCCGGAGGTTCTCCGTCTCTAGGCCGTAGTTCTGGAGGGCAAACAGAGGGATTCGTTTTAGAAGTGGAATCACACATATTTGTTGCTGCTGCTCTGCTAATGTGCTGCTCCTGTTACACAGTCTGGTTGGACATTGTGCAACGAATTACTTATTTTTAGGAGTGATTTGTTTGATTAAAGATTAAATAAATAGTTGACCACACCTTTTGTTAATACATTCACTTATTACCACTTTGTATACACAAAAGGAAATGTAAAAATAACCATTTGTGGTAGCTAGCCCCTAACTTGACTTAAAACATTAGATAGCTAAAGAGCTTCTCATCTCACTCTCAGCATGCAAGAGATCTACCGAAATGAACTACAGGTTTTTATAAATCCTTTATGTATCCACAAAGAAACATGGGAGAATAATGTGAAACCACTGCAATATATTTTGGGATAGATACGACATAATTTAACACATATTTACTTGTATCTGATAACCTTTCCTTTTAGATTGAGAGGTATTAACTAAAACTAGAATCCCTATCTCTGAATCTCCATTAGCATCTTCATATAACAGTCAGTTTCCACTCCAAAACAAGAACACCAAGCTGGTCGAGTAGCCCATTACTTCATTGTGACCCTTTTAAATAAACACACACACACACACACACACACACACACACACACACACACACACACACACACACACACACACACACACACACACACACACACACCCACTGAGCCACATTGCGCTCAACGTCCCAAGGCAGCTCCAGTCATGTCCTGCCTGACAGAGCCTGATTCTTGCTGACACAAAGGCACAAACACACACACACACACACACACACACACACACACACACACACACACACACACACACACACACACACACACACCCTTGTAAAGTCAGATGCACAGGCTAAGCTAGACGTATCTATTCCTCCTCTGCCTCTAGATCTATTCTACACAGTCACGACCACAGTGACTACAAAGGAGAGAGGGTTTCACTGTGGCAGCAGAGAGAGAGAATTGAGGAACTAAAGAGGCAAAAGACAAGAGGGAGAGAGAGAGGAGAGAGCACCCAGCTATGCATCTCACTGAAACTGGGTCATACATACGCCGCGTTCTGTATAATCTACTGTGTTCTGTGAGAATGTAGATGTATACATGAACTTGGAGCGCCCATGTTTGCACAGCTGTAATTAGCCTGTCCTATGATCCGATCTAAAGCTGTGTGCGTCTCTCTCTCTCCAGGGGACGGAGTGCTGAGATGAAGCCGGGGGGAGTAATGCCCTGTGTCGACTGTCTGAATGTGTGTGTGTGTGTGTGTGTGTGTGTGTGTGTGTGTGTGTGTGTGTGTGTGTGTGTGTGTGTGTGTGTGTGTGTGTGTGTGTGTGTGTGTGTGTGTGTGTGTGTGGCTGGAGAAAGAGAGATAAATAATTTGAGCAGTGCGTGCATTTGTGTGCATGTGTGTGTCAAATCAATACAGTAAGAGGGCGATGCCATTAAGCATCCCCCCACCCCCATCCCCTTCCCTCCACCTGCATGTCGATGTGGTTGCCATAGCAACCATGTGTGGAGTGGCCCTCTCATCCATGCTGATTATTTCTACCATTGTTGTTCACAGAATCAGACTCAAGCGCCGTATATGAAATGTTTGGGCAAAAACGGGAGACATGTCAGCATGAAATCATTTTCTTTCCAAAGTAAAGCATCGATCAGCCCTGCTACAATGTACATTCTCGCAGAAAGGTGTAGTGTATATAACTATTAATGAAGAGAATATTGATTGTGTTGTGTGTGTGTGTGTGTGTGTGTGTGTGTGTGTGTGTGTGTGTGTGTGTGTGTGTGTGTGTGTGTGTGTGTGTGTGTGTGTGTGTGTGTGTGTGTGTGTGTGTGTGTGTTGCTCTAAGCTTGGAAGATCGAGGTTTGCTGCTCAACTCAGGCAGATACGTTTTGTATAATGAGTGAATTGTAGATTTTAACTAAAGGTTTACCCAAAACAAGTCAAGCTACAATTTTCTGCAATTTGATTAAAAAAGAAACCAGTGATTTTTGTCATTTATGGTCACATTGTGTCTACGCCTGTCGTATCAAATATGCTTTATAAATAAACCTGACTTGACTACAGTTCAACTGAGGGGCTGAAATGATAAAACAAGGGCTGTGATCAGCAGCTCGAAAACAGAATACAAATTATGAAGCTGAACATGGTTTGATTTGTTTGTAGGAATAACTGTCTTTTTAATGGGACTGTTTCAAACAAAGCGTTTTAATTCAGAGTGTTAACACTAAGCTAAAACAAGTAGAAGAAAAAACAATTACTGCACCAGACCATCAACCAAGGTGCTGTGACAAAAAAACCCATTTAAAACTACTATTACAGTACAAGTTTCTGTTTACATCCAGGTCTGTCCAAAATGTGACCTCATCATTTTATCCTATAAGATATTTGCGTGAAATTGACAAAATAGCATATGAATTCTTGATTCTTTCTTTAAAAGAAAGTGTTTTGTGAGGTCACAGTGACCTTTGACACCCGAATTGTAATCAGTTAAACCTTCAACTGCGATAAGAGTAAGCCTAAAAAAAACTGAGAGACAAACATGCATGCACACATACATGTAAATCAAACAAAGGGAATATGATACAAGTAGGGGTGAGCGGCAAGGTCAGACAGTAATGGGGGATGCTTCCTCACAGACTATAAACCCAAAGATTACATTTATTTAAGATTTCCTGTATAGGACATATGAATAATCCTGTCTAATTAGCTCAAAATGAAAATGGAAAAGACTGGAAATATAAATTATGGCCAGCTATTCAATAACGTTCAGGTAACAAGCAGGATTTTTAAATTAGTTTGGAGGCCCACAGTATGTCACTGAGAAGGAAACAACATGGAAAGATGACTCATCTGTGTGAAAGTTACAGGACGAGATGACGACATGATGACATGAAACACTTTCTCAGAACACAAGCAGAACTGGGACAAAAGATAGTAAAGCTACCTAATTATTATTATGGACTATGCCAAGATATTTTAAATTTCAGAGACTTAAGTTGTTTGTAAGATGTTGTAAAAAGCAAAAACGAACAAGCAATTTCAGAGAACAGCAGACAGAAGGGTCTACATTATGCGTTTGACGGATATATCACGGATGTCAAACTGCTACTACATGGCAATTTGTGCTAACTTTGCTAACGGGCTGATGCGCTAACAGCAGTTAGCATATAGCTACATTTTAAAACACTCCATCTTGGGCCTAGTTCTCCGGCAGCTTTGACAATGTCGGCGCGGTAGCATTATGCCTGCTTAGCACCAGATTAGCATCTAACGTCTCTCTACCGCTTCTTGACCATGCGCTCTACGGGGTCTCCTTTACATTCTACCCTAACATCGTGTAGATAGGGCTGATAGCTCATTAACATCCGACACAGATAAAGAAATGACAAGATGGACCGTCTGACCCTCTTTATGGTTTAGTAGTAAACAGAGCATGCTACTTTTTTCTCTTTTTGTTTTTAATTTCGGTATTAACAATAACAAACAAACAAGGCCTCTTTACATGTCATTTCAAGATGAGCAGTATCAAGATCAAATCAAATACAGAATGGTTGAAATAAAACTTAATAAAAAAGACATGATTAATTAAAATATAAAATAGCAGTTTGCTGTTATAACTTGTTACATTTACTATGAGCTGTATTTTAACAATGTAAATGAACTAGTAAGTTTTAACATGTAAAAATAATGTACTTGTTGCTGTTACCATTTACTTATTTGCCAATAAATGTAATTCATAGACTGGGCTACAGCAATAATACATTTTTCAAGTTTAAACTGTGGCCTGGATACTATAGCTGATTTTGAATAAGTTCTTGAGAAAGAAAATGTATATTTGCGCCCTTGGCTATACATTTGTTCCTAGTTACATTAAAATTAAACAGCTGTTTTCATTTGCTCAGTTTCTACACATTTCGATGTTATTCAATACAATTACACAAAAAGTGTTTGAGCAGTCATTTCATTTTCCTAAATTATGCCCACTTCCCAGCACATCCCGCTGAAAATGCACTGCACCCAAACCTACTTAGCATAGATGCTGGGGGCAAAAACTCGATTGCATAGGCATAAAAAGAAGGGACTTTTCCACATTTACACCGAGACTGAAAGCTCAGTCAGCGCTTCAAACTTGCATTGATCCAAGGCCACAGAAGCTCCGCTTTTTTTACTGCAGAAAGACCAGAAAGTCATAACAGTTGAGCCAGGGGAACAGGGTTATTTCGCTTTCCTTATGATGGATTATATAGCTGATGACAGTGAATCGTCCTTTATTATCCAAAATATTCACAGTTTCTACAGTTATACTATGGAGCTTTGTCCCTTTGGTCCAAATGAGAGGTATGAGGTCAGGTGATAATTACTGTCCCTTGGCTATCTTAACGGATCATTTTGATTTATTACAACTTTAGTATTGCCATTCTATTGATTATGAAAACATTTTACCCAACAAAGTAATTGTGGAGATCTTGAAAAACACTGAAACTTTGCCTCAGCAAAGTCTAAAAGCAATTGAGCATGGCTAAAATCCCTGTAATAATCCCTCTTTGCACAAAAAACTACACTACCGCACAAAAGTTTGGAATTGCCTGCAACTAAAGCTTGATTGTGTCCAGTCAGATGGCTAAGATAACTACTATATATTTGTTGTAGAAAGTCCTCGTAACAAATAGATGTTATTTTGTATGAGGAGTCTGCAACAAAAGTCATGTTTTGGGCAGAAAGAGACTAAAGAGACACCCTCTGAGCAAGAGCTGAATAAGAATAGATGAAATCTCCAGTCATTGGTTAAAGAAACAGTAAGCATATCATCAAAATGAGTGGAGATTTAAATAGGAACAGCTTCCTGTTTCACAATAATGCAGCCTATAACAAGCTGGATTTACCATGCAACATGTTGCTTAAACAAAGATATTTGAACTTCAAAAAAAGATATAGAAGGTTAGTCTACAGTTGAGGCTGTTGAAATTGGATCAGTGAATATTAGCATATGGACTGACAAATAAGGATCAATAAGGATCTAGGGCCACTTACACTTTTCTGAACTGGAAAACGAATTCAATATCGAAGGGTATTTGAGGGAATACATTTTTTTAATTATTCGTGGACATCAACTAAATGCAAGTTTGAATCATTTAATTCCTTTTATTTTGGGGCCAAAAGCATTCAAATATAAATAAAATACATTCAGTGTCTACATTTTTTCTCTTTTTGTTTCTTTAAGAATAGCCGTTGTTGAAAGAAAGAGGGAAAATATCAATACAACAGGTAATTCCAAACTTTTCAGTGATAAAGGTCAAAGTTTCTTCCCAAGATGTCAACAATTTTATCCACTGTTATATTATCTGATAGGAATGATAGCTAAAACTACAAAAATTAAGACCCAAGTTGTGATAAACTGGGATGATCTTTTAAAACTGCTCACAGCAGTAGGTTTAGTGATGCATCTTGTCTACCTGGCATCCCTATATGTGTGTGGTGTGTGTCCAGTTTCAGGACATGCGGTGATAGCTGCTCATTCCCAGGCTGGAACGTCTGAATGGGAAGTGATGCTGATTAGCATGCACACACAAGCATGTGCGCACAGACACACACACACACACACACACACACACACACACACACACACACCACACACACACACACACACACACACACACACACACACACCCGCACAAATTCAAACAGCCCAAACTAATCCAGCCATGTGTGCCGGGGAGATAAGGTGCATCCTGCGTACTCTTTCTACATACTCTCTCTCCTCCTCTGCCTCTCGCTTTCCCTCTCACTCTCCCTTCGTCTCTGTCTCTTTCTCTCTCTCTGGGAGAGTAGCACCTAATTCCCCCTAATTCCCTAATCCTGAGCAGGGCCACTGCACATACAGTCCGCAGTGACCAAGGCAGTCACACAAAGCAGCAAATGATGGAGGACTTTTCCAGCCATTTCTTTTGCCAATATCAATGACTGGTGGGGGAAAATAAACAAAGACAAATATATAAATCTCTCTACCTGTGAGAATTTATTCAGCAGTTTCATGCACTTACTCTAAATTGGTCTTAAAGTAATTCTGGCAAACTTGAAAATGAATAATCATTATATTACAAACAGAATTGTCTTTAATTAGCTGTAGCTGGCAAGCTAAGCGCTAACACTCTAACTAGCCAGGAACATGCTAACTAGCAAAATGCATTTATTTTTTCTCTGTACTGTTTACTTCCCCCTGGTATTTTATTATTGGGATTGCTCACAATTTAACATAATAAAGAAGTAATTGAAGGGGGGGACTCTTTAAGCTAACAAGCTATTTCTAACAGGGACAATACATTTACAAAAATGTAGTATTGGGTATTGGATACTGTACATGTTGCAGAGTGATTGGTATTGCTAATAAAGCCAAAAACATTTTTTCTTGTCTTATATGACAATCATACCAACAATTTATGTGATTGGTATTGCTAATAAAGCCAAAAACATTTTTTCTTGTCTTATATGACAATCATACCAACAATTTATGTGTGACAGGAGGGATTATATGTATGTTTTGAGATTATCAGGTGAATCAAAATGTAGCTGATTATTGAACTGAAGTGTGAAAAGAAATGAAAAGATTTCCCTTAACTTCCAATCTGTGGATAAAAGAAAGAGCACATTTCATTTTTTGTCTTCACCTCCACTCATCTGATGAAATTAATTCAAACTTAAAAGTTGTTTCTTCTATTTATTTGTTAACTAGTGTCAAGTATTTGCGGATTAATCAAAGCAACTTTGAGGATAGCGAGTTAAACTGAAAGCATGGATAAGCTAACAGTGTTGCTGAACATACTGAACACCAGCCTTTTTAGCAACATTAAAACTAAACCAGCCAGTGCACCTCATTTTTAACCATCCATATGCTGTAGTGTCACCTACAGCATATTAATGTAAATTAGTGTATGTATATTTATTAATGGATTCAGTTCTGATTTTGACTTTGGTGATAACCTTTCACTACATTTTGTTTAGTAGTCAGTTCTGGGGTTCCATAGTTTTGGCTCTTGGTAGTCTCACATCAATGCAGTTTATATTTGGACACTATTACACACTCAAACGCACAATAACACACCCATCCAAGACCTGCAACTGTGCGTATAGGCCTATATATCACACCCTCTGAAGTGTAAGTGATTGAGATAAATAGTGTCAGTGAGTAACCGGGCTGACTGACCAGGGCACAGAGGAGGTCGACAGCTTCCAGGATGAGCTCCTGATGTCCTATTCTGGTGACACCCAGCTCCTCCAGCTCCTGATGGGTGATGTGCAGCAGCTGCTCTCCCCCCATCTGCTCCCGCTCGAAACTCTTCACGTACTGCTGGAGACAGTCATCCAGACCTGAGGAGAACACAGACGGACAGATTAGCCAGAGCTGATGTATAGTACTGTATCACAGTGTATAATAAAGGGCCTGCCAGTCAGCCTCAGCCAAAAAGGACAAAATATTCTAATTGGCCTAATTAGTGTTTTAGAGATTTTTCTGCCCCTGCAGAGACAAAAACATATTTACAAGAGGGAAAGAAATATTGATTACAGACTTGAATACAAATTTGAGTTCCTGTCTGTCATACCGAATCCTGGTCCACTTAGCTGCAACAGAGAATTAAGGCATGAGTGCAGACACCCACACACCCAGAAACTCAATGGGAAATGTTTGCAAAAATAAAAACAAAAGCTAAACATCAGCCTAAAGCCAGGAATTTCATCAATGCTTTATTGGCAACTTTCTAACTGTCACCTAGAAAACACATATCTGTTGGTTTGGCTTTCCAATACCAGTTAATGTTTGTACACCCTAATGTAACAAGATTCCCTTTGATGCTTTTTACACACAAAATAATTAAAAGCAATGCATTTTTTGTGTTGTTTCAGCGTATGCAAGAAATAATGAATTTCATGCATGCAATTTCCATTGAGTGATTAAGGGTGTGTCCAAAATATACCCAGAGAGATGTGAGTAACATATCGACGTATGACTTTCCGCCGTTAAGCCGCAACCGCCTGCCATGCAGAGAGCCAATCAGCTGCACATGGACGCGGTGGGTCCAAGATACTATTGATCCGTGTGAGCCTCAGGCTTTGAACCAAACAAAGTCAGCAGAAAGCACACCTCCCCACAGACCTAATGAACAAGCCTGCTCCAGATGAGCACACGCAGAGCGAAAAAAAACAACAACAACAAAAAAAAAAGAAAAACAAGTGGAATCCACACACACATTACACACACAAGTGGAACCACTGGGGCACACAAACGGCGCACACTTGGAACGCAATCACACTTACAAATACAATTACGACTGGTGCTGTTATTCAGGGGTCTCGACGCCTCTGTGGAGGCATGTTGTTAAAGCCGAAAGGAGCTGTGAGGGAAAACACTGATGCCCAAGGGAGGCGATGCTGACGGAGAGCAGACAGTGTGGTAGCACCTTAACACAGTCACCACACACACAGTCGCCACAAAGGATGAGCAGGAGGCATCTTGATCTTGGTGTGCCATGGGACATTACGGGCAAAATGTAAGCCCACTGTTGCTCCGAGTGACACGGACAAACAATCTCGTTACATGCAGAACAGAAGAGCAATTGTGACTCTAACACGTCTGTAAGAGGCTCTGCTCTGGAGGGCCACAAGTGGAATCTGTTTCATGGAATACATTCCCTATGGAGAAACCCTCATATCACACATTATAGTATGTGTTTCACTGCATCTCATGCACGACTGTTGTGACTTCAAGTCTGTGCATGAAGTATGTGAAAACATGTGAAATTAAGTGGGTACATGTGACGACTTGTTTGTAATGTAATTTGGTGTTGTATTGTTAAGAAATTGAAAATGCCTTCAAAATAAAACTGCTCCCATATTAATATGTGGTAGATTGTAGCTGAGTACATTCACTCAAGCACTGTACACATGTACAAATTTGTGGTACTTGTACTGTGTTTTTATTTTACGTCACTTTCTGCTTTCTATGACTCCATTGCAATTCAAACGAAAGTGCTGTACTTTTTAATCCACTACATTCACAGATATAGGTACTAAATACTTGAATAATTTTACAAACTCTACAAAAAGGCCATTTTTCCATCAAGTTCTGCTGGACACAAATCTGAAATCTTTTGTTTTACTTTTCTATGATCTTTGTCTATATTATGAAATAACAGTTATTTCTACCTCTTCTGAATTTTAAACATCTGAGGTTCAAACACGAAATGACTTGCTAGTAACTTATAGACATCTGAAATGCGTCAAGGGGCCCTAACTAGATAAAAAAAATTGTCCCAAGCTGAACATGTCGGGAGCCAATATTTTAATCTTAAACAATGTTTTGTGTTTTTCTGTGGTCATCATGTTTTTTAATGTAAAATATGAATCTGAAAAGTAACTAAAACTTATAGCTGTGAAATAAATGTAGTGGAGTAAAATGTGCAATACTTTAGCATTAATTGGAAATGCTCAAGAAAGTACAAGAATCTCAAAGTACAATAATTGAGTAAATGCTCTAAATTACACCACTTTATGTTCCATTTGGAAAATATTTTTCCTAATCGAGCTTGTAGACAGTAATCATGTAATCACATTTTCGTTTTGCTGTAAAAAGCTCTTAAAATTCTTTTCTACTCTCATACCCAGTTACTTGTCTTTATTCAGACAAACAAAAAAGAAAAAAGTTATAACTAATTTCAATACAGTTCTGCATGTTTGTTTGTATTTCTCACAAGAATCCTCTCGGTGACAAATTCTTCACTGAGAGTGTAAGTGCACTGCTACATTCCAGCATTATATTCAAATTAGCTGTTTGTCTTTGCTTTAAATTAGCTGTTTGTCTTTGCTTTAAATTAGCTGTTTGTCTTTGCTTTAAATGTAAAATGTTTATTACTGCAGGGAAAATAGTCTGGTGTAGTCTAATAAATCATCACATAAATCAGTGTTGGAACAACACTGGTGCAGAGAGAAAGACTGCAGCTAATGACTAGGATTTCTGAATGTGTGACTCCTGATACCTCACTATCTGAGACACGTGAGCGGAAAGACAAAAACGGAGGTGGCTATCTCTCAAAATGTGAATCTTTATGTCCACACTTAATGGAGGTGAGCCTCCGGAAACCAAACCAATACACACTTCTTATTCCCTCTGCCACTCTCACATGTCCTTCCCCAATTGCCTCACCCTCTGGGAGCGCTTTTTAATAGTAGTCATGTCATACATTGTGGCACATTATGGCTTATGTCTTCATGCAAATGCAATATCTGACCATAATTCCAAAATTATGCCAATATAATATCTTAAGTGCACGTTTAAGATTCTCTCCAGGGGGAATGAACTGTATCACGCTTGTTATTCTGTTCGTCACTTCAGTCCTCTTTCTGGTGTCTAATCATCAATAGTTGCACCTTTTTCTCCCCTCTTTCCACCTACAGTTAGTATGAATTATATAAAGACGTGATGAATAAAGAATCAAAGAAGTCAAGGCTGAGTAGCTCTGTTACCTCTGGGAAAGCCCCCCTACTATAGCTATGTCCTACTTCTGCAACACACACACACACACACACACACACACACACACACACACACACACACACACACACACACACACACACACACACACACACACACACACACACACACACACATGAATGGACTGCCAGGTGGACAGCAGTGCATCTTTTGTGCCATTCTCTTAAACGTATGCTGGGGATTTGTTGTTTCAAACAAATGGGAGTTCTCGCTCGCATATACTTGCACAAGCACAGAGCTGCACACATACACACAAACAGGCACGCAATCACACATATGCATACATGTTGTGACACACAGCTGCTAGCCAATCAGATGAGTCAGAATGCCTCCCCTGGAGGACAAACAGCTGATCTGGGTTCATCTGCTGAGTTCATATGCCAGCTGGAAATAGCACATGCTGCTCATGCTGTACACACACAAACACATACACACACACACACACACACACACACACACACACACACACACACACACACACACACACATATACACACACACACAAACTAACCAACACCTAGGGGCGTCAGGTTAGTCAACACTACACCTCGTGATTTGGTTAATGATATTAAAATGATGTAGATGTGATTAGTCTAAATCTGCACCACACAACAACAAATACTCTTCGCCGCATCCCGAATGCCTTCTCACATTCTACCGTTCACAGTAACTGCAGGAAAAATAAAAAAAACTGATGTAGTGTAGTAGGAGTCCTAGCCTGCGTGCAGCTGAAATAAACAAAAAGTAATTTTGCATGAGTAATGTCGGAAGTGTCTCTCTGTGTAATCAAGTCGTAAGCTGCTGATAGTCTCCCCTGGGAGCGATGCTGACTTTGGAATAAGATATTTCATCACAGCTTAGCCACAGATAGTTGAAATGGGGCTTCCACGGAGCCACTACAGCGGGTGATGCTCATGTGGCGGTGGCAGGCCACACTAATGCGTTTCCTGTAAATAATGCCTTTCCCTGCTGCGATTCAGGAAACTAAATATTGAGCAGTATTTGCTGAGCCAGGGCATCGCCGGCATATCTCACGCATCCATCACTTTGAATAGCTCGTCCTCACACACATTTGTCAGTTGTCAACAGTCTGCTTTTATCCCCCACAGTCTGATAGAGATGATGAGATTACTGCATGCAGCCGGTACTCACAACCTCCTAAATTCTGCTGCGACACTTTAGAGGCATCTCAGTGCTTTTCTCACTGGAGTTGAATGAGAGCCTTTTTCAGAATATTTACTAATAGTGCTGGCTCTATTTAGAGTCTGGAACCACTCTCTCATGCTGCTTTTTATTGTGAGTTATGGGATTCTGCATGAATACACATCAGTGTTATGACTGTTTTGTTTACCTCACTTAAGAGATTCCTGTATTTGTATTTTTTTGTCTTTGCGCTTATCACTAGTTTGAATTGGGCTGGATTCATTTGGAAAAAAAGTGCAAAGTCACATTCTTCCATCCACCAATCAGGATTTAGCAACATATGAATCAAAATCTGACCGTCATTCTCAATCACATCTGATCAAACTCTCGATTAATAATAGGAGCTTTGATCGTTTTTTTTGTGACACCAAGTTTTCAGGGGTTTTGAGCTCCAACTATCTCACCAGATATTTTCCTTCTTCTCTGTTTGTAATTAGCAGTACGCAATACAAGCAACTAGTCATGTGGCTGGGTAGAAAATGTGTTAACTGTCCGTAATAGCTTGAATTTTAGGTTCAAGAATGACAACGTCCAAGTAAAGAAATTAAGTTGCCTTCGAGTTTTATTACAAATTGCCGAAAACTTGCCAAATTCGATTTTGAAAGGAATTGTCACTGTAGAGTTGCTGGGTTTTTAATAAATCAAAATCAATCAATCAAAAAGATTCAGATTCTCTGACTTGATGTGAAAAGCAACGAGCTTTAGATTTTAAATGCTGTTGAACTTTACCACACATGCACAAGATCTCTATTGTTTATTGCCCGTACGATGAGGTATACAAATATGTCTGTTAGGAAACCTCTCTTCAAGAAACATTGAAGCTTCCCACGCGCGCCGACCGTCAGCAAATCCCAGCGTGCCGAGGCCTGAGCGAGCATCGCATGTTGACAGCTTCATCCACATTTCATGCAATTCTCTCCAATCTTTCCTTCTTTTCTGAGAAAAAGAAACCCCTCCCCTTCGGAAGACACGGGGGTTGCCAGGCAACCGGAGCGAGAGAGAGTGGCCTCCGAGCAGAAGTGAGGGATCAGCAGTTGCTGCCCCTCAGGTCCCTGCACTGATGCTAGGCTAAGGAGCTCACAAACACACAAACAAACACACACGCTGTAGCCTATATATGTGTTCCACAATAGAACAGACTGCATTAACAGCCGAAATACGGCTGAAAACTCTCGCAGAGCAGTTACTTTGCATCAACATCAACTGAAATCACTCTGTCAAAACTCTGCTTTTTTGGGAGGGCCCACGTTTGGGTCAGAGTAAAGCCTGCGCTAAGAGCAACGGCAGGCAGCAATGACTCCTGTCCCGTCGCCTTAACCCGCCCCCAATCTGCAAGCCTCCAGCTGGAGTAAGTGCTCCGGTGAGTGGGAAGAAAAGACACAACGCTCACTAAAAATATTCCTACTGTGAAATATTCATCACATCATGACAGAATATTCTTAAGACCGTGGCATTTTATACAGGCTTTCAAGTGCACCGCAGCCTTTCCCTCGCCGAAATCCAGCTTGCAGGGAGGTGTCAAGAGGCAATCTGGAGGAACACGAGGACGGGAAACGGGGTCAACCGGGAAGCCGCGAGGAGTTCAGAGGCAGAGCTCGACTCAGAGGACCCAACCGACCTCGGAGAATCTGAAGTGACTCCAGCAGAAGTAATGTGTTAGCATGAACTTTAGCTGTACCTATCAAGACAGAGCGTCAAGGAAGCACACTTAAATGTCACAATTTATATGCTCACATGTTGACATTAAAGCTGCTCTACTAAATATTTTTTATCAACAGGGATCAAATGACAGTGTGTAAAGTAAAAGGGGGTCGCCCGGACTGACGACCCCACGGAAAATGATAACTCGCACACACGTTCCCCTCAGTTCTATGCATGATATTCAGCATTTTGCTGTTTTGATCCAGTCTCACGGCTCTCATCTGCAACGTTTCCCAAACACATCAGGCAGCTGTTTCCACAGAAACAAAAAGACTAAGGTGAACACACTGAACACTACCTGCCCAGCACCAAACAGCTGACAAAGTTAGCACCTAGCTGGGGAAGAAAATATTTTTCTGAGATGTTTGTGGAGAGAAAAACAGAGCTAAAAGACGAGTTAATACACAACTCAAAATAAACGCTACTGTTACTAATAATAATAATCAATCCTTTATTCGTCCCACAGTGGGGAAATTTACAATTCTCTGCATTTTAACCCATCCCAGAGGAGCAGTGGGCTGCTAAGAAGCGCCCGGGGAGCAACTTGGGGTTAAGTGTCTCGCTCAAGGACACCTTGGCATGTTCGAACCACCAACCTTGTGGTTGCAGAACAAGCGCTCTACCTCGTGAGCCACAGCCGCCCATACCGCTTGATATCTAGATTAACATCTGTTTGCTAATATATATGCTATAACTCTATAACGCTGATTATATGTCAACAATGTTGTTTACAGCAAAAGATACGCTAATGCAGGTTTAAGAATGAAATACGTATTATTTTGGCTGCGAGCAGTGTGATTGGTCAGTGTATTACATGTGAGCTAATAATAGTAAAACATTAGTATGTGTTAAAGAATCTTCTGTAGTGTTTTTTTTTTATTTTTTTATTGCTACGTTGTTGTGGTTATTACTGAGCTTATTATTTGCTATTAGTGCCATAACATACAGTGTATTATTTGGTCTCTAAGAGAGTGGAAGCATTTGTCAGAATGCTACCACTCTCTTTAGACCAAAACAACTCAAGAGCCACGATGCCATAAAGTTGATTAAACCAAGTAATTTCTTTCATGATTCTGAAGCATTATGTGAGAACAAGCTGTTGGTCTGAGCTTAAACAGACCAACTAGCTTTGCAGTAATGTTGACAGCTAAACTGATATAAACTGTTGACTTTCTGGCGACTATAAAAGGATAACAGCTTAAAATCTAGTTTAATCTTTTAAGTCAGGCTTTGACAACATTTGCTGGCTTGTAAACCTAGCAATTAAGTTGTCACGTAAATTTGAATCTTCACACAATTGTTGCCATATCTAGAAAAAAAATCTCCAGGGACCCTTGTCTGAGCATCGTGCGATCTCATTTGGGGTCCCGACCCCAAGGTTAGGAAACTTTGCACCAAGTTAATATATGTGGTCGTAAAAACTGCAGACCCCCGGGACAACAGGTGCAAAATCAACCCAGTAAAAAACATATGAATACACACACACACACACACACACACACACACACACACACACACACACACACACACACACACACACACACACACACACACACACACACACATACACACAGGCCCCTCTGTCCGAGCGCCCGGATAGAGCGGGTGCTTTGATATGATGCCCACTGCATCCTCCCATTCTCCGCACCGCTCTGCCACCGTCTCTGTGCTCTCCCCCTTTTATTGGTCATGCCCACCCTTCCCCTTGCACACTCCCTCGTTTCCTCCCCCATCTTAGGCTCCTCAGCCTTTCTTTCATTTTGCTTCGCGCCTCCCCATTTCTGAATGCGTGTCCCTGCTCCCTCTTTCCCTCTCTCTGTCTCTGCTCAGGGCCATAAAACAGGAGGGGAAGCTTGTGTGTGCATGTGTTTGTGTTTGTGTTTGTGTGTGTGTGTGTGTGTGTGTGTGTGTGTGTGTGTGTGTGTGTGTGTGTGTGTGTGTGTGTGTGTGTGTGCGTGTGGCATGTACGTTTGCCTCGCTGTGGGTCTAACTGTGTGTTCTAAGCATCCAGGATGTAGATATTGGGCATCTGCGAGCGTTGCTGGTTCCCCCATCTTATGACATTTGCTCTGACTCCGACATGATCAGATCTGGTTTCCATGACTACCGATGCCCCACTTAAAGCCGCTGCTCCAGAGTTTGTGCATGTATGCATGTGTGTCAGTGTGCATTCATACATACAGACCATATATTACAGTGAGCATGTGCATTCCTTTGAGCGCCCGTACCCGTGTGCATCCATATGCAGCATCTCTGCACTCTTTTTGTGTTTCATCTATGTGTGTGTGGGTGTGTGTGTGTGTGTGTGTGTGTGTGGTGTGTGTGGGTGGGTGTGTGTGTGTGTGTGTGTGTGTGTGTGTGTGTGCGTGGGTGGGTGTGTGTGTGCTTGTGTCCTCATAATAAAGCACGCTCTTTAATCTTTAATGCAGCTGAAACTACAACAAGCACACAGTCGGAAGCCAGGGGAAGCGTGTTTTCCAGCACAGACTTCTTCACCGTGTCAGCAGGAGACTAAATAACACAGTATGGAACGGTAGTAAACATGGCTCTCACCCCCCCTTCGGACACTCAAAGGGCCAAATAACATCAAGAGGATACCCTAAACGGAAGAGCAAACATTTCCTGCTGTCCATGTCGTACCACAGCGACGCATCTGTGCGTAGACTTCCATCTAAATTTGTACATCTCAGTCATTCACAGGCTCTGAAATGTCACACGTCACCTTTATTTTTAGATTTTTTTTATTCGGTTCCAATACATCTGCACGCAAAGAGGAAAAGAGGGATTACTGCAGGAAAAGTGAGCTGCCTTGTTCATTTTCCCGTCACTGCATGCATCAGCAGGCTGCCGATACCGCGCGCCTGAAAGCACAGGGTGATCTGATGAGGTGCACACAGCACCGAGAGGCAGAGGAGAAAGTCCATTTTTTTCTTTGTTGCCTAACACGTTTAAAGCACAGATCCTTACGCGTCATTCTTTACACATCAGTTGCATCTGCATACCCCCCTACATAACCCCTCACACACACACATACACTCATATAGAGGAAACTCCTCCAGTGTGGGTGTTCAAATCAAAACAAACGCTGATGAGTCATCTTTCTGTGAGCCTCACCAGTGTTCTGCTGCTGGAGCAGTCCTTCTACAGCGACACAGTGTACACTGCTCAGCCTGGTGGCTGAAGCTCTGTCAGGTTTACACCATAGGTTTGCAGAGTATATCCCTTCTCCTATTCTTTCATATGACAGGATTGGACCGATGCTGTAGGAAGGAGATGCTGTCCCTGAGACCTGGGTAAAGCTTATCTTTTTTTTTTTTACCTTTTCGTTTCTGCAAGGGAAGGATGGAGTCTTAAAAGGGGTTCCATGACGTCACAAAACTCGATAAGAATTTTACAATTCAAACTATCTTTTACTATCACACAAGGCCAACCTAATTGCAAATGTGGTTTTTATAAGGTTGAGAGGTCTATATGAAGGAAGGCCTCACTGACAAGAGATCACATGTACAAGTACATTTACGTAAGGCCTGTACTTACGTAGAATTTGGAGGTATTCGTACTTAACTTAAGTATATCTTTTTTTATTCACTGACTTATTTCTTCTACTCCATTACATTTCATAGAAAAATATTTATCTTTTTACTCCAGAATACTTGTCTGAGAGCTATAGTTACTTGGCAGACTAATATTTTAGATACAGTCAGAACACTGATATGATACTGATAAGATGAGTACACTTTTTCAGATGTGCATATCCTGTCAATGTACGTATATGAAATTTTCTGAAATTTGAATAATGTTTAAGATCAAAGTCGTACATATACATAATGAAATGTTGGTGTTCTTGCAAATATCTTACAAACAAATCATCAGCAATGTTTTAAATTTAAGGAAAGATTTTCATTGGATAACTCTAATTTCAATACAGCATTTCGTGCCCTCAAGCTATCTTCACAAGCTAATTGTGAAGATTCTTAATTTTTGTATGTAATATTAATGATATTTTGAGAGTTTTGCGACAGTTTTGTACACCAAAAGCAGGGGCCCCCCTCATGGCTAATCCCCAGTTTGGGTCCAGCTGGGGACATTTGTTGCATCTCTCTACTGGTGCTGCCTAGCAGAGGCATTAAATGCCCCCCAAAACAACAAGAATAGAATAAATATTACAAACAATTCAGCTACAGTGTCTGTTAAGTTGCTACAATTAGAGACAAAAAGGCTCAGTATTTCTACCAAGATGGATTGAGAAACTGAGGACCATGATGGCCCCCCACTCTCCACAGAGAAACAATCAGCACTTATGTCTTTTATAGCTGTGCACATTTACTTTTATCTGTTCTGGTAAACACGATAAGTCAATATAGTGCTTCTTAAGGAAGGTCTCCATGTCAATACTCCCTAAAGATGACACAAGACTACTTGGATTCTCATGAGAGAGATGAAGAGCTTCCAGAAAAAAAAAGAGGCCAAAGTGAAGTCTCTGTAAGCGTACAGATTAATACTAGCCTTTGGCCTTTTACTTTATTCAGAATAAAATAAGATCTGAGCATAAGCCTGCCACTGAGGACCCACAGGAGAAAGAAGGAGGGGGCTTCACAGGAACAGGGACAACAATGGGAGATGTTGGTGAACGTTGTTGAAAATAGAGAACTCTGAGCTCTTGGTGTAGAAGAGGCCAGGAGACGCATGCGAGGGAGACCACGAGTGGAGCTGTAACAAGATAAAACAATTTTCCCTCAAGACTTTCGGTGCAACTGTGTACAATTTTCTTCGTCTTTACGCTGCTGATGACAAACCTCACACGCCGTTTCAGTGCATGAGACCATCAAATAATAGCATGTATGGCAAATAATGAATTAGGGATTCAGCTTCTAGGTTTAAACCTTTCAACTGTCGTTCTTAGCTTGAAGAAATGTTCACTTCCTACTGTGGTGATTTCCTAGTGATCACAATTTTGAGAGTGAGGAATACGACTCATCAAATAACTGAATTTTGTCTGCTCCTCATTGGCAGACTTGCACCTCTTCAAATGTTTGTATCCAACTGCCGTGTCTGCGTAAACAACTGTTCATATTGCTCAGGGCCAACATTGTTTATTGTGTTTTCCATGTTGCAAACCTCTAACCACATTTGGCCTGCTACTAATCTCATCTCCAATTACATTTCAACCCTTTTAATAAACGGTGCGGAAAGCAAAGCTTTCCCAGGATCAGAGGATGAAGCCGTGGTTCCACACTGACTGCTCACTGTGGCTGAGGACAGCGATTACAAAAAGCAGGAGCATCATCGTAATCACTCAACGTATCGCATCCTAAACACTCCCTGGCCGTGTCCCCTGAGGGTCTGACAACCACCTTGACTCCTAATCTCAGTGCTTTACCATAAAGAATAAAGGGACCTAGGCTCGTCTGGAAACACAATATGGAGTTTTAGGATATCCATCAGCTACTAAAAGCGGCGGCTCTACATGTGTGTGTGTGTGTGTGTGTGTGTGTGTGTGTGTTTGTGTGTGTGTGTGTGTGTGTGTGTGTGTGTGTGTTTGTGTGTATGTGAGGAATACAATCACGAGTATCTACAGGAGCATTACATGTTGGTTTGAGTCATCACACAGGAGTGATTAAGTCATCCTCAGAAGTAAGGGATTGCGGACACCCTCCCTCCCCATGTCCATTGTCTGTCAATGGGCCTGTACCACAGTTTCTCTCACAGCTCTGTGTCTGACCAGAGTGTGTGAGAACGGCTCCTACCACACACACACACACACACACACACACACACACACACACACACACACACACACACACATTAGCACACACGCACACTCATACACGCATGATTAGTGATTACTCATTCATACTGTCTTGTTTGAAGGGACGTACCTCGTGCCTGCAAAAAAGCAAGCACACGGGAAGAACAAAAAAAAAAAAAAAAAAAAAAAAAAAAAAAGAAAGAAGCGAGAGTGTGATCGGCGCGGTTGCCTTATATGGTAGGAGGCATTGCGCTGTCCACGGTGCTGAATCCGACTGTACGGCTGGCATAGGTGGTGGTGTGGGGTGGGGGGGGGGGGTGTGCATGCAGCTAACTACATTAATCAAACACGCACGCGCCCACGCAATCACACACACACACACACACACACACACACACACACACATATAGAGCGAGTGGGGATATGGGATGGGAGCATGTGGCAGTCAGTGAAGGGGCAGATGACATACGTTCCACATTCATTGATGGGAGCTCCGCTGCTGGTGCTGATGCTGATGCTGATGGAGTCAGCACAGCAGCAGCAGCAGCAGCAGCAGCAGCAGCATCCTATAGGCTTGGCTTGAGCTCTGAAGCAAGCGAGATGACAGAATGCTGAGGCTCCACTCCCTGCTTCTTTTTGGGGGGACATCCATTTCACCACAAAACGCATTCCCTCCATACTTTAATGACTTTAATCAGCCTCTAAAAAAAAAAAAATCACACGTCAGCCCTGCAGGTTTGGGATGAGGAAAGAACACACATGCACACAGTGTGGCCCTCCGCTGCTCACCCACCACCACCACCACCACCACCATCATCATCATCATCCTCATTCTCACCCATAAGCAGCACGAGCATCACCCAGCCTGACGCAAATGTAAAGTGGGTCCACATTTACCTTTCATCCAGTCCAGCACTTGCTTTGGTGTCCATTTACTTATAGGTTCCATAACCAGAGCCATGGTGTCACGGTCTCTCCGAGGTGAACGGCACAGTGACTTAGTCAGTCACATCTGGAATGACGCGGCGACGGGCGGACCTGGGGGATAAAGAGAGGTTTGTCAGTTTTATTCTCTCCATCGGAGCATGGCCGCCTGCAGAAACGGTGAACGGGATGCGGTGGTGCAATCCACGCGCACACACGGGAGACACGCACACACGCTCTCTCTCTCTCTCTCTCTCTCTCTCTCTCTCTCCTTTCCCTCCCTCCTTCTCGTTCCCTCACTCTCACTCTCTCACTCTCTCTCTCTCTCTCTCTCGCTCGTGCCTTCCCGCCAGCAGCCCGCGCGCTGTGAGAAGTGGATTCGGTGGGCGCGAGGGGATGGAGCGAGCCCTCCCCTCCCCTCTCCTCTCCTCTCCTCCTCCCGCCCGCCTCGCTGCAGCATCACAAGGGCCACCACTCATAACACAGACCAGGGAATGGTGCAACGCACACCATATAGGGAGGATCTCTCACCCTGCCCCCCCCCCATCCTACCTTACACATACATAGAAAGAGAGAGCAAGAAATAACTTAAGCATTCCTTTAGTTAAACGCATGGTGATAACACCGCAGCAGGGTCTATTGGGTACCAAACACATACCATAAGTACCTGAAATATTACAGAAAGTACATGTTTTCATGATTTGCATTTCCACAAATAATTCGTGTCATCATTTGTGCATTTTGGCAGCGCGTGGTAAACCACACCACAAGGCAAGGTAATGCTTGTGTGTCAGCTGTTTTTATTTCTTTCTTTTCCTAAGTTCATCATATCTGGGGATGAGGATATCAGCATCAGTTGTCAGGCGCTGCTGCCCCGGTGCATGAGCTCCACTGTGAAGAACAGCGCCCCCTGCTGCGCACCTGGGACACAGGTGACGTCATGGATTAAGGCAGCATCCCCTCTACACACACACACACACACACACACACACACACACACACACACACACACACACACACACACACACACACACACACACACACACACACACACACACACACACACACACACACACACACACACACCACTACCTCCACCCAAATAAGACTCACTTTATACATAGGAAGATGGAGAAAGTAGCAGGAGGTAGGACAGACAGATAGATAGACAGATAGATAGATAGATAGATAGATAGATAGATAGATAGATAGATAGATAGATAGATAGATAGATAGATAGATAGATAGATAGATAGATAGTCCCGCAGCAGGGAAATTTATAGGATTACAGCAGCATAGATTATAGTGCAAACAAGAGACATAGTAAAATACAAGTATTATAAATTAGCAATAAAAACAGTAAAGAATCCACAATAACTGAAATAATTTATATACAGACAGAAAACTATTATAACTACAATCGCACTGTGTATTGTATTGCAATAGACAGATAGACAGATAGATAGATAGATAGATAGATAGATAGATAGATAGATAGATAGATAGATAGATAGATAGATAGATAGATAGATAGATAGATAGATAGATAGATAGATAGATAGATACACACATAGCATACAATAGGAACAGATCACAGTACACAATGATTATACTGTATAATTACTTACTTTATTTCTGTTACACAGAAACAGACAAACAAAACAAACACTTTTCAAAGTGCAGATATGCTGTGTAGGACAAGTACGAACCCTCCAACAGACTGGGATACTCTACAAAGTCACAATAACGTCTGATGGAGTCCTTCAAGTGAAAATGCATGGCACTCAGCGGCTGTGTTTATGTTATTGGCAAGGTACCTCTAAAGGGACAATGTTTGTTTCGACCTGGTTTAAAGGACAGAACATTTATTGCCCCATTTCCCTAATGGTTTGGATCGCTGTGGCCAAATTCCTTATACAAGACCTGTGTCTTTCTGTCGTCTCTCTCCCTGATACATATTGTTAGCCATACGGCAGCAGAAATGCTAATGAGCTCTAAGACTGTAATAAGTCATATTTCTGACAGGGGAGAAGAACGTTTTAGGATGAAGAGATGTTTAGGAATAGAGTGCTTTTGTAGCTAAATAAAACATCTGTGATACTGTATCTCTTATAGTCAGTTGATCACTAAGGTAAATAGTAGACTATAGTTCAGTGCAGTATTGCCAAAGCAGGTTGACCAAGGTTTACAATGTAGGTATATCTGAATATAAATGTAATATGAAACCATCATTTAAAAAAATCTGATTGGATGTAGAAAAAAAAGTATTAATAATACACAAACTTTTCCTTGTTTTTAATAACAATAATTGATGGAATGTTAAACACAGCAGTTGCTATCTTGATCAAACAGGGAAATATGTATGTATTCAACAGGAAAATAGTCTATTTAGACATTTTCTGTCTGCAACATTTCTGGGTCAGTTTCAGTGACAGACTGAACTTAAAAAACACTTCAAAGGACGCTTTGACATGCTGTCAGTACCCGGTCTGCTCCTTCTAACAAGGTCCTAGAAGGTGAAGAGATCCAGGTTATATATAAATTGGGGTGGAGTAAGTACGCGCATGCGCAGAACGGGTCGGGTACTGACACTTCTAACAAGGTCCTAGAAGGTGAAGATCTCCAGGTTATATATAACTGGATCGGGTATTGGGTTCGTCCTGCGCAGAATCGATCCCCGCCGGTCCCCGCACAATGCATGCCGGTTAGATTTGTGTCCGACTTGATCCCGACTTGCTCTGACGTCATGAACACGTGGGCAACGATAACCTCACGAGAGCGAGGCGGCCGCAGGTTTTAGAGCCGCGGACTGCATGGCGCAGTGCATGATGGGAAAGGCTGCTGTCTCTGAGCAGAGAGCTGATTGGCTCTTAGTTTTGACAACAAACACCACGTTTTGTAGAAAATTCTTATTTTTCTGTGTAAATGTTTTGACTAGTGGACTGATGTGGCTGATAGTAAAAATAATAATAATAATAATAATATAATAATAATAATAATAATAATAACAATAATATAATAATAACAATAACAATACTATCAATGTAATAATAATAACAATAATAAATAATAACAATAATAATAATAATAACAATAATAATAATAATAATAATAATGACAATAATAATAATGACAATACAATAATAATAACAATAATAATAACAATAAATAATAATAATAATGATAATAATAATGATAATAATAATAATGACAATAATAATGACAATACAATAATAATAACAATAATAACAATAATAATAATGATAATAATAATAATAATAAATTACAATAATAACAATATAATAATCACAATAATAACAATAATAATAACAATAATAACAATAATACCTATATAATAATAACAATAATTATTATTATAATTATCATAATATATAAGGTTATTTATTTAGTATCTGTAGATAAAGATATGTATTGAGAGACCCTTCTTGTTGTCCACAGATTGCCGCTGTGCAGCATCAGAACCGTTCCACTGTCTCTGATCATCAGAACCACAAACTCTTCAGTGTGTCTGCGTTTTAAACCCGCCCGCCGCCGCCGCCTGCCCGCGTCACCCGGAGCTCACCCATTGGCTCCCGTCCGCGGACACGTCACCATCACGATGAGAATTGATGATCGGACGTTCTGATTTCATTGTCTGGTGAAGGGGGGGCGACCGGCGGAGGAATCTGCTGAATTCAGGAAACGTTCGTGAGATTTTTAGACATCCAACATGGTAAGAAGGCAGAGACGGCTTCACTGCACGAGCCCCCGACTCCTCGCTCGTTTGGGTTCGTGTCCGCGCGACAGCCAGGGTCAGCGCGCGAGCGGCCATGCACGGGAGGGGGAGGAGGGAGGAAGGGGGGGGGATCACAGATTTGAAGGAAAAGTTCAGCTGCAGCAGCTCTCCATTGGAGGGGAAGCTATGCTAATGCTAGCGAGCCTCGGCTGGCTCGGATATGGCCGCTCGGGCCTTTGCGAGCTAGCGCGAGCTGCCCGAGTGGCCATTGTGCTGATGCGGCTCGCGCTCGTAAAGTTATGGCACGCGCGTCCTGTGCGGAAACAGTGTTTTCTGTTAATCTCACGTGCACCGCAGTTTGTTTCCATATTTAAAACTGATCACACTGGATCTCATGTCAACAATAACAGTGTGTGTGTGTGTGTGTGTGTGTGTGTGTGTGTGTGTGTGTGTGAGAGAGTGTGTGAGTGTGTGTGTGTGTGTGTGTGTGAGAGAGTTGTGTCAGAATAAAGTCGACTGTCACTGTTTTATTTTGAAGGATTTACTAAAACTACATTATATTCTTTAGATTATGTCAAATAATTTGTATTACTTGAGCAGGTTTATGACACATTATCATTATTATTATTATCATTATTATTATTTATTTTTTTGGGGGGGGGCAAAAGGTCAGCCATAACATGCAATTAATGTGTATAATTGTAACTCCATAGTTAATGCATTTAAATGGTTTTCAGTTGATGAATAGAACAATGTTTCGCTGCTACTATCTTGATTGATGGTGTTATTCATGCTCCACAGTGGCTTGTCACAGCCTATTGTACTTTGACTGACAGCGTGTTGTATATTTTACAGCTTCACAATGCTTGCAGTAACTTTTTTTCCAAAATGTTGTAATGTATTCTTGACTGGTTGTCTGCATTATCTCGGTCACATCTCGATCTTCATCCAGAAAAGATGACGAGTATTTTGCTGTTGCAATGACCGTAGTACGTGCATAGAGTTGTCATGACCCTGTCGTACTCTTTATTTTCCACTCTTAAGCATAGCGTTGTCTGTTTTTTTTTCTTCCTCAGCCACATTACCCAGCAGTGTGCCAGGTACACTGAGACACGATGAGTACAATCCAACTTGTGCTTATCTAGAAACATGGAGGTTTTGCTGTGATCCACACGGCTGCCCCGTTCCCCTCCAGTGGCAGAATGGATGCATGGGCACAGAGGCGCGGCCTGCATACTGTGAGTATATCAAGAGTTGGCTTGAAAAGTACAGGGACCGCTGCTGCAGTTGTAATCTTGAGACTGTGACATTTTCAGGGGCTATAATTACTTATTAGTTGATGCATTTGCTGAATTCATGTTTAATATGAGAAAATGTTGGGGTATTTCTAATTAAATTAGCAAGGGAAAAAAACCCTTCCTATTACATTCTAGAGGAAATTGCCTCTAGAAATTGCCAAAAAGTTATAAATTCGCACTAAATGCTTTATCTCTTTAATCTAATCATCTACCACAATCTGTCTGTGAGTTGTTTACCTCTGTGACTGTCTGTCAGATGAACCTGCGCTCAGTGTTTACGGCTGAACAGCAGAGGATCCTGGAGCGTTACTATGATAACGGGATGACCAATCAGAGCAAGGCCTGCTTCCAGCTAATACTGCAGTGTGCTCAGGAGTCCAAGCTGGACTTCAGCGTGGTCCGGGTAGGCCCATAAAAATGTGCTTGTGTGTTTGTGTGACTGAGCAAAAGGGAAGCAGACCTCTGTCCTATGATTATGAGTTGCACCATCGCGGAGGCAAGTCATCGAGACAGTTAGTCTCTTCCCTATGAGTTCTTCATCTAAATGCAGAGTCATAAATTATTACCCTCACTGTCCTGTAGTGTATTACAGAGCGTTTTGTTAAGTGACATTACTGAGCTGATTGCTCTTCTCCCCGCAGACGTGGGTTGGCAACAAAAGACGTAAGCTCGCCTCCAGGGTAGAGCAGAATGGAGGCATGTCTCATTCCTTATCCGGTCACGGACTCGCTGGGGGGTTACTCTCCAATCACCCGTTAGCCGGAGGTCCACTGTCCAATCACGGCCTGGCGGCAGGGCCACTGCTCCCCGCTGACCTGGCTGCGGCGCCGAACATCCAGAATCGTCTGCACCTCCTCCCCCCGTCCTCGTCCTTCCCCTCCTTCTCGTCGGGATCTTCCTCCCCTTCCTCTTCCTCTCCCCACAGCAGCGGAAGCAACAACAACAACAACGACGTCATCCTGACTGGGATTTACTCCCTCAACTCCGTCCCTCGCTCCCGACAGAGACCCGCGGCGCCCCCATCTCAGTCAGACTCTAAGCTCTCCGGTCACGCGTCCTCCTCTCTGATCAGCCGGGCTTCGCAGAGCAGGAGCAGCTACGCCTCCTCGCCCCTCCACTCCAAGCTGGTCTCGCTTTCTCAAAACCTCCCACCCGTCAAATCTGCCTCAGGGCCTTTAGTCTACACTGCAGTCAGGAAGGGAGCTTTACCCCTCGGGGAGGCAGGGGTAAGTGCAGTAGCAGGGGTCGTACCTCACAGCTGGTCCAGGCAGTACGGTGCAGCGCAAACTCGCCCTTGGTCCTCTTCCTCGAAGCCCCAAACTCAGCCTCAGCCCAGACCTCACTCCAACCCCCAACCTCAACCACCTGCTCCTCAGAAGACGCGGGTCTCCCTCCCAGTGCAAAACGCTGGTCCCTCCCTTGAACAGACACCTCGTATCCAAGAGGTCTTCACCTTGTCAGAAGGAAGCGAGGGGGACAGACTAAGGTCGAGTCATGAGTCGACACGAAAAAGCCAGGAGGGGCCCCGTTTCCTTGACGCAAGTCAGAACTTTTCCATTGCAATGGAAACCGCAGATGAAGAAGACGAGTGGCAAAGGGAAGAGGGGCTGGCAAAGATGGCGGCCCAGACACACCTCCACAGGGAGCGGATGTCAACTAGCCCAACCGTGGCTGAAGTGTCTGCGGCGAGACGAGGCCCCACGCCGCCTACGACTAGCCCCAGACCCGCACTGCTTCACGGCAACACAACTCTTCAGGGCAGCTACTCCGTCACAGCACAGACCTCACTTACAGGGGAATCCGGCTCACAGGTAGGGGAGGTTCTAGCGTTTTTGCCCCTTTCCTTCAAAGTGAGTTGAAAGACTTGAACCTGACTGCTTGTGTGTCTCTTTGTACAGACTTCACTTGGTGTGTCTGCCGGCCCCTGGGTTGTCAGCAACTCCAGAAAGAGAACAGTCAGTACTTTTAATTAAGTCACTTTAATAGCAAAACTTTGAGCATATAATATAAAAAAATTTAAAAAATGAAGAGAAACCAGGTTTACTGTATGGTTATTACACACTGACACAATCTGCTTACCGTCAGCATGAATCTTCTGTAGTTAAGCTGAAGGTTTTTATTTTCAGCTGCAGGATCGGACCCAGTTCAGCGACGGGGATCTTCTCCAACTGAAGCGCTACTGGGATCGAGGCATGACCAGTCTGGGCTCGGTCTGCAGGGAAAAGATCACCGCTGCAGCGAACCAACTCAACGTAGACACTGAAATAGTCAAGGTAACCAACTCCATAGGGTTAAAGTATTGCTTTGGTATGTACCAGTGTTAAATAATACAGAGAGATTTAGAAACGTATGGGTCCCCCTCTGACATAACATGTCTGCAGTATCCTTGAAACTAGAGAGATGTTTTGTAGTCCTACTCACACTGTCTGGCCACTCGTCTATGACATTTAATGAAATCACAACCATTTGACTTGTCTGAACTTTAGAGCGCTAAAAGAAAACAGGAAGGAGCAACTTTTCTAGGTCATAGATGTTTTCTAACTTACTTGCTCAAAGTTGTGTAAAAGTCACGCTGTTATGTATCAGGGCCACCGTAGGAATGCAGATGGACTAAATATAGTCTCTCAGTCCTGACACACACATGACCCCGCCGCCATCTCACTTACTGGGATGTTTATTGCAAGGAAGGAGAAGCTTTGCCCATGCAGAGAAACAGTACACCACAATTAGGATGATCTTCAAATCAAATGCGATAATAAAAAATAAAAAAAGCTCCTTAATATTGATTTAGTTTAGGCGATATATTTATTTTCTATACAGATTTTTTCCTGTCTGAACCATCACATTCATCACATTTTATTTTGAAAAGTTGATTGTTGAATTGTAGTCAAGGTTTTTTGTTTTTTTTCCCCCCAACACCTGTGACACTTATCCCGTTGCGTTTTTCAACTGGCAGACATGGATCAGTAACAGACGGAGGAAGTACCGTCTGATGGGTATTGAAATCCCTCCAACCAAAGGTGGGCCCGCTGTATTCTCAGCCTCTTCCCCAGGAAACGAATCTCCGATGGCCCTCAGCCCCGACGAGGAGGGGCTCAGAACGCCCGAACTTGGAGACGACTTGAATGATGATGGTTCTCTCTGCCTGTCTGAAGGTTAGGCCGCTGATACGATGCACACACAAACACCGCAGTATGTATATAAACCGTGCTTCTCAGCATCCGTGCAATCTTCTGTCTTCTAGACGGCACCATCGAGTCACAGCATAGAGACGAAGACGACGGGATAGACATGTCCACTGCTCCTCCACTGGTTAATAATGTGGTACGTCCTTATTCCGTCATATTAAACGGGCGCTGTTGTGTTACACAAACTCAAATGTGATCAAATGGATCAGAGCTTGTTCACTCGACTTAAACATATAGGTTCATATATTTGTTTGTAGCAACAAAACGTCACCAGCTGTATGTCAGCGTGGCACATTTTCCCATCATGCCTTGTCACGTCAGAAGTTTTAAGTGCTTGATCACACCACATGTTTCATGGTTAGCATGAGCTAAGTTAGCATAATCTTTACAGCACTGTTGAAGACCAAAAAACTGGTGCCAATGCATTCTACAAACACCCAATAGGATGGTTTGTTTCTTTGGCAAAATAAAGATTTAAAGCTCATCTACATATGTAGAGCCGTTTTATATTTTACTTTTAAGTTGAGTAGATAGTCAACAGCATCTAACATTACAACAAAAACACGACATTACAAATCAGACAATAGGCATTTTTTAATACTGTAAAATACAGAAGCAGAACATAAGGAATGAAACCCTAAGCAGATAAAAGTCACCGTAAGACTTACATGTGTCATGATAATTTGATCTAATCTCTGTGTTCTTTTTACAGAAGATTGAAGTAATTGCTGAGGACGAGGAATACCAATACGGAGACGATGAAGATGGCGACTTAGTGGCTTCAGATCTAGATCAAATGCAGAACCTTCTGGAATTCAAGGTGAAGACAAAAAACACGGCTATGACAGATCATTTACACTAGTTAATAGTTAATAAAAACTACTTTAACTCACTTTTTTCTTTGCTTTGAACGTTTCAGCACGAGGAAGTTCAGTTCTTAGAGAATGAGCTAGAGAACCTTAAACAAAAATACGACGAGCTTGCAAGCTTCACTAATAGCCTGCTCAGCGCAGTGAGGAGCAATGACATGGAGAAACAGCAGGTACATTCACCGGCATGTTTACACGCGGACAAGATAAATTAGAAAGTCAGCGTGAGGGGAAACACCTCTGATGGTAGACATTTCTCACCTGAGGCCTGCTGTCGTTTTTGTGTGTTTAGGAGCTCATGGCCAGTCTACCTCAGCCTTCAGACCAGGACATGACGGAGGAGAGAGGATCGCAGCCAGCTGATGTGTCAGCGGACGCGTTCTCCAACCACAACGGCTCCCCGATGGCCGGCTTGAGCGGCGCGGAGCCTCCGCCGGCCACGGCAAAAGAGGAATTCCCACCGGTCACCAGAAACAAAGACGACACATCGACTGAAGTTACTGAGCCCTCTGCATCAGAGGAGCATCTGCAGGAGGCAGTTACAGAACAAAAGTGACTATGTCATGTACATCAGCTCGCATAGACTCACACAGATGTTTCCACACTCCACCAAGAAGATGGTTTGGACTATACGGTCTCACATTAACACAAACACTCCACGCCCAGTGCCTGTGGATTGACGCTTCACTACGACTGTTGGGCTGACAAATGCCTTTTTTACCACATATCATCTGCCTTTGCTCCGGACCGGTCCGGAGAGAACAATAAACAACCTCTAACTTACCTGTGTGGCTGTTGGGTTTCAGTGAGAGAAGTGTCACTATTCTTATGTATCAGCTTAGCAGATGTAGAAAAAGCACTTTAAATGTTTTTAAAACCCCAACTGTAAAAAATAATAATGTTCACATACTGTAGTGGCTGATGTTTTTTTAGTTGTTTTTTTTACAGTTGCAGTCATTAAACAAATCAAACTAATTTGTCCAGATTAAAATCATAAAATTCAACCACAATTGATATACAATGTCACTAACTGGCTTGTTCTCATTTTGCGGGTTAAATATTTGAACTAAAACATCATTCGTTTAGTTTAACTTTAAGACTATGCCTATGGTGACCTATATATTATATTTGAAACCAACCAGCACTGTTAGTTGTCTTGAAACTATTTAGCAGTTGCCAAATTAGATTCACAGTTGCTTTCAAAATGGTAAGTTGTGACGTTAAACAAATAAAGACATGTAGATAAGATAAAACAAGATAATCCTTTATTAGTCCCGCAGCGGGGAAATTTAAAGGATTACAGCAGCATAGGGGATAGTGCAAACAAGAGACATAGTAAAAAAAAAAACACAAGATCAAAAATAAGCATTATAAGTAACCAAATGAGCAACAAAAAACCGTAAAGAATCCACAGTAACTGAAATATTATATATACAGACAGAAACTATTATAACTATTGTATTGCACATTGTATTAGTGTCATGTGGTCTATGTTACATTAGTGTAGTGTATGTTACATTACCTCACCACACACAAACTGGCTGTGGGTGGGAGAGAGGGATGGAGCTGGAGGGAGAGTGGATGAGCTTTAAGCCTCTTATTTCCACTTGGACAGACTTATGAAACAGTGTCTGAAACATTCAACTCACACCCTTAAATTCAGAGGCTTAGGTGTCTGTTGTGCTCCATGAACCAAACAACAGCAGTGACTACAGTTTGGACCCACCTTCTCATTCAATGGTTTTTCTTTATTTCTATTTTTATTTTTTTCTACATTGTAGATTAATATTGAAGACATCCAAACTATGAAGGAACACATGGAATTATGTGGTAAACAAACAAATGCTCAACAAACCAGAATATGTTTTATATTTTACATTCTTCAAAGTAGTTGAATGAGAAGGTGTGAACAAACTTGGTACTGTATATATATAAATTATTAAAACCAATGATTTAATAAATGAACCGTTTACAAAGGCATAATTCAATCTTGTTCTAAAAAAAAAACCCCAAGATGTCATCAAGAGAAAAAGTTCAGGTGTGTATATCATGATAAATCCCAGAGAATCATCCAAGGACATTTTACTGGAGCTATATCATAAAGTTTTGGAGAAGGGAAAATTACTCCAAATCTGGAAAGTAGCTGTTGTGTGTGTGTGTGTGTGTGTGTGTGTGTGTGTGTGTGTGTGTGTGTGTGTGTGTGTGTATATATGTGTATATATATATATATATATATATGTATATATACAGTTCCAGTCAAAAGTTTGGACACACCTTCTCATTCAATGGTTTTTCTTTATTATTATTATTTTTTTTCTACATTGTAGATTAACATTGAAGACATCCAAACTATGAAGGAACACAATAAAGGATTATCTTATCTCTCATCTCATCTTCTATGGAATTACGTGCTCAACAAACCAGAATATGTTTTTTATATTTTACACTCTTCAAAGTAGAAGCTGTGAACACACTTTTCTGTCTGATTCTGTACATCAGTCTACAAACTAACGACCCGTCCTCCGGATGCACGCATCTCACCCCGCATCATGCCCCGCACGCCACCGCGTCCTCTCTCGCTCTCCACCGGTTTGCACGGGGGGGAAATCCTCCTCAGAGTTGCGTCATAAATACGTCAATAAACTCTCATTCACTGACGACCAGGCACCACGATAGCCGCCATATTCGCATCCATGGCAGGGTAGCGGTGCTCTCTGCGAGCGTACGGTCCAAGTCACCGACAAACCCAAACCCCCCGCACACACCGACAAACCCCAAACCCGCACACACACCGGGCCCCGCACCGCACCGCACCGCAGCTCGGCCATCGGAGGAGGAGGGGACCATGCAGCGTGGAGCGGGGCTGTAGGTCGACTACGATGCCTTAAAGAGTCGGAGAGAGGAAATCCTGGCACAAGATGGACGAAAACAGCGTTTGTGGTGAAGTGAGTCGACACATGATGCGGTGGTTCGTGTTTACTTTGACTTTGTTGTTTCCCGTTCAGCTAAGACACGCGTCACGACGTGCGGCATGCTAACGCGCTAGCTCCCATGCTAACAGCTGGTGTCGGGTGTTTGTTTATTAGTTTTGAGCCCCGCATCTCCTCTTCCTCCTCCTCCTCCCCGCAGGGCCCCGCACAGGTGACACGGGGCTCTTTACTCCCTCTGTCCTCCTCCACCCTATACAACACAACACCATCTCCTCCTTTCCTTTGTTGTTGTTGTTTACACTTCTCAGGAGGAGCTCGCCTCACAGCTAGCTTAGCACATGTAGCATTAGCATGTAGCTAGCGTGCTAGCTGACAGGCTTGCAGGCTTTGAAAACTTAGGAGGCAAGTTTGTGTTCAGGCTCCTCCGGCGTGCTGTGAGCGAGGAGCTGGCACAGTGTGGTTATAGGACATGTCTGCAGCCTTAGAGTTTAACACCAGCTCATCAGCTTAGTGGAACCAGTGGAACCAGTGACACCAGTGGAACCAGTGACACATCCTCATGACTCTGAATGCTCGCAAAGGTTCAGTTTGCTTTTGTACCAGCCTGACACCCCAATAAACCTCTCCATCTCTGGGATTGTTTGCAGTCTTTCACACCGACAGTCAAACTGTTTTTAAAGATATTGCAACATGCATTTCCCCCCCAATCCTGTGTTTGGAGGACTTCTACCACGGCAGCTTTAATCTTTTTGGCAGGCTGTTGAAGGAGCTCTGATTTATTGTACAGAACCAGTCAAAAGTTTGTTCACACCTTCTCATTCAACTACTTTGAAGAATGTAAAATATAAAACATATTCTGGTTTGTTGAGCATTTGTTTGTTTACCACATAATTCCATATGTGTTCCTTCATAGTTTGGATGTCTTCAATATTAATCTACAATGTAGAATAAAAATAAAGATAAACCATTGAATGAGAAGGTGTGTCCAAACTTTTGACTGGTACTGTAGGTGGCATGGAAATATTGAATAATCTATCAACTGTTGTGCTCCAAATATTACTGTGATTCAAAAAGTTTTTCATCTCTCGCCACAAGTTAGCACTTTAATCCCCTGGCTTGAAAGCTGCCAAGATAACAGAAGCACACAGTAAACATTAAGCTTATCCACTTATACTGGGCCAGTGGTCATGCTGGTTGTTTAATGCACTTCTTATCAGCTTGGACTTTTTAGTCGATATGTAGTCAAAGGATTGCCCGCCGGTATCGGTGACTGTGAGATGATGTTACGTGTGGCTGTCAGGCATCTTTTCAAACGGCTGAAAAAGGCTCGCCCCGTTGTGCCGCAAGTGTAGGCTGCGCTCTGTTACCAGCCGCGATGAGCCACAGCAAAGGTGGGAGTGAAAATGTATGTGTGAATTATGACACGAGCACTGCCCTGGCTTCACTGAGGCTTACATTTTGACATTTTTTTTCTTTGTGATAACTCTTTGCTTTAAAGTGCGCACGTGACTGATTTTAATGAACGTTGACGTCGATGATATCATCCCATAGTGCTATAGACATTAGAAATTGGTTTGTTGGCCTCTGTTCTGTGGATGTACGTGAGTGTATGTCGGTGGCTCCACCCACTGAGTGGGCTTGCGTAGTGCTATGACTCATCCCCCCTCTTCTGAGGCTTGATGGAATTCAACACACAAACACACTGGACTGAATACATCATGCTGGCTGAGCTTCAGCACAGAATTGAAATATGCAGACCTGGTTAACGTTACAGCGGTCAGTTTATTGACCGATTTATTTGCGGTTGCTGAAATATCTGACATTCCTCTGCTGACAATATCACAGTGCATGGCCATTTCAGCAAACGGGCCCCAAAACAGGCTCTTTAATGTCCAACTGTGGTCTTTAAACAAGAAAAAAAAAAAACAAGCATGTAGCCACCATCAGCCCAAAGCCCTGAAAGAGCTAGACCCCAGTTTGTCCTGAAGAGGTTGAATGCTGGCTGCAGCCCCAGCAAACATCAGACTCTCAGAGCCAGTCAGACATGTTGTTTTTGCCCTGGCTGGGGATTAAGCTAGAATGCTAATAATGAGGCTTTTATGGGGACAGGATGAGCGCTGGACAGCTGGATGGGCTTAGGGTATGGACTCCATACTGTTTGACAACAAATAAGAGCGTGAGTTGGAAAAGTGAAAGCGCACTGTTATTGCATGTGACTCATTGATTTCATCTGTCGAGTCCTCCGTCATGCATGTGGGCGTGCGGCAGCTGCACTCACAGCACTGCTCAGCTAAAAAACAAGGATTAACAAGCTCCGTGAAAGTGTTTGCTGTTGCCGACTCTGATGAGATCTTTCGCTTTCGCTGCAGGTCAACGGACATGAGATCATGGACGAGCCCATGGAGGAGGGAGAGTCTTTCTCACACTGTGTAAGTAGCGATGGTCTCAGGGAGCATATAGGGTGACAGACCGTAGGGGCTTTTGTACGTGGAGGTCTCATACCGATGCTGTTTGTGTAGGATGAAGGGACATATGAGGAGATTCCTATCACCCACCATGTGAAGGAGGGCTGCGAGAAAGCTGATCCATCTCAGTTTGAACTGCTCAAAGTCCTCGGCCAGGGCTCTTTTGGCAAGGTGAGGAAACCAAGTCCCACAAATCAAATGTTTCCATCGATGAGGTCGCACTGGTGTTTTGTATCTTTCTCAATTTCTCCCTTTCTCTCAGGTGTTTCTTGTCAGGAAGATCTTGGGTCCAGATGCTGGTCAGTTATATGCAATGAAAGTTCTAAAAAAGGCATCTTTGAAAGGTAAGGCAACTTTGTTTTCACTCTGCATCCAGCCAGAAACGCACGGTGCAAGTCGCCCAAAGCGTTCTGTCCTCGGTGTCAAATTTCTCTCCGTCATTGTCCCCCTTCCTCTTTTCTCTCTCCAGTCAGGGACAGAGTTCGCACTAAGATGGAAAGAGACATTTTAGTGGAAGTCAATCATCCCTTCATAGTGAAATTGCACTACGGTAAGAGAAACTCTTATTTACATACTGCGCATGCGATTTTATATATAATCATACGGGTTACATCCCGGTGCAGGTAGGGATAAGCTGCTTATGTGCATCTTCATGTTCCAGTCAGAAAAGTCACTGTTAACATCATTTATCAGAATATCTTGAGAGTTATAACACAGATATTGAACAGTGGTTAATAGACAAGATTGCCATAATACACATTAAAAACAAAAGGGTCAAGCTAATATCTACTTTTGAATGATATCAAGATCATTAACCGACTTGTTTCCACGTCTCCCAGCCTTTCAGACAGAAGGGAAACTGTATTTAATACTGGACTTTCTCAGGGGAGGGGATGTATTCACTCGCTTATCCAAAGAGGTAAGCTGACGTCCTGTTGCCTAAAATCTCATTATACTTTCAATTTATTTGCAACTGTTTTTGTGTGAAAAGAAAAGTACAGCATGTCCTTGTCATTCAACTATTCAATGGTCTCTTTTTTTTTTTTTTTTTTTTTTTTTTTTAAACCCTGATGTTTTAAACATGTTTGTGAAAATCAGAACTACGTACGGCACAATGTTATTCTAAAAACCCAAAGGAATTGTTAAGCTGACAGCTACAAATGGAACAGGTGCAAATAAAATAAAGAAATGTTTAATTTATTTTTATAAGAGCATACGCACGGCCAAGTAATTTGTCTCTCGTGTTTTTGGTTTGTTTTCTATTAAAATTGCGACTTGAATTCCTCATGGAAACACGGGTGCTTTTCTTGGAACCTTTTTTCCCATTTAGATCATCGGTTGTTTGTCGGTGAGATCAGCCCTGTGTTCAATGCGTGTTTGTCCTCCAGATAGAGTGTTGAAAGCGCGTCTCAGAGCCAAAGAGATAGCTGCCGGCAAATGTCAAATCAACAGTTTGCTGAGTCATGTAACCTGTTTTGAAATGTTGATATTGTGACAATAACAACACTCTGTTTTTCTCTTTTTTATGGTCACTGAAGCTTGATATTGAAGTTGTGTCCTTTTTTCTTTCTTTGCTGCTGAATTTCTCCCCTCTCCTTAGTTCAGAGAGTAAATTTGTCCAGTTCTTATCAGGTTATGTTTACAGAGGAAGATGTGAAATTCTACCTTGCAGAGCTGGCCCTGGCCCTCGACCACCTGCACAGCCTGGGCATAGTTTACAGAGATCTCAAGCCAGAGAAGTAAGAATCCTCGACTTCACCTTCACCTTTGACCCCTCACACTCAAACCCCCTTCCAACTTATTTTACATATGTGTGTGCACATCTGATGATTTTTGGCTTGAACATATAAACTGTACAGCTCTGTACAGTATAGCTGATGAAGCATCATGCCGTTCTTTAAATAA
The DNA here is from genome assembly GCF_027596085.1 of Anoplopoma fimbria. Classification (NCBI taxonomy): domain Eukaryota; kingdom Metazoa; phylum Chordata; class Actinopteri; order Perciformes; family Anoplopomatidae; genus Anoplopoma; species Anoplopoma fimbria. The sequence continues at coordinate 6,893,082 of NC_072452.1, read as the reverse complement.
ATGTATGTGTTGCAGTGTTATTGACATACGGCCGGTCCCACAACTCGTTTCCTACCATAACTCCACTAAACATCTATTGTCACACAGACCCATACCAACTAACACACTCCTGACTTTAGTTCAGACTTCTCCTCAGCCTGAGTAGTATCACAATATGTGACTGGTTGTGCACAATGTGGCTTTGGATGGAGTACTCCAATCTGTTATTCATCAACATTAGCAGTCCATTAGAAACCTCCAGAGCTTAAGAGTATATGTGCAAAGACTTCCTAAAACCCCCCCAAGGGATTTTAAGGCATGAGATGACTTTTAAACATTTGTTGTCTGAAGCTCACCTCCATGGGAATCCTGTTTTTTTTTTTTTTGTCTTTCAGCATCTTACTTGATGAAGCTGGACACATAAAGTTAACAGGTATGTTTTTGACTTATACCTAATATTTAGACTTTTTTTATTGTAAAAAGCAATTTTTAAACTCAAAAGAGTAATTGAACAGTCTAATCTAGTTAATGGCCTGTAATTACACTGTTTCATGTTAAATGTGTCTTTACTGAGAATAGATTCACGACCCCATTTTTGTCCTCAGACTGACTTTCCTCAGCAGCTTTTTTTATGTGTCTTTTTGCCAACACATCACCTAAAAGAATAAAAATATCTGCACGGTATGATGACTGGATGTCCGGTCGCTTGTTTGTCTCACCATTTTGCTTTGCATTGCTGTTGCGCAGACTTTGGCTTGAGTAAAGAGTCAGTAGATGCTGATAAGAAGGCTTATTCCTTCTGTGGTACGGTGGAGTATATGGCCCCTGAGGTGGTCAACCGGAGAGGACACACGCAGAGCGCAGACTGGTGGTCTCTGGGAGTGCTTATGGTACAGAAACAGGCTCATTCGTTAACATTAACTGGTAAAAGAAAAAACAAAAATCCTGTTGATGCTATTCCCTTTTCTTTCATTGCAGTTTGAGATGCTAACGGGGACGTTACCATTCCAAGGGAAAGACCGCAATGAGACCATGAACATGATTCTCAAGTGAGTCACTGAGCGCTGCATGATTAAGACACTCAAAGTTTTTGTAAGAAATGATCCACCGTAGCTCATCTTTGTGTCCGTATCCACCTGTGGCTCTCTGCTCTTCTCTGCCCCCTCCAGAGCTAAGCTGGGAATGCCCCAGTTCCTAAGTTTGGAAGCCCAGAGTTTGCTGAGAATGCTGTTTAAACGTAACCCTGCTAACAGGCTAGGTAAGGTGCACCAGAAATGAAAGAAAATAAGGTGCGTGTGTGTGTGTCACTTCTCACATTGCGCCACTCGCTAAAGCCTGAGCTTGTTTTGGCACCTGCTTAAATCACACGCTGAGAGAAAAAAAATGTGTGAACGTGTTGCTGATCCTTCTGCAAACAATAAAAAAACTGCCGTGCCAGGTTAACTGAACCAAAGCAATCTGTGTCTTTAGGGGCCGGGCCCGACGGAGTGGAGGAGATCAAACGCCACGCTTTCTTTTCCACCATCGACTGGAATGTGAGCACAAACGCACGCACACACACAGCCTTCTCATTTCTCACACATACAAACACACACATGTAACTCTCCAGCTTCTGTTGAGGCTTCACACCTAACAAACGGTTGGCTTGGTGAGTTCTGGCCATTAGTCTTGGCCAAGCCAGCTATGTTTGTGTGTTTGTGTGTGTGTGTTTGTGTTTGTGTCTGGGCAGAGAGCCAGTCCTCACTGTGTGTGCACTAATAGCGCTGCGTGAGTGTTTAAGAGCCTGCAGGATGCTATTGGCTGGACCGGTGCTGTAGAGAGAGATGGGAGTGGGTTAATCTGGGAAGGGGTCTCATTGGCAAAGCAGCCTGTGATTGGGTTTGATTTCTAACATGTTTATGTGTGTGTGTGTGTGTGTGTGTGTGTGTGCGCCTGGATCACCTGCAGACACTGTACAGGAGAGAGCTCCAGCCCCCGTTCAAGCCTGCAGCAGGTAAACCAGATGACACGTTCTGCTTCGACCCAGAGTTCACCGCTAAAACGCCTAAAGGTAAATTCACACCTACGCGCACGCACGCATATATATGCTTCTCAGGTAAAAAACAGCCACTCCTGCAGCCATGGAAACTGCAGCTGAGCACTGACTCAAAAAAAACAAAACTCCAAATTTTAGCAGGTGTGTGTATTTTAATATGACCATATATTATGAATTGCCTTTTGTACATCCAGACTCCCCAGGTATCCCTCCCAGTGCTAACGCCCACCAGCTCTTCAAAGGCTTCAGCTTTGTGGCTCCAACCCCGATGGATGAGAACAAGAGCTCCCCGCTGCTCAGCATACTCCCCATAGTTCAGGTAAACACACAGTGTCTTTACTTTACAAATATCCTCTGTTTTTAATTTACACAGGTTCATTATTAGCATATTAACTCACATACATGAAGGTCAAACGCAGGTATTTTTTCAGATCTTAAGCTTTTACATGATGCTAAATTGGTACATTTAAAAAAGAATAAAACAGAATAATTCCATTTATCTCTGAAAGTGGAGACAACACTTCAGTTAACACACCTGTAACTGTTTTACTGGACCACTTCTTTTTAATAATTCATTAATGTATTCGGTTAATGTTGATGAATGTCGTCTAACTGTTTAAGTCTCTTCCCCCTCCAGATGCACGGGGGCTCCACCAAGTTCTGCGATCTTTACGAGCTGCAGGAGGACATCGGGGTCGGCTCCTACTCCATTTGTAAACGCTGTGTACACCGAGTCTCTGCCACGGACTATGCTGTGAAGGTAGTATGGTCTTTATTTTTCTTATCTACTCAGCCCTGCTTTCTTTTCCACAGTTACTCCTGAGAGTTATCTGATGAAATCCCACTTTTGTTGTCCAGTGAGCAGCCTCACATGAGCAGTTGGGGGGAGGGGTTAGCTCCTCAAGGATTAAACAGTTACTTTTAAGCTAGAATCCTGCTTCAATAACCCTCAGGCCACTGATGCGTTATGTGTCATTTTCAGTATCAATAGTTGCATTGAAGCTATGACTGTGTGACAGCCTTTTATGAAAACCTCTCGAGTACCTGTTTGTTTTTATTAAGATAAAAAAAAGAACTAAACTCCACTTGTACAGCCTTTAGAAGCAGATTTGAACTCATAAAAGCTTCTGAACCTCACAAGTGTATGAAATTGTGGAAAATTGACAAAGCATGCCCATTGTGGTTAGTGTTGCCAACAGAGCAGCAGAGGGCAGCACAGTTTTAGCTAACAAAGCCATATTGGTATTATCTCAGCTTGTTTGGGTTGTTAAATGCTGTAATTTCTTTTTTCTGCTCAGCCAGTAGACTCTCTAATTTGATTTACTGCTAAGTGCTGTCTTCTCATGTGTCTCAGATTATAGACAAAAGTAAGAGGGACCCCTCCGAAGAGATTGAAATCCTGATGCGATACGGACAGCATCCCAACATCATCACTCTGAAAGACGTCAGTAACATCCGTGTGCGAGCGTTTCACAACGTTACAGTTTTTAGTTTGCCACTTTACTCACAGGTTGTGTGTGTGTGTCAGGTGTATGATGAGGGCAGGTATGTCTACGTGGTGACGGAGCTGATGAAGGGAGGGGAGCTGCTGGACAAGATCCTCAGGCAGAAGTTTTTCTCTGAGAGAGAGGCCAGTGCTGTGCTCTACACCATCACCAAGACTGTTGACTACCTCCACTGCCAAGGGGTGAGTGGACACGTCCGTGCACACGTGAGCACGAGAGAGAATTTGGAGACTTCTCCTCCTCTAACTTTTTCCTCTCCTCCTCTTTTCCCAGGTGGTGCACCGAGACCTGAAGCCCAGTAACATCCTGTACATGGATGACTCGGGGAACCCCGACTCCATCAGGATCTGTGACTTTGGATTCGCCAAGCAGCTTCGGGGAGGCAACGGCCTGCTCCTCACCCCCTGTTACACCGCCAACTTTGTGGCGCCAGAGGTGAGAAAGGACGGACGCGAAAAGAGAGCAAATGCTCGAGTAAAAATATATAAGACTTTATACCCGAAAGAGATGTTCTATAGGTGAGAGGATATAAAGTGTGAAGGAAGAACAGCTTGAGGAGAGGAGTTTCTTTTTATTAAATTCCTGTTGTCAATATGAGTCCCTGAGCGTTTGCCTTTCTGTTGTTTGGGCTGGTTTAGGTACTAATGCGGCAAGGTTATGATGCAGCCTGTGATATATGGAGTCTTGGAGTTCTGCTGTATACCATGTTGGCAGGGTAAGACTGCACTCATTAAAAAAATTTTTTAATTATTTTAAACCAGTCTAATGCCTTTGGTTGTGCTTTTGGTGTTAATTGCAATCTTAACCACAATTTCAAATAGTTGTAGACATGATGTGTTTAATCACCACAAAGTTGCAGTCAAGTTTGCCTATGAAAGGAAATGAAGCACTGCATGTGTTTTCCTCACGGCTGCTTTGTAAACCCCCCCCCCCGTCAGGTACACGCCGTTTGCTAACGGGCCAAACGACACACCAGAGGAGATTCTACTCCGGATAGGATCCGGAAAGTTCTCTTTGACCGGTGGCAACTGGGACACGGTATCAGACACCTCAAAGGTAAACGCACACGCTGACACGATGACGCTTCACACCAGGTGGTAGCTAGTTTGCATTGGAGAGGTGACTTTCAAGCATATATAAGTCTTGTATTAATGATTTTCTCTTATCATGTCTGGAAAGCACTTTGTACAGTGGTTTTTGAAAGGTGCTACAAGACATAATTTGGCTGTTTTAAAGGTTGATTTGATTCTATTTAGATTCTATCTGTGATTCAGCAGAGTGATGAATCATGACTCAAAGCTCTGCTGTTAAACTGAGTAAACACCAAGGACGGCATCTTTTTCTTATGCTTGTTCAAATGGTTTAAGAAACATTGGGAGTTTATCCTTGAATGAAAAACCACCCTGTTTTTGTCCCTCGTATACTTTTAACACTGGATGTTATCTTTACGTTCCAGGACCTGCTGTCACATATGCTCCATGTGGACCCTCACCAGCGATACACAGCAGAGCAGGTCCTGAAGCATTCCTGGATCACCTGCAGAGATACGCTACCACACTTCCAGCTCACACGGCATGACGCACCACACCACACACAAGGTGGACACACACACACACACACACACACACACACACACACACACACACACAACACACACACACACAAAGACGCCTCAAAGTTGTCAGATGTGTTGGCTGATGGGTAAATTACACACCACTCAGTGTTTCTAAACATGGAACCACATCATCTCTGAAGCAGAAGAGGGTCTGAACTCTGCTACATGATGTCATACCCTTGACACATAAAAGTAATTCATACTCTCCTGACCTCATCTATTACTAATACCACATCCAACAGAGCAGACGTCCCTCTGTCTTATCTTGCCTCTAATCCGGGTCAGAAGCTTCTTTCAAACGGACTTCGTCAGGTCGTATTTTTGACACGTGTTTCAAGTCAAGCTCAAGTGGTTTGAGTCGTGAGAGCACTGTTGCTAGGCGACTGACAACAAGAAAAAGGATGTTGCTTTGTTCACAAAATGGTGAATCTTTTTATTTTATTTTATTTTTTTAACTTTTGCACTCCAACATAGACACAAGTTTAGGAACGATGGGATGAAGAAAGTCAATTAAGTTTTTTTTAAAAAAGGAAAGGAACTTCCAACATCAAAACATAAGCATACATCACAAATTTGTGACCTGGAAGCGATCAGAAACTTTGCACAGTAAAAACAGCACAACAGAGCAGCCTGGTCATATTTCTCTCCGTTAACTCCCCCCTCCCCTCCCCCCCCTGCAAGATTGCTGCATTCTCTCTATTGCTCCATCACCCCCTACAGAGAGAGGTTATCCAGGCAGCATCCGTATCAAGCGCTCAAGCCGGAGTATATAAAGGCACTCTGAACTCTTCACCCAAACCTGCAGAGAGAGTCCAGCCTTCCTGCCCAGGAATCTGCCTCTTATTTGTGGTGTTGCTCTTTCAGATGCAACCCAAAGCCTGTGATCATAGTGGAGGGTCTGAGCAAAGGTCAACAGGAAATTGAGAGCGTCGCTTTGTGCCTCAGTTCTCTTTTTTTTTTTCCACCACTTTAACAACAGACAGCCTCACAGAGCTTTTTGACCCTCAGCGAATGGCCTAAAAATATTGTTTTTCAGTAAAACGTGTAATGCTAGAACTCAAGAAAAACCTTTACTTTTTCAAGGCAAAGATTCAACAAGATCGTTAGAAGTTCCTGTGAAGAATTCATGCAGTGGACGACCTGTTTACCTCACATTTCTGAGGTCTGGTGACTGTTAGGGCCAACAGCATAGTTCACTGTCGTTGCTATGGAGCAATTTCAATGCATGTTGTTGTTAATATTGCACCATTAAGGGATTCACCTAGTCAGCAACAGTATTCAGATCTGTTGATAAATTTCCAGCGTTATTAACACCCGTCAAGCAGGATGGATGGTTCGATGGCTTCATGCTGGTCACATAACATTTTACCTTTTCTATTAGAACGACCGAGGCCGTGCATCAATTTTCCATAATTTTGTCCATTTTGGTGTTGCTGACTGTGGACTCGTCATCCTGCTCTTAGTCATGAATCCCACTGCTGTCACTGGTCTATTTTTGCTCTTCTTCTCTCTTGTGAATGTGATTCAAGGTCTGACAAACAGTTTGTATTGAAAGGCCTCGCCGCACACCGGCCATCAGGAGGTGTTATTTGTGGACCTACAGCCTCTTTGTTGGCTTAAGTCCCTTAAGCCAACAAGTCCCTTCCTTATAACTCTCAATTTGCCATCTTCTCTTTCAGACTGCATGTTCCAGACTCTCTTTTTTTTTTTTTTCTATCAACTGTAGAGACACACACTGATGTGTGTAACCAAGGAGGTTGCGATTACACGAGCATGTATTATTGTAGCTGTGTTTTTAAGATGCACCTGCAGGTGTTAAAAGCCCAGTGTTGTTAGTGCTGCTCCAACTCAGATGACGTGTTTCTGATTCATCTCTGGATAAGTGGGTTGTACGAGATAAACAAATGTGGTTCAATACAATGATGAATCAGCAAGATGGAAGAATGGCTCTGCTATTTTCTTGAGTGGGTATATTAAGATATTTTTCAAAATTAGAAGAATCAGGCGGCGACCTGCGGTTCTGAAAAGTGAAGCCAATGCAGAAGTGTCTTTAAACTTGCATTTCTTTCTAATGGCCATCGGGGGGGCAACTCTTCCAGTTGCAAAAGAAGTGTGATTGTATAGAAGTCTATGAGAAAATGACTCTACTTCTCACTTGATTTATAACATCAGTAAACATGAGTTTATGGTCTTAATCTCTAGTTTCAAGTCTTCTTCAATACAGCATGATGTTCATTTAGTAAATGATGCTCCATTTAGAGTCAAATAGACCATAAAGCAGAGTCTATGATATTATCATGTGATGATGCTCATTATCACGAGCATCACAAATTCATAACCAAAAATAAAATAAAAACCAGCACAAGCACAGCTTCAAAGTTGGATTCCTGTATCTATTTAAAAGTTTAAACCAAGTGTTAATGTTGTTGTTTTCCAGGGAGCCATGGCTGCAACCTACTCAGCACTGAGCCAGAAGACCAGCCAGCCGGTGTTGGAGCCCGTGGCGGCGTCCAGTCTAGCCCAGAGACGCAGCATGAAGAAACTCACCTCAACCGACATGTAGACACACACACACACACACACACACACACACACACACACACACACACACACCCACCCACCCTCCAGTTTTGACCTCACTCTCAGTTGGACTGTCAAACACAAACACACACACAGACCGAAGTCCTGGCCAGTCAGACCTCCTGTCTCCCTTTCTTTTTTAAATCTATTTATTTGGCACACCCGACATGTGCACACACACACACACACACACACACACACACACACACACACACACACACACACACACACACATATGCACATTCACACTGGACGAGGTTGCATTGTGAAGAAGTCAGCTGAAGAGGAAGAGGGGAGACTCACATATCTGTTACTGCTGGGGAGACAGACTTGTATTTATTTCCACAGCTTTCATATGCACTTGCCCTCCTCGCCTTCTCATTCTCCCTTCCTCGTGTGGGGAAGAAATGCACCAGCTGATGTTCTCCTTCACTGTGATTGGCTGATTCAGAGCTGCTTTTGGTAAACTGTGCCCCCCACTCCCCCACTCTGCTCTTCATCTGCGCTCTGCTGTACTCCTCCTCCTCAGTTCTCTCTCCTTCCCTCGTTGTCTGTCGCTGTCTTAACGTCTTTTCTTCAAAATGCAGTAATGATTTGTGTGTGAGAGTGCTGGCAGGACGGTTATGACCGAGGGACATTGCAAGACTGTTTCCTCTCTTCAAAAATAAAAATAGATATGATGCTGCTTGTGGCGGATCAGAAAGTCCCCTCTGTGTCAAAATCATCTGCCAGCACTTTTGTTACATGAATGCATGTGTGGACGGAGCCTGTATTTTTTTTTTTTTACCTTCAAATTCGCCGTCTGACTCCTGTTACTTTGTGATGCTAGCAGTGTATCAAAAGAGGAACAAATTTGCTGCAGATGGACAAAAGTTAAGAGTAGAGTTTGAAGGTGGAACGGTGTTGTAACAATGATAGAAATTCTAGTTTGCAAAGAAATATATATGAATATATATATAATGAAGATGATGAAGATGAAGAGCATGTGGGGGAGCTGTAGGGATTTCTCTGGGGGGGACAGGACGCACCCCGTCGAACCAGAGAGGCTGAATTATGAAAAAAAAATAAAAAATATTCCATGGATATCTCTTCAAAAAGACATTGTGGAAATTGTATGATATTGTATTTATTTCATTTGATTTTTAAGATTCTATTTTTCTTTCAAGTTCTGTATATATTGACATTAAAGATCATTATTGACATGCATCCAAGTCTGAGCTGGTTTGTTCTGTTGCAAACGTCGGGCAACTTGTGAGAAATGGAAAATGCTAATTTAAGGCAACAACAATCTAACTCTAAGAATGATTTAGAGCCAACCATAAGTATATAACAGCAAGACTGTGTAACTTTTGCTTAGTTTAACACAAGTAGACATGAATTAAAAAGTCAGCAGATTAACTCAATGCTGTGAGTTACACACAGTGATGAAGTATTCATCTGCTTTACTTATGTAAAAGTACTATTATCTCACTGTGAAAATACTACAACTAAAGTAAAAGTTCTGCATTCTTAACCTTTACTTAAGTAAAAGTATGTATTTAGTACCACCAATATTTTCTTTATACATCAAAAGTTTTGCGATAAAATGCTCCCCGTCAGTGTTTTACTATTATACATGTTCTTACTGGATGAATAATACTGCTGAATTAATATGTAGGTTGCATCCTTTATATACTGTTGGGTAGTTTAATCAAAAAAATTACAGCACTGCATCATACTCTGTAAAATCATTATTCTGTATGTAGCGGCGCCATCAAGTGAGAATCACGTTTCTCTCAAAAAGTCAACTTTTTTTCTTGCACAATTATTTAAGAGGCTTTTTATCCTACTTCTTATTTAGCTTAAGAAGTAGGATTTTTTTTCGACCAGTAGAGGTCCAATTCATTCCTCAGTTTATCAGAAAGCTGCCCATTCAGATTTGAATAGTTTTCACTGTACAGGAAAGTACAACTTTAGCTTTGAGATGTAGTGCAGTAGTATAACTTGAGAAAATGTACTAAATGAAATTCCACCACTGGTTTGCTAACATTAGCCACCTCAAACTACTGCACCAGAACACGTTGGTGAGTGTGTTGAACGAAATAAGGGTGTTTTATCCACAGACTCCACTCAACACATTTCATTTGAACTTTTTACTGAAAAAGGTGTCCTTGAAAGTGTCCGTAGCACTGATTTAATGTCTCAGTGTTGGGGTGGCGGCAGAAATCTAATAGACGGATATCTGGGAAACCATGGCAAATTAAGCAGCATTAAATTAGTTTTGTTCACTTAGGGGAAGTGGAACAAGTTGTAAACACATAATGAACATATTACCCCTTTATTAAGGTCATAAGGTTAACATGTTAGCAAACAGCTGCCTATTTACACATCCAGTAGATACGGAGCAACGTTTGCGTTCATTTGGGGCTCGTTTGTATTGCCGTCCGCCAAGTACACTCTCCTTTTAGCTCTGTTTTGGTCTCCATCAACCTCTGAAGAAAATAGTTAGCTCCTAGCAGCTAAATACTCCACTATAGTTGCTAAATGCGTCGGCCATTTGGTGCTGGGCAGGTAGCGAACAGTCAGTTTTTTAAATAAGTATTTTAAGCCTTGAGAGTGAACCGAAACCCAAACTGGTTCTAAATTGGTAAAACCCGGAGCATTGATAAGGTCCGGAGTTAATAGTTCTGCTATCTGTACTTTAGAAGTCAGGGAGTGAGATCTCCTCTTCTCAAACCTCATCTCTCTGTCTCTTTGTCTTTGTGCTTTATTCTGACACACACACACACACACACACACACACACACACACACACACACACACACACACACACACACACACACACACACACACACACACACACACACACACACACACAGACAGACACAATCATAGCAGAGAGAACAAAAAGTGTGGCTACATTTTACTCCAGTAGATGCTGAGAACTCCCGTAAAGGGAGGTAATACCAGCAATTTAACAAAACATTTGGCCAACAAGCAGAACATAATAAAACAATGGTAACAAATGAAAGCTTATCACTTAGCTAATTGTTTAGTTGCAGTAGTTTTAAGATTTTGGAACTTTTTGTATTGCTGCTTAAGAAAGACTATTTCATTACATACTGGAATAATAATACAAAGGTGATTTTTTTTCTTAATTGTATTTTTCTCACAAAATAATCAAAAACATAAGGTTATCGATAAAATTCTAACGATACCCTTACCTAACCAAAACACTTAAGTTGTAGGCTGTAAAACCAAAACAACGAGCTAAAGGTGATAAAATGCTTCACCTATCTGAAGACATCTGCAGAGTTTGGGGATAATTCTCCAAAAGTGATCACTTTCATATTACATAAAGTCGATGATCCATTCTTTATACGAAAACATTGAGTCGTGAAGCTTTAAATTCAAAGTATTTCAATGTTTGGGAGTAGAGAGAACATATTTTTTTATGATCATTTATGTCAACAAACTAAAAGGATGGCCAGCTCCCTTGCAGAGCACCTCAGCCACCACTAGGTGGTAACACAGTCCAGCACATGGGACGTCCAGGTGGCTGTTGAACACACAGCGTCCCTCAGCGGGTCTCTGTGTCCTACCCTTATGCAAATGATCGGTGTCGCCTGCTTCCATTTTGTCTGTCCAACCCCCTGCTCCCCCGAGAGTATGAGCTCCTCTAACCAGTGGTGTGTAAAGAATAGTGTGTGTGTGTGTGTGTGTGTGTGTGTGTGTGTGTGTGTGTGTGTGTGTGTGTGTGTGTGTGTGTGTGTGTGTGTGTGTCAGAGCTGTCATGACCAGACAGCAGAGGATGGAGATCTAGGCAGGAGAGCAGATGGATTGAGACGAGGGCTGCTCCCATCAATGCGCGCACACACACACACACACACACACACACACACACACACACACACACACACACACACACACACACACACACACACACACACACACAACACACACATTGGCCTATGGACCAGCTGTTGTCCTTTTTCCTGCAACTCTCCTAGCCGACTCAATGTCCTCTACTCTCTCCCTCTCTCTCTCTCTCTCCCTCTCTTTCTCCCCTTTCTCCCCCCCCCTCTCTCTCTCCTGGATTAGATGCATTTAGCAGTCATCCTGGGAGCTGAGAGGTAAACAGTGGGGCTAATTGTTTTGACATACTGCTCTTTGTTTTGGCCTCCTGGTGCTAATCAACCACTCGGCTAATAAGTCTGCCTGGCAAGGAAAACACAACTGTGTTCAGTCTGCTGGGGAGGGGACAGGGGTCCGTCAAGTCCACTCATACTCCACAATTAAAAAAAAAAAAAAAGGGGGTTGCAGTCATATACACGCAGTCCACGCTTGCTCGCCATCCAGAGTTCCCACAGTGCCCCCGCTCAGGTGTGAATCTATTTATCCTCATTAACGAGCGTCTCCCCAAAGTCAGCCAATTAACACGCCGCTCCTAATGAAGCCATTAGCTGTCAGATGAGGTGGAGGCAGTGCTCGTCATCAGCCCACTGTGTATGTGTATGTGTGTGTGTGTGTGTGTGTGTGTGTTCGTGTCTCCACTCTTGCTGCTAATAAAAGCAGGAGAATTAATGGAGTGAGCGTGTGTGATAATGAGTTAATGTGGAACAAGCAGGACGAGCAGTGATCAGCCCTCTGTCTCCAATGAAGATATCAGACACAGTGATTTACTCTCTCAGTGTCATAAACAGGCCTCTCGCATACACCACTCGTTGGCATGTGTGTGTGCGTGTGCGTGTGTGTGTTTAATGGGCATGCCGGCAGGGTAAGTGAGAAGGCGAGAGCTATCTTTCTATTTTTCAAAATAAAGGCCTCTTGACTGAAGGTGTGCAGCCACGTGCCACGGCCTCAGACATCAAAGTTTGCAGTTTAGAAATAAAGTGTGGATGTCACTCGGAGCTCGTATGTTCCTTAATGGAGCCATCATCTCGAGCAACCTTAATACGGTTTTAATTGTCAGAGTAATTGCAAAGACATGAATGCCACAGCCTCAACAGAGAAGAACAATGAGATCACAGAGGCAGCTGTTCTACTGGCACCATCCTTTTTCTTTTTTTCTTTTTTTTTTACAATTAATTGCCAATGACTGAACATTAAAAGAAATGGAGGTTTCTGAGAGCCTGCACTGATCTTAAGAGGTGAGGAAGACCACTTTTAAGATTTACCAGAACCAACAAAGAACCTGCTTTATTTTTCTATTCATGATGATACACTTCCATACTGGGATCCCCTTGGCTGGATGTAGTGTATATATGTCACACCACCCCCACCCTTCTAACTGTAGCTGAAGTTGCCCAGCCCCTGTCAGGGGATGCCAGAACTGAGGATGTGAAATTGATTTTAGGTTATGCGATTAGTCGTATTGCATATTCTTCCGTCTTCTTCTTCTTCGACACCCCCTTCCCCCTCCTCCTCCTCCTCCTCCTCCTCATCCGTTCTGCTTTCTTCTCTCCTCTGCTCTCGGTTACTCTGCAACTGATTTTGTCCTCAAATCCACTGGCACATACCTACAGAGCTCCTCTGCCCTCCAGTAATCAGTTATCAAGTTTGGTCATATTCACTTTGAAGTCATGTCAGAGCCCTGCAGTAGCTCGGCTGCTTGAATTATCAAGGGGGCAACTGTGAGAACTAATACACTGAAAATGTGATGAATCAGGGTAGAGATGCCTCCTCGCAACAATTTTGAAGAGCATTACCAAAACATGTGCTTATAGAGTTCAGAGAGCTGTTTGTGGTGTGAAAATGCCAAAAATGTGTGATACCAAAACGTAAGGTTATTACGCCTATTCTCTTCACATTCCTTTACCACTGAGAGTCGCTATTGGAAAGTTAAGCTCTGGTGATGCTCTGAATTCAGGACAAACTTTTTGAGAGCTGGTATTCTTTAACGGGACGTCCTGAATGCATCTGTCGTATGTGTCGGCAACACATATTAACACCGTGCTACTCTACCTTCTACCTTCTCTAAGTATTTGAACTTCGTTTGTAGTTTTTTATTACCTTTTTGTATGAGGGAGTTTGGTTCCCACAACGGAACATTTTGGAGAATTCTCAGTTTAGAAATGTATTAAATATAACAGACCCAAGTGAAAAGCTACTGTAATTGAAAAATATCATCTTAAATAAAGAAATAAATGACTTTTTCATTGCCATTATGAGCTTCACTACTAAACTTTTTATATATATATTTAAAATGAAACTATTAGCTCACTCTCATTTGTTCACATAATGTAAAGAGCCTAGTTGTCTCTCTTATTTTGACTATTTACTTTAGTTTGTTTGTTTTTCCTGTAATTGTGCATTTAGTTAGTCCGTTTAAAGACAACATTTTTTAACTCAGAATAAGAATATATAATTTAGCTAAACAACAATGACTGGACCTTTTTAAATGAGTTAGGGCTTCAGCATTTGGTTGAAGTCATCACTACTGGCAGACGTACAGCATGCAGCAGATTATGAAGGTCACATCTTTACATAACTTTCTTTTCAGGGATCAAAAAACAAAAGTTTCGGGGAACCACGGCTTTAAGACTTCTAAAAGTTTCAACACAACAAGGATCAGACCATCAGTGGCCTGACAGAAGAGGTGTGAGAATACATTTATGGCTTTACAATAAGTTCATGGTGGAAGGGAGACTTGGTAGAGAAAAAAAATAAAGGAGTGATGTAGAGTCGGCAATTTTTAGTCCAACATTCAAACAACCATGTGGCCGACCAGCAGCCGATATTCATTATTCCCATGTAGGAATCCTCTCATGTGGGTTGCTGTCTGCGTTTCTCTGTGCGACATCTAGACTGCAGCCCTCTGCGTCCCCCCCCCTCCAATTAAAGATGAATGTGCTGTCGAATGTCCTCTCTTTGACCTCCTGCATTGCCAGCTTTACTGCAAAAAAACACTACATCAGTACCTCGCAAAACTTTTTTTTCTTCCTGCTTTCTCAGTGAATTTGTGCCACCCTGCTTCAAAGTTAGTCCCCTTTAATGATACCGGGTTTTTTATTCACGTTGTTGACCTTCAGAGACATTCTTTTAAAAGCTCGGAGGGGAAAGTAACACTATCAATGAAAGCCTTGGAAAACAATTTATTTAGAGGAATTTGGGTTTTTACACTTTTTTGACCTCTTAACTTTCAACCATCAGTCTTTTGAAACGTGGATACGGAAAGAATTCAAAGAGAACAGAAGGTTTGAGATGAGATGCAATTATTAAAGAAGGTGCATGCGAGTCAGCCAGTGCTGTTATTAACCCCCCCCCCCCGCCAGTAAACAAGCAGCTCATCCAGCTCTACTACTGCTTCTCTATTGTTGCTGTCCCGTCTGATGATCCATCTCTTACTCAGGATCTGATTCAGAGGCTCAACCATCTGCCCGGGAGTCTCAGGCATTTCGGAGGAATCATTACCTGAAGTTCTTCATTTAATACCTTTGAAAAAAGTGCTTCAATGTTGCACCTGTTATACCTCTCTCTCTCTCTCTCTCTCTCTCTCTCTCTCTGGCTCTCTCGCTGTCCTTTGCACATTTTCCACAGTCAATCATTTTTCACTAGTGAGTTATTTATGTGGAGGCGTCCGTTACTCTTTACAGACGTATCTGGAAGTTCTTTTTTTTTTTTTCAGCATCCTTACTCACACAGTGAGTGCGAGGTGGAAGAGGCTCAAGGATACTGCAGTGCTGCTCTGGACCTTGGCTCGCTCTGCTTGTTTGCTCGGCTGCTCGCTCACTCCCCCAACCCCTCCTCCCCCCCCCCAAACTCCCCCTCCTCCCAGAAATCAGGGATTATTTCGAACTAAAATAGATGGATGGAATCAATCAGCCACGGTTTTACTTTTCTCTTCTTCTACATAACCGCCCCCTTTCACCTCCACCCCTCCACCCTCACACCCTTTTCCCCCTCCCTCTCCCTTTCCCCCCCTCTCTCTCTCTCTCTCTCTCTCTCTCTCTCTCTGTCTCCCCCACCCCCTCTCAGGGCTGCAGACTGAGGAGATGCATAAATTCAGATGCATTAGTATTCCAGTCAGGCTCTCCATTTCAAGGCAAGGCCTAGCACCCTTCCGCCTCTCCTCTACTCCTCTCTCCCCTCCTTCACTCTCCCTTTCCAGCTCTGTTTTTGAATCATTTAAAGCAGCGTTGAATCTATAGGCTTACTTATTTGCAAAAACCATCCATAAATTATTTTTTAGCCATTATGACTTTTTCTTTTTTTTTTTTTTAGGGAATATAGCTCTATATTGTCCTTGCATGGCCAATTACACGCAGCTGTAGTCTTTGAAATGAGATTCATCTGCTTCTGATTGTGTGTGTCTGATTGTGTGTGTCTGAGTATGTGTGTGTGTGTGTGTGTGTGTGTGTGTGTGTGTGTGTGTGTGTGTGTGTGTGTGTGTGTGTGTGTGTGTGTGTGTGTGTGTGTGTGTGTGTGTGTGTGTGTGTGTGTGTCATTGTGTTTTGCTGTCAGGCCCAGCGGCCCAGGCGATAAATCACGCATGTCTGATTGAGGAGGGCAGAGGGGCCCGGACAATAACATTTCAGTGGAACTGCTGGAGAAAGCGTCTCAGTTTGCTTGATCCGTAGAGCCTGTAGACCTGCAGCCAAGGTCCTGCTGAACCACTGGATATGTTACAGCTGTTAGTGACATGAGAGACTCGGAAAAAGTTGCCCTTTGACATGACATTGAAGCTAAGTGAAGGTTGTGCTGCTTAAGCATGGTTGTATACATACACAAATAGAGCATCATTTTCTCTTTAGTATAATCAAAATTAGTCACAATTTTAAACTGAACCCATTTTCAAATTGTGTAAGATTTTTAAAGGAATGTTGAATAAACAAAATAAAATATAAATTAAAATTATGGCTTTCACTATTTAAATAGTACTACTCATACTACTACTACTACTACTACTACTACTACTAATAATAATAATAATAATAATAATAATAATAACTATTACTTTTGTATAATTTTGCTTCTAAATATTAATTCACCAGAAGTTAAATTCTGTTTTGGACAGTGAACAGTTGTAGCAAGAAATTGTTTATTACAACATACATAGTTTATTTCAAAACATAATACAAGCTTTATACTGAAAATAAATAATTACTTGAGCTGTCATCGAAATTTGGAATAAAACCGCCGAAACAGTTCAATCTTACTGAAAATATTGTGTGTGTTTTTTTTTTTACATTGCTAATTAAGTGCATGAATAACTAAGAGCATTTGTTTAAATTAATGACTTCAAAAGTGTAATATATAAAACTGTACAATATTCGAAAAAATACTTAAGAAATAAACCAATAACAGGAGTATTTAAGATTATAAAATTTTGATACTGAACGTACAATAAAATTATAGGCAGGTGTATAGCGTCGTCAACCCATCTTTCTATTCTCGGCTCTGCTTCAGAGTCCACACAGTTTATATGGTCGAAGATGATTCAGATCAAATAAATGAATTTTATAAATAGCTGTGACTGTGTGTGGCTTTATGAGCTACAGGCCATAAGGGAGGAATTCAATAATAGAAAAACAACCTCCAAGTGCTATTATGTTGGTAGCAATACCTCTACAACTGGAATGAGGGCCTATATTTGCATATGCGAAAAGAAATAATTACAGATCTGCTACGAGTGTGTTACAAAATAATGAGTGTAAATATGGAGAGCTAAAGCGGTGTGTGTGAGCCCGAGGGAAGCATGAGGTGGACTGTAAAAAAAAAAAAAAAAAAGAAACGGCCTCCGGTGCTGCAACAAATCAATTAAGAAAAGTAATATTTTTGTTTGTTTCAGTCCGCTGATCCAACAGAGAAAAAGACCCCCCCCCCAAACAAAAAAAAAAAAATTAAGAAAAAATTAAGAAAAAACAAAACATCATCAGTCCCATCTTATCATTATTACCGAGAGGATGAGAAACGGTGACACAAACCAAAGGCGCTGGCAGGTTATTAGGCACATTTTTGTATTTATATCCGTGATGTAGAAAATAATTTGGCGGGATCCGAAGGTGATCAGAAACAAATGTGACGTTTGATATGCCGCTGTATAGAAGAATGCCCTCGTGACAGTCAGAAGATGACGAAGGCTTGGACAGGTGTCTCTGTTATTGTCGCTGTGGTTCAGTGCTGGAGGAGTCTGTGTCGGGACGGCCTGGAATCCGTGCCGGGGGTCGGGGGTTAGGGGTCGGGGGTTAGGGGTCGTGATTCCTCCCGGTGCTTTCGGTCAGAGATCGTGGCACGAGGAGGCGTCCCCCGCGCTCCCGCCGTGAGAATAGGGTCCCTCGTGCTGCAGCTCGCCCGGCGGCGTCATGCGCTTCTCCTTCTGCCTCCGGTTGCAGAACCACACTCGCACCACCTCCTTCTCCAGCTGCAGAGAGTCCGCCAGGGAGGTGATCTCCGGCGCGGCCGGCTTGGGACACTTGAGGAAGTGCGTCTCCAGGACCCCCTTCACGCTCACCTCGATGGACGTCCTCTTCTTCCTCTTCCTCCCCTGAGCTGCTATCTTGTCTATGCTGCTGGCGCTGCCCGTGGTGGAGTCGGCCTCCTCCAGCCACTTGTTCAGCAGCGGCTTTAGTTTGCACATGTTCTTAAAGCTCAGCTGCAGAGCCTCGAACCTGCAGATGGTGGTTTGGGAAAACACGTTTCCGTACAGCGTGCCCAGGGCCAAACCCACGTCCGCCTGCGTGAAGCCCAGCTTGATCCTCCGCTGCTTGAACTGCTTGGCGAAGAGCTCCAGCTCGTCCGAGGTCGGCGTCTCCTCGTCGGAGTGGTCGTGGCAGTGGTGGCCGCCGAGGTCGCTGTGCTCGGGGCTGAGCGTGTCCCTGAGGCCCGGGTGCATGCCTTGGCCCTGCGGGTTGGGCGGAGGTGTGAGGCCACCGTGGTCCAGCATGCCGTTGACTGTGAAGCCCGTCTGCGAGTAGATGTTGATCTGCTGCCCGCTGGTGATGGAGGTGTTGTGGGACACCGGGGTTCCCCAGCCTCCCGGGTGGTTGCCATGGTTGTTGTGATGAGGAGAGTGATGCGCTACGTGCGGCGAGCGGTGATGGATGATGCCGAGCTGCAGGTCCTCTCGGCCCGGTTTAATATCCTGCTGCTCCATGGAGGCCGACCAGGGGCTGCCCTCCGACAGACTGCTCGCCCACTGGTGCCCGAGGGGGTGTCCGTTGCTCTGGATGCTGTGCAGGTAGTCACCCTGGAGGAGCTTCTGGTGTCCCCTGTAGGGGCTGGCAGGCTGCATGGCCTGGCTGTCCGGGTGGATCATGGGGCTGGAGCTGAGCAGGGTGTAGGGGCTGGAGGCAGCTGTGGCCATGCTGGCTGCTGAACCCCACTAGTGCTACTGAAGGAAGGGAGCAGCTCAGCCTCTGACATCTCCCTCTCTCTGGAGCCTCGGCAGCAGCCCGGCGTTGACTGACAGACTCCGCCGCCACTCACGGGCCGGTAGAGGCGCAGTGACGGCGCGTCTCGGCCAATGACGGCGCAGATGCCCGACCCTCCGCCTCTGGACGCGTACAGCCGTGGAGAGGAAAGGGTTACAGGCAGCCGAACCGGAAGTGAGTGGAGAGTGCTGGTCCAGTGGGTCTGGCTGGGGACGATGTGCGCGTGGAGCGCAGTTCCTGTTTATTAATTAAAGTTTCCAACTGATTTACGCACGAGGTTACTGCTGCTCCTGTCACCCATGAGCGCGCGCGGAGGAGGAGATTAAAGCGCAATGGCATCTGTAAGACGTGCCAGCACTTAATTTAGAAGGATACAATCAAACCAAGAGCAGCTCTCACTGCTAAAGATTAACTTTTAGGGAATACTTCCTCAGGTGTTTATAGAATGAGCTTCTCAAGATGCTGTTTTACGCACAGGACGTTCTTCATCCACACCTGTTATGTCCAGACAAAAACAATACACCCTGGGCCGGTACATGCAAATTTAGTATTTAAGATAAGATTTCCCTAAAATATTAAAATATATGTATATTTATCTGGCGGACTAAAATCACACCTTTTGCTCCTGGGAGCGTGCACTCCTCTAACACATTTCCAACTTTTTTCCCCCCCATTTTCTCAAAGAAATAAGTGTTTCCCCAAGCACTGCACACTCACACTCCCAGTATTTAAGAATCTAATCATGTCCTCTCAGAGTAAAAAAAAAAAAAAAAAAAAAAAGATCTATCTGCATATCTGAGAACTAACTTGGCTGCGTACTCATATTTGCCATTAGAGGACTGCGTCCCAGTCTCCTTATTGGTTTGAAAAAATTCCATTAAATATATTGCTCGAGCTCCCAGGTTAAGCTTGATTTAAATTTGCATACATTTTCATACATTTAGGAGAAATAAAAGAAGGCTGCAGCCACCGGAAAGTCATTAAAGAGCGACGGGGTTGGAGGAGCTGCTCGCAGTGAGGCGGCGGCGGCGGCAGACTGAGGAGAAGAGGCCGGAGCAGGTGAGCTGATCGCGGGCTGGACGGGAGGGCGGACTGGGGCCTCGGGAGCCGGAGGAGTGACGGAGGAGTGACGGAGGGGAGGGTGGTGACAGGGCCAGGCTACAGCAGCCCACGGGCCTCTGTAGATGGGTGGGAAACAATCCAACACACCGACGTGTCTGTTGTTGTGTTCGCACATTCTCCACGTCGACTCTTTTGAAACTTCATTAAAAGTGATTGAATATTTGATGTGATTGGCAGGGCTGCTCGAGTGGCCTAGTTTACTAAAACCGGATTGCTTCGTTGGAGTCGTTATGGGATGAATTATGCAGAATTATACGCATAATAATAATAGTAGTAATTCCTGGCACAAATGTCGTAGTGTGTCCAAAAACAATTCCTTTATTTTCTTACGAGTCACTTTAAATGACAAAGCCAAAAGCCAATTCATTTTAGAGGATGAATTCTCCATTTAGAGAAAAAAATTTAAATGTATGTGAATTTTTGTGTATAAACACAATTTAAAGGTTTTTAAAAATTTGCTTTACTGGTTTCCACGCGCAGAATCGCTTAAAAATAACATTCACATTTATTTATTTTTACATTTTTTTTTGTTGTTGTTGCATTGTTACAAAAATAAAGTGCGTTTTTTGGGGAGCATAAAGCAGACAGGAGAGGGACTTGGAGAGGGGGTTGTGTTGCTCTCGATGGTCTAAGTTTCTAAGTGTAACAGATGCTTCTCTGGAAACGCTCCTTGTGCCGATTCCTTTTATTCACATCAACATTTTTCTGCCGTCGAGCTGGTTTCCATAGCGAGGCGAATAAAAGGCAAATCCCCGCTCCTCGCCTCCAATAAAGAGCCCATTCACAGATAACCCGGGCCAGCCCTGCTACACTTACACCAGGCAGCACTGCGTGGCTCTCTGCACATTACTGCTAAATAACACACACTAATGAGTCCGATTTTTCTTTCATTTCGTCTTGATATCAGATGGCAGTTTTGTGGTTTGTGTGTGTTGTTTGTTTAGCTGCTTGTTTGTTTTTATTTGAGTAAATCTATTGCGGATTATTTTATGACTCAGATTATTTGCTGTAAAGAAAAAGAGAGTAAATAAAAAAAGAAAGCGACTTGTTAACTCTAAACCTCCAGTATGGTGATCTTCATGAAGCAAACAATTGAAAAAGAAAAAACATATTTTCAGCATTGTTTGTTGCTTGTACCATATGCAACGTATCTTTGGCCAATAACTAAATTAATGTTATACAGATGAAGTGAGGAGAGTAACTATGTTGCCGGTCAACAAAACATGCATTAAATCTAATGACTTCCTGCTCATTACATTTAGGGAGTATTAGGTCAAGATCACCATGTTTTCATAGTTTATAGAACAGTCTGAGGACAAAAACAACATGTTCATTTCCTATTGAGGTTTGGTGTGTCTCTCTTCCCCAGTGTTTGTAATGTTTAATGGGCATTTGTAATATTTGCTATCTTGCTATAATAATTCAACAGTGATCCAGTTTTGTATTTGCTTGTGTAGGCCCATGTTAATTATTTCAAAAAATTGTATAAAGTTAATGGAGTTCGTTTTTGCGTGGGATTCTAAATGTGCAGCTCAGAGTAGACTAATGGGGTGTTTTTTGGGGGATATATATATATATATATTATATATATATATATATGTTGTGACTGTGCTTATTTTGCCTACATGCTCTCCTCTCCAGCTTAATGCAGCAGGCTGCAGCCTACAGATAAATCAGGTTTAGTCTGCTGTTGGGACAGCCTTGGTCCTCGGGGTGGGACCTGTCACTCGGTGTCATGACCTTTGAAACTTTCCCCACGAAGCCCACATCTCTGGGCCTCGATTTAAGGATCCCACAGCCCCGATTGTGTGAAATGTGTGCACTCATTTCAGAGCCGACACTCATCAATAAACGGGCCTTTATTTTCTCATTCACAATGTTAAGTCGTGGTTGCAAATTCCCGTTTTAGTTCTATTTTTTGTTTTGTTTTGTTGTTGTTGCCGTAGAGTTGAGGTGTTTAGTGTCCATCCACAGAAGCTCTGAGTTTAAACTGCTCTCATCCCCAATGACACACACTTCACACGCTCCCGGACAGCAAAATCGATATCCCCATTAACCCGTGACGTGGCTAATAAAAGGACAGTGACACCGGGAGTTAAACACGACGGCCCTTCAGAAGCAAAGCCCCAAACTAATCTCACATCATGTCGCCAACGAGACGTTTTGTTTTCATCATCAACTTGAAACAAACACACAAAAAAAAAAAAAAACCATCCGTTTGAGCTGCGTTTCTGCAGGATGGTCCACCTGTCAGACATGTCAGCCGCACCTCTGCCTGTGTGTGTGTGTGTGTGTGTGTGTGTGTGTGTGTGTGTGTGTGTGTGTGTGTGTGTGTGTCCAGCAGGGACGAGGAGGAGGAAGTACCTCGGACACACCAATGAGTGAATGTATATGAAGCTAAAGCTCATCCCACGAGAGCACAGCAGTGTAAATGTACATTCATAATGCATGAGGCCCGGTGCGTTTGTTTGGACTGCACGGAGACACACTGGTTCAGGGGTTATTGTGTGTGTGTGTGTGTGTGTGTGTGTGTGTGTGTGTGTGTGTGTGTGTGTGTGTGTGTGTGTGTGTGTGTGTGTGTGTGTGTGTTTGTGTTGTTCCCTGTTAAAGTGGTAAATTCAATGGTTTATGCTTTTCAACAAGTCCCTGGTAATTTAAAGGAAAACCATAATCTAGGTGTAGAAACATGAATTTCTGAATTTGTTTCCAAAGTGTCCTATTATATTTTTAAGGACCGTTTCTGAGAAAAAAACTTAATTCGTGATACTTATAACGTAAGAATAAACATTCAATAAATATATAATTTTGCCATGTGAAATGTGGGATTAATTATGGGGATTTTATTCAAACCCTATTGTTGTGATACGATTCTACTTTTCGGACGACATAGACTAGTTTATGAACACCGCGTGAGAGGTGATTATTATAGAGAGAACAGAAGCTCGCGCTGATTACGATGATCAGATAGGTTTAATGCTCTTTTATTTCGAGATTTATAAAAAAATAATTAAAAAGGATGAAATAACACCTGAGCTTGTTAGGGGAAAAAGAAAGATTTTTTTTTTTTAAATGAAGTGTTCACTTTGTGGCACTAGCAGTGCTCTGGAAATGGCGTTTACATCACGGCGTTTTAAATACTACACAGCACTAATGAGTGAGTATTTTTTTAAGGGTCATATTAATGGAACATAACAACAACAAAAAAGTGGTAACGCTAAAAAAAACAACGTTCTGTTTTAGATATCATAGATCCGGGGGAAATTTATATAAATATAATATATGAAAATATGAATAAACTGAACTGCCATTTTATTGACTGCCAATACAAGAGAAACTTTAAATGCCCTGGATTCTTTTTTTTTTTTTTTTAAATCAGATAAAGTTGTTTTGAATTTCAAAGTTCCCTCAAAATTCTAATAATTTAATTTCCTGGAACGACTGAAAGACATGAAGTGCAATGTGAGGCTTCAATTAACTCTCTTAGGTCTGGATATTAGTATTCCAACAATGATGCAAATTCCAGCGTAAAATTATTTGGGGTTTTCTAGTTAATGAGAAAATGAATTCGCTCACAACAACACACAGGCCTGAGGTCAGACAGTCTTCCAGCCCTCCCTTTACACTCGGAGAACAAACACTCACTTGCACAAAAGCAGTCCAATATTATTTATATTATCTTGTATTGCAAGGAATTTAAAACACCTGCACTAAACTGAAACTGTTTGTCCAACTTGCTTTCCCTCAAACGAAGAGAATGTTTGTTAGAGAGATTATTCACCGCTCTCATGTGTGTTCGTGTGTGTGTGTGTGTGTGTGTGTGTGTGTGTGTGTGTGTGTGTGTGTGTTACAGGTGCTGTTTGCTGAAGGGGCTAGTATATTGTCCCTGGGTCAGCGAGGGAGCCAAGGTTGGTAAAAATCTACATAACATTACCATCTGTTAAACTTCAAACTGCTCAAACGCACACGGTATCCTATAGAGCGGCGAAGAAGAGTCTATAGAAATGTAATGTATGCTCTTCAGCCCCTCTCCAGCTCCTCTTCCACGTTCTCCTCCTTCTTCTTCCACTCCTCTTCTGTTGCTGAGAGCAGAGAAGAGCTCGGTGGGGTCGAGGCCTCTGCTGGCACCGACGAGCAAGAGCATTTGTTATGAAAAAGTATTCACAATACGTAATCTCTTTTCTCTCAAATATCAACCTTTAACGAATGAATTTCATGTGGAATATCTGCAAGTTCTCTGCCACAGTTGAATAACCAACCAACCAACATACTTTCCCCTGTGGCCTACAAACCCCCCCCCCCCCCACCACACACACACACACACACACACACACACACACACACACACACACACAGGTCCCTCTGAAGGAGCAGGCGGAGCCGGCAGTTGCACATCTGCATTTCAAACACAGACTCTCTGGGATTCATTATTAATTAGCCTGCTGAGCCCTGGAGGACTGGTGATGCTGCCGTCTCACACACACACACACACACACACACACACACACACACACACACACACACACACACACACACACACACACACACACACACACACACACACACACGCACACACACGCACACACACACACACCTTGTGACCTCTTTGCCCCCTCTGCTCTACAGTTAGAGAGTCCTCACCAGAATGCTGAGCTGTTCCCGAGCTTCCCTCCCTCCAGTCACATCACTTCCCCGGCTTAATGTACGGTAAAGGATGATGAATTACAGGAGTAGATAGGTTTTATTAAACCCGCCGCAGCGCAACTGTGTTTAAAACACCACATTCGATTGCGTTTGTGAGCTCGGCACGGTGCTAAGCGGCATGCCTGAGAAGATGAGAGAAGCCCGAAGAGCTGTACTGGTTCTCACGTAATAAACATTACAAAAAAAATCCTCCTCTCTGCCTTCGTTTGCTTTATTCTATTTGTGGGGAATAAGATCGTTGTGCCTCTAATTTATGTGTGTGTGTGTGTGTGTGTGTGTGTGTGTGTGTGTGTGTGTGTGTGTGTGTGTGTGTGTGTGTGTGTGTGTGTGTGTGTGTGTGTGTGTGTGAGTGTTTCTGTGTGTGCAGCTCTGTGCATTAACCTCCACCATCGGTACATAGAGGCAGATGAGAAATACACACAGTGATTATGCATGAGGAGTGTCTCCAGGGTCCAGAGAGAGAAAGAGAGACAGAGAGAGAGAGAGAGAGAGTGGGACATCAAACACACTGCAGTGAGAACCCTCCGTCCACAACACACGTCCCACCGCTGCACAAAGTTGGGGCTGTGCAGTTTACAAAAATAAACATGAGAGGATGAAAACAAAGGCGTCGGTGAGCGGCTTCAGACTATTGTGAGCCTCTGCTGTTGCATTAGTATGCAGGAGGCCGACGTCTGATGCCGAGATCATTCAAGAGCATCAGCTCGTGCACGACTTCCTGACACGTTTTTTGACGGGATGGTGCGCCGACCGCCAAACGACTGATTGAGAATGCAAACGAGAGCGCTCTCCCTGGTGCTGAAAATGGAGGAGGTTGTTAACTTTTTAATTGGCGGCTGATAGAGGAGATTATAATCCTTTCTCCCGCAGTACGGGGCTCCGTCAGCTCAGATAGTGTTACCGAGGGCCCACTGGGGCTATAGGTGGGATGTATGTGATCTCTGGCCGCACGTCAACACCTCGCCGGTTGGCTCGCTCCGGGCCACAACCCCGGCTCTGATAAGGAAGAGGGCTCTGGCAGTGATTTGGACGTAATTGCGTAATTGAGCAGGACTCCGTGGTCGTCCCTCCGCTGCCTCTGAAGTCTTCGAGTCAGGCCTCAGCGTGGTCAGCTGTCGTCTTCCATCTCTATTCAGACTGATATGGAGTAAAACACCATCTCACGCCGCGGCGTCCCCGTGAGGATCAGAGGCTCTTGAAGTGATCGGATCTGATTCAGAGCCAGCTGCCGACCTCCGCCGAGCACACACACACACACACACACACACACACTTCCTGGTTTCATAGAGGATTCTGGGTAGCGGCGCAGGGAGGTTTGCGCGGGGGGTTGGGGGGAAAGGCGACTTTCTTGACAACACAGCACAGCCTTTGTTGGGTGTGTAACGCAGAATCCGGGGCAATCGAAGAATCTGCACAAATGTTGTTACAAGTTCTCGCTCCGAAAGGGAATTCTCGTTCCCATTTCGGAGCGTTCCCCTCGGCCCGGCTCTTTCATTCAAAGGAATGCGCGTATGATTTTTGGTTTGGTACCAATTCCACCTGGAGTCTCGCAAGGGAAGAATAACAAATATGGGAAACATTTAATCCAGAATAATATGTTTATCTAGAGACCTGTGGACTTGGGGAGGAATGGACCCCCCTCTGATGTGGTCTGCTGCCAGTGTGTGTGTTCCTGTGTGTTCATGTGTGTGTGTGTGTGTGTGTGTGTGTGTGTGTGTGTGTGTGTGTGTGTGTGTGTGTGTGTGTGTGTGTTGCTGTGTGTTTTGGTTGGACGTGTGAGACGGGTGAAGAGACCCTCCACCCCCCGGGGCCAGGAACTCTGGGTGAGGAGGAAGAGAGGTCTAACACACTCTCAGATTACCAAAGTGCGTTTGTGTGCGAGCTTTTGTGTGATACAGGATGTGACAAACGCAGGTCAGTAGTTGGACAGAATTACTGCAACAACTAGAAACATCTCAAATATGGTGGTGCTTCTCGCAGAGAACGTTTTTTTCTGCAGGAAAGAAAATATTAATTTAATCTGCCTAAAGTCCCTCACTATTTTTGATAGTGGGGTTAAGTGCAGAGAAAATACTCTCAGAAGTATTTGCACTAAGAAAAGTCAGATTTACAACAGTTTGGTTTGCTTCCATAGCTTTTCTAACTAAAAGCTTAGATTTGAGAACCAGACGAGTTTGCTGCAATGAAATCAGACGGGGCCAGAAACATTATCAATATGCTAACAGTTTCTCCAGATTATCTGAACCCAAAATGAATGTTGTAATCCTTCATTGTGTGCCAACAACTACAAGTATAGCAGGTCAAAGCTAAGGAAGTCGGTCTGTAAACTGTGATGGATGTCTAGAACTGACAGGGTTTGATTGATCATTTAAAACTATGTTTTCCACACACACACACAAGCACACACACAAACACACCTGGTCACGTAACATTACATCCATGTCTGAAAAAACACACTTTTACTTAAAAGTCATGATGGCGATTTTACTATGTTGGACCTAGTAAATATATAATCAAGGTCTTGTTACAACCTCTCAATGAATCACTTAGTTATAACTTCATATACACTTTAAACCAAAAAATGCTATATAAATATGTAATACACACACACTATATATATATATACACATACATACATATATATGTGTGTGTGTGTGTGTGTGTGTGTGTGTGTGTGTGTGTGTGTGTGTGTGTGTGTGTGTGTGTGTGTGTGTGTGTGTGTGTGTGTGTGTGTGTGTGTGTGTGTGTGCAGTATATACATAGATATTCCCTCACTGTACAGCACAAGAGGTAAAAAACTAATTTCCTTGTGGTATATTTCACAGATTCCTTGCACAAGCTTTGTGGCTATTCCCAGAATGATCCAGACATTATAGACACCTACGTCCAAACCTCTTTAGCCAGCAATGACACATATTCCATGTCTCGTAAGATGCTCTGGAGGTGTGTTTAAAATGGGTCTGATGTCTCACTGCCTGTTTATATTTTTGCCCAGTCCCTCTTTAGTGATGTCACAACGTTCCCAGCTCTCAGAAATCACTTTGTTGATCAGTGCTAATGGAAATGAAGGTTAAAAATATATATTTGTTATTTAAAAACAGGATGATTTGTATGCATGCTAACTTTGTGAGTGCAATGTTAACATTACACCAGACAGGAATGATGCATTAAACCAGCAATTTCTTTAAAAATCCAGACACTAATTGAAGTGACACTACTATCTCTACCACTACTACTACCACTACTACTACCAGCTCAGTACGCCAAAAGTACCAAATCCTGCTCCCTTTCTCCTCTCTCCTCTCTCTCTGGCTCTGATTCCTCTCCTTCCCTCTGAAAGAAGGTCTCATTGTGGCGATGTCAGCTGTCTCAAGGGCACCCAGAACAAAGACGCTTTTCACCCCTCTGCATATCCTCCTCTCATCCTTCACTCTCTCATTCCGACTCCCTGTATCATGAAAAACCTCTCATTTGTTTCAGTTTTTTTCTCTTTCTTTGCTTCTCTCTCTCTTTGTTTTGGCATTCTCATGCGGGCCGGAGCAGGTTGAAGTAAATGAGATGAGGATGGCAACACTGCTGGAATATTAAAAAGATTATAAAAAAACACATTGGTGAGTTCCTTGATTTGAACACAGCATATTTGAGATTTCTTTGCTGCTGGTGGTGTGTGTGTGTGTGTGTGTGTGTGTGTGTGTGTGTGTGTGTGTGTGTGTGTGTGTGTGTGTGTGTGTGTGTGTGTGTGTGTGTGTGTGTGTGTGTGTGTGTGTGTGATATATGTCCTGTAGATATCTGTGCCTGGCAGAGTATGGAGGCAGGAGGAGAGGGATGTGTGGAGGCAGCAGCAGCTGGTGGAGATACACAATGTCAAGAGAGCTCAGAGAGAGAGAGAGAGAGAGAGAGAGAGAGAGAGAAAGAGAGAGAGGACAACAGAGGATGCCTCCTTGGCCGACTGCATGGAAGGGGGACAGTGGAGCATAACAAACAGGATCCACCTTTCTGCTTGGCTAATTTTCCCCATTAAAACAGCCCAGCAGGAGCCTCAGCAGTCCACCAGCTGGAACAGAGGTTATTTTAGTGCCTGTCTTTCAGCGGGGTGTGTGTCTGTGTGCGTTCGTGTGTGTGTGTGTGTGTGTGTGTCGCTTCTTGCATCTATTTTGCCGTGCGGGGCTGAGGTTTGGGGAGGCATAAAGATCTTCCATATAGGAGCGGATTCAATTCACTGATATTAATTTCCTTCTCTCCGGTCATGCATAAACAAAGAAAATCTCGGCGGCTGTCTGCAGTGTGCGTTTTTTTTTTTTTTTGCCCTGCTGCGTGGCGGCTATAATGTCCTCGCCGCTGATATTGATGTATGTGCCCATATTTGCCCAGTCATCTCTTTATGTGGCGAGCCCTCCTCTCCTCTGTCTCAGTCAGATCCTAAACTAATCCCCAACCCTGCTACTCTGACAAGAAAATCCCCTATTTTAATGCATGCACACACACTCATCCCCGGCCACACACCCCAATCACACACACACACACACACACACACACACACACACACACACACACACACACACACACACACACATTCTCTCTTTTATCCCTCTGTGTACCTGCACACAGCATCTCTCCATTCTCTTTACTTTTTTAGTAAAACATGCCTTGAATGCAACGTTTGTGATGAAATCTTCACAGTGTGGTGGCGTTTCTGGAAATACATAATGTGATTAGATTTCTTCTTCTTTTTGTTCACACAAGGCTAGGGTTTGGCAGCGCAGTGTCATTATGCTAGAGACTGTCAGGAAATGTTAACCCAAGTCTGCTACAGTCCATTTACTGTAAGAAAACATAATCAGATAACAGACATTTGTGATTTAACAAAAGGGGGGGAAGACATGTTGTGTTACTGAAACTGAGCATCAATAATGCAAAGTAATTTTTTCAAAAGGGTCATAATGGTTGTAGTCTGAGGGTTAGAACACGTTTCCAATGGATTTTGGAGGCACAATGCTCCAATGAAATTAAATGAATTCTGGCGAACAAGGATCTTTAAGCTAATGCGGTTTGCGGTTGATTATGTTTGTGTGTTACATTCAGTTATCTGCCATGCTGAAGCAGAGACGAGTAAAAAAAAAAGGCAGGCAGCAAACTACAAGACAGACAGAGAGGTTGTATGCCTTAATTTTATTTTAATCTGCCCCAGAAATAATAGCTATAATACATCATATCCCCCCCAAGAAATTTAATAAAACTTACTATCTGTGCAAGGGGAACAGTAGGCCAATACCAAAATGTGTTCCATCAGCTTCAATAATCCTAACTAGTTTGTAATTTTACCTTGAATATAAGGTTCAAGGTAAAATAACCAAGTTCATAGGAAATAAATGTGTTTTTTTTCCTTCTACTATTAATATTTGATTAAATCATTGTATTTAATTGTAATAAAACATGTAAATATTTGATTTAAATACATCTTAGCCATACCGTATTGAATGAATTCCAATACATACATAAAATTTGACCACTACATTTGACCCATCCTAAATATTTTAGGAACAATGCTACTGTAAAACACCCATGAAGGAAGTTGGGGTTCAGTTACTTGCTCAAGGACGCGTCGACATGCGGATAGGAGGAGGAATCGAACCACCAACCTTGTGGTTAAAGGACGAACTGCTCTCAGAAACAACCACTCCAGTAACGTGGAATACCAAACCAAAAGGATGTAGGTTCGTCAAAATGGACAGTAAGTAAATTTAGTTTTAGCTTTTGCTAAAGCTAGCTGTCACTAGCTAGATTTACATTTGTCTCTTGCTTTATCTGTCTACATGGCTGCCTCTCTGTGAGACATTGTAGTAAGAGTCAAGTCAATACAGTTCGGCTTCATTTTCTTTCTCCGTTTTGTAGTTTCTGCAAATTTTCTACACTGGTTTGGTGGAAATTATACATGTCTATGGAATAATATTTTTTTATAATTTAAAGTTGGCTAAAAGTTGGATTCAGGGATAAACTTTCCCTTTAATTAACTTTTTTTTAACAAATATGTAGTTACCCAGGAGTGTACAGCGTGGCAATGAACTGAATAGAATGCATACGTACAACTGGGTGCGGCCTTGGGAACTGTTGGTGCGGTGTGGTCTAGAAGAGTGAATCCTCCGACCGCTGAGTTTTCCCCCTAAAAGCAACCACATACAGAGAAGTTGGACTGAAGGTTTAATTTATGGCTTTGTTGGCCTGTCAGGAGGTTTGCCAACTCCACCCCATTTGTATTTCACACTGTTGTTTAAAGGCTATAAAACATTTTATTCATAATTTCTGTTTTATTATAGCATATCAACGCTGATGATAAAACAATACTATTAAGCTGTAACCCTGCTGAATACCACGGCAGATTATTTATGTTTGGTTACAGTAAATTCAGCCTGTACAGACAACCAATTAGTGCGCCGTAAACACACACAGCAACGTGAATACCACACATATAACTGTGAGCTAAACAAATGACAAAGGGTGGATTTCATCTGTGTTACATTCAGCATGTGAAACCAGCCCGGCGAGATGAGGTGCGGTTGACCTTGGCATGTGTGCGAATGCACGCACACAAACGCAACGCACGCACACACACCATGGAGGTTTGGGGGGGGGGCTGACAAATGGCAGTGCAGCAGCTCAGTTAGATGGTAAATGTGTGTTTAAACAACGCAGAGTGACGCTTACACACGCAACACTTAGTGGCCGGTTCGGTGATATAAGATTGATTTGGTTCACTCTCCCGCTCTCACTCTTTGAAACGTACACACACACACACACACACACACACACACACACACACACACACACACACACACACACACACACACACACACACACACACACACACACACACACACACACACACCCAGTGGAATATGAGTGATGTGATTCAGGACACCTCTCGGCAGCCACTCTGCTTTCCATCCGAACGCCTGAGCAGAATACTAATCACTGGATCACATTACAGAGAGAGAGAGAGAGAGAGAGAGAGAGAGAGAGAGAGAGAGAGAGAGAGAGAGAGAGAGAGAGAGAGAGAGAGAGAGAGATATGGTTGCAGCTATAGAAGCAGAAGAAGCAGCATGGAATAGCAAGGATTATATCAGATAACAGAAATACAAAGGTGGGCTTCGCAATCTGGGGTCTTCTTTCTGTTTTTTTTCTTTTACTGCTTTCCTGTGAGCAGAATGCAAATGCTGTGGGTTAGTGATGAAATAGTAATGTCACGGGCAGGTGAGAGCAAAGCTTAACAGCGGAGATGAGGAAGGACAAGAAGTTCTGTCCACCTGTCGATAAATAGGCAATCTTTATTGAGTACTTTCACTTTGTGCTACTTCTCAACCTTTTAGTGGCAAACATTGTGCCCCTTCCTCCACTACATTAATTTAGGATTCCTATTTTACAAAAATTATAAACTAACTAAATTGATATTTGATTGATTAAATTATCCAACAGTGTGTAAAATAGTTCAAATCACCTCAAGATCCACCAGCTACAATGTATAGGTAATAATAATCCAATACCATTATCTATAATAATATAACAAGGGCCATTCTGCTGCATAATAACAACTTTAAAGGAGACGTATAATGAAAAACTCACTTTTTCAGTACCCACAAACTGTGAAATAAGAAAACCCAGTCAGTCTTTTGTGGGCTTTCTAGATCAGAATACATGTGATTTAACAATCCAATCAAATTTGGATTCCCTCGTTATGTCACATGCAGGCTCATTAGAATATACAACCCCACAGCTTGAGAACTACCTTTGCAAAGGTGCGCCATATTTTCTCTCAAGACAGTCAGAGCATACTTTGCTTTTCCTGAAGGGGGCCTTAAAGAGACAGACGCTAAAATGGAGCGTTTCAGACAGAAGATGAATGCAGGTACATTCACAGAGAAGGTACGAGAAAAATAATGTGTTTTTTGAATATTAAAGCATGTTATGATGTTCTAGTAGAAACCCTAAATACAAGTATAAACCTGGAAATAAGAATGATATGTGCCCTTTAAAGCTGCTTGAGTCAATGTTTTCATATAGACAACGGGGAAAATTACCTTGTGTAATGTGAAAAGGGTCACCTGCAGGGAATTTTAGGGTCTTCAAGCTCGTTTTTTTTGTTTTCCAGCCGACAACTTTACTGTTTTGGCTCACTCTGATGGCTCTCACCAGCCAAAGGCAGCCTTTCCAACTTTCAGTCAATGTCTTAGTAGCCAGAAATTAATTAATGCTTCTTTGAGCACATTTTGTACATTATCATAATTTGCTTTTACTTAAATAACATTTTGTTTGCAGGACTTTTACTTGTAATGGTGTCTTTTTCCATTCTGGTATTACCACTTTTACTGAAGAAAGCGCTCTAAAAATGTCTTCCACCACCGTTTGAAACAGAGCAAAGAGAAGAAGCTCCATCCACCTGTATGGAGCTCATCCTCAAGAGGCAGCCGGTAATGGAGACATTTAGTCCCATTAAGTTATCGGAAATAATTGCGGGAGTCATTCTTCATGAGCAATGACTCAGATTAAAGCTCATTTTAGACTAATCTGGACCATCAAACGCCAGTTTAGGCAGCACGGCGTCCCTTTATTCTCAACGCTGCACTCGCCTGTATGGCCAACTTGCAAAAATACAAACACTCACTCTAAATCTCACACACTCTCCTCCTTCCCTCCTTCCTCCCTCCCCTCCCTCTCCCCAACCCCATGCTGAAGCAATTATGTCCAGTGTGTGAGTCTTCTACAGGCAGTGTGAGGGTGATTGATGATGCTGTCAGCACAGGGAACATGTTTTAACGTCAGAATAATCTCCCTGCTAATATATTACATCCACTGGATAGGGTTCAATCATTACTAATAGCGCTGCTAAGTTGGTGAGAGGGGAGCTGGTGTTGTGAGCACGTGCCTTCGCCTGAGTGTGTGTGTGTGTGTGTGTGTGTGTGTGTGTGTATCTCATTAATCAGAGCAGAAGTAGAGGCAGAGGGAATCTAGTAAGGCCAACCAATAAACAAGTGTGCCAGTGCAAGGTGGAATAAGCAGCCAGCGAGAAGTGTTTACTTCTTACATAATTACTCACACATATCCCACAGTCAGTGAATGGACTGAGACGCTCGCCATTGTGAATGTAGAGAGCCTTACCACCGCTTGATATAATATCGTCTTATGAAATGAAAGCAGTGGAGAGAATGGAGCACAAAGGCATCCGACGCTTCAAAAAGAAGCCAGCCTTGTGGCGCCTTAATCCGCGCCGTCTAATCTCTCAAATTGCTGTGACGTTTGATGAAGGGGGGGGGGATTGAGCTGGTGCGATGAGAGACCAAAAAAAAAAAAAAAAAACGGGCCCAGTCAGAGAGGGAGTGTGTTGTTGGGTTTAGTTTGTTTTTTTTGCTGATGTGTACAGTACAGATCCAGCTGTGCCCTCTGCATCTGAACAAATCCTTCTTTAAATACGATCCTGGTTGTTTACAGCGGTTCTCTGCCTGCAGACACCATCCTCTCTCTGCCTCCGTCCACTCCTCTCTTATCTGCTTTACTATACTGCTGATCAGACGCACCACCCCCCCTCTTCTTCCTCCTATAGCTGGGTAGAATATGCACGTCGTCGCATGTTGCATGCACACGCGCACACATATACATCTGGGAACGTGGGAGAAAGAAGGGGAGAAAAAAAGAGAGAGAGAGAGAGAGAGAGAGAGAGAGAGACAGTGTTTGTGTTTGCAGGAGAGAGTCTGTGGGGATTGGCGTTGTATTCTGCTGGTGTCAGCTGGCTCGTGGCCTGCAGATTAATGCCTCTGTGTGTGTGTGTGTGTGTGTGTGTGTGTGTGTGTGTGTGTGTGTGTGTGTGTGTGCACGCACACGCATATGTGCGAGGCGCAAACAAAGGCGCCCTCACAAACACCCGTAAACAGATTAGCTCGTCTGCTGAGAAACAAAGGGTTAAGAGAGAATGCAGATTTCACAGGGAAGGGGAGGGAGCCGAGGCTGTGCGTCTAATGTGTGTGTGTGTGTGTGTGTGTGTGTGTGTGTGTGTGTGTGTGTGTGTGTGTGTGTGGGTGAGCGTCGTGATCCCTCTCCCTAATACTGTGTGGAGAATCTCCTCGCCGGGCTCAGCTGCCAGTTCTCCAGCAGTGTAACAGTTCCTTTCTGCCCCTCAGCCGGTGAAACAATGCGGCCCTGCCTCTCTGTGCGTCTGCACACAAAGAGCCCCGCGCTGAGACAGACGCTCGGAGTGAACTGAGACACAGCACCGGGGACAATAGACTGAGAATGGTTTTGTTCGGGCATTGTGTTGTGTGTTTGTGGAGGCAAACAATAAAGAAAGTTCCAAGGGGACCGGCAACTTTTTCTTTTTTTTTTTTTCTCTCCACACTGTTGAGACTTTAAGAGGATGCACAGTATACAGAAGTGGGAGCTGGGGGATTTGGTTCTTTTGGAGGATCTGTTGGTGGAACTCAAGTGTTTCCTCAAAGAACGTTGAGTTACTTGAGAGTCAGGCCTGTAACTCTCCATCCGCTCTTCTTAGACACACCTTTAAAGGCAACACAAAAAGGTGCATACACACACACACACACACACACACACACACACACACACACACACACACACACACACACACACACACACACACACACACACACAAACTGGACAGGTACACTGGCATACTGGAAGTTCCCCCTCTACTGGTGGCTGCGGATGCTGAGACTTTCTGCCCCAGAGGACCACCTCCCTGGGACCTTAAGCCAATCACGACAGCCGAAAACAAGCCCTTTATCTACAGGGGCTTATTAAGCTAATTGAATTAGCATGTTGTGCTTTCTGAACCCAAATACGATTAGCCCGTTATTACTGTGTTATCAGGGTCCCTTGTTACAGTAACAGCAGGTTACTTTTGGCTGCTTACATTGGCTCTTTTTCTCTCTGCCTGCATAACACTGGAGCTTCTAACATGGTCACATTTCAGCTATTTATCTGTAAGCTACGCTGCACAGCTACGGCGTGATGAAAAGATATAGTGCATCTTATAGCAGGTAAAGCTCCATCTGCATCCATATGAAATATGGTTTATTGACTCAGCAGGCACTATAGGATCCTTAAAGCATCAAACAATAGACAGACAGACACTAGCTGCTGAACATAGTGGCACATTTAGCAGACTAAGAGACAAATATTTCCTTTAGAAGGTTGGTAGCGACCAAAAACAGAGCTAAAAGTGCATTTTATTC
The DNA here is from genome assembly GCF_027596085.1 of Anoplopoma fimbria. Classification (NCBI taxonomy): domain Eukaryota; kingdom Metazoa; phylum Chordata; class Actinopteri; order Perciformes; family Anoplopomatidae; genus Anoplopoma; species Anoplopoma fimbria. The sequence continues at coordinate 6,856,960 of NC_072452.1, read as the reverse complement.
GGGTGTAAGGCTAGGCGATTGGGCCAAAATCTTCTATTATAATAAAGGTAATTTCATAACTCGATAAAATATATATATCACAGTCGAGAATGGTAATTCTGTATACTCTTGTTTAAATTAGATACTTGACAAATGAAAAGTACAGACTTTTCTTATTTAATTAAGAACTTTAGTGCAAAATAACCTGATTTACTGAGACATTTGAGTTAGTGTGTGCTTAGTATTATGAATTTAGAAAACCTAATTATGTATAGCGATATCTCAAAATATGATTTCATCACAATATGATTTCATTAAAAGAAGATAAATTATCATATTAGATTATCGCCCTAATCAGGTGGACAGAAACACGACTCCAAATGAACGTTAATGCTGCTCTGTGAATAAAAAGGCAACAGTTTGATAACATGTTGTGAGTAAAGCTTGTTGCGTTGCATATAAAAATTATAAATGCACATTTTAGTGAAAAGTGAAGTAATGAAAACAATGTGTAAAATGTTAAGCTTAAACTAAAGGCATTGGTTTCAATCAATCAATTACTTTAATGGCTCACACCTTGTTTTATAATTACACTATTCTGTCATTAAAATGAATGTAACAGGTGTTTATCATTGTATTTCATTATTGTTTACTCTGGATGATATCATAATAACAATTGCCTTACTCGTGTCCTGGTCAAGCAATTTATAACATTTAAAAAGTAATTCAAAGTTAAGAAATGGCATAAATTTAATGGAAAAAGAAAAACTCCAGTGTTTGGTCTCAATGAACCTGTGTGAACACAGCGCTCCTTGTGCACTGAGGCTCCCTTTACCAGCTGGGCAGGGAGTCATAGAGGGCGGCTTCAGTGGGGGAGTAGGAGGTGGGCAGACTGGGTGGAAGGAGGTGCAGGGGTGAGGGAGAGGGGGGAAGGCGAGAGACCAGGTTGGGGAGTCAGCTGGTGTCTCAGAGCCTGTGATTAATACACCGGGGCCGCTCTGCACCACCTCCACACCACACTGTCCTCACCTCCAATTAACATGCTAATGAACCTGCACATGTGTGTGTGTGCGACCGTGGGTGTATATGTGTGTGTGTGCGACCGTGGGTGTGTGTGTGTGTGTGTGTGTGTGTGTGTGTGTGTGTGTGTGTGTGTGTGTGTGTGTGTGTGTGTGTGTGTGTGTGTCACCTGAGGGCTCTTTCTCAGTGTGCATAAACAGAAACAGGCTGGCATTCAGAGAAATGGCTGGCGCGCTGCTAATTGAGACTGTGTGTGTGTGTGTGTGTGTGTGTGTGTGTGTGTGTGTGTGTGTGTGTGTGTGTGTGTGTGTGTGTGTGTGTGTGTGTGTGTGTGTGTGTGTGTGTGTGTGTGTGTGTGTGTGTGTGTAACGGGCTGACCCCAGTCTTGCCTGCTGCTGTTATGGTAACCGGTGAAATAGGAATGTTTTCTCTGTCTAGTTATACCTGTCATGGTGACCTTTGTTCTCTGTGATTGCTGAGAGGTGGACACGAGCAGTCACAGCTCGTTCTCCACGGGTAACATGATTTACAGGTCTACCATGAAACAGGAGGCCAGTAAACACTCCATGCACAGTCTACAAAAACACTGTATCGAAATGTGTGTTAAGGTATTCGACTGCATTTGAAATAATGATCCTAAAGGTGCTGTGTTATTCATTGTTACCTACAGTTTTCCTCTTTTACTTTCCCCTTAGCTTTAAGGGATGGGAAATATGCTTTTTTTCTAGACCCACTATAGTCACTTTCTTGTTGAGAGTTAGATAAGACGTTCCACACTGTGATGTCTGTCCAGTAAATATAAAGCTAGAGCCAGCAGCTGTTTAACTTAGCTTAGCACAAAGACTTAAAAAAGTCAGAAAGAGAGGTTTTTGCTCTATCCAAAATCTGAGCCGACGCTGCGGTTTTATTGGAGCATATCTTTGTGCCGGGCACTGTAACTTCCTGTAGTATCCACTGTGACGAACAGTCTGCAATGTGTAATTTGAACACCTTTTTGTACGGATTAAACAGAAGATATAACATGTTAATTAAGGAGCTTTATAGTTTGTTACCAGTAGACAGAGCTGTGCTAAGCTATGCTAACCAGCTTGCTGGCAGTAGGCCATCATTTTTGCTGACGGGCATGAGCATGATATTAAGCTATTTCTGATGCTATATTATGTTTACACGATAGGTGCTGTCACTTGTTTTTTTAATTTATTATTTATTTATTATCTATTTGGGGGAAAAAAGTACAGTAGTCAACTGTTGAAGACATGAATTACACACATGATGTTTCTAAATTTAAACGATCATTTTTCAAGTGAAGATAGTTGGTTGTAAAACTGCTAACTAAGCTAATAAAGTTCTGTGGGTTTGGAAACAAAATATTTGGGTGCCCATTCTGTGTTTGTAATGTCTGACCCACAGGCGGTAAGGTTTAACGGTTTAACATCAATAAATCCTTAATGGATTATTTTTTAGACATTTTTAATTAACTAATAAAGTAAAATTTTAAACCATTGCTTAGGGAACACATGCTCATTTTTTCCTTCTCTTTCTGTCTCTTTTAGATACACGTTTTTTAAATAGTTGGGGAGAAATAACTTTCATCATTCATCTTCAGAACTAAAGAGAAACAATTTTTTTTAAAGGGGTCTATAGGAAACATGGTACATATCTTTAGGCACCACTTCCTTGTGCTTTTTTTTTTGTGGGTCTGAACCTAAACCATAATTTCACAGTCCAGCATCCAAAATGCAAAAGGTAGCAACCACACATTTCATCAAAATCCACACATCTCAATTGTACCAGTGTATTTTGTCAGAGCTAAAATAAAACCACCAGTCCTTTGGCCTTTTGGACAATAGAATAAGGATCAGTTGACACGCTTTATGATCAGAATAACATTACCTTACTTCCAAACAGTACAGTACATCAAATAAGATAATTTACTAATTCTAAATTCCTCAAGAATTACAATTTAATCCTATTTCCATTCTAGCCTTCTGGGTGCACATGTATGTACAGGAATGTGCATTTAAGTGCGTGTGTGTGTGTGTGTGTGTGTGTGTGTGTGTGTGTGTGTGTGTGTGTGTGTGTGTGTGTGTGTGTGTGTGTGTGTGTGTGTGTGTGTGTGTACATTGCGTGTGTGTGTACAGACACAGGCAGAGGAAACAGTGAGCAGCAGTGCTACAGTAACCTTTGCAATAATCAGTTCTGTCTGATGGGCCTCTTTAATTAACCTTGTAGGAAATTAATCCCAGTGTTAAATGGACAAGAAAAAGATGTTTGATTACCACCGCGAGCCAACTGGGACTTCTCCCTCTGTCTAATTGCCCAGGAAGAGAGAACAAGAGAAAAAGTAGCAAGAATGAGAACGGGAGAAACAGATAGGGAGAGAGAGCGAGAGGCGAGAGGAGAGAGGCGAGAGGGGAGATGGTAGAGGGGAGAGGGAGAGGGGAGAGCGGAGCTTCTCGAATCCTGTGGTGTCATTAGCGTGTGTGTGAATGTCAGTTAGTCCCTGGAGCACCGATAAAGCGAGAGAGAAAAAGAGAGGACTGGGAAAAGAAGGAAATGGAGGAAAAAGAAGGGAACGTTTTGTTACACTGAGAGGACGACAACAGAAACTCCTGAGTAGTTACTGGGGAATAAGTGAGGAACTAAATGTTAATTAGGCGAGGCTAAGAGGCTAACAAGTAGCTCCTGACTAAAGGCCTCAGTATGCTTCAAAGTAAGTGTTGTGCAACATGTCGTCTCAATGCAGATGTGTTTATACCTGCTCAACAAGTCCACACTCAGAAGTCGACTGAAAAATACACAGCTATATATATATATATATATATATATATATATATCAATGTGTCCTCATAGAAAAGTTTGTATGATATCTTGTGAAAAGTTACTCCTCATTTTTCGTGCGTTGTCCTATATGAAAGCCAGCAACACATTTCTATTTCTGCTCGTTACGTGCATATGGTCTTATTAAAATAAACCTCCATCTTCACAGGAAACTTAGCTAGGTTTAGGCAAAAAAACACACACACTCACACTCACACACACACACACACACACACACACACACACACACACACACACACACACACACACACACACACACATGTATATATACATTCATACATTTATATATATGGCCCACACTCCATTTGCAATTGAATTTGATGGTTTATTTAGATCAAGGAATTTAAGGTCTTCCTATAAAAATGTAAATGTAAAATATATTGTTTTGCCAATCATATCAGGCTTAAATATTGAGCTTGAATAAATGTTTGATTACGAATACTTGTTCTACTCAATAAACCATCCTTCTTAATGCCCAGTTAATTTCTGAAGTTTGAGTATCTTCTATTTTGACAACAGGTTGGAGGTAGAGCGATGTGCAAAACTTTGCCAAAACAGAGCCAGTACGATTAAGTATGTTGCTTTGAGTAGCTTCAGAGCTAGAACAGAAACATAGAAGTAGTGTATTTTTGCTGCGGCCTGCTAAAATATCTACAGTATCAGACTGGGTTATTTAGAGAAACCATTCAAGCCGTTACGGTGGACCTTTGTCAATTCCACTCAGTTATTTACTCTTGACATCTCATTGGGATTTCGTAAGCAATATTATAGCTGGTATAAAACAGGCGGGGGACAAATAAAAACGTAAGTTATTGCAAAGAACCCATTTCATACACTTGTCATCTTAAGTTTCTTGAATGTTTCTCAGCTTAATTAATACGTTACTTTTTTTAAAGATAGACCAAGACCCATGAAGTGGAAGTTACACATCCATCCATCTACTCTCTTCGCAGCTACTTCATCTACCCCTCTTTCTCTTCCATGCTGCAGCAGGTGCTTCCCCTCTCTGCTCACTAAAGTCTCCAGATCTTTGCACTGACCTCAGCTATCCATGACTCAACCCACAGCATGCTGGCTCCGTGTGTCATTGTGTGTGTGTGTGTGTGTGTGTGTGTGTGTGTGTGTGTGTGTGTGTGTGTGTGTGTGTGTGTGTGTGTGTGTGTGTGTGTGTGTGTGTGTGTGTGGTGTGTGTGTGTGTGTGTGTGTGTTGGCTGTGTTCATTGGTGTGTGACTTCCCGGATCCCTGCAGGTGTCTGTGTCAATAACCCCGAGGGCAGAGTGAAGAGAACCAGCGGAGGCTGGTTTCCAGATTTGGCTGTTTAGTCTGTCCTCTGAAATATGTCTGTCTCAATGTTATGTCACAGGGTTTGGCAAAGTGGTCTGTCTCCTCTATTTTTTTATAAAGACACTTTCTGGTTAAGTCACTCTGTATGCTCCTTCTGCATTTATTAGTTAATAACAACTTGCAGAGTTGGGCTTCTTAATAAAATGTGAATTACTTATCAGTTTTTGGTGAAAAAGAAAGTGCAGCCAAACTTCGTCAAAGATGTCTTCCAACAGCTCTGAAGTCTCCACACCCACTTGTCACATCTTCAGTATTTAACACATGTATAGCAATAAAAAACAAGACACTGTGGTTTAACGAGCGGACGGACTACTTTCTGGAGGTATTTACTGGTCTTCAGCAGCTAGCGTTCTGAGGTGGTAGGCCTACCAGCGGCCTGCTAGGAAGATGGATCATTTTAAAAAAGTAAACTTTTGATACCAAAAAGGCACATTTTCTCCCCTTTTGGTGGAGACTAGCCACCAACCAGTACCTCTAGGCCTCTGTGGCAACCTGACATGTCCCAGATCAGTCCATGGACAGAGACACAATCCAATTCCTGGTAAGACACCTAACAAGCTGAACCCCCAAAATGTCAAATTAGGCTAACATTATGTAAGTAGCTTAAATGATCTTTAAACTACTGAATTCAAAAACAAAAGACCTGTACACTACTTATTAATAATCATAATAATACTTTAAAGGAGGAGGTACAATGTAGTTGACATGCAACTCCCTAAACAGTAAAACACGTAAAGGCTAACGCAGCTACAAACCTACCACATGGGGAACTTGGCTAAAGTATAAGGGGCAAATAAAATGCCAGGTCCGGTTAGTAAAACAAGCAATTTAAAAATAATGAAAAACATTGTTGTTTTTTTCTGTAGCTGATGATGGAAGAAGCTAAGGAGTGAGCCATCTTACATTTTAGCTGGATAGCTGGACTTTGGTCAACTTTTGTAGTTTTATGTAAATGTTGTAAACTAAACTGAAAACTTGAGCCATCTCGCTTCCTTCTTATCTGTCCTTAGAGTTGCACATACACAGTATAGATCAGGCAATCTCTGGAAAATGGCGGCAGGTAAAGACAAAGTTTCTGAGCCGAAGTGCACGCAAGCACATCACCTATCCTGAAAACAGGAGTTTAGTTGGGTGGCTTTGGAGAGGACGCATGCAAAACACCAACTTTGTATTGCAAAGTTTTCTGCAAGTTTGAGAGCAAGGCGGATAAAACATGAAAATGTTTGACTTCGGGCATGTAGATTTTGGACTCACTTGCCCGACCTGGCAAAAAGGGTATATATCTCAAATAAATTATCTAATTAAAAAGGAATAAGATATCTCTCTAAAGTCTTTGTAACTTATTCAGAGATAATTCATATTTTAAAAGTTTATTTATATAAAATTTAAATACTGACCACGGGAATACCTGTTTTAATGTTTATGTTTTTTTAGATTTGTGATTAAATGAGATTTAATTTGAATATTGTTCTTGTCAGTCGAGCGTCCACTAACTTTATTGTCTGCAGCTCACCTTGCCTTCTCCTCTTTACAAGCTCGTTAGCGCTACCTCATCAGCAGGGTCAAACACCGAAGACACACATTACAACACAGCCGGAAGATCACATTACACCATTTGAATAAATACAAGGCAATTTGTCACTGTCATGTCAGAGTTACCCCTTTCTCTGTTTGCCCCTAGCCGTCTCTCTCATCCCCTCTCCTCCTCAGCCCCGGCTCCGCAGCAGGAAGCTGTAATGGTGATTGTATTAACCCCTGATAGAGAGCACTGACCTTCGCTTCTGTTCAGCTGGAGGTAATAGTCCAGGAACACACATACACACACACACACACACACACACACACACACACACAGAGACGTATGTTGAATGCATACACACTCACGCTAAAAGGATTCAGACAAAGCTGAAGATTTGGAAAGAATCTTTTCAGCACTTGTAAAATTAAAAAAAGGAAGGGAATGGAAAATCATTTGGTTAGATGGTTTTCTCCCAGAAGGGCAGCTAGGTCTCCTAATGCAAACTAACTATTACTGCCATTTTGGAGAAAGCAGAAAGAGTACTAGAATATTGTATTCAAGTAAAAGTACTGTTACTTAAAATACATTTTGCTCAAGTAAAAGTAATTTTGCAATAATGTGCCTAAATAAAAGTAAAAAGTAGGTAGATTAAATGTATAGGTGATGACATATCACCAAAGCAGACATCATGTAAACAACATAAACATTGACGCTGTCATCAGCAGAGTTCAGCAGCGTGTGGTTGTGCTCACCTGTCTGATCGTCCTCCACAGTCTGCTCCCGGTTCAACTTCTCCACTCGTTCATTCTGAAAGCACGACTTAACCAGTACACTCGGCCTCTTTGTCCCAGTATACCCAGTCCACTCGGCCTCTTTGTCCCAGTATACCCAGTCCACTCGGCCTCTTTGTCCCAGTATACCCAGTCCACTCGGCCTCTTTGTCCCATTATACCCAGTCCACTTGGCCTCTTTGTCCCAGTATACCCATTCCACACAAACTTAGTGGGTGTGTCACGTAGCCTGTTCCAGGTGATGCATTAAATCAGTCATTTATTAAGATGATTTGAGATAGTGTTCACTATGCTGAGGTACAGTCATTCTTATTATAGCCACAACCTCTACATGATCAGTAATGTGATTGTGCTTGAAGTCGCCCTGAACCCAAACATTTATAAGGTATCATTTCCGGGTTGTCACCTCTCTGGACATGAAGCTCCGCCCCCCCGCGTCATCAGACACACCTGCAGCTTCTCTTCTGTTGCAGCAGCTGATTTATCTCATTTCAACTGTTCCATTCTCACATAGTTTATCAGGACTTTGTAACGTGTTTTTTTTATTTTTACATTTGTACAATTTTTTACACAATATACAAATTGTACAAATAGTAGTTACTCAAGCAAAAGTCAAATTACCGATTTAGAAATATACTCCAAAAAGTCAAAAACTTTTTTACAGTGACCAGAGTAAATGTAATTTGTTCTTTCCAACCATGTTAATATCGACGCCTCGATGTATTTCCTTACTTCCAACTCTGCCATTTGATAAAATGCTGAACCATATCTTTGTCACATAGTGTAACACTGCTTGTAATTTTCACATTGTTATTGTCACAGCCTCTCTACTTTTCATTGGTTTTCTACAGATTAGACATTGTTCTTCAGGATCAGGCTACATGATGTGCTGAATGTCACGCACTTCACTGTTATGTTAGGGGACAATCAAGTAGCCTACTTACCAGGTCACTCTGTGAAACTGAATGCTCAGGACTCTGTTTAAAGAGAGATGCTAATCAAACTTTGGCCTGCCAATAATCAAACTTTAAAAAGTTAGCAACATCATTCAAATAAAACAACAAGGGAAGTTAACTAATTGTACTGTATGGTAACACCATCTATAAGCCTAGTACTTTTATAAGACCATTTATGTAAGTTGTGGAGTTTTAGCAAGTCCTGTAACTCCTTTATGGCTAAAGTTATCAAAACCCAGAACACCAGTTGTCATGATTTAAAGAAACCATGGCCTTTACCTACACAACACAGTTAAAAGTCAGCTCTTCTTTTATCAATGTCTGATGATCCTAAATTGTGCCTTTGCATCATCCAGGCTGGATTGTTGTAACGTTTTGTTGCCATGTTCTAGTACTTCAAAGTCTTCAAATGGTTCAGATCCCTGCAGCGAGAGTCTTAAATAAACCTAGAAGATGTGAACATATCACACCAGTTTTCTATTCATTGCATTGATCAAAGTCAGACCAGACTTTGAGGTCCTTCTGATGACTTACAGAATTTGTAAATGGGCAGGCCCCTTCCTACCTGTCTGATCTCCTGTAACCTTATATCCCAATCAGGACTCTCCTCTCTCAGAATTCAGGGCCCCTGTCTGTCCCCAGAGTGAGAGACAAGGCACCTGCCAGGCAAAAGGCCTGTTTCCTATCATGCCCCCTTCCTCTGGAATAACCATATGGACACCAGACAGTCTGATGATGTTGAGGCCTTTAAATCCAAACTCAAAATCAATCTTTTTGCCTCAACTTTCATTTTGTTGCTTATTCTTTTATTATCCGGCTGGCAGGTCGGTCTCAGTCTCGATGTATCATTTAAGCCTATAGTAGCCCTGCCGACAAGAATATAATTAACTTTAAGCCACCGCTTCTCAACAACCCTCTGCTGCTTATGTCCCATAAACACGGCTGTGTCTCTCTCTCTCTCCCTCAGGTGTCTCTGTGCTGGGCGATCGGCCATCTTCAGACCCATCTCTGCCTCTGTCTGTCTGTCTGTCTGTCTGTCTGTCTGTCTGTCTGTCTGTCTGTCTCTCTCTGTTTGTTTTATTCTCCCTTCTGTGGGCATAATGTGCTTCAGTTTTGACATCTTCCTGGATCCATCTCTTCCATCAGTTTTGTCATATGGTCTGTGTGTTGTAATTTCATTATGTTTGTTTATTTTCTACACTGAACTCTCAGACACAGATGGTACCACAGAGAACTTTGACTTTTCCAAAATACTTCATTTATGGTTGAGTCATGTATTCTACCATGTGTGGGTTGTAATGGAAGCCCATGCAGAAGATCATCTGGCTTCTTGTTTCAATTTCTTCATCCATGTTTTTGCATTTAAGCTCCTCTGTATAATAAGTAATTGGCTTTAATAATTAGCTAGATAAGGAATACTGTGGGCTTATGTGGGCTGTTTTTGTATGACATGGATAAGAGTGCTGTGTTAGTCGTGTAGTGATACATGCTTGATACCGAACTGAACATTTAATCATTATCTGTGAATGAATATGCAGCGGTTAGTTCACTACACTACTAATCTGTACTTTGTATCTGAATATATGCTGTGCAGTGCTGTTAATATATATTAATATATATATATATATATTTATACATATGACAGAATCATAATAAAATCTAAAATAACACCAGCAGTTCCAGTTTATAACACCAACATGTCCCACTTCAGACGCTTTTTTGACTATTCCTTTGACAAATCTTCCCATACCACATTACACCAGTGCCAAAAAGATTGCTGGTGCTGGTTCAAGGGTTAGTGTATCACCATCACAGGTAGATCACCAGAAATAATTCCATGTTTGCAGTGTTTTCAGTCTTTCCTCTCAGGACTCTAAGTTACATCCTTGGTTTTCTTATTTCATTGCTCGGTTGTCAGAAGAATATGCACCAATCATCAAGACAAATTCCTTGTCTGTGCAAACGTACTTGGCAATAAACCGATTCTGATCTGAATGATGCACCATCACCTGTAACTTTCTTACCATGTGATATGTTGCCAAAGTATCGTCCATATTAACCCCGACACCTTCAAACAGAGAGTCATTTTAAAGAGAAATAAAATAATAAAAAGAGCGACATAAACATAGACAGAATTAAAGTGGCCTTCTTGCTTGGAAACGTACATTAGCTGTTATAAAAGTAATATCCTGTTGAAACGCAGTGTAAATCACATTTTCACTTTTTGTCTGGAGCAAACCCTCTTAAAGGAAAAGCCTTTAATGAAAGAATCTCTGAGAGATGTGTGTGGGACGGAAGTAACGCGGGGCACCTCCGAATATACCGGGTTTAGCACAACAGCTCAGGCCTCCTGTAAGCTTTCATGTGGCCGTTTAAACGTCCCTCCATCCCCTCCACCCTCCCCACTCTCTTAAACAAACACTTTTTCTTTATGACGACCTAACACACACACACACACAGAGAGAGAGAGAGAGAGAGAGAGAGAGAGAGAGAGAGAGAGAGAGAGAGATCCCCGGGGCAGAGCGGTGACCTATCCAGACTCTGACCCTGTGTGGGTGAAACAGTCAAAGTCCTCGTGGACCCAGATGTCCTCTTGGCTTTTTAAAAACTGCACAGTCTCTCCTTTACTTTTCTGTTCTCCCCTTCTCCTCCTCGCTCGCTCTCCTCTCCCCACAGCCCCTCTGGAGACTCAGTGATAACCAGGGTAGACGGGAGGAGGAAAGGGAGCGGAGGAAAGAGGGATGGGGGGGAGGGAGGGGGAGCGGCGGCGAGAGGGAGTTGTGATGTCCCGACTCAGGGATATTTAATCCTCTCTGTGAGGGGCGAGCGTCTCTCTCCCTCTGTTTGGCTTTGGGAGATCAAAGAGGCAGTTCAGATCCTGGCGAGATCGCTCGCTCTCTCCTCCTGAGTGGACCAGAGACTCACACTCACACACACACACACACACACACACACACACACACACACACACACACACACACACACACACGCTTAAGTACTTGGGGTGACGGGTCGGTGGTGGTAATGAGGCAGTGATTGATGGGACTTTATGCTTCTTTATGGCACCGTCTTAAACCACCAGTGTGTGAGGACGCTCCAAGTAAAATCAAATCAAAAAGTGTCTGGTTGAGACATAGAAGAATAACCACATTTGTCTTCTATCAATAACGTCATGTGATTTCCTGTCAGGGTTGAACGTTAGCTTCATCTCCGCAGAGTTAAACTAGTTTAAAGTTAACTTTGTGCTCCGTCATGCTCCCATTGTGACTCACAGGCTTCTTCTTTTGGCATAGACGCGATCAAACAAACAACACCTGGAGCATGTGAACGCACCAGATGTAATTCGGTTTAAGGCCATGGACATAATGCTAATGTGGATACATTTGAAAAAGCCCTCCCTTTTTTCTCTCTCTGGCCCTCCACCCACACTACGTTGACAATTCATCCAGCAGAAACAGATCGTTTTGCAAGTACTCTTTGAAATAAAAGCATTAAAAAAATTATGGTCTCGCATTTTGATGTCTGAGGGGAAAGTTAAGGTTGCATGGCTGTTACATGATTTCAGGCGACTTATTGTCCACTTTTAAAGAAACCTAATTTTGGTGCACTCCATTCTTAAGTTATGCCTTAAAATAGGGTTATCCCTTTGGCCTGGTGGTCTAAGATGTGTGGCATGTTATCACCTATTTGAATTTGGCTTGCGACCTCTGCTCTCATTCCTTAACCTCTCCAAATGCTTCTTTCCTCCCAAAACATAAATACATTTCATAAAGGTACTAGACCACTTAGGCCTGATAGAATGATTGTTAGCATTTTTCCACTTGTGTCATTTCATAATAACTGCAAAAGTAATTACATTCCCTTTGGCCTCAGCTTTACTTTATGTTCAGTGCTACTGTTCAGTGCAAATGTTAGCATGCTAACATGCTAAACTAAGATGGGGAACATGGTAAGTTTGACACCTGCTAAACAACAGCATCAGCGTTAGCTTTGTCGCTGTGTGCATGTTAGCATGCGCACGTTCACATTAAGCCAAAAGTACAGCCTTGCAGAGACTCTTAAGGCCAATTCATACTTTAGGCTTCCCCCACCCTTCAGGACTCCTGCCCCCACCCCCTCGACGATGGTCCATCAACCAGTCCTGCCGCTGCCTCATTGAGCATTACTGTCCCCAATCGAGTATAGTGTTTCCTTTAACCCAGACTGCCAGCCCTCAGTGCAACCTAGCTCTCCGTACTCACATACTTTAGGCTTTCGCTTGACACATAAACGGCTTCTTTCATCCATTTATTGCTGTCAGGATGTAAAAACCAATCGTGCATTACTGTCCCCCAGACTGCCAGGAAGGGGAATAACTCTGGCTAGCTGGATTTGGCTAGCAGTGCGTTTTACAACTTTTAAGACTAATAGTCGAATCTAGAGTCATTTTCCTTCCTCCGTTCATGTGAATGAGCTCCAGGCTAGACCGAGGGCTGGTAGGCAGAGTTAAGGGCCCCATAATGCAGAACATCGCTGGGAGAGACCTGGGTATTTTCATCCGAATTATATTCAGAGGTGAAACTTTTTTTGCCTCAAACACCACTGAGCAACTTATATAGGAATAAACGTGGCGCCGCCTCCAAAATTGTAACTAATGCTTTAGTCTTGTGGAAACTTGAAGGTGTGTTCAAGGCAGAACTGCTTCAGTCGGCATGTTTGTAAATGGTCCTCTATGTCTTCTGGTTCCATGCAATGTAACATTTAGCTTAAATAAAATTGGGAAAACATTTTTTGTTAATTCTAATGTCAAGAACTCTCATGGCAGGACAACCAAGGTATGATTACGGTTAGGAAACTACAACACTTGCTTAGTAACCCAATACGGATGAAGCTCAAACTGATCAGTTTTATCCATAAGGTATGATAGGTGGAGTTCTATAACATCAGGTGGTAAATCCTATTGACTTGGCTAAGAATTAAATATGTTAAACAACTCTGTGAAGGTACTCATCATTGTTGGATGCAATGAATGTTTTTTTCATCTAATGCCTAAAATGAGTTTCACACCCATTGCAGCCTCGCCATGTGTTCATAATATAACTTAAAAAATATTCTCTGAGTCATGAAGTAAGTACATTTCAGCGCTTTCTGTTTCATCACCCTGGAGGAGTTTGTTAACAGTGGGAGCCATAAACCGTATAGCAAGCGATAACAAAAGTGATGATTCCAATGTTTCCTTTCTATTTGTATTTTAATTTTACACCAATCCCCTCAAACACACACACACACACACACACACACACACACACACACACACACACACACACACACACACACACACACACACTTCCACACACTCACACACAAATGTAAACCCACGGCTCCCCTGCCACTCGGCTTCTGAGGTTTGCAGGTCTCTGATAGGAAGCCTCTGAAATGGAAAAGAGATAAGAGTAAATAAACAAACAAATACAATAAAACCGAATTTGTGCTGGTTCAGTGCGCACAGAGGGGGAGAGGGGGAGGGGGGGGGGAGGTAGGGAGTACGCTCCGCGAGGCCCGACGACGAGCCCCACAAAGACGCATTCTCAGCTAAGCAAAAGCAAGGAAAATGCCTAAGTGAATTCGTGCAACTTCCATTTATTCAGTGAAATCTGTTGAGACCGAGCACTGATAGAGAGAGAGACACCATTTGGCTCTCTAACAATGGAGCTATCAGTTACTGCCCCTGTGTTCCCCCAGATATGATCTCCGTCCATTTTTATACGACTGCATTGCATTTGATTTCCATCACAATGCTGTTATATGGTGGTGTCAGCTAATTCTCAATGGCATAACAAGCCTTCTCTCTTTCCTTGTCGATACCTTAGCACCAAATGTTGTGCACAGACAGCGGGCCCTTTAAAGCAGTGCCACGGGCTTTGATGGGCGCCCACACCAACGCGCCACTCCAACAGCCTTTCTTCTCAGATGTTGCTTAATTACACTATCATAGTCCGTTAATTACCTTATCAGTGCCGCATGAATCCCATGGTCAGTGTCTGAACGTCATGTATCAAAGTAAAGCAAGTCTCTTTCATCTGTTTTTTTCTTATTTTGGGAGGGTGGGGGGGCTGATTAGTGAATTCAGTGGCTCCAAACTGAAATGTAAAAGCCAACAAATTGCTGCAGTTTAGAAAGGAATTCACATCCAAGCTATTTATTGATGAATATCTCCATCTTAAAGGCCACATCACTTCAGCGCAGAGGCGTAAATATAGACGTTGGAGTTCTACTAAGGAGGGGGGGCACAGAGAAATGGTCCTATGTTATATCACAGTAGGTGCTATTTTGTAGGGGCAAAATAGTCAGTAGCAATCTATAAAAAACTATAACTAAATAAAAGTGTATTTTCATATTTTTCTTCAAAAACAGATACGCAAAGAGGATTGATGGGTAATATGTCAGTTGATGTTGCTAAATGTCAAGTCTCCACTTGATGTGACGAGATGGCCATTTCATGGAATATCCGAATAACAAGAGCACACTAAGGCTCCAGACAAAATAGCATGCATTTAGGCCCATGGTAACTTCCTTATGCCACTGCATCTTTGGCTACAATGCAGGTTGACAGATACTGTAATTTCACTTAGCATACAGTCTTTGGCTTTGGTCTCTGTGCAGACTCAACTGTATCAAACATAGCAACCTCACAGTGACAACAAGAAATAATTACCTCTGTAAACAACACAAAGGGTCGTTTCCTTTTGTGCGTTGTTTAAGCAACAACATACCATGCTTATTACTGAGCTTTAAAGCCATTTATTACATTTTCAATTTATTTTCCACTCAACTTAGCTATCTGTTTTCATGTTTTAAACTAACCTGGCAAACCCTTCCTTGCTCCAGATATGAGATTTAAAATTTTTAGCATCTTGGAAATTAAACATATTTCCCGTTGTATAACTCAAACTGTTTACACAGTCACTGACATTCTGCTAGATTCCTTGATGCAAAGCAGTAAAACTTGACAGTGTCCATTAAAGACAAAGAGTAGAGCAGTACTTGTAGGCGTTTATGTGAGAGAATCAACTCCAAGCAAATATAACTGATATATCTGAATCCGAATGTATATCTTCACAAAGCCATTATCCTCTATGTTGGTTTGGAATCACGTGGTGACGGCAAACACGTCTTAACTGGCATCTGTATGTTTACTTTGAGTGCGTCTGATGTGTTGCATATGTGTGGATTTTTATCTCCACGCACAACTCTGGTCGGATGTGGAGAACGATAATTAAGAAATAATTGGAGGGGGCTAGCTCGAGAGATGTTTCTCAAGCGTGGAAGATGCCTGCCTAAATGTTAATTCCACTCAGAATATGTTAACGTATGCACAGATGTTAATGTAGACTCCACGTTGGGGCTGTTGTGTTGTGCACCTCGGTGCTTTTCCCAGCGCGCACGTGTTCTCCCCCTCAGCCCTGCCAGCAGCCTACTGGATATGTCAACTTGGGGAAAATTTCCATTTTGCAGCTAACTCTGCAGCCTTTTGATGGATACGTCTTGCCGACTTTTATCTCTCGGTGCGTCTGCAAACTAATTAATATTTTTTTTCTCACCCGCTCTCTCTCTCTCTCTTTCTCTCCCCCTTCAGGCAAATATTTGTTTCCTCAGAAGTGAGCGTGGGCAAACCTTCCTCACAGCTCCATATGCTGCCAGCTGCCAATCAAGAGGGCTGGAACCCTGAAACTAATCGCAACCCCCCTCCTCTCTCCTCGGTCTCCTCTTCCTCTCCTTCAGCAGAAATGAAAGAAGTTCTGGGGGGGAAGGAAGGGTGTGTGGGTGTGTGGGTGTGTGTGTAGGGGGATGTTAAAGGAAAATAAAGACATACAGTAGAGAAGAAGGAAAGCATTGGTTGAGACACAAGCCCAAAGCAGCGTCTCCTCTGTTCTGTCTGTCCACACTTCCTGCCCGTCTCCATTCAAAGCTCTTTGTTTTTATTTTTTTTACCTCAAATGGATTGTACTGTATCTGCACTGGATTTGGTCTGTTTGACAGTCAGCTACAAGAGTTTACACTGGGTGTAAACACTGATCTGTGTGTGTATATGTGTGTGTGTGTCCTAACCAGGTAGTGTTGTGTGTGCCACAAACACACAGACTGGAAAAAAAACAGCTTTACATTCCCCTACAGATCAGCAGCAGGTGAATGAAGAAAAAATTATTAATGTTGTGTGCTACATCAATCGCGCTGCTGTATTTACTGGAGACAGCTCTGCCACAGCCGCTGACCTTTGAACCCCAACACTAACACACAGACAGATGCTCTGTGTTGGTTTTGGACATTTTTGGGGGGACGTTTAGTTCCTGTACGCTGACGCTAACTTAGCTTATACATGGCTAGTTTGACATAATAACTACACTGTGCCAGAGTCGGTTGGACCAACTGTCATCGTAAGACAGCATTTCTAAAACCTATTTTCTGGGAACCCACTTTTAGAAATATAAACTTTGAGAATTTGTGTGTAAATAAACTTTCTTGACCATTTTCACTGTCATTTCCACATCACCGTATATTATCTTGAATAGACAAACCAGATTTTTCAAAGAGAAATACATTTGATAAATCACAACTATTAAAAACATATACACATGTTAAATGCTTTATAAATGAGACTACATTTTAAGTGGAGTTAACAGGTTCTCTCAGTCTTTTCATTTCCGCTTATGAGCTACATGTGCAACGTTTGAGATTTGGAGCATTTCTATTGGCTCTCAACGGCTCCCAACAGGGCGCAGGCTAAGCCAGCAGCTCACAGCTAACGGTGCAAACAACGGCAAAGGTGCTTACAGTGTTTACCTGAGGGGTAACAATAGGGTGGGTGCTACGCTTCCACGCCGCAGCCGTCGTTTTTTTCAGCCTTATCAGCTGTAACCGCCGTATAAGAGCTGTGCGGAGCTGTGCGGAGCTGCGGCCTTGAGCAAGAAAGTGGGGCTGCAAAAATGAAGAAGACGCTTCACTGACAACACACACAAAGGGGGAACGTAAACTGCACTCTGTTGCTCTATAATCAATGTAAATGTAGCACTAGGGTGGGCAAAGGGCTCTTTTTTAGGGAGAAATATTTGGCTTTATTAGATAGTGTCCATATAGAGACATGGGGGACATCACACAACTAACATCTGAATGCGAACCGTTGCACAGGGACCACAAGGTCAGCGTCTTTGTCTTCCAACCCCACCAGGACCCTCCCTGCAAAAAACCTTTAGAGGGACTTTATAAACATAATCAGACAGTGAGAGGACTAATGACGCACACTTTCTGACTGTCTCTCCTCAAACGCAGTCATGGCGCAGTTCACGTTTGTGCACACCAGAAAGTGTAAGAACTGGTAGAAGCAACTTATAAACAGTTTTCTATTGTTGTGTTTCGCAAACAGCCATTCAAATAGCAGCACTTACTATCAGTGGGTGCCAATAAATCCTAAATTTACAGCAGCACCTTGCCATCGCTGTAGCCTTCTTTAGCACTGCTGCTATCTGAACCTCACCTCACCGGCCTATAAAATGTCCCGGTCAAATGTAAAGACAATTGTTTTTTATTAACTTCTCCTCCAGTAGTTATTTCTTAAGACTGCACAGTGGCACATTCTACCTTTCCTGTTTTTTTTTTTGGGGGGGGGGTTAGTTTTTTTTTTTTTTTTACAGTTGTAGCAGAAACAGCATCTTGTGAATGTGCTTATATATTCAGTTTGAACAAAGTGGGTGATACACAGGAATGTTTGCACAGAGTAAATTACATGTGTCCTCCACTAATAAATTGACTATTGTATCACGTCTAGTAGAGCCTGCGTGTTGTATACATGGCAACCTCTGACAGACACACACACACACACACACACACACACACACACACACACACACACACACACACACACACACACACACACATACTCACACACACACACCTCTTTATTGTTTCCCTCCTGCTAACATCAAATGTGTGTGTAAGTGATCCTGTCTTTGTGAGGTTAATTGAAGGCAGGAGCTCTGACTGTCTGAGACATAATCTGTCTGCATGAACAGTGTGTGTGTGTGTGATGTGTGATGTGTAATATGCGTGTGTGTGTGCGTGTGTCTTTTAGGGGGGGGTGTTGGAAGGAAGGGGCTGTCTCTAATAAGAGCACACTAGTTATTTATACAAAAATAGAAAATGAAACACACAGAAACTCGTCTTTATCCTTCCACCTGCTCCCTCTCTTCCACAACCCCCCCCCCAATACAGATTAGCAGTGTGTGTGTGTGTGTGTGTGTGTGTTAGGGCGTGTGTGTTAGGGATTTGGAGTGTACAAAAGACACAAAAAAAAAGCAAGAGTGATGCCATAAGGCTTGCTATTCTCTCATATCAGCTCTTATTATCTGTCATTTTTTTTGACAGGAGAAAAACCTTTATCTGGAAGAAACTGTGTCCGTCTGGCCCTCTCTCTCTCTCACACACACACACACACACACACACACACACACACACACACCATGCTTGGGGCTCACACACACACACACACACACACACACACACAGATCAGGTAATAGGCTCACCAGTGAGGGGGTTAGAGAAAGAAAGGAAAGAGCTCTCACCAAGTGTATCCCCCTCTTTGACTGGATTAGAGCCCACCAGTGTTCAGTCCAGGTGCTCCGGAGGACACGAGGGGTGAGGGGTCCACGTAGGGTTAATCCGCCCTACCTAGTGTGAGACCACATCCTGCTGTTTGCCCGTCTGACACATCACATGCATGGGACCTTTAGCAAATACTGGAAATTAGCAGCGTATAATGGTGCCATGCCTGGAAATACAGATCTGCGCATTATACATCCACGCGTATATACGACACACATACACTCATTACCCCTAATCAACAAGACGTATGCTCGTTGGGTTCCTTGGGTCTGTTGGGGTTAATTTGCAAACCATTTATTACTTTATTATCGTGTCATGTCTTTCTTTATTCATGTGACGCTCACTGTGCCATATGCATAATATTATAACACCCGTAATTGCTGACACTTCAAGTGCAAGATTATTCCTTCCTTAAATGAAGTGATAGTGTGTTTCCATTGTTGTGGATGACAGGGGAGGAGACATAAGAGTTAATTAACTATGATTAGGAGGAGCCACAGTTGCTGAACAAGCCGGGGTTCTAGCTCAGTAATTGCTTCCTTTCCTTTCCTTTCCTTCACGTTCATTTCCTTTTCACTCACTGCTCCTTCTTATTTCCCCCCTTCCGTCCCTCCATGCATGGGAGAAGTTCCTTTTGAAGAGGAGAGCTGGAGGGCCCTCTGCTGGCTGATTGTGGGAACTCGGCAAAACCATGAATTAAGTGAAGTGGACCAACTGTTAATCAGTCTGAAAAAAGTACAATTTGCATGGATTAACAGCCATAACAAGTACTTGGTCATCAATCCATCCTCCTGATGTTAATGGGAAAACACACAGACCATAATGATGTTTAGCCTATTTTTGTTGCCTTTTTGTGTCTCTTTGTAGTCGTTACACATCTCTTTGTGATCATTTTGTGACGCTTTGTAGGAGTTTTCTCTCTCTTTTAGGTGAATTTGTGTCTCTTTGTAGTAATTTTGTGTCTCTTTGGGGTTGTTTTATGTTTCTTTCTGATCATTATGAGTCTCCCCTGGTTGGTACGTGTCCCTTTGAGAGACATTTTATAGGTGAAGAACAGGCGGCCCCTGACACTTTGGGCCCTTGGGCGTGTACATTGTAGGCAGCTCAGTAATCCATCCATCATTGCTACATTCAAATCAAGACAGTCAGGAACAGCAAAAATCTTACTTCATCTTTGGGATTAAAATGAATATTTAACCGAAGCATCAACAAAAAACAACTAATATCTTAAGGTATGTTGTAACATTCTCACATAGTAAGACTTTGAATGTGCACTGCATACACCATCTACAGCAGACAGACAGAGACAACTCTGTGGCTCCATTCATATTGTATTTTAAATTTCATAATGTTGTTTCATAATTGTTGACTTCTCACTCACAAGAGGTGGGGGTTTAGTACGGTGATATTCAAAGCTGTCTGTATTTGATATATCAACAACTGTTTGCCAGATGCCCTTCGCCCATGGACAGCTGAGATCGGCTCCAGCATCCCCGCGACCCTTAACTGGATAAGCGGTTACGGAAGATGGATGAATGAAAGATGAATGTTTGCCAGATTTCTGTTAAATTTGATGTGAATAGTAAGGACCCCAAATAAGAATTTAAGGATTATGTTGACCTCTGACCTTTCCACCAACAAGTCAATATTCATTCATTTTCCATTATCCTGTTAAGGGTTGCGGGGGATCCCAGCTCATTGACGAATGCAGGGTTCAGAAGCCTGTCTTGCATCGGGCATTTCTTGCTGTGAGAAGACAGTGCTAGCCACCACATCACCGTGCTGCCCCAACAAGCCAATATTCCCACTAGTAAATGATGAAAAAAATATAAACCTAAATGTCAGATTTCCATGTTATTTGTTATGCTCCTCTGGCGATTTTCCCTTTTAACTTCAATTACCCTGTGACTTTTAATCCAGAGGAGCGAACTTAATATTGTAGCCCCATCACTGGGAAGGCTACACTACAGTTCTCAGCAATCCTCAGAGCCAGCATTGCCTGGGAAGTTGTACACTGGTAAACTTCCCCATCTCCATTAAAGATCAATGCACAGCTGCCTCTTTAAACTTTGCAATGAGAAGCATACAGGACTGTCAGCAGTGCTGTGGATAAGATGGTCCCAAACTTATGGCTTGTAAGTTAGTAGGAATGTCAGTGACAAGCACACCACTGGCCTCTCATTTACCACTGCTGGCCTATCGGCGACTATAAGTCATAGGCTTTGACTTAGCTGCTGCCAGTCGCTCTCAGTATTCTTATTTTGGCACTTGTACGACTTCAGAAAGAGAAAAAGCATTAAAAGTAACACCAGCTGTTCATTGCTCACCTTTAATCCCCTCTTTCTTCATTGTTAAACTCTCACTGCCGCCTCAAATGCTTTCAGTACTTACATCGCAACTGAAATTTCCAATTCCTTTTTGAGTGTCTCAGCAGAAACTGATTCTACAACTCCTTTTAGTGTTGACAATTAAAATGGCACTACAACTCCTTTCAGTTCTTATAATCCAACTGACGTGTTTACATCCTTTAAGGGGTTAAACCTTAACTGTCACTTCTGTACCGATAAAAGTATAAAACTGAAATTGTTCAGCTGAAATGAGCTCATATATACTTCAATCAGAAGATGTAGCCTTTTCCAATTGCTGTTGTTCCGTCACTTGCTTTAAAAAACTAATTATCCTAATCTTTCTTACTGTAGAAGATGCTGATATGCTGTAGCCACCTCAAATCAGAAGAGGTCAAAGGGATTTTTTGGGTGGCGTTTAAAGCATTGAGTAATATGAAAAGCAGTGATGTGATCTTTCCATAAACAATGTTCTGGTTAGAGTAATACAGATCTTGCTGTCAACAGATCGGGACAAGTAGAAAATGTTAAAATACTTTAAATGAATAATTGTTTGCAGTGAGGTCTGTGGATTAGTAAGTGAGGCATTGGGGGACATGTTGCTGTTGAGATTTTAAACGTAATTTAAATAAACCACAAACCACATTTCATTTCCCTCCATTGTCTCGAGATGGTGGTAGAGATTTCAGAGGCAGTAAAGAGAAAATTATCCCTCTCCTTGCGGTTTTTCTTTCTGTATCTTTAAATGTATGCAGCTTCATCTCTCAACAAACAGTACTATTTTAAATTGCACACCTCAGATTCTTCAGATTGAGTTACAGGTT
This sequence comes from Anoplopoma fimbria, assembly GCF_027596085.1. Lineage (NCBI taxonomy): Eukaryota > Metazoa > Chordata > Actinopteri > Perciformes > Anoplopomatidae > Anoplopoma > Anoplopoma fimbria. Next base: position 6,834,705 of record NC_072452.1, on the reverse strand, counting down.
GGTTTTTTTATCACTTTATTTATCTTTCTACTTTTTAAGGCTTCTTCAGAACAGGAGTGGAGTTTTTTTGTGGTTAAAAAGGCTATTCGATTACAACTGAGCTCAAATATTAGAATTCACAGCTTCAAAGATGAACAGAGATGTTATTTATTTAGAAGTTTATAGACATGTGTTTATCATGAAGGTCTCATTGACATTAAAACTGTTCAAAAGTTTCCAAGCCAAGCAAGGCAGCTATCAAGCTGTTGCAGACAAATGACACAAAATGTTCCATATATCATATATCTGTCATGTTTATCATAAATTACCATTACAGACATAAGAAAAACATGTTAACTTACCAATAACAATCATGTTAAAGACTACAATGTGCCTCTGACATTATAGGAAAACTCAGTTGAGCAGTTTAGCATTTGGTGGCTAATACAGCATTACAATGTCTCAACATAGGTTGGATACATTTCAATAATTAACACGGGGGTGTTCTAGACAGTTAGATCACAGCATGTGTGTATGTGTGTGATTGAACATGTGTTTTTAATGCTTTTGATCAGTGAGGTCTTTGAAGCACACATCCCCCCCCCTTCTTTCCACGCGCTGCCGATTCAGACCAATGAAAAAGCAGGATGATTTAATATTGTAGCAGTTACGGTACAAGTCTGTGCTTCCCATTTAAAGGTGTGGGACATTTTGTCTGTGCCAATCGATTATCATATCAATATCATAAAGTTTGTGTGAGAAACAGAACAGAAGCGGGCAGAACAGAGAAAGCATGAAGATTTTCACTAAGGGACTGATATGTGATTTGGGTGAAGGAGGCAGGTGGCTGGCCTGCTGTACACCAACCTAAACCCACAAACAGCTGTTTTTCTCAAAGCCCCCTTGTGCCCCCTAAAAGCACCAATTCTCCCCCCCCTCCTTATATGTGACGCTCTCCCGATTCACCCCCATCCTCCATCCTCATTTCAAACCAACCATTTCTGTCTCCAGTCCATCCACCCATTCTTCCCTCCCACATCTCTTCGCTCTGGCTAGACTACTTTGATCATGTGCCAAAATCAGGACAGAGGACACAGCTGGTTCACTCATACATCTCTCACTTTGCACTCTATGGACTCACAAATTGTAACATTAATAACAAAGAAATAAATCTGTTGAATGGCAGTCGGATATCATTCAATATTGTTTAAATAAAAATAATCATCAATTGCTCCTTAATGCAAATTTCACACAAACTTATTGTGCTAATATTATTCTATAGTAGGCCTAATTAGTGAGTTTTATGGAAATAAAGCAAAGCAAGTGATGGCAAACTGAACATCTGTGTCTCTGCCTGCATGCTACTTGGCTTCCAAAGGGTGGTGCTGTGATATTGATTGTGTAGTTGCAGCCAGTATTTACATGCCACATGTGTGCTGCTCAGTCCCAGTGCGAGACATAAAAAAAAGGTCAGTCCTCTCTTCCCCTGCAGGCCAAATGGCAAGCTCACTTGCTGGCCCGCAGCGCTCGTCCCACCAGCATGAAGACCATCCCAGAGACGAGCTCCAGAGGCACGCCGGCAGCCGCCACCATGAACGACAGGCCGTAGAGCACGGACACCTGCGCGTTGGGACACGCCTCTCCACGCTCCTGCAGGACGTAGCGCTTCACGTCCATCACCTCCATCCACAGCACGTAGAGCAGCAGCGTGAACAGGAACAAGCAGGCTGGGGAGGGATATGAGGAGTATCAGGGAGACACAGATAGAGGCTATCACTGCTGCTGAGTAACACCAGAGGAATGCAGCTCCAACTCATCTCCACTGTTACCACGGCAGCAGTGTTTAAACATGCTGTTGTTATAGCTACGCCGCCACTTAGGGACATCTGCTGCCCTGTGTGTCGTTTGTCATGTGACAGTTATGAACAGCTGACAGTAGCAATGGCTGCAACATGTGTTTGTGTCTGTGCATTCACTTATTCCCCTGACAGCCTATTTCACGCTGCAGATGACTACCATGGTCATAAACACCACACACATTCAGACTATATTTTACCAGCAGCGATGAGGAAAGCGCCGCCCAGCTTGTACAGTTTGTGGCTGACGAAGGGGACACCGCAGACCAAGAGGAAGCCTCCAGTTAGAGCTGCGACCAGGCCAAGGATTATCAGCACGGTCCAGAAACCCCGAAACACTGCAAGCCATACAAACAGGCCACCATCAGAGCAGTTACACTTCCTATCTGTGTATTTAGCATGGTGGTTTTGGTGCTGGAGCATGTTTTTTGCAAATTTGGCCAACTTACAGTACCAGTCAAAAGTTTGGACAAACCTTCTCATTCAACTACTTTGAAGAATGTAAAATATAAAACATATTCTGGTTTGTTGAGCATTTGTTTGTTTACCACATAATTCCATATGTGTTCCTTCATAGTTTGGATGTCTTCAATATTAATCTACAATGTAGAAAAAAATTAAAATAAAGAAAAAACATTGAATGAGAAGGTGTGTCCAAACTTTTGACTGGTACTGTAAGTGGAGTAAGATTTGACTGTTAAATACAATGTTTGACAGTTTTTGTAGCAGCCTTAAGAGTTTAAATTGGTAGCCTACCTCTCATATGTGTCTATTAAATACTTAAGGAAACTACTGCCAGGAGATACCTAGCATAGCATAAAGACTGGAAGCATTGGGAAACAGTTTTGGTGACACTAACTGTGTCTAAGCACCTTCTGGTTGTAGCTTCATATTTAAATACATGAGAGTTGTGGCAATCTTATTATCTAACTCTTGAAAAGAAAGTTAATATTGTGAGTGTACTTCCCAAAATTTCAAACTATTCCTTACAAAAACACACGCAGTACTTTTTGAATAATTAATGACTACTTTTAGGCCAATACCTATATAAATTATTAATAATTTCTCCACCAGATTCTTATTTTTGGCAGTGCAGGGACTTTCATTTGGGAATGTGCATACGTGTGTGTCAGTGTGTGTGTGTGTGTGTGTGTGTGTGTGTGTGTGTGTGTGTGTGTGTGTGTGTGGGGTGGGGGTTACATTGGGAGACTTTGACCCATGATCTCGGTATTTCTAAAATTCTAGCTATGAGCTTGATTTGTATGGATGATTAATAAGAAATATGTACTCTTATTTCCCAGTAATTTATGCTCTTTAAAGCCATGACACAACAGCATAAAGTGTGTGTGCCTGTGTGTGTATATACAGTTTGAGTTAAGCTAAAAACTCCTGAACAGCTTCAAGTCTGTGGCACTGCCATTCATTAAGCCACAATGTGCCATTTATGAAAGCACCTGCACCTTCACTTTCTTTTATTTGTACAGTTTGTTTCCTTTAGTTTGTCACCTGATCGTAAAGATTAGAGAGATTGTGTTACCTGCTGTAGCATCATAACTTGGATGAGGCACCTGTCCAAGTGCAATAGGCAGAGGGAAGAGGTAACCATAGATGCACACCTTGGATTCTGGCTGGTTTGCTATATGAAAAAAAAGAGAGAAAAGTATTTTATGGCTGAGAAAAAAACCCAACAACAACAAGCAGAGTGAAAGAAAACAATGTAGAGAAAAGCCAAAAAAAACACACAAACCGAACTAAACGGCAACACATTCTTAAAGCTCTGCTCCTGAATATATATTCCGTCAAATATCCAAATTATAGACATTTTTCTTTCCTGCATTTGTTAGCATGACAAGCAGACCACACTGCTTAGTATGAGACATGCAACCACATTGGACAAACTCCAACAAAGACCTTTTGCCGCCTTAGAATGCGTACATACTGAAGAGAGTGGCCAGCGTTTCATGCGCTGTGGGCTCCACCTGAAAACCACATCGCCAGAAGAAGCCCTCGTGGTGCAGAGCGAGAGATGGAGGAGAAGATGTGACAGTTTCAACTAACTGGATCTAAATGGGAGAGAGAGACAGACATCAGCACACGAAACAGAGAGAGATGGAACCTCAAATGTCTGGAGATGGATGAATTTTAATGTCTGTCAGCTTTGTCAACGACGTCTCTGTTAGCCGCTCTGTGTGGTTCTGTGCTTCAGCGGTCCCCTGGCATCAAACGTGGTTCTGATTATGGCCTGCTCCTCTGTGAGGTTTTCGAGAGGGGACTTATGAAACAAGCATGAGCGATACTCTCCATTTGCTTGTCAGAAACATGATTGATGGCGCTGAATAACACACGGCAACTTTAATCGTCCTCTTTTATTGAAAATGAAAGACTGTTGTGCTGTGGCGTTGCGGAGAAGTTCATCCGGGATCAGCTTTTATAAATATACCCCTTACTTTGCATTTTGTGAACTTTCTCAGAAAATGTGGCGTAGAAGAATAAACTGGGAAATTAAAAGGGGCACTGCACCGAGTTTTCACAAGAGGATCAGCTGACTATTGCTGTACTACACAGGCAGTGTAGAGCAATAATGATTGCTCTTGAGGTTCTTTGTCAAGTCTGAGAAAAAACTCAGATGATGTCATCAAACTAATGAATATCCCATCAGTCTCAGCTGTACTTTGTATTTTGTGCTAATAGGCAAATGCTACCATGCTAAAACATTGAATGAATAAATATCTTCTTAACCTCAGTGTGCTAACATTTTCATTGCGAGAATGTTAGCATGCTAATATAGCATTTTGTTTAAGCATGGATGTGCTCACGTGAAGCATTATGGAGAAATATAGCTGTTTTATAAAATTATGCTTGAAAGATTGTTAACCAGGGTAGGGTAGGGTTCCGGGACAGAGGATGTCGCATGTGTACAGATTGTAAAGCCCTCTGAGGCAAATTTGTAATTTGTGATTCTGGGCTATACAAAATAAACTGAATTGAATTGAATTGTTAACCAGACATAGATAAAAAGTTGTTATTGGATGCATTATGGGAAATGTAGGATCAAATGTTCTGGGAGCTGGACTCATACTAAAAGTCACTTAAGTCAAACTAAAAGTCAGTGTGGGATGCATTGATCTCTGCTGCATTGAATTGGTCTGTGAGTCCTCCAACTTTACAAAAAGTTATTTTGGTGCAGCTTTAAATATCTTATAGTGGCATCGCGTGCATACTGCAGTGTACACAGCGTCTGATCAGATTCCACGTTGGGCATTTTGTGGTTCTCACATGTGATGTTGTGACTATTATTACATGCATTTGTTTAGTTGGACGTCACTGACCGACTCTGACAGCAGTCAGGTTTGCATTCACTGCAAGGGTTTGTGTTAGTGAATATACAATATGTGCACACGTTTCTCTCCTACCTCAGTCCCATTGGCATCTTGGGTCAGTGTTGTTTGTGTCGGCCATGTATACGGTCCACAGTTGTCACTGGCAACCAGCCAGTAGTCCGTTCCAAAGGCAAGGAAGAAACACAGAGTCCCTAATACCCCAAATATCCCCCCAGCCAGGGTCGCAGCTCCCACCCTCATAACTCCGGCCTAAAACCGCCTTCACTGTGCTCCTTCTCCTCAGCTTTTAGTCAGCTTCAGGTCAATCACTCCTCGGCTCCTCACTGGTGTCCACTCTGCCACCCTCTGCCCAGCCCCAGACCTAAAAGAAAACAGTCGGGCTCTCCCAGCCACTCCCTGGCATGCTGGGAGCTGTGGGGGACAAGAAGCTCCAGTAACCGAGGGGGTCAGGCGGGGGGGCAGGAGTTATTTTAGGAAGCAGTAAGCCTGTCCTCGTCAAATTACCGGTGGATTGGTTTGTGTGTGTGTGCTTGTTATGTGGACAGCGAGTGTTAGCCTTCATGACTGCAAGGTATTTCTGAGGTGGGTGTAACATTTTGAGCGCCACTTTGAAAATGTATTAGACCAGAGCTGCAAATTACCCTTCAACCTCCAGCAAAGGTGTTCATGAGGTGAAACACAGAGCTGGCAAACACTTAAAAAATGATGAAACCAGAAGGTGAATTATTTCATACATTTTACACGTTTTAATTGGAAAATATCCATGAAATTTCAGAAACCTTTTAACAACCCAGTCTCAAGCTCACAATTATATGGTTAAATTAATATGAGGTACTTATCACTTTTGAATAACTGAATTCACTGGTTTTCATTTCTTCTCCTCGCTGTCTGAACTTCTCACGGTCTGCCTTCATTGCTGCTTCTCGCTCTCCAGGACAAAGCTGAGTTGTTTCTTTGGCGTTCTTCCCACAGGTGCTTGATGTTGCAGAGAGATCTGCTCCTCTCTGGCAGCAGGAGATTGTGGATCAGCTGGTCCTCTGGTCTGAGCTGAAGGAACTGGGGCTGATGGGTCCAGGAGGACAGGCCTCGGGCTCATGGAGCAAACTGTCAAGAGATGAGAGGCTGCAGTGAGCTCAAGACCAACAAAGTCAAAGAATAGTCACACCATAGTTGTCAGGGTCAAAGGTCAGGGTGTGGAGAGACGATAGACAATCTTACGACGTGTCTATATTCTTAGCCTGTGTTTTTAGTGAGTACTGGAAGCTTGAGCGGAGAGACAAAACTGCCCATTTAGTTTAATATGTGTTTTTTTTGTATATGTATATCTTTCACTTTACCTGTGTGAGACCTGCATAGTCCTGCTCTCCCTCTGCGTGAGCCATTGAACTCTCCATCCTCCCCCTGTCACAATGGAAGTATATAGTACAACATATAGATTGCTCCATGTGCTTGATAATCTAAAAGCCAAAAGGTTATTTGAAATCATATCAAGTCTTAATTTAGTGTTTAAGTCATTTTAAGTAAATCAGTTCGATGAAACCATTTAATTCAATAAAGCTCTAATGGTGACACATTTTGTCATAAATAAATGTCACTCTCTTTTAAAGTGCTTAAATGAGAAGTAAGAGCAAACAGTAATTGGTTGGTTTTGAAATGATATCCTAAGACGATTATAAAACCTTTTTTGCAAGACATTTTTGAGGATATTTTGTTTATGTGTTCACATGGATACACTACTTACCTGTGCATTATTTGTGCTTCTCTCTCCCAGACTCTGGTGTCTGTGAAGAGGCTTTCTTGGTTTGTCCGTGATGCCGTAATGGTGCAAACTGTGCCTGCTGTAAGCTGGTGTCTGCTGGAGTCACAACTTATTCATGAACCCAAACAGTAGGTTAAAATAACAAAGTCCACGTTCACTGATCCCTTCATAAAAATACCAACACTGTGAATTTACCTTGTTGCTGAAGTTTTGAAGGTTTCTGGAGAGAATACGCCTGATGCTTTCCATCTCCTCTGGTAAGAGGGAGCGGCTCTGGGAGAGAGGGTCCACCCTAAAAGTGAGGTGGGAATATTCACATCCATTTAGCCAAAAACTCAGTGGCTTGATTGGGGTTTTCAGTAGGACGATTCCTGGGAATTGATGTGGTAGGCAGAGATATTCTGTAACTTTTGACTTCTAAACAGATGCAGATGCAGTAAGGGATTCTTACAAACTTGTAAAAGAACTTGTTATGGATTTGAATTAGCACACACAGGGTCGCCGACAAAAAGTAAAAATATGTGTTCTCACAGTGGTGGTGCCTCCTCGTCTCCTCTCTGCTCCCTCCTCTCTAGCTCCTGGTAAACTCTGAGGATGCTGGAGCGAGCCTGGTGATCCTCACGGATTAGGAAACGCCTAAGGTACTTGCTGTTGAACTGCTCAAATCTCACACACACACCAACACACAAAATACATTTCAGTAACCAGTTTACATTATTATTCCTGTCTGGTACATGATCAGGGACTTTTGCATGTATTTGCTGCCACCTACTGGTCATTTCAGGTCCTATTATTATGGGCTTGCAAAAACTTTTAGGAGAAACACATGCACACACACAAGGTTGAAGAAAATGTAAAAAAAACTAACTTGTCTTTCCAGTAGTGCTGCCCCCAGTAGCCAACCACGTCCTCTATTCCTGCCAGCAGGTGATCAATGAGCTAAGAGGAGACACGATGTGAGTATCAGTCATAGATTTCTTTTACCTCTGCATACAACTGCCTATTAATTATTTTGAAGTGGGTGTCTGTTAAGAAAGTATCATCAGTAAACAGTTTCTGCATAGAAAGTGCCATTAATCATTTTCACAGATGAAAGGGGAGAAGCAGAGGAGATCTGTTTTCACACACACAGGCGCCATGAAGCCAGTGCAACATGAAAGACTAATTTCTGTTACTGAAGAAACACTGAGTCAACTGGACAACTAAAGCTCATCACTGTGGCATCTTTTCTTATAAGATGGACATCATTTTTCACTTATGTATTTAAGTTAATAAAGTGTAGGTCTAAAGTTAAATAGTGCACATTTTGAAATGAAATTATAGCAAATCATGTTGGTTTGTAAAAAGGTGTTACCTTGTTTTACTGAAATGTTATATAAATGAAAAATGGACTAAAATCTGTATTATTTTAAAAATAGCTGATGTGTAAGTATGTGGCACCTGAATGATTATTTTGATGTCACCTAGAATACAACACACTAATAATGCATATACAGGGCTTTATTCCTTGCAGACGAAATTGCAGGCTCAGCACCTCGATGTGCCTGCTGCCATTTCTCACCCTGCTGTGGATCTCCTCGCTGACAGAAGGCAAAGCTCTCTTCTTCCTCTTCACATCCAGCAGCTCTACTAGAGGCTTAATAGTCATCCCCTGGAGACCAGACAAAAACAACTCAACTAATAAAAGAACAAAAGCCTCTATCTGAAAGAACAGGAAACTTTTGTCTTTGTGACGTTATTCTCCCACCTGTACAAAGACAGTGAAGAGGATGACCACGATGGTAGTTGTGATGAAGAGTCTTTTCTTTGGGAAGTCGTCAATCAGGAAGACGAGGGAAAAGCAGATTGCTCCTCTCAGGCCTCCGTAGGCAATAATGAACTGATCTCGAAAGGTCACAGTGTTCCTCCGGAGCTTGTTTACCACAGCAGTCAGCAGAAGAACACCTTCAAAGGAAGTGAAATTTGCTGATTCCTCTCCTTTGACAACTGATATTCAAGCTTCTGGCCAGAGCATTATTGGTACGTTGGTAGTAAAAAGTGAAAGCTCAGGAAAGATTTTTAATTCTACCTGTAGCCCTCCAGATGAGGCAGAGCAGCAGCGTGGAGCAGACAAAGGGCCAGCTCCACATATGGACATCCTGTATTGTGGACACGCCCAGGAAGATGAAGATGAGGGTTTCACTCACGCTGCTCCACATCTTCAGGAAGTACTGGATGCTGGTGTTGCTGCGCTCCGACACATTAGCCTCCACATACTGCTTCATAGTCACAGCACAGGTCACAATGCTGCAGAAAAGGGGAAAAAATTGAAGACATAATTAAGATAAGCGTTTACAAAAGGAGGTCTCTGAGTGTAAGTTGATACTCGGCAGCACTCACGCCATGATACCGGAGAGGTGAAGCATTTCTGAGGTCAGGTAGGACAAGTAGGAGTAGAGGAAGACAAAGAGCGGGGCAATGACCTGAGCTCTGGAGGTGAACCGTGAGGTGAGGGCCGCCACCAGGCCGAAGAAGAGGCCTACGAACAGGCCCCCGAGGCCCACCACCAAAACCCTGCACCCTCCCAGCAACACATCCAGCCCCGACACGGACGGCAGGCGGAGGAAGGACTCAAACAGCTTGTAGAGCACCTGGAAGGAAGAGAGATGTATCAGAACAAGATATTTTATTTTATTTCAAGACCATCTGGTGACCACCTCTGCCCTCACCACGGTAACGGCGTCGTTGAGCAGCGACTCTCCAAACACCAAGATGTGAAGCTGTTCGTTGACTTGCATCTCCTGGAAGACGGAGAGAACGGACACGGGGTCGACGGCGGCGATCAGAGAGCCAAAGAGCAGGCAGTGGAGCAGAGAGATGTCTCCCAGAGAGCTCGGGGCCAGCATGCACACGCCGTACAGAGACAGGCCGATGCCCAACACATTCCACAGGGTTCCCAGCACCGCGTACCTGGAGATGTGTACTCAATCAGCAGGTGTTTTAATGGACTTACTTGCCAGTGGAAAAAACAATCCACTCAGCACCTACTGTTACTGCCACTTGGTCACTTCTAATGTTCTTCTAAGAATTCAAAAAATTGGTGTCACGCTAGATGGAAGATTCACCCCGCTCTGTGTTCTTGAGACTAAAAAAAACATTCAGTCCACTTGCTGTTGTACAGTAGTGATACAGAGAGAGCTTCTCTTACTTCATAAACAATCTTTGGCTCAGTACAGAAAGTGTACTGCGAGCACACACAAACAGCTGATGTAGTGACAGCTGATGTGACCTACCGCCAGTGACACCTGTCATTTTACCCAGTGAAAGTGCATGTTTTTAATTCATTTCTACCATAAAATATTGTCCCCTGGGGAAAATCCTTTATTTAACCTTTACTTGGATTATCCCATTGAGAGTTTAAATCTCTTTTACAAGGGGGTCCTTAGATTTCAGAGTTTAGGATGCATCCTTTTTTTTGTATTGTTGTGTGGTATGTGTTGTCTTACATACCTGTGCCAAAGACAACTTTCAATTTTATGTGGAAGATAAAGTATAAGATCGGATAAAATATAATAATCCTTTATTAGTCCCGCAGCTGGGAAATTTCAGGATTACAGCAGCAGAGTGGACAGTGCAAACGAACCACCAAGAGAAATAAGTAGAAAAACAAGATCAAAACAATCATAATAAATAATAATCACACAGTAAAGGTATTATAAATAAGTAAAAAATGCAAAAAAGAGAAAAAGATATAATCAGACTGAACTGTTGCCTATAGACCCGGCAGTGATACTAGATGATAAATCAGGGGAGGACCAAAGTCTCTAGGAATTATCCTCTGGGATATTTTAATTTCTGCACTAGATTTCAGTTTGTTTTTGAGAAATCTCAGTCGTGACTTAAGTGGTGTACTGACCAACGACATTCCTTGAGCCAAGCTGCTAACAAGGCTAAATATATTAATGTTAGCAGCTTTAAACAAATAAATGATAATTCTGGTGATAAAATGTTAAACATTTTTATCAGCTTGTTTCAGGAATCATTGATGATTTATTATTAATTGGAAAATATGTTACGCATTCTATACATATGTTATATTTTTTCCTGTTCTTCAGAGATATTTGGAATGTTTGAAAAAAACTCAAATAATATGTGAAAAAGGGGTCAGACAGTGTGAGTGTATTCTGCACATTCTGGAAACAGACCAACAACACTGAGCGTGTACCAACCAGAGGATGGTGCCGAGGTTCTCAAAGAACAGCCTCCCTGGCAGGAAGTATCCAGCGTCTAACACGATGGGCGGGAGCAGAAAGAGGAAGAAGGCATCAGCGCTGAGAGTCGGGGGAGCAGAGTGGCGAACGCCATAGATCACCCCTCCAACCAGGAGGCCCACCATGATGAGCAGACAGCTCTCTGGCACCACTGCTGGGACTCGACCTGACCAGTGGAAACCTGGAGGTTAGAGACAGAGAAGATAAAAGGGCGTCATGCTAATTGGATTCAACCATGTTTGATTTTTTTTTAGCTGCAACAATTTTTACACTCTGACTGACTGCACAGACTTGGAGCTACACCAAAAGCTAATACATATCATATACATTACATTCATTTAGCAGACGCTTTTATCCAAAGCGACTTACAATCAGTAGAATATATCATTCACCCATTCACACACTGATGACAGGCTACCATGCAAGGTGCCACCATCAGACTCTAACTAACATTCATGCAACAGCCAGTCCACACCGATGGCAAGCCTTCGGGAGCAACTTGGGGTTAAGTGTCTTGCCCAAGGACACATCGACTGCCGAAGCCGGGTATCGAACCACCGATCCTCTGAATGGAGAACTACCTTGCTCTCCACTACGCCGCCCCACATATATAATATGCACACAGCGGGGTACTAATGGGATTCTTGAGTTAGCTTTATATATTCAATATATAATGACATTTCATAGGGCTGACATGAATTATTTGAGGCTTTGATCGTTGCCATGGAAATCAGTATTTGAATGCATCTTCTTTTGCATTTTTTTTTTTTATATAGACCATACATTACTCCAAAAATCCCAACTAGCACTAAGGGCAGTCTGCCGTCTGTGGTGCCCTGTTACTCCCTGCAGGGGGAGAGAGGCCAAGGGAAGCAGTGAGGGCTGGCTGAAGGGTGATGTGAGGCTCACGGAGGTAGCCCGAGCAACTGTCATCACAGGACTTTAAAAACCAAACTAGAGAAGGTCGCTCCGCACCAGTTGAGAAGTGTAATAATCATTTTTGATTCGTTATGAAACTGTGGCCGGACAAATTTGAATTTGATGAAGGCCTCCTGCAGCAATTTATAGGCCAACACAGTGTGGAATGGTCGGTTTAAAAGCTATTGTACGAGGTAACCATCATTTTTCATTAGTAAAGAGCTTATTGGTAGGAGAAGAAACAATGATCCCATGTCTATCGATTAGCTTGGCTATATTTTTATTTAATAAGTCTTAAAGAAAAAAAAAACTGACCTCTTTGAACTCTCCTTTAAGTAAGAACTCCTACCAGCATTCTTTGATTTCAAAATGTGTGACTGCTATGCAAAATTTGCAAAGGTTGTCAGGTCTGAGAAGAAGGTTCTCTTTGAGATTCTCTCATTTTGGTTCCTGTGTGCCTTTATATTGTAAATATGTAAATATGAAATTGAAAAATGATAATGATTATGGTAAACAACTTGGATTACATTACTCCTACAGTAGTTGCTAAAGTAACTCATACATACAGTGACATAAAACTCAAGCAGCAGCTTCATTTAACTTCAGATTTAATCCCTCAAACAACATCTAACCTCTTCCTGTAGCTTCGTATCTAATTTTGGCTTTTCATGTTTGAGCACAAGAGCAATTGAAGCTCACCCAGCTTGGCCAGTGAGGCCAGCATGATCCACAGCACAATCTCAAAGGGAGCCTGCACATGGTGATAGTCCACGCTGAAGACCCTGAGAGCCATCGGCTGATCCACAGACAGGCTGCCATCGCTGCTGTTGAAGCCCTGCGAGGGGGGCAGGTTACGAAGCTCAGATGGAGAAGTCAGGGCCAAACATTGGGGCCAAAACAGGCAGGCACAGAGCAGCAGAGAGGGAGTCCACAGGGCAGCCATCATACAGCCATGCTGGGACAAAGGGAGAGAATGGGACAGTGGTTATGGAGTTAGGGGGAGGGAGAGCAGCACACACACAAACACACACATGTACACATGTACACACACAAAACAAAAACTCAACAACTCATGCAGCCCCTAATGTGCACAGGAATCCCTGAGCTAGCAGCTGAACAGGGCTCAACACACACGCTTAGGCGGGGACATCACTCTCTGAGTGGATTAGAAGGATGTTACTACCATCAATAGATTACATATGACACCAGCGTAACTATAATCACTATGAATTTCATTTTATATTGCAGAAATGTTCATTTAAGGCTTCCAGCATTAAGGGCGGACTATGTGGCACTGCATTACCTTTGCTTTTTGACACTTGTTTTATGCAGGTGCCCTTTTTTGTCACACACACAGGTGTCACACACACACACACACACACACACACACACACACACACACACACACACACACACACACACACACACACACACACACACACACACACACACACACACACACGTGTGAACATCACAGCATTTCAGAAATGTATTTCAAACATCCTTAGGCCCTGGATTTGGATAAGTCAAAAGAGTGGAGAAACCTCAGGAAGAGCAACTGGGGAGGGATCCCTCTTCCAGGACGGACATAAAATAGGTGTTGCATATCAACTGGCAAATATTATGCATGTGTTTGAACTGTGGGAGGAAACAGGAGCAAATCCCGAAAGGAACCCCATACCAGCGCTGGGAGAACACGCAAACTCCACATAGGCGACAGTGCTAACCACTGAGCCACTGAGAGAGGTGTGATGTTTTATAACGCTGTTGAGAGAATTTAGTTTTCCTGACCAATGATCAAATATGGATTCTTAGAATCCTGATCCTAACTTCAATATTTCTCAATACTAACATGCTGATGCTTAGCAGTTATTTATACAAACACTAATGAAAACCCCTGAAAGCAATACACGCTCATATAAAGCTGACTGTTGAGGTGTAACTCACCTTAGAAAGCTCTTTCCTCTTTTTTTTCATCCTTTACTTTTGCTGCTCTGGTGAGGAGGAGGGAACGCTCGGGCCATCCAGAGGTTTAATAGGTCATTGGTCAAGCCATGCAAGAACCTACACAATTAAAGAGACAAAAGGATACGGTTTGTATGATAGAACAGTAAAGTAGGAGTGTGTGCTACAGAGCAACATCATGGCTTAATTGCTTACAGCAGAAGAATGAAAATGAATTGTAAGAAAAAAAGAGTTATAATTGTTTTCAGTGGAATATCTTACTTCTGTAAATGTCAGTGCACTCCTTTAGCTCTCTCTTGGTACGTTTGGGCAACCGTCCCCATGTAGCAGTCATGGTGCTTTCTTTTTTGGGCTCCCTGAGCTCAGCCATCATCTCCTTGGCAAAAACTGTTAATCTTCCACTTCATCCAGCTCTTTAGTCTGGATGATGTTTTTTTACATTTGGTGCACACTTTGCAGTTCCTGCATATGTTCCTCTGTCCGTCTCCGTTTCTTCCACCTGTTGCAGCAGTGGATTTTTTTGGAAGCAATTTATAGGGCAAGAACTGTCAATTTTTAAGCATTCACAATTGAAAGAATTTACAGGGTTTATACGTAAACTTACAAGGTATACTTGCAGTGTTACAGTGATGTGGACAAATTTGACCCTGGGACAGGTATCCAGTCCTGCAAAGGCTTCATACAGAAACATAAAGTGATGTGAGGGATGACGTTGTCAAAAACTCATAGAAAAAGGCCAGGTAATCACTCACTAATATGTGCAACGAAATGTTTGTACTTTGCGCACAACATAAGTAAATAAGCAAGGAAGTAAAAACAGTGTGCATGGAAAATGACTGTAGGGAGTCATGACATATGAACACCGGCCAATTTTGTTTGTGTCCGTTCGTAGGCTGAGTGATTCAGAATCATTAATTGACAGGTGAATGCAATCAGCATATTGCCATGCTTTCATTCCTCTATATAAGGAAATACTTTTGCCTCAAGGTTGTTAGAGCTAAGCATAAAAATAATAAACATAATTTATAGAGCATTTTATAAAATAAAGTTAGAAAGTGCTGTTCATGGTTGAAACCGAATTAAAGCATATTTCAAGATTTATTTTCAAAATTGTGAACAAAATTATATAATGACAACCAATTCTATTAAAATGCAGTAAGAGATGATAAGAGACAAATCTGTACACAGAGCATAGATATAGTTTGGGGATGTCTCATTCATCAGTTTGGACCTTAGAAATAAGGACTCTTTGATACTTCCAGCACCTTAGCAAAGATTAAGCAGGGTGGAGCAGTTGTCATCCTGCTGTAAGAAATGAAAAAGATACTGAGAAGCTAATTTACGGTCTTGATGGACAGATATGCATTAGGAGGTACTTCCCTGTACCAATATGGTGGCCGCGTTGACGCGACATCAAGGCCAACATAAGGACCAGTATCAGAATAACCAAGGAGAGTCATGGTTAGTAATATTTGTAACACCTGTGGTTTTCTACTATGATAAGTCAATATAATGTTATTCATAAGGTTATGGCATTATTTTGTTAACTAAAACTAAATAATAAATTAAATACAGAATAAAATAAAGGATAAAAGATGTCGTTATTAGTCAAAAGAAGTAATCGTCAGTGAATGCAGATCATTCTAAACGTTAAAGCAACTATTTTCCAATGGGTTACACTACATTTTGTAGATAACCATTTTAAATCAAAAATACTAAAATAATTAATTATCTCTAACAGCATGGCAAGTGAAGTGATTAAAGCTCCACATTGGTAGAAAGTCACATTTTTTTGTAATATGGTGGATATTATTGAGAAACTCACTTTAACATCAAATACTTTTCCCTTTCATCACTTGATATTGACACACCATAGTAAAATGCACTGCGAAACTTTCTGTTAATGTTAGTAAGGGATGCAGATAAGCCAATGATAAACATCCGTGATGTGAATGTATGGAACAAAACATTTGACTAAGTTATCCCAGTAGTCTAATTACAGAAATAAAAGCAACAAGTTTAAACTTAAGTCAGTATTTCTGTGTATACCTTCATTTATTTCAATTTCAACCGGTTTCTTTCACACCAGGTTACAATTGCAATATTTGCAGTATTTTTGTGCTGTATTAAATTCTGTATTGGATAGAGGCTGTTTATATGTAACAATGCCTAACTAGAAAGCGTGGACGCAAATCTGTTAATAAGAGAAACTGTTTATTTCTTTTTAACAGATCAGTGAATCAGCCTCCACAAAGCCCAGTGTATTAGTTCATGTTGATGGATCCCCGTTACCTTCACTGTGAGCCCAATGGTTAGGATTTGTGCTTCACAGGTTACAAATCACCCTGAAGCAGTCAAAAGCACCATAAATCTTCAGCCTTTTGCTTTGTCAGTTCATGCTGGTGGATCTTTAGAGGCTGCCAGGTTGTGATGAACAGCTCCTAACTTAAGCACACCATCATCACACATCATTGGATTTTTTTGGAAGCAATTTATAGGGCAAGAACTGTCAATTTTTATGCATTCACAATTGAAATAATTTACAGGGTTTATACTTAAACTTACAAGGTATACTTGCAGTGTTACAGTGATGTGGTCAAATTTGACCCAGGGACAGGTATCCAGTCCTGCGAAGGCTTCATACAGAAACATAAAGTGATGTGAGGGATGACGTTGTCAAAAACTCATGGAAAAAGGCCAGGTAGTTACTACTGGCATCATCATATTGCTTCACATTAAAGGGTAACAAAACACCCTGACCCACAATTCATTTCATGCTATTGCAATTATACTAGACAGTAAAGTTAGCATCAGTTTACACACAAGCACAACTGTCATCCTAATTTGGAATTCAGAGCATCAAGATTTAATTTATATCATCAAGACAGTTTAGAGAAGGTCCATTGAAATTCAATTTGACTTTCCTGGCAGGTTTATATCATTTTTTAAGTAAACCTTAACAATAAACACTTTACAAAGTCCAATTTGTAGTTATTTAATTTCCAGACTTCTAAACATCAACGCTTTTATAACAGAAACACCTTAAAAGACAACAAAACAATCTACATCCCAACTGTCTCAACTAAAGCCGGATGTTGCCATATTGTTTTGTAATATTGCTGTTTGTCTTAATTGATTTTGGGACATGAAATGACAAAGAAGTAATAAGTTCAAATAAGTACCTTAGTTGCCTTAGATTAAAGTAATCATACAAATTTCACTTAACCATTAGATATATTAAATATATATCTATAGATTATTGAGAGACTGCCGTATCACTTGAAAAACAAAACATTGTTGAAGTATTTTGCCAAATACTGAATATAAAACCAAATATACCAGCAAATTAAAACAGCAGAATTACTTCCTAAAACTCAAAATTATAAAATGACAGCCTGTTTGTTGATTTAAATCTTATTTTACTTCATTAAGTACAGATTGATTAATTTACATTAGGTTACATCTCTATTTTCACAAGGCAACTTCAATGTACAGGATAGATCTATAATCTTCGGCTGGATTATACTTTGCTTCAAATAATAAATACCTTACACACGCCCATGCATTAATCAATACAATGAATTCAAACATTCATCAGGTAAATGCAAGATGGTGTAGTTCTCAAACCTAACAGCAGATGGCACATGAGAGCAGGAACCTTTGACGTGTCATTTCACCAAGCAAGTAAACAAAGACATTGTGTAAATATAGGTAAACAAAAATAAAAGCCTGCAATCCTTTACTGAATTGTACTTGTTCTCAGATCCCGGTTGCATGTGGGTATGTGTACACTTGGAGGTAAAGAAGTGCAGAAGCAAAAGAGTCCTAGCTGAGCATCACATTTAATACTTTTGCAGGGTGTTTGCAAGGTTGCCCTCATTGCAGATGAGTACTGTCAGCCTCTGAAATCCTCAGCACAGGGGAGCTGAAGTTGGACGAGCAGGGAACCAAGTTCTGGGTGCTCAAATAACTAATCTTCTTGCTGTCCTCTCCCTGTTCCAGACAGGCCTCCAGTGAGTCTGGCCCCCGAGGCTGGCTGCTGCTGGGCGGAGGCGGAGGCACAAGGCCGTGCAGGAGGCTGTTCCCCAGGTGGGAGTTACATCGAGCCAAGTTGTCAGTCAGATGCTGCATGTACACCTCCTCCAGCTGCTTCTCCAGCATCCCATTCAGCAATGAGTTAGACATAGGCTCCAAGCCTGACCCGGGCAGATCCAAGCTGATGTTCACACTGGGCCCCATAACCAGATAACCCTGGTCTGGAATGGACAAGTAAGGCTCGCCTTGTGGTCCTTGTTGGGCCGCCCATTCTGGCTGACGGAAGGCTTCAGGGCCAGGAGCGTAGAGAGCGTGCTGGGGGATGGTGGCCACCTGCAGGTCAGGATACTGTTCCAGGAGGCTGCAGTTGTCCAAGCAAACCGTATAGTCAGGGTCCAGAGTGAGGACTTGTGGACACCCAGGGATTAGGAGGCCCATTGGACCATCACGCACCATATTCAGTCTCTGGCATTTGGCGGGGTCTAGTTCCACCTGGTGTGGACCTCATAACAGAAAGTAAACTGGTTATTGTTATATGTTGGTTTGAAGTTTTTGGATATTTTGCAGGAAAGCATTAGAGATATTACATCTCACAAAGTAAGAACATGCTGGTAAAAGGAAAGCAACTGAATCATGAAGTTGACGTTAGTACCAGTATGGAAATGTAATCATTGGCTTTGGTTTGCATGTTATTTTTATAAGGCTTTTTACCTGCTTGGGCTGAATCTGTCTGTAGGTCCGTAGGGTTTGAGTCTGTGACGTGGCAGTTGAACGGATCCTCACAATGAGCATGTGCCTGCGATTTCTTCAGCTTAGAAGCAGAGGCAAACTTTCTCTCCTCCCTGTAACACAGCACTCTGAGAAAACCTTCGGCCAACATGGCACAGAACGACTATCCTTCTCTCTTCTGTCTCTTTTTCATCCGCCTTTGCTCCTTATGATTGTCACTCTTGTGTGCAAATGGCAGGGTATCATTTCCTATGTATATTGTTAAGACCTACTCACTTGTTTCACTTCTGCAACTGAGAACTGGCCCCTCCACCCACACTGCATACTTCCTTTTATTAACCGGTAACTGCTTATCACAGTTTAGAGAAAAACAGAACAGGACATTTATACTCAAGCTCAGAAAATCAAGAGTTAATCACCTTGTGACTGATATATAATGATATATCACATTATTATACTGTTTATACTGATGCACAAGTGTGTACATAAGCAGGTTAAGTTGGAGCTACTTTATGTACAATAAGTGTGCTCAACCTAGGGGTCGGGCCACGTCCAAAGGGTCAAATGATAAATCTGAGGAGTCCTGAGACGATTAATGGAATAGGAAGAGAAGAAAAAGACGTTACGCTACACAAAGAAAAAAGACACACCTTTGTGTTTTTTGTGAGACTTTAGAGTTTAAATGAAACCAGCTGAGCAGTTTGGAGAGGAAATCCCTTTTTGGTGGAACAACACAAGAGGCCTCCACCAGACTTCGCTGTTTGTAGAGGGTTAGAAGTGAAAAAATATCAGGATCCACTGGTTTAATCATTAACGCATTAGAGTACTCCTGTGTGTGCATCCACAAAACCTCAGTGGGATAGGTGCTGGATACAAAAAAATCAATACAAGGATTCCCACACACTAGTCACAGCTCTTATTTATTTAATTAACAAGGCTTTGATCAACGACTGGTCTTCCCCTTTTAGAAAAATCATCTTCACTGTATTCAAAGATCTTGCTCAAACTAGACGCGACAAAGGGAGCTGGGATTCCCTTATGCAGGTACTTCTTCTATCGCAGTTTTATTCTTTAATATCTTATAGTCTTATGTTATTTTATGTAAAATTTTAAAAAGCTGAAGCTGTCACATAAATGTAGTTATGTAAAAATCACACTATTTGACTGAAATGTGGGGGGATTAAAAATATCATAATATGGAAATACTCAAGAAATTAACAGAGACCTTAAAACTGCTGGGAAGCACTTTGAGCGGTTGGATAACATTCTGAGGAATATCTGTTGCAATTCAGTAACTCAATGAGTGATGACTTCTTCAGAACAAATCCTGCTTTCTCTTCACAAACAGCAACTGTAAAATCATCAATCGTACATAAAATATGTTACAAGGCAGATTTGTTTGACTTTGTCGTTATTGAAACTTAATTCAGGACACCAGCCAAGGAATACTGAGAGCCAGGCTTGTGGTTTTATTTGCAGTCTTATTTTTATTTTATTTTAAAGAAGATTGTGAAACACCGGGATTACCAAAACAATGTGAAACAGGATGCTGATGGCAAAACAGCGATCCAATTCCCTTAAAAAAAAAAAACAGCAAATAAAAAAAGAACAACGGCTTCATTTCACATCCCTCTCGTAATTTTGGCATGTGTTGTCATTTTTAAACATACATCATCACGTAGAAAAAAGTTTGCTATTAAACAGCATTAAGACCATATAAAGTAAATCCAGACACAGAGAATGGGATTGTAATGGATCACTTTTACACAAGGTGCTGCAGGTTTGGCGATGACGTGATTGGCAGTAGCAAAACATGTTTCCAGGATACGACAGATGAAACTTATGCTAATTGAACCGGTGAAATGAATGAGGACAAAGTATTATGGATAATGTCCTGTTGGCCAAACGGTGAATCTGTATTACAACTTTCAAAGGGCCGTACATTTTGTTGTGTCAAACTATGTGTTTTCAAAAAGGAAGCTACGCGTTGCTATGCTAATGGTTGATTGACATGTCGTTAGGCCAATAGGCTTAGCGGGCTGAGGCTAATAGGAGGAATCAGAGCTGTTTGTAGATACCCATAATGCTCTGCTTTAGCACCTCCTTTCACTACAGCTGACAAGGCACAGCTGAACACAGATTTATAGAAAACAAAAAAGTAAATCACAAATTTATAAGCCGGCTGAAATGTTGCTTGTTTTCCTCCTGGATCAGTTCTTGGTCCGCCTGGGTCCAGATCTGGGTTTAGGTCTCAGGTAGAAACAG
Organism: Anoplopoma fimbria; assembly: GCF_027596085.1. NCBI lineage: Eukaryota > Metazoa > Chordata > Actinopteri > Perciformes > Anoplopomatidae > Anoplopoma > Anoplopoma fimbria. The sequence continues at coordinate 6,813,608 of NC_072452.1, read as the reverse complement.
TGTAAAGCTGCTACTGCTGTGCTTTCTTCGCCAGAGCCTCGGCCTCCTGCAGAGAGAGAAACAGAGGGGGAGAGAGGAGCAGAAGAGGGAGAGACATATTAAAATGGAGGATAATGGTTTATATATCTCCTGCCACGGCACAGAGGAAAACCCCTCTGTTTCTATGGTAACTGGCACACCTCCCTGCAGCTCCTGTTGTGGCACAGAGGAGGCGCCAGTGTGCAGGAGAGATTGAGAGGAGAAGGAGAAGAGGCCTGCTTGGGTGTAAGGATATCAGGAACAGATGTATTATGTAATATGTGTGTGTCTTCTGCATGGACATCACACTGTTAGGGTAAATATATATTTAGGCTCATAAGCTGGTGTTACAGGAAATATGGCTGTAGGGAATGCAGTTCAAAGAAGGGACAGATATCAGCGTGATCATCAGCTTATACCTTGGAGCCAGGGGGAGCGGTCATACCCAGGAATGCATACACGGCGTTGTCCTCTCTGGCATCGAAGAAGGCCTCATAGTCCTGAGAAAGATGAAGACAGGGAGATAAGTTTAGTCGCAGATCGATCAACTCCAACCCGAGGAATGATAATGTGAAACAGGCCTTGGATCAGTGCCCCGAGGGCGACAATCTGAATCAGACGTTGTTAGGGCTGTGCTATTTGTCCAGGGAAAGGCCTCGGTAGTCGGTCTGATAGGAGGTCATTGTGTTTGTAACCCACACGGAAACACATTCACCCATTTTACTGTTTAGTTGCCTGCAGTCGCTCTCATTCTTGATCCCTCAGTCCTTCTCACTCCTTTGTTTTCACTCCTTTTTGCTACCACACACACACACACAAACATATTTTTGTAAAGGGGCGGTACAGCTGAAAGTATCCTTGGAAATGCTGTTGTCTTTGTCTGTGACATTCAATACAACCCTTCCCGCTTTTGCAGCTTCACTTCCAGCTATCCGTTAGCTGCACAGCATGACTGTCTGTCTGATGGGAGTAAACTAGCATCTGCTAATACAGGAGAGATGATGATGTTCAGTGCTGTACATTTTATCTCCTCACATGATTTTTAAAGGAATAGTTTGAAATTTTGAGAAAAAGGCTTATTGACTTTCTAACGAGAGTTAGATGAGAAGACCAATATCAGTCTTAACCGTTAATAATGAAGACGGAGCGGGGTGACGGTTTGTGCTTAACCACAGAGTTTAACACAAAGAGTGGAAGCAGCGGAGAAACAGCTCCCCTGGCTCTGTCCAAAGGTAAAGAAGTCTGCCTACCAGCACCTCTAAAGCTCATTAAATACTTCATATAATGTTTGTTAAGTCTGCACAACAATCAAAGTGAAAAAGTTGAAAAAGTTGCAGTAAATCGACGGCTGCTACCTTGTTGGTTTTTTTACTTCTGATTTTGTGCAGATATAGTGTGGGCTTTAGTCAGATCTTGTTACTTTTGTAGAGAGCCAGGCTAGCTGTGTCCTTCAATTCCCAGTAATTAAGCTAAGCTTAGCTCAGAAGCTCCACTTTCAAAGTCAATGGACTGATCTAATTGTTGCTTATAGCGCTCTTTTGCCAGAATGCTGAATTATTCCTTTAAATACTGTAAAGATTTATTTTTTGCCACTTGGGGCAGCGGAGAAATCTAACATTGTCATATTATCACCTAATTGCTAATGTGTCTGTTGCTCCTTTTTACTGAATCTAACAGACACAGAGCAACAATATCATTCTGATTCTGTCCAACTGTTAAATCCAGTATCCAATCTCCTTTTAGCTCTCATCACCACCAACTTAGTTTATATCAGGCTCTTTAGCTGCTGAATACTCTCGGGAGTGTACAGTGGTTTTAACCTCAGTTTGTTTGCTGGAAAAAGACACTGATGAGAGCCGTGAGAGTGCACTATAACAGTAAATGCAGGCCATAAAACCAAAACAATGAGCGAAGTGCTAATTATCTGTGGGTGTGTCACTATGCGTGACACCTTTCACATCACACATAGGAATTAGATTTATGGTAAACATAAAAATGTTGATTAGATCAGTTTTAAACCTATTTAGTCTAAAACCATCAGAATCTGTTTTCAAAACCCACCATCATAATGGTGTTGATGATGTGATGTGATGAGCTGCAGCTCTGTGTGTAACCCATCAGAGTGATACTGTATTTTCATGAACAATCACATGCCGATAATTCAGAGTGTCTGTGTGCATGTGCGCCTCACCCCGCAGTATTTGCTTTCGTTGAATATCTGTGGGGGGAGAGGGTTCCCCGCAGCCGGCCTGGACTCCTCCGGAACATTCTCTCTCATCCACTTCCTGTTGCCCTCGTTGGCCGCGATGTCGCACTCCTCGAACACGATCTTATTGGCCGACAGGAAGCCCATGACATCCTGCTGCTGCTTTTTAATCTGCGTGCGGGGGTAGATGAGGGAGGGCGACAGAGAGGAAGTTGTCAGTTAGACGTGTGGTAACTTTGGGCCTTATGAGGAAACATAAGGGCCTCGGTTCACCATACTGCCATCAGTCTGCTGTGAGAGTGCACTTCTACTCTGCTGTGAGACATTACACTACAGAGATCTCTGGCCGCTCTGTTACTAAGTTACCTCTCATTTGCTGACAAGTGAGTGAAGTGATACAACAAGCGTATTGAAGAGGGTGAACTCAGGCAAGGCTAAGCAGGGATAGATTGTGTTTATCTGCCAGAAAGCGAGGAGGAGGACAACTCCCAAGGCTGGACTCCCATCATCCTCCTCACTTTATTGTTTAAAAACAGAACCATTTCAAAAGCATTTGTGACACTTTGCATACTTTTAATTTGACAAATTGTCAAAGCCTATCACTTTTACACAATAAAGCATGTTTCCCACAAAGGAAGACAGTGTTGGCAGTCCATACACAGGAGATGCCATCTTTCTCACTATGTGGGATTTACATGCAGATGTGATTATTTTCCACATCTCATTTATGACACTTTGTAAAAATTGGTCCATCCTGCTTTTTGCAAAACGAAGTAGATAACCAACGCTACGTCCCAGCATGAAATAGAAAATCAGGAACGACACTCTGTTGGATCTCTCCTCTTTTTAAAGTGCGGTGACAAGTGTGTTAGTTGTTCTGTCACACACAGCGAGGTGATAAAGAAGCTACAGAAAGGACAGAAATGTGTTGTCCCTGATTCTGCCCCTATCTATATGGATGTGTGTGTGTGGTTCTAGTATATGAATTTGTGGTCCAATGAGGGCTCAGTGGGTGTGTGTGAGAGGGAGGATGGCCCTACAAGGCCAGACGGAAACAAGAGCTCCTCTGGGACTCGGGAGGAGGTAACTGGTCAAACACGAGCCAAATAAGGCCTGCTGCAAGGAGACGCGCACATCCAGCCTCAGCTGCACACGCACACACGCACACGCACACACACACACACACACACACACACACACAAAAAAACACAAACAAAAAAAAAAATCTAACTAAGCCAACACCATGGTAAAAAAAATACAAGGATCCATGGATGATGATCTATTTATTGTCTAGCTGTCAGTCTGGGCACCTCCGTGTGAGGGCTCCTCCCAGCTTCATGGTGTTCAGACCAGACAGGTGGATTTTTGTCTTTCAGCCATCTGCTGAAACAACACTGAGGCATGGAAATGAGGGCGCTGACAATGCTGGCAGATTAGCCTTGGTGCAGTTTGAATCATTTAATGGCAGTTGCACTCCCGAGGCCAAAGTCCTAAAGCCGGCTCTTAACCCACCTGCTCCGGAGAACCAGCGCGGGACGAAGCAATGAAGCGGAACGCCATGAGCTCAGAGTTGCTTTAACCCTCTCTGCCTCTAAACACAGACAATCCTCCTACTGCAGGAAGAACCTGCACAGCCTGCTCCATCTCCGTTTTGAATTACATTAGCATACACATTGTTTAACTAAGTAAACTTACTTTATCCTAAATTGCTGCTAAAGTGACGAGTTGAGCACAAGGATCCACTTTCTCCCCTTTCTTTTGGTGCACTCTGGCCATTACCCAAGAAGCCTGCATTGTACTGTTGCCAAGTGAAATTAATTTGTAGGGCAGACTGGCCTCATGCCATCTGCCCCTAACTCTAATTGCACAGTGAGAGCTCCCAGCTTTGCCCCCTTTAGTCATTAGTGGGGCTCCTGGTGATTTTAATACAGTAGAAAACAGGCGGGCTCTGCCTTTGGGTGTGGTGATAAACAACTACTCTTATCCCGTTGCCATGTCACTGCTTATCTCTCTCTCTGAAATGATAGAGGATTAGTCCTCATAAAATAGACATGAGAGTGAGTCGGTGTCAGACTTGTAGACAATCAACTGGCAGGGCCTAAGCATTGGTTTCCTTAATCCCTGCTTTCTCTCACAACAGCTAAATTGCTTGCTGGGGTATGCAAATATAAACTGACACGAGACAATCAAAATGCAAAAGCGGTGAGATGTTGTCTCTGTGTTGTTTGTTCTGTCTGGACCTGGATCAGGCAGTAACTCTGACTCTGTGGATGTGATCACTGGACTGAAATATCTCTAAGACTTATGTATAGATTGACATGGAATATAGAACCGACATTCATTGTCCACAGAGGATGAATCCTACTGGGTTTAGTGGTTCCTTGACATTTCATCTAGCACCACCATGAGGTTGACATTTATCTCAAAAACTATATGATGGGTTAAACAAAATTGTTGCACTGACATTCATGATCCCCAGAGGAGTAATCGTCGACAATCCCCTTACTGTCTTAATAGTGCCAGCAGTAGCTCAAAGTTCTCACTTATCCTGTGAAATATCTCTACATTCACTGTACAGGATTATACTACATAATTTTGGCTATCCCCAGACTAATAATTTTTCCAATTCTTTGGTTTATGACCAAATACCTGCAAAACTAATCACCATAAGCCTCAATTGAACTTTGAGTTAAGAGCCATGAGTCTTTTAGTTTCAGAAGCTCTCCTGAACATCGACAGATAGACACACAGAGACAGAGCTGCTAGCGTGACTGTAAACTCCTATGCCATAACTTTGGATTATGAAAATGTTGCCAGGTTAATTGACTCATTAATTTCACATTTAGATTTTAGTACTCTGATACAGGAACTGCACTAAACAAACACTTGATTCATGCACACTGATACCAATTCTACCAGCCCTGACTTGGCACTCTACTTATGTGTTATGAAATTCCAAAAGAAAAGCCACACCCAGAAGTGTAGCAATCATTAGATGATTCAATGTGTCCACAACATGTCTGAGATGAGCAATACTGCATTTGGGTAAACATCTAGCAACACAAGCGGTATTCACTATTGAAAATATGAAGTCATAAAGGAGTATATTTAAGGCTTATAAGACATGTTACGGTAACACATATCTTTAGTTGCATGGCTCATTTTTGTTTGACCCCAAGTAGGCAAAGAAGCAATAAAACACAGCTGTGGAGAGGGCATCTGCAACATATGGTCTTTGGTTCACATTCCACATCATCATCATGCAAGAGCTGCAACAGGGCCATGAGATCAGATCAAAATTGATCAGGTCCAGAGCTAATCAATCCCTGAAAAAGACAGGACTCTGGCATTAACAGCTGCCAGACAATGGCGGACATTGATTGGGAGGCCTGTATCTAGAAACACAGGACCTGGATCAATGCGGTGGAGACTGATTCAATCAGTGATGTCTACTCAGGGCTGGGGTCAAGTTGTGTACGATGCATTCACATGTAAAGGTAAAGTCAGTTAAACTGAATGTTATCAACCGTTATCTTCACAGAGAAGACTATATGACAATTCTATTGGCTCGGGAGTCCAACGTTTGAACGCAGTCAAAATCCACAGCCGTGACTAAAGGAAACACAAATCAACCCCCCGGCCTTGTGTGTGTGTGTTTGTTAGGGATAAAGGTCTTGATTAGATCACAATTGGACGCTCTGTGGAATTTCAGCAGCAACAGTAGCCTCCACCCAATCTTGAGCTCAGTCAGCAATACAACGTTGTTACGAAAAGAGCCTTACACTGCTGCTCTTGGCTGGGTTCCTGCAGTGCTGCCCTGAAGGTGAAACAACAGCCAAAGGCCAGAAAATAACCTTTTTATACAGACTAACTGAGTCCCTGTAGCAGCCGTCAAACTCAAGCCTGACCTACAGGCCATAATGTCAAAACCCACAGTGGAAGAAGAGCAGCAAGCAGAAGAGTTGGACGTGAACAATACTGCACAAACCAGTAAAATAAATATTCAACTTGTTACTGATGCTTAGCAGATTTATGATGGCAATGAGGAAATTGTACAATAGTGTCGGTGTAGTGCATGAAGGGAAATGGGGCAGTAAATGTGCTGTGGTGCTGGCCAATGTTTTCTCCTCTGCACGCTAGATGAACCAGTACGGGTGTGCATTTACATGTGTATGTGTATTCAAATAAGAAAATTAATCCTGAATGTGACCTAAGGAGCAGTTAAAACAAGACCAAGTGGTACTTTTCTCTCAAATATACTGCATGTACAAATATTTAGTTATTTCTTCTTTAATGTTTGTTACGGCGTAGATCAACATGAGGTTATGGGTATGTAGCAGGACTTTATATTTGTAAACAATAGAAGTCCCACTGGAGAATTCGCAGCACCATTCTTTTAGGTGACTCAAACATGCTGCTTCTCATTACTGGGTGGAAAAGACGATGATGTCAGCCTGCATTCAGTTTGCAGGGGTACCACCCTCCACGAGGGACTAGCAGAGGTCAGGGGTCAGGGGAGAGCTAAGCTGGCAATAAGTGCTTCGCTCAGGGACACTCATTCTCACTAACTGTGACAAGAAGCATACCTGAATTAATCCTTTTTTAAGCTTATTATTTTCCTTTTTCCTGTCAGAAAGGTGTTGATTACGCACAGTGATAACATGCAAACTGTAGTTTTTGGCCTTTTGTTATATGACATTATATCATAAGGCGTTTATGTTATATTTATACTCAAACTACAGCATCAGAGCTCCACAAAGAGAGCGTGTTTTGGAGACTATTATTGGACTGCAATAAGTAGACACTTGTTTGTGGAAGCCAATGGACACACACATAAAAAAACATTGATGCAGATGGGAGCCACGCCTTAGTTCTTCAGTGTCTGCCATTTCCACATTGTACTCTACTTCCCATCTGACCTTTGTGGTTGTTCAGTCCATTAAACCTTAAAACACTTGGTTCATCAGATGTTTCCCAGCATTGACGCTACAAAAAACTATTTATGTAAAACTTTTGGCTTTTATGATGATCAGACTCTGCATGGAATCAATTTGCATTAACATCTATAAATATGCACTGAAATGGAACAGAACTTTGTGTCTGTAGGAAATATATCTGTCTGAATAATGCTGACTAATGTAGCTCGTCAAGCGCTGAATCTGATACATCCCTCTGGATGATTTTACATCCTCTCTCTCTCTCTGACCTGATAGCGTTTTCTCAGTGGAGCAAAAGCTTTAAACTTAGCTTTTTAATAAATAAATAAATACTCCTACTAGTCTATCCGTTTTGGCTGTGGCTCCTCTCACATCACATGCTGAACTAGACTGGTGTGATTCATGCAGCAGCAGACACTGCCGGATAGAGGAATGCAATCACATTGTTTTGTAGTTACTGATGCCATAGAACTGTAAGCTGAGTATTTCGACCACAGTTTAGTCACTCGGCAGCTCCATTAAAGGCAGACATGGCATAGAGATATTGCAACATCAATACTGTGTCAATCAGACATGGAGTAGTTCCGACAAACTCCGTAATGTGACAGCATCTCCTGAGACTAAATGAATCCTGACAAATGGTTACCAAAGCAAAGTGGATTAAAATAAATATAGACATAATGTGTTTATGACACTTTGCTTCAGTCAGCAACACTGTTGTTTTTCATCTAACCCTAACAGGAGATGTAGACTGGAGACAAAGAGTATGTGCACCATTTAAGAGGACATAAGCTTGTCCACCTGTTCTAGCAGACTCTGCTAAAGACAAATCAATGAGAGGTAATGCATCGCTCCCAGACAGGCTCCAGCACAGCGACGGCATCGCTGGCTCTGAACTCAGACCGCTCCGCCTTTACAGGAAGCTGCCGTCCTGTAAAAGCGTAAGAGCTGCCCAGCTGAAAAAGGAAATGTACTTAATCACTTCCTATGTGTGTGAACTGTGATACTTGCTGCTCAATGAGCACAAATAACCCTAAATGTGTCATGGGAAATTAATTTAGGTCACTTTAGCGTGGGATTTTAAATAAAAGGGCCCTTTCCATCGGAATAAACTTTCAATTTTGCACTGTGAAATGTTTTAGTGACCTCCTAGACTTTGACAAGCACCAAGTGGGTGCTAGTAATATCACTGATTATGTTGAGATGCGTGCAGTAGCTGGAAGCAAACTATATTTGATTAGTCGGAAGTGAAGCTTTAGTGCACTTAAGCTAGTAAACGGCAAATTCCGACAAATCAAGACCTCCAATAATTCCGAAACAGAGCACAAGTGTTCCTGGTCTGCAGCTGCACGTCTAAAAAGGGGCCCTGGAGAATTGCATCACCATCATTCCTCTCCACTATTGAGCAAACTGGCAAGAATGATGGTGGTCCTCTGGACCTGCAGGACAGTGAAGGCAACACTCAGGACTCTGTCCTCCTCCTGTCAGACACAAAGACTGTGAGCCAACCTATCCTGGCACCAGGGCCTTTCAGATACATTTATGCATCTTAAATGTTATTTTTGTTGCTGCACACATTTCCTGTTTGTCAGCCTGGTTCAAGCTGCAAAAACCATAAACTGTGAGTTCAGGAAACCCAGAGACAAACCACAGCTGAGAGGTGATGTGCTCAGTGGGCAGCTTTTAAACTTCCCCTCTGTCTCTTAAAGCGTGTGAGTTAAAAGTTAAAATAGGATAAAGAGAGAGGAAAGGACACTGAGAAGCTCCATATGTGTCCAAAGTCTTGAGGAGGGTAGAACAGCATGTTTATAGGTGAGTCAGCATGTTTATTGAGGATGGACATCAGTTAGTGAGTTCAATGAAAGTTCAGCTGCATTTCTTTTATTGTCCAACAAGAAGCTGGATGCTGCAGATGAATCCGGTAAAACATCACATGTACATCAATACACCATGCCATCCTTTTTTTTTTTTTTTTTTTTTTACTACTTACCGAAGTGGACCCGGAGGACGTTGCTATGTAGACTTTGATCACCATGTTAAATCCCCGGTGCTGACACGAGTCCGGTAGGCAGCGGTAGGTCGACCCTGCTCCTCGCTTTAGGATCGCTTTTAGCAGCGGCACAAAAAAAACACAACAACAGCAAACTTCCCCTCTTCCCGGCTGAAACGCAGCGTGTCGGTCGAAGGCAGCGCAGACTATCTGCGCAAATGCTGCTGCTCTCGGCTCTGGATGGAGGGTTTTACATTCCTCCTCCGCCTCTGCGCTCTGCCTCCCCCCGCCCCCTCCACAGCACAGTCCCCTCGCTCTCTGTAGGGCGAGAGCACGCTCAGAGGGGGCGATGGGGCCTATCATGATGCCAAGACAACAGGGTGATGCTGTCTGAATATTGTCTGCAAAGGGGGTCATTCTTCATTGTCCCCTTTTAACAGTGCACACGTGCATTGTTGCAGGTGTCCCTCTTAATTATGGCATGGTGATTGAATGTTGGGTGAACTATATATATATATATATGTGTATATATATGCATGCATATGTAATATATTATAATAAAAACCCTCTGTGATTTTGAACACTTCTTGGTGCTTTTGTGTAACGAGCAGCTCAGCCTCGCTCTCACATCCATAACACGGGCTCTGTGGCCCCCTGCAGGCGTCTGGAGCCGACGACGCGAGGCTCCTCTGAAATGAATTTAGGAAAGCCGACTGACAAACAAAAAAGGAAAAAAAAAAAAAAAAAAATTGTGTCGGAGGGGAGTGGGCGCCATATTGGACAGAAACATGGAAGTGATTTTATGTTGAATGTATTTTCTCCTCTGCAGATGTGAGCACCGGGGCGCTTTTCAGACGAGCCAGCGGGAGATGAGCGGCTTTCCACCGGGGCATGTCTCCGGCCCGCCCCGGTGGGCCTGTAGTGAGCGGCGCGTGCAGGGGTTTCGGGCACATTGTAGCGCGCGGCCTCTCGATACATTGTAGCGCACTTGGACGAGGGCAACCTGTCCTCGAGCGCAGCCCCTCTCGCTCTCGCTCTCGCAGGGCTTCCTCCCATCTCTCTCTCCTGCATGAAGCCATTCGCACAGAGCCCTGAACATCACCGGCTCCAAAAAAAATTCCAAGTGTTCTGCAGCCCCCGAATGGCGTCACCTGATTGGCCGGGAGCCTATCAATCATGCCTGTAGCCGCACCCCTCCCCCATTCAACCACTCGCCTCTCTGTTCCAGTGTTTACTACACTGCCGAGCATAAGGGAGACGCTCGTCTTCACATGCACTGAACCCACTGAGAAAAAACTGTTTTTAGTTGTATTTGTAAGAACACCTCCACGAGCTCAACATGCCCAAGAGAAAGGTACGTATTCCTGAAGCCCGCACTAGTTTGAAGGGGGGGATCAGCTGTGTGTGCATTGCAAATGATTGTGAAGACATCCCTCCGAGACATTACTTAATTATAACGGAATGTATATCCGCTGTATATCCTTGGTAATTTTTGCCTATTTTCTAGATATAATGTACATTTTTTATGCGTTAGAATGAATATTTTCCCGCGCGGACACGGCCTTTAAATCGCGTTTTCTCGCACGAGCCGCTGTCCTTTGGGGAGTCAGAAGTGTCTCTCGGTCTCCATGCAGTTAAAGCACAAGCAGCAGCCATGCTTTGCAGCTCTTGTCCACCTTCGTCGCCGACCTACCGAGAACAAGCGCTCCACTTATCGCGATTTCGACACCAAACCGGCGAAAAGTGGCACCAGAAAATGCTTCAGTGCTTCTACTTTGCATTTTGGCCACGAAAGCGCGCACTCGCCGTCGCGTTTTGATAAAAATGTATATTTTCCCTCTTTGTTCATAGTCCCGAATGGCTGCGGTGGCGCGCCTCTGCCGCCAGGGGGGGCAAGTGAGCAGCAGCAGGTCCCTCCCCCTTCTCAGAGACTCCCGCGCCAGCTTTCAAATCTGAGCTTCATGCATTGAATGAGAGAAAGAGATGGGGGAGAGAAAGGGAGAAACAGGGCCTGGCCCCTCAAAATAAGGCTCCAGAGGCCCGCATGGTTGAGCCCTTGCAGAGCATTACTGAAACAGTGCTTTACCACCACATTCCTGGGCTGTAAGCCTTTAAAATCACCTGTATGTGACATAAAATTTTGTTTTGGCGCGAAAGCAAAAAGTTTTTTCAGCAGGTCTATAATTATCCGTAAAATGCACTGGAAGCATTTAACAACTGTTTCTTGTTAGTATAAACACCATTTAATCTCTTAGTAGTGCTATTTTACTTTTTCCCACAATTTTAACATGTTGTATTTGTGTTTTTCAGACAGCAGTATCAGATGGAGGAGAGAGGGAGGAGGTAAGAGGGGGTGCATGTAAATAAACACCACATACATGTGATTAAAATTGAATTTTCATCATCGTGTGGCACCTGTGAGGGCATTATCAACAAAAAAAAGAACTATTATTGAATTCCACTGTGTGTTTACTGAATGTAGCCCAAATCCAAATAAAAGCGCAGTGATAACATTCTTTGTTCTGTTTCAGCCCCAGAGGAGATCACTTCGGTTATCATCGGTAAGGAGACACACAGAGAAACTCAGCCAAGTCATTTACATTTACACATTCTGTCAAAAAACATGCGAGTCATGTTCGAACGCTTAAAAGTCGTTACACACATGTATTACCAGTTAAATAAAGCAATATTTTGCCTTTTATAGAAGAACAGGTATAGAAATAGGTTTTCTTCTTAAGATACACTTCAATTTGATTCACACTAATACTAAACTTCAAAACATATCAATTTTACATAATAAAGCTTAATAATTAGTTAAGGTTATTCAAGTATTGTATTAAGTTGTCAGTGGTATCTTAAAGATGATATTATGTCTTTACTATTTGAATAAAACATGATTTATAAAGGTTTTTGTCATTAAAAAGTACAGGGCTAGTACAATATATATGAAAAGACAATAGTGGGCATAATGGAGTGCTTCAGAATGATTATTTTTAGTGTATTAATATTGTACAATAACTTTAATTAACCCAGTTAGGGACGGTCATATTCGTTATAAACACTCAGACAACTTGTGCATTAAAGAATATTCATTGTTGGGAACATAAAGAGTTAGATTCATCGCCTTTAAAAAAAACCAAACTCTTCTAGTATCGTCAAATTAGCAAAGAAAGCGGTAATGTATGTGTAGCTGTTTCTCAATCTCTGTGCCTTTCCCTCTCCATCACAGAGACCGATCCCACCCAAGCCGGAACCAAAGGTCAAGAAGGCAGCAAAGGTAAGACACGCTAACACCAAACTCTGAATCAACACGCGTCCCAGAGCTAAAGACATTGGAGAGTGTGAACAGCAAGACTAACAGCTTGTCTATTTGGTCACTGCAGAAAGAAAAGGCCGTGAACGACAAGAAGGAGGACAAGAAGACCAAGAAGGCGAAGGAGAACGCAGAGGCGGAGGCCAACGAGGAAAACCACTCTGAGAATGGAGACGCCAAGACCAACGAGGTGGGTGGGTGGGGGGGAAACGCTGGTTATTTCAGGCGTACAGGTGCGGCAACAACTTAAAATGCCATAAAAAAGTTTTGACCTTGACCTGTCTGTTCTGTCCCACAGGTGGAGGCAGCCCCCGAAGAGGCCAAGGAGGAGGCCAAGTCCGAGTAGCACCACTGCCCAAGCTTCCTCCTCCTCCTCCTCTACAAACCCCCACCCTAACTCCCTCCCTCTGAACCCCCAGCCAACCAGCCAGCCCCCCTCCAAGTCTCTCACATGGTTTCCCTCCAAGGCGTATTGTTAACAGAGGAATATTTTTATCAATGATTTTATAAGTATCCGTACAGATTTTTAGCACAAAAAGCAAAGCTGATTATGCAGTGGTCATATCAAGTGTCTGCAAGCAAGATGAACACACTAAAATCTTTTTTAAATGGCATTTCATGATTGTTGAAGGCTTGTTTGGTGTAGAAAGTGTGTGTCTCCCCCCCCTCGCCGGATTGGCTATGTCGTGAGTCGTGTATTCCTGTGTTTTCTCCTCCTCGCCCCCATCTTCCCAAGTCTCTCCCCTCTTCTTCCTCCACAGATTAGACCTTCCTCCCCCTACAGTTCAGCCTTTATCCATGTTATATTAACGGTTAAGCCATGTTAATGTGGGTGATTTCTTTTAGACCTCTAAATGTGCAGTGAGTTCCCTTTTTGCTTCTGTCTCTTGTTTTAATTTTTTTTGTTTGTTTGTTTGTTTTCCATTGAACTCGTGTTTTAAAAAAAAAAAAAAAAAAAAAAAAAGCGTGTTGTCCATAAGAAAGAGGAAGACGAACATGTGAAACATTCCGGGAACAGCGATTGCCTCCGACCCGTCTCCTAGACGACCCTGCGTGTGAAACAGCTCCCGCTCCATCCACGCTGTCACGTCAGCTTTTCTAAACACTCTGGTTTTTTTAAACAATCGAAATTTGGAAACCCTCTCTGACAAAATTGCAGGTGTCTGGTCCCTCTCTTATGTTCTGAAATTCTCTTAATAAAAACAAGTCCTGGGAATTTTCCTCGATATCACGTGTCCCGAGTTTGTTTCTCTTAAGATGCAGAGAGCGATGGAAGTTGGAGTCTCGCACATTTACACCACAATGATTGAAAGTAAAAAATAAAAAAAGGGAGATTTGCAAGCATGCATTGACAACTCGAGTCAACAGCTCAACAGCTCAGGGTGCCAGACCTTAAAGTGCAAGGCTCGTTTTGTAAGTAAATGCAACAATATCAGAATCCGGACAGAAAAATTGAAAGCTATAATGTAGCCTTTAAACTCCAGTAAAAGTCACACATAAAAGCTTTTGTGTGTTAATCTGAATGGAGAGAGATATAAATTCAGACCATTACATTGATTTTAACAACTTGCAAGACAGAAAACAAGATTCAGACAGCTGCTGTGACCTCGCGACTAAAGAAAAGGAGCCTCTTGAGTGATGTCACTATAGACAAATCCATCCTTTCCTCTCAGGCTGCTGCTGCAGGACACAGATCTGTTGATCCTCCAAACTCAACTGTAGTTGGTTACTTGATAGCCGAGGATTCAAACCATCAGGACTGATCCCACAGATCCATGAGAAGGTCAAAAGGTCAGCAACAGTAGGGACACTCCTTTAAGACTCTGATTAGGAGAGTGTGTGTCTGTCTGCCTGGGAGACATTTGCCCCTCCATGATTCACCCATTCCTGGTGAATCATTGAAGTAAAAGACTCAACGAAACACTGGAGGCCCCAGCTGAAGCCTGCACCTTTTATCCGACCGTCTTGCAGCCGCCAGAAGACAGAAGGGAAGTAACGGTGCAGAGGTTTACACCCACTGAGGGAAAACACAGCGTCTTCATTCCCCCTTTAGGCATCACACATTCTGATTTAACTCCACGTGAATCTCAAGCACGAGCGTTGTGACCCACATTCACCTCAACCCTCACACAAAGCCAGCACAGATTTATTCAGCAGCATATCATAAGGAGAGCTCCATGGGTACACGAGGCTGCGTGCATCAGTTCATGTTAGGGGGCCTGGCAGCAGCAGCAGCAGGGATGAGAGGAAATGAATGTAGTCCATTAGGCAAACACAGTAGGAAGGGGTCTACTTTCTAAGATTAGTGTGTCTGTGTGTGTGTGTGTGTGTGTGTGTGTGTGTGTGTGTGTGTGTGTGTGTGTGTGTGTGTGGGCATTTGCCTACAGTATTAGCAGTGTGTGAATGTTTGCCGAGGCCAAAACCTCACTTGATGTGCACTAAAAAATATGCAGGTTTATTATTTTTTTGATCATATGGTGCAAACTATTTGCAATGCCCCTCTATAAGACAGCAAAATAACTAGGATTTGATTGTGACTGCTGCAGGCCTTCCCTTCCACAGAGCGCCTGTGGGTGCTCCTTTACCCATGAAGCATTGCCGGCCTTCTCCACACAAACGCGACGCCCTGTTGGCTTTCTCCCGCTACTGTGTGCAGCTGTTTGCGGCCCCTTCTGACCTGCATTGTCATGGCCGAGCAACGGGCTCCATTTTGTCGATATATTTGTTGTGTGTGTGTGTGTGTGTGTGTGTGTGTGTGTGTGTGAGAGAGAGTGTGCAGAGCGCTGTTGCGCCGCGCCGCCGCTAGATGGCGGCCTTGCCTTTAAGTTGGCTCCTGTAAACAGACACAGGAGGAGCTCTGATCCCGTCTGGCTTTGATTAATCTTACATTTTAGCAACCAATACGTTAAAAGTGATATTGAATTTTCCCCCCGGGGCACATTAGTTTGGATCAATGAATAATAGGAGACAGACCACAGGCTCCATCATGGAAAGGCTCCTCTGAAGTGGATCCCTTCAGGCCCTCTAAACAAACATCCCATATCCTCTTTCTTTCACATCTCCCCTCATACTTTCTCTTAATCCTCTGTCAGCATCCTCTGTTTGATTTAACCTGTGCTGAACCCGACGGCTCGATGAAGAGCCACTTCTCTCTCCATCGGACCACGAGCGTCCTCCTGTGTGAGATCTATTGATGGGGGGGGAAAAGAAAAATATATTATTGATCAGACAGAAAGTTTCTTCGGTGGTCTTTCCTCTTCTTTCCTCGTACCCCTCCTCCACTGATCCGTCCACTCATCCTGTCTGCTGTGATCAACCATCTGACTCGTTAAGTGGCTTTGATACCGAGATGCAGTACACCCCCCCCCCTTCCCCAAGGCATTCTGATATCAAAGAGCTAATTACTAAAATATTGTTTTATCTCTCATGGTGCACGCTTGCTGCCTGCACTGAATGTGTGTCTGCCTGCTTAACTGTCTGTCTGACCATCTGCCGGTCTGCCTGCTCGTCTGCGCCTCATCCTCTCTTTTCTCTTTTCTTTTTTTTCCCCCTTTTTTTTTTTCTTACTGTCTAGTAATCGCGAGGGAGTTGTTGCCCCAAAGCTTTGCGCAACGCCCCCAGTGCGCACGCTCCTGCTGTCCTCTGTATCTGTTATGATATATGGACTAAAATAGCCCCGTCTTCCCTTTTTTTTTTTTTTTTTTTTTTTTTTTTTTTTAAACACGCGCGTATCTGTCATCCCACGCATCCCCTCATCCATTCACATCCAACAACACTCCGGTCAGGGTGGGGGGATGAGTGTGTGAGCGACCGTGCTTGTTGGTTTACGCACACACCCTCTAATGTGTGTACTACGAAGATGTGTGCGTGTGTGTGTGTGTGTGTGTGTGTGTGTGTGTGTGTGTATGTGTGCGTGTGTGTGTGTGTGTGTGTGTGTGTGTGTGTGTGTGTGTGTGTGTGTGTGTGTGTGTGTGTGTGTGTGTGTGTGTGTGTGTGTGTGCGTAAAAGGTGAGGATGACCTTTTAAGGGGAAGTGATTTGGATGATGTCCTGTCGTCACCAGGGATACCAGCTGTGTTGAATGTGGATGAGCATTTGTTTCGTGGAAAGAGCGTCACACTTTGGCACGCTCACACACGCGGAGCGATGGGACAGCACGCACGCACACGTACACGTACGCACGCACACAAGTTGCCAACAGGTACACGTTCACGTTTTGTTGTGATGGTCAAACGTCCTCCCAGCAGACAGGACCTCAGCGATGCTTTGGGAAACGCGCAGATGTTTCGTGGCAGGGCTCTCCAGTCCGCCACTCGGAGAGGATGTTGCTGTCTGGCTGTCTTAAACTGTTTGTGTTGTTCGACTGCCTTGTTTATCTGCGAGGCTGGCTGCGCCCTCCGGGGGTGGGATGTGCGAGAGCGAGTGAATGGGAAGAGGCAGGGTGAGAGGGAGAAGAGGAGAAAGTACCCGGGAGGTGAGGAAGAGGGAGGCAGGGAGGGAGGGAGGGAGGGAGTGTGCAGCAGGCAGGGGGAGAAGAGCTGGATGCAGATGGGGATCTATTCGCTCCGCGCGCACACAGACAAGATGGAAATGAGTGGGCGTCTGTGACGTCAATCAGTGTAGAGACACACACACACACACACACACACACACACACACACACACACACACACACACACACACACACACACACACACACACACACACACACACCCCTCCTCCTCCAGTCCCATGCTAATACATGCTTCACTGCAAACATCAGCAGTGGCACACAGATTACACACACACACACACACACACACACAGGCATAAACATCAGTACAAACCCCCCAAACACACAAATGCACACACACTCCAACAAACATGAGCATAGGCACACACACATATACACACACACACACACACACACACACACACACACACACACACACACACACACACACACACACACACACACACACACACACACACATAAAAGCAGATCAGTGGTTTCATCTGACCTGGCTGATGATGTCAGGCTCTGGTTTTTGTCATTTATAGCAAAAACAACAACAACAATTCTCTGTAGTAGGAAAAATGAGGGAGCAGAGACAATGACAAGCTTAAAAGTTTTCAGAAAAGGTAAACATGTAACATCATTCATTAAGCCAAAGGCCCAAGAGTGCATGTATAACCCCAAGTATAGTGGAGGATTCGTTTATTTATTCATTTGTTTCAATTAACCTTTATTCATTCAGAATAATCGATCGATTTTGAATCACTCTTACGAGGGCATTTACTCATGTTCTCAGAACTATTAATTTACTCATAAAAGTACCAATGGGACAGTGTTAAATTAATTATACCATTAGAAGTAAAAGTCCTACATCAAAAAAATCAAAAAGTAAACAAACAAACATGTATGATCAGCAAAATTGAATATAAATCTAAAAAGTAAAAGTACTTGTTCTGCAGAGAAAAGAAAATACATAGGTAAACATCTACACTATATTTAGTGTACAGCTGTGCTGTTATTTGCGTCCCTCACCCTCTCTGTCCGCCTGATTGATCTCTTGTTATGTAAGCCATGTTATGTTTGTCACATTTCAAACATTTTAAACCATTATGCATAATTAACAGAGTAATGTCTCAGTGACTATATCAGGATCAATCTGAGCCTGAAAAGAGCACAGACGGGTTGAAGAAGTGAGGTGGAGTAACACAGCATTGTGATCCACAGGCTCAGCTCCTCAAGGTTTACTGATCCGGGCTCAGCGTGTGGCGTGTCTCTGGCAAGTTCGCCTTTAAGAAAATCATCCATCCATGTCACTCGAGTCGTGACGACACACACTTCTATCTAGAGGAGTGAAAAAACTATTTTTGAAAACACTCCACGCATGTCAATCCAAATGTTGCTGTTAAGGATGATTTAGCAGATAAAGTAAGAGCTCCTCGGTTTCAGTGTGGAGGCAGTGTGTGTTTGTGTGTGAGTCTGTGTGTAATTCTGATGAGTGGGGATTGGAGGTGTGTGAGTGTGAGAGTGGTGGGTGGCATAAGAAACTAAAGATGCAGCAGCCACTTGCGGTGCCAACTGTTCTATTTCTTTGAGTTGAAATGCTTTTCCTGGCTGTTTATCATCCAGGGTTTTTTATCCTCTTGTACCCTCAGCTGGTAGAGGACTGAGTCATAGCAGTCAAGGAAGCAGGTGGGTGGGAGGCACGCAGTGGGTGGGGGCTGGGGGGGCTGTGAGGAGAAAGGTGGAGGACGTGGGTGGTGCGGGTTAAGGAGGGTGATGAGGAGGTTGTGAATGAAAAGAAAAGCAGTAAAAAAAAAAAAGTGATGAATGGCGAATACTATGGATCCATTTTATGACATCATGTGTTTATTCAGATAGTCAGATAGAGAGAATAAACTTGTCTGCAAAGGAGCGTAAAACACTCATGAATGATTCTGGCTTCTATTCTATTATAAGTGCTTTTATTAGAGCAGGTGCCCATCTTTCAACAAACATAACTCTCTTGTTAGACTTTAAAAGGTCTGTTAATGGACAGAAAGTGACGGAGGAATTCATTTGGACAACAAGATGAAGGGAGCCAGCCATTATAATCTCGACTCGCTCTTTAGATTGAGCGACATGTTGCTCTGCTAACCTGAAACCTGTTGCTTTTGTGTTCATTCACACTGCTGAGGCATGTGTGGAAATCAGAACAAATAAAAACACTTGTTTGCGAGTAAACAAAAGGGATCCTGAGGAGGAGATGGTCCGATCAAATGTGTCGGCCCAGGGCGCGTGAGAGACAGAGAGACAAAAGGGACAGATGTGCGGGAGATGTTCTCTTTTTTTCTGAGGACGGACAGGTGGGCGGGACATTAGCAAGGTTGGTGTGCACGCGGGGCTCGGTGCGTGTGCATGTGCTCTCTAGCATCACTGCTGCCGTCACTGCAGCCGCCTCACAGTGACTCCCCTGTGACTGAAGGCCTGACAACCTCCCACGCTCTCCCCCATAAACTCCCCCCTGCTCCTCTCTCTTGGCTTTATCTATCACCTCTCCCCTCCCATCTCACTCTCTGTCCGTTGCTTTATGTCTCCCCCTCAGCTCTCTCCATCCATCCATCCATCCATCTCTCTCTCTCTCTCTCCCTCTCCACTATCTTTCTTTCATTTCACCCACCTTTCCTTTTTGTTCTCTCTCTCCATTGTGCTTTGTTTTTTTTATCTCTCACCCCCTCATTTCGGTTTGTGTGGGTCTTCCCTGTCTTCCGTCATGCTCTCCGCCCGCGCCCACCGCACAGCCCGTCTCTGTCTCTATGGAAACCCCCCCGCCCCGAGTGGACAAGAGTGGCTCAGAGGTCTGTGAGACGCTGATACAGGCCCTATTAGATCACACGCTTCCAAGCTTGCGCACACAAATGCAAGCCTACAGTGTGTGTGTGTGTGTGTGTGTGTGTGTGTGTGCAAATAGATGATGTGTGACCGTGCCACTACCTGCCATCACCCGAGTCCCCTCTCTCAACATCTGTGGAAATAGACGCCCCCCCTCCCCGGTCTCCCCTTGTGGCCATGACTTATCAGTGGGGTGAAGTGGGAGGAAAGGATGGAGGCAATGTGGGAGTAAGGAGGGAGCTCTATTGTTTCATTATATGAGGCCTCTTCAATTACCCGGTGGAGAAGGGAACCACCTGATGCCGCCTCTGCACATGTATTCCCATCTGAAGCGCACACGCAATCATGAACACACACACACACACACACACACACACACACACACACACACACTCTCAGGCCCCCTCCTCCTCCCCCGTCTCCCGTTTCAGTCTCACACCTCGCCACGCCATACTCCCCTCACATTTACACGTCGTTGAGGCCGCTGTGTTGCGTCGGCCGTGCGTCATTTGGGTCCAAACGCATCTGAGGGACAGGTGATTTGTGACGAGAGGCCTCACGCAGACAGAAATTTCACAGCTTTGGGTGGCTTTCCTGGGCACCGGCGTGATATGACGGTCACGCTTAAGTGGATCATTGCAGAGCGCAATCATAGGGAGGAGACGTAAGCTGGGTGGGGGGGGGGGAGTGAGGATGAGAATTGAGTAAAAACGACACCAAAAAAGTATTGTGGTTCTTTTTGTCTTAAAAGTCTCTTTGGAAAGAATTCAATTTCTGAAGGTTTGTTGAGTTTCCCCTTTATTTTATCAAAACGTACATGAATAAATTACAACAAAAGGACTACATTAAATAAGACATCAAAACGGGCAGCAATAACAGGGGTCAACAACTGAACACACACCCGACCCAGCCCCAGGCCCACCCCATTAACAGCCCCAGTGCAGTGAGATAAAGACATGCCGATGATGTCTCACATTGAGGCACTTGATTTCCCTACCGAAACCATCTTTGGTCAGAGTTGCTGTTGCGCGGCTTTGAACCGGGATTCAAACAGGTTTGAGGTGGATCTGGACTTGTTTGTATGTTGATTCTGACTGCGTGAATTCGAGGATGTCACGCCAGTTTCAATGCAGTCCCTTTCGTTTTGGACAGAGCTGTGTCTGCCATGTTTGGAGATGACCCAAAGATGGTTGTAACCTGACCAGCTCCACAGAGTAAACTTTAGAATTAAACAAAATCAACACTAGATGATACAGTACTTCACATGATTACAGAAAGGACTCCACGAGGGGAAAGGAATCAAGCACTACATCTTAACACAGTTGACCTGAAAACAATGCAGTGTATCCGCACACGATATACTGTAATCAATACGCTGTACAGTCTATTGCAAAGGCATTGTTGTTGGCGTTTTTCTGTCGGAGCTAACCAGTCTGTTCACCACTGAGTATATTCTTGGAAAGTCTTGCAAAAATAGATTGATTCTTAATAAATTAAAAGCCTTTGCTTTGACTTCAGGATGTGATCTATATATTTAGCTACTCATGCATTGTCTAACTCTGTGTGCGTACAGTATACGGTGTGTGTGTGTGTGTGTGTGTGTGTGTGTGTGTGTGTGTGTGTGTGTGTGTGTGTGTGTGTGTGTGTGTGTGTGTGTGTGTGTGTTGAGCGTACGTGTGTGTTCTGATGAAAGCACTGTACACACTGGTAGAATTGTCCCTCAGTATTTCGTTTTGTTTTTTTCGGAACACATCCCTTCAGTAAAGGATTAACAAAGATACATTAAACAGTTTAAGAAGCATAGTAGTCACACAGTATTTGGCAGTGAGAGAACAGTCCTAATTTATCCATGCACAATATCAACCACAGGCAAGGTCCACATTCTGAACAAACCCATTAAGAACAACACAGTAAGAACATGAAAAGAGTGTACAAGAATTCAAGAACCTGGACGTGTGAGTTTTGTGTGTGTGTGTGTGTGTGTGTGCGTGTGTGTGTGTGTGTGTGTGTGCGTGTGCATGTGTCCGTGCATGTGTGTGAATGTCAACAGCACAGCTGGTTTCCCGTGGAGACCAAAGGGCTATGACTCATGCAGTGCATAAAGCATTTTCTGGAATTTGAACAACATCGGAAGAATTATTATTTTCCCACAAAGCCCAGATAATTACATATAATCATATTAGAACCTTACAGAGTACTCAGGGAGTTTACTGTAAAAACCCACTCAATCCCACCCCCATAGGTCTATTATAGACCAAACAGTTTATCCCTGGATTATACAGTATTTCCATTCTCCAGCTCTTTCCTTGTGAAAAGCATCTTCCCTTTGTTTCGATTGTGTGTTTTGCGTGATTATGTGTGTGTTTTAGACCAGTCCAGTCTGTGTGTGCAGGTGTAAGGGGTACGGTTGGTAGAGCAGGGTTGATCCCCCCTGGGGGATGTAGTAGCTGCAGTAGCTGGGTTCTGCTAAATAGGGGGAACTGTGATCAGCCAGGTACGGGGCGGGCTGGTAGAAGCACGTCACATGGTCTGTGTTGGGGATAATGTTCTGCTCTCCCAGAACCTTCAGGGCCAGCACCGTGATCATGTTCAGGGTCTGACGCCGCTCGTGCCCCATCAGACACACGGTGCTGTCATCCACCACGCGACGCAGCGTCATCAGGTACTGGTACTTGCTCCTCTCCTCGCCGATAAAGTGGTTCTTCAAGTAGGACAGGATCTTCCTCTGCTGCTCCTGCACGTCAGGGAAATCGATGAAAAAGCGCGAGCACATGTAGCGCTCCAGTGTCTTTATCTGAGTCTCGCTGGCTGGTCGATAGTCCCTGACCAACAGGTTGCTGTATTTCAGCAGGCCACCGCCTCGGATCTCCTCGGGGTTCCTGGTGGCGATTAGACGGTAGCGCAGGTGGTCCATGGCCGCCTCAAAGTCACCGTACATGCTCTCTGCCAGGACCTCGACAGCAGGGACCGAGACAGAAGCCTGAGGAGGGTTGTTCTGTTCAGGCATGACTGCGGTCACCTTAGGGGCCTCTTTGTTCTCAGGCACAGAGCTGGGTGCTTTGTCGGCATTTGGAGAGGTCGAATCCCCTGGGCCTTCAGACAAAGAGTGAGGCAGCACATGTGTGGTGGAGTTCGGGATGGTGATTGGAAACGAGACTGGCTCTGCAACCCCGGGCAACGACGAGATATGATCTTGCTCCTTTTTATCCTCCAACTGTAGGGGAGGAATTCCTGGCTGAGGGGAGGACTCTTCAATCTGTTCCTCGCTGCCTGTGTTCAGTATCAAAGGCTCCATGTCTGAAGATACCTGAGGTACAAGGTCCTCTGACTCCACCGGGGGAGTGAGGCAGAGGAGAGGAGGGCTGAGGCACGGGGACGGGGGGCTGAGACAGAGTGGAGGAGGGCTGAGGGCAAGGAGAGGAGGGGTGAGGTAAGGAGGGAGCTGAGGCCGGATGAGGTAGGGCTGAAACTTAGGGGTGGAGAGCTAACGCTGGTGGCAGGGCTGACGGTGTTCAGCAGCGGGGATGAGAGGCAGTGAGAGGGAGGGGTCGGACATGGGGGAGGGCTGAGGCTGGGGGCGAGGGAGTGAGGCAGGGAGGGGAAACACTCAGCACAGGAGGGGTGAGACAGGAAACGGTGGGGCTCACACGGCTGGGAGAAAAGGGTGAACTAAGGGTGGTCTCTTGTGGGCCGCCCTTTGGCTGATTCGAGTCCACCTTTTTGCTCCCTGGTTCCCTGTTCTCGTCTTCGTCACTGAGCTCAACTTCTGAGGTAAATGGCGGTTCTAGGGGGATTGAGCCGGATGCGTCGGTTTGTGAAGCTTGCGCCGCCGCCGCCGCCACCGAGTCAAGAGGCTCTGATTGTTCGGGTGCGGGGACGGTTTTGCTAGGGGAAGGCTGGCTCTGCTCATCAAGAGCCACAGGTGTAGACGGCGTCTCCTTTAGGCTCTGAAGACCTGACTCACACCAGCTCTCCATGATTAGCTGAGGGGACTCTTGAGATAAAGCAGACATGGTATCCACAGCAGAGGTGGAGATCTTATCAGGGGCTGGATCAGGAGCTGAGGTAAGGTCTAGGTTAGAGGAAGGGTCGGGCTCAGACCCAGGGTTTGTTTCAGTAGGGATACTGGATGTCGGGGTAGTTGTTGGGTCTGAAGTTGGAGCTGTTGGCTTTTGGTTCAAATCTATCTCCGGTTCAGGGCTGGGGCAGGGGTTTGGATCTAGGCCAGGATCTATGCCAGGTTCGCTATCGGAGACTGGACTGGCATTGGGACTTACCTTCCTACACATCCTCCGAGGGGGTTTGGGAGAGGAGTGTTTGAGAATCACCATGTGAGACAGTCTCTCTGAGGCCTTACAAGAGGGAGAGGAGGAGGTCTTTTTGTCAGAAACAAGGCCTGGTGGTGCAGGTAAAATATCCTGAGTGTCTTGAGGGCTGACGGCATCAAGTGCGTTAAGGGTTTCATCTGGGTGTAATGTGCTGTGAGTCTCCAGTGCACCCTCTGTGCCGGCGGGCTCTGTGTTGTGAAGTGTGAGCGACATGGAAGAGGTGGAGCAGGAACAATCGATACCCTGTGTGTCTTCTACGTTTTCTGCTTCTGATGCCGAAATCTCTTCTGTCATCTCACTTCTTTCGGATTCATTTTCTCTGTCAGCTCGCTCGCCGATGTCTGTTTCTACTTGTCTTTCATCTGCCAACTGCGTCTCCGTCTTTGAATGTGGAGATACATGTTGTGTTTTATCTTCCTCATCGCTCCTCTGATCCTCACTGAAACAGTCGGAGGAGTCTGTACTGTGACATTCTTCTGGCAGGTTCAGAGACTCCGTCTGGGTTTTGTTTGAGGTTTCTGGCGGTTCGGAGTGCCCCGTCTGCTCTGTGAGTCCTTTCAGTTCATCGGGAGGTTTTGTGTGGTTGGATTGTTCTTTCTTGACGGAGAGCGGTTTGTGATCTGACTGTGCTGCCTGTTGGTCATCGCTGGTCTGGGTTTGTTCTGACTGTTCTACCTTTGTCAAGCATTCAGACTCGTCCGAGAGCTCTGGCTCGTGTCTGAGTTCAATCTGACTTGGTGGTTCAGCTTTCTCAGAGGCTTGTCTCTTTTCTGACAAAAGGTTTGGAGATGTCGGGTCAGAGAAGTCTGTCTCATTAAAGGTTTCTTTGTTTTCAGACGCTTCTTTCTGCTCCACAGGTGTTTTCACTTGGTTGTCCTTTTCAACTTCGGAGTGTTTTGTCTGGTCTGAATGTTCAGTTTCTTGTGAGAGTTCTGTCTGGGACTCCTTTTCGTGCACCTCATCTCTCTGTTGTGTCTGGCTGATGTGTGCCCCCTCTTTGCTGGACAAGTCTCTACCAGAGGACTTCTCTGTTTCTGGAGCAGTGGCCTGTTTGAGCAGAGAGGAAGAGTCTTTATTCTGATTCTCTGAGGCAGGCTGCCCCTTAAGATCGACAGTGTTCTGTTTGTGCTGTGACTCCTGCTGCATGTAGGACTCCAGGAGACGATCCAGAATGATCTGGAAGGAGTCAACGCTAAACTCGAACTGCCGCCTCAGCGTGCTCACAAATTTGAGCTCCAGGTTTTTGCCACTGTTGTTTGAGAGGGAGATGAGGCTCCAGCGGTCGTGCTCGTTGAAGACCTTGACCATTTTCTGGACGTAGGCCTCCTTCATTGTGGCACTGCTGATCCGCTCCCTGTTGACCCCAGCAGGTAGGCAGTCCAGCAAGCAGCCCAGCACTGACTCCTTGATCACCTGGGAGGAGGAAAGGTCAACAACATGACACCTACGACGAATGATTGCAACCTAAGTGCATTTTTGTTCCTCATATCTTTGAACTATTTCTGTATAATGCAGCTAAAACATATTTAAAGCAGTACAAGGTTCTACAATTAAATTTGGATTAGGATTGCAATAACATCATTATCAATAAAGCAACACAAAAGCCATTACTGCAACGCCCTAGAGGTAGTAGAGATTCACTGCTGTGCTCGACAGCAGAATGAATGCTGGCTAATGCAGAGGATTGAACTCAATTGCTCTACTCTTGTTACGTTTACCTGCTTCGTTTGTCCTAACCCAGCGGTAAAGTGATCATACCTGGAACTCCTCCTGACTCGGCAGCTCCACTCCAAAGATGATGTCCAGGTCCTTGTAGCTCGTTCCGTTGTCTCGGACGAGAACGTGGCTGGCGGTGGAGCCGTTCAGACGGACATCTCGCACTGCGATTCCCTGCTGCTGCAGCCTCGCCCGCACAGCTATGATGATGTCTCGAGGACGCAGCTCCAACGTGGGGAAGTTCCCGCGGCCGTGGATTGGGACCGCCTCTGACAAAACCTGGTGTAGGACCTCCACCTGCTCAGCGTTCAGACTGTGGAACCGCTGATTGGATTTAGTTTCAGACATGCTGCTGCCCTGGAGGGAGGGGGGGGACGACGACAATGAGAGTTTATTACAACTCCCTTACAAATGGTGCTATGTGTTTAACTCTCTCTCTGTCAGAACACACACACACACAAACAAACACACACACAACCACACAAACAAACATACTTAGCACTCTCTCCCACTCACATGCACACTCCCCAGTCAGTCTGCTGTCTGCAAGTCACAGCTTGGCTGACAGCTTTCCCACAATGCTAATGTAACTGCTGTGTTGACAAGCTGACACATGGAGCCGTCCACGTAGATAAGCTTTGCATAAATAGTTTTCCACTGCTCAACCAGATCATAACAAATTAAGAGGGAGAGTTTGACTGGAACCACAGAATCTGAAACACATTATATTATTTACCACTCAAGACTTCTATCACATCATTTTGTCCCTCTCTTTGCACTCCACGCCAGTCAGATTTGATTTGATTCTTTTAAAAACACACATGGATTAACAATGAAAATGTACTTATAATATAAGATTACAATAACAATAATAGTATGTATTACTATTATGCTACCATAATGATAACAGTCATAATAATGACTTGTAAAGGCAGAGTAAATCTTTGTTTATTGATTGTTTCCACCAGAGGAGCAAGGGTTAAGCTGAATGAGTCATCACCAGCAGACTGCATTAATCACACCAACGTCACTAATTAAAGACACACATCTGTTTTTGAACGTGTGCAGCACATGATTTGTGTTCATTACAAACAAAAACTCCAGCACACATTTGTGTGAGTGCACACAGGCGTTTATATAACCCCTATGCAAATTGTTAAAAAACATGGAACAAAGTGGAATTTAATATCAGGCAATTATGTTTGTTTGGCTTTCATGTGTGTAATCCTGCTGGCAGTTACGCACGCAGCCAACCATCGCTATCCAGACTCCATCAATCAACCTCCTACAAACTGGACATATTTTCCAATAAGCCAAACAACATTTGCCTAACCAAGTCAGTCAGAAGAGTCTCTGTTCTATGATTGAGTGTGTGTTTGAGGGGCGCATGTAGAAGTGTTTCAGAGAGTGAGTGCTTGTGCTCCGTGGTTCACACCAGCCCATTATGATCTATTGTTTGCTTCAATCAATAGATGTCAGTCAGTGCTGCAGCTGAATGCTACTGATTGCTATGATTTGTCAATACCAGCAGGGTAAACATTGGGATACTAATGAGCAGTAATGGGATGCTTTCTGGGAGCAGTTTGTCAGACATCAGAGAGCAATACTCTGTAATAACCACAAACTATCTATTACCGGGAGTGATTTTTAATCTTCTATTCCATGTCGCACACAATTGAACAACTACTGAAGCAGCACTTTACTCCGTAGCATCTGTGAAGCTACGGAGTAAAGTGCTGCTCGCTGTAAAAAAATAAAAATTAAAAAAAGGAACCGAGTGTGCTTACCAGAAGACAAAGAAGTTGAGTCTGAGAACACAAAGCTCCTAAAAATCTGTTGTGGAGGAGACGTCTCTCAGTGTTACACTTCAACAAGGTGAACTTAAAGCAGAGCGTCATACATCCAGAGGCAATGAACACAGTCCCAGGTGTTGACACATTTTCATATGAAACAATGTGATGAGGCAGAGAGACACTGCGGGACTGTTTTCCAGCTTGTCCCTGTATTACCCCCCCCCACCCTCCACCCTCCACCCCTCCACCCCTCCCCTTTAGCACTCTTCTGCAAACTTGCAGCCTGAGTGACTCATCCAGGCGTATCGGCTCAGCTCGCACATAATCTACGGCCACTGAAAACCCAACACAAAGGCTTCGGAGGGTCTCATGGTGCTCTGGACCCAAACTAACAACAAACACACACAGATGTGCTCCGTAACGTCAGGTTATGTCTCTGGTATATAACAAGGCTACAGGAAAACCTGTGTAAAGAAAACTCCAGATGAAGCCAGATCAGCTCTGGTTGTTTCTTCTTTATTTTTCCATTATTAATATACAGTGATATTGTGCTATATATCTAAAATACCTTTTATTTTTCTCTTCCATACACTTCAACAGTCATGATAACTCAGTGTTTGTTGTGTTACCCTATACAATGTGATGTCTGCTGACCATACATGTTGTTTAAATGATGTATGAGTCACGGTTCTGTACAACGTCACTGCCAAACCTGTGCATTGACAGAGCAGGTGTGTGTAAAATAATAATAGAAGTTGTTTCCTACAAATAACTGGATGTTATAATACTACTCTTAAATATACTGGAACTGATCCAGAGCCCTGCTGGACTCCTTTAATCTCATAACCACGCGCACTCCTGAGAAACCAGGTGAGTGCAATTAACCTAAACTCCGCGCGTGCACGTAAAAAAAAGTGCATGATCCAACTTTGCACGTGCAGGTTGTTACCTGTTGCTGAGGCTCCTTAAACCTCGAGCGTCCTCCGAGCTTCAGGTCCGCTGCACGTGGGTCCGTCTCTCTCGGTGCTGATGCGGCTCCGTCCCCACGTTGAGAGGCATGCGAGGCTGGAGTCTGTGCGCGAGCTCATCCGGGCGCTGTCCAGGAGCTCGCGTGGTGCTGAAATGAAGAGGCTGGAACGAGTCCTCGCGCTCTTGTTTTTCTCCTCCGGCCGCCCGGAGCGTAACGCAGTTTCCATAGCGACCTGCCGTCATTCAGTCATGACTGTGTGTGTGTGTGTGTGTGTGTGTGTGTGTGTGTGTGTGTGTGTGAGTGTACACACATAAGTACAACAATGAGGCTTTGGGGAAGTTGTGTGTGTGTGTGTGTGTGTGTGTGTGTGTGTGTGTGTGTGTGTGTGTGTGTGTGTGTGTGGGGGAGTTAACAGGTGTAACACAACTCCAATGTGTGTTAAAATATAAATAATAAATAATAAAAATACAGCACTGAGTCAGGGAACTTTTAACTAAATAACCTGAATGTGCTGACTGGTTTCTGGGGATCATTTATTGTGAAACACTGGTTCATTCATTCATCATTATATCTGGAGCACACAGACCATCAGCCCGTGTGACTCATCCCCCCTGACCCCCCCCCCGGAACCGTCCTCTCACTGGACTGCCCGTCATCCCTTTCCCGTCAGCCCCCGGGGCCGCTCCAAACTACTCTTATTACCACGTTAATGTATCAGAAATCAAAATAACGTTAAAATAAAAAGACACACAGCGAGTAGCTCGGTAGAAAAAGGTCATTTTACTCCTTCACATATTAAAAAAAAATAAAAAAAATTGAAGAATTGCGTCACTAGACGTGCACCACAACCGATACCGGGTACGAACTATTTTTAGCGCTGGATGGAACTTGTTTGCTTCGGACACGCGCGCCCCGTCCACCGCTCAAACGGCTGTGACGTAGGAAGCGCGAGAACGCCAAGCGGAATCGTGACCGTGTGACGACGGTGGAAGGAGACAGTTTCAGTTCAAAGATGATAATACAGCAAGATCATTCACGTGTCATGTGGAAAAGAAGGTCCGGCCGTCGCCCGAGCTGAAACGACACTGTAGTCTACGGACATATATGGATCCATCTGTTTAATATTGTGTCATTTATATATTGTTATCTAGACAATACAAAAGGGATAAAATATGAAGGAATATTCGTGAATAGTTCGTGCTCCTTCAACACTATGGACTGCGCATGCGTCACATTGGAGGACTCCCCCCCCATACACACACACAATTTTCAGACGTTTTGTAGGTGGTACACACATTTTTTTTTAATTACCTGAATAAATTACAAAAGCTCTCTCGAAGGGGACAATGTTCCAACAATCATGAGTCGTATTGTGTTCAAGACAAACGAGATAACGTGACTGCCGCTCTGCCGAACTGATTTAAAGCAAATGCGGAAGTGCGCACAAGGGAAGCCTCTTGCTTCGCTTCAGTGGCGAAGATTCGATAGCTTGAAAGAAATCAAAACAAGCATTTCTCTGTGCATTACCAGAGTGAGGGTCTGTCTCAGAGAAGACACCTGCATCATGTCGAAAATGGAGAGTATCCTTTCCTGTGTAGTCTAAGATGCATAATGTTAGATATACAGATGCCTAGCAGTAATGTTAGCTGGCCCAATGTAAGATGGCTTTGATAGCTGATATTGTCATTATATAGCTTGCAACTTCTGCAGAGTCACTGATGAAGGAAAACACTGGTGTTATTTCTAGCTTGCCTAAATAATTGCATGACTCTTTTGCTACATTTTCATTTGTTTAGGAAAAACAATTGAGTCTTGCCTGCACTGCTTTGGGTTGCATTAGCTCAATGTCTTAAAGTGATTCAGCTTATACTCATATATTCCTATAATATTACCATTACTTAAATAAACTACTCCTTGACCAGCCATACAGAACAACTGTTCAACCTCAAGTTTGCTGCCAAGGAGCTACAACGCAACTCCAAGAAATGTGACAAAGATGAAAGGGCAGAAAAGGCCAAAGTTAAGCAGGTTGGCTTATTAAATTGTGCATTTATTAGAGACCACCAGATGCAGGGACAAACTGGGCTACACTGCAGCTACGCTCTGTGTTATGTTGGTGTATGTTCTCCTATTTCCTTTGTTTCTCAGGCTATCCAGAAGGGTAATATGGAGGCAGCCAAGATCCACGCAGAGAATGCCATCCGTCAGAAGCATCAATCCATTAACTTCTTGAGGATGAGTGCACGTGTGGATGCCGTGGCTTCTAGGGTCCAGACCGCTGTCACTATGAACCAGGTCAGGATTGCAGGTCAATGGTTAGTGCTTTCTGATGTTGAGTAGCACAGAGCAAGTAAATGACGACAAGAGTAAAACACGTCCAGCCTATTTACTCTAGTCACACGTCCATTTTTCAAGATAACCTTTAGGTCAGGTGGTTGGTATATAATTCAATGTGGAGAAAATGTGCAGAGGTTTTTTGCTGTCTGCTGTAGTGAAAAATGACCTTTGCCATAAATGATATTTCCATCATGTTCCCTACATTAAGGTGGTTGTATTTTGCACGTATTATCACCTGTGTGGTCAACATCATAACTTGTTTTTTTTATTGTTATGATTATTTGTAGGTGCATTTTCTGCTTTAATTAGATTGATACCATAGCGAGATATGAATAAAATGGTCTGTAAGCCACGGGGCACCCAAACAGCCAACAGCTACCCCAGTAGCCATCCATTTAATTTACACAACCCTGTCTTGTCTCAACACAAAGATGTAGAAATCGCATGGTTTTACCTGATACAACTGCAATAGATATGGGTATTTATATTTACCAAGTATTTCACTGGTCATATAGTTTTCAAAGTGTATATTTTGTATACTACATCTCATTTATGGGGTTGAGAGCTGCAGAGTTTACCCATATGAGGGCACAAAGTCCAAAGTTGTCCTTTCTGTCAAAAGTCCCGCACAAAGACAGTGGGAAGAAAAGGGGGCAGAAAAAAAAGGCTAGCAGACATGCAAACAAAAAGCAGACAATTACATAATGTCATTAGATGTGCGTCAGACTTGAGGCTATTAGCTTATTTCTCTTATGTGAGCCTCATTAAATTACTGTTATTCAGGTTCACTATACGACAGGCAAAATTTAATAGAATAGAACTTAATAGCGTCTATAGAAATGGTTTGCTGGTGTATAGCCAAAAAACACCTCTTTATGTTGTGGTAATACCGCTGCCTGTCTCATAAGACTTGAACACAATAGCACTGATAATAAACCCCTCTAGCATAATTTGCTAGATTTGTCCTAAATCAGGGTCGTCTTTGAAATATTAGAGATGCTATGAGGAGGAGAGGTAGTCATGACAAAGTATCTGGTTAAAAAGGTGAAAGTGACACCTAGTGGAAAAATAAAGGTAGAGCACTTCAAGCTTTGACATGTCAACAGCTTCTCCCTGTCTGACTCCAGATACCCTGATCTTTTTTTTAAATCACAAGTGAAAAGTGGGACTTCATTTTATGTGTTTTTGTTGTTTTTTTGCCCAGGTATCTAAATCCATGTCTGGAGTGGTCAAGTCCATGGACGCCACACTGAAAAGTATGAACTTGGAGAAGGTAAAAGAGTTGACTCACATACTTGAGCGCAGACCGACAAAAGAAATAATGAAATAGAATATGTTGATTGAGAGCTCCTCTTTCTCCACAGATCTCTGCCTTAATGGACAAGTTTGAGAACCAGTTTGAAACTCTTGACGTGCAGACCGCTCAGATGGAGGACACGATGGGCAACACCACCACTCTGACGACGCCTCAGGTGATGAGCGCTGATCCTCGTACAAGCTGGGAAATACACACGCTCACGTGGCTGCTTTGGTGTTGATTCACTGATTGAGTCCTATAAACACATACTGTTGTTTGCTTGGCTGTTCCCTAGAATGAAGTGGATACGCTGTTGCATGAGATGGCTGATGAAGCGGGGTGAGTAACAGTTACGCCAACAGAGATTGATGGAGGAGAATCACACATGTAGGGATTTAAAAAGCATATTGTACCTACGGGAAAAAAGACACATTAACCTTTAAAAAAGAAACACTTAATGAGACTTTATTTTCTTCTTTAGGTTGGATCTAAACCTGGAGCTTCCTGCAGGCCACACATCCTTACTGGCTTCATCTGTGGCATCGACAGAGCAGGTAACACATCCACTCTTATCATTATGCTATCGCTAGTTTTACATCGCAGAACAGAATTCACACTTCATCTTTATTGTTATACATGAACTATTAGAAAAACCTAGCATTCACAGAGCTCTGGGACCTCACAGAGAGTCATAGTGTGACACAGAAGCAGTGTGGAACAAAATCAACATCAGAAACATGGACTTTGTGGCAGGAAGTGTTTGAGTCGTTCCTAAAGATGTTTTAACACGTTTTCCCATTATGACGACTCACCACTTGAATCCATTGTAATCATGATGATTCAAGCTGACCGCGTCCGCTGTTTGTGAAGGACATAACTAGACACTTCGCCTCTCAAACCTACGAAGGTCGAGTGATACTCTGCATTGTTCTAGAGCTGCCCCACTGACAAGTGGCTTGAGGGTCCTCTTCTCAGTGTTTTATTTTACCTGTGTGGTTGTCGTCATCAACAGGACGAGCTCTCCCAGAGGCTGTCCAGACTGCGAGACCAGGTGTCATAGTGATGTCAAAAAGATCGCAAAGGAGGGAGGAGAGCGGGAAAAGGGAGAAGAGACGGGGACTGAGAATGGAGTGGAGAATAAACCAAAAAAAAGGGGCCATGTGCCTGAAAGCTCTGTGTTCCAGGTTTGTTCTGTCAAGAGAAGTAAAGGAAGCTGTCCAACGGCAGAAAAAAGGGGCCGAGAGGATGAAGCAGGATATTTACAGTGTTGCAAAACACTGCTTCACACACAGTCCTTCTTCCATAATAATGTCGATTTGCACACTAATATTTGACATGTATTCTGATTGCTTAAAAGTTCAGCATTAGGACACCACTGACCTGGCATGTTTCTTTATTTTACACCTCTGATCTGAATTGGGATATTTTTTTGTTGCGCAAACTGTTGAGGAAAAAAACTTGTGTACTGCTTGATAGCTAATACCTCATTCCACAGGTGGTTTATACACTGTATATAAATGCAAAGAGCAATATTCATTTATTTATTTATTCACTGCCTGCTTTACTGACTGATTGCTGAGAGCATGCTTGTGTTGTGACTGTTGTGTCTTACCTGACTGAGGATGTGAGGACGTCTGGTGTCGATTCCTTGTTGGTCTGTGTTTTGGCTTTAGGCGCTGAAACTCTAACTTATTTTTATTGTGTGATGGGGATTGTTGTCCATTGCTGAAGAGGAAGCTTGAATATGGTCGGTTTTCTGCATGTAGCGTTAAACAGCCCTAGTGGGTCATCGTGCACTTCTATGTGAAGACAGGCAGTCATTAAAAGAGTTTTCAACATGTTTCATTTGTCACGTTTTTTTGTTTGTGACTTTAAAGCTGTGTTCTGGGCAAACTATGCATCCCAGCATGCCTCTCTTTCCCTCCTTTACCATCTCACTACCCCTCCTCTCTCTGTCCTCCAGCAGAGGAACAGATGAGAGGTCAAAGGTGTCACCTGTAGAGGAAGCGGTCCTCTGCCGCTCGCATGCCAGTGCCTTATTACACACACACACACACACACACACATAGTTCAGCACATCCCAGGGGGGTAGGCGAGACTCAGCTGGGAGCCATTACAGGTGCTGTCCAAGACACACACACACACACACACTATACATGAACAGCCGTGAGCTGACGGGAGTCCTCCAGAGTGACACTCAGCCACCTCTGACCCCTTTTTGTGTCCTTCCTAATCATCATCAGCACACACTTAACTACATTCACAATCATCATCAGTGCCCCCGGACTGACACAAGTCTCCATTACTCACATGCTTCTTCAGGTCTTCAGTTGTTGGGAGTTATCCGTAAAAAACACTGAGCCTCGTGATCCAACGGCTGTCAGTCATTTTCTCCAGGAGTTAGATCACCTGAAATTAAAATTCCATGTCCCTCTGCTGTCAAAGCCACAAAATCTATTTGGTAAGTTTAGTTTTAAATCTATTTTTAACCCCAAAGTATGATTAAAGCCCAGAGAGTCTGTCGTGGCCTATTTTTTTCTCCACTGTGTGAGCAGAGATGTTTCCTCCAGATGTGCTGGAGCGAGCACTGCTCTTGGGGACGCCTGTGTTTGAATATGTGTGTGTGTGTGTGTGTGTGTGTGTGTGTGTGTGTGTGTGTGTGTGTGTGTGTGTGTGTGTGTGTGTGTGTGTGTGTGTGTGTGTGTGTGTGTGTGCGTGTGTGTGTGCTGTGTGTGTGTCAGGTGTCGATACCAAGTGGCTTTCCTCCAGTGCCGTCAACACCTCCTGGTCCGGGTTCCTAGAGGAGTGCTACTTGCTGACAGGCAGAGATCCGGTGGGCCGGTGGTCCCGTCCCTGTGGTCGACCTGTCTGCTTCTCCACGACGGTGGGGGGAGTGAAGCTGCTCAGAGCCACACACTGGCTCTGTGAAAAAGCTCTAATTGCAACAAGGGGGATCGGTCTGACGACTACATGATTCACACACAGGAAATGAAACAGTACGTCCAGACAGTTAGTCATGAGCTGGGATTCAGCAGGAAAAAATACAGTTGCTAGGGCCCGGATTATTCTCTTGAGAAATTGAGTATCTATTTCACAGGTCTGTAATTTCTGAATACATGAAGTGGTTATTAATTAACGCATCATTAATACTGTCTTGTAGTCAGTGTACAGCAGGTCGGCTGGACATGAAAAGATGTGGAATTTATATGCAAGCAGGCACACAATTAAACATTGAGTATATTAAAAGCAAAGTTTTCCATAATAAGTGAATAACGAATGACTCTTTAAAAGTCAAATAATGATTAAATATTCATCTGACAGGAAAGTCATTGGCAAACAGTTTTGATAATTGATTAATCATTTCAGAATAACATAAGATGATCTGCTGCTTTTGTTTGTCATGTATGATTCTAAACTGAATTTATCTTTGCTGTTATCTACGTAATAACCTGCAGATTGATGATACCGAAAATAATTGTTAGGTGCAGAGAAAATCCCATTCTCAGTATCGAATTGCAAAGCTCATTTCAGGAAGATTTGTTTGTGGGGTTTTTTCTAAAAACTGACCTCCAAAAAAAAACAAAAAACACCAGATGTCCTTATTAGGACTTATAATTCACAAAAATCTTGTTGCTGCATATTTATAAAATGTGGTCTTCTGTAAAATTCAACCCGTTTTTTGTTACAGTGGTGAGTGTAGACTAATAAAGTTTCATAGAATATGGAAGCACAGGCTCTTTTCCTCTACTTGTCTTGTTCCTCCTCCTTGGCCTCCCATTTGAAATATTCAATTACTATGCATGAAGGGTCAGGTCAAACACAGGAAGCCGAGCTGATTGGTTCTACTCGGATATCGACGGGCATGTGTGACCAATCGCTGCTGCCCAGGGCTCTCCCCTGTTTCCATCTGCGGCCGCAGCGGTGTGTGTGTCTAATCGTTCGAGCCCAAGGCTTTCCCCAGTTTCCATTCACCTCTTGACCATTGCTTCCTGTCAGATGTGTTAACGCTGCTTTTAATCAGTTTTACTGTCTCAATGTGCACGCACATACACACACTCGCCGACACAGCTGGCCCTATCCATCCCCGCTCTCCGCTTCTTTAAGATTTAACCAATCTCCTGCTCACACCCTCACAACCCTCTATGACAGACACACACACACACACACACACACACACACACACCTGATCCTGCCACCCCTCCACTTGACCCTCACCTCACCCCGTCATCCCCCCTGATATCTCTTACAGTCAAACAACTCGTGAACATGGACATGCAGCCTTGTCTCTTGCTCTTTATTGAGGTTGTCTGCCAGTCTCTGCGTCCACACACAATCGCAGTCTGGACTGTGTACCGTGCTTTATTATGACACTATGATTTATCCCCTCAAATGGGCAACAAATATGAATGGTCATTTACCTATGTGCTTCAAAAACACTGATTTGGCTCCTTTTAGCTAAGCTAGCAGCGCAGCTAAAAAGAGTGGTCCCAGCAAGTATTCCAATGACCCATAAATGCTTATTTGGAACTATTATCAAGTCAAATGCGTTAACATTTGCTTATTAGCAAATGTTAGCACGCTAACACACTAAACTTAGGTAAGCACGTAGCCTAAAGCATCACTGGGCCGAAGTTTAGCCTCACAGAGGTGCTAGCATGGCTCGCCTTTTTTAAACATCTTGCATGTTTTTGTGTATTCATTGTGATTATTGTGCGCTGTTTCACAAAAATGAAGCATTTCATATACATTTCATCTTTAATGTGTGATATCTGGTTTTATTGTCCTTGAATTCTTTTTTGCACTGGTGGTTGTATTTACTCTCCTAGCGTAACCTAAAAAGGTTTACCTAGTTATTTCAGATTAATGTGCTGTAACTACGGTGCGACTCGCTTGGCTGTTTGTGTGAACTGATTCTGGGTTAGGCAGTGAAGTTGAAGGGGTTAATAAGGTGTCACTGTAGTTGATAATGACAGAAACAGGGACAGAGGAGCTCTATTAATAGGAATAATACCTGTGGAATTACATTATTATACCAGTGGTTGGAGTGATCTGTTAGGAGTGTGTGTGTGTGTGTGGTGCATATGGTAAAACACTCTGCAGGCCTGCTGTTAGTCACACTCCCGCGTCTCAAATTGAATTAGCGTTGACAGCGCACAGCGCCAGCCGCGTGTATGTGTGTGTGTACCGGGGGCACTAGCTGTTGGCGAGCTCTATGTGTGTATGTGTGTGTGTGTGTGTGTGTGTGTGTGTGTGTGTGTGTGTGTGTGTGTGTGTGTGTGTGTGTGTGTGAAACAGAAGATAAAGCGGGCCTTCCCCCCTGAAATCAATTAAGCGAGTATAGGTCTGTAGTTGTGGGGGTGAGGTGGGGGGCACATCCTGTAGAGGGCAGCCCAGACAGACAGCACCATCTGGGGCAGCAGGCGGGTCGACCCCGGGTTGACACATGAAAGAAGCGGGGCAGGGATAAGAGGAGAGGAGAGTACAGGCCGGCGCTAAATCACTCCTTTTCTCCCTCCGTCCCGTACCCTCACCCCAGCCCCTCGTCTGCCATCCGATACATCAGCCACGGAGCATCATTCTCGCTCAATCACCCTCCATCCCCCTTCTTCCTCATTCTCCCCTCTCCCTCTGTGTATCTGGTCCCAGGAGTGATAACCTGTCATACACAGGAAGCAAAAGAGGTAAGAACGATCCATCCCTCTGTCAGAGATAGGGGAAAAGAGAAAAGAATATCTCACATCTCTTGTTCCAAAAGGGGTTGATTTATAGCTCCATATTTAATAAAAAACAATACCAGAAAGTGCCTCTCTCTCTCTCTCTCTCTCACTTACACACACACACACACACACACACACACACACACACACACACACACACACACACACACACACACACACACACACACACACACACACACACACACTCATGCACCTGTAGAAACCCCCTCAGGTCCATCAGACTGGAAGGAATTAGCACACACACACACACACACACACACACACACACACACACACACACTGTTACGGGGGAGGGAGGGGCCCGTGTGATGGACAGCTAGGGTCAAAGTGTGCGTTGTGTTTGTTGGTCATAAGCTGAGTGCTGACAGCCCTCTTCCACTCAACCTGCACTGAAACACACACACACACACACACACACACACACACACACACACACACACACACACACACACACACACACACACACACACACAAACACACCCACACACACACGGACACACACACGGACACACACAGCTCCATTGATGAGAAAACAATCGGCTGAACAAGACGTGCTGAAGATACTTAATGGCACTAAGAATCATGTGAATATTTATGCAGCACTAAATGCTCAGGTTAGAATAGCAGTGATGAAAGAAGTAATTAATTCCTTCAATAAAGTAAAGGAGTAATACCAGAATGTGAAAATACTTAATTTAAAACAAGAGTGTGTCAGTATTCTCAGCATAAATGTACCTATCAAAACTTAAACTACGCAGGCAAAATGGCCTGTTGTTAGTATATTTTATATTATTACTGCAGATGTATCAACATGCTGATAGTATTTTTATGTTGTAGCTGTTTAAAGTGGAGCTATTTATAAAACTTTTGTATATATGTTTGGTAGTTTTATTAACTGTATAGCAATGCATTAGCTTTTAAATGTTTATTTTATTTTCTTAGGACTGCTTCTGCAAAGTAACAAATATCTAGTTGTATACTTGTATAGTATTTAGCTGTAGTAGTATTGCGATTATTAACTTAGTAACAGTAGCGATACCACGTATAAATGTATACATACTCAACCACGAGTGGAAGTCCTGCACTGATAATGTTAGTTGAGTAAAAGTACAGCAGTATTGGATTCAAATTGTACCAAAATGATCAAAATGAATGAAAAAAAAAATGCCTTTCAAGATTTTTTGGTTTTTCAGGAAAAAGTCTTTAACTAAAATCATCTTTAAATAAATACACTTTTAAAAACACATTGGATTATTGGATTCATTTAAGACTTTTTTTTATTATCCTTGGAAAGCTGATGTTCACAGAAAACATTATAAATTATAAATGATGTAGAGTCCCCGTCTGTGTTGTATTATAATATAATGTGATCATTATTGTTGATGCATTATCATATAATCCATGCTTTAATATAGCTGGATGAAGTTGAACAAATTTTTACTGTTTTATAAACTTTTGGTTGGTTTTATCTTAAACCAGTGTATCATATGTTATAAACCAATATGTTTTGTATGTAAATTCTGATTTAAAAAAAAAAGGGCTATAGTGAAATAAAAGGAATAAAAAGTGCAATATTTCCCTTAAGTATAAAGTTTAATAGCATTGAAAAACCTTCGAACTGTTAGTAAGTACATCAAAGGTCCATGGTCCCGCCCCCCTTTAGTACGGAAGTGCTTTGTTTATTACACGTGTTCGAAACGAGTGAGGAAAGGTGAGAATAGAGAGGTGAGGCGTGAGGGAAAGTGCAAAAGCTGTTTGGGTCATTAACACTTTCTCTGAGTGTGAGGCCCAGATGGAAAACCCACAACACACACACACACACACACACACACACACACACACACACACACACACACACACACACACACACACACACACACACACACACACACACACACACACACATATATACATGCAGGCCAGGTGCCAGGCCACATGTTAAAGCAGTTTGTCCTCCACTCATCTAACCTCTGGTCCTGGCAGACAGGGGCCTGTCAGGGAGCACATGCCTATGCAACGACCCAGTGACCCCTGTCTACGCACACTAGTGGCCATACTGCAAGCAGTATGTGGATACATCAACACACACACACACACACACACACACACACACACACACACACACACACACACACACACACATACGCCAACAAAAAAAAAGCAACATGCAGATCCACGGAGGCTCCTGGTTCTGTCCTCACTCCTGTGATCCAATGCTGCAAAACTTCTGACCACAACAGAGGACGGTGTTTGAAACAAACTTGGGAAACTTGGGGACGTTTCCTGCAGAGGATGTCTCAGAGATAAAAGGGAAACAGTGCTGGGACGAGAGAAGAGGAGAGGAAAGGAGAGGAGAGGAATTTCCCTCTCCCCTCCTCAGTTGGACTGAGCGGCGTATGCCTGCCTGATAGCGCGGTGGAAGAGCGCTTAATCACTGTTAAACTGCCCTTGCTTTTCCCATTACTCACTCTGTGTAATTCAATTTCAGCCACAGCTGGTTTCACTTTCAACTTTACAGCTGAGCTCAAGTCACGTCCCATAATCTGACCTGATAAATAACCATCTTTTATTGAGTTTGCAGAGAAAATAGAGTCCAGTATAAACCTTCGCAAGAGACTCGCTGAACCAAATACGAGCGGGGCTGGAGGGCACGAAGCTTAACGGGCAAACAGCTGTGTGTGTGTGCAGTTGTGTGTGTGTATCTGAGTATATGGCAACTATTAATATTAGATAACTGATGTGTGTGTATGTGTGTGTGTGTGTGTGTGTGTGTGTGTGTGTGTGTGTGTGTGTGTGTGTGTGTGTGTGTGTGTGTGTGTGTGTGTGTGTAGTTTGTATGATAATCTAATGAAGGCAGAGTATATTTACACGTCCTGACTCTCTCCCGGGCTTCTCTCCCTTTTCAGCATGCCATTTCACATGATTGGAAACAAATGACTCCAGGGTCAAATTTCTCTGCCTTCACTGCCTGTCAATCAACGTGAAAACTCACCAGAAACGTTCCTCCCTGTGTTATTACAAAGTAGAATCGACAGAGTTTCCATGTTATTTCTGCCGCTGCCTTTAAGGGGATTATGTTTGCACATTATCAGGCAAATTGACAACGTGGCTGGTCGAGCGGCGTGGTTAATCATCGACAGGCTGATAACGGGTTAACTCGACGGTGGTTTTCAACCAATGTTTGAGTCTAACGAGTTCTCAAACAAAGGTGAAGTTTGATAAGACTACTATTAAATATATAAAGGCTTATAAAATAAATATTGCATTCTGTCCATCCTGGGAGAAGGATCCCTCCTCTGTCGCTCTCCCATAGGTTTCTTCCTTTTTTCTCCCTGTTAAAGGTTTTATTTTAGGGGAGTTTTTCCAAATTTGTAATTTGTGATTTTGGGCTATACAAAATAAACTGAATTGAATTGAATTGAAAAATATATGGTTGTTAAAGATGAAGCAACAGCCAGGAGCTGGTTAGCTTAGCTTAGCATGAAAAAATTGGAAACAGTGGGAAACATTTCCCCTGGCTTCGTCCAACAAAAACTCAATCTTCCCAGGCCAGTTTCTGGGTCTACAGTCTTTTGGCTTAGCTAAGCTAACTGGCTGTAGCTTCATATTAAAGACCTTATACAGTGTTGATGTCCTCATCTAGCTCAACAAGAAAGCAGAAAGAAAATGTCCCATAATGTCAAATTATTATTTTTTACTTTTGAAGGCTGTTGTGAGTTGAGTTAACCAAGCACCATTTATACTTTTGCAAAATGTGTGCATGGACACTTATCAAAAGCTAATGTTCAAAACGATATGTGAGTCACTGCTTGCAGCATAGCATAGTTGTATTTAAACTCTGTTAATGACAGGTGCTCATGTTATTCTATGCAGTGTGTGTTTCTGTGTTACTCTACTGGAGAGCAGCAGGTGCAGAGGTCAGCTCCCCTGGTATGAAACCAATTAGTCCAATTGAGAGATCAGGAATTAGTTGGGAGTTTAAAATGATTGTCCCGCAAAACCCGACATGGAAATGACGGACGGTATCAAATAACCACCACAGATTATGTCCGTCTGCAGACAAAGGGCGGGCTGTTTGATAGCGGCGCACCTGACTGCCCGCTGAAACACGGGGCCATCCCCTGCCTTGAGTTCCTCAATTAACTCCTTCCTGCTATTTCCACATCCAGCGCAGCATTAGCTCGCTGCCACGCTCGGCCCCTGACAAGTAAATTGCTGTTTGGTTACGACCGTTTGTCGGGAAACAGGCCATTTCCCCCCGCTTTGACTAAACCGCTGATCCTCGCTCTGCGGAGAGGGGGAGGCAAGGGAGGGAGGGAGGGATGGTGCAGGGTTTTGAGTCTGAGCTGAAGGCAGGAATTATCACATCAGCGGCTGAACGGGCGTGCCCCCTTTGGTATGGACCAGAAAAACACAGCGTTATGTTGGCCCACAGTAGGCTTTCATTCTCTGCTCCTCATGGCACACTACTTCTCTGAAAGCCTTCCACATGTCTTCACACAGCCGTGTTGGTTTACTGTTGATCCTGGAACAATGTTACAACCATGATTACAATAACGATGACACGGCTGCAAGGAGCCCTCTGCTGGGTCTAATAAAGGCCTCCGACAAATAACCCTTTCACCTCCATGCCTCTCTGATTAGTGCCGTTATTGGTAATAAAGTGCAGGAGTGGAAGAATGCCGGCTGAAACCTGGCAGCTGTTGTTCTTCCTCCTAAAATCACAGAGAGACTTGATGAGCTCATGTTATTAGTCAGGGGTGGCCAAGCCGAACGCCGAGATTCAGCTGAGTTTAGAGTTCGGAAAAACAAAACACAAAACACGGTTTGTTTTTTATCAAGTTCCTCCTGTCGCCGGATCCCTGACCCTTTTTATATAATTTCTTATTCAAATAAATTCTTATTCTTGTTGCAGAGCAGCATGTGTTTCTGTTTCACTTTGAAATACACTTTGTATTCATGTGAATACGACTGTGAAACACGGAAAAGGTGTTTCACTTTGTTGCACATACTGCGTGTACGGGACAAGAACATTTGGAATGCTGGTGTGTGGTTGACAACAAAAAAATATTACTTTAATAGGCACTCATGGTCAGTTTAACATTCATTATATATCTATATTACATACCTCAGGTCCTATTGATGATGCTTTTTCGTAGCACCAATACAGCGTGGGAAGTAGTTAAGGCGAAAAGAGACTGTGCTCTGTGTCCCAAATAAAAATGGTCCCCCTGTCTACATCTCTGTTCACTCGGTTGCTGAGCTTTTGGGCTCTAGTTGAGTATGCGCAGTAAAGAGGAGAAACTCATGGTCTGCTTCAGGATCAGTGTTTGTGCTGGTAAATCCAACACAGCGTACGAAACAAGTACAAAAACGTCCCCACCGCCACAGTTTATCACTCCTTTGGGTCTTGCTTCAATAGAGAATCGGCCTTCTCGGTTTTGTTGCAATAAGCTTTGGCTCGTTACACTCAATGGGCCGGAGCCTAAGAAGTGCGGTCCAGCTGTCAGAGGCAGTGGTTGGTGGTCGGGTGCCACGGAGACTGGCGCAGCAGACAGTCTGTGGTGTTTTCGGCTAGTTTGGCGTGCCGGGAAATGGCTGTGAGTTGGGGGTTCAGGGGGAAGCTGTAGCGGTAAAGACAGTAAGGGCCTGCAGTGTCAGAGAGATGAGGGAGCAGAGACGGCCCCTGAGGGCTGAGGGGGCTGTGGAGGGGGAAGAGGCAGGGGGAGCTCCCCGGAGACCCGTGAAGACAAGGGTCCCTCCAGTGGGGGGTTTCTTTGCCTGCAGCGCCGAGAAGAGCGAGAGGTCTGTTAGCGGAGACAACGGGGGCAGGCCTCTCAGTCTGTCTGCTCCCAGGGAGGAGAAGGCCCTGCTGGGCAGCGGGGAGGCGGGTAAGGAGGTGGGAGTCTTGCCATGGAGGGGAAGAGCGAAGGCATGCAGAGCGGCGTCCTGGCAGGAGAGCGCAGAGACGGAGAACGGATGAAGGGATGCGGAAGAGGAGAGGGGCAGGAGAGTCTTCACACTGCTGGTCGGCGAGCCCGGGCCCCCTGTTGAAGAAAAAAAAAAGACATCAGAAACCTGAAACACAAAAAAATAAAAAACGGAGTAAAGTAATAAGAGACGCAACACGGTACCTTGGAGCTGTATGGCAAATGGCTTGAAGTCGAAGCTGAGAGGGCCTCTCCAGGGATACGACTCCAACAAGCCATCCAACACTCCCCTACACACAAAAACACACACGCACTTATAGTGTAAAAGCACTAAAAAAATGTTGTTCCAGGTTTTTAAATATTGGTTCTGAGAGGTGTGAAATTCTGCTCTACACATTTCAACTTCATGTGAAGGTTTTATGTGGTGTCAAATGTCAGTGGCTGAGCCTTAAAACCCTCTCGGGTCCCGTTCTGGAGCACTTTCTGAGCTAAAACAAGTGTTTCGGTGAGGTTGCTGTACCTATTTCTTCCTGGATCTCTGAAGCCCTTGGCAAACGGGTTTCTGTCAATCTTCAGTTTCGTGATCTAGCCCCAGGAGAGAGGAACGGACACAAGTTAGAGCGGACGCCGTCAACCGCTGACGTTTTAAGCTAACAATGAGCTCAGCTTTACAGCAGCGTGGAGAGAGGCAGAGCTCTCCATCGGGGACTACATCTCCCAGCAGCACCCGGGAGC
Source organism: Anoplopoma fimbria (assembly GCF_027596085.1). Lineage (NCBI taxonomy): Eukaryota > Metazoa > Chordata > Actinopteri > Perciformes > Anoplopomatidae > Anoplopoma > Anoplopoma fimbria. The sequence goes on along the minus strand of NC_072452.1, from coordinate 6,768,938 downwards.
GAAAAGCAGTGTCAAACAGGGTTCTTGGAGGTGGCACGGTTTTATTTGGTGCTTTAACGGGCTGTGGACTCCAGCAGTCAGCCCAGTCACAGCGCATTATTGAGTTTCTGTAATAATACGTTCGCTGATCGTAAAAAATGAGCCCTGATGAAGAGTGCTGGCGGTCCCCACAGACGCCTCTGTTACTGGAGGAGCTGTAGCCAACAGTGGGGTCAACACACACACACACACACACACACACACACACACACACACACACACACACACACACACACACACACACACACACACACACACACACACACACACACCGAGCAACTGGAAACCAGGACACTGCAATTTATGATTTTGCTGAGACCACAGAAAAGTTGGCCCCATCACCTCCATGATGTTAAGATTAAAGACTTTTTGAGCTTTCGATTTGATCACTGAGGATATTAAAGCCGCTGTGTGCACGGAACAAATCTTGCTTTTTTATTATTTCTGGCACATAAAGGATATAAATATGCAACAACACATGTTTAGCGTAATCAAAATTCAGATGTTGAAAATATTTTGAATGTAAACTATTCTTCTGTGTCAACAATTGATATCAAATCCATGGTTTGTGAATATGCTACAGAGTGTTTGAGAGGATCGGCCCGTTTCAGTGAGCATTACCTGCTGGTTCTGATAAGCCGTGACTGTGGTGAACTCCGTCTCTGGGAAGGAGAAGCTGTGGACTCCTTCAGCAGGCAGCGACTGGATCTGGGACAAGTCCATGCGAGGGTCGTGCCGGATGACGTGCACACGTGGCTTGTATTTATGCATCGACTGGAGAATAATCTGGACAGAGAGATGAGGAGGAACCTTTATATTTTACAATAGACTTATTGGGCTGCAACTAAAGTATTAAGCTATATCAATTCATCAATTATCAATAATCTTTGGAATAATGTGACGATCCATCAAACTTCCCTGAGGCTCAAATGGATGTCATCAAGTTGCTTTTTTTGGGTCCAAAACCCAAAGATATTCAATTTACTATCACTTGAGACAAAGAGTTGAGAGACTGGAATCAAAGAACCTTTGACATTTTTGCTTGATAAATTAAACCATATTAAACTCTATAGAAATAAAATGATCCGAATAGCTGCTGTAATTTTTCCATTAGTTAACTAGTTGTTAACCCACCAAAATATAAAAATTAAAAAAATGTGGGAAACAAGCGGACGATTTCAGTTAAACAAATTAACTTGAATATGTGTGATATGCGTAATATGATAATAGAACAAATACAATAATATGTAACAGGCACCCTAATCTTTAACACAATGCAAAATAGTATTATAGTGGCTGTTACGTATGTTAAAACTATTACAGAGTTAGCTCAAATGTGCTATTCAATATATCAACGAACAAAAGATGAATTATAATGTATATGTAATCAGCGCGTCATACAAATATTAATCAACTAGTCATTTAAAAGAAATTGACAGGATTTTAATTTGACATCTCTAAAAAAATTAAACAAGAAAATGTCTCATCTAAGTAATATTAATTTCCCCAAATTTTATTTTGCAGATTAAAATTTGCTTTTGTTGTGTGTTATTATTTTTCTCTTTTTCCACAAGTTTATTTTTATTTTTATAAACAGCCAGAGTAAATGGTTAATTACATGAATTAACAGTTTGACCGGTTTGTATTTCTAACATCTACAAATCTAAAGTTTTCCTTTTTACCTGTCAAAGTAGAAAACCAAAGGAAAATACTGTATTAAGATTTCACATGAAAAAGCAGATTTCTTTCCAAATTTCCCAAAACAGCTAAACTGACAAATGTAATATCAAACAGTTAAAAGAACATGTAAGAAAATGAACACATCTTCTTTAGTGTTTCAAATGAGCAAAACAGTTTCAGACAAGATGGTAAACTGACCACAACAACATCAGGGATTTCTAAAGTTTCTAAAGTTTCTACATTCCTCCATCGTATACCAGAATAATGAATCCCCCGAAAAAACAATTCCAGCGTGGTTTTATAAACAGGAGGATCAAGGGAAAAGCCACCACAGCCTCCCCAGCCACCACATCTGTCACACCTGTATATCACTGAGCCTTTACAGGATTTCCATTTCCTTTATCCCTAAAAGACAGAGGCCATCAGGCTTTCCTCTCTAAAGAACCGTCCAGTAGTAGACGAGACATGGGAGCTGAACATGTGTCTGAAGTTGACTCTGCTGCTACATTACCATCTACATATATACCATGCGGTGAAATGAACGATAGGAAATGTATAGAAATAATGTAGGGTTAAAAAGACATTATAAACCACACTAATAACAACCAAGAGAGTCCTACATAAAATGGTGAGCCCAGTGGACATTACATTACATTACATTACATTACAGTCATTTAGCAGACGCTTTTATCCAAGGAAGTGTATTCAACATAGGTATTCAAGAGAACTACTAGTCACCAGAAGTCACAAGTGCATCTCCTTTCTTAAACAAGCATCTTAAAGCATAAACCAGAGCAAAAGTATAGTGCAGAGGCAAGTTACTACGAAAACAATAATTGCAACAGACTAATCCGAATATAGTAAGTGCTACAAACTACTACGAATAGGATAAGTGCCCACTGGTCACTCTCTGTCACCAGTTGGACAGATAAAAGAAAGAGAAAGAAAAGTCAGCGCATGCTCAGATGGGTTACCTACATGCCCCTTATCGTCCATCTCGTTGTTGGTGAGTTTGACTCGATCAAAGCTGATGACCTGACGCATCCACGTCTCTCCTGCGCAGGGCGAGTCCGGGTGCACGTAGAGCCGGGGAGAGATGCACGAGTGGTCCGTGTTTCCGGCCACCATCCACTGCGAGCTGTGGTACACATACCTGCCGGCCAGGGCGAAGACATGGAAGCAAATAAACGCACGCATCGAAAGTATTAACTCATTTAATACACACACACACATACACATACACAGGGGCGCCGCTAGGGATTTTGGGCCCCATGAAAAGAATCTTTACAGGGCCCCCAACACAGCGGCAAAATTTTTTGATGCTATTTTACATACAATTATGCATTTTAATGGTATTTTTGACTATCATTACCATATTTGTGAAAGAAGAACAGCATGAACATGGAAAATAAAACATGTGTGATTATATGTTAGTTAATAACTTAGTGTCATTATTTTTTCTGTATTATAATTTCATCATCATTAGGGGCCTCTCTGGGCCCCCCTCCATCATGGGCCCCTAGAATCCGTCTCCTTTACCCCCCCTTTTCGGCGCCCCTGCTCATACACACCTGTAGCGTTTTGAGTCCACGGGCATGACGTCCATTGCGATGTAGTACTGCTGGCACGGGTCCAGGTTGCGCACTTTAACGCGCACGGAGGGGAACATCCTCCTACCGAGAGGTGAGAGGAGAGGCGCAGCACGTTAATCTGAGATCTGACTCTGGGTTTTTTTTTTTTTTAACCTTTCTTAAAGAGGGGATTCTACATCGTAAAACCACTCAGGAGATCAGCTACAGCGACCAAGCTCAGAGGCAAGTTCAGGGTCCTCGAGGGCATCTTCACTGTCCAGATTTATAGCGCCTGTACTCCGTAATCGAAAACACGGAACCTAGATTTCAGCAGGTAGTTCTGTCCCAATAACTCATTCCTGGAATTTAAAAAAAAAAAAACTGTAAAAAACACACATGTCCTGCAAAATGAATCCCGTTAAAATTGAAAGATCAAGTAATTCTATCTAAATATCGATCTAAACCAAGAACATCCACGTGTCACAATATATGTATGTCATCGATATTTCCGGATCGTATTTAATTGGACTTCTTTTAAATTGTGTGCGTGTAAATAGAGTTTAATTCAGTTCGACTTTATGTAATAATAAAAAAAAAAACTTTAATTCTCATTTGTATTATTTATTTTTTGTTCCAAAGAACAGCTAAACTAAATAAATAGACCATGACATTATACATGTGTTTTTACACGTTAACCCAATTGCAGGCCGGAGTACAGCTGCGCAGTATAAGCTGGTGTAATGTCTACTATATCTTAATAAACTGCTTCATGAGCCGTATAACACCTGATAAACGCGCACCTGTGACCGCAGGACAGTTCATGCAAATATCATATCATGTATCATATCACTGATGATGAACTATCCAGATTGTATTTCATGCATAACTGACCCCTGAACACGTAAGCTATGACATGACTGATAATTGAAGATGTTTTTTTTTTTTTTAAACAAAATGTTAGGTCCTCCACGTTTGAGTAACGCTCTGGCATGGCCTGCTTTATTACATGTGATTAAATACTTTTTATTTTATTTTATTTTTTCATATTGTTTATCATTTTAATAGAAAATATCGTTTTTCTTTTTGTTTAAAGAGTAAAGGATCCGATTATAAATCTCATCAGGACAATCGTTTCGTTTAGCTGCTGTGTCTAGTTTTTACAATAATGAAGCGAATAAAGACATTATAATATATATATATATATATATATATATATATATATATATATATATATATATGTGTGTGTGTGTGTGTGTGTGTGTGTGTGTGTGTGTGTGTGTGTGTGTGTGTGTGTGTGAATATGAATACTAACAATGCAAGATGATCATGTTTTTAGTCGATGTTCTATTTAAAATAACTTTAATCTTATATTCTGTTTTTAGGGTTACTTTGAAACATCTGTGTCGGGACTACAGATGAAAAATAGCCTCTTGGCTCACTCTGGCGCATTTACAGAAATGTTTTATTAATGTGCACTGTCCCAACCAAATAAACCAAAAAAAAAAAAAAAAAAAAAAGATATAGACCCAGCCGTTGCCTGTCAGATGTTGTTTCTCTTGTTCCTGGATATGTAGGGCAAATAAGTTTGAAAGTTGAACAAACATAAAGCCTTAAGGCCCAGTTTACAACAGCATTAAGCCTCTCCATATTTGCTACAGATGCCTGTAAAATCCGTCTCTCTTATCCAGATGTTATACCTGCCAGCTTTGGTGATGATCATCTCCGTGCCGATCTCGTAGAATCTCTTCCACAGCTCGGAGCCCTGCAGCTCCGCCCGGACCTCTCTGTCTCTGTCCGGGCGGCAGTCGCTCTGCTCCGGCCTGCTCTCCTCTCCGCTGGGCTCAGCCTCCTCAGCCTCTGACCGGACGGCCCGTCTCTCCGGGTCACAGGACGAGTCCTCTGCCCTCCTCGGTGTTGAACCCGCTGTCTTCATCTGGCTGACAGGATATTCGTTCAGGCCTACACAAGGGGCACAGACTGGGATCAGTGAGGTGTTGAGAAAAAACAACTCTGGCACTATTTTGTTTTCCCCAAATCATTAAGTCCCACAAGTTCAGCTTTTTATTTATTTTTTAAGTATAGCTGTGGATACATCTAATGTATAGTCTTATAAAAAGGAAGAGAAAGTTGCTCCAGTTTGACCACTGACATGGAGAATATTTGAAAAATACTTTAACTGATCATTTTTGATTTTCAGATGCTAAAACATAAGCACAAGTTGAATTGTGAAAATTGTTAAAATGTAGGATATTGAAGAAACAAAGGTCTTATGTAGCAAAATAACTTGCAAACTTGCTGACTGTTGTTATCCATCTTGTGCGTAAAATGCGTGTACATTGAAGCAAAGACATTTTCGTAAAAACACAAAAAGTCCTTCTGCCTCCTCACCGGTGAAGATGCTCGTGTCACCAGCTGAACTTGACTCGTGTCCCTCCGACAACTTCATCCTCTTGCAGGGCTTCCCGACCAGCGCTTCCACCGAAAACGCGTGAGCCCGGGAGCTCAGACCCTGCATGTTGGCGACAGATGCTGTCTTTCTGAGAGTCGTATATCCTTCTGAACTTGGACTCTTTCCCGCACAAGGACAGGACGGGGTAGAGCAGCAGCAGCACCTCAGGGTGCCCCTCTTCTTCCACGGCGACTCCGTGACGCTGCGTGATTGATCCTCTGCCGTCCCATGTGTTCTCCGAGACGCGCGCCCTCATCCAAAAACCCTTGATTGTTGGCACGCCTCCCCCCCCTCACTACAATGGCTTCCCCTCTCCCCCTTTATCCGTTTCCGTGTCTCCCCTTTAATTCCTCTCTGCCTCACAGAGAGCTTGTTCCTCTGGTCCCTCTCTGCGCGTCACGGGGAGAGAGAGAGAGAGAGAGAGAGAGAGAGAGAGAGAGAGAGAGAGAGAGAGAGAGAGAGAGAGAGGAGAGAGAGAGAGAGGAGAGAGAGAGAGAGAGAGAGAGAGAGAGAGAGAGAGAGAGAGAGAGGAGAGAGAGAGAGAGAGAGAGAGAGAGAGAGAGAGAGAGAGAGAGAGAGAGAGAGAGAGAGAGAGAGAGAGAGAGAGAGAGAGAGAGAGAGAGAGAGAGAGAGAGAGAGAGAGAGAGAGAGAGAGAGAGAGAGAGAGAGAGAGAGAGAGAGAGAGAGAGAGAGAGAGAGAGAGAGAGAGAGAGAGAGAGAGAGAGAGAGAGAGAGAGAGAGAGAGAGAGAGAGAGAGAGAGAGAGAGAGAGAGAGAGAGAGAGAGAGAGAGAGAGAGAGAGAGAGAGAGAGAGAGAGAGAGAGAGAGAGAGGAGAGAGAGCATTCCTCCACACGGGCATGCGCTGCAAAAAGTATCCATTCTAACACTTATATCAGCCTTAAATATAGTTTCCTGAGAGAAATTACAAATGAATGACACTGCTTAAGTGAACTAACAAGCTGTTTTTCTCCAAAACAATCACATTTCGTTCATAAGACTCTGTAACGATGCAAAAATGAGGCACATTACCACATCAGTATCAACAGGTGTAACTCGAGTCAGTTCAGTTATTTTAAACTATTGAGACACTCTTAATAACAGAACATATCTTTTGCAGTGGGCTCCAGAGCAACCAGGAGCATCATCTTCACTGCTGATGATGAGAGGCTGAACGGGCAAAACTGGACTTGGTTTGTGGCAATTTTTTTTTTTTTTTTTTTTTTTAATATGATCAAGCTCAGTTGATTCAAAAGTTAAAATGTGAGTGGTAGGCCGAAAAATAATAATAGTAATAATGGAGCTGATGAATAATATAGGCATGATTTAAATCTCCAATGTGGTTTATTTAAAATCAGTGAAGCACCTTTTTCGATTTTTTTTTTTAGCACTAGCCAGCTCTTTGATTGACCTGCCCGTTGTCCATGTTGCTTCTCCCCCATTTGGACATCCGATAGATAAATAGAATGAACATTTTAGAGCTGGAGGGGGAGTCCAGGCACAAATATTTGAGGCTCTTAATTCAGGCCATCTGGGAGGTGAAATATCTCTCTGTTGAGGCTAACATTTCCTATATTAATCTGAAGGTTTTCCTTATCCTGTCTCCCGTTCCTCCGGTGTAGAAGTGGGATTTTTTCCCCCCCCCTTGACTTTGCGGTCCCCGGTGAGGGTGTGCGTCAGTCTGGTTCTCATAACTGCGGAGATCAGATGGAGTTCGGCGCACAGGGGGGGACTGGGCCGTAATGACAGCTCGGGATTATTACATTACTGCTCGACATGAAATGGATCCGCTTTATACAAATACAAGTCAGCGAAGGGCCTATTTAAAATGTTTTTTAATCACATGATATAATTGCTGTGAGGAGAAAACAAATGAGGGCTGTGTTTACGGCACGGTTGGTTTGGTTGGTGATGGAAATCTCTGACAACAGCCGGGAAATGGAGAACTATGACCAACCGGAATCGCATGCTCTCTGTCATCATAACCTGTTTGAGGGCTGCGGCCTGCAGGAGTTATGTTTGCTCTTTCCCAACTTGTCGTTTTCTCTCAATACTGTAACTAAAGTGCATCCCAAACACGCGGTGAGGAGAGGAGAGAGCAACAGGAATAACTCTGTGCGCAGGAGGCCATGCTGCTGCTGCAACTCTGTGAAGAAGAAAAAAAAAAGAAAAGACGCACGGTTCCGATATAAATAGCCTGCGTCGTTTCCTTCCACTCAGATTATTTTTTTTCTTCCATGTCGTCTTCGGCACACTGCTCATACACAACACAGCGGCAACATTTTTTGATGCTATTTTACATACAATTATGCATTTTAATGGTATTTTTGACTATCATTACCATATTTGTGAAAGAAAAAACATGTGTGATTATATGTTAGTTAATAACTTAGTGTCATTATTTTTTCTGTATTATAATTTCATCATCATTAGGGGCCTCTCTGGGCCCCCCTCCATCATGGGCCCCTAGAATCCGTCTCCTTTACCCCCCCTTTTCGGCGCCCCTGCTCATACATCTTGGTCGTGGGGATTACGGGATGTAATAATAATAATAATAATAATAATCAATCCTTTATTAGTCCCACAATGGAGAAACTCTTTCTCTGCATTTGACCCATCCCGGAGGAGCAGTGGGCTGCAATGAAGCGCCCGGGGAGCAACTTGGGGTTAGGTGTCTTGCTCAAGGACACCTCGGCATGTTACCTGTAGAGGGGTTTGAACCACCGACCTTGTGGTTAACGGGACAAGCGCTCTACCTCATGTGTACCTCATGATGCCGTGGCGCTGCTGGACACAACAGGAAGCTGCTCCAAGTCGTTTTCAGGATTCTTAATCCAGTGCAAGTCTCCCATTCGGGGATGTTTGGCACACATGTTTCCTCTTATTAGGCACAATACACACGCTTGGCGGGAAAAAAAGAAAAGAAAAAGGAGAGACTCAAATCCAATTTAGCACGGGCTTCGGGTTTCCATCAATGCGGAAGTTTGATGACCTTCCTCCAATTAGGCCTTCCGATCACTTTGCGCCTGCAGGCCCGCCCGCATGCTGTTGATTTTGCGTATCCACCGCGGCCTGATTAATAATCATAGGTGAATAATTGGTTTGCAATTTGGAAACTGACTGGTATAGGCCTTTAAATGCACCAACAACCAGCAGCATGCTCAAGTACAAAGCTTTACTGTTGAAGGTAACTTAAACTTTGGTCGTTTTTTACCACATTTTTTGAATATGCCTTTTTATGAATTAAACAGTTTTTGCTCCACTATTTCAATACAAATGCTTTGTTTATGACTCGATGACTGACACTCAAGCTGAAGTGTGTGTGTGTGTGTGTGTGTGTGTGTGTGTGTCTGAATACTGGTGCCCAAAGAGTAATCACGACCAGCCGCACACTCATGGTAGGCGTCTGTCTGTACTGTATATGTATCACAAATGAATGCATGCGTGTGTGTGTTTTTATAAACAGGCCTGCCTGTCTGTCTGTTGCTCAGTGCTGAGTGGATGTGACCGGGCCCCTGATGGTTTGTTTTAAGTCGGATCCTGATGCTGAGCAGTTTGCGTGCATGCATGCATGTGTGTGTGTGTGTGTGTGTGTGTGTGTGAGAGAGAGAGGGTGGCTCTGGGCATGGGCTCCTGGAGCGGATGCCCACTCACTGCCAAACGTCAAACTTCCACCACCCCGTCCGCTGTGACACGTGTAGAGTGTTTGAGTACTGAACGCTGTAAACACTTAGCGTATTGTGGCACTAATGGGAAGTGAGTCCTCTGGAGCGGACATGAGGGGAGGCTCACCTGGAAAACACTCTCTTTATATATCCGGAGACAATGATGTGCGAATTGTTTCCAACCCTTGTTACATAAATGTGATCTTGGATTCCAAGTGGCATAAAGGCTGTTTGTTATTTCCTCATGTTGTTGCAGACTGCTTCTACTTTGAATAGGTGGTGCCAAAACATCCTGAGAGGAACATGGGAGCAGGCAACCAGTCGAAGCTTTTTACAACATGACCGATTACATAGTGTTAAAATTCCTATGACCCTGACATGTCATCAGCTCCATGGTGTTTGTGTGTGTGTGTGTGTGTGTGTGCGTGTGTGTGTCATTTCACATCTGCTACTCATAACCTCCTTCTTGTCCCTCTCTCGCGTACAGCTGTCTGAGGACTGTCGAGTCTCTGAAGGGATCCTCTCTGTGCAGAAACAAAGTCTCCTCATGGCTCCTTCTTCTGCAGCAGCTCTTACGGGAGAGTCAGTGAGACGCTGATCACATCCTTCAGTCTATAGGAGCATCAGAATTCTCTCCTCCAAAATGTATGTTTAATCTGTTTCGGCTGCTGATGACAAAGAAGAAAAAGAGAAAGTGAGCCACACGAGAGGCAAGAGTTTAAGAGTTTTTAGGATATAATCAATTTCACCAAACTATTTCTTACTGCCTGTTTAAGCTTCTGCAAATCTGCCGTATCACCAACCTCCTTTCTCAAGAAAAGCATCTTTCATGAAGGTTAGTGCAGTTTAAAGAGCTTTACAGGTGACAGACACAAGAAACAGAAATAATAAGAACAGAAAAACAATAGAGACTGACGTGCACAAATAGAGTAAATGAAATCATTTAAAAAAAAAATAAAGAAAATTCCAGGGAACATACCCAAACCAACATTAATATAATCCGCTACAGCTCTGTTGTTGTCCAAAAACTGCAAAAAGCACATCAATCACACACTCTGTTGCAGTGGGTAACATGGATTTCACATGGGCATTGTAGTTCATTTTCCTGCAATCCAACATACCAACTATGTCGCCAGAAAAAATGTTGGCAATGTAGGTTTCCACGGGATACGTTGAATGTTGACGTTTCTGAACCAAAGAAAAAGTTTCATATCAGCTGCGTATCAAGCTTGCAGAAACCCACAATGCAGCATGGTTTACGGTGTGAAACAGTTGGTTAGGTTAAGGCAATAAACCACATGTTTAAGGTTAGAAAAACAATGTGGTTTTGGTTAAAATAGCGTAGCTACGTAACATTAGTAGCGTAAATAAATGACAGCGGTCCTTTATACCACCAGCTTTACCACGCAACTTTCAATAATAATAATAATAATAATGGATTTTATTTATATAGCACACTTTAAAATACAAAGAAATCTCAAGGTGCTGATAAAGGCACTGTTACTTCCTCTGAGCATCGCCTGTTGTAATACATCACTGGCTCTGCCTGAATGCAAAAATGTCCACAGTGAAAAAAATAAAAAAATGTCCACATTTAATGTATTCTTGGTTTTCAGAAAGGTACAATGCTAACATCTTTGCCTGGCACATACACTGACTGCTGTCAAAAATATGATTTAGGAGGCATCCTCCGGGTCAGAGAAGTGAAGACAACCTGGATGCCTTAGACTTGCGCTCTTTTTAATGGCCATCAGGGGTACATTAGGTCGTACTTAGCTCCACGTGTCATTCCTGTTGCGTAACGCCTATGACGGTAGCCAAAAACCATGATGGCGACGGCCAAATACCAAAATGGCGACGGCTTTCAAAACCGTAGTCCACAAACTAATGGGTGACGTCACAGTGACTGCGTCCACTTCTTATACACAATCTATGATATTATTGCACCAAACCTGCGGCGGGGTATCTTTTCCAACTAATACACTATTTATCCATTTTTGAATAATGTTTGCTTTGAAACTACAGTGCCAAGCTGTGATTCATGGGTTTTGTTGACAATATATATATTTTTTATATATATCGCCAGCCATTTCCTTTAAAGATATCAACAATTCCAGTGTAAACTGGTTGTAATATTTGCTCTCTCTCTGGCCTTATACCCGGGCAAAACACTTCTGTATTATTGTAACCAATTTATAACTTTATGAGCATCACATCAGTCAAGCCCTAGAGAGGTAAAAACATACTTTTCTTCTGCCCTGCAGCTCTCCTTTCCCTCTGTGTAGCACCTCTGCACTCTGGGTCTCTGGACCGGCAGCATTTGAGGAGCCTGGGCATGAAGCCTGGTCCTACCGCCTTCCCCCTGCCCACAGTGTAGGAAGATTTAATGGCTCATGTGCCACGGCATCCAGCCTTCACTGGCTCCTTCTGCCTCGGCCTGGCCCCGGCGGGTAACGAGGGACGAGGGCAAGAGGAAAACAGGAGAGGAAAGTAAGGTCTCGGCCAAAACGCAGCCTCCTCCTCTCACCACAAGTGTGTTGTGAATTATCTTCTCCCCCCTTCCTCCATTTTCCTCTCTTCCTAAGCCTTTAGTTATCCCTTGCTACTCACCCTCTTCCTATTAAACACATATAGATCTTCATCTGTCCACATAGCTTTCATGAGGCGCGCTGTGAATCCGGCTCTACGGCACATTCATCTCACTTGTTTGGATAGCTAATTATTTTTGATGAAAATTGCCTTTTCTCTTTCTCAGTCACTGCCTCTCTCTTCCTCCCTCTCTCTCTCCCCAACTGCCAGTAACTGTGTGGTTAATGGTTGCGGTAAAAAGAAACAAAAACAGCCGTAATTGATAATGAGAATCAGACTCATGTGAGGATCTCAGTCGACGCCTTCTCTCTCTCCAGTATCGGCATTACTGCCAAGCAGGACCCTTCCCAGAAGCATGTCAAAGGGTGAGAAACTAATCCGCACAGTGTTGGAGAGTTTTTTCCTAATACCCTGATGTGTCACTTGCACATTATGTGGGACTGTTTGTATAAAAGAATCCATAAAAGTAAACAATGCCAGCACTCCAGCATAAACATGTTTTCGGGCTGTTAGCGGACTGAAGGGAGAGTTTGAAATGTGTTGAGGGCTCCTATTGGGGTGGTTAACATGCATGGTGATGGGAAGTAGTAATTATTTTGGGGGAAACCATCGTTTTGGGTCTGTACAGTATGTGGTGGGAGGTTGTTGAGGAACCCCCCCCCCCCCCCCCCCCCCACAGTGTCACACGTCTTTATCTGTTTTTGTCCCACTGAGCGCAATCATTCTGAACACAAATATTTTTTATCAAAGGCTGGCCACAGTGGAGGGGAATTATTTTTAGATTGCCCTGATAAATGAGGGGTTTCATATATCTGGATGTGGTTGGTAGGGATGAAGAGTGAAAATCTAGGGGGAAAAGAGAGAAAGAGATGAAAAAAAAAATCTGGCAGAGCCACAAAAGCTTTTAAAACAACATGTGAAAAATCTGCAGTTCTTTAACAGTTAGCTTGTCATTTTTATTTGCCTCTTCAGATGGTGGCAGCGGTTGTCTTTCAGGCCGTGCCAGCTGGGATTGGCTGCTGGCTGGAAGGCGCGGGCCTGGCCCCGGGTAGCACTCTTATTATCATCACCACACACTGTAATTCACATGTCAATCACAGCTCAGAGCAGCGCAGAGCCGAGGGGAGAGGTGCTGGTTAGAAAGGGGCCGCTGACTGGGGTGATGGACCCGGCGGGGCGGGGGCTGCATGCTGAATACTTCCAGCAGGCCCTAATCGGACCTTTCATTCCCTCATGTCTGCAGAATGGGCCTGGATAGGGGTAATGATTGGATATACAGGGCCGGCCAAAGCTGAAGCGGTCGGCTGGACTGGACGGGCTGCTGTGAAAAGGACTGACCTCTGAGGAAGGTTAAACTGTCAGAGTTTGGCCCGTCTGGCCTGGCTCGAGTTAAGACAGAAGCTGGAGTAGACAGGATGAACTGAGAAAACACATGACAACTGTTGATTATGCATTAGATGTCCCCTAATTCCAGTGTTTTGACTCCATGGAAACCATGTGGGTTGCACCAGCTCTTCGTTAATTCAAACTAAGACCAGTTACAACAAAATGGATATACACGCATCATTAAATGACAACAAGTTCAATCAATTCACAAAGTAACAAGATATCTAAAATAACAAAAGGTTCTGCCAATCAAATGTTGTTGAATGATCAGGTAATTGGATTCACTCATTCACTGAAAGAATACTACCGATCTTGGCAACCTTCATCTATCGGTGTAACGACAGAAAAGCGTCTTGAGCCAATGGGTAATATTTCTGGGGATCCGGTGAAGCCGGGGATATCCATGCAAAGAATTTCTTCTCAGTGTGCTACTCAGTCTTTAAACTTTCACAAGAGACAGTAAGCTAATTGTAAGGCAAATAAAATCTAAATCACTGTCAGACAAGAGTCAGAGTGTACCCAAATTGCATTTGGGCCAATGCTTTACGGATCTTCACAGACTGTTTACCTGCACTCAACCAAAGACGGCCGTATCCAAGATGTCGGCGGCAAAATTTCCGAAACTCTGATCTTCAAAACGGTAATGCACAAACCATTGGGGGACGACACGATGACTATGTCCACTTCATATATACAGTCTATGGAATCATCTGACATCTTACACTTATTCTAAACTACTCGAACACTACCGACTCTGAAACACAAACTTATTTATGGATTTACGAGTATTTGGTGGGACCTTGCACTTCCTCTGAACGCCATGCTGGCCATCTTGCATTATTAAAAAGAAACAAAAGAACAAATGGGTATACCACTACTAAATGCCAGGTAACTGCTTTGTAGATAACTGAAGTATTGTTAGCTAACTGACAAAACTAACGCTAACCTAAGCTTGCTAATACATATGACGCCTTTAGAATAAAAGCGTGATCATCAACATATGACCTGACACATAATGATGATAAACTGGAAAGTCTTATTGTATATTCCACAAAAATAACACACATAACTGAAAAAAACAAAAAACAGACATTTTCCTTATTGACTTGGCGAAATTAGAAGAGTCTGATATCTTACACTTATTTGAAAATGCTTGAACACTACTAACTCTGAAACACACACAAACTTAGTCATGGATTGATGAGTAACTGGTGTGGCCTTGCATTTCCTCTGAATGCCATCACCAGTGATGCACTATGACACAACACCTGTGGACATGGCATCCATATAATGTTCTTTGACACTGATATCTGTAGAAACTAATTAACCCTGCTACTGCATCACAGAAGTCAATCTTCAGAAGACAAATCGGCATCCCTTTAGTTGTATCGGGCTTGTCCTTACATGTATAGAAAAACATTCTCACTTTTCTGACTTTATTCCCACCCCAAGAAACTTTCTGCTGCCCTGTAGACACACTATAATTTAAATGATGCCGAAATGGGAACTCAAAAGACAACATGCTATTTCAATCAAAAGCCTAGCTCTAGCCCCATCATCCGGCCTGCCAAAGTGTGGTGTAACTCACACACACACACACACACACACACACACACACACACACACACACACACACAGAGAGAGCTCGCCTGCCAACGTGTGGTTTGTATTCATGATGCCTTAATGCCTTGTGGTTAGTGCTCTATCAGGGCCATGAGAAATGATTTATTAGTGGCTCCCGCCTGTATTTACAGATAATGAGCCTCCGTCAGTGTTAATAAAGAGATCCATTCACAGTACCTCTTTAAGGGATTACTGTCACTGCTAAACAATAGCTCGTCCTCCAAAGATAGACTTGTAGCGTGTGAGTTTTAGTGTGGGGAGGGGAGTTAAAATAGGGACAGCCTGGAGCAGGAGCAACAATCAATCTCTTCTTCTTAACACGGGCTCATTCATTAAAGAAACACATTGATCTTCACTTCTAACTTTCCGTTATTGTTGTATTCAAACATTAGTTTCTCCTTCTCGTCAGGCTCTCTGTTGATCTGTTTTTAAAGAAGCTGGTGTTGGTGAGGCTGTGGATGAGGGAGAAGAGCGAAGCAGCATTAATAAGTGTTTCCCTTGTAGGCCTACTGTACGTTTGCACTTTTATGTGTCTATATGTCAGTCACATGTACAAGTGCGTGTGTGTGTGTGCGTGTGCATGTGTGGGGCGATGATGAGGATGAAAGGGACACGTGGAGACACATGAGCACCCTGGCAGCAAAGTGTGTTTGTGTGACATCACCCTGTCTCCCTCTGGTTCCAATCAGTCTATCCTCCCCTGTTAATGACACCTGATGGATTAATGACTGATAAAGAGTATGAGTGTGTCCGTGTGTGTGTGTGTGTGTGTGTGTGTGTGTATGTGTCCGTGTGTTTTGTAGGGGCCCACTGAAAGCCCGCAATCAGACATCTCTCAAATTAGCGCTCCATAACTACATCCTGAGCAGGGCTTTGACTTCTGAAGCGCAGGAAAGTCCTTCCAGACTGACACACACACACACACACACACACACACACACACACACACACACACACACACACACACACACACACACACACACACACACACACACACGGGCTATCACTTTCATCCTCAGTATATCACATCACATTTGTCTTCTTTCTGGCATGGTGAACTCTGACATGCTGAGAAACAGGGGTGGTGTTGGGGATGTCATCAATTTTAGCAGCTTACTCTTATATCCTCCAGCCTTCCCCCACCGCCAAGCATGCACACAAGCGTACACGCACACACACACACACACACACACACACACACACACACACACACACACACACACACACACACACACACACACACACACACACACACACACACACACACACACCTACCTTAGGTCCATTTATTTTTAACAAAATACTACTTTTAACAATAATAATATTAATGTATATTTATGTAGTGCTTTACAATTAAGGAATAAATCTAAACAATTATAAAACCACGGGTGAAAATACACACACATTGAAAACCAAACTACAAACACATATATTTACACATTCATGAAAAAGAGAACTTGCAAAAATATACATACCATTTTCTAATTAGGAATCCCTACCTCCAACAAATTATCTGCATTAATGGTTAAAGATAATTTATAAGGCTTATAAGATTTAATAAGCAATCCTGTAATGATGTTGACTTTTTGGTTTGTGAAAAAATCTCTTTGGCTTGTGTACATCCTCCACAACCCTAACTTGTCTGTTTTCTTTATCTAGATATTGGTCAATATGGTAATTAGTAATAGTAAGAATGAATAAAACTAAGGCTCCTTGATAAGCTCTTGTCAAATTTAAGTAGAAACAATTGTCTTTCGCCAATAAAAAAATGTTTTTCATTTAGAATCACATTAAAGTACAAAGAATAAAGATTTGTTTTACATTGACCAATGTTTCCTGTCTTCCTCCTGTAGCTTCAATTTAATCCACAAAATGTTGACTCTCACTTTTTGTCTCATGGAGCAGTTGTTATGAAAGTGTATTGTTCAATGGCACCATAGCAGTAGTTTTCCCAAAACATCCCCTCCATATAAACCAACAGCCTTACAGCTGCCTCTTCAGTAACCTCTGCAGGCTACTAAAACCATACAGTAATATGGGTCTTTTTAGTCCAGGAGGGGCTGTAGCCTCATGGCTCTCAGCCATAACAGTTTCAGTCTGTCAGTCCTCTGCGTTATCCACCGTATGATGTGAGGACAGTTGCTCTCTGAGTTCAATAAAGAAGCTGAAATAAAAAGCCTTGAAACAACCTCTGTGTCATAATTGAAGAAAAAAATACAGATCAGTGCATCATCCTCCGGTGAAAAGGATCCTGATGCTGAGCAGTTTGCGTGCATGCATGTGTGTGTGTGTGTGTGTGTGTGTGTGTGTGTGTGTGTGTGTGTGTGTGTGTGTGTGTGTGTGTGTGTGTGTGTGTGTGTGATGTGCTTTTTGCTCCTCTTGTGAACCTGACAGAGATGACGTCACTGAATCTGGAAGTGATTCGGCCAGACTATGATGCTATTGGCCAGGATTCAGAAGACGGTTGGTGTGTGTGCTCTACCGACGCAAAGTCAACATGGCCGAGGTGTACATGTAACCCTCTGGAGCCGTCTCATGATGATGAGGTAATTTCCCCAGAGTTTAACCCTCAGGAACATAACAGACATGCGTCCATTTCCATCGCTCCATTTTGTTCTCTGTACCCTTTCATCCTTTTTCATCCCATTTGACTTTTTCCACTTTCCCCCTTTCTAGCTGTGCCAGTTGCTTACCTTGAGTTGTCCTTCATCACATAGGCTACATGTGTGACCCACCTTTTGTACTTTCTATCAGTCATACCTTTTGTTCTCTTTTTCACTCCCGTGCTTCAAAAATCCTATGATGCCATCGTCTTCTTCTTCTTGGCTTTCCCCACCTTTTTCAATAAAACAGACAGACAGAATGGCAACATCAGGTCACAAGTTTAGAGGAAAGAAAGCAGACATTCCTCTTTAATACAGTCATAAAAAACTTGTATTCCATGTTGCATCATATATAATTTTAGCCTCAATAAATGACTAACAAAAGAGTCTTCAAATCCAATGTGTCTGTAAAAATAATTGAAAGAGGGTTACATTTTAGCTTCATTGCTGTTGAACCAGCTCCTAATAAGTTAAAACTTTTTATATTTTTAGGGCTTTTATTGTTTTTTCTAGAGCAGCTGAAGAATGACAAAGTGAGAACTGAACCCACCTCAACCAAGGACTCTTGACCTAGCGAGCAAGAGGTCACCAAACACAACACACACACACACACATCTGGTGAGGACATTAGATGTTGTCACCAACTATTTAAGCTAACCAAACATTCTGACAAAGCTAAAGTTAGCTCACTGACAAATGAATCTATTGGAATGAGGAGTAAAGGAGTTAAGCTAATATAAAACATGGTTGATAAATTTGAACCATCGCTTGATAAAAATGCAGTGTAGCCTAATGATAATGTAGCCTGGAAATGTTTTAAATTACCTTTCACAAAAATAACACAACTACATTACACAAAACTATACCAGTAACATTTAGCTAATTACACCAGCTAGGTTAGCATAAACAGACACTTCACCCTCATTGGGAACTGCAACAAGCATATTTCTACTGACAGTTCATTTTAACATATCTCTAAACTGTCATTTCTGTAAGGTATGCTACAGCTTGTGATACTGTAATGACTCTGAATGAAGCTCTAACCATCCTAGGTCAAACATGTCTTGCACTGCTGCACAAACAAAAATAAACCATGCGCTCCGTATTTTTGGAAGACACACCTGGCGTTTTTACCGTTCGTCTTATTTATTTATTTATTTTTTAAATAAAAGCACATGCATCTGTAAGGTAGCAGGTTCTCTTACTGATATAACCCTTTCAAAAAATAAGCAACCACCTATACCTAATGTTAAAGGATAACATCAGCACATACTTAAACATCTAGAAAACGAACAAACACGAATACAACACATTATACAAATATACTGGACCTTGCCAAAGGTCATTTACAGGTATTAGTCCTTGCTAGCTAAGTCTTTTTTTTGGTTTAATGCACACTAGCTAGTGTAGCTAAAAGAAGGCTAGTAGTATAGACAATAAAAGGCTAGTAGTCATGAAGAATTTAAATCTTTACACGCACAAACGAACAAACAAAACCCAATCCTTATTTATTGTGAGTACTTCAACACATGAAATTATTACATTTCCCTGAGGTGAGCCAAGCTGAGCGGATGAAGCCAGGCAGACAGGCGGTGCTATGGGAGAGCGAAGGTAGCTTTAGAAGCTGATACTCACAGGAAAGACTCATTTGTCACCCCTGTCTCTTCGCCATATGTGGCTGCCAAAAGTGTGTGTGTGGCGGGGCAAGGATCATGAGAGTGTGATGCACGCTGATTTTTCTGTTGGAGGGGGGATCTGAAAGGGGCTTTAAAGGAGCATCACTGCTCTCCACATGTAGCCTTTACCCAGGAGATCTGCTCATTCTGTTTCTTTCTTACATTTTCTCCATCTCCCCTTCTCTCTTTTTGACCACTAAATGTTCTCCCACTCAAGGCACATGGTGATTATGGTGGGTCCACATGAAGACATGTCAGTGACGTTATGAAGCACTGAGCAGTGTCTGACTTTTTGGTTCACAAATCTGTGGCCAGCTGTTACCATAGCAGTTTAAGTCTATATATGAGTGTGTGTCTGTACTGTAAGTAAGACTTGGGTGCAGTGAAAGGGGACAAAGTAATTTGTCACTTGCGGCTTCACATGCCTGGTATTGAAAGGGATGACAAATCTTTGAGGTGCTGTGTGTGTGTGTGTGTGTGTGTGTGTGTGTGTGTGTGTGTGTGTGTGTGTGTGTGTGTGTGTGTGTGTGTGTGTGTGTGTGTGTGTGTTTGTGTTCACACGTTGGCTCATGTGTGGTTGATGTCATGCACGAGAGCTTCTTTTTTTCTCACACTTTATGAAACCAGCTCTGCCTCTGCAGACTTTCTCAGTTTGCTGACATTGCAGGCAATGAGTGTGTGTTTGTGTCTACATGAGCATGTGTGTGTGTGTGTGTGTGTGTGTGTGTGTGTGTGTGTGTGTGTGTGTGTGTGTGTGTGTGTGTGTGTGTGTGTGTGTGTTGTATTGCTTTCTTTGGACGCATGCTGCAGACCACAGGGAAACACTGGCATTCAAACTCCATCATGTACGGCCTGCCATCCACCACATTATGACGCCCGCTGCCTCGCTGCGTGCACAAAAACATAGGGTGTCAGTTTGTGTACTCTGTTCAGTCTGAGAGGCGCAGGGATTGTACCTAACAGGCTTGCTAGAAAGTTTTGAGATGTAAACTGGACGGACGGTGAGTTTAATCTGCCGTTAATCAGCTCCTCGGAAAACTCACTCAAGCATCAGACACTGCAGATTGCTCTGCCTCTCCCTGTAACTCCCTCTATGTGTTTTCCCCAGTCATCACTTTACTCCCCCTCTCTCAGAATCAATCCATTTCACCCCCCACCTGCCACCACGACCCCCCCCCCTCAATCATCCCTAGTTTCCCTCCGGAACGAGAGTGCGGTCTCCTCCTGGCTCCCTCCTCTGCTGTGTGTGATGCCGAGAAGCCCTCAGGATTAAATCTAAGCCTTTTGTTTATCATCTCAGCTATTACTGCTAATGCTGGCTCCCTCCCTCTCTCTTGCTGCGTGCGTGTGTGTGTGTGTGTGTGTGTGTGTGTGTGTGTGTGTGTGTGTGTGTGTGTGTGTGTGTGCCCACGCATGCATGTGTGGGCAAACTCTCAGATCAAACACAGCGTAAGACGAGCCCATAAACAAGCCTTCAGGACCACTTAAGGGTTCTCAGGGAGAGTCCGTTTCTGGGGCCGCACGGAGGGGGGGGGGAGTTAGGTACAGAAATCAGCTGCTCTGTTTATGTACCTTTCAGTGGTGATTACCGGTCCAATCCGTCTGTTTCACAGAGGAAATATCATTGCCTTCGTGTTTGTGAGAACTTGGAGATGCGTGTGGTGCGGCTGGAGAGATGCCACTGAGTTGCGTGGAATTAGAGCGCCGGTGCGGCAGCAAGTGTTTATTTACTCATACATACAACCTTAACCGAGTCAGGAGAGGGGAAGCAGAGGAAGCAGAGGACCACCGCGGACCAGAACACTGAGGATATGTGTCAGCCATACAGTACCGGGCCTGGCGCTGGCCATGTGTTTCCACACAGCGCATGATGTGAATGTGTGTGTGTGTGTGTGTGTGTGTGTGTGTGTGTGTGTGTGTGTGTGTGTGTGTGTGTGTGTGTCAGTGGGCAGACACACTGGCAGGTAGTGCCCGGCCTGTAGGAGGGGAGGATATATTTACAGAGTCAGTTTACAGAGTGGAATATTCACAGAGGTGAATGGACTACTTTATACACTCCAGATATTATATTTCATTACATTACAGTGCAGAATTGAGTCGTTTTCTTGTGTGTGTCATGTGCTGTACAGAATATGGCAGGTAAAAGGAGACAAGCTTAACTGGAAGTGTAAATAGTTCAAGTCATGTGGTATTAGGTTCAGTCTAATGAATGGGAGGCTGATTGGTCCTGATGGGGAGCACAGCCATTATAATTATATATGGGTAGTTCCCAACCGTGGCCACGAGATGGCGCCAAACGCACACATGTTAACTCTCCAGAGAGACAATCACTGAGCCCATGAATGGTTTCAGTGGTCACCGTCAAACCAGCAAAAAAAAGACTCGTTTTAATTTAACCCAGGCGTCAGCTGTTCATAAAAAACATATCATGTAACTTGAAGTTATAAAAAGTCGTTTTCCCAGCTTCCGTTTCGGATGTTAATCCCCTCCAGCCACCGGAAGCTCGAGATAAAGCCGAGGCTGCAAACTGCGTCACAGAGTAAAAAAAACAAAAAAACAAAAACACCAGCCTGCAGCCCAGCACCGACAGCCTAGTCTTCCACTCTTCTACTTGCACAAGAAACCCGAGCTGACGTGTTTCTTCCCCACTGCAGCCATGGTGAAGATTGCGTTTAACTCGGCTCTGGCGCAGAAGGCGCTGGGCAAAGAGGTGCCGGCCGACGTGAAGGTGAGCTTCAGCCCGGTGTCCGTGCTCATTCTGCAGCCTGGTAGCAGGCCTGCACTGACCGCAGCCTGTCAGTCAGTCGGTGTTATATATATATGTGTGGTCGTTATGGATTCTCGTGCATTTTGCAAACGTGACATTAAGAGCTTTGCAGTGTTTTCTTTTCTTTTTTTCTTGCAAATTGCACAGAGAGCCGTGTTGCACCTGATGCAGCGGGACCGCCCATCCTCTAAACATCAACACAGCTGTTCTGCAAAAGGGCCACACATTTAATGGGATTATAGACTGCTGAGCCAAAGCTGTGTGTGTTGAATGTTGTTATTAAAATGCATGCAATAGTATTCACAGATTTGCTGACAGTATTGCGTGTGTGTGTGTGTGTGTGTGTGTGTGTGGTTGTGTATGTTTAGGATCCTGAGTTGGCCTCTGCTCCAGCGGGCAACGAGGGCTCCACAGGTCGCTGTCTGCTCACCCTGCTGGGCATCGCCTTCATCCTCAGCGGGCTCATCGTCGGAGGAGCATGTCTCTATCGATATTTCACCCCAAAGGTAAATATATACAGTACCAGTCAAAAGTTTGGACACACCTTCTCATTCAACTACTTTGAAGAATGTAAAATATAAAACACATTCTGGGTTTGTTGAACATTTGTTTGTTTACCACATAATTCCATATGTGTTCCTTCATAGTTTGGATGTCTTCAATATTGAATGAGAAGGTGTGCCCAAACTCTTGACTGGTACTGTATGCTTGTATGGTATATTGTTTTTACTAGTGCTATTACTAATATCATATATTGGAGTATTACGTTTTTATAAGCGGGTCGTTGTTATAAAACTCAATGTGACACTGTCTACCTGTCATGTGTTACACCTAATGTGCCCCAGGCTCTGTGATGTGATCCAGATATTATTATGAATATGTAATATATACACACAATCAGAAAGCATCCCTCCACGCTGCATAGTGGTTTATATATCCTTTATCACTGTAACATTACAAAATGCTTGGAAACGTTTATGCTGTATTTGAATCCACATTAGGATAATCTAAAATGGACAATCCTGGGACATATGTACCCATTTTTTCAGTCAGTTTGTGTTGTTTCAGTTTGTATATTATTATTAAAGCTGCTTTCGACTGCTGATGGGATACTCTTGCCTCAGTGGGAAACTAGAATGCTGACTCATGCCAACTTCCCTCTTCAGAAAAAGTGCAGACTTCATTTTTGCTGTGTTGTCAGTGGGAGGGTCTCACATTCAATATAGTCTCTCTGTGCCCACAGGGGTTTCTTATATTATGCAAATGAAGCAAAGCTAAAAATGGCTTTTAAAATATTAATGCGATGCATAAACACTTCTTAATGGTGTTCAACTTTGTTTAGGAGATTCATCCCACTCACAAATTGAGATATTAAAGACATGACCTTCTTCTTACCTTAATAGATTGTATTGTTCAAGTTTACCTTTCAGTAAATTTTTTGACTACATAGAATTTGTCCCTTTTGAATTTGATACAGATTATACAGGTTGTATTGTACTGAGAATAAACACAACAGTCTGTGACTTGTTGTCACTGTCATTAATTTAGGTTTGGTCTCCACATGGCACTCTTGGGTCAGTACCAAGATGGGTTGTTTGACTTCAACATCTATCTAGCTTGTCTTTTTATGTCATAAAACAATTACACATTTAACATACCTGCAACGAGATACACAGTAACACAAGACAAAACAAAACTACAGATTAATATAACAAAAAGTACACATTTCAATGGAATAATGAGGGTATTTTCTGCCCCCTAGTGGTCGAAAATCATTTAATTCAGCTTTGAGCTTCGTCATTTCGTCACCGAATCTTGCTACTTTAGATCTTATGAGCAAACTGTACTGATGCATTATGTTATCTCTGTTGGCCTGATGAAGTGTGTTGGCTGAGCTGATAGGTAGATACTGTAGGGAAACCACTGGCTCCATAGATCTGCGGTATTGGACCAGGTGAATCACTGGTGGTTGCAGAGGCAAAAACCATACTCACCACATATTATAAATAACAATATACCTTGGTGGCAAATACTTCTAGTGGGTTAGGGTTTAGCTTTCATTTAGATTTCCCCAAGGTTGACATACAAGTAGTTAAAGTGAAGAAAGTCTGGACCTTAAAAAGAAGATAATTAAAACGTTAAATAACAAATAATAATAACAAATGTGTTAACCATGAAGTCATTATATCGAATTTGTCCTCGTGTGCATCATAGTGGTTTAATTTGGCTGCTTGCATGTGTCCCTCAGAGGCTGTATCACGGTGCGATGCAGTTCAGCGACGTGTCAGCCGGAGCTGGAGGAGAGAACCAGCCGTACTACCTGCCCCGGGTGGAGGAGGAGGTGGAGATCTCTGACAGCATGGCCGTCATCAGCGTCCCACCTCCCCGCTTCAGACCCGGGGACCCTGCTTACATCCTCCATGACTTCAACAGGGTAACACACTTAATACAGCACAAACAGTACTGCAGATGCTGGCTTGCTCCTGTTAATGTGGTTTACATTATTTCCTGATTGCTATGTCTGTGTCTGTGTGTGTGTGTGTGTGTGTGTGTGTGTGTGTGTGTGTGTGTGTGTGTGTGTGTGTGTGTGTGTGTGTGTGTGTGTGTGTGTGAGTAGAAGCTGACAGCATATCTGGACCTGACTCTGAGGACCTGCTTTGTGATTCCTCTGAACACCTCGGTGGTGCTCCCCCCTCAGGACCTCATCGACCTCTTCTCCCAGCTGATGGTGAGTAGAAGAAGCCTGGCTTAACTGATGGAGTAAAAAACTATACTGGCACAGCACTCTCACTCAACCTCACGCATTAGCCTGAATATTAAGGGATAAACATTACCTGTGGAAATCTAGGGCTTTATACTATTTCCAGAGACTGTCTGTTCTTTAATCCCGTCCAAATCTGTCATGTCTGTAATTTGTTGAGTGAAAATTTCCAGCCCTCATTATCTTCCTCTATCCCAGACATTCTGTATTACTAACACTGCATGAGTAACCTCCACCAGAATTTATTATTAACACATTTTATCTCTTTAATTGTAGTTACATATGTGATCAAAAAAGGGTCAGTAGAACACTAATATGTCTTATTGAGTGCTGCAGGGATGATGTATTTTTTTAGAAGTGAGTGTCACACAGGTTCCCTTGACAAACAGATAATCTGATTTTTGAATTTTTCAAGTATTGCAGAAAATAAGCTCCTTTGGAGCTGATACTTGAATGTTTCATTCAACAAGATAGTCTTCACAAATAAATGCCACTTTTATGATTTTTGAATCGGCAGAAGTAAAAAGCTAATGTCAGGGTATTAAGAGACTGCACCAAGGTTTTCATTTTCTTTACTTTGAATAGTTTAAGTTTGTGTTAACCACAGACTTTATTTTAGGCATCTAACCAAAAGACCGTTGACAAGAAACGAGGGAACAGGAAGTGTAAAAATACAGACTCGTTTCCATTGCTCATTCCTGCAGCACTCTACAGTGGAAGAACTTGCATGTGTTTTCTTTGCTGAATCATAAAGTTAGCGAGACTGAAAAGTCTACAGACACGCTTGTGAGGCTACTTTGGCACACTAACATGCTTGTAATGACAATGCTAATGTGCTGATTGTTTACAATGTTCAACATCTCAGTTTAGCATGTATGCTAGCTAGCCCCAAACACAAAGTACAACTGAGGCTGATGGGAATGTCATTAGTTTTCCAAGTTGGAAGTCATTAACCAAGGTATTTGTTTGCAAATTAAAATGTTGCCCCGATGACGTCGCTAGATGAAAATTTAAGGGATCAGTCATTGGCCTCCACAGAGCCATGATAGCCTTGCATGAAATCATTGCATTTTTATCATAGAAATGGATAGCCTTTGACTGTCCTTTCAACAGTTCAACAATGACATTCCAAAAACTATTAAATGTTTAGTTTTGTGAGGGTGGGAAATGGTCAACAAGACCAAGTTTGATAACAGTCAGACGGTACGTAGGCAATAGTTTTCACCCAGTTCTCCACCACAACATTTTGCACAGCATTTGGTGTTTGGTGGGTGGTGGTGCAATCAGCAAATTTCATCATTCGGAAGTAGAATGCAGAAGTTTGATGATGTGTCATTAATAACGTAAATGAACCGATCATTTTAACACAAGTGTGATCTGATCGTTTGAACACTTCTGTAGATATTCATGTGAGTTAAAACCCAATAATTACATTTAAATGTGAATTCTCCCGTTGCTGGTCCACTAGTCGCCATGTCATTAAAAAAATTAAATCAACTTCACCGGCACGCAATGAATCTTGGGATATGTTGGGCAGTGAAGGATCCATCAGTTGTATCCTCCCAATCTGGGAAAAGTAGGCTGCATTTGTCGGCCGCATTAGAAGGAGTCGTTGAAATGGGACGGCCTCGTCGTGGCCGCTGCGGCGCAATCGGTCTACAAATACACCCTCCGAAGGATGCAGCTGCTGGACTGGGACACAGCTTTAGTTTCCCACTTGGTTGCAGTCCTGTTCACTGAGCTGCTTCTCTCCTCAGGAAGACTAAAAAGTTATTTGTATTGTGATTCCTTCTTTTTTTTTGTCCCAGTCCGGCTCTTACCGCAGCTACTTGGTGCACGAGGACCTGGTGGTGACGGAGCGTATCGATGATATCAAGCCTCTGGGCTTCTACATCCGCCGACTGTGTGATGGGAAGGATACATACAGGATGCAGCGCCGCTCCAGCCTCCCAGGTCTGGATGCACTGCACAGCTAAAAACGGACATTTTGTCCCATTTGTTGAGCTTCATTCACATTTTAAAAGTGCCAGCTTGTGTTTTCATTTTGTTCTACCTCACTCCTTGTGTGAGGAATTATACGCTATGATAAAGATGCTGCTGTTGTTGTTCAAAAGAGGATAAAAACATTTTGTACACAGTGTCTAGGTGTGTGTCCAGAACAAGTATATGTCCTCTGATTTCTTAGGAGAAAAGTAATTTTAATATCAGTTAGAAACAGAACTGATACTGATATTCAGCACTGATGTCTTTGTGTCTGCCAGGTGGAGGCATCCATAAGCGCTCTGCGGACGAATGCTTCACCATCCACCACTTCGCGAACAAGTTCGTGACGGAGACCAGGATCTGCAAGGCTTGATGGGAAAGCACAAACATGGGTCAGGGAGTGAGTGAGAGCGAGTGAGAGCGAGTAGTAGTGTAGAGAGAGAGAGAGAGAGAGAGTAGAAGATAGTGAAAGATAGAGAGAGTAGAAGATAGAGAGAGAGAGAGAAAGATAGAGAGAGTAGGAGTGATAAGTGGGCGAAGGAAGGAACAGCTTTCAGCAGAAAGTTACTTTTGTATAAAACCCTTAACTGCAGTTTTTGCCTCCCTCGCTTTAAACCCCAGTGATGAGTGAATTTAAGTTCCAGCATTATATAGCCTAACCCCCCTCCCCTGAACCTGTATAAGTCATAGCTCTCTCTCGCTCAAGTATTCAATAGTTAGTCTTGTACTAATAACGAGCATCAGCCTGCTTACTAACCGTGTACTAAGTTTCATTTGTTTTGTTGGTTTCTGTTCTGTTGCCGTAGCTTCCTGCTGAATTATCTTATCGTCGTTACTGTATTACACCCACCGCTCTGAAAACCCTAGTGAAACTGAGAAGTCGTTCATATCAGACCTGTCTGTTTGTCAGCCTACTGTTCCCACTCTTTAGGGGTTTCTCGAACAACAAGACATACTAAATGTTAACAGTGGGATGAAGCACAAATCACCCAGGAAATGTAAGGCACGGTACAGTTACGGTACAAGTGTAACACAGTTGTCCGAGTCCGTTATGGAAGGTGCCAGAGATGCTCGAGCTCTGTCACCCTTTTTGTAGATATTTCCCAGAGTGCCCCGCTGCTCCCAGAGGCCTCTGCTGTCCTGCTATGTGATGATTTTTATGTAATAGATGGTGAGCAGTCCAGCACCCTATATGACTTGTTTGTGTAGAAACACTAATTTGTGACAATAAACTTGGAAGGACGCTAAAGGGAAGTTTCACCAAATTTGAAAACATTATTCTTTCTGTCAGAGTTTTTTATTTAAATTTGTATTTATGGATCTGAACTGCAGCTTAC
Organism: Anoplopoma fimbria; assembly: GCF_027596085.1. Classification (NCBI taxonomy): domain Eukaryota; kingdom Metazoa; phylum Chordata; class Actinopteri; order Perciformes; family Anoplopomatidae; genus Anoplopoma; species Anoplopoma fimbria. Next base: position 6,740,812 of record NC_072452.1, on the reverse strand, counting down.
CGTAGGTGGCTTTGCAGAACTCTATATATTTGAAATTGTCAAGGGAACAAAATGTTTGTTAAAAATCCTTCAGTGAATCTGCATAAAGCAATCTTTTATTTATTTTGAAAGCCCTTAAGGAAAAGCTTGAAAGTATGAAATAAAAATGGCCTTTTGCCAAATAACTTCGAGTGGTTTTCAGTGGTTACCCACTCAATGCCTGCACAGAAAGACAATCAGACAGGAAGTGTGTGTATAAAAATGTGTCTCTGTCTAACAAATACTAGAAGTTTAGATAAAAAACAATGTTGTGTGCAGCTACTGAAACAAATTCACTTTGTCGCTGAATAAAGTTACATTTCTTTACCTACTGAATATTTTTGTTTGTTTGTTATTACGGCGCCAGTGAACGCAGCACCAACACGTCGCAGCTCATCATGAAGTTGAATCTGGAGAGAAAGTGTGGCTGGTTGATTGGTCTGGCTTTGTTCTGTGTTTCCTGATGCTTATTAGAAATGTTGGCACTGATTACAAGTGCATCCTTCATAACAGGAACTGCTCTTACAGGGTCGTACAAATTTAGAAAGAACAGACATGCCTTTTATTGAAATATAAATAGAAAAAAATATAACATTTTGAAAAGCACTCCCATGTTTCACAAACTGGTTTGCATTGTAATTATATGTCCCCCGTTTTAAGGAGTGCAAAGTCTTTATCTCAGGGTTTAGTGGTTGAGATCAACATAAGAGAGCAGACTGACCGCAGTCTAGTCCTCCTCTGTGTCCTCTTGCCCAGTTATACAGGACAGTCGCCTGCTGAAAGTCATGCTCTCTGGTATCTCTGGCTTGCTCAATCGCCTCCAGAACTCATCGGTTGTGAAATAGTACATGAGTGGGTCCAGGCTGCAGTTGAGGCTGGCCAGGCAGAGGGTGACGGGGTGACATCTGCGGATAAAGTCACGGAGGCTGCAGCTGCTCAGAGTATTGGATTTGACCATAAAGTCCAGGGGCATGGTCACGTGGTATGGAGCAAAGCACACCAGGAAGACCAAAGCACAGCTCAGCACCATCTTTAACGCCCTCCGCTTCTCTCCTCGGTCGTGAATGGCCCCCGCCGTCGGCTCCCGGAGGCTCCCAGCGGTCAGACAGGTGCAGGCCAACACCAGGATGAGAGGGATGACGAAGCCCAGCAGCTCCGCCAGGATCAGGAGGGTCCAGGCGGCTGGGGCGCTGATGGCCCTCATGGGCAGCTCTGAAAAACACACCAGGTCAGCTCCACCCGAGGTGCTGAGACTTGAGTTGGGGTCACCGCCGGGGTTCCTCAGCAGAGGGAAGGGCAGGCAGCACAGGCAGACTAACAGCCAGCCGACGGCACACACTAACAAGTCTCCCTTCCGCCTGGATGAGTTGTACCTCAGCGGGCACATGATGAGCTCACAGCGACGCACGCTGACGCACGCCAGGAAGTAGATGGAGGCGTACATGTTGACGTACTTCAGATAGAAGCAGATCATGCAGAGAGGGTGACCAAAGGGCCAGCTGTTGTTCAGGTAATAGTAGATCCGCAGAGGCAGGGAGAGCACCTGAGGAGAGTTTGTGGAGATGGTTGTAGATAAAGAACCGCAAGCAGATAATGGTCTCAGATAACCAGATGATCCCATGATTTTAGTGACGATGGAACTATGGAATGGATTTTTTTTACAAGAATTCTTAAAAGTGAGGAATTAATGCTTTTCTTTATTTTATAGAATTGGACATTAAATAACCCTTGTGGTTTGAACTGTTCAAAACAAGCAACTTTGCACTATAGAAATTGGCATTTACCATATTTGTTTAATAGGTGAAACAATATAAGCAGTCCAAAAAATACTATTACACATTTCATTGTATGCTTATATAAAGACATTTTAAAATGTCTCTTTATGTATTTTTCAGCCCTTATAATTCCTGTGAAGCATATTGACTGGTGTATTAACACATCCACAAGATAACACAGTAAATAATTTCTTATGATAATTATCTTTATATTGAATTTATTCTTTTTCTTTAAATCTATCAATAAATACATTTTTATTTTCCATGAAAACTGAGCAAATTGAAGGCCATGAGGCCAACGCTCCACAATCTAGTATGTGGAGCGTTATTTAAGATGTCTTGGTTTGTAAACCTATATGAACAGTTGATGGATGTTTTAATACACATACTAAAGATGTGTTCATGTGTGTTTGTTCACAAGTCATTAAATGTCATCACAGGTGAATTTTACTGAGTTGTCAATCATTCATTAACTATTTACACACAAGTAATGAATGTGTCACCGGTGAGAGGTTGTAATTGTTCTTAGAAAATACATTAGAGACTTAAAATGTCCTTACAACTTCATTGTTGTGTGTTACAAACAATCCCAGGAAGTATAATATACTTCTTCTAAATGCTTATTAATGGGGGTTAAAGTCAAGTTTTATTGGTCAAATGTGTGTCTGCCCTATCATTCACGCAGAGGAGAATTTATCAGAAAATATCAGTGATTAAAAAATAATTTTTAAGTCAATAAGATGAGATAAGACAAACCGATACGTACATAAACGTACACATGATAATTTATAGGAAGTAAGAATGATGAAACGGATGTTTACCTGCAGCAGGTCAGCGACAGCAAGGTTCATCATGAACACCACAGCCTTCTTGGTTTCTCTGACGTAAACTTTGAACACCCAGAGAGCCAACACATTACCCAGCAGGCCCGGCGCTAAGATCACACTGTACACGACAGCGTACACATGGTGCTGGTACGTCCGGAGGTCTTCACTGCTATTACAGCTGTTGTTGGCAAAGTTCATCTTAAGCCCAGAGCTGTTTGCTGGTAGCTGTTCAGACTAGCCACCTTGTGAACCAACAGGAAGCTTGAATCAGCAAAGCTGCTTTTTGTCTGGTGATGGGTGTGTTTGAGCGTCCGTGCTGTCCATTATGGCGAGGAGGAGTTCAGTGAATCAAGTTAAAGTTTGTGTCCGGAGCTGATAAACTGTGATGAGCTGGAAAAAAGAGAGAGTCAACAGGATGGTATTATTGTGACTGTAAAACAGTTTTTAATGGCAGCATGTTGCACACATAGCTGTGAGGTTCACTGTACAGCATTCAGTCCCACACATACACACGCACACACATGCAAATACACTTACACAGCTTCACCTTGTTAAAACATGTGTGTAGTTCTGTTGCATTTACAATTATGCAAATGCACAGAGAAGTTGTTATAACAGTTTCCCACACAAAGTTCACTGTTTAGCTTCTCCAGCTGCAGGCCAGTGTGAAACGCCTCAGAGCGAGGCATCTGTGAAACTGGCGTGGTTAGCAAGTCATACCAGGCTCGTTGGTTACCAGCTCGGACCAGAACAAACGTGCCTTCGTATGAAGAACAACACTTTTTGGTTTTGATGAATTCACACTTACAACATAAGTGATACACCTACATTCTGCTTTTTGACACATCACAAAATACAAGTCATTTAAAAAAACTTTTAGGAACGCATTAACCTGAATAAACTTCAGATATTGATTTTAACTTGAGATGGAAACACACAGTAATGTCTGGAACTGAGCCTCCAGCCTGTAGGTATCATACACCCACTGTTGTAAAGATACGTAGGTGTGCTGGTTCACTATGGGTTTCCTTGCTCTTTGCTTTAACCCATATAAACAGTTTGAGACTAACTATGTGGGCTGTGAAGATTCGTCCTCATTTTATACAGTTTTGTCTCTTTTTATTGTCTAATTTGACTTGGACTAAATTGATCCTATTGCTAATTATGAAACAGAAAGGGGAAATTGTGTTAGTCATAGTCATAAAAGTATGTCAGTGTTTTCATAGTAAAACTGGTCATTGTTATTATCTCCGCCAGGAGGATCATGCGCTCGGTCACATGTGTGCGTGCGTTTGTGAGTGAGTTTGCACCTATGTGTCTGTCCACCACTTATCTCGCATTCTGCTGCTGCATACTGCATAATGTTTTGGGTGCCCAGTTATGGCTGCATGATCAAGGGCCTCTCTTGGTTACGATGACTCACACTTTATCAGAAGACCTTTTCTTTCCTGTTTAATACTGCCATTGACTGCCTGCTGACTCCTCACTCACTACTCCAAACCCCGGCAGTACTGTCCACTAGTGATAACAACGCAAAGTGCATCACCGACCCCCAGCTGCCACTCTGAGCCCACAGTTAACAGTTTATGGCCTGCTTGGCTAAAAGCTAATGGAATTACCAGTACACACATTGCAAATTGAGTACCTTGCTGCAACTCTGTTAAGTGGGCAGACAGCTAGGGGAGTTTAATTTTGTTTTTTTGGCAAGATCGTGCTACGTGTCTTATACAACGACTGAGAGCCAATTGTCTGCATATATCACCGCTTGTTTTTGAGTTTGAAAGAAGTGTATTGTACACCACCTTACAGTCCATGGGTGTTTAGACGGGGGGTTAGCCAATTATGTCATTCAAGTACATAACATAGCAGTGGTAGTGGCGGACACCTGTCGGAGATCTGCTGCACTCTACTTATTGCACCTTGGTGGTTATTTATGCCTTAATTAAATGTCAAACACGTTGCTCTGTCTTATTTCCCAGTGTCCATTGTGTCCCTCCCTCCCCTGTGTTTCCAGCAGTCCCCTGTCTGTGTGTGTCTGTGTGTGTGTATGTGCGTGTGTATGTGTGTGTTAGAGTGGGCGTGGCTCCCGTCCTGCCACTCTCCCAGCTCCCCCCTGATTACGGCTCACCTCAGCTGTCCAGTCTGCAAAGCCGGTCTCAGCTACTGTGACAGTTTCTGTTTCAGGCCTCAGAAATTTTTTGACGTTTTCCTTATGTTGCTTCAGAGCCCGGCCCTAACTAGTTATTTTTCCCGGTATCTGAAGGAAACTAAAATGCCCTCAGAATTGAACTTCCTAAGGAGGACGTTTACGAGCAGAGGAACTTTGGACATTGAGGGTATTTTTTTAAATGAGAAACAAACTCTTCCACAGCACTTTGTCCTCTGCTCTCTGACAGCCTTTTATCCTCCTTCACAGCGCTGAGAAAGATCTCCAAGTGGACCCCTCAGCCCCCAGTCATACTTCTAGCCTCACTGACCCTTGACCTCTGTGTTACTGTTTAGTGTGTTTCTTCTCTTTAATTTCTCTGTTTGCACATACATAATGCTTCTCTCAGGTGCTGTCCATATGATCTTAAATGTTTTATCGCTGTTTTTTACGTTTTCTCTTTTTTGTCTCATGGCAGAGGCGTGATGTTCACAATGATGACCTATCAAAGCCCCTAAATGATGTCAAGCAACTACACATTATCTTATTGTGACAGCGACATCATCATGTTTCTTTGGATCTCGCTGAATCAAGTTAAGCAAAATGTCTGTGTTTTGAAAAAGAGCTGCACCCCTTCCTTTAGGACTCAGCAGTTTTATTCAATAGATATTGCCAATGGTAACTCATTATTTTATGCAGTGATTCATCCTTCTGTGGGTTGTTGGCGCGCTATAGCCTTTTTCCACTCAGACACGACATCTCGCCTCGTGTATCAGCACCCAAAACGTTGGTCGTTGGCATCCCGGTCCCTCCACGTGTGCCGTGCCAAAACACAAAACAAGTCATGATCCCACTTCCCACACACGGACAGATAGAGGAACACCAGGATGCCGGCCTACAAACACACACTCACACTCTCGACATAACAGACATTCCTCATGTTGGAGAAAAATGCGAGATCCCCCATGAGGCACGACTCCAGGCTGAAGGGATCCAGCTGTTACAGGCTCTCACACAAAAGCTTAAAACTCACTGTTTTTGTCTTTTTAAGGAATCGACAATCATCATCTCACCTCTGTCTCCAAGCTTGAGGCTGCGTCGCATCAGAAAGCGAGAGGGTGAAGCATCAGCCGACACACATGCCACCCCGGGCCCCCCTCCTCCTCCTCCCCCTGTAACACTCTTCCCTTGCCCCGTCCCGCCCTCTCCTTTCTCTCGCTGTTGTATCCAGTTTCTACTGTCTTGTTCTTCTCTTATCTGAAGTGATTTCCTGTGTCGATTTCTCACTGCGTTCTGTCTGCATTTCTATCTGTGTTTCTCTCTCTGTGTCTCCGCTGTACTGAGGGTTGTAGCACACACAGGGCTTCCTGTGTGTGTGTGTGTGTGTGTGTGTGTGTGTGTGTGTGTGTGTGTGTGTGTGTGTGTGTGTGTGTGTGTGTGTGGGGGGGGGGGGGGGGGGGGTGTGGTTTACAAGAATATTTTGACACCATGACTTCTGCTATCATGGCTACTTTTCTCCCCCCTAGAGAGCGACAATAGTGCGGCACGTGTTTCCTTTGGATGACAGATGGAAACATTGTTATATATCAGAGCTGATAGTCAATACTGAATTATTTTTTTTGCGGCCTTTTTAAGCTGCTGTTGGTTCCTTTCTCTCACTTATTATTCATCACTGTACTTTCAGTAGCTAAATAGCAGATGATATTGCTAGAGTATGGCAGCGAAGGGATCAGAAGTGGTTGGTTGAATCAGACAACTGGCAGTTCTTCCTAAGGTGGGCTGCATACATCTGCCTGAGGGTGGGGGTTTTGGCTCAGACTTGAGTTTGGCAGACCTCAGAGACTGTCAGTTACCGGTTTGTCAAAGCTGCCATAACTGCTGCCAACTGCCTGCGTTGTGGGAGGAAGTAAACTCGGAATGAGTTGGCACCTGTTTTTGCACGAAGCCACACAAACATCACAGCACCAGCGGTGACAGACAGCTCTTTTATTCACGCAACATTTAACATGCATTTGAATCGATATTTATGACATATGAAAATAAACAACAAGCCTGTAGCTTATGTACACAAGGCCACTGTGATGATAATCACATGGATATTATGAAACACAGACACCATTTCTGTAAGTGATTGAAGATCTGCTGGTTCACAAGTGATGTCCCCTGGGAAATTCTTCACATTGAGCTCAAAGTTCTTCAGGTCAGTTTGTGTTCGGACAGCTGCAACTTGTGAAATCATCTCTTTGTCCAACTTGGATCAGGTCAGTCTATTTGCAATCTCAATCTGTCATGCTTATCTGCTTCAATATTTGAGGGAAAAACAACTTAACCTCTGAACCAAGACCATCTTGTGACCAGCCCCGTTGCATAATCGTGAAAACAGCGGTGGCGCCTGCCAATAAAGCTACTCCCTGTCCGAGCAGCTACTCTCCATGCTCACCATTCTCTGCTGCGCAGGGCGCTGGGTCGGGGAGCTGATCGGGGAGGAGAGGAGCGAGGCGGTGAAGGAGGAGGTGCGCCTGGTGAGGTGCATCCTGAACTCGGCTGTCAGAAAGTAATAAAGCAGAGGGTTGAGGCAGCAGCTCATGCTCGCCAGGCACAGGGACACTGGGTGGAACTGAAGCACAGCCAGTTGTGTCGCACAGTTTGACACGAAATTCTGCGACACCATCATGTAGAGCAGGAAGTTAAGGTGGTAGGGGGTGAAGCAGATCAAGAAGAGGGCAGAGCAGCTCAACACCATCCGCAGAGCGCGCCGCTTCTCGGCGTTTGTCTGCTTTGCATGATATTTGTCCGCCTGACACATGCTGGTGGATGACTGGAGTCGGCTGCGCGCTGATGTGTTGAACTCATTCGAGTTTTGCTGATCCTGGGTCTGTATTTTGCTGAGAGAGCAGGCGATGCGGATGGAGCTGTAACTGATGCAGGCCAAAGGAATGAGAAAGCCAAACAGCTCAGCGAGAGCTATCATGGTGACCGCTAGAGAGACCGGCACACGACGCGTGGGCAAGTCCTTAAAACAGCTGGTTCTGGAGTCGCTGCCGAGGCTCGCAGTCACAGATGGTGCATCAGTCGTGACGTAACTTAAGGGATGCTGGGTAGAACCAGGACTGGTGGAGGTGCTGCTCCGCATCAGTATAAAAGGCGAGCAGGCCAGGCCGACCACCACCCAAACTATGAAGCTGATCGCCAGGTCGTAACGCCGCCTCCACAGGCGTGCGGAGAACGGGTTGAGTAGGAAGACACACCTCTGCATGCTGATACACACCTGGAGACAGAAAAAGAACAGCTAAATGAAATTTATAGAACAGAGAGAGACAAAATAATCAAATTTGATCCGAAAATTAGGAGAAGGGAGCTGAGACTTGAACGACTTCCTAACATATATCCTCCTTTTAAATAGATTAGAACTGGCTAAGCTGTCATATGCGTTTCCTTCTAGTATCTTCAGGATTATATTAATTATTACTGCCTGCTCACCAGGAACACTATGGCGGCATACATGTTGAGGTATTTGAGGTAGAAGCAGAACAAGCAGACGCCAGGTCCAAAGGGCCAGGCGTGTGTGAAGTAATAATAGATCCTGAGGGGCAGAGAGAGGATGTGGGCCAGGTCCGCTAATGCCAGGTTTATCATGAAGATCACCGCCTTGGTCTTCTTACTGCGGAGCGACATGCACAAAAGTTAGCCATGTTGCTCAGGCTTTAAATATATATATATATAAATACATGTGTTTGTGTGTGTGTGTGTACCTAATGTGTCTGCAGAGGACCCAGAGAGCGGTGGTGTTGAGCAGCAGCCCGGGGATGAAGAGCAGCAGGTAGAAGTAGGTGTACATCTGCTCCATGCGCTGGTTCCAGCTGGTCATGTTGTGTCCACACTGTGAGGAGTTGAGCAGGGACTCCCCCACTACAGACACATTCAGAGTCATTTCCTCTCTCACGCTGACACAGGTGGCATAACTCGATGACCTTGATCAAACCTTCATCCCGTCACTCTCACACTGAACACCTGCAATGGTCAAAGGAGAGCTTAGAGTTAATGTGATGGATGGCATTCTTTTCTTACATCACATTTAGAGGAAATCCCAATTTATTGGTCCTGTTTATTAATAAGAGACCCTTTATTAAGACTTTAAAAAGTCATAACTAATGGCCCTTTAACAAGATTTAATAATTATAATAATTATGAGCTATTATTCAGGACAGCAATTGGGTTGCCAGGTTGTGAAGAAAATGTCTCAAATAAGCAGCTTCTCCTCAGCTGATGAAGTTTGTCCAGCTGTCATGGAATTGCGTTATGTTCAAATGTCCGTTTTTCTCAGTATTTGAAGGACTTCTTGTCCATGTTGGCTTCATCGAAATCGGAAAGCTCAGCAGTGGGTTGTTGAGATAGTTTGGCTAACTGCTGTTTCCAATTTCTTTCAGACTCATCTTTGGCTGGTGTTCATGTGTGTTTATACCATAATACTTTTGTTTTATTAGCTTGCTCCGTCATTCATCAGAGAAGACTTTTTCAATTGACTGTTGGACCACTTACCTTCCGTAAAAAGGCTCCAGGACATCTGGAGAATCCTTTCTCAGAATCCTTTTTTTTTAACAACTTAATAACATTTACAAATGCAGACAAAATGTTTTTGAGTTCCTTATACTATTTATGTCTGCACTTTCAAATCTCAAGCTATTAATAAAAAGAAAGTTTCACTTTTTAATTAGCCATCAAGTGTAGCCATCAACTGTTCTACATACAGTTACAGTCATATCCAAAATTCTATTGTTTCTGCAATTTTACTATTGTAAGATTGCAGAAAATTTGCAATGTTGTGCTCTCTTACAATTAACTGTAAAAAGAATTCTACAGGTATTAAATTGTATACTTCAAGAGGCACTACTCAGCTTTTAGTTAATGGGTTTTCAGACAATCCATTAAGTCTGTAGCTGTAAATATTATTAATAATAATTACTTCAGACATTTAGTTTGGGCCCAGATGCAGCCTTTTTCCAGAAGTTTTGAAATGCTTATAGGAATCTACTGTAATATGCTTATACTTTATATTGCTGTGAATAAACAATGCATTCTGGGAGTCAAAATGCTTGTTGATCCCAACAGTCAAGCTTTCCTTTCCACAGTAATTAACTGCTTATGCTGATAAATTACTGTAAATTTTGATCACAATTAGTTACTGTATTACTCTGATACAGTAAAGATACTGTATACTGGACTATCTTGCTGGCAAAACTGCTGACAGCAACATACTATAAGTTTTACAGCTTTTACTACCAGTAGCTTACTGGCTAAATTGCTGCCTCATTTTTTCCCAGTGTCATGGTTTTGCTTTTCTAAGATATGAAAGTGTTTGTTTTACTTGATGCCAAATTAAATCAGAATAGTCTCTGTCAGAGCAAAGATTGCAGCAGGAAACACGTGAAAGAAAGACAGAGCATTTAGTCTGCTTATCACTCGAGCATCGTCCTTTCCTCTGCCATCAACATGAGACAACACCCTTCCTCTGATGGCCCCAGAGGGGGAAGAGAGAATCATTTGTTTGCTGCTTTACTGTAACAGTTTCTACTCCTTGACTGATCAGTCTGCAACAGTCAGCAGGCGGAGTTGTGCAACACTTTGTTATTTAAGGAGGTAGTGCGCAGGTTCGTGGAACTTGAGGGGATAAACTGGTGACTTCTGGTAGTTTCTCAGCGTCGTTGTGTGAAGGACTTTGGTGAATATCAAAACCTATTTGATCTGTTTCTCAAACTCTTACATTTCAGTCTTAAAATCAAATCCCTGATGACATTTCATATCATCAAATAGTGCAGCAGTGATAGAATTCAGCCTGCATGACAATAATAATAATAAAAAATATTTTACGCCTTATTTGATTTTAACAACGCCTGTAACATGAAATTCATAACAAGTACATACTGATACATTTTGATTGAATGCTAAGTGAAGGAGGATTTGTTAACAAACCGCCTGTCATCAGCTCCCTAAACAACAAACTGTGTAATTACCTTGTTGGTCTCCCCCTAAACGATCAGCGGGGTTGGAGGTGAGAGGTCGAAGCCTGGAGTGGCCACATGCTCCTGCAGCTCCGCAGCAGACTGATGCACAAACACTCCTCCTCTGGCCGTGCAGCAGCAAACGCGGGTTAACAGCAAACCTCCCCTGTCCCACTCGAGCAGATGAGACGTGTCAGCTGTGCATGTGAGCAAGTGTGCATTAAACCCGCCACTGATGTGGTTTCTGCTTGAATGTTTTTGCGTCAGTTGGTGGCGTCCGGTGTTGGCTGCTTCTTAGGTATGGTGAAGATGGGAGGGGGAAGCATTGCCCTCGCGAGTGTTTTTCTGCCGTTTGTGACGTCACCGAGCTCCTAGCAATAAACTCAGAACTTGACAAACACAGTGTTGGGGACACAGAGTGGGTGAGTGTGTGGTTTAGAAAACAAAATGACAACGCATACTGGTTAAGACATTTACCTAAAAGAAGACAGACAGACGATGTTAGTTCCTCTTTCTGAAGGCACGCCATTTTTACCCTACTATGCTGTTGCAAAAAGTAAATTTGCATCAGTCAATCTTTGGAGATAAAAATGCAATCACCCACTTCCCTATCAGATGCAACACTTCCTTTTTCAAAGCTGTTTATCAATGCATTCATTTTGTAAGGTAGAAGTGTCTTTTGATGTTACACGTTGTGTTTTAGTCCTCTGCAAAAAAGGTTTGATTTTTATCATTTCTGAGGTTGCCAAGAATGGTTACGTGCCCTTTTGTTACATGGTTATAACAATAAGGTTTCATTGTATGACATCTCTAAAAAATACATTTTGATGTGTCTCTAAAATGTAAAACAACAGTTCAATAGAAGCGGTGGTTTTATCTATCCTGTTAGTTTCACACCAATCTGCAGGCGAGGAGTCACACACTCAGAGAAATTGACTTACTGACTTAGGTTCCCAGCCCTGTGTGGCGTTTGTTTCACATCCACACACACAGAGTTCACTGTAGAGCAAGGCAGGCTGATAATCAGCGAACACAACACATGCCAGTTAACCGTAGGTGGAGTCCATGCTGGTGTCTTCACTCAAATGTTTGTTCTGACTTATAGCCACTAGAGGTCAGAGCAGGCCAACATTCTCTGTACGCTCAGTATACACTTTTTTTCCACCAACGCTTAGAAGGGCAGATTGCTCCATTAAAGGACACGTTTGGGAGGGTTCAGTGTCTTCTGCTGAAATATTTCGGCACACTCTTGACATGAACCACTCACGGGTCAAAGGACAGTTTCTCGCATATTTTTCTACACTCCCACTTCGTATTTCCCGATCTACGCTACTTCTCTCCACTCGTCCTCCTCTCTCTGCTACCCTTGACCCAAATCCCAGAAGAGTCCATCCTCTGTTGTCCCTCTGTCTCCACTGCTGGATGCACATGGTCACACCACTCACACTATCAGAGAGGCCCGCTAGAGTTACTGTATCTTTTCTCTCTCTCTCTCTCTCTCTCTCTCTCTCTCTCTCTCTCACGTACTCTGTACATACTGCTGCTGCAGTTATAGAGGCGAATGACATTTCCAAGTAAGGCCATGAATCTCTAACTCTGCAATAAGCATCTTGTACTAACATCTAGTATAATGTCCTAGACAGAAAAGTGCCCCCCGCAGCAGGATCCAGTTTTATGCACAAAGAAACATATAGACGACCCAGCTGCTGGTCCTTGCGGTACCTCAATGTGCTGTGACAAACACACAAGTGAGCAGGGAACATGGTAGCCATAGTTACAGTATCTCACTGTGGATCTTTACACTTTCTTTCTACTGTTCTGTTTTTGTTTTCAGGATTGGAATTAAATTCATTCCATAAAGAGTTAAAGATGGAATATAAGCTCCCCAAGCTAGTTAGCTTACTGTCATTAGTTACATCCTGCGTGATGGCATACTCAAGGCCTTTTGGATAAAAGTATTCACCAAATGCACCACAACTTCTGCTGACATAACTGTTATGCTGTACATGCAGCTTTACACAATGATTTTGGCTGTTTGGACAACAGTGTTCCCCCGTACTTTGCTTTGCATAAGAATCTTTGAGCCGATCTGCAGTGTAAAGCCAGATTAAGACAGAGAGACCTCATTCAGAAGCAAACAATGGACCATTGCTCCAGTCATTATAAGCATTTGGCCTGTGACACAGCACGCAGGTCAGCAGAGCTACCCTCTGCTCCGACAACAAGATCCCTCCGGCTGCTTGATGGAAATGAAGAGTAGAAAACTCCCCCACGAGTTCAAACATACTGACATGCTGACGAAGACCAGATTCTGATTAGTTTGACCAACTAACATGTACAGAAATAATAAATGCAGCCACGATAGCATTTCAAAACAGACATTTAATGGCCTCAAAAGTAAACATGAGACACATTTTACTCCTGTGTTATAATAGCAGTGGGTCTCACCACACTAACGAGTGTCATAACATTAAGGTCTAACATGATATAATGTGCTGTGAAAGCTTGGACTCTTTAACAATACAACTTAAAGGGCTCAGCGTGTTACAAAAGTACTTAACAGCATATTCCAACAATGCGGATGCAAATCTCCATTCTACCCACAATCCAGTGCATTTGTGAGTGTTCGTGTGTGTTAAGCCTGAGTGATGTGTTGCAGTCTCTTTTAGAGGCTCTGCGGGTCTCTGGACAATAGTCCCGGTGTGGCTGGATCTCTGATCCCGGTAGTGTTCTCTCATAATAAACACACACAGATACATTCCTCTGCTCTCCAGTGTTGGATAAATCCGTAAAGCCCAGGCCATACCTCAGGATTTACCTCAGGACTTAACTAATCTGCTGAGTTATGCGTTTGTCACTTCCAGGACCAAACAGCTGATTGCTTTGTTTTTTTAAAATTCAGGGCTCCCATCAAACCAACACCGCCCTCCTTCACCTTCCTTCTTCCCTGCCGAGTCAGAACTGACTCTCAGACACCTTTGTCTCTTTTCCGTTGCTGGCTTGGTTGGTTGTGTCCCTGGGGAGAGTGTTTGCCACGTCCTGGGTCTCTGTGTCGCTGCGGGGCATACTCTCGGGCCGAGATCCTGACCCTTTGCTTCCCATGGTCAAGCTCTTCTGGAAGCTCTCTGAGGTGAAGTAGTAGACCACAGGGTCCAGGCAGCAGTTGAGGCTGGCCAGGCACAGAGTGATGGGGTAAAGAGTTCGGGCAAAGCGCTCCACGGCGCAGTTAGCCAGGGCCTGGGTGCGCACCAGGGCGTACAGGAAGAGGATGGAGTTATAGGGGACGAAGCAGATGATGAAGATGCCCAGATGGACCAAAATCATCCGTAAGACACGTTTCTTGCTGTTACAGCCATGACCAACAGTCATCGGACGCCGCAGCGTCCGCAGAACAAGTGAGGAGCATACCAAGTTGGCCAGGAGGGGGAGAAGGAAGCCCACAATCTGGGAAATAAAGCATAACAAAACTTTAGGATAAAGTGTAACATCACTGATGTGCCTCTGGTTAGCTTAATAAAATACAGTGTACGAATGGTCTTTATGTTAATGTGTGTGACTATCAGAGTCTCTCCTCACTCACCTCGATGAAGATGGTGATTTTAGACAGGTAGGTCCTCCAGGTGTTCTTGGAGAAGCCCTCAAAGCACGTGGTGGCTCTATGTTTGCTGTTAATGGTGGAGAAGAAGGTCACTGATATCCCCCCCCCTACGATGGTCAGCCACACTGCGGCACACACCAGCGCCGCGTTCCTGCGCGTGCGGATGGAGCGGGAGCGGAAAGGGTAGACTATCGCCAGGAAGCGGTCCACGCTGATGCAGGTGAGGAAGAGCATGCTCCCGTAGATGTTGGTGATGAAGGCAGTCCCTGACACCTTGCACAGTTCATCTCCAAAAGGCCAGTGGCGGTTCACATTGTAGAAGACCTTGAATGGCAGCGTGAAAACAAATACCAAGTCGGATAATGCTAAATTAGTCATAAACATTGTGGTCTCGTTGCTCATCTTCATCCTGAAGCAGAACACAAAGAGGGCGGCGCAGTTGGTGATCAGGCCCAAGACGAAGACCACACTGTAAACCACCGAGTATAAGTTGTACTTGAAGGAGTCGTCGATGCCGCAGTCCTCCATTCCCGTTTCGTTGAGCACCAGGCTGGCCATGGCGACAGCTTCAACAGGGCGGGGGGCTTCACAGAAATAGGGTACGCCAAAGCCGTCAGGAAAGGGTGGGGGTCGAGGCGGATGTCTGGGGACTGGATGTGTCAGCAGGGGATCCACCAGTCAAGTCTCCTCCAAGTCATCGTGGACGTTCAGACACACAAACGGAGGCAGTCAGGATGCCCGGCTGGAGGGCTGGTCGGTCATCCTGTGGAGAGAGAAGGAAAGACACTCTGTCACTTCCTCACTATAAAAGTTACAGACAGAGAAGTAAACAACTCCAGCTCTCCACAAGACAAAGAGTATGTTAAATGCCATTATACCAAGACCTGCCATGTGTTTAATGTATTTAAGTGTAAAGAAGGCAGACATTTATTCCATGTTACACTAGCGTGAATTATAATGGTTGTTACCATATATGAGACACAGTTGTAAGATATTTTCTAGACTTCTGATCCAAAATACAATTTGAAAAATGTTTGATGAATTTGTATATTTGCAAAATATTTTAAATGCTTTACAATGAATCAAAAATACAATTTGAAAAATGTTTGATGAATTTGTATATTTGCAAAGTATTTTAAATGCTTTACAATCAACTGTATGGACTTGTATGTAGTTAATCTTTCAGTGTTGGCTTAGCTGTAACATTCAGTTAATTTGGATTTGGATGTTTGTCTTTATGAAGTTGATGTGTTATCTGTCAGTATAAATAAACACACTCACATGGCAGTGTGGCACGCAGCACTCAAGCTGCCATCAGCACTGTGAATGTCTGCCAGAGACAGAGACACGTACTGTAGATTAGGAAGTTAAAACACCTCTCGTCTGCATTCATTCATGAGCCCCGATGTTAAATGGCCCAGTATAAAATCCACTCCCAGCCGTAAAAGTACATAGAGAGAGTATGTAAGGCCGAGCTCCAACTGGAGGAAGTAAACAAGTCAGCATGGTGGCAGTGTGGAGCTGATACCACCATTGCAGAGCAGTGTTGCCATGACACACAATGGTTTGGTTGTCAAACCCGAACAATTAAAAGACAACGCATTTTCTATTCATTTACTCGAAGCTAAAGGATCTGTGCGGGCATGTGATGTCAGAACAGGAAGTAGATTGTTGTGAATGTGCCGAGTTTCTCTATCACAGCGTTTTGTGTTATATGAACACACTACATCCACAATAAACTTTATTTTCTGTTTTGTGGAAGTGATGACCAAAGAGTTATTGCTCCCATCGTAAAAACGTACATTGTATGTTGTACAATGACCAATTCTTCATGACTCAAATAATCACATCTGTTCTTTTCTAATTCGTTCATAGTCATACCCATTTCGTTGTTACACAATATATAATACAACAACTAAATTATTGCGGATTTGTGATATTATGGGGCAGCAGAAAACATATATCTTAGCTAGATAGATATAGTTTTTTTGTATAATTATAGCATCTTTAAAATCATTCTAAAGTCTGAGTTGGAAATTGTTTGTCTGTGTGGCCAAGTCAGCACAACAAACTTCTTGTTTATCCTCACAAACACATACTGTTATTCACAGTGAACTCTCAGTCTGTTAACCACTCAGGGAGCCTCCAATGAAAGACTCTATCCGGTTACATCACTGGGTGATGTTGGATCCAGCAATTCTGAAGGATGGCAAATAGTATGGACTAAAAACTCTGTATTTATTGTGACCATATCTCTCCCTGCTGAAATAACACCTCCAACTTTATGCAGAGTTCTAAATTGCTGCAGCACCAGATTTAACACGCTAAACTGGCCTTAACTTGTGTTACGCAACGGAGCTGCAGCAGCAGTGAGGTGAACCCCCTTTTGGCATCAAGTGTTCCAGAGTGTCTCAGGAAAGATTCACTCGTTTCGCTCTTTTCACCTCATACAGAGACACACAAAGGCATCGCTGTGAGTGTGAGCGGTCCATCAGCCCTGTCCCGTGCCAGCTGCAGTGTGACATCTTTACTGCGTTTTCACACGACTCCTCAGAAGAGCCTCAGCCGGTCCGGCCCTCACAATACCCTCACTGTACCCGCCTGCACCAACACACACACACACACACACACACACACACACACACACACACACACACACACACACACACACATACGCGCAAGTCACCACACGTGCGTACACAACCAGGCAAACACGTACATGTGCCAGTCCTCTCACACACACACACTGTAGAGTTCTGTGTTCTGTGGCTCAGTCCCAGGACCTCTGACAGTGCCGGCTTCAAATTCAGCTGATGTTGTTTCTGCAGGGAGCCAAGTCTATAGAACATTGAATTTGGCTGCTATACAGTTTTATGTGTAAGGAAACAAGAACCACCTCCACTTCAGACCCTGAGAGACAGATTGAAAGCATGTTGTGGGTTTCTAGGAGTCCCGCTGGGGGGTGGGGGGGTCTCAGACCTGGATTTCATACACAGGTCGGGGACAGCTGCACATTTAAAAGGGTTTCCCCCCACAGTCGGCCGTGGCAGTGACAGAAACAGGGCCTCTGGGACCCGCTGATCTGATCGGATCGAGTTCAGGCTCAGCTCACATCCAGCTGTTCCTTTCTCTCACACGCAAGGAGGAAGAAGGCAGGGAGATTGGAAGGTGGGAGACAACCAGGCGTGCATTGTGGGAGAGGACATCTTCACTTACAGCCAGTAGAGCTGATAGAGCTATAGAGTGGAATGTTAAATCAGAAAGTTCTTGTTCGAATTACATCTGAAGTTGCATCACACTCCCCCAATATCATGAATACATGAATATGAAGTTCTCCAAATACTTCTTTATGAGGTTGGTTATGCTGGAAGTGTAAGTCATCACAAAAAAAAAGAATTGGAGAAAAATTAGGTGCTCCTAATACTTGAGGCCAACTGTAATTCAGAGGTTGAGTGTACCGTACACTAAGTACTGTACTTAAGCACAATTTTGAGGTACTTGTGCTTGTAGCATTACCATTTGAAGCTACTTTATACTTTTACTGTTTTAGAAGCCAATATTGCACTTGTAACTCCACAATCTTAATTTGACTTCATACTTTGCAGCTTCAGATAACTTATACTAAGAATAGATAAACTTATACATAATGATATGTTATTGCTTTGAATCAAGCAGTGTATTAGGTAGTTGAAATTAGCCTCACCTTTATCAGCAGCAACATTTACACATTAATGCTTCACAAATTACAGTGATGGGCAATAATCTGCATTATGTGAACAATTACTTTTTGTGCACTTCAAGCAAGATTTTGAATGCAATTACTTTGTATTCAAAATGTAAATAAATATGATATATAACATTATAATATATCAATGTATGAAGACAAAACGGACTGACAGCTCACCTCCTGGTCACTTGATGTTTGTCAGTCTGGCAGAGGCGCAGCTGTCAAAAGAAAAACTGCAAACTTGTGACTTGTTCTTTCTCTGGAATGTCCCGGTGCTGCTCACAAAGCTTGGCTCAAAGTTTTCCCCACTGGCACCAACCGATCACGGACAAGTCATAGGTCGGCTCCTTTAAAGCTCGTTGGTGTGACTTTCCTCAATAAATCCAGACAACTCGCTCAGTGCGACCGCTTCACATCCACCTCTCCTGCTCGCCCGGGAGCGTTTGTGCGCGGAGCGTGCATGGCTCATGCGCGGCCACAGGAAACGAGACAATAGCACCTCGGCTGGGCAGTTGGGGAGGAGGGGGGGAGTGTGAATAGGGGATTGTGGAGAAGGAGGGAAGGACAGAGGGGGGGAGAGAGAGAGAGAGACACAGGCTGCTGTCATCAGCTGGACTCACAGTTTATTAGGACACTTCATTATTATATACATAAGCCGAGCTGTTTGTACTAACACCACAGCCTGTTAATGTGATAACAGACGTCTCCGCTGTGTCAGTGACCAGTGCTCCAAAGTCACTTCACTCAAGTACTTAAGAAACCATTTAAGGGTACTTGCTTGAGTATTTCTATTAAGCTGTATTACTTTATACAGCTTTAATACATTGTTTCTCTGCAGTTTCAGGTTTATCATACAGTAAGTGAAAAGGGTCAAGTTATAATGAAAATATGAAGAGAAAAAAACAGGGTACAATTCATAAAATCCAGAAAATAGCAGTTGTCTGTGTGTGTGTGTGTGTGTGTGTGTGTGTGTGTGTGTGTGTGTGTGTGTGTGTGTGTGTGTGTGTGTGTGTGTCATCCTGTCTCTCCGGCTCTGTTCACCTGTCTACAATCAGCTAATCATCCTTGCGGTGTATCTATCCAGGCTTGTCAACCACAGATCATTATCTTAACTACTGTGGTAGCTGCATGCAGGCTCAGCTTTTATGTTTTCCTTGTATTCTTGTACCTGAACTAATTCTTGTCTATTTCCCGTGCTCCAAGATTCCTGTCTGCCTGCTTGCTCCCCCGTCTGCTGCTCTTGTGCTCCGGCAGCCTGCCCAAATCACCCATCCTCGTGCAGACTCGTCTCACAACAATTCCTTTTAAACTTAAACCAACCTCAATGTCAGCGTCCTGCTTTCAGGTCCACCCGATACCATCTAGGATGTATTGTTGTAGAAACATTACAACGCAGTATATGAAGTAGTTTTTCCACCCAAATGCTGCTTATTAAATGTAATAATAAAACAATGACAATCACTTTGTGATACTACTTTAAGTAAAGGATCTGATCTTTTTTCAATCTTGAAGGGTTCATAAATTCTTCTTGAGAAATTCAAATAGTTTAAACTGAGATTAAGTGCTTGTTTATGACAGAAAAACTGAACTCCCTGTGATGAAAGACTGTCCTTGTGCCAGCAATGACTTGCATCAGGCCACATGTATATACTATTAAAGTTCAAAATGGGGATGACATCTTCAGAGTCTCACATCAGCCAAGGATACTGCTAAATGTGTGTGATGCCTCAGAATAACAGCACAAAGTTATTTTGGCTATGATCAAAGTCCTGCCACACCATTGTTACAATACAATCTTCTTGTCCGAGGCTAACAAAAGAGTTATTTTTAGCCAGGTGACAGGGCGGTGTTGGACAGGTTTCCATTGTGTTCAGGCTGGCATGGGGCTGTGTGTGTATGTGTGTATGTACGTGTGTCTGTGTGTGTGTGTGTGTGTGTGTGTGTGTGTGTGTGTGTGTGTGTGTGTGTGTGTGTGTGTGTGTGTGTGTGTGTGTGTGTGTGTGTGTGTACGTGTGTGTGTGTGTGTGTGTGTATGTGTATGCACAACAGAGAGAGAGAGGGTACTTGACAGAGAGGAAGTGGTCTATGGGGGTAGCGTCTGGCAGGCTGACCACTCCACAATAGCAGCAGGGAGGACAGGACATCCTGCTTACTGCATAAGCTGACACACACACACACACACACACACACACACACACACACACACACACACACACACACACACACACACAATCCATTACACACCACCAGATGTCTTTAACCTCTGGATTGTTGGTGTTGAAGTACATGTGTTTAAAGAACTGAGTCATACGCTGTGATAAAAACATGTTTCTTTAATGATGTTTCATAACACAATTCCAGTACTTTCCTTTGTTTGGTCAGCTCAAATATGGTATTGCTTCAAAGTCATTTTCACATCTTTTTTCAAAGACTTTCCTGTTAATGGAAAAGACACAATTTTGGCAGCAGTGACCCACTAGACATTTATGGAGGAAATGTCAATGGGGGTAGAGGGTGAAAAACAATAATCATATTAATGAATTCTCCTGACTGGTCAAAGGATAACCTAAGATAAGACAACATTTCCATTTCATAACCCATACTAAATATATCGTGAGGGGAACATTAATGTCTGTATCACGGCTATACATTCCATAGTTATATTATTTCAGTCTTGATCAACCCTGCTTTGATCAACATTTGCATATTGTGTTTACCAGGTCCTCTTATCCTCCATGTCCCCAGCTTGTCTCTGTGTGTATAAGTGTGTGTGTGTGTGTGTGTGTGTGTGTGTCTGTCCTACAACCAACCTGCGGCCCTAGTCTACCTTCACACCTGCCTGCAATCTGCTCGTCACCTCTCTCAGCTCACACACCTGCCAATCATCAGCTCCCCGGCTCTTCATCTACTGGTTGACTCATCTACTGAGCTAGTTTCATGTCTTAGGGCACTTGAATTCCATGTCCTGCGTTCCACCTGTTGACGGTAACAAGGACACCTTATATAAAAAAGTATGGGTCAACTTTTTGTATTTGATTCACATTACTGTTAAATTGTCATGACAATCACTTTCAGGTGAGTTCTTTAAATTAAGTTTTGGCAAAACACCTTAGCCCCCTCAACCATGTGACACAAAATACATTTCCTTTGAGTCACGTGATGTTTCTTTAGATGACTTCTGCCGAAAACCTCATGCGTAATCAAAGGCCAGATACCGGCAATAATGAGATCGATCACCTGTCAGTAACTCTTAAAGTTACGCTGTGTAACTCCCACATAACCCGTTCTGACAAGCTAATTGTACAACGTTATCTTAATGCTGGTCGCCTGTGATGTACTGACGATCAAAGCAAACCAGCATGGGGGCCGGGAAACAAATCTAATAGAAGCGAAGGCGGAGGAGCAAAAGCTGTGTTGAAATGTTTCGACTGGATGAACCAGAAGACATGTAAGGTTTGAGTGGGTCGCAGAAAACATCCCCCAGTTCTGACACAAACACACTCCTCCCTCCGTATTCTCTGTGTTTGGTAACGGTAACTAAGCTGTGCTGCCCCGGCCGAGGCTTTGTGAGTCACACCAACCAGAACAAAGACCCCATTACTGCACCCCCCCCCTCTCTCTCTCTCTCCCCCTGCCTCCATCCCCTCTCTTCCTCGACCCCTCTGTCCTGCTCTCCTTTTAATGCGATGATGAGTGTGTTTCCTTTGCTCTCCTCCCCTCGCCTCCGTCCATCCTCTCATTCATTGGCTCCAGGAGGGTTTAGGGTGCAGCCCCGTTGCGCCGTACATACCTCTGCCCTGACAACAGAGTTGGACAAAAGGCAGCAAGGCCGTAAAACACAGGAGTCCTGAGCTCCGTGGGCTTTATGGATTGATATTAACATGTCTGCAGTGGGGTGTGCTAAGTGTGTATGCGTGTGTGTCCGTAGCTGACCTTAGCCGCAGAGGTATAGACCCCAGACGCTCTGCAGCGGCTGTTTACCCCACAGCACTGATAGTGAAAGGTGCAGCATGAGCAGCCATGGGTGAGCGCTCGTTCTCCAGACGGAGAGACGAGACAGACGGGCTGACCAGACTGACCCCGGCCTGTGCAGACAGAGCCGTCTGTTTGTCTCCATGATATAATGGGCTGATATACTTTGCCTCGGGGTACGTACAGCGAGAAGTCGTCTGTCAAAGGTTCAATCAGTTCATTTCCACGCAAGGTCTTCTTGGCAAGGCAAGGCAAGTTTTGTTTTTGTATTGCAACTTTCAACAACAAGGCAGCTCAAAGTACTTTACATAAGACAGGGAGGTATTTAATAAAAGAAACACAAGGCAACGTTAAAAAACACACGTTACAAACACATAGGATTTAAAAGCGTGAAATAAAAAAAGAAGATACAAATAAGCTAAAATAGAACAAACATATAAAAATAGAGAATGAAATTACAGTGCAATGTGAGGTATGAATATCTTTTTAAAGACAGAGGCAAACAGAAAAAGCCTTAAGCTTTCATTTGAAAGAACTGAGAGTTGAAGCAGACCTCAAGTTTTCTGGGAGTTTTTTTAAAGATGATGTGGAGCATCAAAGCTGTACACTGCTTGTGTGTTTAGTTTTGACTTTGGGGACAGAAAGCAGACCTGTCCCAGGCGACCTAAGAGGTCTGGGTGGTTCGTAATAGATCAGATATGTCCTTTGCCCCTAAATCACTCAGTGCTTTATAAACCAACAGTGGAATATTTAAGTAAATTCCTTGATGGAAAGGAAGCCAGTAGAGACCTATAATAGAAATAATGCAGTATGTAGAGGTGAAATAAGGGAGTAAACACTTCAAGATGGTGACTATCTTTCACCCATCATCTGGACACAATACATTTGACACAATGGTGAACCTCTGCATACAAACACGGACGCACTTACAAAGTCCAAAGGGGGGTGCTAGAGCTGCATGTCACAGCAAGAGGACGTACTGTACAGCATGTTAATGACTGGCCAAAAGATGGACTGCAGAGGTTTATTCATGGGGAATAACATGTGGTTAATTAAAAAAAAAAAAGTGTGATATCCTCTCATGCATATATTTTTAAGCACATATTACTTGATCCCCTTACAACTGATGGTCAGATCCTCTGGTCTTTCAAAGCCTGCAGGGCCCAAATGAACCTTGACCTGTTGAAGGGGACAACAGAATCTATTGTTATATTTCAAAGTCTGACCTCCCACATTGTTTACTGACAGCCCCAGTTCCAGAAGTACACGATGCCAAACAGAGAGCATCGTGGGAAGGAAGCCACCACCTGTGTTCCTCACTCCTCCTCACCCCCGTTGTTCCTCGGTTTCCCGGCTTTAATTGATTAGTTCCAGGAACACTTGAAGCTGCAGCAACACACTAACACAAACTGGCACACATTGGAGCAGTCATGTAAATTAGCTTGTTGTAGCAGCTGAGTCTCTCCATCCTCTCCAGCGCTTTGCCTTTTGTGACAAAAGACTTTGCACGGACTACAAAATATATCAAAGAAAACTCTGTGCTTCCCTCTGCTGGTCACAGCTCACACTTCAACAATGACATTCTGAATAACTCAGCCTGAGATTTTTCGCCTCGTCGCTCTTTTCCTGTGTTGGTGTTGAAGCTGACGTTTCTCGGTTGAGGTGTGTGATGTGGTAATGTCACCTCACAAATGCAAACTGTTGACCTGTACGAGATTTATTTGTGATCTTTCGTGTCCTCAGATTAGGGTAATGCCAGGCTGCACTGTGCTCTGGTACTGCCTTTCAAGTCCTGTAACCTTGTGTTTGTGGCTTCCGTCTCATCAGCTTGACCTATGTTTATGCATAAAATGCTTTTGTGTGTCTCACTGATCGGTAGCTAGCTGAGAATTTGTGTGTGTATAGCAGCCATTAAAACAAGTTAAGCTTGAGCTGTTTCCATTCATTGCAACAACAAAACAAAACAAATGATATGCTACTAATTCATCCCAGTTGGTGTTCTGATCTGAATCAGACTTACTGTGTAAATGATTCACTGCATAACAATGTAAACAGACATTTGTGAGCTACGTTATACGGGATGTATACAAAGTGAATATATCTTGAAAAACGCAATAGCGAAGGCGAAGGGCAACATTAAATACAATCTTACTGCGTGCTGTTTAATAGAGCAAACATTTGTTCATGTCGTATTTCATTTTTATACATGTCTTCCAGATCAAACAGTGGAGAGACTGCAGGATGAGAGCGTATTTAAAATATGAACCCGATCATAATCTCTCCCTGTTGAAATGTGAGATTAGCTTCCTTCACAAGCATCTCAGATGTAAACAGAGGAAACCTTTGATTGAAAATCCTGCTTTGAGAAACATTTCACAATAACTATGGGCCCACTGTTGCTTATTCACCTTACTCCGCGTTTTTAGGGTTTGTTTTTCATACATGTTTTATGTTTGTAAGCAGTTTTATTAGAAATATGCTCAAGCCATATTATAGTTTATTTTTAAAAAAGGGGCCATTGTTCAGTTCAAGTTAGATCTCAAGATAAGGCCCATATAAAGATATATTACTAAGAATATCTACAATTTATGTTAAAAATAGTTTTAATTGTATAAATTAAATAGAATAAAAAAGGTATGGAATATTGTACAGCCATGCCTTTTAATGAAAGAAGCTGTTCCTCTTCTGTGGTCTGCCAAAGAGGACAGCGTAATGCAGCCACAAATTCACCAGCCATAATATCCTCCTTAGGTAGGAGGAGACATCTGGAAGGGACGAAGGAGGCATCAGACCCAGAGAGGAGCTTTGAAAAGTTTGAGGTGTTAAGAAATATTCCTGAGGTCTGGAGTCCTGCAAAAGTTTGGAGTGGAGTGAGAACAATATTTCAAGCAGCACAAGTATCCAGACCAGGTTGCCGAGGAGCTGAGCCCAGTGTGAAGTCCTGAATCTCACAGTCTGTTGAGGCCAGCGTGACACCAGCGTGGCCTCCAGACCCAGCAGCCCCAGCAGGAGCAGAGAGGCCAGGTGGTGCGCGTCGAGCAGCTGCTCACAGAATGCGCCCAACGCCTCCCACCGCCAAGCTGAGTCCCCCTCCTTCACGAGGCCTGTCTTAGTCCCACAGCACACCTCCTTCATCCACAAGGCCAGCTGGAGCATCCAGTGCAGCAGCACAAGAGTGTCTGCGAGAGCCAGCCGGGCCAGGAGCACGGTGGAGGGCTTGGTGGAGGTGTGAGGGGAGTGGAGCAGCAACAGGGCCCGCGAGCTGAACACACAGCCCACCAGCAGGGAGAGGCCTGCCGTGTGGGGCAGCAACAACACCGTCACCAGCTTCAGCAGTAAGAAGCGACGCAGCCATCCTTTAGAGGCCGAGAGCACTCGACCTTTAGAGTGTTCTCGACCAGGCCAGCACCAAGAGCTCATCTCCCAGACTGACCTCAAAATCGAGTTTGACCTGCAGAGAGTTCAACACCTGGAGGTTAGCTCAGTGAGATGTTCCTGTCTTGGTTTGAAACTCTGCTCCACCCATTGGAAGGTTGAGAAGAGACACACGCTGGTGGTTTATCTCCGTCATGTATTTCACTTTACAGCTCTCCTTTTTTTTTATGACTAAGCCGAGGTGTTGTGTAAGTAGGCAGAGGCCCCGGCAAGCAAACAAGCCATCAATGAATTCCTTAGTTTTATAGGTAGCGTCTAACATGACTGAGGTTGAACATCACCTCTCATCTTGGCCAAGTGCCATTGAGAGGGCATTCATTGACTTTAAATTGAAAGTAAAGGATAAAGGAGCCTGATAAAAAGCACATGACAAATTATGGCACTTCAGTCATTAGAGAAAGTAAATATTATTCAGTTTATGAATGGCAACAGTTGAAAAAGTGCATTTGACATGAGGTGACATGATAAAAACATTTACATTTCATTTCATTTCATTTGATACACTTAACTCTTATTGTCTATTAGATGCCTCTGCTCTTTCCACCCTCAGCTCAAATGTTGACCTCTCTGAATATCTAAAGGTGTTCTTCACATCCGAAACAGCGGATTCAACAGACAATACAACAAACACAATGATATACAGTACCAGTCAAAAGTTTGTTCACACCTTCTCATTCAACTACTTTGAAGAATCTAAAATATAAAACATATTCTGGTTTGTTGAGCATTTGTTTGTTTACCACATAATTCCATATGTGTTCCTTCATAGTTTGGATGTCTTCAGTATTAATCTACAATGTAGAAATTTTTTAAAATAAAAATAAAGAAAAACCATTGAATGAGAAGGTGTGTCCAAACTTTTGACTGGTACTGTACCTTCAAACAAAGAATTGAACCGTGTCGGACTCACCTGTGTTTTTAGCAGGAAGTTGAGAAGTCCTGTTCCTCCTGAATATGAGATGGTAGTGGTTTTTCAACCCCCATGCCCGCACCTCTTTTCCAAAGAGGCTGAATGAGAGTGTGTGTGTCGCCCTACTCTTTATCAACGTTGGTTGCTTCAACCCAACCGGTTTAGTCCGCAAATGTCATCATGTCTGGTTTGGAGGAGAGCCAGGCTGGGTCTGACTCATGCCGGTGGAGAATCTGTGCCCGAGGGGTTTCCACGCATCACCGGCCGACACCAGTGTAAACCTGTGTGTTAATCCTTGCAACACGGAGCCAAAAAAGGAGCTTTGCATGGGTGAGTTGGTGCCAGGAAGGGAGTCGCCAATGTGCCTTAGACAGTCAGTCAAGGACACGCTGGTGAAGAAGCTTTTACTGACTTATATCAAATCAATACATATTCCCAAACCTCACAGCTCATTATAATGAGTGTTTCCACAGCTTGTTATCAATGTTACAGTGTGAGTGTAGCGACCCACGTGTGTTGCCAGTATGTTGGATGCTGTTTTAAGAGCGGGCGGGTTGAAACACACAACCGTATCCACGGCAACTAGGGTGTGGTCTCCATGATAACTGGCCCTTGTTAGCACTGGAAACAATGTGACTGTCCGCGACACTGACTAAGCACTCGACTCATTCTGTCGTTGCGTCTGGCATTGATTGATTTACTGTGTCACAGCACTTCTCTGATGGTTGACTGGGAACAGGGGGTTTTAGTTTTTTAGTTTGGTGCACGTAACACACATGATGGCAATAGGCTGGGTGTGTGAGTAAGTGTGCATCAGGCAACATGTGAGTATTAGTGTGTACTCTGAGAAATAACATTTGTCTACAGTCCTACTAACTGCTTTTCTGAAACAAATTATAAAAGCGCAAACTTGATTGAAGAGCATTTTCCCTAGCTTTTTGATTGTGTGTGTTTGTGTGTGTGTGTGTGTGTGTGTGTGTGTGTGTGTGTGTGTGTGTGTGTGTGTGTGTGTGTGTGTGTGTGTGTGTGTGTGTGTGTGTGTGTGTGTAGGGTAGAGCTTTACAAAATCAGATCATATTTATCAGGATGGTATTTACAGATGATGAGATGAACTTCCCCGTGTGATTAATGAAGCTGCTACGTTCATCTATGCTGAACACGCCCATGATGCCTCAAAGTACTGCATGGACTTGAGAGATTCATAGATTGCCGATTGACACACAACCTGACCACTATCTGTGACAACTTCCACTAAATTACACTCGCAGTTAAAAACTTAACCAGAAAGCTTCATAGAGTGCTCATCATCAGATACACAATAACTGGAAGCTCCCGCGTGATGTGCTTTATGGGACATAAGTGCATTTCTCCTTGTTCCTCTGTACACCCTGGGAAAATCAATTAATCCGTGTCAGCACACGCTCAACTATTTCTGTAATCCATGCTGGATAGGTGTGGGAGTTTTTGTAAACAAGCCCTTCCATTCCTTCGATGAATGGAAATATTAAACTTCATAGCAATCCTCGTAAAAGACCACATGTTGCTGTTAAGGATCATTTGAATAAACAATATATTTCCATGTACAGGAATGCTGTGACATACCTGAACTTTGCACATCTGCAGTACGTGATTCCTGAAAAGTCGGATTCACCGCTGATTACACTGACCTGAAGCATCCAGGATGTATTAAACAATATCTGCAAATCAGCTCACAAACACTCTGAACTGCAACAGAATTAAACTGCACAAACTAAGTCAGCAAATAGGAAACCACAAAGTGTATGTTGTTTCCCTCCAATGTTCTGTTAGAGTTTTATCTCCCAGAGCACGACTTTGTGAAACTGTCCACAAAACTGCTGAGATGAACGGTACATTTCAGAGATTAAGTGACCTACTTGAACATCCTGGTCTGCGGGGTATTACCGGCTCTGTGAGAACAGCAAAAAGACACATTTTTAAAAACAATAGGTCTCATTGTAAGCAGACCACCCTGGTATTATTAGTCTTTGACTTTAATAAGCCTGCTTTCTTCAATCTCAACTCCATAAATCTCTCATAAATTAACTGTACGTTGCAAGTACTTGAGGCCAACAGTGTTTTGGAGTTTATAAACTTCCCAGCAGGGTAAGAATATATATACAAGGTATGAAATTAATCACACAGCGATTGCGAGATGTGTTTTTAAAGCTAAACAGCTGCTCCTACTTCCATGAAAGGAGTGGTGCTGCAGCAAAGACAGAGGGACTGCTGGGCTAAGCTCAAATATGTGGGGTATCTGTATCCAGTAAACAGAAGCTTACAAGAGTTCATATCTCAATGATAGCAGATGCAGCTTGTAAATTCCTTCCTAAATGACTCATTGAGTGCTTTCTACCACCTCTATGGTCAGCATTAATGTTAAAGAAAACACAGTCCCAGACACAGTTAGCGACTAGCTGGTGAACATAATGGAGCTTTTAGCTGCTAAAGAGTCGGCGATTCCCCTCAGGGGTGAATAGAAGCTAAAAACAGAGTTATATAGGAAAGTATATATCATTTTGGATTTGTTTTCTTCAGGTGCACACAAACACGCCACCAAATTAATGCTAATGTTGCTCTATATTTAGTAGGCAACTGTTCACCACATCACCTTGTGACATGTAAATGTTGTATTAACAGCGTGTATCCGCTAATCCAAAGTGGTCAACAAAGGTCCTAAATTAATGCAGATTGAAGCTAAACTGAGGCAACCAAAAAGGCTTGGTTAAGATTAATGGACGATCGTGGTCATGATTAAGTTCAGGGGAAGATCTTCATGTAATTTACAGTCATTGAGATCTTCATGTTCAGAAGAAACCAATGTTGAGATAGCAAGCCAACCACATACTCTGGTGTCAAAGTCACGCACTCGTTATCCATCCCAGCCTCCTCTTTAAGAGGGTTTGCAACATCTTTTCCTTTTTTCATAATTTGGAAAGGTCCAATATCGATGCCAGTTGCGTCTGTTGCAGGTGCAGCGCAGGTGCAACCAACCAACCAACCAACCAACCAACCAACCAAGGAAAATTACAGCATCCCCAGATTCTTCACTTCCACGCCCACTGTTTTACCCAATACCACACCAGGAGCATGTTGTTATAGTTTTTAAGAGCAGTTTCTGTAATTGTTTTACTCATATATGTTGTAATAATAGCTGGTTGTTATAGTCAGTGCTCAGATTCGACCCTTCACTGTTCACGCTGAACGTGGAACAGTACTTTGACTATTGACATGACTAGTGACAGTGAACACCAAGTTTGAGACTCAATCCAAAGTTTGATTATTGGTAACTGATCCCAGGGTGGTGCCCCGTTATCAATTATCTATATTAATACTCCTACTGATATTAAGAAATGTATTAAAATCATTAACTCAATTTTAATACTTGCTTATAACCAAACCCGGCCAGAGCCCATCACCACTTACAAATAACAATTGCATGAAGGCACTTAGGCACTTAGGCACTTATTCTATTAAGCCTTTTGACTTCCCATCCACATTATGATCCACAAGGAAAGCACAACAGCTCATGAAACTACACTCAGCTCTACCACTATTTGTTGTCAACAGCCTGTAGATGCTGAATGTTGTTGAACAGACTTTCAACAGCTCTCAGAAGGGTCACAACACAAATATTCCTCTGCCGGGCTAATAGAGTAATAACTCTCTGATCATGTAAAAAGGTCAGTGGTGTTGATACAGACAACTCCACAGTGCAAATGGGCATGGATGTTTGTCTTTGCTGGTGCCTAACCTCTAAATGAGTTACAGATGAATTATCCTGCCTTTCAATCACAAAGGCCTTTCAGCTGCAAAAAAAATGAGTTTTCCCATTTCCACCGCAGCATCCGCAGTCCATTTACTCATTGCAAATAACACTCATTAGGGGGATTCAAAGGAAACGCTGTCATAACTAAATGTGATCCATTATCAATCAACCGGGGTTTTCATGGTGGACCCATGTACAGTTTATCCCGTTGCTTTACCACCTCACACCTCAGGAATAATAAGATCTTGCTCTTGACTTGTTTCTGCAGAACGGCTGAATGACACGCATGTTCCTCCATGTAATCAGCCATGTCAAAAGGAATACACAGTTACAATGGAACAGGTCAGACAAGCTATTACAAGGGAATTAAGCAGAAATAGGATATGATACATAATGAGGAAGATTTCCTGTGTTCGGGACAGAGAAGGGTCTGTGAGCGGCTGCAAAGTTAACAGTCAGAGTGTGTCTAAGGTGAATTCAGGCAAATGTTTAAATTGAAAAGGATTAGTGATGTCCACAGTGTAAAGGGGGAGGCTGTGGCGTAGTGGAGAGCAAGGTAGTTCTCCATTCAGAGGATCGGTGGTTCGATACCTGGCTTCGGCAGTCGATGTGTCCTTGGGCAGGACACTTAACCCCAAGTTGCTCCTGAAGGCTTTGCCATCGGTGTGGACTGGATGTTGCATGAATGTTAGTTAGAGTCTGATGGTGGCACCTTGCATGGTAGCCTGTCATCAGTGTGTGAATGGGTGAATGATATGCAATATACTACTGATTGTAAGTCGCTTTGGATAAAAGCGTCTGCTAAATGACTGTAATGTAATGTAAATGAGCTATTGGGCTTTATGTGTTTTGTCCTTTCGACAACATTTATAAAATCATTTAAATAGGATTTATCTAAATGTCATATGTATTTTTTTATATTTAGTCAATAGAAAAATTAATTCTAACTAAAAAGAGCACAACTTTCAGTAATCATTCACATCTCTTTTCTGTTTAGCCCTTTTTCATTCACTGTAATGGTTGGCTGCATGGTTGATGATGTCATTGGTAGAGGAGAGTAGAAGAGACAGACAAAATGAAAAACTTCTCAACAACTGAGGCTGTGAGGAAGCAACCACCTGCTGTAGTGTCCTCCCACTGCCACTATGACATCTGGCAGATGAGGCAGAGATAGCCAAGAGTCAAGATCAACAGACTGGCTGCAGCGCTCCGACACCAGACAGAGATCAACAGACTGGCTGCAGCGCTCCAACACCAGACAGAGATCACAGACTGGCTGCAGCGCTCCGACAACAGACAGGTATTCAGAGGTAAGGAAGGAAGACTTTGTTTTAACTTTTGCTAAATCAGATATGTTCTCACTTTAGTCAAGGAGAAGTAATGTAACTGAAAGATAATTACAGTTGCTGTGTAGTTATAATGTAACATTTTGAGCACATTTTCAGCTTGCAGACAATGCAACAATGCAAACGGGCAGTCAGCATTATTGACTGAATAAATAACATTCATACAGCTCACTCACAACACATACCGCTCAATACAGCGTGCATCAGAGCTGCACAGAAAAACAAGTTTACAGTAACGTACATTACATTCTGATTCGCTGGATGCATAATAAATAATTAATAGCAGAGAGAAAAAGGGTTTTGTAAATGGCATTTGTATTTTCAATTGATGATGCCAGTTATTGTTACAAGCATGCAAGGTCATCACATGATGTACAGACAAATAGAATTTGGTTGTAAATGCGTCTGAATTCATCTTAAACAGTATGATTTCTGAAAAATTGTCTCCCGACGACATAAATGTCAAAGATGCTTATCTACTTTCTGAGTTTCTCTCTCATCGGCAGAGACTATCTGACAGCAATCAACCACATCAAAGTCACCATACTCAGCAGCCTGTGCCTTTTTTATGTTTTCGTTTCCATCGTTCACATGCTCTCTTTTGCCCACATCATCAGGCCATCTCTCTGTCTCTCTGCAGCTGCAAGTACAACCTCAAATGGAGTCCAATCTGACACGTGGCGTGGAGAGCAACTCTACCGAATGTCCGTCCATTGACGACTTCCGTAACCAGGTTTACTCCACAGCCTACTCCCTCATTACCGTGTTAGGCCTGGTTGGGAACGGCTTCGCCCTAGTGGTGCTGCTCCGAACGTACCGAAAGAGCTCACCCTTTCATGTCTACATGCTGAACCTGGCTGTGTCCGACCTGCTATGTGTCATGACGCTGCCGCTGAGAGTTCTCTACTATGTCAACAAGGGCCAGTGGAACCAGGGTGATTTCCTCTGCCGCATCAGCTCCTATGCCCTTTATGTAAACCTCTACTGCAGCATCTACTTCATGGCTGCCATGTCCATCACGCGCTTCTTGGCCATCGTGTTCCCCGTGCAGAACCTGCGGCTGGTGACGGAGGCCCGTGCTCGCATGGTGTGTGGGTTTGTGTGGGTGTTCATCTGTCTTTCATCCTCACCCTTCCTGACTTCTGGCCAGCACACCGACCCCCAAACAAATAAAACCAAGTGCTTTGAGCCTCCAGGTGCTAACGGTTTAGATAGACTAATCATGCTGAACTATTTATCTCTGGCTGTGGGCTTCGCCCTGCCCTTCTTGGTCATCCTGCTGTGCTACGCTGGCATAGTCCGCACCCTGCTGTCCCGCTCTAACGTTGCCCGACGCCAGCAGGGCACGGGTACCAGAGCCATCCGAATGATTGTCATCGTCCTGCTGACCTTCCTGATCAGCTTCATGCCGTACCACGTGCAGCGCTCCATCCACTTGAGCTTCCTGTCGCGGAACGACACCACCTGCGCAGAGCGGGTGGCCATGCAGAAGTCTGTTGTGGTGACCCTCTGCCTGGCTGCTTCCAATTCGTGCTTCGATCCACTGCTTTATTTTTTCTCTGGAGAGGGTTTCCGCACTCGCTTGTCCTCCCTGCGCAAGTCAATGAGGGGCAGCACCCATAACCGTATAGCCAGAATAAAGCCAGTCAAAGTCTCAGAGTCCGGGGAGATCCACCAGCTGAAGGACAGTTGATTTACACCAGAGAAATAAATATCTCAGGATTTGTTTGAACGAATACTTCACCCACAACAGTACCATTTACCATCACTTACTCACCCCTTGTTACCTTTCATTTTCTGATAAAACTTTTTCTCGCATGCCTCCTCAGTGAAAAGAGAATAAGAGTGGATAAATGAGACTTGAATTATACTGCATGGCACGCGTGATAGTTTGTATATACAGTAGATGTTTGTATATAGTTTTGTTGTCGGTTAACAACGCTCACGTTTACCTCAATTCATCAAGACTTTATTTTTTTGACTTTTTGTGTTTTTTGATTCTTTGTTTGCTGTGGAGGCATGCCAGAAAAAAACAAAATACACCCTCGCAAATTCAAGGTAACACTTTGTAACTGTTATACAAATGTTTATCTAGTGGGTGTAGTATTCCTTAAAGGAGCTCCGGATTGGCGTGTGTCCTATTTGCACACAGGGAAGCAGTTGAAAGAAACAGAAAAAAAGTTTTACCAGGAAGGGCTGGTCTACTAATGAACAGAGTATTTAAACAAGTAGCACGTCTCAGTCTCATTTATTATTCTCAAGAATGAAAAGTGTTCAATATTGTGGTGATGTTGTTCTGGATTATCATTATGGCAGTAAACATTAGTCTGTTGTGTCCCAAAAGTTGCTCAAACCGTGGAATTGCAAATATGAATTCACAGTATATAAATGTATGAATGTATTGTAAATACTTTTGTACTATGTCTTTTTATTGAGTCTTGTATCACACAACCTGCATATGAAAGAAGGGCTAAACTCTGCTGTGTTGACTACTGTAGACCTTTAATATTCTTATTCTGACCATCCCTTTAATATTCTTATTTTTTCCCCTTTTTGTAGCAATGTTATTGTTGTTATGACCATAACTCTTTTATAATTATGAGTTATTGTGATTTTCCATGCTTATCATACTTACTTTTGCTTGATTTGGATGGAAATTGTGGGTTTGTTGCTTTTGCTTTTTAATATTTCTGTGCATCCTTTCTGTAAAAAATATTGAGGATGATGAATAAGGATTTTCTGAACTGTGTACCCTTAAAAGAATAGTTTGATATGCTTTTTTTGTTCTCAAAAGTAAGATGAGAAGTATGACACCACTCTGTACTGGTACTGTGCGGTTTCTGTGCAGATGTGAGAGTGGTATCATAACAAGAAAGCAAATGGGCATATTCTCAAAAAAATATCAAACTATACCTGACATGAGGCTTCTGTAATCCTGTCATGTGCAAATAATGTTTCATGTCATGTATGATAACTGCATCAATAAATCATCCAATGCATGTCATTGCATTATCTTCACTGTAACTGGAAGTTACCAACTCCGTCCACTGGGTGTCGCACCAGCACACACATTGTTGTAGCCCTCCTCCAAATGATTAGAGGCCCATCATTTTCTCCATTGCTTTTCTATTATTCATCTCGGTTTCTCTGAGATGAGCCAACAATGAGCCGCAGCACTGCAAGAGGAGTTCAATTTGTGCAAAAAGTATAGCACATAAATGCATTCACTGAAGCTGTAAAGAACCTGCTACATTTATAGAAAAGGGTAAGAGCCCTCTTTCTATACAGCAAATCAAAAAAGCAAGACCAAAATTGAGCGTCCCGGTCAATTAAAGATACAAAACAACACTGAGAGACCAGACTGCTGAGGCCGACCCTGCTGATAAGAACATAGAGGGCCACTGTATTACCACCATAAACAGATAATATCGAGCACATGATCGGCTCCCTCCTACATCTGCACAAAAACATGTTTGTTTCAGTCTGCAAAGCAGGGCCATATCAGAGATGTGAGTCTGTTGTTGCAGTGTTTGTGTAACACACGGCGGAGATACTCGCCATACAGGAAACAAGGAAAGTCCCTGCTTAATTCCTCCTCGTTTGTTTCTAAAGAGGTTAGGGACAACAGTGCACCCCATTGCATTGCAGGAAAGTTTCCACTCTTTCATCTGTGCTCCAGGTTTGCTGCACTCCAAAAGAGATTTGGCCGAATCATTGATTCGTTTTTTGGAAAAGGTTAAGATTAAAACTCGATTGCCCTCAGGG
The DNA here is from genome assembly GCF_027596085.1 of Anoplopoma fimbria. Classification (NCBI taxonomy): domain Eukaryota; kingdom Metazoa; phylum Chordata; class Actinopteri; order Perciformes; family Anoplopomatidae; genus Anoplopoma; species Anoplopoma fimbria. Next base: position 6,705,507 of record NC_072452.1, on the reverse strand, counting down.
GGAGCAGACTCAGCTTTGCAACATGTGTTAATGCCCACCATATGAGTACAGAAACACTCAGAGGAGCTCTCCAGGAGCGCTGATTTTATCCTGGGTTGTTTCTTAGGCCATTTGGATTTCTTGTATACATGGGAATCCCAATGGCAAATACCTTGAAAGGCACTTATCAGGCTTTAAGATGATTTGGCATGCGCCCCTTTAATACAAAACATCAGGAGGGGTTCACTCTTTCTTTGAATTAAAATGTTGGCCACTGGAAAGCAGCACAACAGGCTGTAAATAACAGCATATAATCACCTTGTAAAGCAGAATGACATAGCGAACGTGTTTGCAAACATCTGCCTATTTAAACATCCTGCTGACACAGCAGCATTAGCATTTATTCAGAGTCACATTACTAGTGCCCCAATTAATGTAAGTCCATTATTAATTCTGCTTGTGTCTTTTTGGTCTCCATCAACAGCTGGCAGAAATGTCCCCATATGTTAATCAGCTAAAGGCCGTCTGGCGATGACCCAGACCCTGAATCTGACGATAAAGGAATACATTTGTCCTCCATATACCTTTTCCCAAGGTTAGTAGGTTGTGCCGGAAACCCCCCACTCTGCGGTTTGGTGCTGGGTAGGTGGGTAAAGTGGGTATTTAGAGCTTTTTCACTGAAAACAGCTGCCTGCTTTGACTGAAAATGATGCTAATGAGAGTGAACCTAACATTAAATTTCGGGAGATTAAAACAAAAATAAAAAGCTGAAAAGTGCTAAAAAGCTCTGCAGGGTTCAATGGAGAGGAGTTTGCTATTAGTTCCCTCAGTATACATTTAGTCATCCACCTTTAAATATGGATAAGAGCAGCTTTTTACATGAATTCAAGTCTCCAGTTATTATCATGGTGTTATAAACTACGGTCGACGCAAATTGAAAGAATTTCCTCCCAAAAGGAAACAGCGGAGATGGGGTAAAATTGCAGAAAATTGCTTTTCTTCATGCTTGTCACAGTTCATGGCTGACCTGCTCTACTACAAACCTGATGTTTGACGTAACCAGACTTGATTTGCCACACAAATTTGGCGGTCCACCTCACTGATGAATGTTGGGAGGAAGAAGGAAGCAGAACCATAGTCCCTAGCGAGGCCTGGAACTCTATTGGTATGTGGACAAAGCATGAATCCAAGAGAGCAGAATCTCCATCATTAGATATTTAGTCTGGTTAGTATACTCATGTACAAAGCAGTAAGATGTTAAACAGATCAGTAAACATAATCAAGCCTTACATCATATCACATGACCGCTGTGCACCGAGGCTCAGATTTGTCAAACCCTGCTGTTTCTAATTGATGCCTTCATACAGTACTATGTGTGCACATCTGTGTGTATGTGTGTGTGCATGGGCGTGCACATCTATGACCTTAATATGATCACTCTATACAACATTAAAGGCCACATGCATATAGTAAGTTCTTTGCCTCCAGAGTGCAAGGTTAGAGGCCAAGCTGATGTGTTATAGTCGCTGTTGAGTTCAGGTTGGAGGAGACAAACAGCTCACAGATGAGATAATAGCTGTCTGGAGCTTTTAGAGCAGCTGCAGTCAAGCTATTTCAGGCTATTACTCAGACGTCACTCATTCATCCGTTCACTACATATTAAAAACGGACAAAAACACTTCAGACGGCCCGCCCTATCACATTGTGTGTTGCCAAACACACCAGTTCCAATAAGTTTTATTACAAACATACTCCCCTTGCAGACGAGGGCCCGCCCTATCTGCCTAGCTCTAACAGGAAGCTTTGTGAACAGTGCAATACTGTCCACGACAGTCATTGTGTATTCCGTTGAAAGTATTTTCAGACAACAGTGTATTTTCGGTCTGCGCTGTGACGCACACACAGAGAGAAAGGCCTCTTAGTTTGCTTGACTTTTAAAATGTTTTCCCACCCCATCAGTTCTCCAGATAAAATAAAGCCTTCTGGCATTTGTAATTATAAATTTAAAAAAAGGCTGTTTGTGTCAGAACAAATGAAGCTTCAGAATGATTGCATTTTTATAATGCAGGTCTTATAATAAAACATTTTCAGTACACTATTTTTAAAGTTTGATATGTCATTATTTAACCGAGGGGAGATATCAAGAAAATACATTTCAAGGAAAAACAAAAACAAAGCAGATGTTTTATACCATAGATACACAAAGCATTAGGATTTTGAAAGAAAGAATCAATTCAATCAATTCTAGAAATATTCTTCAGCATATTTTTTTCTGAATAAAAGATAATTTCTGTTCTTTTCAATTGCAAATATCCAAAGTCGGTTTTTGAAGAGGTTGTAGAAAAGCAACATGTTCAAATACTATAAATGAACAGGTTTCTTGATAAATTTTTAACAACATTTGATATTGTTGTTACCAAATTCTAATCCACACGCTGAATCACCTTGTGTACACTTTTGGACACGACTGCTTGGCCATGTGGTGTTCCCCAGGGATAGGTCTCAGGACCCATTTTAATCTCACATTCTTGCTGCCACTAGGGGAGATTATCAGTAGTTTAAGATACATTTGTACGTCGATGACATTCAGTTGTATTTTTCAATAAAAACCTGATGAGCCTCGTAAAAAATCGATACTGAACGACTGCTTGAATGCAATCAGGAGCTGGATGGCAAATCATCTACCAGTGGGTAGTCCTAAACTTCGTAATAGTCTCCCAATAATCTTTTTTACATACCTTTTTAAAGAGCAGTTAAAAACCCATCTGTCGGGACAAGATTTTAAGTAGCATGTTGTATTTCTTTGCTTAAACTTGTGTCTTATGTTTCTACCCCTTGTATACTTTATGTATATCTTTTTTTTTTTTATCTTTGCTTGATTTTTTTTTTTATGTGAAGCACTTCATGACTGGTTGCTGTGAAAGATGTTAAATAAATGAATCTAAATAAACTTTGCTTACCTTGTTAACCTGTATCTGGCTGATGATGAACTCTCTCCACATGTGCAGACATTTCTTCATAACTGGATGGAATATATATTATTATTTGAAGCTGTTAATACACTGTCTCCTGCGGTTACGGTGCAGCTGTTGATAAAGGCTGCCACAGAGCTGTCATTCCTCTTCTCAACCATCTTGCCAGAGGCACAATTTTGGAAAGCCTTTCTTCTCTAACTGAAATGAACAAGATCCCTCTGGAGAGCTTCATGGTAATTTGCATAAAACGTTGAGGCTCTACAGCCGTGTCTGTAGCGGTTCTTATACTCTACCAAGCCTCAATCAACCTCTTAAAAAAAGATAAAAGTTGAGTTTGGGCACGATCATTCAAACAGAAAGCTCTTTGTTCAGGGTCAAAAGAAACATTCGCTTTGCTGTTCACAGTTTGAGTCTCTCTCTGACAGCAGAGGCAGAAAACGTCTTTGTAAATCAATGAGGTGAAATAAAGAGGATTTAGAAGTTTACTGAAGCAGTGAGGACGGGAATTAAAGATAGGAAAGCGGTGATACAGAATTCACAGAATTCACACACTTGTAACAAGTCCAGTGACGTGCAGTGAAACTGGGTCATTCTGGTAATACACCAGTTAGACTCCCAGTCAGGTTTTCTACACATTCTTCACCGTCTGCAGTGAACTGTATTGGGCTGTTTGAAGGCTCTTCTTGTCCCATGATGAATTGGTTAAGAACTTAACATATGCACACTGTCTAAGCAAGCTGTCACAGTTTATCTAGACCAAATAGACCACTGAAAACAAACATTGGCTCCTGAGGGAGTAAGGCTGAGGTTTGGCTCTGAAATCTCCCACCACATGGTGGAAAATTGACACAGCGAATATTTATGAACACTGGAAAACACAATTCTTCATTCAGAGCGTATTTCAACAAGTCATTTAAATGAATTATCTGCGGAATCATCACTGTCCTACCAAAACCAATATTTCGAAACTGTTCAGTTTTCATGAAAGATGAAAAACAGCCTTGTTTTAAGCCTCATTGCCTGAATTTGTTGCACAGTTTAACGGGTCTTTTCAAGCTTTTAGTAGCCAAAGGCATAAGTGAACTATTTTTAACACATTTAATCTGGTTTAGAAGAAAAGGAAACACTCACAAAAAAGAGATGAATGGTATTCACTGTACAGCAACGATATGCAGCCCCAAAACCGACAAAATGCAGTAAAAGATTAATACTTATTATTTATTTTTTTTAACCTTTATTTAACCAGGATAATCCTATTGAGTTTTTTAATTGAGTTTACCAGCAACTTGAATAATGCAAGAAAGGTCATACTATCTGCTTGAATGTTGGTTAAAAGCTTGGCTGAAGGAACTGAATGAATAAAATATATTACATAATGTCTTCCAGCTTACCTAATGTCTCAAGTTGGTATTGCTCAAAGCTTTTAGAAACAAATGTCTGATAGAGTGTAACAACCACACAATGTTTTGCATCCACGTCAACTCCAGGTTAACTGTAGCATAAAGCTGTAAACGGAAGAGGGCTTAAACACACCACTATGAAGTAGGCTAATGTACATTCATTCTTTGTTGAACAGCCCGAGGCAAGTCAATCTGTAGAGAAGAAAACCACAACAGAATAAGAAAGAATACAAATTAAGATGAATCCAACGTAAAATGTTTAAATTAAAAACATCCGTAATAGAGCTTAGTCATACCGTCCTCAGACACTGGTAGGATCCTAAACTCTTTAAAATGTCCGTCCCTGCTGTGTTCACTGTTGACAGGATTTATGGCATCTGGAATTAAACCAAAACTATTTTAGTTTGTTTTACACTTGGGGCTTCTAAAGTCTTCTTTTGCGACAGCGACAGTGTCACGGCAAAACAAGACACAACAGTGTGGTGAATTATGACATGAAAAACAGAATCATCATTCATGCATATCCACAGTTGAGAAAGAAGAGTAGACCGAACTAAAATGGACAAAAACTGAACAGAACATCAGTTCAATTTAATTCAATTCAATTCAGTTTATTTTGTATAGCCCCGAATCACAAATTACAAATTTGCCTCAGAGGGCTTTACAATCTGTGCACATGCGACATCCTCTGTCCTTCCCTCACATCGGCACAGGAAAAACTCCCCTAAAAACCCCTTTAACAGGGAGAAAAAAGGAAGAAACCTCTGGGAGAACGACAGAGGAGGGATCCTTCTCCCAGGATGGACAGAATGCAATAGATGTCATGTGTACAGAATGAACAGCATAACAGAGATACAACACATTCAATGTATATGACATAAATGATTCATATAATAAGACTACTTATAATAACAGCAGCAATTATTACAGTAGAATTATAGTTATGAAAATAGGGATAGTAATGTGATTAATAATAATAATCGAAGTAGCAGTGGGTGTCAGTCGGCTCACAGCAGGAGGCACGACTACGGTCCAGGTACCTGTGATAAGCATTGTGAAATACTTCTTTCTATTTTTTTTTGTACAATAATCAATTTTAAGGAATTTTGGCATACTTGTTTTACAATGAACACCAGATAAATTGACTCTGTTGAAGTTTTTATTCCTGTCGGTGTGACAGTCGATTAACTCTAGCCCCGGTTTGAGCTTCTCATCTGGTACCATTGCATTCAAGTCACGTTGCACAAGTACAAGCATCCAATTTTCTGGAAACAATTCCCCTGTAATCTTTGTAATCTGATTGAGCTGCGCTATTTGACCTGTTGTGAGTGAGAACAGTTCGTAATATGGTGGCCTTTATCTAGAGCCAGCGTTTGATTTGTCCATTCTGGGCCACTGTAGGAACATAGCGGTGTGTGGTAGTGGGTGTGGTCTGTGCTCAGTTGCAGGGGAGAGATGTGTGGGAGTGGCATGGTGAGTTTAATTGGCACAGCTGTAACTTGTTGCTAATTATCCTTCATCCTTTTAAGCAGTAGCAGACTGGAGCTCTGGTGGTTGGGACACACAAGGACAGAGAGATGGGAACACGAGTCGTCAGAGACTTGCAGTTTTGTGGACACTGGACTGCACGCGGTCCGAGAAGCCAGGCAGCGTGGGAGAGCGCACAGCAGTCTGTATTTCCTTTTGTAAAACTAAATAAAGAACGTTTGTTTGCAGGTTACCTGCTTAAGCCTGCTAAGGAGGACTCACGAGTAGCAGTGACACGGCTACACGTGCAACATGGCGGACTCTGTGAAGAGGACCTGCTCAATAATAATAACATTATCATTTTATTAATATTTATCTAATAGAGCCCCCTCAAGCCTACAAACTGGTCCTTTCATTTTTAAAAAGTTAATCTAAATATGAAATCAGTTACAAGGTAACATTTCAAACAAAATAACGTTTTAATATTTTGTTGTTTTTTTTTTACAAAAAAGTAAGAACATTTTACATTTTTGGGTGCTGGGATAAGGAGACATAGTCACAACATAAAAACCTACTTTTTAATTGTGCAGGAGACATTTCTTCTGAGCTCTATAGCTCTTTAACACAAATGTAAGAAATCGGTACGTATCCTCTTATACCACCAAAATTATTATAATATTTATTGTAAACATCATGTGGCTTCAATGAAACCTTTAAGCAAAGGCAAAAAGTGTATAATGATGATTTACATTCATGCTAGGGTTTTTATTATTATATTATGACCCTGGAGAAGCCTTTAACAGATTTCAGTGATAGGTTCATGGGTAATCCTGTTGTTTTGAAGTGACAGGGTGGGGTCCTACATGCTCAGTGGGATTAAAAGGAAACATAAACACTGCAGGCCTGAAGCACCAGGTCATTACAAAGCTGTAGAAGGCATGTATGACTGTGTGGGTGGGTGAGGGGTCAGGAGAAGATACCAACGAGGCTTAATGTTGTTTACTTTCCCCTTCAAGTGGCCATTGTGTTCGCTTGCACCTATCACATGACACCTGGTCACAGTCTCCCCATCAGGGTCATCCTCAACCCTCCACTTCCAGCATCACAAAGACACACACAATCACGCACACAGACGCACACAATGGGCCGCTTGTTGTCCCCGATGAGCGTACAGGAAGCCTCCCCTCCAGAGCGAGAGGGCCCAAATCATGATGTTGGCGCGGTCCCTCGTGTGCCCCACGCTGACTCCAAATACTCATCAATACGAGCCATTGATACACGCTAATTTCCCCCAATTTACTGACAAAAGCGCCTCTCATCCCGCTGCCATTAACTATCCTGTCGACAGTGAAAAAGAGGAAAAGGTCATAGTCCATCAGTCACTTTCACCGCGCTTTTATGCGTAAAATTCTGTATTAATGATTAATATGGAGCTAAGTGGAAAAAAAAAAAAAAAAAGCATGATGGGGCCGTTTACCAGGCGATCACTTTTGCCATTTCCAGATAATTATGTTTTAACAGTTAAATTCTAACAACAATCTCCAACAATAGAATAAAGTAGTCACGGTTTTCCACGCATGTTTGTACGGTGTGAGGAAATATTGGATTTGCTGGAGTTCAGTAATTAACAGTGGAGACACTGAGTCTGAAAGTTTGATGATATTTAACTCCCATTTCAGAAAAGTTATCCCTTATGTCAGCTCTGGAGCAAAACTCAATTTAGTATTAAACAAGGAACAAGAGCTTCTCAACAAGATCGTCTGCTCCACTTAAAACATTAAGGGGTGTAATTGATGTCGCACAGCTAACATTCTTTGGCTTATGAGGACCACAGAAAAACATTTTACAGACATTTTTAAACCCCCTGTGTGAAGTAGGCATTTGAAATATGGCAGAGGAACACCCAACTCAAAATGTTTAAGCCTCCTGCTCCTCCTCTTCCGTCCCTGATGATGGTGCACGCTGTTTTTTAGGGAGAACTCCAGTCAGTGGATCAGCGGAAAGAGGAATGTAAAGCAGATGTCCAGCTGTGTGTTGTAAGCCAGAACCCCACCACAGCATCCATGTTGAGAAGCAAGAACATAAATTCTGACGGGATGTTGCGCCAAGGTTCAAGATTTTGTAACAGGCGCTGTTTCTTTTTTTCCACAGGCCTTTCTGACCTAAAAATCCAGTCAGGTAGCTTTGAGACCAGTACGGCCAAAGAGCTTCAATCATGGAAGACAATTCTTTGTGCAGATATGGATGTTCTGCTGGAATTCCTGCACAGCTCTTGCGTAAATTTGAAATCAGTTAAAATCAGACTTCCTCCTTTCCTTTCAATTCAATTCAGTTTATTTTGTATAGCCCAGAATCACAAATTTGCCTCAGAGGGCTTTACAATCTGTGCACATGCGACATCCTCTGTCCTTCCCTCACATCGGCACAGGAAAAACTCCCCTAAAAACCCCTTTAACAGGGAGAAAAAAGGAAGAAACCTATGGGAGAACGACAGAGGAGGGATCCTTCTCCCAGGATGGACAGAATGCAATAGATGTCATGTGTACAGAATGAACAGCATAACAGAGATACAACACATTCAATGTATATGACATAAATTATTCATATAATAAGACTACTTATAATAACAGCAGCAATTATTACAGTAGAATTATAGTTATGAAAAGGTACCACAACGATTCATGGAAACCTGCAGAGCGAGAAAGCAAAAGGGGCTTCAGGGTGGAAGTAAAGCTAAAATGCTTAATGGTACAGGTAATAGTAATAGTAATGTGACTAGTAATAATAATGGTGGTAGCAGTCGGTGTCAGCAGGGCCGTAGCAGGATGCACGACCACGGTCCAGGTACAACCACGATCAGTGGTGTATAGTAACGAAGTAGAAATAATTCGTTACTGTACTTAAGTCGTTTTTTTTTATATCTGTACTTTACTTTACTATTTATATTTCTGTTGACTTTCACTTCTACTTCACTACATTTTGCAAAGAGAACTGATACTTTGACTCCGATACATTTCCCCTGAAACCTTCGTTACTCGCTACAAAATCAAATCTATTTTTAGAAAGAAAATGAATCATGAGACCAACGTCGGGACTGTGGTGGAACACAGACTGCAAGCAAGCAGGTTTGGCGAATCAGTGGTCCTAGCTAGCAAGTTAAATCACTGGTTAATCACGTTAATGCGCAATTGCAAACAAGTGCTCTCAAAGCCGCGGTTTGTTGATGCCCAGTGATGCCCAGGATGCCAGCTAGCGAGCGACTACATGAGTAGAATTCCACTCTACGATGACTGATTTCATGATGGAAGCAGAAACGGAAGCACCTGCTACTCCCGCAACAAACCACGGTGGAGACGAAGACCAACACCCGGGCCATATCTGGAGAAATGTTTTCTTATGTTGGAGTGAAAGACTCTTCGTACCGGATGAAGAGCCTCATGCTCAAAGCTACTGAAATATTGGCATTCAAACACTCCCCATCCAACCTCAGGAAACACATTGAGGTCAATTAAGATTAATCCCATGAGCCGCAACGTTAATGTTTAGTTATCATAATTAGCATAAACCTGTTCAGATATCTAGTGTTTCCCACAGGATTGGAGTATATCTGTGGGGGGGGGAGAGACAGGTGTCTGATCTTCTAATTTAACTACACATGGTGTATGTTAGGCTGCTGTCTCTGTTTGTACCTCCTTGTCCTTGGTCATGGTGGCCACAGCACTTAAAATAATAAACTTCATAATTCTCAAAATTCTGACCCTTTGCTTTTTTATTAACAGCATTTACTTGTACTTTTACTTTCAATACTTAAGTACATTTAATATAAGACTTTTACTCAAGTAGTATTCTAATAGGTGACTTTCACTTTTACTGGAGTCATTTTCCAGTAAGGTATCTTTACTTTTACTCAAGTATGGCTTTTGGGTACTTTATACACCACTGACCACGATTTATAGAAGCCTGCGAAGCGAGAAAGCACAAAGACTCCAGGGTACAAGCAAGTCAATAAGCGTAATAGTACAGGCAATAATAACAGTAATGTGACTAATAATGATAGTGGTAGTAGTAGTGGGTGTCAGCAGGGCCTCAGTAGGTGGCACGATGACAGTCCAAATATAACCCTGATTCCTGGGAACCTGCGAGGCGAGAAAGTACAAGAACTCCGGGGAAGAAGCAAAATCAGTAATGTGCATAAATAGGAGATTAATACATAAAGAAGGAGGGAGAGAAGAGGAGAGAGGAGAGAGGAGCTCAGCGTATCCTAGGTAGTCCCCCGGCTGTCTAGGCATATAGCAGCATATCTAGGGGCTGGACCAAGGCGAACCTGAACCAGCCCTAACTATAAGCGCTATCAAAAAGGAAGGTCTTAAGCCTGCTCTTGAAAGTGGTGAGTGTGTCTGCCCCCCGGACTGAAACTGGAACCTGGTTCAACAGAAGAGGAGCCTGATAACTGAAGGCTCTGGCTCCCATCCTACTTTTATATACTCTAGGAACCACAAGTAACCCTGCATTGATTGAGCGCAGCTTTCTAGTTGGGTAATATGGAACTATAAGTTCCTTAAGATAAGACGGTGCCTGGCCAGTTAGAGCTTTGTAGGTAAGTAAAATAATTTTAAATTATATTCTTGATTTAACAGGGAGCCAGTGCAGAGAAGCTAATACTGGAGTAATATGATCTCTTTTCTTAGTTTTTGTTAGAACACGTGCTGCAGAATTCTGGATCAACTGTAAAGATCTAAGAGACCTATTAGAGCAGCCTGATAATAAGGAGTTGCAGTAATCTAGTCTAGAGGTAACAAATGCATGAACTAGTTTTTCTGCATCGCTTTGAGACAGGATTTGCCTGATTTTCGCAATGTTACGTAAATGAAAAAAGGCTGTCCTTGAGATCTGTTTTATATAACAGTTAAAAGACAGATCCTGATCAAAGATAACTCCAAGGTTCTTAACGGTAGTGCTGGATGCTAGAGCAATGCCATCTAGAGAAACTATATCGTTAGATAATTGATTTCGAAGGTGATCTGGGCCTAGTAGGATAACTTCTGTTTTTTCAGAGTTTAACATTAAGAAGTTACAGGTCATTCAGGTTTTTATGTCCGTAAGACATGCTTGAAGTTTAGAGAACTGGTTAGTTTCGTCTGGCTTAATTGATAGATATAACTGGGTATCATCTGCATAACAATGAAAGTTTACTGAGTGTTTTCTGATAATATTCCCCAAGGGAAGCATATATAAGGTAAATAAAATAGGTCCAAGAACAGACCCCTGTGGAACTCCGTGACTGACCCTGGTTTTCATCGAGCTTTCATTGTTTACATATACAAACTGAGATCGGTCTGATAAATACGACTTAAACCAGCTAAGTGCGGTTCCTTTAATGCCTATTAGATGCTCCAATCTCTGTAATAGGATTTGGTGATCAATGGTATCAAATGCAGCACTAAGGTCTAGCAATACAAGTACAGAGACAAGTCTTTTGTCTGAAGCTATTAGAAGGTCATTGGTAATTTTCACCAGTGCTGTCTCTGTGCTATGATTCACTCTAAATCCTGACTGAAAATCCTCAAATAAACTATTGTTATGCAGAAAGTCAGAGCTGATTTGCTACTGCTTTCTCAAGGATCTTGGAGAGGAACGGAAGGTTAGATATACTGTAGGTCTATAGTTAGCCAACACCTCTGGATCAAGAGTAGGTTTCTTAAGAAGAGGTTTAATTACAGCTAGTTTGAAGGCCTGTGGTACATGGCCCGTTAGTAAAGACAGATTGATCATTTCTAATAAAGAATTGCTAATTAAAGGTAAAACTTCCTTAAGCAGCCTAGTCGGGATCGGGTCTAAGAGACAGGTGGAAGGTTTAGACTTAGAGATAGTTAAAGTCAATTGTTGAAGGTCGATGGGAGAAATGCCATCTAAATATATTTCAGGTTCTACAGCTGTGGATCGATCGGTACTGGTTGAGGGCAGTAGATTATACATTTTTTCTAATAGTTAGAATCTTATCATTAAAGAAGTTCATGAAGTCACTACTACTGAGGTTTATAGGAATACACGGCTCAACAGAGCTGTGACTCTCTGTCAGCCTGGCTACAGTGCTGAAGAGAACCCTAGGGTTGTTCTTATTTTTCTCTATTAATGCTGAATAATAGGCTGCTCTAGCATTACGGAGTGCCTTCTTATATATTTTAAGACTGTCTCGCCAGACTAACCGCGCTTCATCCACATTGGTGGAACGCCATATCCTTTCAAGTTTTCGCGATATTTGCTTTAAATCGCGGGTTTGAGGATTATACCATGGAGCAAACCTCCTTTCTTTTATTAGCTTATTTTTTAGAGGAGCTATAGAGTCTAGTGTCATTCGCAGTGAGCATGCAGCACTATCAACAAGATGGTCAATCTGAGACGGACTAAAGCTAGCGTAGGAGTCCTCTGTTATATTGAGCAATGGTACTGAATAAAACCCTGAAGAAATCGCTTCTTTAACTTTAGCTACAGCATTATCAGATAGACATCTAGTGTAGAAACTTTTGCCTAATGGCGTACACTCTGGTAGAAAAAATTAAAAGGTTATTAGATAATGGTCCGATAAAAGAGAGTTCTGTTGAGAGACAATTACATTTTCTATTTCAATACCATATACCAGAACAAGGTCGAGGGTATGGTTAAAACAGTGAGTCGGTTTATGTACACACTGACAGAAGCCAATAGAATCTAATAATGAACTAAACGCAGTACTAAGGCTATCATTATACACATCCACATGAATATTAAAATCCCCTACAATAATAACTTTATCTGTCTTAAGGACTAAACTAGATAAAAACTCTGAGAATTCAGATAGGAATTCAGAATACACACCTGGTGCACGGTACACTATAACAAATAAAATTGACTTTAATGCTTTCCCGCTCGGGTTTGAAAGACTGAGAACAAGGCTTTCAAATGAGTTGTAATTTAATTTAGGTTTAGGGTTTATTAATAGGCTTGAGTCAAAGATAGCTGCTACTCCACCTCCTCGGCCTGTGCCTCGAGGAATATGAGTATTAATATAACTTGGAGGAGTTGATTCATTAAGGCTAACGTACTCTTCATGACACAGCCAGGTTTCAGGAAGACAAAATAAATCAATATGATTATCTGATATTAAATCATTTACAAGTACACCCTTAGATGACAGATCTAATATTTAAGAGTCCACATTTAATTGTCCTGTTTTGATGCACTGTTGCATTGGTTGCCTTAACTTTTATTAAGTTATTTTGTATAACTCCTCTTCTGTTGACTTTAAATAATTGAAGTGGCCGTGGGGCAGACACAGTCTCTATAGGGTTTTGGGTGGGTAACTGGGTGGGTAACTGGGTGGGTAACTGCTCCAAAGGAAGCGCAGAGAAGTGTGAAAGACTGCGACTCTGCTTCGGCTTCCTGGTCTGAACTCTGGGTCATGGATTAGGTCCACTAATGAACTGGGTCAGATTTCTAGAGATGAGATCCGCTCCATCCAAAGTAGGATGAATGCCGTCTCTCCTAATCAGACCAGGTTTTCCCCAGAAAGTATGCCAATTGTCTACGAAGCCCACATTGTTTGCAGGACACCACCTCGACAGCCAGCGGCGGAATGATGACACGCGGCTATACATCTCATCATTGACCAGATTAGGGAGAGGGCCAGAGAATACTATGGAGTCCGACATTGTCTTTGCGTATGAACACACCGATTCCACGTTCAATTTAGTGACCTCCGAGCGACGTAATCGGGTGTCATTACCGCCGACGTGAATAACAATCGTACTGTATTTACGTTTAGCCTTAGCCAGCAGTTTTAAATGGGATTCTATGTCGCCCGCTCTGGCCCCGGGGATGCAGTTAACTATGGCCCCTGTCTTCGCTAACTTCACGTTTCTCAGAATGGAGCTGCCGATCACCAGAGTTGGTTTCTCAGCGGGTGTGTCGCTGAGCGGGGAAAACCGCTCCTTTCCATCCTCTAACCCTATTGTTTGTAGTAAAAAAGAATCAGTCACTTGCCAATGTCTTTGCCGCAGATGTAGCGAAAAACTGAACTGGCAGCTTTGCGTCCCCCAGGGATGGGACATATGAGACGGACGGTGAGCCCCTCAGTTGTGTGAGTCAACACACAAAAACTCACTGCAAACACACCAGAAGCCACAGCAGACAAACGACACTTAGGCGGACAAAATACTCAACATTCCTCAGGAGTGACCACACACGCACATACATTTGGACACACCAGGGTGACCTTTCAACTGGAGGAGAGAGCGACTTAAAAGCATCTTTGTCTGCAAGCATCTGCTAAAAATGTCCTTGAGCAAGACATCTGTCCTCCTTTTTATGCTTTGATAGCAGGTCTTATGCTCTGACCTTCCTGGGGAGGTCAGAAAAAAAAGTTAAAAAAAAAAAAAAAAAAAAAAAAAAAAAATGTTTCTCACACACTAGCCCCTTAAAAGGAAATTCCAATATTTTTCAGTTAGCATCGGACCTCACCTGTTGATAGCTCTACCACAATACAGCCATTGTCCTACTTGTTCTCATTTAATTTTGCAACATAGGGTTGGCTACACGCATACTTCCATAATTGGTGTAACATTCTGGTGACTTGTATTTCAACTTGTATCATGACTGACAACTGCTGTGTTCACATTCATCCAGTCACTGTGATCCGTGTTGCCAGATTTGCCTGGTAAAGTGGCTTTCTGAAAATGTGGGCTACTTTTTGGTTTCTTCAAACTTCAAGTGACCTTTTAATTCAATGAATTGGACCTTTGTCTCATGATGATATTTACTTGGCGCTGAGCTGAGTCGGGTCAGCTCTATAAATGAGAGACAAAACCAAAATCACATTTCAGTTCATCACAAGTTGTAAGTCAAAACCTATTTTTTCCCCTACTCCCACATTTGTTCTGTCAACGCTCTGTAATAAAACACCTTGTGAACGCTAACATCTGTTCATAAGAGTGAAAACTCTAAACGTTGGGTGTGTATCTGTAACACTTTGTTTTTTATTACTTCAATTTCTCATTTTATTCAAACATTGGTTCTGAGTTTCCCCAAATCTTCTCTCCCTAAATTAACTGTAACGGGTGGTGTGTGGACCAAAGCGCAGTACGACCAGGAGACAGTGTTTTGGAACAGAATTTGGGCCGCGCTAGATGACGTTTCACAAGTTCAGGAGGACACAAGTACAGAGAAGTTCACTGATTGAGAAACAGAGAAGTTCACTGATTGAGAAACAGAAGTTCACTGATTGAGAAACAGCCAGGGTAATGTTCAGGAGCTTTATTCAAAGCGGAACAAACAGCAGACAGACAGGCAGGAGATAACTCACGGGGAATATTCCACTCGAGAGAGCGCTGATCCGTCAGCGGAGCAGGCAGACAAAAACCAAAAGGAGCAAAGGCTAATCTCGTGGTCGGGGACAGAAGGCTGAGTCGGTTAACCGGGGCAGAGGCAAGGCGGAGAAGTCCAAACAAGCGGGGTCGGCAACGGGAAATCAGTCCGGGGAATAACGCTGGAAGGTCCGTTTTGTCAGTTCACTGACGTTGATACAGAGACATGATGTCAGTGTGTTAGGGATTCAGTAGAAAAGGACCCACTAGCAGCCACACAGCTCTTGGTTCAGAGTAGATTTAATAAAGTTCTCAAGCAACAATCCAGCAAAAACAGTCTCGTAGTCAAATAGGCAGGCAGAGGTCAAAAATCCAAAAGTCAGAACAGAGTCCAAGGCAAAGGTATCCAAAACACAGAATCCAAACAGGGCAGGTCAAAAATCAGGCAAAGGTCAAAAATCACAGGCAGACAGCGAAACAAGATTTACGAAACGCTGGAAAGGCTCAGGTATTAACTGGCACGATCTGGCAGAGGCTACACGGCACACCGGGCTTAAATACCCACAAACCAATCACCACAAACAGAAATCAGGGCCGTTTCTCAATATGTGAACTTCTCTGTACTTGTGTCCTCGTGAACTTGTGAAACGTCATCTAGCGCGGCCCAAGTACTGTTCCAATACACAAGTTCGCATTCAGCCAAGTACGGTCCAGATAGTGTCCTTGCTCCGCCCATTATATCGGGGATGCATCGGAGTAGACTTGTGTGGACTTTGGACAGCCAAGTATCCCAGAATGCATTTCACCAGCAAACAAGAGACGACAGTAGCGGAGACGGCTCACAACTGTCAGTTATAACTGTCTAAATACTGCTGTTGTTGTGTAACGGAATTTAGTTTTAACATTTTTTTAAGCGAGAATGTAGTTGTTAAGACTTAAAGCTAGGGTGGGCGAAAACAGCCGTTGAGATTCCGTCGCGTGCTCTCTGGCCTCTCCCTGCCACGCTACCTGCTGTAGCTCCTCCCACCGAACGTCAGTTATGCGCGTTCATGTGAATTCAGTTACATTGATAGGAAGACGAAACACGCAGGGACGCACCAACGTCGTTGCCAAGGTGACCGGACAGTCCCACAGCCAATAAGAACGGAGAATCGGAGCCTCGCTCTGATTGGTCAAAGTGTACATGAGCGGTGGCAATTTTTGGGTGCGGCCCACAGAGGCAGGGGAGAGCAAAGTTATGAGCAGATATTCTCAGAGCACTTCACCTACATATAGCTGACTGGCTATTAGGACAGTTTTGCCAAATATTACAGTAAAGAAATGACCCACCCTAGCTTTAAAATATGCGGTCAATTTATCCAGATAGAGCCTGTTTGAAAAAAGCGCCGACGTTTGTCGGAGATATGAGAGGACCAGAGAGGAGACCGGGCGGTGATGCTCATGTAGCCCGCTGACAGCAGCCTGATCTCGGCAAGGCCTCTCCAGATGTGCCGCTGGCTCCGGTGTCTCTGTGGTTGTGGTTGCAGATGTAACACAAAACATATACATATTAATATTTTAATATTTTCTAAATGAAAACGAAAAAAGGCAGGGTTGTGTTTTATATCATATTTCGTTTTATTGTCAATATATATGACTGAAGATAACCGGAGTAGGCGGGACCGACGAGCTGAGTTGTTGACGTCGTGACGTTGGTGACGTCATCAAGTTCGCTGCTGTTCCAATTGCAAAATGACCGTACTGCGTCCTCCCATCCTTGGGAGTTTGTACTCCCGAGTCGAACTATCCAAGTATGAACTTGCAAGTTTGCAAGTCCATACTTGACCATACTTGGTATTGAGAAACGGCCCAGGTGTGCACACAAAATGGCGGGAAAACAAACAAAGACAGGGTGGAGTCAGAGCCACATGGCTTTTCAAAACAAAAACAGAAAACACATGACAACACCACATGATCAAAATGTAAACAAAAAGCACATGTTGCTGGAAAAACAAGAACTCAAACAGCATGGTTACTAACACAGTGAGCAGAGGGTTAGCAGTGGAGATGTGTTAGTTAAGGGGAAGACTTTATTTCTTAAACTTTATTAAGTTTGTCTTCACTATCAACAATCTCCTCTGGCATGAGAATAACTCAGACCTTGATCATGCTAAAGTTACATTATCCACCTCAGTTGTAGGGATTCAGGAACCACAACCCAGGTAAAACAATGCATAATGGAGCAGAAGTCTCCTAAAACTCTCCAAATAATTTTAATCACTTGTCTCAAGAGTCAAAACGAAGGAAAACAATGAAAGAAGCCCATTGAATCGGCAAATGTTGATGTGTGTGTAGCTAACAATAGAAGATTTGGAGCTTAATCTAATGGAAGAGGAAAGACAAAGAAGTGAGGAAGAAGGGCAGCACCAAGAAGAAACCGGGACGGAGAGAAAAGCTGGACCAAACAGTCTTCACTCAAAAAACACCCAGTTTTGTACTAACTGTTGAACTATTGATGTAGAGTCATGCTCAACCACACTATTTTCCTAAACCTAAATTAGTGGTTTTGTTGCCTTAACCTAACTTCCTGTGAAAACGTAGGTTCATTTTGAAAAGACACTTTGAATGTAACCAGCGTATTTTGACTCACCGGCACTGACACGTCCAGAATTGAAGCTTGAGTGAGAAGAGTGTCATAGCCCTAAGCTTAAGAGCACCTACCAAGCGTCTGTATTGATGCATTTGGTTGAAAATGTGTTGTGCAGTCTTATAAATTAAAACAAAATGCATGGACTAGATGTAAGAAATGGTCAGTAGGTCAGTAGTGTTGGTGAGCGGATGTATGAAGTTGCAGTCTTGCATGGTTACAAAAAGTAAGATTAGCGTAACTAAACCTAACAAGAGAAACACGTGGTGCGAGAGGGAGAGAGCCAACAATGGAGTGAGATAGGGAGGGAACGGGGTTGGCTGATATTTCTGCCAGATGCAACCGGTCGCACTGATACAATCTCCGCCTACCAGGAAGGGGAGACAAAGCAGAAGCAGCAGCCACACAAACCTACGGGCCATGGACAAGGGGAGAGGGTTTGGGTGTCAAATTGAAGTTTGTTTGCAAAGTTTCAAAAGGCTAATGCTAAATGACTCAATGAATCTCTACAACGGAGATGGCAACTGCAAAGTTATGACCCAGGTTGAAAAATGTTCGAATTTCCTTTTCCGGGGAGAACTTACATTACATTACATTACATTACAGTCATTTAGCAGACGCTTTTATCCAAAGCGACTTACAGGAACTTAATGCTCTTCCCAGTAACTCATATTCCAATACACATGATATTATTCATATAATAATCTACTCTCAACTACAAAATATAGCTAAAGCATATAATATGAGTGTTTGAGATTTATAATGTAGGTCCATCAACTAAATCATCTTGGAATAGGCGGTCTCAGCAGGGTTCCATTATAGAGAACATATCAAAAATGTTCTAGAGCGCACGGAACCCTGAAACAGCCGCTAACAGGCGAATAATTCTAGACGTAGTGTCGTAATATGGAAAGCACATGAGAGTGTTTTGTCAGATGCGGATCAGCATGAAATCTTTGGTCGAGGGAATACAGCTAACACTAAAACAGACCGGATGGCTTAGAGCACCTGCAGCGTGGAGTACTGGATGACATAGTAATGTCTGTTTCACTTTAAAGTCTCATCCATCTCCAGTCTTTCAGTCCGTCCTTCTTTCTCCGTCTATCTCAGCCTCGCCTTTTCAGATTCTCACTCCCTCTTTTGTCAGCAGTCGTTGACCCTTGACCTTTTCGGGTAAGCGTTGGAGAATGAACAGATTATCAGTCAGACAATGATAACTGTGTGTCGACAGCGTTCAATGCACAAATACTCAGCATGTTAGAGAAACTATGAAACTAAAATGTGACTATGCAGCAAGGCTGCAGCAGAACACATGATCTTAAATGTATGGAAAAGACATATATCATTTGAGCGGTTTGTAAGGTTTTGCAACGTATTCAATCTGCAAACTACTAAACAAAAGGAACACCCTCAAGCCCTTGAATTTATTTCCCTGCATCCACCCTGCTGCTGACCTGGTTTATCAGCAGTTTCCTGCACAGGGGAATAGAGGAAGTACCCACCTATCCTATCTGACACTAGCTGTCATTTACCTTCATTATGTTGCTAAACAGGAAAAAAAAACCTTTGCCCTGACACTAACATTGTGCTCCTCGCAAACGCAGCTCGTCCAATAATAAACCGGACGTGTGCAGCAGGTCCCCCAGTTGTTGATGTCAGCCAGGAGTCCCGGTTCCTGTTCCCAGGGTAGAACCGGGGCAGGGCGGCTGGGAATTGTTACAGTGCAGGGGGTTATCCTAGAACTGCTGAGGGGGGAAAACCTGTCAAATAACCCACAAAGAAAGAAAACCTCCACACAATGTGAGGTCTCTTTCTCCCTGTATCACTCACTGCACAGCAAGCCCCCCCCCCACACACAAAATCCATCAAACCTGACAGTGGGAAAGAAGAGCGATGGCTTTACTGCGTGTGTGTACGTGCATGGCAACTGTACACAATATTAAAATCTTGGTGTCCTCACGTTTTCTATAGCGGACTGCTTTCATACTGTCATGTACAAAGAGGCGTTTCATTATGTAGCCAATAAAACTGACACAGCTGATACACATGGAACTACAAATTTAAGCTTATGCGTATAAGATCTGGAGTTTTAGGTAAAAATCATGCAAAAAAGTACCTAGCAAAGAAAGTGAATAAGTAACAGTTTTGATGTTATGACAAATGCGTCAATGTATGGTGCTGCATGAGATACCTCGTTGCAAAAAGCAGGGTCTGGCCCTTCCTGTCTTGTAATATAATTTGTACCATGAGAAGCGATAGTCAGTTACTGTAGCGTTTAGTCTGCTCTCAGCCCAGAGAGCGAATATGTCGGGCTGCACCGAGGGCTTGTCTACAGTACATCCATAGAAAGGTACGTTTTGATTGCTTGTTCATTAGTTTATTCCGAAGTGGCAGAAAGGACAAAATGACTTGCGTCCCCCTAGACGTTAGCGTTTAGTACTTAGCACAAATTCGGCCAGTGCACACTGTAAACATGTTACATTGTTTTTTGGTTGTTCTTTTTGCTAAATTAATGTGTGTTATGCCCTTTAAAATGTTTTAAATACAATAGAACTAAGGTAATTAGTCAAGTTACAATATAGGCTTTGATGTGTGTTTTTGACCTTTTAAGATGAAAGCTCCTCTATTCTGTCCTGCTATTGGACCATTTTGGGTTGGCTCCTTTAAGAGGAGTTAATGTGCTAGTTAAGTGTCGATGGAGCAGGATGTGGAGCCACAATTTTTCTGATCGCAGATTGTACTACTTTTGATGCACTATGAGCCTCATCTTTGGATAGCTGACCATGGAAAGAATAGCCTGCTGAGGAGCATGTTTGAGTTGGACATGGTAGTCTACATGAGTCAGAACCCTTTACATACTGCAAGAATTTGTGAAGAAGGTTTTCAAACAAGCTGCCACTACACCGACCTCTCTTTTACCGACATGGTGGTCTCCTAGCCGCAGGGGGCAACAAGAAGAAGGTGCAGTTTGCTTTCTCGTATCACTCTGGATTTAATCCAATAAACAATAAAGCAATCAAGGTCTACACAGACCATATAGCCCCTGGTTAGTGGCAAAGTAAACACAAAGATGGCTAACGTAAACTATACTGTGATGCCACAAGTTAAGAGAGCAGCTGCTGTTAGTTAGCAGTTGGATTTTTTGTTAAAACTGTTGACTGTAAATTCATATTGTATGGACCAAGGAGAAAAGGTGAAATGCGGCCCCCTATTTCTTTGGAGCAGGTGTCCGAGCATTACACGCTGCACCTTTAATGTATTGCAGACTGAGCCTGGCGACAGAACACTACCAGATGTTGCCCTTGCTCCATACCAACTGGAGGATAATTTCCAACATTATTCCATTATCCTAAATTGTAGTTCTCTGGTAAACACCCCATCATTCATGAGTAAGTGCAACATATTCACTACAAGCCTTTAACAAAAATCTAAATGATTATTAATATTACATGCACTGGATAGTAAAAATACAGTATTTTCCTTATTTGAAGCAGGGGGACAAAACCAAACTTCACCCCATTCAATCACAGATTTGGATGCTTCCACGTGTCCACCAAAAGATAAAATTCCAACAGTCCCTTGTTGGCACCTACCCAAATAATTCCCACACATCCTGAGCTCCATGCATGCAAAACCTTCCTTGGCAATGCTCCCCACTGTTTTTTTCTGCCTATTGCCAAATACATTGGCTTCATCCATTAAAAGTTCTCAAGAGGACATTTCATTAACACTTTCTATGCCCATGTCTATAATGACTTCTAAACATACTCATGTGTTGCAATTTGCTTGGATCACTGTGTCATTATAGTTCTATAGTTGCTTTTAAAACAGTAATAATAACACATTATAAATAGTATAACAAAGTATAATAAAACTTCATAATTGCTGGCCAGAATTTTCCTTAAAAACAAGTTACACATTTTTCACAAAGATTTAGACCTAACCCTTAGATGAGAACAGAATCTACGAGATTCCTGCAGAGGTAACTCCACTTCAGAGCTACGGGAGGTTTTCTCTTTTTTTTCTACTTTTTTCGTAGCACTTATTGCATTCGTATTAGTTGTTGCACGTATTGTATTCGTATCAGTTCGCTGCACTTATTGTATTCGTATTCGTTTACTGCACTTATCCTATTCGTAGTAGTTTGTAGCACTTATTGTATTCGTATTAGTCTGTTGCAATTATTGTTTTCGTAGTAATTTGCTTCTGCACTATACTTTTGCTCTGGTTTATGCTTTAAGATGATTGTTTAAGAAAGGAGATGCACTTATGACTTCTGGTGACTAGTAGTTCTCTTGAATACCTATGTTGAATACACTTCCTGTAAGTCGCTTTGGATAAAAGCGTCTGCTAAATGCCTGTAATGTAATGTAATGTTTTCCCCCCAAAAATGCACATAAACAATAAATAAATAACAACAATGTCTACGGTCATGTTTTCCTTGTTTCCAGTATTCAGGTTAATATTTCCTGTTTTACGTGGTACACCCACCTTTGTCTCTCATTTCAGATAGTTCACTTCCTGTTTCGTGCCTGTACGATTATCTGCCCCGCCCTGATAGTTTTCACCTGTCCCTCGTTATCACCCTCCTTTCATTGTGTGCTCCGCATCGTCTGGGCCAGTTCCCCTTAACTTGCCTTAGTCAGCAGTCCAGCCTCGTATCCTCAAGTTTTCCAAGTGTGATCTAAACCTTTCCTTTGTGTATTTAGATTCTGCCTTTGCCCAGAGTTTTTTGGACATCTTTAAGTGTTACTGGACTGAATCCCCTTGTACCGTACCTGTTTCTGGCAACTGTGTGTTTTGGATCTCACTCTTGCTCTATGTCATGCCTGACGTTACCAATAAGGCTTCAAAATAAAGGAAACACAAAAAACACACTGGTAGAAAAAGTGTTGGATGAAGTTTTAGCTTATAATACCTTACCATTATGCCTTAACCCTTTTACTGCAAGGTTTACAAAAACAACAGACACAAAAAATGGACGTTTCATACAAAATAATGCCTCAGTTTCTTTTTTTGAACATACCATTCCTGAATAAATAGTGCAATATTTGGTTCATAATAGTCCAATCGATTTAGAATTCTTGTACCTCTCTTCTGTAGAGGGAAAATTGGATTAGTGTTGGTTTTGAATGTGTTTCCCCATAATCTCCACACAGCAGATAATGTATGGAGCTATGAAAGAACAATACAGTTCTAATTCAAGATATATTTAGTTTCATATAATGTCATTATAGTTTAGACATTTTGGTTTTAACATTATATATGTATATGTATATAAATCATTTATGATTAAATACACACTTTTTATTTCAACACCATTTATCACAATTCTAACTTTTTAGATTTGCAGATTACAAAATATTACAAATATTTAGACTCTTGGACCTTCTTGACTAAATTGTCCCAACGTTTCTTTTCAGTTTCTGTGTGTGCACACAGCCCTGAAGTTTCATATTCTTTTATGGGGATTGGCAGGGCGTTCACCTGCTATTTAGCATCAGCTGGCCCACACCTTCAATTTACAAGGATAATGGGATTCATCACACAGATACGAGCGATTCCTTTCTCAAGAACAAATCTAAGAACAAACTTAGGTAGACATTGATGAATGAGGTACACACTCCAATAGCAGGCAGGAAAACTTGGGAAATGATGAAGTGTAAATGTTCAACTTCCAATCCATCAATGGAAGGGTAAATCCACCCATCTCCCTCGTTTATCCATTTTCTGTGGGAGTTTGGGGCTGGAACCCATCTCAGAATGATTGTTACATATTGTAACTCCTGTTCTTTGATGAAAGGGAAGCTCTCTATTGGGACGAAGCACAATAATTGTGCGAACACTGAAACAACAGCATAGTGTGAAGCTGTGTGTTTGGTTAACTCTGGGTGAGACGACACTCACCAACCATCCCAAGACACATGTCAAACTATTGGCATCAGCCAAAACAGCTTACTGCCATGCTACTGACTAGATCAAGGTATGAACAACAACCAAACAGATCACAACTACTTTGGAAATAAAATGACTTGCCAATGTTTCGTTAGTTCCCAAGATATCTATCCCAACAGCATTGGACAAAAGATGAGTCATGATTATAGTTGGATAGGTGACAGGACAGAAACCATTTCTTGTGTTCACCGTGAGCAGTCTACAATAGCGGTTCCCAACCTTTTTTGGGCCACGTACCGGTTTCATGTAAGACAATATTTTCACAGACCGGCCTTCAAGGTGTGGCGGATAAACACGACGAAATAAATGATACGACCGGCATGAAAACAAATATAAAATGCATAAAAAAATACAACTCACCATAACGCTGAATCAGTGGGAGCCCTGAGCTTGCTTCTCTGCAACAAGACGGTCAAATTTCGGGGTAATGGGAGACAATGACATCCGAAGCGTGTTCTTTATATCCAGTCTACTCCGTAATTTGGTTTTGATTACCGGCACTGCAGAAAATCCCGCTTCACAAAGATGGAAATGGAAGCAGGGTTTTCAGTGCTTTTGTGGCGATCTCAGGATATTCAGCGTTATTTGAATCCAAAACACCAGCAGAGTTGTTGTCGCAAACATACATTGCAATCTCCAGCAGATGATCTTCGTCTTGCACGGATAAGCTCGATTCACCTGGTTTGTTCACAAATGGGTCGCGGATCCATTCCTTTGCAGTTCGTGGGTCTTTTGCGGTTGGGAAGAAACGCTCAAACTCTTTTAAAAGCAAAGACAGGTGATCATGCACCAGCCAGGAGAATGAAGGTCCAGGCTTTGTCTCTTCCAAAATCCCTGCTAATGTTTGAAACATGTCAAATATCCCTCTGTCCACTCGCCGTCCCCACAATTCCAGTTTGGCTTTGAATGCAGCTACTTTTGAGGACAGTTGTCGTTTTCCCCTGAAGTGACAGATTGAGTAAGCAAGTTTTCCGACCCATTCCTCGTCACTGAAATGTGCTGCCAGTGGTGACTTTTTTTCTGAAAGAAATCTCTGCAGTGGCTCTCGTAACTCAAACACTCTGGCCAGCCATCTCCCTCTAGATAGCCATCTTATTTCTGTGTATAAGAGAAGGCGTTTGTGCTTTGTGTCTATCTCCTCACAAAGCTGCTCGAACAGACGGGAGTTGAGGGCATGTGCTTTGATGTGGTTAATAACTTTAACCACCTCATTCAATACACTGTTAAGGTCAGGTGACATTTTTCGGCTAGCCAGCATTTCCCTGTGAATGACAGTGAGTGCGTAGACTCACATTCAGGTGCAACCTCCTTAATCCGAGCAGTTAAACCAGAAAGCCGTCCAGTCATGGCAGCAGCTCCGTCCGTGTATACGCCGACACAAAAGGACTAATTCAGTTTTCCTGATACGTAATCATTCAGAGATTTGAATAGTTCTGCGGCTGTGGTGTTGGTTGGCAACAATAGTGCACATAACATATCCTCATGCACATCCTCCTGATAAAGATATCGCACATAAACAAGTAGTATTGCCTTGTTTTCAATATCAGTAGACTCGTCAATCTGGATTGCGTACCACGGTGACTTTTTAATCCTCTCCAACAATTGTGTCTCAATGTCCTCTGCTATTTCCTCAATACGCCTAGTGACGGTGCTATCCGAAAGAGGCACCTGTTCAATCTTTTTAACTGCAGCCTCTCCTAGAAGTTCACGGCAAATGTTCTTAGCGGCGGGCAGGATCAATTCTTCACCAATAGTAAATGGTTTCTTAGCCTTAGCAATACGGTTAGCCACTAAGTATGATGCTCTCAGTGCACTCGCATTTGTTGATGTGGTGGCTCTCAGTAATTGCTTCTGTCCTTCGTGTTCACGTTTTTTTCTTTCAAAAAACTCCAAAGGCTTGTCTTTTAATTCAGGGTGCTTGGTCTCCATGTGCCGAAGCAGTTTTGAAGGCTTCATTGCCTCATTTGCTAGCCTTTCGCCACATATTATGCAGTCGCGATTAACCCGTATTTTAAGTAGGACTCCTGGTATTGTCTGTTAAATGCAGCTTTCTTTTTCTTGGAGGTTGTCGGATCTTCTTCTGTCTCCTCAGTGGGCCTTTTCCCCTTTGCAAAGAAGCTCTCCAAAGACATTTGTTTTTTACTCATTTTCGCTAGCTTGTTGGCGCACTTTTTGAGTTAACGTATCACGTGACTGAGACAAGTGTCTTGACATGTGTCAAGAGGCACAGGCGGATGTAATGGGAGAGAATCCGGTCATTTTTCGAAATAAAACATCTTTCAGACTGATAATCAATAAAATGGAAATAACAGAAGTTATATATTCTTTCTCTGTGGCCCGGTACCCAATGACCCGCGGACCGGTGGTTGGGGACCGCTGGTCTACAGCAGTGTATCCAATAATCCCACATGTACCAACCTGTTTCCCTCAGGATGTAATACCTGCTCTCTGGGCACCATGCCCATCATGTCAACATCTTGGCACAGTGCTACCCACACGGCACACAAGTCCATGTGTATCGCAGCGCTGTTGAGGCAAGGAAAATAAGCACGTACAGCACATGTGTAGTCTCGACCCGTCAGCCCACACGCTGGGAAGGACTGGAATTTAATCCGTTCTCAGGAAATTGGCCAACACAAGCTTTTCAGGGGTGGTTGAATGGCGGCCTGCTTGTTGATAAGCCAAAATCGTCCAGTTGAACTTCTGCAGAATAGGCAATGCTGCTTTCATTTCCAGTAGCCTGATGTGGCAATGTTCCTGTGGTTTTCCTCCCCGGAGATGGTCCCTTTGCCAGGACTTTATAGGGCCTGAAAGCAGAGCACAATCCAGCTGTTTCCCTAAATATTTTTTCTTCAACTCAACCATGCAGATAATAACTCATGATTTAGTCCACGGCATAGGAGGAGAGATGCAATTCCTGGCCTTTAAGTGGTAATGCATGTGTGCCTTGGCCACTTATGTTGATAAGTTGCAGACGGTCATGTCTAAAACATTTGTCGGAACATCGTATTTATTGGCTAATGGCTAGCAAAGGGATTTTCCAATGCCTGGAATGAATGATGGAACCAGTTTCAATATTTCTTGCAGCTTAAGCATCCAAGATCGTCTATGCAAATTTTACATTTCGTGAGAGCAGATCCAGGAGGGATTTCATGCCCCTGTCATGACACTTGAAAGTAGCCAGAATACAGAGCGTTGTGGTGGACCCTGGTTGGAATCCCAACCAGTTGCTTTGGTTGTTGTTTCCCCTTTTTTCCCCCTGTTACCTCACTACTGTCTACCTTTGGTTAAAGGTAAAATGAAAATACCCAGTGTACAGACCTTTGTTCCCATCCTGTAAAGGAGCTACAGAAAGAACAGCTTTCTGGAATATCTACTTCCACTTGAGAAATCACAAGTGCCTCACTAACTCCGGGGGGTTTACTCATCAAATTTGATGTATGAGTGTCTAGTCCAGCCACGGCATTCTCACCATTGACGGATAGGTTGAAACTTCCAACATTAGGGGGAGCATTGCATCAATCTTTGTAAGAGCGGAACGACATCTTCACAGCCATGTGGTTTAAATCAATGTCCAGAGGGATCAGAAGTAATGATGCTACAGCAGATAACTGATTTAGGAAATCCTTCAAAAAGACCCGCTGACCCGCTGATTTGATGGTAGCAACGGAGCCCAAACAGGAACAGAAGAACTAAAGCGCCGCCTTTGGATGAAGCGTCCTCGGCCAGACTGTTGTCAGTGTTTGATGAAGGCTCAAGGTCAACGCCGCCCTTCCAATAACACTGAATGGGTTCCTGCTGATTTTTTGAGCATGTTTTTTTCAAAAATGTCAGTGCTCAACTATGCGAGGCTTTGAGAATCAGACGCATGGAATCAAACGCTAATATGAACCTGGTACGCCTATTATGAGCCTCAAGGTTTTAGTCCAATGGGACATCGGATGCAGAAAACTCCCAGACAGCTGTGGAAGGTTACACCACTGTATGTGTTTGTCTCTGTGTGTGTTGCAATGTTGGATGGGGGGTGGGGGTGATGTTGGTTTGGTGGAGTCACGGTTCAGATGAAGCAGATTTTTTAATGTCCATACAAAATTTTTCTCTTCATTATGTTTATTTGCCTTTTCTTGTCTTTTATGTGAAACTTAATGACAGACAAAGTTGGATATTTATTCTGCGTGGTCACAGCAATCCAACGTTGCACAAGACCTCTGAATGAACTCGCTCTTTCCCGCTGTGTTGATCCCTTTTGTTTTCAGTGTTTGAGTTCTGCCAGAACAATCATGAACCAGTGGGAGATGGTCATGTTTATTTCCATTAAAGCGTTGGTCTTCCTGGCTGGGATGAATGTTTGGGTTTGGCGTCCCTCCATACACGCTCCGATCATGCACGCATTAAAACAAACACCTTCAATATTCTCAAAGTATTTTTCCTTGTCAGACAATTGCGGTAAAGTTACAACCGAATCCATCTCTAAATAATCAGAGTGGCATTTTAAATGGGTTGCAGTAAGTTATTTGTTTTAGACATAGATTCAGTCGACTTCGGGCTGCTCAGCCTGTGCCTGATTTAGTGTGAACTATATCTAATATCTATTATCAGCAGACACGCCCGAGGTTTAGTGTCATTGATTTCTTGAATTTTCTCCAACAATCCATATCATCAGGCCAGCTACGCCTTTTAAAGGATTTGACAATCCTTTGCCAAGATCCGTTCATAAATACGTATTCATATATTGTTTTTTAGAGATCCAAACTGAAAAAAGGACAGCCATGTTTGCAGATGCATGTCTGTTGACCCCCTTTTTTTAAGCCTCTGAAGAGTTCAGGGAACTTTTTTGACGCATGGATGAGCATGTAATCCTTTACATGCAGAGCAAACATGAAAATCAGAAAACTGGAGTAACAGGGGTTTCACACGATATCCATCATATATTATTATAACAGACAGAAAGTCTAAAGTGGTGAGAGATGGTGCCAGGTTCCCCCGTCATATTTTTGTTACTTAGTTTGACCCTACTGTAAATAATTCCTCATGTTTTCAACACTGAAGCACCATGTAGTGTTTCAGTTGTTTAAAGCTTATGATGTGTGACTGGACATTGTGCAAACCCACAGATAGATTTTTTTCAAGAGCGGATATGTGCAAAGATGCCATATGTCGTTGCAGAAAGAATGTTTATAAAACGATGTGCAAAACAAGAAGTATTTCTATTTGGTGTAATTACGCAGCTATTGTGACTGTGTGTGGATTTTTTTTAAATTTGAAGTTACTGTGAGGAACTTTTAACTGGTTATGAACGTACAAAATTTGATACTACGGAAGCCTTAACTGTTTATAAAAACATTTTTTTAAATATGGTTATCACAAGATCACAATTTACTTGGTGAAGTTAGCGGAAGGATACACATGTGACTATGTCAGGTCTTAGAAATAAGGTGTTAACAAGGGTACATAAAAAAATCTTTACTGTAATAAAGATTAAAATGATTATATTCACAAGCATGTTGCCTGTGTCCCTAATAAATTAAAAAGAAAATACCACAAATACTTCCAGCCAGGAGCAGAGCATCAGTTTGCTACACAGCTGGTCCCCGCTGGCAGCTTACACCAACATTACGCTGCTATAGACCCAGGCCTTAATACTGGGCCGGCTGGAGGGAAGGGAGGCACGGGAGAACCAGAACCAGGACTGAGCGGAACAGACTGTCAGACCCTGCTGCAGTTAAATGAGAGGTTTTCTAAAATCACTCTGGTGCTTCAAACACTACCATTTTTAGATGATAATGAAACAAGAAAGATCTGTGATGTAAATAAAAGGGGCACATTGAGATTTCATTGCTACCACAACCAAGAGGGAGAAATAATTGTGTGGTTCCAAGCAAACATAGCTGCGGTTAAGAGAACTAATTAAATGATAGAGAATTGTTGTAATGTAAATTACATAACACAAAAACATTGAGGGCTAGAATTTGATGTTAGAAACAGAGAGTCTTAAGTTTGGGGACAACTTCTGCCTGCCCCAGGACAGTGCAGACAGAAGCATGCTGTGCTCAAAATGTTTGTCACATTCCTCCCACTGGATATCAGCCTGAAGATGGAGCCCAGCCTCAGTCTTTAGCAACTAGCTCAACGCAAAAACACGAAGTGGGATCATTGCTCACAGTTTGTCGCTCATTGTCAGCCGTTAGATAATAATCTTCATATTCAGACTCTATCAGGAACTTCAGTCCAGAGTGTAATGTTCAAAGTGAGCTTGTGTCCTGTTCCATGGCCCGGACAAATGTGGTGCCCCAGGCATGATTTTAGCTGGTGCCCCTTGCATAGAAGCCCATCAATCGTGTCAAAACACAGAAACTGCTGAGCTTTATGTCTCTGAGATTAAACTCAGGCGGCAACCTCCAGGCTGAAAACTGAAGCCAATATGGAAGTGCCCTAAACTTGCATTCTCTGTAATTGCCATAAGGGGGCGACTCCTCCGGTTGTATAGAAGTCTGCCAGAAAATGACCCTAATTCTAACTTGATTATTATCTCAGTCAACATCGTAAACATGAGTTTATGGTCTCAACAGCTAGCTTCAAGCGTTCAGTAAAGCATGACGTTTATTTAGTTAATTAGGGTCCCTTTTAGAGTAAAATAGACCATAAAGCAGGGTATGCTTTAGGTCGCGTCTACCTTGTGATTGACAGGTCGCTGCCTTCTAGTTGTCCGGTCTTGGAGTTGTCTGTGTTTTCAGTTTTCAAAAACTGTATTTCTCAAAATGAAGTTGAAGGTAATTCCCCAAAGATCTGAATAATTTCTCCAACTCCCCCTACTAAATGTAAGGTGGGAGTAACTAATGTTAACGTTAGCTTATTAGCTGTTAGGGTTATGCTGCGGGCAACACAGAAACTAGGGCCCATTAAATAGGCTTTGTAGTTGTGTTGCAGTTTTTTTTTGTAACATATTGGAATGATAGTAGAATAGCACTAGCAAAGAATTGTAAAAGTGATCGCTTCTGAATCTCCTTTTCTCCCCTCACTGGGGCCGCACCTATGGATGGAGGGCGTCCTAATAGCTCGGCCTATACCGCCTAAGCCTGGGAGTGTTTACCGTAACTATCCAACCGTTTCCCTCTGCCAAGGCCACAAAGACTACAGAGCAACAGGGACATCAGCACGTCCTTTCCACACACACACACACACACACACACACACACACACACACACACACACACACACACACACACACACACACACACACACACACACAGGTGCAGAGCAATGCAGTATTGAGTTGAGAAGACATAATGTGTGTAACCATGTGTATAATGTCTGTTAATGATTTCATAATTTGAGACTGTGTTAATGACATAAATTATCCGCCAGAAATAGTCCTCCTCCCGAAATAGAGCAGGGATGGGTGTCATTAAACAGACTTCACAGAAAGGTCCTTTGTTTGGTGTTTGTGTGTGTGTGTGTGTGTGTGTGTGTGTGTGTGTGTGTGTGTGTGTGTGTGTGTGTGTGTGTGTGTGTGTGTGTGTGTGTGTGTGTGTGTGTGTGTGCCTGCTGGCAGCGGTTGTGATGGTGTTGGTGTGAAGGGTCGGAGATTTAAGTGGTTGTTCCTGTTTTTGGTGTGTGTTGGTGTCTTTATTTGCACATTTGAGGCAGTGAGTGTGTCACAAGCGTTGAGAGGTGAAATGCTGTGAGTTGTTCTGAGAAGTGAACGTGCAAAACAATGTGCACACGTGCACTTTCTGCAAGAAGATAGTGTCTGTTTGTGTGACTGTGAGTGCGTTGCAACATTTGAGCACTCTGAACATGACAGAAAATGTAAAAGTTGCAACAAGAGTGAAGATAAAATTCACAACTGCAAGTAGTTTGTAGCAGTTTAAGGCAGTTGTCATTGTCAGCTCTACTTCCACACAAAATCAGCTCTGTCAACACCAGCAATGCCCTTGAATTCTTAATTCAATCAAAAGTTCAAAAGTTGCAAAACAGCCTCCACTGATTATAGTGGGGGGAATTGAAAAAATAAAAAGCTAAGCACGAAGAACAGTCTCTTTAAATGAAGCATATCAACCTTAAAACACGTTGTTATACGACCAATTAATGCATCAGCCATGTATCTGTCATAATAACATGTTTTTTAAGTAAAACTTCTTCAAGCAAATTAGCTATGTAGTCAGACATGTGACACATTTAATAATTTCCAATAAAACTTAATTAAAATGAACCATCTCACCGAGCACCTGAGCAGTTTTGGTTGGAGCCTGGGGGAGGCAGAGGTCTGGGACTGAGGATGTCTTGTGTTTTGAAGTAACATCCTGCAGGGAAGGGTCCCGGAGGCTGATCCATTCCCATGACATCAGTCCACTTCTGAGAATTTACAGCACATCAGAGAACTCCTCTTTCATCGCCACTGTCCTACACGTCCTCAGCCCAATAACCAGAATAAGTCGTTGATTGTTGTTAAGGAGCTGGGAGTGATTGAATTGGCGGAGCGTTGCGGATTTTTTTTAGGGAAAGTAAAACTTGAATGCGTACTTGTTAGATGTTGTTGGGTCCTGGCTGTAAGATGGGAAAGGATGCTCGTGTCTGCATTGTGATTGGCTCATCTCTGCAGTCTCCCGGCTCGCGGCTATAAAGCCGAGCTCCGTCACCAGGCGCGTCAGAGCGCAGCCGGAGCGGGGAGCCGAGGATCCGGACACACAGCCGGACACACAGCCGGACACACAGCCGGACACACTGGACACCCACCGAATACATCGTAATTAACCACCGAGGATCGGGCCAATTAGCGGAACTCTGCTGGAATATAGAGAGGGAAACTTTGGACAAAACCAGAATTCCGCGGTCCGGTAAGTTTATATTGATAAGCCTTATCAAAATGCAGAGTTTAAGTGTGCGGTTTGACTGTGCACTTTGCGCAAAAGAAGCCACAGCCACATGACTAACTACTGCGCCTCTTTTGGTTAGGCCTAAGTTACTTCTGTGCTGCAATTGCGCGATGGAGAAAACTTTTATTTTGTCATTTTTTTAGATGCAAAGTATCTATTTATCATTCTCTCTATTTATAGGGTCAGGGGTTTTATTAACTGGGATACTTTGGTCTGCGTGAACCATTTCACATTTTCATAAAAAAAAATAAAAAATATTGCATGTCAAATATGGTTTACGTTTTCATAATTTAATCACACGCCGCAGAATTTAATCTGTTGCAGTTCTATAAATATACAGTTAAGTATCGTGTAATTACTAATGCACGACTCATCAGCATGAATGAATGCAGGGAGAGTTATGAATTCATTTTGCCAACTATATGTGGTTAGTTCACACGTGATGGATCATACATTTAGGTTTCTTAATTGATACTTACTTACATACATTATCCAAGCTACTTAACAGTTAATGTCATACTGTGAACGTACACATTCACATATATGAAGACATTTCTTTTTTAAATCAGACTGGTCGTTTACATGTTGCTGCATGACCAAATGGCCACATTTACAACCTATTGGGTGGAAAGTGAGTTATTGTCTATTGTAAAATGATTATTATTATTATTATTATTATTATTATTATTATTATTATTATATGTGTTCTTCGAAGTTGAGAGAAGTGATGCACAAAAAAAGAGCATTATATTTCTATGAGAATGGATATTGTTCTGCTTTCAGAGCAAATGCATCGGTCTGAAATTAACTTTTAAACCTGCTATTCAGCTAAATTGGTCTTACATCAATCAATTGAAGAAGTAAGTATGAATTAACATTCCTTAACTGATGATCTTTTAAGCGTGAGCTAATCAAAAGTTAAAGCTACTTGACCATTTGTGAATGGTGGGCAACATGTTTTCATGTTACATCCTGCATTGCTTCATGCATTAAATCATCATGACTCATGCATTTGTTAAGCCTCACTTTATAAGATTTGTACTCTATTATGAATTGTTTCCATTTCCTTTTCACCATTAAAACTCATTCCGTCTGTTGGTCTGGACTTGTTGAACGTTTGATGCGCCCTTTCAAGCCGATGATTTGAACTGGAGGTCCTCAGAGATGCTTTCATAGCATGACTACATCATGTTCATGCACTTACACAGTGTAGTTTAGAGGGCCTCCTTTTTTGATTTCATGATCTGCAGCTTAGTGCAGTTTATGTGTTGGCCTTGAGCAGCTTGATGGATTGTTTTTGATGGATACATATTGTTGCCCTCGCAATAACATATTTAACTCAAAAGGATGAAACCATTTCCAGTTCACTGGCTTTTAGTCTTATATTCAGGATTTACTTTTCACAGAGGGGCTTGAGTTTCCTTAAAATCAAAGCAGTTGCACAAAAAACCCTTAAGTCTCTTCCTTTAGGTTTCCTTAAAACATTTACTAAAGTTTTAACCCGTGCAACCAAAGTAAAGAAAGATTACTTAAGGTACCTCTGACTCTAACATAACTGCAACATGCCAGAGTTTATAGTTAGGGCTGGGCGATGAATCAATATGATAATTTATCATCTTTCAATGGAGTCATATGGTGATGAAATCATATAGGGAGATATCATGATGCAGTCTAAATTGATCATTTGAATATTTTGCACTGAAGTTCTTATTAAATGAGAAAATACTTTTTTCAAGTTTCAAGTTACCAGACTATCTATTTATTAAATTACGAGAAAACAAGCTATATTGTGATATATGTCATTATAGAGAGATGAAATGATCTATATTAGGACAGAAGATTTTGTCCATCACCCAGCTCTATTTATCTTGAAAATGAACTCATCCTGAGAAGAGAGTTCTGCGACCGGGAGAACTGATATTACATTTAATAGACACAACTGTGTAATTAGGTTCAGTGGAGCTAAAACTCAACTGGTGTTTTTTTTTTTGAATCCTTTCTTTTTAAACAACAATGTGATGGCATGTGCATTGCTGTTAGCATTTCTCCTCCCATGCAGCATTCCTGTTTTGACCATAAGTTGTTTCTGTTAATCCGAACTGGAGACGAGGATTATAGTTTTCCTGTTATTCTTCTTCTTTTTCTACGAGGACATTTGCCATCCCATGCATGAACATAAACAAAACTAATCACGTAGGTCCACTACTATAGGCCAAACTTCCTCATTTGGCTATATGGGCTAATGGTCCTGATGGTGGCGCTACGGCAACCGATTCGAGCTGGCGGGAATTATGAAGTATATCACTCTGATTAAGCCTATCGCCTATATTATTTTGCTCAATTGACGTCTAACTTGCTACACTGCATCAGTGTCAAAACTCTACTTGTATTTTAACAACTTTATAATTCCTAATTTTGATGTCAGGGTAGATGTAGTGTGGTTCATTTCAGTTTGAAATTCTATCCTCATGTAAACTATCGCAAGTAATGGGGGAAAAAAACTTATGGAGCAATACATCTTTGTAAAAATAAATCACAGACATCTCTATGTTGTCTAGATGAAGTACACACAACCTCAGAACATTGTCTTTACATGCAACCCTGCTGACTGCCGAAGTCTCTGCTGGCAGCTCAACGTGATTAGGACTGGCACGTCACGTTCGAGGTTATGAGTTTGAGCCCTGGATGATGCAGCAGGAACATGTGAACGCCAATTCAGGCTCCTGTGTGGATTAGAGACACATCAGTTACTGAGATATTTGTAATTTAAGAAATTTTAAATAATTATGGACTGGACATTCCTCCTGATGGACCCACCTGTAGTAACTAAGTACATTTACTCAGGTGCTGCTCTTAAGTACAATTTTTAAGGTATTTGTATTTTGCTTAAGTATTTTTGATGTTATGCTACTTTGAACTTCTACTCTGCATCAATTCTGATTTGCATTAAAAAAAAGTATAAACTCCAATATATTCTTTAAGATTAAACCAGTAGTTCCTAAACGTTATGGCTTGGGGTGTAGTTTGGGCCCATTCTTTTGTTTCAGATATCTATAAGTTGTTGTCTGGTTTGTTAATCTGGTTATTCTTTATATTCATGAATGTATCAAGCCACAGACCCAATATTAGTAATAGCATTAAGCCATTGCATCTCACAAGCCTGACTCAAAGTCACATTTAGGTTTTTTAAAAAGGGCATTTATTTCTCAAATTTTCCGTTTAAGTAGAATCCATTGTGCTAATTCATCCACCCTCCCCACATCGCTGTCTTTTACTGCCTCCAGGTCACTCTCGTGACTCCTGTCCTTGGCTCTCACTCTTTCCCCTCTTGTGATTTTTCCTTTCCTGTGCTTTCCTTTTTCCGCCTATTGTTCTTCTGAACGGCTCAGAACATCAAACTTTAATTCCTCTCAATCTTTGCCTCTTTTCTTTTCATACTGTTCCTGCATTTATATGTTTCTCTTTTATACTTTTAAAGCACCTTTTTCTAGTTTCTTATGCTCCTCTCCCCGCACAAAACCCCCTTTTTTTAACCACTAATTGCCCCTTTATTTCACCTTGCTGGTTGCCAATTTTCCGCCTCCTTCTTTCTAAGAAGTGAAGCCAGCAGAGCTCAAGGTCAGAGAGCGATTTTAAAGTCAAATCTATTCAATTCAGAGGATCAGGCCGCTTGAAATCCAGCTTTCCAATTAGATCAGACAAGGGTGCTCTGACATGGCCTAATGAGGCACCCTGTTATACAACACAAAGGCATAATTCAGATGATACAGAGGATGTGCAAGGATGAAAACTGATTTCTTGTGATATTTGTGTGAGTTCATCCATGTGACTTTGTGTCTTTGAACAGAATGAACAGAATGAGCCTCTGTGTTTCTGAGCCCCATCCAGCCATGAATGCCAGTTGTGTTTGACAGTTGTGTGTGTGTGTGTGTGTGTGTGTGTGTGTGTGTGTGTGTGTGTGTGTGTGTGTGTGTGTGTGTGTGTGTGTGTTTGCATTGTGTGTCAGTGGGGTTGCATGAAGTTTTGTAAGTGTAAGCACGTTTTTAGATTAAAAAGCACAGTGTTTGTCCCCAAAACTTCAACTCTCCAAACCTCTGTGACAAGAGGTTTGCACATCTGCAGTGTGTGTGTGGTTGTGATTTTGCGCCCTGATAGCATGTCTCTAAAGATATTGAAGACATCGTTAATCAACCCGTGAGATGCCCCAGGGCATTCTGGGGGGTTCACATGATTCTTGAGAGGCTTAGGGCCAAGCCAGGGTTGTCTATGAGAGAAAGAGAGTAACTCTGTCACATACACACACACACACACACACACACACACACACACACACACACACACGCTGTTCCTCATGTAACCCATAACCTCAGTTATCACTATTCCATTTGTCTCTTTTATCTTTTATCTGCTCTGTTCATTCCCCACCCCAACCCCCCATCTTTAAATACTTTTTGAATACACAAAATGTTTTTAGTTTTGTGAAAGAATATCAGAATCAAAATTATTTATAAACATATTCATTCAGAACCAATTTCCCCTCAGGAAGAAGGATCAAGCTCAATCTGTTTGAATTAACTGTGCTATGAATACAGTTTGTGAACAAAACAGACGTATACTGACAGTGTCTCTACTTTCTCTCCGCAGGACACCCCAGAGCTCGGACTATCACCCACGCTGCCAGGCCCGGAGCGTGGCCCCTCATGTGTGGATACGTGTGTGAGTGCCTTCAAAGTGTGTGTCCGTAGACTGCTGAAGAGAAGCAAACTGTGTGAGTTCGAGGCTCGTGCGAGGATGAGGGCCGTCATCGCCCTGCTTTGTCTCCTGATAGTCGCAGAGGTCAGGGCCTCTCGGGTCGCCCGCGACGCCCAGGTCGGCCTCGCAGCTTCGGGGCCCTCAAGTACTAACGCCTCTGCCCTGCTCCTGCCCCCGCAGCTGAGCAGACCGCAGGGCCCCTTCCCCACCATCTGCTTAAAGCCCACAGAGATCAAGCACGCCTTCAAATACGTCAACACCATCGTGTCCTGCCTGATCTTTGTGGTGGGCATCATCGGCAACTCGACGCTGCTCAGGATCATATATAAGAACAAGTGCATGAGGAATGGGCCCAACGTCCTGATCGGCAGCCTGGCTCTGGGGGACCTGCTTTATATCATCATCACCATCCCCATCAATATATTTAAGGTGACAACATTTATCCTTTGTGTCCGTCTGGTGTTACCTTTGCTTGTCGTGTGTGAATGATGATCTCTCTTTTTTAATTTTTGGAAAAGACGGTAACGTTTTCAAAGATGTATCAAACAATGAAACCAAAGCGTTACCCAGCAATTCATGCATTTCACACAATAAGCAAAAAAAGAAAAAAGAATTTAATTCATTACCCAGCCCTGGGTCTGTGTCCAATTTAGTGTGAAAATCCACTGTGTAGCCTGATTTTGTCCTTGTGCTGAACTCATTTTATAACACCTGGGAGACAAACTTGCAGTGAGGAGGAAATGTTGATTCTGGCTCGCTGCCACAGCAATAATCCTAGACAGGACCCCTACGTATACCTCAAAGAAGTCCGTCCATGTGTGTGCACAGGGGACACTTCTCTCGTTACAAATGTTTCTCCTCTCTGTCCCCATTATTTTTTCTCTGCAGCTAATAGCCGAGGACTGGCCATTCGGCGTGTACATCTGTAAATTGATGCCGTTCATCCAGAAAGCTTCAGTGGGAATCACTGTCCTCAGCCTGTGTGCTCTCAGTATTGACCGGTATGTGGACTGCTGCTCTTCACACACATACAACAAACGTCAGTGCTTAATGCGGCTAATGTGTACGTCTGTGCTTTTTGCGTAGCTACCACGCAGTGACGTCATGGAGCCGGGTGAAGGGGATGGGCATCCCTCTGTGGAAAGCGGTGGAGGTGACTCTGATCTGGCTGGTGGCTGTGATGCTGGCGGTGCCCGAGGCGCTGGCCTTCGACATGATGGAGATGTCGTACAGAGGCAACAAGCTGCGCGTGTGTCTACTCCATCCGGAACAGACAACAAGCTTTATGAAGGTAAAATCATCTGTATGGGACTCATTAAACATTGACGTGCGTTTCATGAATTTGCACTGCGAGACACTAATAACAAAGTGGGTTTTATTTGAATCAGAAGGGTCTGGATTGCAGGACACGGTGGAAATGAAATGAAGCCGCAACGTCCTTTCATGTGTCATTTTAAATCAGTGAGTTGTAATTCAAGCTTGATATCATTTTTCCAAAAGACCTAATTCAGTGAACTACTTTGAGGAGAAAAAGGAAAGAATTTGTGCCAAACCAAAACAAGTCTGGAACTTATTTATCTTATTTGTATATGAAGTTCTGGAAATGGAAACATCGTCTCTATATTCAATGGAGAACCAGTGGTCACAGTTCAACATGCCTTAATCATGGTGCCTTTGAACAGATCATGTGGCCATTAAAAACAAAGGATCATTTGCTTATTGACCATCTAGTTTTATCAACAGAATATTGTTGCAGTAAGATAATATTGATAATGACAACATATTTCACCGTCTGTGATACTATAATAACGGAAAAGTGAGTTTATTCGTCATATTGAAATTCAAGGTTGTTTTTTGTCCTGTAATTCAGATAAAAAATATCTGACAAAAATACAAGTAATAAAGTGTTTCAAGGCAAAAGTTAATTATTATGTATGCCATCAGTTTCAACTTTAAATCTTTATTAGCCCAGGCAGGAAAAATGTTGACTTTTTGCGTGTCTGCTAAACCTTAGATACGTTAAGTCTTTATAAAATGTAATTTCCGTAACACTGTATTTGTCGATGCACTTTTTTGACTGGGTCTTTTTTCTTTGTCCAGTTCTACCAGGACATGAAAGACTGGTGGCTGTTTGGCTTCTACTTCTGCTTCCCGCTGGCCTGCACAGGAATCTTCTACACACTAATGTCATGCGAGATGCTCAGTCGCAAAAAGGGCATGCGCATCGCACTCAACGACCACATGAAACAGGTACACGTGCAAATGACTCACTCAGATCCACTCTAGCCCCCAGGGTTGTAAAGACGGAGGCATCAACATTTGTCTTTTGTGTTTGTGTGTGCGCAGCGGAGGGAAGTAGCGAAGACAGTGTTCTGCCTCGTGCTGATTTTCGCTCTCTGCTGGCTGCCTCTTCATCTCAGCCGCATCCTGAAGAAAACAATCTACGACCAGAACGACCCCAACCGCTGTGAACTGCTCAGGTACAGTAGATACACACCGCAAATGTCACGAGAGCATTGTTCTCCCTGCTCTGCCACTTCCTGTAGTCCTTACTGTAAACTTTGCCCTTTTACCCCGCCAGCTTCCTGTTAGTGATGGATTACATCGGCATCAACATGGCCTCCCTAAACTCCTGCATTAACCCGATTGCCCTCTACTTTGTCAGCCAGAAGTTTAAAAACTGCTTCCAGGTAAGAGTGACACATGCTGGCACTTAAAATATATTATAACTAGGAAATGCAGTCAGCAAAAAGTACACAACTGTGTGTTTTTCTTGTCTCACAGTCTTGTCTGTGCTGCTGGTGCTACAGAACGTCTCCTCTGGATGAACGAGGTTCGGGGGGACGCTGGAAGGGCTCTTGTCACGGGAACGGACTAGACCGCTCCAGCTCCCACTCCAGTCAGAAATACACCAGCTCCTCTTAAACACACACACACACACACACACACACACACACACACATAGGCACTCTCTTACTTCTTGTGCCAAAAAAACCCACGTTCCCATCAGCTCCCATCACGGAGAAACAGCTGCCACTGACAACCGACCAGTGAGGAGAGAGAAAATGGAGCGAGGTAGAAGCCACTTCTACAGGACTCACAGGAGACTGAAAAAAACAAACCAGGATGGATCCGAACCGGACAGGACTGTACCTTGTGTTTGTAGGCCGTCATACTAACTGCAGAAACAACGTATGATAAATATGTTCATACTCCCCACACTGAGGCCTGTGCAGAGGACTGAACGTTTTCTCAGTGGACCAACATGGTCAACACATTTATAAAAAGTGTTTATTAATGCCGCATGTAAATTTATGTACAGGATTATTTACGAGCAGACTGAGACCGATGGTTATATCCAATCAACGTATGAATAACAGCTCTGATAAGTGCTACCTGTTGAAGCTTTGATACCTCACAGGGAGAGATAGAGGGAAACTGTGATTCCAAGTTATGTTCCAAAAGTTTTTTTTTTATATATTAACACACGACTGCGCCTCGGCATAAAGACACAAAAGCCAATTATCTGACAATCAACACACACAGTCGCTGAGCTTCCCGATGCCCATGTACCCCGGTGACATCATCCCAGAGTGAAAAGGAGCCCACTGTCATGTGGAGAAACCAATCTTTGGAAATCTTTTATCTGGAAACCATCACCGCTCTGAGTCATGTGGAGGCCAGCTGTTGTCCTAGAACACTGACAAACACCAGATGATTCCAGTCATGCTACACAGAGGGGATCATTTATGAGTACTTTTATTATTGCAGTGTTCGTGCTGTCGTACGTGTGTAGCTGTCTGATCCACTCTATAAGTCTTAACCTCTCCTACAATGAAGCTTTTCTATTTTTCTAAAAAAGTATATCACATGAGACGTGAAGGCTGTTTATTACCACAGCATGAGGTGTGCATTTATTATTTCCAAATATTTCACCTCTTGTGAGTGGTCATGTTGCAACAATTTTCCATGTGGCTGGAAATGATTTCTGAGAGCAGCTGGGGGAGAATTATCCCAAAATTGACCAATTTGTTTTTAAGGAGCGATTGTTTTTGGGGATTACATTTATTTAAGTTTGTAATGGTCATAGAAAAATATTTATATATATAAATTGCTTCCATTAAATGTAATCCAGGTAAATGTGTGCTCTTGCAAAATCAAATCTGTGTCCACACTGAAATAGATTTTGATTTATTCAGTATGTTCGGACAGAGTATTTTCATTTTCCTCTGTAATAGAGTG
This sequence comes from Anoplopoma fimbria, assembly GCF_027596085.1. Classification (NCBI taxonomy): domain Eukaryota; kingdom Metazoa; phylum Chordata; class Actinopteri; order Perciformes; family Anoplopomatidae; genus Anoplopoma; species Anoplopoma fimbria. Next base: position 6,663,897 of record NC_072452.1, on the reverse strand, counting down.
ATCAAATCGGCAGATGATGCAGCATGTGACCCATTAAGGCTTCATGTGTATTTATATGGATATGTTTTTCTCCCTGTTTTTTGATACATCTAGAGGCGACTGTCTGAGACTTTTAGAGGTGATTTGAGGTTGAAGATCAAATGAAATGTGAATATTGGCCCTGGTGTTTTAAATCACATTTATACTTTATACTTATTTGATGAGAGTATGCTGTAATAAATATTATTTTATAGGATTTGTGTTGTTTCAGTTATTTACTCAGGTAGTGTGCATGTATTTAGGGTAATCTCCCGTCAGTACTGAAGCAGTCTCATTGTTACACAATATATCTGCATACATTGAAGGTTTTTCATCTTTAGTAGAGCTTTGGATCTGTTATTTTATCTGGGTTTCACACTATTCCACCGATTGACAAGTGACTGGACTGTCATGCACCAACATGTGCTGCCATCAAAGGCAGAGAAGTAGAAGACTGCTGCATGGACGTAAACAATGCTGTATTGAAAACCCTCAAAAACTCGTCTTTGTTTCATGAGAAGGGAAATGCGTTCACCAAATTTGTTTGCTCCACTTTAATTCCACCACCGGTTTAAAAACTTCTGTTCTGCTGCAGGATATGACCTAATCCCAAACTTTGATTAATTTGGACTAATCAAGCATGTGCAGACCAGATGGTATGCACATTATTAGAATGGAAACAGAAGAGTTGACTAATGATATCCAGTTTATGTCTATTGACTATGATATGTTTCACAGAAAGACCTGAACCAGACACTTGTATCTCCAACTAATACATCCATCTCGTCAAACACAGACGCTTGGTCAATGGCCCCAAGCTTCAAACTATGATGCTCTACGAACCCATCTAGCATCAGTTCTGGACGTGTCAGGGACTGGTTACATGCATAGTGTGTATTCAAAACAACCCTCCTTCTTTGCAAGAAGTAAGGTTAAGGGTGCCAAACCACTTAGTTAAGTTTAGGAAAAGAGCGTGGTTGACGTGAACTTGATTGACTCACATCTCACTTGACTACCGATTGTCAAGCGTGTCACGTGGCTAGCGACTCAGGTGAGTCACATGACAAACAATATTATTGACTGTCAGACAAAATGTCAGTGTTTGATTTTAGCTGCTCACGGGATACAAACAGAAGGCTTTTTGAAGAAAGTCCTGTGTTTGTTTGATCCATACACCAATCGGCATCAGAAGCTGAGGGGCACTGACCAAGCGTCGGAGTTTGACGACTTTGGGTACATTCTAACAGTGAGTCCTTCCACTGTGGACTCTGACCCTAAAACACAGTTATTGAAAACCTCTAGCCATCCTAGGCCTGACTCTGCCACAGTTGGTGGTAGGGCTGCTATTTATTCAGATATTTTATCATGTAAACACATCTTATTTGGTTCTACCACTTCTTTAGAGTATTTAGCTCAGGGAATCAGATCTATATCTCCCTGTCTAGTGCTCACAGTTCACCGCCCTCCAAGGCTGCATATCTGAATTTGGTGATCTTTTATCCAAAGTTACTGTTTTATCCAACAGCTGCACCTCCAGTCACCAGTTTATCAAGCTCCTGAAGTTCGTAGATGACAGCACCCTAACTGGACTCATCTCTGGTGGGGATGGGTTCGCCTACAGGTCGGAGATTGACCATAAGGTGACCTGGTGCTGTAAGAATAACTTAGAGCTAACGCTATAAAGACAGTGGAGATGGTTGTGGATTCTAAGGAAGAACCCTGCCCCACTCGTTCCCATCAGCCCGCGTGACTCCCCAGTCAACGCTGTGGAGACCTTTCTCTTCCTGCCATCCATCATTGCCCAGGGCCTAGAGCTATAAAAATCCCAAAAGAGGATGTTCTTCCTGCAGCAGCTGAAGAAGTTCAACCTTCCATTGAGTCCATCCTCACCTCCTCCATCATCAACCGGTACAGTGTATCATTCGCTCTGCAGAGAAGGTGATTGGCTGCAATCTGCTGACCCACCAAGACCTGTTCACCTCCAGGACTTTTATTCTTAATACTGTGAACCATTGCACATCCCTCAGAATATATTTTAGCACATTCCTACCGAGCACTTTCATTTAAAAAAAATTACATTTTACATGTTTCTTAATTGTTTAATATGATTTTTTTTTTATATCTTTATTGTATTTTTACTATTCTATGTATGTAGAACAGATTCCGATTGTCTGTTGACTTGCTATGTCACATGCTGTCAACCTTTGAGTTCATGCACCACACTACCATGCCTACTCATAATCAGGCTCACACTCTTGGCCTGCGTATTTCTAAAGGCATTGGTACAGTATAAGGGCACTCTAGATGTTTGGATTCCAGATCACTTTATTATTTTTGTTCAGTGTAGCTTGGATGACCAGACATGTAGAGGGTCTAGAATGAGTCACAATATGCTCAATTTGTGCAGCACTCTGTTAGGGGCACCGGGTCACATTCTGATTCAATTTTTCTTCCTTGACTTCAGGCGATGTTTTGGTCAATTATTTTATTTTGTTTGTTTAGTTTTGCATTACTTTAGTTAAGTTATCACTGAAATTGATTATAGAAATGCCTTCCTATCTCATATTTTCTGTTTCTTTTCAAGCACATTGAGTCTATGGCAGTCGTATGAAATGTCCTATATAGTAAAACTGAATGTTATTTACAATGAAACATCTTGTAGAAAGTTTGGAAAAGATACTGTAAGACCTGCTGACTTTTACTGTTCATGTATCATATCATGTTATGCACTTTGCATCTCATTTGTAACATCAGCTCTATGAGCATGAGAGCGCTTCTATGAAATTCTCAAAAATTCCTCGAAAATCAGTGCACAGCTGTGGTATTATGGAGCGGTGCACGCTTGACAGGAGTGAACATAAACAATCTTCTCTGTTACTGAAAGACCGTCAGAGGTTGCATATCTCGTCACGGGGTTCGTGTCTTTGGCTGTATTTCTTGAGGACAAGTTACATTTAGTTTACATCACATTTCAGTAAAAGATCGTCAAAGGAAACAAATTCCCTTTTACAAAGTTATTGCTGGTTTGAACTGATTGCTTTGGACAACTAGACATGGGCCGGTTCCAAGAAGCAGCTTCATAGAGATAACTGCCAAATCGCCAAAAAGATCTTTCACATCAGCCAGATTTGAATTATTTTTTATTTGGCGAAGCCATTTCTTGGAAACAGCCACAAGTTTCACAAGGCAGTGTATATTGTTTATTTTCTCATCTCGCCTCAGAGTTATTTATACAGGTTCAATGTCCACGTTTCAGAGAAAACTATTGAGCAATACCTAAGAAAATCATTTTGAGTCTCAAAAACCACACAGGCCCTGGTTGTATTCAACAATCCCTGAGGTCACACACACATACACTGCTGCATTAATAAACCTCAATGGCACAAACCTAAAATAACCGCATTAAATTACAACAATAATGCAGCAATTCAAACTGATAATTTAAATAAGTGCTGCATTATAAGATATTTGAAAAACAAGAAGAAACGCTTATTCCTGGTGAAAGAAGCATGCACTGAAATGTCAGAATGTGTTTCAAATGACACTGGGAATGAGTGAGGACTTCCTTTACTAAAATCTGAGCTTTTTGACCAAAACCACATTAAACGACCAACGTTCAGCAGCGTCCTCGTATTTGAAACCTACCCACAGTCCTTTGCTGCATGTCGTCCCCTGTTCTCTCCCCCTCTATCTTAGCAGTACTATCTGACAAAAAAGGCAAAAAAAATATCTCTTGCCTAGAGAAACATTTATTCACAGCGGTCTCCCTGTGTCCCCGTGGGTAAATTGTTTTCTGCACAAACAATATTTCAAGTCTTGTGCTCACTCTTGATGTGGTCTTGAACATGTGACATGTGAGTTTTGGGGGGGAATTTCCCTTCCAGAGCGTGCGCTTTAAATTGTGCTGCGCAGTTGCAAAAAGTTGAAAGGGAAATAACTTTGAATAAGGCAGTTTGAGTCCTGTCATCAACATCTACGGGATCACAGTAAAACACATTCATTCTCTTACAAAAGTTGAATTCATTCACCATAAAAAGGCACCCTTATGATACGGTCAGCTTACTTTTATGACTCATCTACTTATGCTAATGTTACACTTGACTTTCACCATCATCCTCCACTTATTCAATTTGCTTAACTCGTTTTCTCACTGAGGGATGCTAAAAATGAAGGTAGGACCAGGAGACGGTTAACTTTGAAGCAGGGAGAAACAGCTAACCTGCTGCTGACCAAAGAGGCTCGCACAGATTAAACTAACAACATATGACGTTATGATTAGTGAGCTTTAGAGGTGCAGGTAGGAAAAACTGCAGGCTGTGGCTTCAATTTTATGACTGACAGACGTGAACACGTGACTGAAAAATAATCTTAACCTCATTATTTACACTCGTCTCCTCTCATTTCCCCCCCTGTCTTCCTGGCACCATACGAAGTTCCCCCTGCACCACATTCCTCTGCTAATAAGGAAATATAGCTTCCACTTCTTCCTTCACTCAACAAATACGGCTTCAAAAGACAGATGAGAGCAATTTAGTGTTCGTTTCAGAATAACACACACGCAAAAAAAGAAGAAAAATGGTATTCTTTGACTGAGTTTAATGTCTTAAAAGTATTCCTCTAATCATTCCAAACACATGCATACCACATCAATCCAAAACATACTATGAAAAAAGAAAAACTGTACAAGTGTGTGAATGTGACATGATCAAACCATTTCGAGAGCTATCTTATACAATATATATATATATATAAAAAAGGGACATATCACGATCACACATCTTTAGTTTGTTTGTAGACGCTGTGTCTGGCAGCTTCACAGTCAAACATACGTGATGCTCCTCATTCCATCGGCTGCTCCTGCCTCTCTTTGAACTCATTAACTCTTGCCTGGAACAAAATGAAAGAAAACAGTCAGAATTGGAGTCGACACAGCGCGGGGGGCGGCCTTCCTTTCACTGTGGTACCAGCACAGTGAGAGCTAAACAGACAGGGGTTTCTTCCTGTAGCCAACATGGAAATATTATCATTCCTTGTGCAGACCATAATTGTTTGCTTCTTGCTTGCCCCCCCTCTGTAGAGAGAGGTCACGGCACCGGGTCAGCTTCTGAACAGGAGCCCTGTTGTTGGCAGAGACACTCACCCTTCAGCAGGTTCAGCAGCTGACACAAGAAGGTGAAGTACAATGCTCCCTGCTCAGTACACATGCTTTCAATATGGATCAGCTGACAGGAAATGTGTGCTTGTGAGTTAAGCCGGAAAGATTTCGGTTGGACTGTGTTCCACCTGAACCTTCTTAAATGGATCAATGCTGATCCACTGCTTTTCAGTCTCTCTCAGTGAGTGATGGACACTTAGGCTCACCTGAAAGGTGTTGAGGACGTGTTGACAAACATCACTGAGCTCATTCAGGCCCCTCCGCAGCGGCTCCGTAGCCGGAATCCCCCCTGAAACAGACAGCGGATGCCGTAAGAAAGACCACCACCACTAATAGTAATAACAACACATACTATGGGTCAATCATCTCTGCAAGATTCAGCAAAAGCTGGACCGATTGGTTTGAAATGATAGAATATGATGTTGCGAATGTAGGCAGCCACGATGAGGGCTGCCAGAGTTGCCGGAGAAATTAAGGGACCAAGCAAGAACCAGACGCTGGTCAAGAGCCCTGTTCACCAAATTTGCAGCATCCAAGAGAAAAATTTACAGCAAGGGATCGTTGTCTCTAGTCAAAAAACAAATATCAAATGTATCTACAATTTTCACATGATAATCATTTCTGAAACTTGACACAAACTGCCACTAAATACAATCTGTTTGTAAGCAGCGGATAGCAAATCACTTTTAAAGTATTTTTTTATTTATTACAGTAAATCAAAAAGTACAAACTAATATGAAAAAAATACTCAGAGATGAATTTTCCCCCAAAAAACAATGCTAAGAAAATCTTTGTTTCTTATCATTATAAACTGAGTATGTTAAGATTTTTTAAGCATCAGTGAATACTCAAGTATCTTGTTGTGGTCATGTAATCGACTTATACTGAAATCAAATGAATGAAGAGAAATGTTTGTTGCGATGCTGTTCTGGTCCTCTTCTCCCGATTGATGTGGAGTCACCCCACCCATTGACATTTAGGAGCAATAATTAAAAGAAAGACGTGAAGAGATATCCGCTGGCTGAATGTCTAAAAGCACAGTGCAAACTAGGGTTTTTGCTTTTGCTTAAAAGGTTATTGTGTGTTTATCTGCCATGGAGGAAAGATCCTTCAGGCATCCTGATACTTAGCTCAACAACAAAAACAAGTTGTTTTCTAAGTCTCACAGAGTCCTTTCATGTGATGGTCAGGGCTCCTGTTATCTGTAGGCACTTTGTGCAAAGCGCAAGAACAGGGTGTGTGTTTGTGTTTGTGTTTGTGTGTGTGTGTTTGTGTGTGTGTGTGTGTGTGTGTGTGTGTGTGTGTGTGTGTGTGTTGTTGTGCCATCTGTCTGTGTGTTACTCAAAGTCAGTACCTGGCTTTTCGTGTTGGGCTGAGTGGACAAGTGAATGCACCAGACTCCAATCAACGTGTTTACTCTGCAACACAGACCCAAAACGTTTCCTCTCTGGCTTTCCTACGCATGTGTGCACCCATAAACTAACATGGATTGCAAGAAGAAGAAACAGGAGATGGAGTGCTGTGGGGTTTTTGAGGGAGTGTCTCTCACCTCTTGTTTGAATGCGAAAGTTGATCTTGCTCTCGGACGGATGGGTGATGGTGTAGCCACAAAAATCCACATCCACGCTGACGGAAAACAAGGAAGTGAAAGCAAGATTTGTGATTATTATCATCAATGTTTTGCTTAAAATGGGTGGAGGTGTGTTAGCATTATTACGAGTTCTCTACTATCGACTCATCTCAGGTCACTGAGAACAAAAACACTGGGATCAAAACCACATACGCACCGTGAAGACTCTTTTTGGATATCAACATTATTGTTGTTATTAATATAATTAATTGTCAGAATGAACTGTATACGTTGTAAGTAAAAAAAAAAAGCTGGAATCAAATCCCCAAATGACACAAATGAACAATCAGTCATGCCTTTTTGTTCTTTAAACGTGCTCCATGGGAGTAGAGGGGTTAAATCTGTCTTAATACAAAAAGTTCAAAACCTGAGTTTAAAGTTTGTTAAAAAAAAACATTAAAAAACAACAACTTACGTCTTCATAATCATATATCTGAGGGAATTGCCCAGTGTATGGTCTTCCTCATGCAGCACAAATGTCACACACCCTTCATCAGCCCCATCGGCCTGGACCTAAAACAAACAAAAACAATAAGAAGTGTTAATTACAACATAACACACATAGCACATCCAACTCTAAACAGAAAGACCACCCGCTTAAAGATGATTGAGTCGGACAAGCAATCCCCTTGAGATGGAACTATTATGCATAATACATCCATTAGTTATTATGACATTGACAAGCATCAGCTTAACATGTTGCACACTGAGAAGCTGAGGGAACAGCTGTTTCTATACCGCCCCCTAGTGGAGAATCTCTGAATCAGCAATGGACTGCGATGCAATGAAAAGCATGTAAAGGGATTTACGTTCAGGTAACCTTAGCTGAGCTCTACATAATGCACCTTGTAATATCAGTACACAAAGCAAACTATGCTGCACAAGAGAACATTTATTGCTGTAGTTTGGTTTTCTGGTGGAAGATTTGTTTTCTCACCGATAGCTTCCATAGCTGCCCACGTGAGGCGTTTGCGGGCGGTCGAAATGCTGCAATAAGCTTCTTTATTTGAATATTTTCTTACAAAAACAGCTTAATAATAACAAACAGTATTTATATAAACAGTATTTTTTTTAAAAGAAAGGAGTTTAAGCATCTTACCATCTCCAGCACGGGTTTCTTTTCTCCTTCAACAGCCATGCTTCACATACCGACTGTACGTCAATACAGACACGCGAGGATTCAGCCCTCACCGCGGTCTGACAGGCAAGAGGGAGGTTCAGGGCTTTGACGTACAGTACCAGTCAAAAGTATGGACACACCTTCTCATTAAATGGTTTCTCTTTATTTTTATTTTTATTTTTTTCTACATTGTAGATTAACATTGAAGACATCCAAACTATGAAGGAACACATATGGAATTATGTGGTAAACAAATGTTCAACAAACCAGAATATTTTTTAGATTTTAGATTCTTCAAAGTAGTTGAATGAGAAGGTGTAGTATATAATTTATCAAAGGATAAAGGAAGATGTCCAGGTCCGTTGATGCAGTTTCAACAATTTTCTTTATTGAGTCAATGCATCTGAAGTAATTCTGCGCAGAATGGCGCCCATACAGAGATTCAGCATGGACTGAGGCTCTCAGCCTTCAGTCTGGACTTATATCTGTGTTGTGCATCCCCTCAATGCGCACAAAGGCACAAAACATATTGAGCAGCACAAAACATACGCTTTTTGAAATACCTTCCTGAGAACCTAGAATCTTCCATCTGTGTAAACATCACTATAAACAAGGTTGTCATGTCGTATGTAGGTCATGAGGTCATTGTTAGGGCAGTTCCTGAGTACCCAGACTCTCAACATCACACACGATGCAACAACTTCATGGCCTCATTACAGCAAGGTATAGCAGAATATGATAAAATACACTACAAAGGTGTGTCCAAACTTTTGACTGGTACTGTATATGTGGGCATATAAATGTAGTGTACACGGTAGTGATATAATGTATTGCCATTTTTATCAAGGGACCATCCCTGCTATGTTTTGTTGAAGAATAACAATAGAGTTATACGTATACAGCGTATGTTGCAATACAAATACACTGTGCAATAATAGTTATCATAGTTATTCTGTCTGTATATATAATATTTCAGTTATTGTGGATTCTTTACTGTTTTTTATTGCTCATTTGCTTATTTATAATACTTATTTTAGTGTGTGCCTTCCACTTAGCACTTATTGTATTCGTATTAGTTTGTTTCTGCACTGTACTTTTGCTCTGGTTTATGCTCTTAGATGCTTGTTTGCTCTGGTTTATGCTTTTAGATGCTTGTTTAAGAAAGGAGATGCACTTATGACTTCTGGTGACTAGTAGTTCTCTTGAATACCTATGTTGAATACACTTATTGTAAGTCACTTTGGATAAAAGCGTCTGCTAAATGACTGTAATGTAAATGTAATGTAATCTTGTTTTCTTTTACTATGTCTCTTGTTTGCACTATCCTCTATGCTTCTGTAATCCTGTACATTTCCCCGCTGCAGGACTAATAAAGGATTATCTTATTTTATCTTATCTTATCTTACAGTACCAGTCAAAAGTTTGGACACACCTTCTCATTCAATGGTTTTTCTTTATTTTTTTAAATTATTTTTTTCTACATTGTAGATTAATATTGAAGACATCCAAACTATGAAGGAACACATATGGAATTATGTGGTAAACAAACAAATGCTCAACAAACCAGAATATGTTTTATATTTTACATTCTTCAAAGTAGTTGAATGAGAAGGTGTGAACAAACTTTTCACTGTTACTGTATGCTAAGTTGCCTGTAAGACCCCGCCAAGGGCTCTAATACCAACCTGCGCCTTTAACCCGTCGCCCTCTCGTGACGTATGTATAAAAACATGTGACGTTTCACTGCATAACCGGAAGTAAAAAAGAATGTAGTTTTTTAAAAAAACCAATTCAATCGAGCACATAGCCTCATGAACGTGCTAAGAACTACATTAACCACCTCGCACAGTGAGCTCTGCCCTGTCTGCAGGTCTGCAAACCAGAAGTCACTCGACAGGGATTAGCTTTAGCTCCAGCTAGCCTGCTAGCAGATGTGGTCTCTCTAGATGTCGGGATTCTACTTTGAAGAGCGCCGACACACACACACACACTGAGGTGTTACGTTCATTGATATACAGCAGGCTGACGTCACTGCCGCAGACGTGACGTAGTTGTGTACTTTGGTCAACAGCAGCTGTCTGTGTGTCTGTCTGTCAGCCATTGGTCTGACTTTCGTTTTCACGTCCCGTGACGCCAGGGAGCTTGGTTAGAGTAACGTTATTAATGTTTATTAGTCCCACTCAGACACCTCTTTTTATTATCTGTAAGGTTGCACTGAAGAGTCTGACCTCCTGTCACTAACATGTCACTGACATGTCACTAACATGTCACTAACATGTCACTGTTCTTCGTGTGTTGCAGCGAGTAGAAGAGCGGAAACCCAGAAGCTGTTGCCATGGCAATCCTGTTCGCAGTGGTGGCTCGTGGAACCACCATCCTGGCAAAGCACGCGTGGTGTGGTGGCAACTTCCTGGAAGTGACTGAACAGATTTTAGCCAAGATCCCATCAGAGAATAACAAACTGACCTACAGCCACGGCAGGTAGGACTCACACACACCTGTCTCACAGCACAGGTGCACCTGAGTGACTCACTCTGGTGGGCTCTAGTTAAAGGCAACAACATGGGATATATGTATGTATGTATGTGTGTGTGTGTGTGTGTGTGTGTGTGTGTGTGTGTGTGTGTGTGTGTGTGTGTGTGTGTGTGTGTGTGTGTGTGTGCACACTACATCAATGCACTGTTGAACATGACAATCAGCCACACATGGGGCGGCTGGCAGAGTGCTCGTCCTGCAACCACAAGGTTGGTGGTTCGGGCGCTTCTTAGCAGCCCACTGCTCCTCCGGGATGGGTTGAAATGCAGAGAATTGTAAATTTCCCCACTGTGGGACTAATAAAGGATTGATTGTTATGATTATTATTATTATAATTTACTCGAAAATGGTATGGCAATGTATTGTTGCCAATAGGAGTTGACATGATGAACTCCCTCTCTTCATCATTATTCACCAGCGTGATGTAACCTTCATCTCTCAGGGCCTTTTTCATGCACATTCACTGACTTATTTTTAAAACTTAAAAAAGGAAATGGTGTTTACATTTATATGGACAATTCTTACTGTCCTGTCTACGAGGACATAAGGGATGTCCTCTTTAGTAAAATGACTTCCATTTATGTTGATTTCTTTTGGATGGATGGCTGTGAAAAACTCGAGTTGTGTTTTAGGAAAGGAACCTTCTTTGTAGCAGATTGTATTTGCCAGGCCGGAGGAGAGAGAAGAAAGAATGTTTTGTTTAAGATTGAGCGGTGAAGCAACCGGTTGTTTTGTAATCAAATGTGACCTGATGAGATGTGGATCCACTGCAGCTGTACTGTTGGTGTCTTGTAAACCCATGAGGGTTGGGCACGTTTTGTGCATGGAAAAAAAATATATATCTATAATATCTATCTTAATATAATGTGATTATTGCAATTTATACAAACACACTACTTCAACAGCCTACAGAATTAAAGTGTTTTCTTACAGCCTTATTGATGTAATGATTTGTATGCTCAGTGTGTGCTGTGGTAATTTCAGTACATGTGACAAGCTCTAGAGATACAGAAAGTGCACTACAGGAAACCACAATCTTGAGTCAATAAAGTGGTATCACATGCCACAAAGGCACAACCCAACGTGTCCTCACTGAACTTAGAATGGTTTAGAGATGTCATTTCGAGTTAAAGCCCTTTTATTACGGTTTATCTGTAGTTAATGTTTTCTTAGACACATTTTACAGAGCACGTAGTTAACTGTATTAAACTGTGAGCTTTAAACTTTATATATGTAATGTTGATTTTGTTTTTGTCTTTTTCTTTTATAGCTATCTCTTTCATTACATCTGCCATGACAGAATCATATTCCTGTGTATCACTGATGACGTAAGTATACAATTGGCTCCGCTATCTGTGTATTTATTTGTGTAGGGTTGAGTGGAAAAACAGAAATAAAGGCTTTGCATCCAAATGCATCTCCAACCCACGTTTTTTGTAGTATAATATTGAGTTCATCGACTTATGCAGGGTAACAATATAGAAAGGCGTTTTTCATTTCACTGGACCTTTTAATAGGAATGTACTTAAAGTAATACCTCCTATATTTGACTTTTTGTACTGAAGGACTTTGAGAGGTCGCGTGCGTTCAGCTTCCTCAGTGAAGTCAAGAAGCGGTTCCAGACGACGTACGGGTCGCGAGCACAAACGGCCCTGCCTTACGCCATGAACAGCGAGTTCTCCTCAACACTGGCTGCTCAGATGGTGAGTGTGAAAAGAGCTGGAGCATATTGAGCACCATGGTCTTGCGAAGACTCTGTGACGGCTTTTTACTTCTGTAGTCACACATGCAGAATTAGTAATCAGAAAATACGCCTCGATCACCCTTTGTCTTTGTAGAAACACCACTCGGACCCACGAGGATCAGATCGTGTCACTGAGACTCAGATGCAGGTGGATGACCTGAAAGGCATTATGGTCCGCAACATAGGTGAGCTTCTCATGAGTTTACCCACGGCACGGTGACACTGAAAGGACCTCTTTTTTTATATGTGGCTATAAGATAATGCAATAAATGTCCATTTAATTAAATCTTAAAAGTGTTGTTTATTTTCTTTTAATGACTGCAGTGCATTGTGGTTGCACCAGTGACCTCTTCATTATGCTGTGCCAATAAAGCAATGATATTTGTTGGCCTTTGTGCCCTAAGCAAATATTCTGCACTAAAATTCTGCTGAAAACAGTCTCAAATGTCAGTCAGATTTCACCAACCATTTGATATGAATCTCATAACACTGGACCTTTTGTGTGTCCGAGTTACCTCTGGCTCTCTTTGTGTCTTTTTACAGACTTGGTAGCTCAGAGAGGAGAGAAGCTGGAGCTGCTGATTGACAAGACAGAAAATCTGGTTGATTCTGTGAGTTTAAAGTCCAGTTTTAGTTTTTTTCTCCTGTTCATCCAACTTGTTTTCTAGTGCATGATGTTTTCCAATTGGCAGTGTACATTTGTATCTTTTGACAGTAAGGTAGCAAGCTACTTATGCACAAATGTTGACACTGTTATTACTCTCTCTCTTTACTCCATTTAGTCGGTCACATTCAAAACCACAAGTCGTAACCTGGCACGAGCCATGTGTATGAAGAACCTCAAGCTGACTATTGTCATTGTGCTGGTGTGCCTGGTGAGTATCGGAAAGAACTGGTGAGATGTTGGTTGTTATTGGGATGTAGTGTAATTGTTCTCTAGACAATTTAGTGGATAATTAATTATAATTTATTAAACCTTTTTTTGCCATTAACATAGGAAATTGCACAGACTACTTAGCTACTACAACTGTCCTATAAAACTCCCGTAATTGTCTTTAAATGATTCACTTACTTAAAAACACATTGTAGCTAAGGCTGGGCGATATGGCCAAAAATCTTCTTTGCCGATACAGGTAATTTCAAATCACGATACAGATATATATCACAATATAGCATGTGTTCTGATAAGACAATAAATAGTCTTTATGTAATTTATATGACGAATGTAAAGTACGGAATTTTTTGTCATTTAATTAAGAGCTTCAGTGCAAAACAATCAGATTTTCAGATACATTTCAGTTAGTATGTTCCTTTTATTATCAATCTCGACAATGTAATCGTGTATCATGATATCTCTATATTCGATTTCATCGCAATATGATTCAATGGAAAAATGGTATCCTATCATATTGAATTATCGCTCAGCCCTAACTGCAGCAGTGATCTGCTTAAGAGGGCCCATTATCGTTGTCGGACATTGACAGCAGGATTTCCTTCTGTCTGTTGCAGCTGCATGGCTGACAGCTTGATTAATCACACAGCAGTGCAGGAACTAAACTTCATATCTGTCCTCCTTTCAGGTGGTCCTTTACGTCATCGTTTCTGCTGCCTGTGGAGGCCTCAACTGGCCCACATGTGTCAAATGAGAGGAGAGAGAGGGGGAAAAAAGGAAGAGGGGGGAGATGCGCCTGTTCGACCCTGCCTGCCAGTGGACACAAAAGGAAACTTTCCTTCCCCTACTCCTCTAGCTTCAACATCACCGGCAGACACATGCTGCTCCTCCTCCTGCTTCCTTCCTCGCCCCTTCTTTGATAGTGTGCACATTGACTTGCCTTCTGGACAGGGAGTCCCACCTCATCACACAATGGACAGCAGCCATGTGGCCTAAAACTGATGTGGAACAACAATCTTGTCTTATTCTAGTCTGGTACATTCATCCTGTCTCATGCACTTAGTGGCCTGATGTATCAGTTTGTGATACTGCCCTGCACCCATCTATGTATTTCATCCATTCAGACTGATACCGTAATGAACCACACAGATAGCAGAGATAGCTTCATTATTGTCCTGCTTTTTCCTTTGAAAGTGACATAGGGGACCTACAAGTATATATAGCATGTTGCAGATCCATCAAGAAGGAATCCCAAAATACAGTGTCTGATCGGCTGTTACATAACTGAAAACTAATTTTTGACTAAACCAATGCATTATACAGTATGTCTTAAGGGTCAACTGTCCAATAAACCATGTTGTTGGTGTCTCAAGAATTTGCTCCGAACCACAGTTTTTCTGATCTCCTTCATGTTTTATCGCCAAGCACAGTCGTATTTTCTAAAATTGATGTTGTAAAATACCAGATATGATAATACAAATAAATGTTGTAAATTTGATTAATATTACTGACTCAAAAGACCTTTTATAGGAGGCTCCCTTTCACATTCCCCCTTCTGCTAGGATGTTCAGTGTGCTTATATGTTCTTTTTCTTTTAACACAATGCACTTTTTACATTGTACATAGATTTGCTTCTCAGCCTCATATGGTGTATAATCAGATTTGATATAATAAAATCTGATCTCAGACAGAAAACAAAAGAGAGGTTTTGACATGTGTGTCTTTCATTACAGATATCTGATCTAATTATATTAATAATGAACTGATTCTTTCATTACTGCTTCTACTCAGAGCTGGACTCTGGTTTTGACTGACAGGTGACATTTCTTTGCTCCTGATGCGCTGACAAAGGGAAACGACCAGGTGGAGATAATAGTTAATCAGGAGGCGTTTAAATGCGGACACGTGTTCAGTCGGTCTCATGACAGCTGTGTGAGCCGGTTAACAGTTACTGAGAGAAGTAACGAGAGAAGCTCCAAACTAACGTTAGCGCGGTTTGTAATCAGCTAATGTAGAGCTAATGTAAAGCTAATGTAGAGCTAATATAGAGCTAATGTAGAGCTAATGTAGAGCTAATGTAAAGCTAATGTAGAGCTAATGTAGAAATAATGGAAAGCTAATGTAGAGCTTATGTAGAAATAATGTAAAGCTAATGTAGAAATAATGCAAAGCTAATGTAGAGCTAATGTAGAAATAATGGAAAGCTAATGTAGAGCTAATGTAGAAATAATGCAAAGCTAATGTAGAGCTAATGTAGAAATAATGTAAAGCTAATGTAGAGCTAATGTAGAAATAATGTAGAAAGCTAATGTAGAGCTAATGTAGAAATAATGTAAAGCTAATGTAGAGCTAATGTAGAAATAATGTAGAGCTAATGTAGAGCTAATGTAGAAATAATGTAAAGCTAATGTAAAGCTAATGTAAAGCTAATGTAGAGCTAATGTAGAAATAATGGAAAGCTAATGTAGAAATAATGTAGAGCTAATGTAAAGCTAATGTAGAAATAATGTAGAGCTAATGTAAAGCTAATGTAGAAATAATGTAAAGCTAATGTAGAGCTAATGTAGAAATAATGGAAAGCTAATGTAGAGCTAATGTAGAAATAATGGAAAGCTAATGTAGAAATAATGGAAAGCTAATGTAGAGCTAATGTAGAAATAATGCAAAGCTAATGTAAAGCTAATGTAGAGCTAATGTAGAAATAATGCAAAGCTAATGTAAAGCTAATGTAGAGCTAATGTAGAAATAATGTAAAGCTAATGTAGAGCTAATTTAGAAATAATGTAAAGCTAATGTAGAGCTAATGTAGAAATAATGTAAAGCTAATGTAGAGCTAATGTAAAGCTAATGTAGAGCTAATGTAGAAATAATGCAAAGCTAATGTAGAGCTAATGTAGAAGCTAATGTAGAAATAATGTAGAGCTAATGTAGAACTAATGTAAAGCTAATGTAGAGCTAATGTAGAAATAATGTAGAGCTAATGTAGAGCTAATGTAGAAATAATGGAAAGATAATTCAAAGATAATTCAAAGCTAATGTAAAGATGACTAATTTGGAGTTCTGAAGTGCATTCTTCTTAAATACAGTATATATTTGAAACCTACTATAACATTAGTAAATGGTATTCCGCTATGTTTGTAACTATATTCAAGGCTGCTAACGTTTGCTAATAATGTTATCTAACTTATTCCCTAATCTTTTAAAGGGCCTCGGACGTGTTTTAAACCATTTATGGACTTGAAAGATTATTTTCCTTTTGCTATTCGTGGAGGCATACTATGTTTACTACTGGTCTAATTATAGCCCCAGCTGGCTGGAAGAGGACTCACACAGGGTAATCTGGGGGCAGTTGTTGTTTTGATCAGAAACTCAGGCTTAAAATATTCACCTTTGACTAGTGGACTCCCTGATTATCTGCTTGCACATTGGTTAAGCTGTGATGAGTTTAAGAGCAATTTCTAAATGCTCGTGGTGTTGATTGCATGGTGAAATGATTTCGTTCAGCAGGGACACCTTATAAAACAGTGATATACAGCACGACACTAAAAGCAATTTGTTCAGCTGTTACTATGGCATATAGTTAAATATCTAACTTAATAGCTCAGATTGAGTGTGAAGAATCATTCCCGACCTGCAGCTTGTCAACAATGTTTTTATAAACAATGTTCAACTTATTGTTTGTTGTTGTCCACCCCCTGGAAATGCCATGGCTAGTCAGTACAAGCATCACAGTTTAGGGCTAACTGAATTAAGAGCTAACCAAGATGCATTTGCACAGCCGCTGACACTTCTGACATGCATCTGTTTTACACTAGATGGCATAGGCCCGCAGCTTTGTCTTGAAAGCCTTTTATTTTCCTTCTTGTGTGAGCAGACTGACTGATGTTCTGGCTGTTGAAAGACAGTGCCACGCTATTCTTCAGTCCAGGCTCGTTGGTGAGGTTTTGTTCCCTGCTTTACAGAGGAAAGCGTTGTCCCTGTGGTATGCTGGCTGGAATCCCCCAGCTTGACCTGCTGCCCTGCTGTATAATGGTGCGACTCTGTGACTTGGTTTTTGATGGGTGTCTCTGCTACTCATAACAGCCCACTGTATGAAACTGATATGTCCAGTCACCCATGCAAATGCAAGGAACGGCTATTTGAGTCTTTCTGCACAGTGCCTTAGGGGATTCAGACCTAGAGAAGCATTGTTCTGTTCCTATCACTGTTTTTAATGTGTAATTCAATTTGAAGGCTGTAATTGGATTAGATTTCTCTCACAAACAGACACCCGGATAAACGGAGGTACTTGGTGAGGTCGTATATCAAACAGCATAGTTATTAATGAATCTGAGACATTTACAAAATTACCAAATTGTATTGTTTGACAAGGCAGAATGGACTATTAAAACATAGGGTCCAGTAGACCAGACATTAGTTGACAGTTTAATGTGAGTGTCGGGTATTGGAGGGATTTTGGCCCGTTATTCATTCTTTTTTTAATGTATTTTATACGTTTCAGAGTGTATACCGTTTATGTTTGCAACATACATCACTGAGGTTTTAAGTCTGAATCTTGGACAGGAGAGTCTCTTGCTGGTTTTCTAAATTCTGTTGAAAATTAACATTACTTCTTCATTTTTGTTAATGTAGTTGTTGTACTTAACGACCAATGTCAAAAGGCTTAGATTACACAAGTAGACCCACTAAATAGCTGATTTTACCACATATAAGACTAATTCTCAGAATTCTGAGGTGATAATAAGCCTACTCTATACCATGATTTAATTCTTGTCTCTAGTTAAGATTAGACTGTAGTTTCCAGGGTCAGGGGCCTTGTATAGATTAAGCAGAAATAGCATAGGTCTTAGGGGTCTTAGATTCTGGTGTCACACCACTGCTGTAGAGTCAGGATCAAGTGTCGAGCTGTTTGTGTACCATATGAGGCTGTGTCATCAGAAAGGGACATTATCAGTGTAGGACTTTGGAAAACTTGTGTGTGTGTCTTGACACCTTGCAGTAAGTGAATTTCTATGCAAATTCTGATTGGGAATTGTAATAGGGCAACATTCCTCTAGGAACACGGGCCTCCCTTCATTCTGCTACCCTTCACTTATCCCGTACTAAAAAGCAGCCTGATCCATCCCCTCATAAAAGATGGACTTTGGCTGCTTAGCAACAGTGAATGCCAAGTCAGCCTGGCAAGCCATGGCCACTCCCCCAGCACTGGGCTCGGCGTGGATAAGGTAACATGTTGCTTTTTTTCCCCCCTTGCTTGCTCCCTCTGTAAACTTGGGAGTGGAGCACTTCACTGAGCACAGTCCTTAGCTGGACCTTGACATGACTGCACTGGGGAAGTCACTGATCTGTCTGACACAGTGGATTGTTGGAGAGATTGCTGATCCACTGCTGCAGTAAGCCTGCTGGACTGGTCATGTTACCTCAGGGAGCGGAGGAAAAAAAACAGAATCTAATCGCTGCACAGTAACACCCTCATTCAGGCTGGGATGTTACTGATGCACGGTTGACTCTGAACACGAGGAAGGAGGAGTTGTAGGACGGGGGGGGGTTGGTGTCTAGTTGAAGCACACTCGCACACCACTGCCTGCCCAGTTGGCTGGATGTAGAGCTCTGCAAGGAAAGCAGTAATGGGATTGTCTCTGAGTGAGTAAAATGAAGCTGGATCAACCTGGAAAAAACGAGTGATCTGACGAGATACAGCAGACAACACAGCTGACTGTGGAGGCATTTTCTTTTCCACTGTTCTCATTGAATGGAGAGGACAGGAATGGTGTTATTGAGTTAGTTTATACTACAGTTGATCTGTTATTTTTTTTGTCAAATGTAAGTGTCGTTAAAATAAGATTTGTTTCTTTCTATTTGTTCACTCTGTGTCATGTAGCTTATTTTCTAGGTTTTATTTTTCCATAAATATTGTCAGGTCAAGGTTTGTCTCAGGTGCAGTTGTAATTTAAATACAGTAACAATATAATGCTTAGTCACGTTTCCAACCAGGAAAATCACTTCTGCATTGTTAAATCGTGGGCGAAAATACTGCAGTGGCGTATGAGAGGCAGTCCATGCCAAGGTTCAATGTGCACAGCAGTTTGCCAAGGCTGTATGTTTTCTGGTTGTACAGATTGTAATGTGCAGTAAGGTGTGTTGTTTCCCTGCCTGTTAAGCAAACAAAATATGAATCCAGATTTGGACTGTTGGTCATGTTGATAAAAGCAGAGCTGCTTTGATTTATCTTATCAGCAGTAGTGTCAAAATTAAGTAAGGATTAAAAAAATGAACACTTAGTTGTAGTGTGGCATATTGTTATATTGTGATTTCCCCCAAATGTTTAGGCTAAAGGTCACTTTATGGAATGGAGTATCACTTGGATATTCATTGGAGGACTTTTGTTGATGTCGTTGTTGTCTTTACAGACAGAAAATTGCTCTAAGGTAAAACATTTTTCTAACATTTTTAAATGTGCATGTTTGGAAGTGAGGGCCAGAATTATGCTCTGTGTGTTTTTTTAAATGCTCTATTACAGTGTCTCTTTGAAAAGAAAATACATTTGAGTTGACATTTGCTGAAGTGTCGATTTAAATATAGCACCCGTCCTCAGGCCTGCAGCTAGCTCCAGTATTGTCAGGTCTCTAGTAACTTCAGGTGTCCATTAACTCTTGAGTTACACCACTCACTTTAAGTAGAGCCTTGTTTGCCCCTATATAAACAGGGAATTAACATTCAACTGCTGGATTACATATTGATATTGCTACTAAAGAAACTTCCATCTCAGCATTATTTCACTAAGATGAGCCCAAGGCAAGAAGGCTGCCACTCTAGAATGAGGTTAACTAAGTTTAATGTACTACGTTTCCTGCATCGTGTTTCCTGGGAAAGTCATCTAGCCTCACTGATCATGCCCTTCAATCCTCAACCAGTATTTTCTTTGTCTAATTAAACTTGATTGGTGTTTCATTCACTATTTTTGGGTGATTAACACCTGAAAAGAGGGACAAGGTCAACTTTTTGCTATAGAAACATTAAGGCAAAACATGAATACGATAATTTATTATTGTGCTCAAGTTTACCTCCTGAGTTTTCCGCTATGCACCAGGATGTCTGGGGTCTGCATACTGGAACACTTTCAGGCTGTTGGTGACTTGATATCCTACTCTCTAGTGGTACATACCACAATGGTGCTTTTGTTGTAGTAGTAGCTGGCAAGCTTAGCTGTCCAGTCAGCTTAAATAAACACAACAGTACCCAACAAAGCAGTTAAGACTGTCGGTCCTTTCTCATGCCAAACCCATGTTGGCTCATTTCAGAATAGAAGCCTGACTTGTAACTGCTTGGCCAGCCTCACATTTGATATTTTTCTGAAACCATGATTCAGGAGAGACCGCAGGTGTGTCTGGTTAAACATTTCTTTAGAAAGTCTAGATACTCAGATCCTCTGATATTCAACAATCTTAAGGCTATTGCATATTGTAACGCTTAGCACAACTAGGAGAAAATTTAGACAAACTTGCACTACAGTATGCTCTAAGCATTAAATTTTTCATTGAGCTAAGTCATAAATAATTTGAGTATCCAGATACTGTTACAATGACCAATGGCTACAAAGGCTCTCCAAGGGCAGACCAAAGCCTTTCTTGACCCCTGAGCTTAACTTTACACTGGAATATCAGTTTGGGGGACTTCTGTTAACGTTCAGTGAAATAACAAAGATGTCAGCAAAGACTGCACAAAGTAACATTGTTGTAAAAAATTGGCCTTTTTCCTTCTCTTTACAGATATCCATGCCTGATCAACAAAATTGATGGATCACTGTGCTGCTAACCAAATGTGAGGTTATTTAAGCTACAGAAGTAGGCAAAATCCTGTCTGAACTCCAGAATGTCTAATAAGACATTCAACATGTCCACCGACCAAGTTGAGAGCACAGTTCCTCAACCCAACAGAGAGACCCTATCCCCCGAGAGTCAGTGCAGCAACTCGTCACTGTCGCCTTCACCTGACTCCAACAGCAGTGTTTCCAACCTGAGTGACAGAGAAACCAACAGCTCCCCTGACGTCAACATGCCGGAGTGCTGCCTCAGGGACTCCTACTCCTACAACACCACCTCGCCGCAGGATAAAGTCTTGTGTGGCGTAATCAGGAACCTGAACCCAGCTTTTATCGCCACACCTGTTGATAGCAGTGTGAATTTCTGGAATGAAAACTTGAGTCTGATGAGCAACCATGCAACTGGATTAGATAAGTACCCGACTTTCAATATAGACACAGAGGATGGAAGTAGCAGTGCAGTGATTTCTCCAGACTCTGCCGGTAGGGAAAGCCAACTGAGTTCAGGTGGGACTTCCCGTTGCGGATCAACTGAGAATGACTGCTGCTCCCTGAGCTCTGGGGAAATGGTAATAAGGAGCAACAGTTTTTGTCAGGAGAACCAGTCACTCTTGGTTGTCTCTTCCCTGGAGGAGTCGTCCATCTCTCTGGCTGCAGGCCATCCAGCATTCCCCGCTGAATCTAACCTCCTGTTAACCACTCTGCCGGAGGTACTTGGAAAATCCACAGAAAGACTCACAGAGGAGAATATAGACCACCTGATACTTGGCATGACTTTCACTCAGGAAGCTCTTCCCACTGAGGAAAATGATATGGCAGCATCCACCTCTCCTGTAGCTCTGCCAAGTGAGAATGAGGGTGGTTGTTTGACGACCTTTCTCTGTGAATCATCTCCTGCAGATTGTGGAAAAGAGGCTCCGTTTCCTACTGCTGAAGCAGAGCTATTGTCCCAATTCTCTGGCGCATTAACACCTGTACAAGGCAAGACTGTTTTATCCACTCTGTCAGCTACACAACACACTGATACGAACATTCACACTTCCACTCCAGTGCAAAACATTGGGAACATAATGCCCAGCCTCCCTTCCTTTTCAGAGTCTTCCTGCACTTCAAATGGAAGCAGCCCAGGACTTCACCCTGTTAAACGGCAGCAAATCTCTGTGACTGCTAACTGTATGGTTGCAGGACTGCCCCCTTCAGCCAGCAAAGTCAAGAAAATGGAAATTAAAAAGTTTCCCAGGCCAAACTTTAGCAGCGTAAAATCAAAAGTTGTGACGAGAAGTGTGCATCAAAGGTCGGTGTCAGGCCCTGCTTCACTGCAGAGACCATCACAAGTGAACAATAAACACACTGAAGCAGAAGCAAGAGCACCTATCAAGAGTAGTCCTGCCAAGTTTAGGATTAGTGCAGCAGCTGTCTTCACCCCAACTAAAACGATCAATGATGCTCAGAGACGAGTGAATACAGGGGCTGCTAACTTGGGCGTGACATTTATACAGTCCTCTGGACATTCTGCTGTGGATGGACTGGGGAAGAGTAGAGCATCCCCACCTTTCCAACAGCCAGCTGCAAATAAACATGCTTCAGCAGTCCAATGCAGTAACGCCAGCTCTGAAGCAGAAGAGGCAGCGCTGCATTCTGACTACACAAGAGAGATAAAGAGGATCAGCCTGGTGAGTATAGACTTCTAATGTATCACAATTTAAAAAATCAGCAAAACATTTTTTTTCTTATTTTTTAGTACTGCAGCTAACTTTGTAAGTTAATTAAATCCAAATATTTTGGACACTGGTCCACTGGTTGGAGCTGGCAGGGAAAATGTTTCTGTGTTCCAATTGCACAGAGCTGAGGAACTGAGTGAGAAATTGCTATCTTCGCAGACAGAGTCTAGCAAATCAACAACAGCGGGAGCCTCCTCGGATGAGCGTAGGAGCAGATTTCAAAGACTCTCATCTCCTAGACAATCAAGAGGAGCACCACTTTCACAACCTCCAGCTGCCAGTCCCAGACCAGCCACTCCGTCAACCAGGCGGGGCCAGGGAGCCCAATGGAGGGATGAATACAGGACCTCCAAAGCTGTGGGGACACCACAGTACAAGCAGAAGAACAGCACAGGTGAGACTCATAATTAATGGCCAATGTTAAAAACTGTACATGATTTGCCTTTTTTTAAGTAACATAACTTCACTGTGTGTAACCCTTCTTACCAAATTCATAAAAATCTTCATGTCACGTTTGAAAATGGCTAAAAACGCCATCTACTGTTTTAAATCAGCACTGATATTGTAAGACCAATTCTCAGACTACACAGTCATGAAATGAGAGAATGTTAACGCCATCTAATCAGACCCCCCTACTTGTTTGCCCCCACAGCGTTTATCTTTTTAACTTTTTACATAAACACTTACAGCACAAGCCTGTTCTCTCATTTCTGAGGACTGGAAATAAGGTTATCAGCACATAACAAGATTCTGGTGAATCAATGACCAACTATATGACCAATTATATGGTGAAAGCAATGTACTTTCCTACGCTTTGACAAAAGCATGTAGATGAAACATTAAGTTGTTTTGAGCGGCTGGCTAATTAACTAGATAAGGTTGGCTTGCTCATTCAGCCATGCCATTCATGCTGAGGTTACTCCGGTAACTGAAACTGACAGAAACAGCAGGCTGGTGGTCAGCGGCAGCTCTGGGTCCAAGCTCCCCACTGCTAGGATACTACAGTCTGGAGGAGAGCAGACAACAGTTTTGGAGACTGAGTGGCTAGGCTTTATGCTGTCTTAATCTGCCGGCGCAGTATTCTCCTAGCAGTGGGGATGGCAGTGCACCATGACCTATTGCGCTTTTCAAAGCTACTGTAGTTGTCATGTGTCGACTCTGTGTGAAAGCTTTTGTCATATACAAGTGGGCTTGGTTTAATCTCTTCACCCCGTGGCCACTTTTTACCATTTTTTTCAAAATGATGCAGTGGGTGCACTTAGGCTCTGATCTTGGCCTGAATTACACAAAGTTGTCCCCAAACTTTGACCTGTCAATGTCCTTAAATAAACATTGACAGTAGGTCACAATCATCCCCCATAAGTCTTGTGATCTACCTTTGACTAAGCACAGAGTCAATGATTTCTTAACTATTTCCTCTGTTGTGTAAACCGAGAGTATTGTGCAATACGCCTGTTTAACCCTTTTTGTACTTGAAACAAGCACAGTAGAGAAGTTGACTTGGACTGTAGTTGGAGGGCCATATAGGATTGAGGGCAGCACCAGAGGTACACGGTTTGTTGTGCTTTTTATGTACTGTAGCTGAAGCAGGACCCTTCAAAGCAACAGTAATGATATAAGAGAGTGATTTATAGTCCTCAGATGACTAAACATTTGAATTTTTTTTTATTTATTTTTATAATTTATTCAAAACTTGCCGCTATCATTCCAGAAGTAATTAAAATGCCTGCTACAATATTTGAAAAAAAAGTTTAAGTTTTTAAGTTGTGTCGCCTCCCAGCACAAATCGTGGGCCCCATCATGGAGGAATTGACAAATTCTAGGTGTTAACATGTTAGCACATGCAATTGTAAACTGAAATGATTCAGATTGTAGTAAAGCATATTCCCCATCAGAGGGTGACATTGAGCTGTTCCTCTAATGGACCTACTGTTGTCCTCCTGATGAGCTCAGCCATGTTCCACAGGAACAGTGTTGGACAGATGTCACCTCCGGTCTCTCGTCCAGGTCTTGGGGGGGGGGAAAACGGCTAACACCCTCTGCCCTTCTGCTATTCATAATAAGAATCCTGGGGAAGGAGGGGGACTCTTCCTCTGATGGGAAGCCATCATCTACGAGTGGAAAAAGCAGGGGAAGGAAAGGGAGGTTTAGAGCTCACCAATAGTGTCAAAGTGAGAACACATTGTTTTTAAACAAGCACCCTGAGCACAGTAACAAAGCAATAACTTTCTCTTGCTCCGGCTACAGAGACGCCTCACTGAGATGCATTATTTCGTTCAACGTAACTTTTTTTTTTGTTTGTTTGTTTGTATTCAATCATATTTGACATGTTTGCTGTAGTCAGTAAGATACATGCAGGTGAGTTTTGCACAATTTCTATACTAAATGTAACAAGTTATAGGTAAGCTGCTGGGGATCATTTAAATTTCAGAAATTGATATTTACATTGTTTTCTATGTGTTTTTTTTTAAAACTAGTTTTGCTTATGGGCATATGTCTCTAAAATATCCCATTAAAAATGACTCATTATACTACTACCCGTTATGAGAATAATATTGGCTGCTTTATTAAGCCTGATTTGGCCTATCTGGGAGCTCTGTGGACTTTTTTTCTACCCGTGTTTGTACTCATGAGCAAAACACTGGTAAGCTCAGTATGCGTATTTGTCCTTAATAAAGCTGACCTTAATGTTTATTTTTGCTCCATTGCATCCCAGGCAGTCAGAGAGTGCAGGCAACAGGAGAGCCATCCCTTGGAACGGCCTCAACAGCAAGCATTAAGCTTCAACTCAACGGATCCCGACCTCCTCGGCCTTCTCCTATGGGCCCTCCTCCTACTTCTAGACTACCACGCAAGACACTGCGGCCATCCAGGAGCCTTGCTGAGTCCAGTGTCCACAGTGAGCTGAGTGAAGGTGCCGGGAGTACACAAGGTAAAACTTAACAAGGATTTACACAGTTTTTAGAAATGGGATGTTCAGTCCCCACAGGCTATTACATAAAGGTATAAAATCAGTTTAATGCAGGTATTTTCCAGGATCCATCCATGTTGTTCATTGTGCTTTTTAACACATCTGGACATGGAGGGGAGGAGCCTCTGTTCTCAATGGTGACCCACTTCAGGCATCAGGCTTGGACGTAAATCTCCCTGGGGCAAATCTGTCTCTGATTTGATACCTCCACATCTGCCAACATACTGGAGCTTGACATCTTAAAAACATTGTGACAAGTCTCTTTTATTTTTAAAATCTGTATGCAAATCATTCTGTATTGCTGCTGAGCTTTGAGTGGTTCTGATGTGTTCTGATGACATTTTATATTCTTACTGGTGTGTTGTATTAAGACAAGGGCCAGTGTTGGACAGCAGGATCTCTTACTCCCAGCATCTTCAACAGCATGCAGGTCTATGATTGGCTGAGAGGATCTATATTCACAAGTGGGGACCCCCCTTTGTGGTTGTCATGGCAACGGGTTCTATTCCACTCTAGTTCACACACACACACACACAGTGTTGCCTGGAGGATAGGGAGCAGACATACACAACAACTGATGTTGTCTGAGGTGAAGAACAGCAGCAGTTTCCCTGTTCTTATTATTGATTAAAAACCAATGGCTGGTTACACAGGACTTCGAAGCTGCACTTGGACTGAATTTCCCGCTCATGTTTTCAACAACTCCTCTTTAATAGCACAGGGCAGTGCAGCATCCACCTGCGATCTCACCCTTTTGACATGCCTGCTCATTGGATCCTATCGTTTTTGTATCATCCCTTTGTTAGCTGCGCTTAATGGAAAAGATGAAAAGCTTTGGATAAGTAAGTGAGACTGGAAGTTGAATCATAATTGTGGTATCCATGGTGAAGTGTTCAATTGGAAAAACTTATGGATATTTTCATTAGTTTAGTTCAGATGACTTAAATACTTTAACATGCGAGATATTCATTCAGTCTTTGTTTATAAATTCAATTCTTTATTTGCTATCTCTTGCTTTGGTAAATTTTGTCATAATGGGCACATTAAAATTACCCTTTGTTATCTCATTCATTGAATTTTACCTAAATTGTAATTTTAAGGATGTGTTTAAATATTATCCAGAATCATTTCCATAGCCTTGTCGCACTTGCGGTTGTGCTTGTTATGGTCCGTTCAGATCCTCTAAGTTGACAGACATGTCATGTCAGTGGTGATTACAGCAGTAATTATTTGAAAGCAAAGAGGTATTGAGGTGCGCAGTGAAATTTCAAATGCTTTTAAGAAAACCCATGTGGTGATTTGTTGTATTTAACCAGCGCTTCTCAATTTGTTCAACAGTTTCTGGAGGACCTTCACATAAACCATCCCCTTTCAAAACTCTGCTTAAAGCTAGACTCATCACAACCCCTGGGGAAAACACTGGACCATGTAAGGATACTTCTCTCTGTATACACACACACAAACATTTCAGACTTGATTTTTCCTTTTTATCTTGTTTTCCTGTCCAATGATTTTTGTTTTATTTAAGTTTGAAGCCATTGAGCTTGAATTTTGATCCTAGTTAAGTCTCCCTTTCCTAACTCAATCTGATATCACATTGATTTTATCATTTCAAACATTGTGTGGTTATCGTTCTTGTCGATTAGGGCTGTTTGATGCTGATTGAATTAAATAAGCTTTATCTTTGCTTTTGAACAGTATGTTTGTTTGATCAAACCTTGTGGATTCTTTCCAGCATAAAAGCTGTCAGTTCTTCTGGTCAGTAGCCAGTCTGCTCCATTATGGGTCAGATTAACTCACACCGCTTGTCTCACCTGGATCTTCTGCTTGTAACAGCTTTGGCCCCAGCATGCAAACCTGCTGCTCCCACCAGCAAGGGCACTTCATACTCTACAGTCAGTCCTCTGAGAAGGACCTCTTCTGCAAGACTTGTTCGTCTAAATTCAAGTGGACCTGGTAAGAGTTCAATTGTATCCATTTGATTTTTTTTTTTGCGTATTGTCTGTGTTTTAACTAAATATTTAGGTGGGCTTGTTTTCAGAAAATATTTGTTATTGTGCTTTCTGTAATAATGGTATAGTACAACAACAACAAAATAGAAATGCAATTTAAGCCCCTTTCTTATTAATGTGCCAACACTGTTTAGTTTTCTTAACAGAGACCTGATAATGTATTTGCATCGACTACAAAGAGCACTCTCCAATGACTCCTTGTCTTTGATTGCTGTTTCAAGTCAAGTGTCTATTTATAGGAAATGAATGCGTTAATTAAATTAATATGGATTACTTTTGTTGTACTTGGAAAAAAAACAAGCTGAGATGTTGGAAGTGTTTTTTTAGAGCCATGAATATTGTCTGCAATCGTCCTCTTAGACCGCATACAGTCCCAACAACCTTCAGCAATAAAGTAGGACCACCTATATGCATCCTGTAAGGCGAAATAAGGGTGAAAAGTCTCCAAAAAAACACTGCTCCTAGTGCACAGTAATAGTTTAAGGTGACCCTATATAAGGAGAACAATATTTGTATCAACTCCTCATTTAGCTATGGTGGCTGACAGTAAGAAATTATTGTTTCAAGGTTTAGAAATAGAATGAACCTGAAACTATGAAAGTGAAGGGGATAAAGGTAGTACGCTCTTGTGGCTTTTATACAGAGAGTTCTTCTTTAAGCTGAATCTAATGTTGAAATAGTATTTTTTTAAATTTGAATGCTGCTCAGTGCTATAAGAATGTTTACAGCTGTAATGTGTGCTCTGTTTTACTGCTTTTGTTGCTCTCTGTGGATCCCATACAATGCTTGATGCATATTTTCATGCTCTTCATGTGTTTACAGTGTCTTTACGGCGCAGTTGAGCTTATAGTTTTGCAGAAATCGGATGGAAAAACATGCTACATTATAAAACGCTCATTTAGTCAGCACATTTTTTTGAGATTTGGATCGAATGTTTCACAGTCATAGCTGAGGACACAGTTTCCCAGAGAGCTGTGCCAGCCAAGCTGTTATTCAGATCATCAGACAAACGCATGCCACAAGAAGTCTGTTCTCTCCTGCCATCCCGCTGCTGGTGACACAAGGAAAGAGAGTAAATGAGAGGAAGAGTGAGGGGAATGGGTTTAAATTCCCATTGGCTGCTGATATGCTGTTAGCTCCTCCCACCCCACCCCCTCTGCTCTCTTCCTATCATCCTGGCTCTTCTACAGCACCGCCATCATTAATCTATGAGATGCTGCTTTGCTCTGCTGTGGGAGATTCATGTGTTTGTTGAATAAGCTGAAGCCTGGCTTTACCAAGAGGATTAAGGGATTTTTGTATGTTTTCCCCTTCCCCTATCCCATCTATTAGGCTGTGCCACAAACCACTAGACCAGCCTTTAACCTTTTTATGTATTTTCCAGCCTTTAAAGCTTGGAATTAGATTTTGAGTTGGGAGACCTGCCATGCTGAACTGGGTGCCTTCGCTTTTTTCAAGGTTGTTTCAGTGGCGTAACTCTTACTACTCTTTTTGTTGATTTTTGGCTGTAAGGTCTGCTTTTACCTGAGGAATGATGCACTGAGGCACCACGTGGCATGTTGTTGACACCCAGCATCAAGCTTCTGGATTTGTAAACAATTTTTTCTTAAGTAATCGTTGGCTAAAAACATTGGCCGTCCATCTTTGTTTTTGAGAGATGTTATGGTCTCCAAAGCTCTCCCTGTCGAACATCCACGTGCGTCTGACAGCCAAGGGTTTACTCCGAAACATCCAGCTGCTGTCAGGATGCAGGAAGAACACAGTGGTTTTCCAAGCAGGTCTGTCCGTTATTTCATTATTGAATATTTCTACCAACATTGTTATGGTTTTTGTGCCTGCTATAGTATAAAGCCAATCCTACCAGTGTTTGCTTCTCACACATAGACCTGTGCGGTTAGCTGTTACAGAAATCTATTTTTAAAATTGCTGTTTACTCGTTGGCAGAGCGGGAGGTTCATCTTTCATTTACCCACCTTGATCACCGAAACACGCAGCCCTGAGCAGAAATATTGTAGGGTTAATTCAGCAATAATTGTATTGAAGCAAACATCAGATTTGTCATATTGACTTTTCAATATGACTTTTATTATTTTTGAGGCCACCTTTTATTATACGACTGTGTGTCAAAATGCACGTTGTCTTGCTCTCCTGCTCACTGGGACACCCAGCACTCCCGTTTCAACCTGAGATATACCAAGTTTATTTTGGTTCATGGTCTCAGTTTGAACCATGGGAACCTTGTTGAACAGGACTGTGGGAAAACAGGAGCTTCCTGTGGTTCCCACATTATTTAAAGCATTCTTCTCCTGTTTTTGAAAGGTTATGACCAAATAAGGTTATTTATTTTTACAGTCAGTAGGATTACGATAACTGTATGTCTTTTTTAAAAGGAAATAATTAATTGTTTACTTTAAAAATGGTAGTAAAAGTATTAACAAGGTGTCCCATGAATCAGTCACTCATTTATTTATTCATTTATTTTAGATAAGTTTCCAGTGAATTTTGCACAGACAGTTATTGTCTTGTATTGTGTCAACCAAGTGATATAACAAGTGCCTGATTGTGATGGGTCTCTCACCCATCATGCTTTGTGCTATGGCGTGCTGTCTCTTTACAGCAACAGAGCACTATGTGGTGGAGTCACTAAATCGCTCAGTATTTGATGTAAAGTGTACAAATTGAAATGGTAGACTATACATTTGTTAATGTGGGAATATATGTTTTTCTGTTTTGTGACTACATATGAGAATTACACTAAGCTGCCCTCAGAGAAAATGTATTTCTGAATGAAGCAATTACATGATTCTAAATTGTACCCTGAATATCAGACTGTATTCAGTGTTATTCACCACTATGTGAATCTCTGAACCGGCCACTTCTTTAGACCATTTTGAATTATTCAAAAAAGTTGAGAGCATGTTTTTTTTTAGATTCAGCAGAAATGTGTTGCATAATGTCCACTGCTGGTCTTGGATACAAGCACAAGATACTAGCCAGAGGAAAACTAACACAAATGGGAATATCTTACTGTCAATTCCTCTTTATATAGACATGTTAAAAGTGGCATCAGCAAATATAGCTATGATCCCAACCATTTTTTTTATGATTGTCTCATGAGTGAAAGCAAAAGGAAATCATAACAACATTTTACTTCAAAGTTTAAAAAAAAAAAAGCACATAATTATTAAATGCTACTATATTACAGCGGAATAAAATATTGACATGCCATTTAGTGACAGCTATTTATTATTCACAACATGTTGATTAACATAATCACATAAACAAATGTGATATTTCCCCATTATGATATGATACTGCCACTCTGCAGTAGCTCAACAGCCTGAGTATGTCACTGAGGTGGGCTGTACTCTGCAGGTCTGTTTGTGTAACATGTTGTCTGTGATGCTGCTTGAGATGGCGTCACCTTCGGGCTCTTTGCACAGCCAGCAGAGGGCACCCTCCATTTAAAGAAACCCTTGTAGATTTAGTAAACTGCAGCATCATCAAAATGATTGAAAGCTGAGCAGCACAGTTGAAGTGTTTGTTGTAGACCTGTATCAGAAAAAGGTTTTCTATTTTGACATTTGTCATGCTGTACGAATGTACTGCACATGATGAAAAAATAAGTAGGGGAAAAAACATAGTCTAAAAAGAATTGGGAGAATGCAGCCCGGACACTGAGGTGGAAATCTGTTTTTCTGCTCTTGAATGTCTACAAAATTCCACACGCTCAAGAACATACATGTGAAACCGTTCACCAAATTAAAGCATTGGAGGCCAAAACATTCTGTAATTTATTTAAATGGTAAAGTATGTGTCTTGTTTGTTTGTTTGTCTTGAAGGCTGTGCCTGTCTTTTATGCTGAACAGTTGACTTTAGCTCTGAGACAGGGAGAGCACTGACAAACTAGTTTTTTGAAGTGAACTGCACATCCTGTTCTCACATAGGTTTTCGTTTTGCTCCGTCACCACAGTGGTGAGCCAGCCAGCCAGCCTGGGGTGTCATTCTCTCTGCAGTATTCTGTTGACCCCATCAGGCCAGGGCTGTCTTCTCTACAGCTCCTGGATCAGCTGTCTACAGTAGGCAGGGAAGATATTTCCTCTGGTTAGATTGAATACCTTCTGCTCACTGCCAATAGAAACAGCTGGGTCTTATTTTGAAAGGCATTCCAATAACTGCTGCTCTGAAATATGTCCACATCCCACACTTACATGCTGGTGTTATTCTGGGACGTTATCTGTTTTTAAAATGGTGCCCTGTTTAGTGCATCTAAATTTAACTTGAATATGCTCCAGGTCTTGTGGTTCATAAAAGGCCTGGTTATAAACAAGCTGGGGTTGTGCCTACATAGTATTAGGGGAGCACACTAGAGTGGATTCAGTACAGCACAGTACCTTTTTTTTTTTTTTTTTTTTTTTTTTTTTTTTTTTTTTTTTTTTTTTTTTTTTTTAAAGTCGATTAATCACTGGATTTCTTTTATAAATTGAATTGCAATGTCTATGTTTGAATATTTCAATATTTATTTTGGGTTATTTTTGCATTTTATCTTAATTGGCTCCAACAGCTGTCATCATAAACAGCAAACGGAGCTGAGTGAGTATCCCCACAGTACACTGGTGGTGCAATAGATTCCACTCACTGGTTTATTCTCACCGCTGTGTTACATAACGCTCACTCAAGTCTCCTTATAAACAAACTGTGCTTTCAAAGAAACACACAGGTGTCCTTTTCTTCCCTCTTGTCACCTGTAACACTCAGTTGTAGCGGGTTTGTCATTTTTGGGTCCCTCTGTTGTGAAGTCTCAGTGTTGTAGAGGACTAAACAAAGTGTTCTTCATTAGTAGGATTGATGGTAGCTATTTTACGGGGGTGATGTATTTGTAAAGCTGATGTAAATCGAAGCTACAGTAGCAGGGCCTTGCTAAAATACTTTCCCCTTGGTGAAGGTGGAGTCTGCACCTAGATTGACTTAAGATATGGAAAAACTAATTGCATTCAGGGGATCATTTTTACGTCGGGGCTGTTGGAGGAGCAGCACTGGGACTCGTCAGGCTGGCTGATCTGGAAAGAGCAGTTCCGTACTGCAGAAATATCCAGGGCTTTGACACTGGAGCATGCTGCATCCGTGACCCTGACGGGAGTGTATAGGGTGGTATGGTGATGATGATCAACGTTGTCACCACACTCAACACATGTTCTTTCATAGTGGACCGCTCCCGCCAGCAACACCCTCCGCAGCAAGCGTCCCAACCGAACCAGCGTACTGGGCCGCCGGATGTGTTGCCAGTGAGTAACGCCGATGGGAGGCGGAAGGACCAGATCATCCAGCAGTTCAGGGGACTCCTGGCAGCTGGTAACTGCAGATTTCAGGCCTTCGTCATCGTCTTGCAGCGAACCTTGGCTGAGGTATGAACATCTTTATTTATAGCGGGATGTTAATTTTCAAAATGTTATATTTGAGCAGCATGGACTCAAATTCCTTTTTATTCACTGAAAATAGAAATGTATTTTAAACAACAGACCTATACATATCATAACAATAATGTGTATCTGATTTCAGAAATCATGACACTTACAGATCAGCAGCCTCGATCAGTTTGTGTTCAAACCGAGACCGACAGAGTGGCTAACGTTACCATGTTATCACACAAGGTCGCCTGGTTTAAAGAATGTATCATATATATGTCAGGCAGTTATCCATGTGGATGCCCAATATCTGTCCAACTAGTGGAAACCATACCCATAATGCAATTCAGAAAGAAGTAATCTATCACATAGTTTTACTTCACTATGCTTTCCATTTTGCATCATTTTATGGAAACCTGCGATTAAACAGTAGACAAGTACTTTGTCTTAGCTTGAACTTATGTGTTATAAAGTATACAGTGGTAAAACACAAAAATGCCAAGTGAGCTAAAATGTCCAGATAAGGATTGTTTTAATCTCTAAATTTACAGCTTGTGGTTTTGAATATATCTTTATGACATAACTACATAACTAAGTGTTGCAAAATCAAATCCTGTGTGTTAATACAAGGCAATCCAAATGGTATTTCTATTTACAGCAAAAGCATGGGAGGGGGTAATTGTGAGGGTATAAGGGGCTTCACACACAGACACTCTTGGAAGCTGTCCAAACACAAAACAGCCCTGTTGTTGTCATCCACTGAACAACTGAGGCTATACTTGATCAAAGAGAAAACTTGCTCCATTTAAGAATTCATCTTTATTGCAGCAGAAGATTTTAACAGGAGAGCTGAATTTATTCCGGTTTTTAATCTAAAAGCTTGCCAGTCTTTCAGTGCAGTTGTACCTTTTCATAGATTCATAGGTCATTCAGGTAGACAAACATGACGCTGAGAGCCTTTTTAAAATATGAAAGTTTAAACTTGCCGTTTGTTAAGGTTCTGTTTTAATAGTGCTGCCATGTGATTGACTTCCAGGAATTAATCTACGCACAGTGCAGTGCAAACAGACTTATCCTATTAGCTGCCCTCCACCCAACCCCAACCATCTACTCCCTCATTTAGTTGTTGTAAAAGTGTAATTATGATTCGGTGCTTGGACACTGTTAAGTATATTTAATCTGACTTTACAGTCTAATAAGTGAATTATGAAATTAAATAAAATTAGCCAAATGCAGTTAGTTAAAATATAAATCCATGTTGTCCTTAAACCTAGAGAAAAAAAATCAGACCCTCTGTCACCTGTCTGAATAAATGTCACAAGCTGTTTCAGTCCCCGTGGTTAACTTTAGAAATGTGTTACATGTGTTGATTGAGTGATACAACTGGAATGTACCATCCAAATATAAATTGTCTCATGTCTTTGAATATAAAATATGAGATGATTTTAGTGCCTCTCTTTAAATTGTAACGATGCTGTTGCATTGACTATTGTCAAACTTCAACACACAGAGATAGTTGAGGCACTAGTTGTAGTTGTAGAACCCCGTGGTAAACCAAGGTCAAATGTGTAATACTTTGGGTTTTATGTCCTTGTCAGTTGAGGCTAGATTCAGTGGCACAGAGGGCAGACATCAAGTCTACCAGGACTTTTCTCTAGAGGCGGCTGGGAACTTGCCATCATTCCTTTGCAATCCACTGGAGCTTATCTGACATTGCTGCTACCCCTCAGACACATCAGCAAAGGGAATTAGGGCCAAATCAATTTTGAGGTTGTTAAAAAAACGAGGAAAAAAAAAACCTGCTTGAACACATAAATCTTTATTCAGCTTAGCATCCCTGTACTGCAGATACGGTAGACTTGCAGGGCACCAGGGTGGTGCAGAGGAAAAACATGTCAGAAGTGACCCTATTTCCAACCCTACTGTAGCTCCAGCGTAGTGGAGCAGTCCATCACACACAAATTAGCGTTTATTTGTGTTTGTGGTTGCGGGTTTCATATACTTGAGTCACTCATTCTGGTTTATTGCTGCCGTGAGGTGAAAAGTGGCTTTAAACTCATCAGTGTTTGAAATCTGTTGTTAGCAAGCAATGTGCTACTGTATGTATTAGCAAGGGTCTCTGGAGGAAAGGGAAACAAATGGAGTATCTTAGCTTCTAATATGAAACATGTGGCCTAGAAACAAGGGGATGTTTGTTGACGAGTGTTAACAAATGTATTAAAGTGGTTGTGCACTTGAGCTCTCTGCAGCTGAGAACTTTTTTCCGAAAAATAAACCACTGCTTCACTCAATCCTAATACATAAAGTCACTCGTGCATCTCTTTCCTTTGGCCTAGATTACAGCAACTCCCTTTACTCCTGCCTTAGTTTGATACCAGACAGATCCCTCGTGGCAGCGTTCTGGGGTAGTTGCAGTTGTGACAGAGTTCATGTCAGTCCAATTTTAAGCCTTAGTGGGCTTCAGCGATTACTGTTGTTTTATAATTGCTGCTGCCAAGAGTTGAACAAATACAGGTATTTTGATTATGCAGTCAAGTGTCGTAAGTTATTTTGACATTTGCTCCTGAGCTGTTCACGAGCCTTCCAAACCATCAACCATGAGCCATCAACATTTTTGCATGTTGTAACTTGAGTACTCATTCCAGTCATTAAAAAGTCATTAGTAATGGAATTATACAAAACAAAAGCTGGAGAAAAATGTGTCCAGATACTGAATCATGTAATGCGACAGCTGGTGTTTAAGGCACAGTGTGTGATCTCCAGTCACTGGTGTTTGACTCATATGTGTTTGGGTGGTAGGGTTGTGAAACTGATTACATCAACAATTACTTATAACACAACATGTTTGTTCCTCTCACTGACTCACTAGCCCCAACCTCCACTGAAACCAGTGATTCAAGTGGGGATGTTTTATCACACACACAACTTGCATTTAATATTTAAAAAATCAATTCAGTACACAAGAATAACAGATTTGTGTGTGTGTGTGTGTGTGTGTGTGTGTGTGGACGTGTGTGTGTGTGTGTGTGTGTATGGACGAGTCTGTGTGGATGCAGTGTGCAATGGAATTTGGTGGCAAATCATCAGGCCAAGAATAGGAGGTAGGTACTCACCAGCATGGTTTGAGAATGTCCCAGCTGTTGACTTGATATGGTTATGAACAGCAGCCAAACACTAAGGACGGGCTGAGCACTGTTTCTTATCATCTGCTTGAATGGAGCGTGTGAGCACTGGCCCTGGTTTGACATACCTTCTCTCAGAGAGAAAATGCTGGGAAACACATCAGCGTTTCAGCAGAGGAATGGAAGCACATTCCCCCCAAAAAACAGAAACAATTCACTCTCGCTTTACATCAATTGCTATCTGATACTGACAATATTTCTTGGAACTTCTATCTTGATCTGAGGCAATTAGTCATCGATCTTAGTGTGCCATCAAGTGTTATTCTACACCTGACTTGGTATCATATTGATATACACTGGGACATGTCTGCTTTTTGCCCCCGGGCTAGATGTCCCTTAGACTTGCATAGGCTTTACCATCAGTTTGTAAGATGGTTTCTAGGGCAGTCTGATAAGTGATTACCAGGTCGACAAGTGACATCATTTTCTGTAATTCTACACAGTGACTGTAAAGACTTGGGCTCACACAGAAGCCGGGAATGTGATCTGTCTCAGCATGTTATCATCTTGTATAGATTGGACCCATGAAGCCTTGCAGCAGAGTGTATGCAGAGGGGTGAGGGGATGATTCAATGTAGGTTTGGATGAGTGGTGGGGGATGGGG
The DNA here is from genome assembly GCF_027596085.1 of Anoplopoma fimbria. Taxonomy (NCBI): domain Eukaryota; kingdom Metazoa; phylum Chordata; class Actinopteri; order Perciformes; family Anoplopomatidae; genus Anoplopoma; species Anoplopoma fimbria. The sequence continues at coordinate 6,627,086 of NC_072452.1, read as the reverse complement.
GTAAGGAAGCCTCTCCATGTTTCCCCTGGGAAGGTCACTGCGCAGCGCAAGTCCTGCTCCATCAGCTCTGTGCAATTTATCTGTTTGCTCCTCTCCGGCTGCCTTTAGTGCTGTCTTAAAGTGACCTCACCTCACTGATGAGGAGGCTGTCCTTGCGCAGACTGTAGCCTGCCCCTTTTTTTTTAGGTGTAATACGGTAATGTGCTCTGCAGTCACTCTCCTCAGCCAGCAGAGCAGCTTTTTCAGTCCGGCCTCAGATGTAGTCGGAGCAGTCTGGGAGGAGGTGTTTGTGGTGGTGGTGGTGCGTCCACCTGGACCACTGTTTGTCCTGGAGTACTGGGTCTCCATAGCTGGAGGGGGGAGACTCCAGCTAGCAAGCCTCAGGCTGAGGCTGGATCATGGGCTGTTCTGGCAGCAGAGCGTGCCTTAGTGCTCCCTGTGCTGCAGAGAGGGTAACTGGCTTCTACATTGTTCTTCTCTGCAGTGAGGAATAGATGCAGTTCTGGGATAAAGCAGGACAGGGTGGACTATATTTCCTTTTGTAAACTGATCAGTGAAGTCATATTTGACTTTGACTCAGGTTCATAATTGAATTATGCAGGCTGTGTGATGTACTGTTTAGTGTATCAGGATGTTTATGTGAATCGGCATAGTCAGAGAAAGGTATTAAACTAGATGTAAACAATTTGGGTATTTGGCATACGTCAATTTTAAATTCTGGAGGAGCACTGCAGTTGCAGCCTCTTTACTGCAAAACTGAGTCAGACAGGGAGAAGTAAAAGAGTTGGGCTCACAGAAAGCATGTGCTAAGACTGAAAACACAGGATGAATGTCTATTTTTCCTTAAACTCCTTTCCTTGCTGCTGTGGTGCTTTTGATGTATTTGCATTTGGCAGTTGAACACAATATCCTGGAAGGAAAACCCGTACTCATTAGATGGTTATGTGTCAAGGGTGTTTCCCAAGCAGAGCCTTTCTGCTGATCTTAACTGTAAGAATGGAAGCTCAAAAAATGGCATTGACATATTTCTGAGCATGTGCATGACTGTTTACATTTCTTATCCCTCTGCAGCGTGATGAAGCCACAAGGCAGTGCAGGGATCTGTCCCAGGAGCTGGACAGCCTTCAAGGAGAGCTTGGTAAGTTAAGTCACCTTGATAACACAGCAGCTGTGTTTAAAGTTGTTATCACCAACGCACACACTTCTGCTACAGGGTCTGCTTTTAGTTCCCCTTTCTGAATGTTCAGTTTAGATGATAAGGAAACATTTAGGGTCATGTTCGTATAAACAATGAGGACAAATAAGTTTTACTGCTGTTTGCCATTGTATTTTTCATTATGATTTATGTTGGGGGTTTTTTTACTACTTTTTTTGTGTTACTGTGATCTTAAGCAGTAATTGATCTAATTTAATTTAATTGATACTTTAAATTAGATGTTTATGTGAGGCATTATTCTACACTGAATTTAGTCATCATTGCATTACACACTCCACTGTTATTTTATTTAATAATAATGTACTCTTATTTGAGGGAGCTTGTGTGACGAATAGTTTCATGAATGAAATATTCCCTCTGTATTCGGGGGGGGGTCTTATACACTTGTTTGCTTTTGCTCACCAAATAGATCCCCCCCTTTGGTTCGTCCTCCACTCGTTGAGTGCTTTGTCCGCTGCTGAAAGTCACATGCCTATTTGTCAAGGCGTGTGTGTTTTAAGTGTTGCTGAGTAGACTGGTCAGCCAATTCCCTGGGGAGTGGCAGGCTGACCTTTGACCCCGCACCGGAGGGGCTCCCAGTGGCGGAATGCCACACCACCTGAGGCCTTGTGAGGGCTAGAGGACAATGACCTGTGTTTTCTGTCCAGCCTATGAGCGCTCACGCAGAGTAGTAGCTTTTGTACGTACAGACACATGTGCTCTACCAATACACGCTCACTCACCAGCTTTCCTCTCTCGTACTCGAGGCAGCTGTAGTGTTGGGGCTCCTCCCCTCCATCACAGCCTCGGGACTTCCACATGACTGCTCTTATATGCTGAGCGCTGTTTTATCTGTGCTTTACCACATTCTGCACGTCAGGGAGGCTGTGAGACCTACACTGACCTTAAATGGACCTTTTTGTATTGTGTCTAGTAAAAAATGTTTGGAAGTCCGGTCCTATTCTTATATGTCCGCTTTCAGTTAAATCCCTCCTTAGACTGTGTCGCTGCCTGTTTCCACAATGATCTCACTCCTCATACAGCAATAAAATACAGTCTTGGGCCACAGCCAAAATTGTTATACAACCACACCCGCAAAATCCTATCTAAGAGGGATGTTCTTTATATGCGACACTTCCAAACACCCATCACCCTGCTGACTGTTTGCCAGAATGCAGCTAACTTTAGATTAACTGGGCGCTCCTCCCACATGTGAGCCGTGAGGTGGGTTTGGACATGAAAGGCTCATATGACCAGATCTCTATTACACATGGTTGTGGAGTGCAGGGCTTCATTTAATGAGCTGTACATGCCAAAGCCTGCTAGACAGTCCCTATGTTAGCTTGGCAACTGTTCCTGGATCTGCTGCTGTTTTTCCACTCTTGGTAAGGTGAATCTTCATGCTTATGCAGTGCAGTGTTCATACTGTAGCTCAGCTTTTTTAACTGTGCAAAAACAGACCAGAGAGCATCAGGAATACACATAATTGGAGACTACAAGTCTGTGACAAAGTTGTTCAATTTCAATTTCAGCCCTCAATACAGATGTGTGAACCAGTAAAGACGTTAAATACAGCATGTGGTCCTCATGGCTAACAGGAATCTTCATTCGTGCACAAGATGTTGAAAAGGGCCTGTCATGACTCTGTTTCCATGGTAGCATTATACTGTGGTTGCAAAATCTGGGTTTAAGAAGGGGTATCAATTGTAAGATGTTGTAGCACAGCACCATCTGGGTTTGGTTTTAAGTTCTGAGTAGTGTTTCTTTTTTTTTTTTTTTTTTTCTTTCCCTGTACTTGTTACTCAACGTTTGAAAGAGAATCACCTGCTTAACATGTCAGCAGACATTCTTGATCTGCACAGCTGTCTTTTTCTTACCAGCTGTGGAGGGAACAGTCTGATTTAAGAAATCTGTTACTTGTGTTACCGATTTCTAGATATTGAGAAAGAATTAAGAGACAAGTTGTTACCAGATCTTCATCTGCCTATAAATAACTGCAGTGTAGTTGGCATTATGCAGTCAAGTGAGAGAGCGGAACCTCCCCTTGAAAGTCAGTTTTTCCATTCCTTTTTGGAACGCATTAAGTGTCACACATTTACACCAAGGGAGAACTCTGCTAAACAGTTTCTTTCAGTGGACATATCCTATTTCTTACACAAGCAGTTACTAACACAAATGTTCCTCTGCCCCATTTATTGAATATTACAGCCTACCCAGCTGCATACAATCACTGAACACCATGCACATGTCCTGTCACCTTTTTACCAAGATAAGATGCTAGCTTTCTGTGTTTGTATTTCCAGTGTGCTCTGTCCATTCATCTGAACGTCTGGAGAAGGAGAAGGATGAGTTGCGTGTTGCTCTGCAGACTGCACTGCAGGAGCAGCAGGAGCAGCATCAGAATGACCTGGCAAAGCTGGAGCAGAGACTTCAGGCCTTCTACCAGGGTGAGCTGGACAAGGTCCTCCTCACATACCAGGAGAAGACAGACCAGTGCAAGACCCTCATGCAACAGCAGGTTTGTCCCTGCTCCCCCTTTTTAATAATTATTTCTATTAGAGATTATGATCATTTTATGCAGGAAAATGGACTATTGCCTCTGATTATATTGCAGTACTTTCGAGTAAAGGGTCTGTTTTTAAATTAGTTTAACTGAAAGCTCTGGAAAGGCTCAGACACTATTGAATAGGCAGCTTTCTTTGTCAATATTATGTCATGTTTAAAATGTAGTTTGTTCCAAATAGTTTGTTCTTCGGTTGAAAATAAAACCTGCTAATGTAATGCAGTACTAATGTAATGCTGTGGTCCAAAATGAAGTCTATCCTGTGTTCTTTTTAAAGATGGGAGAGCTTAAAGCCAGCCATGAAGCCATGAAGCTGGAACTAGAGAGCAGCCATGCAGAACAGCTGCAGTCTGTCAAACAGCAGTATGAAATGTCACTGGAAGGTGAGTGGACTTTATTTGACCAAATGAATGAAACTAAATCTATTCTATAAAGTTGCTTTTTATTTTTTTAACTGAAGCTTTGAGTGTATTTTGACTTTGGATATTCTACCTCAGTTAGCAAATGAAGTCATACATTTATTTTTTATGCATCATTACATGACATTGCAATCAGCCTTGAGCTTTGTTGTGCGGTTTAAGTTTTCTGAAATAATTCTTGCTTTATGTCATAAAACTCTTAAGAGCTCAGCAAAGTCCACAATCAGGACCTGCAGTCCTTGGAAAGAACCCTGAAAGAGACGGGAGCCGCTCTATCTGTAAGCTTGACTTTCCTTTCATTAAAGAAATTCACACAAACGATAGCATGTCATGGCACAAGGACAACTTATGAATTGATGAACCAGTGTGTAAAAGCTTTACTCAGTGACTCTGTTGTGCTGCGTACATCCACAGGGACAGATCGAAGAGCTCACTGTGGAGAACAATGCCATGATTGAGAAGCTAACTGCGATGGAGAACAGGAGGAAACAGCTGGCCGAAAAGAGTCAGGTAATCTTATCTGTGTGCTTTTTATAGCACAGCTCCACTTGAGGAACATCTCATGACTCCAGTGTTGTTTGCCTTTGAAGCATAAATGGTGGCAAAACCATGAAGCCAATGATTAGAGGAGAGAAAGAAAATCATCACGTTTTCTTGAAAGAACAGTTGTCCGTAGGGTCAGTTAACCATTCTTTACCACGTAAAATGCTTAACTGATTTGAGTGGATTCGCTACAACACTGCTCTGCTGAGAGTGTAGATTAAAATGTTCCCCGAGTGCTGTTGTCAGTGTTAAGTGGCTTCCACATGTACTCAGCATTCTGCCCTGGCACAGTAGAGTCATTAAGGTAACTACCTCACATTTACCCTGCCATTCCAGGTTATTAATAGATGGATAATAAGACCAGCAGGAGCAACGGCTTAATATGTACTGACCACCTGTTTAAAAATACAGAGCACACTATGTTTCACATTTTTATGATTGTGTATGACACCCAGAGCTTTACGGTCACTGTGAGCCCATAACATTTTTTTCAATTAATTTGTTAGTGAGTCATGGGGCCCTCTGTGTGTGGTTGTGGAGTTATGGCCACATGACATTCACCAGGCTGTCTGAACTCATTTCTGAAGTCTTTTACAGTCCCTGAACTTGGCGCTACTCATTTCTCCCCTGCAGAAGGACTCCCACACCCTGTATCTGGAGCAGGAGCTGGAGAGCCTCAATGTGGTGCTGGATATCAAAAACAAACAGCTCCACCAGCAGGAAAATAAGATGATGGAGATAAACACACTGGTGAGACCTGAGGCAGATCATCATGATTGCTGGGCATCAAGAAAAGCAACACAATGATGAGTGATTCATGTGTTGTTGTGGGTTTTTTTTATAATCTTTCCAGACAGATAAAAATGTGAAGTTGGATGAGAACCTTAAGAAGGTCCAGCAGGAGAATGAGGACCTCAAAGCCCGCATGGAAAGACATTATGCACTGTCAAGGTAAGGGTTCACCTAGAGAAGACTTTAAGCTGAGACGGGGGGTTAGATGCTTCAGACTCCTTATACTTCTCTGTGCCACGCATCTCCTTATTATCATTAGCATACCTTCATTATTTAAGACAGACTATTAATCAGCAAGCCACACAATTGAACTGGTTCCCTCGATGAATATGGGCACTGTAGTTTATTCTGACTCAATTCCACATACGCCGTCTGTGAGGGGAAAATTGTCCCCAACAAATGCTCCAGTTTCAGTGAGGTCTGCATCACGTCTTCAGTAAGAACCAATGGGTTCAGGGCTGAGGGCAACAAACAGGGCGGGGAAAGTCAGAAAGTATTGAGACCGATTTAATGTATTGTTTATACGAATCCTATCATGGTACCTGTTGATAATAACCAAGTAAATATGTCTCGTAACTCCTCATACTAGTACTTTTATTTGGCTTCAGTCCACGTCTGTAAACCTTTTGTTCTTCGGAGCATTTCTAACTTGTCTGTTGTGTCGATGCATCACAGACAGCTGTCGACGGAGCAGGCGGTGCTGCAGGAGTCCCTCCAGAAGGAGTCCAAGGTGAACAAGCGTCTGTCGATGGAGAAGGAGGAGCTCATGTGGAAGCTCCACAACGGAGACCTGAGTAGCCCCCGCAAGGTGTCCCCCACCTCCCCATCGCGGTCCTTCAGCCTCCAATCACCTCGCTGCTCGGACGTGTTCTCCAGCCCTCCCGTCTCACCCAGATAATGATGGCACCCTGCTTCCAGGAAGCACACCCTATCTTTGGAGTTATCCCTCTAGTATTAAGAGCCATGTTTTTTTTTTTTTTTTTTTCCCTGGTCGCTTAGCAACACAACAGCCTGACTTTTGGCGTCTTCAGGATTGGATGAACTCAGACACTGCAGACTGAAAAATAAACACTTGCACAGATGCACTTAATAAGCAAGGTCGCCTTGTTTTTTTTGCCTTTCACGTCTAATACTATGGAGGGGGGTGAAGGAAATCTCAGGTCTTCTATGTAAGGATACACTACTTTTTGTTTTGTTTTGTTTTGACAGAGGTTTGTCTGCCCTGAAGCTCATCACACACACACACACACACACACACACACACACACATACATGCAGTAGGAGATACACATATGCAAGCATCTCAACACATGCAGCTACAGCCCTAGCTCTTTGTGTCTCTGGAGATCACAGCCATTCAGAATAGACACTGTCCCTCCTCAGGGCACGTTTGATTTAAAATGTGCATGAAATGTGGAATTGTTCCTGTTGGATCCCTGCACCATTCTTGTTGTATCTAACTGCTCAAGAGTGACAGTAAAATCGTCACATTACTAACATCCCGCTGCTAGGCTGTACAGGTCTTTATCTATGTTCAGAGTTTCTATGTTCAGGTTATGGTTATTAAAGGTTAAGGGTTTTTCTACTCCTAGTTTGTCAGTTTAAGTATCATCTGTGGCCTCGGACATGTTTGGTTTTCCACATTTGTTTGTTTGTTTGACAAAGGGACCAATCCAAGTCTTTGTGCATGAGTTTTTCGTCTCGGTAATCTCCCTGTATCAAACCATCCTAATGCAGCTTTAAACATGCGCTCTTTGCAAAGGGGGGACATGAAGAGGCTCTGCTTGTACATGTCAGAGAAACTGCAATGTCTCAAAAGAGTTTTGTGTGGTATTGATATTACTGGTTTGTTGACCCTTTTTTGATATGAAATAAAGTCTTGTATGAAACCTGATGTGTCAAAGTCAAGCTGTAAAACTGAGATTTAGGGTTATATTTAAGAGGTATATTATAGGAATTCAGTTTTTCCTGGATTATATAATATATATATATATTATATTCGTCAATATTTTTTCAACCACAAACATTAATATCCTAAGCTGAAGCATATTCCAAAATCCTAACAACCAAATAACTATTCCGCAAAGTGGAAACTGCAGCAAGTGTTGCATTGGACCGAAATCAGTTCTGGGCCTGCAGATCACATTCCACATACGGAGTGCGTTAGGACGTCAGCCTGGCACACCGCTCTGCTTTAAGCCACATTTTCCTCTTGACAACATGCTGCAAAGCCAGAGCAAGTCTCCGACGGCCGCTGCTCTCGTTTCCAGCATCATTTTATTTAAATGTTGCAGAGTTTGAGACACCATATGAAACCCACACTCCTGTAGAGCAGTGGTTCTCAACCTTTTTTCAGTGATGTACCCCTTGTGAAATACTTTTTTAGCCAAGTACCCCCTAACCAGCGCAAAGCATTTTTGGTTGAAAAAAAGATGTAATACTAAGCGCTCTGCCATCAGTGTCTGATTTATTAAACTGTCAACACTGACGATTGCATTGTTGCATTAAATTCAGTTTATGAAGTTACACTTATATTTTATTGAATATTTATTAAATAACAATTTTTAAAGGATTTTTGAATGGATGCTAATTTTAAATATATTTTTTAAAAATCTCACGTACCCCCTGGAGTGCCTTCACGTACCCCCAGGGGTACACGTACCCCCATTTGAGAACCACTGCTGTAGAGCATGGCACGATGCACGTTTTCAAACAGTTTAGAGCTATTCTCCCAATAGATCTGCTGACTTCATATAGATTGCATTCATGTGTCGGCTCATTGTCCTGCTGCAAAATAATGCCTTTCCTCCATAACTTCTTTTTGGTCACTTGAGAATGAGTGAAACATCCCAAACACTTTGGCTTCTGTGTTTGACTGGTGGCCTCGTGCATATTTGCATTAACCTTTCATGCAGACAGTTATGTAAGCTCTCCAGCTGCGAAACATACAGTGAGGGTCCAGTTTTGAGAATTAACTCTTCAACAAGAGATGTAGCAAATCTTTATTATGTCATCAAAATCTCCAATCTAAAAATACAACCATTTTTATGTATATACAGTACATGTCTATTTCATGGGGTCTCCCTGGTTGGTGTGTTCCGGTTACATCTCAGCAACACACTCGATGGTACCACAGTCTCCGCCGCCGACGCTATTTGGAGATGATGTCGGTCGCCACGACTGTCTCACCGTTCTGGTTCTTGGCTTTGCAGATGTAGTTTCCAAAGTCGATGGTCTCCATGTCTTCTAAAGTCAAGACGCTCTGGGAGACCCGTGTGGTGTGGCTCATTCCTCTGTTAACCAGCCTCCAGGAAGTCTGGGTGTGAACCGGGCGACTGCCCTACAAAATTACAAAAACATGATTTACCATTATGGGATTTTCTGTTGACAAGCGAGTATTGATCCATGATTTGAAACGATTAAGTAATCGGAAAATCCAGCATGGTTTATCAACGAGACCTAAAAGTTCCCCTCCAGTTAACAAGTTTTTCTTATTATGACCTACTGACTGTTATGAATTACTCTTGGTTACAATATGAATTTCTCTGTTTGGACAAATTAACTGAAGCGATCTGACATTTATAAACACAGGTTGCTGACAGTCTTTGTCCTGAATTTTTTAAAAGCCCAGTTGTCCTCTTACCTGACCAGGATAAGACCAGGTGAAGCTCACATCCACCTCCGGCTCCCCCAACACTGTGCAGGTCACGTTGACGTTGTCGCCTCCTTCCACTGACTCCGGAGAGGCTTCAAGGCTCACAAACGGTGGCCCACTTGGAACTGGCAACAAGAAAAACTTATCAATGTTAAAACTTGTAGTATGTATAAGTCAAAGCTGACTGGTATTTAACCAGTTAAACCTCCATCACCAGTCCAAAGTCCATCTCCCTCCACCTGCCAATCAAACATGCCACTGGAGCTTAATTTGACCTAAACCCACACACAGTTTCCATTCCATAAATTCACCACTCTTCCTCCTCCCACTTGCAAAATCCAGACTGTGTTTCCATTTCAGTTGGAAAGCATCCACATGAACCAAGCTGAGCTGGGAGGAGTGGGGAAGCTTTTGACAGCTGGGAAATACAACCTTTTCCTGAAGGCTGATGAAGCAAAATAACCAGCGCTTGATTCATGACTTTGTAAAAATGGTTTTTACTTTTGATCAACAAAGTCATAATTAAAGTCTTTATGTTTGACAGTTTGACACATGAAAAAAATGGTCACGGATCCTGCAACCAGAGCAGCGACACCATTTGTGACTGTATCTATGATGAGTGTGACCTTTACCCTCCACATAGAGCAGCTGGTACTTGGTGGAGATCTGAGGGGTGCCCTTGGTCACAGCCTTGCAGTAGAAGACGCCCTGGTGCTCCAGGCTGGGGTTCTGCAGGACGAACCCCTTGGTTGGGTCGTAGGTCACCTGCGTCCCGTTGGCTGTGATCTCCTCCGGAGGGACCTCTCTGTGCAGGGACACCTTGGCCTGGGGGTCGGTCACGCGGCAGGGCACTACGGCGGGCCTGTCCGGGCGCAGGTACACAATCTCGAAGTGGATGGCAGAGGGGACGAAGAGGTTGGCTTTGTCTGTTTAGAGGGACAGGTGTAAGGTTCGGAAGTTCATTTGTTCTCTAAGACACTAAAAATACACTTAATGGAAACAAGTCATCCGATCACAATTGTGATCTATGTGTGTGATGGACCCAGGAGTTGTTTCTACTGATCTTATAAATGATTCCAAAGCATTCCCTAATATTATATACAAGTTATAATTAATCATTAACCATTTATTAAAGTGACATATTGTGCTCTTTGTAAATATCACTTATTTCTCATTTTAGACACTGTGAAGCTCAATGTGCTGCGTGTGCTTATCCTCACCTGTGAAGTAGATGTGTGAGACGTATGTGCGATCGTGGTCCCTCTCACACTCTGTGCCGTCACACACGATCACCCAGCAGCTGTAGGGCCCCGTGTCGGCAGCAGAGGGCGACGTCAGGATCAGCTGACTGTACTTGTCGCTCGACTTGATGCTGTAGGCGGGAAACGAAAATAAATGATAAAACCTTCATACTCACATCAACAAGTAGCTCGACAAATAGCTGCTGCGTGCTTTAGGGCACCTGAGGCGCGAGTCGTTGAAGGTGTCCAGGTAGGGCGGGTACGACCATCCGATAGAGTTGCCTTTGCAGCGCAGCTCTATGCTCCTCCCAGGGGTCAGGGTGGTGCTTGGGCCCAAGCGTAAGAAGCGGCCCTTATCTAAAACCTGGGTCAGCAGGGACGGGCCTTTCCCTGCTCCATCTTTTGGTTTGACTGGTCGCACCTTCACCCGCTTTCCCCCCGGACGGATGCGGTTCTCTCCTACATCTTTTCTCCGCTTGACCTGCTGGCAGTCACCTGGATACACAGCGAGAGGAGGGTGAGGTAGAGGCAAGAGCAAAAATGATAAAAGGTAGGTCACAGAATCATTTGTTGCTGAGCTCTTCCATGGCCTAATTCTTTACAGACTGTCCAGACCGCTGTTCAGTTTGCCCATCCAGAGAGCTACTCTTCGTGTTTCCACCAGCTGAGACAACAGTTGAACAGGAAGTGTGATATCCTTATTACTGGCACAAAATGTCCAGATTCCAGCCTCACTCTCAGCTGCAGTAACAGAACACATAGACCATTGAAGACAAAAGAGCAAAACAAAATAAAATCAGTCTGTAGTGTAGACTCTCAGGGTTTGTTGTTTCAGTCTTCCGTGCAGAATTAATGAGAACTCCAAGCAGAGATCAGCAGTGAAGGCTGGTTAACTAGAAACGCCTGCTGCATGCCTCAGACGCAGCTGGTTTGAGTTGGTCTGCAGTAAGACTTTGAAAACAGTTTCACACAACCCTTGTGCAAACTTTAACAATGTATATGCATTATGTGCAATTCAAACAGAGACGATTAGTTGCAGTATGCGCCTAAGGAAAGACAAAATGATTGACCAAGTGTGTCGATGAAGTGTTTTTCTCATGTGAACGAGATCTACCTCTTTGTGAATCCACCTCCCATTCTACGTCCAATCACAGAGACTGGTGCCCCACAGCCAGCCACACAACCTCAGATTATTTAATCTCCCCTATACCTCCAGATTACAATCCAAATCCTCATGATCAGAACAACAGTCATTTTGCTTCAACCATAAATCTACGAGACAGATGTGGAGACTTTACTCACCGTTTTGGAGCTCCACCCAGAGCAGTGCCAGACAAAGCACAACCCAGAGCTTCATGCTGTGTGCTGACGGGGTTGGTGTGCTCTGCTGGGACGGAGAGAGTCGGGGAGTTTTGATTCTGGGATCAGTAGGAACTCTGCAGGCTCCAGCTGCCCTGTCTAGATTTCCAGCTCCATCCTCACAGAATGAGAGGAAAAGGGAAAATAAGCTCAGAGCCTGTTCTGTTTACTCCCTCTCCCCAGACCCCCAGAGCAGACTCACAAACTCTGGAGCCCTCTGCTGGACCTGAGGGTAAATCATCAACGCACGGCTGTGCTGCTCTGGAAGAGATCATTGTTTCACATGTTGCACACTTAGCAACATCCTAATTGGTGATGTAACAGCAGGTGTTCGGCCCTGGACCACACATGCGTTTATGTCACTAAATGGGATGTGGCCAGAATTGTAGCAAAGTTTCAACACTTGCACTTTGTTCCAAATCGTATACTTTTTTTATTTTTACTTTTAGTAAATACTGGAGCTGCTTTAACAATGCAGTATGCATTCGATTGGGACACACTACTTCCTCATAACATGGCAGGTTGAACTTTGACCCTCTTGCTCATGCATCCGCTGCTCAGAGGATTGTGGGTCAGAATAGCCAGAGAAGCATGCTGGTTTGCATACTGCTAAGTGCTACTCGATGTAGCAGAACATCCTGGTATTTTTGGCATTTTGCATATGACATACTATGTATTGGGACATACTAAAAATGTTCTGTCGTACTAGATACTCTGATAGTATATGTGTAGGAGCCATATCTATGATTTCAGTTCAAGGGTAACATGCTTTTTAAGCACTAGGTGGTGTTTTGGTACAGGCCTAAACTGGCCTCAGCCTATTTAGTTGATGCAAGTGACCGCAGGTGTTGCTGATTGGAGAAAGAAGAAAACAGTTCCTGAGAACCAGTGGCAAAATAGACACCATGACATAAGATAATTTTGTGATGTGTATCTCTGAGCACATCTTACCAATTCAGATCAATCAGCAGCCAGTAGCGGCTTAAAGTATAGGACTAATAGTCACTACAATGGATTAATAGAACACACAGTGTGAGAGCAGTGACGCAGCAGTTTGTGATAGAAACAGTAGTGTGTAGTTGGGGCCCAAATCAATCTTCATATTCCTATGGGAGACATTTCTCCTCTAAACTTCTTAATTGACTTCATTTATAAAGTTATTTAAGGCACAAAGAGATAACGTTATCCAAATCTCACTAACTACATTTTTTATCTTTGCTGCCCAGATAATCCTGTTTGAAGGGTCCAAACCCTTAACTTGGGAACCACTGAACTGAACTTCCCAGTAGTAAAAACTAGTAAAAACTATCTCCATCCTGACCAGCTATAACTATAATATAATGCTACTTACACATTGTTGCATCAGTTGCCATCTAATAATGTCATGTATACTAAAATATCAGTCACAGGGAACCTTTAGCACAAGTACTTTATCTTTTGACACTATAAGTATATTTAGCAGATAATACCTCTGTACTTTTACTTAAATAGGATATTAAATGCAGGACTTTTATTTTTTGTAGTGGAGTATTTTCACATTGTGGTACTGGTGATTTTACTATAGTAAAAGAACTGACAACTTGTACCACCACCAATGTGAAGATTGTATGCTTTGGACTGAACCAAAAGTTATGCATAAATGTCCACATGGGGGCGCCATCTACATCAGAAATGAATCGGTTGTTTGACTTAGGCCTTACTTTCAGATTTCATTAAACTGAGTTTTTTACTAACAGACAAATGAAACTAAAACACAAACACCTTGAGTCAGTAATAAAAAAAAGAAAACACAAAACACTGTCATACTGGAAAATACATTTATTGTACTTGTGCAGTTGGTAACAAGTGATACTTTATCATGACATTGTGGTTACTTCTACCCTGTAACCTCACTGGAAGACTCTACACTGTTCATGTAGAGGGTCAGTATAATAGAATACCTACAAACGCCCGCTGAGACGAGCTTCTGAATTTGTTCCACCTTTATTGAAACCACTGCACACACCAGGGCATCAGCTTTTGGTTGCCATTTTTAGTCACCATATATTTTGAGTAATTAAGATACTATGCAATTTTAAGTCAGCTTAATAAGAAAAAATGGACATAAAAGAATAAAAGCTTTATTACAGAAACCGAACAAAACTCTACAGCATCATTTTCCTTCCAGCTCAAAGACGCCCAGACACTTCGCCTCCCAAGACTTCACACGCTTCCTTTTTGTTTTTCGTTCAGGTTCATCTGCTTTGTGTTTGTCAGTTGAATCATGTTTTGCATTCGTTTGTGATGTCAAAAGGTTAGTCAAACTTTTCACCCCAAAGACAAACACCAGTTGCCTCCACATTGTTTCTAAAACAGAAACCTGTGTGCGCGCGAGTAAACGCATCACTGCTCTTGCAGCTTTGTCACATGTACCTTTGACACATGCACCAAACATTAACTTATTTTGCTTTTTGCTGTCCCTATTTCTTTATATTTTAAAATTGGTTGCCAACTGAGGCCAAGAACTGGTTGCCAGTTTCTCAAAATGGTCGCCAAACTTGGCTACTGTAACTGTCGAGCCCTGCATATCAATCAGCCCGATCACCAACAACCCAAAGTTTCTACTGTTAACTAGAGCTCACTGAAAGCCCAAAGGAAATAATGACATCACTGAATCTTCATGTAGTTCAGCACAAAAAGTCTCTTCAACCCGGTTATAAAGCAACCCAGACTCCAAACCTTGAAGTACGACACCCAACACAAGAGAATAAACCTGGAAAAATGACCCTGTTTATCTAAATGACGTGGCAAGACAGTTGTGCTTCATACTGGGTGTCAACGTGCACTGGTTAAGAGAGAATCAATTCATGAAGGTCTGTAACCGTATCAAAATAGCACAAAATATCATACAACCAACATTGAAGTGAAAAACACTACTACTAAAAATACTTCTTGAGCAGAGTTCTGTATCAATAATCAATACTTCATATTCAGATTGTAACAGATCATAGATAATACACACCCTAGCAAAAATACAAAAGTAAATCTGTGCTGAGTAAAGTCACCACCATGACAGCTACGGATACCTCAATACCTACAGCTACAGATTGCTATGCTCTATGCAGAACACCTACAGAAGCATGACATTCTCCACCAGCACTTAATGGACTTCCATTAGTTGAGTCATGACATGTTAAGTGCCTACAAATCTATTAGACATATTTATGAGGTCTAAGGTCCTACAATGACAGTGTCATACCTCCCACAAAACATGTTTCAAATGTAACTGACAGCATAACTTTAACCTAAAGAAATAACAATGAGTGCTTCTACCACAAACTAACATTACCTTTAATAGTAGTACATAATTGGTGTATTCAAAACTAATAATACTCTGGAGGAATAAAACGGAAAACACAGATTCCCAAGACTTTACATTTAAAAACCAGCTTGTACAAAGCTGCTTAAAGTGTAAAGAATAACAGAAAAGGAAAATAAAGTCAATAATGAGAGAGAAAAGCTTTGCAGCAGTCCTGCATAGACTACTTCAGTGTTAAAGGAAATGAACATCACCCTCCAGTGTGTTACCTGTCCTTTTTTTAATTCTGTCTCCGTGCTGTCCGTAAAGCGCAATGTGACCTACAGGATGCAAGTTCATGGCAGTGATAGAGCGGCTCCCCACATCATGTGGCCACTGATACAGAGTTCTGACGCTGCCCGTGTCAACAGGTGCATCAAGGCAGAGCTGCTGTGTGCTTTCATGCATCTGTCGCCTAGCAGAGTCTGTCCTTTTAACACTGGCTGGTCTTTTCTGGGCAGATGAAACTCTCCTGGTTTTTTCCCGCCGCACCCATACCAGCCCGCTTCTCCCCGCCGGCCTTGCTGTGTTCCTGGGTGCTGTTGCCGTGTACGGGACCCTGGAGTTTGCGCTGGCGCTCCACGCTGTGCCACATGCCGTAGCCAAAGTAGATCAAGAAACCTGAGAAAACCGTTGGAATAGAGAGGAGATACATAAAAAAAGAAAATTTTATTGTTAGGAAAAGTTTGACGTTTTGGGATATCTTTGCTACATCTTAGCTTAGCTTATACGGAAGACAACATCTGTCTACCAGCACCTCTAAAACTCATTAACTAAGACGATATATCATGTTTGTTTAACTGTACAACAAGCAAGGTGTGGGGGATTATGTGCTGAACTATTTCTTGGAGAGGAGCAGGGATTTCTTGAAGTCACCAACGGTTTCCTAGCAACCTCATAGTGACGCCTGGAATTCCCTGCTTCTTGCCAAGAAGGGGTTCCTTTGGACAGATCCAGGCTAATGGTCTTTCTGCTAAACTTAGCTAACCGTCTCCGCTCTAGCTTTATATTTACATAATTAGCAAACTTGTGAGAGCGGTATTGATATTCTCATCGAACTCTTGACCAAAAGAAGGGAATAATGTGTACTACTCCTTTAAATGTCCACAATGGCACACTCACCCACAGCCATCCACACAGAGAAACGTATCCAGGTATCTCCACTCAGCTGAACCATGAGGTAAATATTAACAAATATGCTCACAATGGGCAGAAAAGGCAGAAGGGGAACCTGTGACGGAAACAAGCAAAAAACAAAAAATTCTACCATCAATATAATCGTTTGGGATCGGCCTCATCCCATGAAGTGAGACTCGGTATCAAACCAGTGCACTTATTGAGCTGCAACACACCATGAAGGAGACCTTCTTGCTGGTCTGAGGCTGCCTGCAGACCATGAAGACGCAGCCACTGAAGATGATGAGGCACAAGGTCAGCAAGGCCAGGATCCATACTTCCATACCAAGGACGGAGTAGATGTGGTACGTGGTGAGGTAGCTGACCACGCACACGACCAGCACTGTGGTTTGAAAACACACACACTAAATTCTGACGTCTTTTGTCACATCATTTAAAAAAAAAAAAAGATTTACAGCCGGCCTCCTTACCTAGCACGCAGATGGTTATGTTGACCACACTGGAGGAATGCTCAGAGGGTGAGGCGGGAGGGTGCAGGACAGCCTGCAGGGTGGAGCTGCCGCCGTTCAGCATGTTCAGGTGGGACTCGGACTCCGTCAGGTCGGACTCCCCTGCCTCAGAGGACAAATGGTCCCTCTCACCGGTGCCTGCCCGCCGCTCA
The DNA here is from genome assembly GCF_027596085.1 of Anoplopoma fimbria. Classification (NCBI taxonomy): domain Eukaryota; kingdom Metazoa; phylum Chordata; class Actinopteri; order Perciformes; family Anoplopomatidae; genus Anoplopoma; species Anoplopoma fimbria. Next base: position 6,610,184 of record NC_072452.1, on the reverse strand, counting down.
AGAGCTCCATCTGGCTGATACCTGGACAACAGCAGCGTCAAAGATTAAAGGTCACAAGTCTGCATTTCACTCTGGAAAATTGTTTGAAGAACTACCTGTTTACACACAGCCTCCTTTATACAGCTACAAACCACTTTAATTGTGAAATGTGTTTGGTTTTACTTTACAACTGAGGCCTATGAGTCCAGTTTAAACCAGTGAAACGAACACTGTGTCCGTAATAACGCTGCTGTGGTAATGAGTCACCTTGGTGCAACCAGCTGAGGTGTACAGCGCGTCCAGAGTTTAAAAGTACAAGGAGCCTGAGTAAACACCTCCATTCACTCAAGCAGCTACTTCACATTCATACAATGGGAGCATTCAGAGCTCTTACATCACCAGAGTGATGCAACAACATGAGGCGTATGTAATCGTACCTGTGGGATTTTAGAAAAGTTATAAGAGGAGCTGTTTCACGATGTTTCACAAATAAGACTTAGTGGTTATTTACAAATGTACCCACCTGAGAATCAGCACACACACGGCAACCAGCGAGTAGGCCAGCAGGGTTCCAATGGACATCATGTCAACCAGCGCTTTGAGGTCAAACAGGAAAGCCATGATGGCTATAGCCGGCAAAAGAAAAATTTGTTAACACAAATGCTTTTTCCTCTAAAAGAACATTTATAAGAAAACGGATCATTCTCATAATTACATGAAAACATTTACACCAACAATATTCTTGCAATTATAATTTGAAAAGCTATTTTCTTCCGATGCCCCATCCAACAGATGCACACACGAACAGATGAAAATTAAACTTCATGCAGACTTGTTTTCACAATAAAAAGAGATGACTGTTTCCCCGGGCTGGCAGCTGCAATCATCTCAGTGCCGAGTGTCGTTTGATGTGAGATACACTGTGGTGCTCCCTCTCTTGTATCACAGCACCAGACTCCAGTATGGAGCTGATCTCAGCAGCACAGTACAAACACAGAGCGGCGGTATGTCCACTGCTCCCCGTGACATTATATTAAAGCAAGAATATCAAAGGAAGCTCCCCTGCCTAGGTCTACCGTTTCATATCTGCCTGCCACTTCACCAGGTCAATCAACTTAAAGGTCAAAGCCCCAACACCGGAGCACAGTGAGCATGATGCAACCACACACTTCGCAAGCTTTAGAAGTAGACGTTTTAAATAATGTATGAGCACAGCAAAAGGCCAACTTTTTGTATTCCTTCATTATTCTATCATAAGAAGTACAAGTCAGTTTACTTGACTTCATGGCTAGTTTGACAGCAGGCTGAAAATAAGTGTTCTATGTTGTTTCAGGTTGAAAGTTTAAATCCTGTTTCATTGTGTGCTCAGAATTGTAATCTTTTGCAAATGTAACCCAATTGTGAAGTCACGATGTACTGACACACCCTGGAGTTCACTTCCTTTTGTTTGCAGTCTTTGTGCTAAGCTAAGCTAACTGCCTGCGTTCTGTAATCGTTAAAAAAAAAAATGATGTAGTAGCCGTGTTTCCATTCACATATTTTGATGTGCATGTTGAATCATTGCTTTAAAAAAAAGCTGTATGAAAATGGCAAAATTTTAAAAGACTTCCTCAATTGGATTATGGAACAACCTTTGCTGAATAAATTCTAATAACTGATCAGTTGTGCCTGCTGTCTTATAGTGTATTCACATAACGTGCAAAAGTTGTCTTAAATTGAGGCAAATTCCTGAAGACAACACCATTTTTCTAGATGTGTGAGATGGCCAAGCAGCCATATTTTGTTTCTGGTTCTAATCTGTTTACTGGCGAATGACATATTTGCATTGCTTAAACCAATAACTTCTGACTAATCTACGATGTAGGAAAGTTTATTCCCTCCAAACCAGTTCACGGAATTTGCCCCAATTCAAAAGTTTGTTTAAAATTCACTTGACAACTGAATGGAAACACTGCTATAGTGGTTTTGCTGGGGTTTGTGTCCTGGACTATTTCTTGGCCAGTAGCAGTGACGGAGTCATGGACTGATTTGGTGAACCAAAAATAATGTCCGTTATTTTACAGCCCTTAATGATGTGTGTAATATTTCCTCACATGCTTTTGGAATCACCATCACCAAGTTTAAACATGCAGTCACCACCACCACCACCACGTGCATTGATAACAACCCCAAACAAGTCCACGATACAACCCCACCACAGGCGAGTCCTCATCCCAGGAGCTTACCCGCAGTGGTACCTGCCGCCATGGTGGCAGCCACGGGAGACTGGCGCTTACTCACTTTGGACATAAATTTGAACAGAATACCATCTCGTGCCATGGCAAAGAGAATGCGTGGCAGAGGGAACATGGAGCCCAACAGGCTAGGGAGAAGAGGGTTCATGGTTAAGTTGAGGGCATTCTGGGAAAAAAAACATGACACCTGCACAACTGTGAAAGAACAACATGTGTGTATGGAGGGAAAACCTCCTAAAACTGGACAATTTAAAGTAGAGAGTGTTAAAGTGTGTGGAAGAAAAAAGCCAAATGATTATCTGCGTCTTTGTCTGTCTTTCACATTTGATTGGTGGAGAAAGATTAGCAGGAGTAATCTCATTTGACGCTCCCTGGCTCTCACCTGCTACTACACCGGAGGTCATAGTGGCAATAAGTGGGGTCTTCGTCTTAGGATTGATTCGGGCTAGGACTTTGAAAAGCACCCCGTCCTGAGCCATAGCATAGATTACACGAGGCATGGGGAAAATGGAGCCCAGCAGACTGCATGAGACAGCAGAGACATGCAAGACCAACACGTTAGTCAAAAGCCCCAAACACAGAGACACATTTACACCAACAATCACATCATCAAAGCTCCAGAGCATGCTTAAAGGGACAGTTCACCCCCAAATCAAAGGTGAGCTTATTATCTATCTAAATCATTTTAGTATGAGTTGCCTATTTTTGGAGATATTGGTCATAGAGATGTCTGCTCTTTTATCTCCAAAATAATTGGACTGTATGGCACTCGGCTTGTGGAGGAGAAAAGTGTTTTTTTGATTTTGGGCTGAACTGTACCTTTTAAAGTAAACACGTGTCTTTCTTTCCTGTTGGCACGTCTCACATCTGTCAATTCACTTTCATCAATTTAAATCAATGGAATACAACAGATTGTAGCTGCTTTTAAGGGCAAATGATCACCAATGTATTTTAACAGTCGAATTTTATGATGTGTTGTTTGAGAGTAGATTTTAATTTATTTTCCTCAGTTTTGAGAGCTGGTTTGGAGTTCAACTTTAAAGCATTGCATGTGCCCTTGAGTAAGTTGAAACATATAAAAGCACAAAAATGTGTGTCAAAGGGTTTTCGCAATTGTGAAAACAACTGCCAAAGGGGCAGAGCCTTCAAAGTAACAGCCTAAACACCAATAGCAGGTACTGACATAGGACTGATATAGAAACCCCTCAGGGAAGAAAGACAGAATTAAGGCACACCAATATATATTGTTTATAGACAAACCTGCCCACCTTTTTATGATACTCTAATTGTAAATAGTATATTACAAAAAAGCATGCATGTGTTTAAAATCAGATAGAATTCAGCGCTGCACCCACTATGTCCCATGAAGCGTCAGGAATCAATCCAATCATAAGACAGATAGACAGAGATGTGTGGTCAGAACTTTTGACCAGTTCTCCTTCACCATTATCACCCATGTATAGCATATCAATCAGAACTTAAAGTCTTCTTATAAATAACATCTGAATGCCTTTGTCTACCATGGATATTTATATTGTGTCCTCAGCTTATTTTACAAAATCATATCCAGTGGTTACCTGGTGGAGAGGGCACACAGTGACCCTGCAGCGACCACGTATTTGGCAGGGCTCCAGCCCACGTATTCAAAGGCCATGGGCAGAGGGCTCTTCTCGTCCAGCAGGTAGTAGGGCATCATCAGTGTGAGCGCGGCGGACACGCCAAAGTACGCCAGGAAACACACGGTCAGTGACACCACGATGCCGATGGGAATGGCTCTCTGGGGGTTCCTCACCTCCTCGCCTGTCACACAAAGACACACCAACATGTTTACATTTGGCTTTCACGTAATCATGCTGCATCACAACCTATCAATGGCTCACCTGTGGTGGCAATGCAGTCAAATCCAACAAAAGCGTAAAAGCAGGTGGCGGCTCCAGCCAAGGTCCCACTGAAGCCGAAGGGCATAAATCCTCCAACTCCATAATCGCTGCTCACGTTGGCCGTCACCGACAAGTTCCTGAAACATATTGTTAATTTAATTTCACAGCAACAATTGGACTAAAAATGTCCCATTGCTGTTATAAAACAACAAAACACACTGACAGTACTGATAACTGTGATGGTTAGTTGGATAAATTACCTTGTTACTATGGTGACATTTATAAGGGATTCTTCAGTTATCTTCCAGTTGTCTGTGTCTCCTTTGACGAAGCCGGAGATGATGACGAACAAGAGTACGAGCACGTTGACTGAAGTGAAGACTTTGTTGACCCAAGCCGACTCCTTCACGCCAAATGACAGGAGTCCTTGGATGAGCAAAAAGGGCAACAGAACTCAGATCAGTAATGTGATGTTTGTTGTAGTTTGAAATACCAGGCACTGCTTCAATTTAATATTTTATCTGTTAATGTCTAGTAGTTACACTGTCTGTCATCATAACTATCCTTTATTAACATTATCTTCAAGTTGTGTGTTTCAACCCGAAAACCTAATGCCACTTGATATGAACATATGAGACTCAGAGTCTACAGCCATGCTCAGCAGTTCTGTGACGCTGTACTGAGGCCCTTTGGAGCTTTGAGCTAAATGCTAACATCAGCATGCTAACATGCCCACAATGACAATGCTAACATGCTGATGCTATGATGGTTTAACATTTGCCATGGTCAGCACCTTAGTTTGCGTAGTATGCTAACATTCGCTTTATAAAGTTGAGTATTGGACGATTTATATTTTTTAACAATGATTGCACTAGATAAAAAGTCTAGGAGCGGGATCACAGTTAGTTATTAAAACATTTCTTGATGGGTACCTGTGAATGTCAGTAGATCATTTCACAGTGATGGAACACTTACACATGTTACAGTTCTGGTGGAACTCTGCTAAATAAATTAATTCATGACAGAATTTGTTAAAGATCTACACAAAATGATTTGGAGTGTTTTAGACCAAAGAGGTAGTAACAAACCTCTTGAAGCTTATCTTGTTTTAATCTTTTGATGAATAGATATTGCATCAGGTCAACACATCTGGGGTTCTTAAAAACAACCAAACACTAGTGGATTGTTTGTGGGGCACACTGACCTAACGTAACCATTGCACTAGCAGGCCAATGGATAAAACATACTGTATGAACATTTTTACAGTTTTATCCTGAGGGTCATGTCCACTTTAAATCCCAGGTGAGTCATGAATCGGAGCATGGAAAATTAATATTGAGTACTCTGCAAGTCATCGACAGCTACTGACCATTATAAATCCTCGGCTGATACAGTGGAGCTTTTCAGTGACCTGAGGTTGTAAATAAACTAGTTGTACTTTGCAGTTCCCAGATGTGATTGTGTGTGACTGTGGGAAAGAGAAGTGGGGTGCTGCTGAGGACTAGCAGGAGGATCAGGGAGTTTCTAAAACAGCAGGAGGTGAATGTGGTCTCCCAGAGGACTCACATTGCCTATTAAACCCTTATCACACAGTGTGATGCCATCTCTTTATTGGATTACGCCACCTGTGGCTCATGAAAGTTGGCATGTGTTGAACAAAATGTCCCAAATCCCAATTTCCGTTCTTTCTCATATTGACTTGGATTTTATGATTTTCTGGCCTTTATTTGCTTCCTTACCAGAAAGCAGCAGTATCAGGCAGACGGCAAAGAAGTCAGGGTACTGAGCCAGACCAGGATAGTTCATGCTGAAGTAGGTCTTACAGAACACCTCTATGTGCCCTCCTATCATTTCATCAAATGTGCCACTCCAAGCCCTGGCAACTGAGGAGGTACCTGTGAGAAAGCAGAGAAAAATAAAATAAAAAACAGAAATGAATCAGCATCTTCTTTAAACAACACGTGACACAAAGATAGTCACTAACTCACCTATCACGTAGGACAGAATGAGGTTCCAGCCGGTGATGAAGGCCCAGATTTCTCCCACAGTCACATAGCTATAAAGGTAAGCAGAACCCGTCTTGGGGACGCGTGCGCCGAACTCAGCGTAACACAGGCCGGCCATGACGGAGGCCAGGGCAGCAATTAAGAAGGAGATGACTATGCTGGGGCCTGAGTCTCCCTTGGCCACCTCGCCGGCCAGGACGTAGACGCCGGCGCCCAGAGTGCTGCCAACTCCCAGGGCGATGAGGTCGGCGGTTCCAAGGCAGCGGCACAGCTTGGAGTCCTCCAGGCTGCTCATGTCGACCACTTTCCTGCGCACCAGGGAACGGCCGAACGACAGAACCTGCTGCAGCATGTCGGCACCTGCTGACGGGGGGAGAGAAAGAGAAAACTGAAAATACCTATGTAGCAATGTAGTAGACATTTTACCTCTAGCCAGGCCACAAACTTACATAAGTATTTAATGCTTAATGCAGTTCATGGTCTGAAGGCATGAAGGCCTCGACGGTGACACACATAAAGAAGATGATCCCACCCAATCACTATTCTTTATCTCAGCATCAATATTTGGATTGCAGAAAGCAAAGGTCAGGTCTGTAAGCACAGTCCAGCTGCATTTGCAGTTTTGAGAGGCTCTGACAGCGTGTTCTTTTAACAAGAATGCTGAAGTTGCATAACATGTGAGGATGAAAAAGGGTGGGATGGGTACTGTTTGTTAACCCTTTAAACTATGACGTGCATGATAGGAACGCTGCCAAGAGTGGTGAAGTTCGTACAGTAAGTGTCCCATTAAAATCCATTGTTTGGGATTATGGTGCAGATCTAAGTACTCAAAGAGCTGCATTCATAAGGGGACCGTGAATGCACCACTAGACATTCCAGTATCTGTCGTTACTAATTACACGGGGAAAAAAGGACATAAAAGACAAACTTCAAAGTTGCCATTGTCTTGTATCTAAAAATGTCTCTTTTCATCAGCATGATTGCTGGGGATCCTGCTGAACATATTTGCATGAATACAATAAGATAAATGAAGAATGAAAAATGCCCTCCACACTATAGTTTTTAGCTCGCTTTTGAAGATTATACTTTTGCTTTTAACCAAAACTTTGATTATCTCTACCTTAAATTAACACAGACGACCGTCCAACTATGCATTGATCTCAATTTAAGTGTGGTGGAAAAAGAGTTGTGGATGTGACAGCTCATTAACATAACAATGTGGGCTGCATAGCAGCATCTCCAAGGGTACAGTGAATGAAAAAGTGAACATTGCAATGAACAAAATCTAATTTTAAGCACGTGAAAATACAGTTCTGAAAACTTACATAAAAAATTTAAATAATTTAGCTAAGATATCACTTGCACTATTATTCCATACATGTCATGTGTGTTTTACATTGCACAGTGACCTCAACATAGGTCCTATCTTAAACAGATGATGTTGAACTTCTCTGCAAAGACTGCCAGTTCACAAACATCTCCCCGCTCCTGCAGAAGTCTGACTGATGAATCCAAACACTGTATAGAAACATGCACCTACCTTGTGAGAATGACACTGTGTGGATGTCAAAAGGCTGTCAGAGTTATCAGTGCGTTTCTTCAAGCTCGCACAGCAGATCAGTGCAGGTAAATGTCAAACTATATCCACTGCTCCTGCGAACTGCTGCCTTTCAAAACTCTGCTATAGTGCTGCTCTCAACACTAAGTCATATGCTGGCATGTACACTGAGCAGAGCAGTGCTTTCACGCCTCCCCTCTGTCCACAGTGTTTCTTCATACACTGTGCCCTTGCCTTGCCTCTAGACTCCAGCCTCCAGTCCCGACGCTGCCAGTGGAGTGACGTCCCCTGAGCAGGGGAGGCAAGAGGGGAGGAGGGGGCCCCAGGGACTGATTAGGGTGGGAGGGGTGTTCCACCTCCATGCTTGAGGTTTTGGGGAGTAAAACTCTGTCAGCTCTCGCCGTGGGATCACACACACAGCGGGACAGAGAGGACAATGGGAGGATACATGATGGTAGTATTTGTAATTTCTAATGCACATAGATCCCAGCTGCCCAGATGCTTACTGACTGCTGATAAATGGTTAGGCAACTGGCGTTGACAAACATTGAGGCAGACACTTTGTGTTTACCCAGTGCAGTCCACAGAAGTGCTACTAAAAGCATGGGTGCTGATTGGTCAATGAAGGGTGGACGAGCTACAGTACCTGGGGGGGTTAAGTCCTCCTAATGGAAGACAGGTATTGCTCAATGTTCCCTGAGCTATTGGACCCATGGACATTACAAAATCAATAAAGCACAGCTCACTGTGGTACACCACGAAGAGCCTGGAATCTCCACGACAACTTCAGTTGAGCTACTGTAGGAATTAAAAAGAAAAAGCACATTTTTCCATCAAACACTGCCTGCGAATTACAACTAAGGTTGAGTTTGCAGTGGAGATAATTTTCTGCCAAGACCAGCTCGAACCAGCTCAAGACCTCAGTGGGAAGGTGGCAGCTGGCAGCTAGAAACACCGTGCAATCCGACATGACAACAGCCAAGTCTCTCTGAGTTTATCCATCCAGCCAAGCAGTCAAATATCATGGCCCACCGCCCACCAAACCTTGGCTGCAGGGTTGATTATCTGACCTGCATGCTGATGGGAAAGCCAATGTTTTCCTTAGTGGTGGGCAGGCTGGAGACACTACTGTTAATGTTGGCTGTTTGTTTTAAACACAAACACATTGACACACTGCTGTACAAAATGCACCTAAATACATTTATACATTTAACATAAAAACAGCAAAAAAGTTGCACTGACATTTGATTTGCCAAGATATCATCCTGCATCACAGAAATACTTGCTTTTGGAGTGAGCGTGAAGTTTTTATACATGGAGCTGGTCTCTGTAACCATGGAAAGTATGGAAAGGAGTCACTGGCTCGCCTTGTCTCGTTTGTTGACATGCGCTAATTCTGTGAAGCCAATTGAATGCATTTGCCCTCCGATGGCTGAGTGACCCAGCTCCAAAAACGTGGATATGGTCAACAGATTGAGTGGTGTTTGCCTTGCGCACCGTTCGCTCCAGTTAACACTGGTGTCGCCAGGAAATGTTAGAGTGAACAATTACTGATAAGGCAGACGACAGCTATGAGAAGAGGCAAGACAGGGAGAGTGACCTCCAGGCTAAAAACAGAAGCTTTGGGGCAGAAAGATACTCGGACCTCGATTTGACAAGAATGTAACTAGTTTATGTTGATGTACCAAAGTCAAATAAAAGACACGACCACAGATAACACAGGTTTCAGTGTAGCTCGAAAAAAAATGTAAAAGCAAATTGTATAATTGTTAGATATTTGTTTAGGAGGCCAGTATTAGCCATGGTTTAAAAGTTGGATCTAATGGAACGGCACAAAGTCTCTACATATTGCATTTTAAGAACAGTCTGGGGACTGATGCCTGAAGACATTACCTGTCCATTGTTGGACTTAATTCTCTTTTTATTAGGTAGGAGGGTGGAGAATTATCCATGGATGTATTCACCCTCATTGGAGACTCCCTCTGCCTCCGCCGCTTAAAGTGATTTCCTGCCTCTACGTAGGTCAGTGTACAATAGCTTATTCAGTACAGTACTTGCAGGTTTTTGTGTAGTGGAACAAACAAATAAAAATACTACATTTGAGGAAATTTAAATGTAATACAATTTTACTTTAATGATTTAGGAAACTACATTTGTAGAAGGTTTAGATGTGAGTCCAGGCCCAATCTCAGAGTAGTATAAAGTATAATATCACTGACTATCATCAATCTTTTGTTTTGAAACATTTGGCAACAGTAAAAGGTCCTTTAAATATAATCTGCAATGTCCATGTCTGACTTTAGTCCAAGTCCCTCGGGATGCACTGACCTCTGAATATGAATTCCACAGTGAGAAGGCTGAAACGTGCCTTCAAGTAAAACTGGGGGATTCCAAAAGTTTACAGCCATAAATAAATATTTGGTTTCAAACCGCGCCTCTGCACTGTCCTGATCATTTCATATCTTGTCTTGGCCTTTTAGACTCGGCAATTACACCTACTAGACATGTACCAGTCATAAAAAAGACACTAACCATGAACAAATTGAAAATCACTTCAGTCTTCAAGGCTGGATTGTCTAATTATGCACAAATTATGATTGCTCATCCAAACAGAGGCGAGTTATCTGATCCGTGTGATGTTATCAGAACTGAATTGTTTTTTTATAATCATTGGACAATGAAGCTTTTTTTGGTTCCTCATACATGAATGCAGCGCTGAATGAGTGGGAGTGCAGCAAGGCCATCAGGCGTCAGTAAGTAAATCACTTCTGCTTAGTTTAACTAACTACTTTTATTGGGGGGTTTTCGGCAAACTGTCCCACAACAGATGGCTCCTCTGCTCGCTGGTGTGCAAAATACTGCTGAATATAAAAAAATACATTTGAAATTGGGTGTTACTTGCCAAAACAACGACAGATGTCAGAAGATTTTGATAAACTAAAACATCATATGGAATCATATGGAATCAATCTGCACTGGGAGCTTCTTAAAATAACTTCACGATTTGTCTAACGTTGCGACAATCCCTTAAGCATACTTAGGATATTTATGCTCAGTGTCAAACATGTGCAACACTGTATCCAACAACTGTAGCCCTTGAATAACATTTTTAATTAACATTAAGTGCTGGTTGCACAAATTATATCTGTCTCAGACTAGTGTAGAGCAAATAAAGATTTCTTGAAAAAAACCAACAGAGAGACTCATTTAAGGTCAGCTACATTCCATCTCAAAGCTAAGAGCTGTCTCTCTGAATGTCTCCTGCCGACAACTACAAAAAATGCTACAGTGGGAAAGCTTTTAAGATGATTTATTTTGGGCATTTTTGCCTTTAGTGTACAGTGACAGCAAAGAGGCTAACAGGAGACAGATGGGGAAGAGAGAGAGATGTATGACATGCAATAAAGATCCCCAGCTGAAATCTAACCGGTGGGCATTGCAAACTGTGTAACATGCACTGTAACCATTCAGATACCAAGGGACTCCAGAACGGAATGCTTTCAAAGGAATCTGCAACCTTTTATTTATTTTTTTTACAGTAAAATGTCATTGTAACAGAAGTTCTTGCAGAAACAAAGTTGTCACTGTACTGAAAAGAACAGTGCACAAGCACTCATTTCTGTTTTATGATTTATTATTATAATTACACCTGGCGTCACAGGTGTAAATTGTCCTTTCTGTACTATGAACTTACAGTACCAGTCAAAAGTTTGGACACACCTTCTCATTCAACTCCTTTGAAGAATGTAAAATATAAAACATATTCTGGTTTGTTGAGCATTTGTTTGTTTACCACATAATTCCATATGTGTTCCTTCATAGTTTGGATGTCTTCAATATTAATCTACAATGTAGAAAAAAATTTAAATAAAGAAAAACCATTGAATGAGAAGGTGTGTCCAAACTTTTGACTGGTACTGTATTTTTCTGAACAATGCTAATGTGCCATCATTAGGCTAGCTCAATTTTAAGCCAGCCTAATATCATTAAACCCCTAAATCATTAACCATTTTAACAATTCCACATATAATATTTTTTTCAGTTAAGGTGTGCAGTGTGACAGTTTATCTTAGACGACTTGAGGTCAGTAAATGTCTTGAATTGAGTTATGTTTTTTCAATAACAATAACATTAACTCTGGTCAGTGGCATCCTGAAACGCCCTTTGACATTTCATACAGGCCACAGCCTGGCACGTGGCGGGCTTTAGGACCCAGCGGTGCAGCTCAAATCAGGACCTTTACGCAGCAGCAATATTATGGCAGCGTTTACCTGCGAGCGCGACTGACTGTACAGCCTGTTGTGATACTGTTGTGATACTATTGTGACACTGTTGTGATACTGTTGTGATACTGTTGTACACATGTTGTGCTGCTGTCGGTAGGTGTACTGCGACAGGTTCAGGGACCGAGCAGCGGCTCTTCTTTCAGCTTCCTGATGGAGCACATCCGACTACCAAAGGTAAACCCGATGCAGTGATCAGCTGCAACATCCGCACTGTGTCCAGGCCCGAGCACGGTTACTGCAGAGGTTTAATGCAAACAGTTAATGAAAAAGAAAACAGGCTTTAGTACAGATAAAGGGTGTGTGCCGTGTCGGCCACGTAGGCAGCCATGGTCCCCCTGATACTATCTTCCTCAGCTTGCAGGCAGGATGTGTTTGCTTATCACTGCAGTTAACTCATGAGTGTGTGAGGGTGTTTGATTGATGTTGTTCTTCCTCTTCCTCTTCCTCCTCCTCCAGGTGGAGAATGTCAGGCTGCTTGACAGAGTCTCACCCAGAAGAAGTAGGGTGGGCACCCTCTACCTGACAGCCACGCACACCATCTTTGTAGAGACTGAGGATGGATTGCGCAATGAAATCTGGGTAAGCACAACAGCACCTAACAGCCTGTTAGGACAGACAAAAGGAAAGGAGTGTGTCATGGTGAGATGTTCTCAGAGGGCCTCACATACAAGGCCCAATGTTGATTGACATGTCATGTTTTTTTTGCATAGTTCGGATGTGGACACTGTGTGCATTCTTGCTGTCTTTGCAACATTTAACATACACTAAAAGGTCTGTGTTTGCCTTCCATTACTCCTACCAGGTGCTTCACAGTTTGGTGTGCAGCGTGGAGAAGCAAGCCGCCACACCCTCGGGATGTTCTCTGCTCATTCGCTGCAAGAACTTCCAGGTTCTTCATTTTGTGGTACCTCGAGAGCGGGAGTGCCACGATGTTCACCTGTCCCTACAGCGTCTTTCCCAGCCAGGTGAACTGTGTTATTTAAAAAGATCATATTGGTCATTTTGGGCGGCATGGTGGTGTGGTGGATAGCACTGTCGCCTCACAGTAAGAGGGACCTGGGTTCAATTCCCGGGCTAGACGGGCCTTCTGTGTGGAGCATGTTCTCACAGTGTCAGCGTGGGTTCTCTCCGGGTTCTCCGGCTTCCTCTCACAGTCCAAAGACATGCAGCTTAGGTTAAATGAAGACTCTAAATTGCCCCTAGGTGTGGATGTGAGCGTGAATGGATGTCTGTCTCTATTTATATGTCAGCCCTGTGATGGACTGGCGACCTGTCCAGGTTGAACCCTGCCTTCGCCCATTGATCCAGCAACCCCGCGACCTTACAGGATAAGCAGTTACGGATAATGAATGAATGAATATTGGCGATTTTATTGCTCAAGTGTGCAAGAAGAGATTAAAAAATATATATCTGACATCTTTTTTTCATAAGAAATATTAATTATTTGTAACGGCTGCTGCCTCAAAGTCGGGTCATTTCCTCTGCTTTCGCAACACTTGGGTCTATCATGCTCCTACAAATTGTAGGTTTCATGTCAAACTTGTTGTACCTTGCAGAGCGTTGCGAGGAGCTGTATTGCTTCTCCTACAAGCCCAACGTCGATGAGGAGGAGAGACGGCAGGAATGGGACTTTTTGGACCTCATGGCTGATTACAGCAGAATGGGACTCCCAAACTCCCTGTGGAAACTCTCCCCTGTCAACCAACACTACAAGGTCAGTGAGCCAACATCTACGACCAGTTGTGCTATTTTATCCTAATATGGCCATGGCAGTAGCTTAAGCCTTCTGTTATGTTATTTTTCCCGTAGGTGAGCGACACGTACCCCTCTGACCTGTTCGTTCCTCAGTCCGCCACGCCTCCGGTCATAGTGGGGAGCTCCAAGTTCAGGAGCAGAGGCAGATTTCCTACTCTATCCTACTACTCCAAAGAAAATCATGTAAGTTGTACACATTTGCCCTTTTCTTTTCCTCCACATGCTTCCTGTGAAAACTTATCTTAATACAAAAGGCATGAACACACTGAAGGAAACAATCTCTCTGACTGAGTCCCTGCAAAAGGAATGGTGTAACGCTTGTTAGATGTTAGCCTATCAGAGCAGGTATTTGTTCACAGACATGACAATGTAGATATGTGTATATTAAGATGCAGAGTGATCACAATACTTATTTTTTGCTTTTGGCAGTTGAAATTTAAAAATATTGTTGATTTGAAACTAGATTTCAACCCTCTTACTGTACATCAGATATAAGTACAGAGCCTTAAATAAGATAAATGTAATTGATGGTGCTCTTATGACTCCAAAGTAGCCCCAGATTCCTTATTTGGTTTGGTATAACTTGATTCTCTGACTGATCAAGCGGGTTAAGGGCTTTCTTCTAATGTCTGCTACAACACAGCCAAGACCCAGGCTATATAAAGATTGAAAATATATAAATAAAAATATGGAACACAAAAGTACGAGACTCAGTTGACAGTAAAACAAAATGGAAAGAAAACATGTCCCATACTAAGGAGATTTGTAGCTGTGAAATTTAAACAGGCACTTTGTCAAGTTAATAAAAAAAGTCTTACGAGGAGACGTCCATGCTATCTTTAAAAAGCACGAGTCATTACTATTTTCTGTATCTGAATCAGGAATAAGCCTCAACATTAAAAATCCCTTCTATTAATCCTTGACTGGACAGTTGGGACTGCTTTATGGGTGTGAGGTCAGCTTCCCAGGGTTGAGGGTCCAATGTGCGGAGCTCAGTTCATACAACCGGTTCATGAGCCGCACAACCGCCTCTGGCCATATCCCTTGTGGATACTAAAAAGAAGAAATTTATACTGAACAAGCAAGAAATGAAACAGTACTGTGAATTTGTGTCCACTCGCATTCTCACATATTGGGTTTCCTTTGTTCTAAATGTTACCCAAAGTATTAATTCACTTAGAAATCAAAATGTCAGGCGAGTAAACGTCCCAGTATGAAGCCTGAGCGCCTCTCGCCTCCTCCCAGGCCGCCATCTGCCGCAGCAGCCAGCCGCTGTCAGGTTTCAGCGCTCGCTGCCTGGAGGATGAACAGATGCTGGAGGCCATCTTGAGGTCCAATCCCCGCAGCGACTTCATGTATGTGGTGGACACCAGGCCTAAGGTGAGCCCCTTTGTGCCTAAGGAACAGCCTGCAAAAATACAAGTCTTACAGTACTACTATGCTGTGTGTTCAGGTGGGCTTTATTTTCCATACTGCATTTTGCCAGCTGGATAGGCTCACAGCAAAAAGCCTCTAAAACATCCTGGCTATGTGCTTGTTGAACTGTGATCAATATTGTGTAACTGACATGTGGGTAAAACCATGCTTTTGAATAATTTTGCTCCTAAAAGGTAATTCTGACAATTAATCACGTCTTTCTAGCTGAATGCAATCGCAAACCGAGCTGCAGGAAAAGGCTACGAAAACGAGGACAACTACTCCAACATTAAATTCCAGTTCATCGGCATCGAGAATATCCACGTCATGAGAAACAGCCAACAAAAAATGCTGGAAGGTAATTATCACGTCTACCTGCAATGATGTCTCTTACTGGTTTTTAGATTCATTCACTGTAGAAACAGTTTGGGATGCACAGCAGAGTCAGAAATGTTCCACCAAATCCGTGTTTGCTCAACGAAATGTATTGTTTTCTGGCATTGTCTGCTTAAAAGTCCGCTGCGTTTTCCCATTACTGAAGCAGAGCGGGACCCCATGCTAACCCTGTGGCTTTCATATGCACTCATGTGGACTGGACTGTGCTGCAATCAGGCCTCAAATGAGCCCACAGGAGAATTTCTCGGTATTGTGCAGGGGTGCTCCTAGGAAGACTTTGAATCCATCTGGATTTTATTTCTGAGCTATTTTGGTTTCCCGGAGTGGACAATCCGGGACCTTATCCCCCAAAGAGAGACCCAGGGCGTGAGAATGATGTGATTTCAAGTCTGAAAAGTTATAGCTGTTCTCAGTTGTGATAACTCTTTGCCCCCTGGCAGCACAAGGGGAAGTCTTTTAAAAAAAAAAAAATTGAGACAGCTACTGCCCTTCAGAGCTTGCCTGAGCTCTACCCCATTACACACTTCAGTGAGATTTCAAAGACCCCCCCTGCACGGCAGCATTAGCTCAAACATTTCCTCCAAGTGGAAGTCAGCCCTACTAGTGTTATAAGAGGTTGAATGAACCCATTCACCTGCTTGCTCTCCTATCAGTGGCCTCAGAGCGCTCTCTTACAGGTACACTGATAAAATGTCTGCAAAAAATATGTCGTCACCTCTGTCACTGCTTAATGAGCCAGCATATGTTTGCATACAGTCCTATAAAAGTGAATCTGATTTACCAATGTTAATGTGATCCAATTGTCCTGAGTGACTGGAATGTCAGCTGAGGAGAAACGGGTTCATGTCACTCTGCCCCTCTGTCAACTCGCAAATATTTATGTTGAACCCTGAAGTCGGGGGGAAAAATTAATTTTAGGTTTCAGTTTTACAAGATAAACAAACAGAATGCAGGAAGCCTTATGGTACAGAAATGGATCCGTATTAAATTGTCTGATTTAACTGTGTTATTGTGTTTGAGTATGGCTTTGTCTTAAATTCATATTATAAAAACACACAATAACAAGACTAAGAGTTCACAACCATGCTAGGGTCTATGTGAGGCTGTACTTACGCACAGTGGTTCTTTTTTTTAGCTAAATGCTAACTTCTAACTGACAATGCTAACATTACATGGGGATGTTTCGTAGGTATCTATTTTCCATGTTCACCATTGTAGTTTAGCATGTTAGGATGCTAACTTTTGCTCGTTAGCATTCAACACAAAGTAGAGCTGAGGCTGATGGAAGTGTGGATGGATTTGCAGGTATTTGGTCATCAACAAGAGCATTTGTTTACAAATGTATACACATTGGTATACATGTTTTTACATTATGATGGCACTAGACGGAAAGTAAAGGGATCCTCAAATTGATTAAAATTCATCATTGGGGGAACATGAACGTCTACGCTAAATATAATGGGAGTCATCTCAAGTAATTGCGAAGGCATTTCACTCAAAACCACAAATTAATCTCATTGTGTCACTTAAGTAAAAGTTGGGGTTTTCCAAAGTCCTTAGGATCATCATCTGGGAACTATGCATATATGTCCAAAATGTTGTGCCAATCCATGTAGTAGACATTTCACAAGTGAAAACGTTGACCCCCTAATGGGTCTAGAGTAAAAGTCACCAAAATCAGTGGGATTCATCTTCTGGGGAACACGAATATCTGTTCAAAACGGATTCAATTGTTCAAGTCCTGACATTGCCATTCCTAGAGCCAAGCTGAAGGAAATCTGTTTTTGAAAAAAAGAGGATGACCCATATTTTCTCATGCCGTGCACGGATTCACTAGAAATCGCTTGTCGCGGATGTTGTCGGTGATGTGAAAGTGAGCGTGGGGTTTAATAAAGTCCAGAGATCAGGTATGCTCCTTGTTTCCTGCCAGTGAGACAGCTGTGTTGTGCTTACAGTGTGTGAGCTGCGTTCCCCCTCCATGTCTGACTTCCTGGAAGGTCTGGAGAGCTCAGGCTGGCTGAGGCACATCAAAGCTGTTTTGGATGCAGGCATCTTCATCGCTAAGGTCAGTCTGGAGGTTAATCCCTGCTGTCTGCCTCACCGCGCCACTCAATGTTAGCTTAGGTGTTTGTGGGTGTGTGTGTGTGTGTGTGTGTGTGGTTGTATCCTGTATGTGTGACACTCAGTTGCCAGTTATTAGGTGCACCTGGACAAACTAATACAGTCTGATACACCAGTCCTGCATTCAATCCATCAGCCTACTCTCACAGATGTAAATGGGCTGGATAAAATGATAGAAACACCCATCAGTAAAACCCAAAATAATTCAACAGCATCCCAAAATGAGTGAGTCAGATTCCTCCCCTCCCGCACTGCAGTTCTTAGACAATACTTTCTCTCAGGTTCCACCAGTAAAGTACATAAAAATGTACAGGGTTAAATCCAGGTAATGGCTATAGTTAGGACAGAGACAGGTTTTGTATGTAACCTAACAGGAAGAAGTGAGTGTCTAAAAGGTGTAAATCAAGGAGGCAGCAAATTCCTCGTCCTGCTCGTGGTCGAAAAACTCAACAGGGTACCTAAAACATTTTGGCTTTGAGGTTTTGAGGTAAATTCCATCTCAAAGCAATGTTGCTATTGGTGATATTTTAAATTTTCTATTTGTATCTCTTAATAATTGTATTACATAACTGGTAGAAAACCAAGTTTACCAAAAGTTACTAGCTTTAGAAAAATGTCCACTGCTTCGTTTTTGACAACTTATAAAAAATAGTGAAAGTTTCTAGCTACAATTCTGGCACAGATCAATGCTAATATTTACACTCTGATTACAGTAGAGTATTTTTGTGTGTTTATTTGTGTGTGTGTGTGTGTGTGTGTGTGTGTGTGTGTGTGTGTGTGTGTGTGTGTGTGTGTGTGTGTGTGTGTGTGTGTGTGTGTGTGTGTGTGTGTGTGTGTGTGTGTGTGTGTGTGTAGGCTGTTGCAGAAGAGGGTGTCAGTGTCCTGGTTCACTGTTCAGACGGTTGGGACCGCACTGCCCAGGTGTGTTCAGTGGCCTGTGTGCTGCTGGATCCTCACTACAGGACCCTCAGAGGATTCATGGTAAATACCAAACTTTACCTTTTTTGTGTTTTAAGTTACAGTGTAAAGTTTATCTGGCTATAATAGCTGATAGTAGTCCGCAGTGGGGCTCATGAGGCTTGTTTCTTTGATCCGAAGGATTTGCACAGGACAACTTGGAATCAACAAAAGCCACTTCGGAAAATAAATAAATATGATAGAGAAGAATGCTTTGGGAATTATCCCCACACAGAGGGGGGAAAGGTTCAGTCATTCTGCCGGGATTAACTGTGCACTATGTCTGAACCTTTAATCATGACAGGCTGAAATTGGTCCTCTTCGGATTAAGCACAAGGATGTGTTTTTTTTCTGTTCTTAGGTTCTTATTGAGAAAGACTGGCTCTCATTTGGACACAAGTTCTCCCACAGGTTTGACTCTTAAAATATAAGGTTTTTCATAGCAGCTGTGATTTTCAGATCGTTTTCTAGGTTTTGATCGTCCTCTCTTTCCTCCAGATGCAACCACCTGGTCGGAGACCCTAAAGAGGTGTCCCCCGTCATCGATCAGTTCCTGGAGTGCGTCTGGCAGCTCATGGAGCAGTTCCCCTGTGCCTTTGAGTTCAACGCAAGGTTCCTCATCACCATTCACAGCCATGTCTACTCCTGCCAGTACGGCAACTTCATTGGCAACAACCAGCGGGAGAGGATAGAGCTGCGGTGAGATTTAAACCTGCAGTTTATTTTCCTTTTCACAGCGCAGACATCTTGACAGGGAAGACTGTCAGGGAAGACCGACTGCTGTAGAGAAGTGACGGCCAGCAGCGGGTTTATGCAAATAGAGGCAACAATGTGCTAAAAAAATAGGCTACTTTACATCAACCTCTTTCTTTTATCAATCTTGTTTAACATTGTCTTTATCCCTTGACTTTCATACAGATTGCGTGAGAGGACTCACTGTTTGTGGAGTTATCTGTGGAAGAACCAGACAGACTACATCAACCCTCTGTACCGACCAGACCACAGCCAGACACAGGGGCTGCTCCGGCCCTCTACTGCCCCCTACTGCTTTAAGTAGGTCCTCACAAACAGTAGCAACCCATTCAATTCAATTCAATTCAGTTTATTTTGTATAGCCCAGAATCACAAATTACAAATTTGCCTCAGAGGGCTTTACAATCTGTGCACATGCGACATCCTCTGTCCTTCCCTCACATCGGCACAGGAAAAACTCCCCTAAAAACCCCTTTAACAGGGAGAAAAAAGGAAGAAACCTATGGGAGAACGACAGAGGAGGGATCCTTCTCCCAGGATGGACAGAATGCAATAGATGTCATGTGTACAGAATGAACAGCATAACAGAGATACAACACATTCAATGTATATGACATAAATGATTCATATAATAAGACTACTTATAATAACAGCAGCAATTATTACAGTAGAATTATAATTATGAAAATAGGGATAGTAATGTGATTAATAATTATAATCGAAGTAGCAGTGGGTGTCAGTCGGCTCACAGCAGGAGGCACGACTACAGTCCAGGTACCACAACGATTCATGGAAACCTGCAGAACGAGAAAGCAAAAGGGGCTTCAGGCTGGAAGTAAAGCTAAAATGCTTAATGGTACAGGTAATAGTAATAGTAATGTGACTAGTAATAATAATGGTGGTAGCAGTCGGTGTCAGCAGGGCCGTAGCAGGATGCACGACCACAGTCCAGGTACAACCACGATTTATAGAAGCCTGCGAAGCGAGAAAGCACAAAGACTCCAGGGTACAAGCAAGTCAATAAGCGTAATAGTACAGGCAATAATAACAGTAATGTGACTAATAATGATAGTGGTAGTAGTAGTGGGTGTCAGCAGGGCCTCAGTAGGTGGCACGGTGACAGTCCAAATATAACCCCGATTCCTGGGAACCTGCGAGGCGAGAAAGCACAAGAACTCCGTGGAAGAAGCAAAATCAGTAATGTGCATAAATAGGAGATTAATACATAAAGATGGAGGGAGAGAAGAGGAGAGAGGAGCTCAGCGTATACTAGGTAGTCCCCCGGCTGTCTAGGCATATAGCAGCATATCTAGGGGCTGGACCAAGGCGAACCTGAACCAGCCCTAACTATAAGCGCTATCAAAAAGGAAGGTCTTAAGCCTGCTCTTGAAAGTGGTGAGTGTGTCTGCCCCCGGACTGAAACTGGAACCTGGTTCCACAGAAGAGGAGCCTGATAACTGAAGGCTCTGGCTCCCATCCTACTTTTATATACTCTAGGAACCACAAGTAACCCTGCATTGATTGAGCGCAGCTTTCTAGTTGGGTAATATGGAACTATAAGTTCCTTAAGATAAGACGGTGCCTGGCCAGTTAGAGCTTTGTAGGTAAGTAAAAGAATTTTAAATTCTATTCTTGATTTAACAGGGAGCCAGTGCAGAGAAGCTAATACTGGAGTAATATGATCTATTTTCTTAGTTTTTGTTAGAACACGTGCTGCAGCATTCTGGATCAACTGTAAAGATCTAAGAGACCTATTAGAGCAGCCTGATAATAAGGAGTTACAGTAATCTAGTCTAGAGGTAACAAATGCATGAACTAGTTTTCTGCATCGCTTTGAGACAGGATTTGCCTGATTTTCGCAGTGTTACGTAAATGAAAAAAGTCTGTCCTTGAGATCTGTTTTATATGAGAGTTAAAAGACATATCCTGATCAAAGATAACTCCAAGGTTCTTAACGGTAGTGCTGGATGCTAGAGCAATGCCATCTAGAGAAACTATATCGTTAGATAATTGATTTTGAAGGTGATCTGGGCCTAGTAGGATAACTTCTGTTTTTTAACAGTAAGAAGTTACAGGTCATCCAGGTTTTTATGTCCGTAAGACATGCTTGAAGTTTAGAGAACTGGTTAGTTTCGTCTGGCTTAATTGATAGATATAACTGGGTATAATCTGCATAACAATGAAAGTTTACTGAGTGTTTTCTGATAATATTCCCCAAGGGAAGCATATATAAGGTAAATAAAATAGGTCCAAGAACAGACCCCTGTGGAACTCCGTGACTAACCCTGGTTTTCATCGAGCTTTCATCCAACTTAGTTCTCAAACCTGGTTTACACGAGTGTTTCCTAGTATGTAAAACAGTCTGAGCTATTAGACTGCTTTTGTAATAAACCCAAATAAATTATAAATGCTTCGCACAGGTCTTGGAGAGGGCTGTACAACCGGTTTGACCGAGGGATGCATCCTCGACAGTCTGTGGAGGATTATCTGAGTGCCATCCAGGAGGAGACGCAGCAGCTGGAGGAGCAGCTGGCTTCACACAAACAGGTAGGACAGGGCTATAAAACTAATAAATTATCTATTTTTCATGAGAAAATACAATCTACAGCATTTTTGTGCTATACTGTGGTCTTCATGTCTTGCATTTTCATTAGAAAATTGCTCAGCTGGAGCAGGAGCAGGACGGGAGTGTCCCCCAGGAAGCCGTCCCCTTTGATAAGAGCCCCACAGCGTGGGCTCTTGGTAGTGACCTAGGTCTGGCCAACACCCCTCAGGACTACACCGGGGGCTTCATCACCAGCAGCCCCTGTCAGCCTAAAGCACTAGACAGCAGCCTGGTGCTCCTGACCCAGGACTCCAACCAATCCACCCTCTCCAACGGCAGCGACCAGGAGTCGGGGATTGCGGACGTGAGCTGTCGCTCGCCTCTCAGCGAGGACAGCACCAGGGACCCAGACTCTGATGAGGCCGCCTACTCAGCTGCCTGAGACTAATGTAGCGTTTGATGGAAGGTGAAGCAGCAACCAGCTGTCCACTGTGCCACTGAACAGACCTTTACATTCCCTATATAACCCAGCGATTGGCTAACTCCAGTGAAAAGTGTTATTCAGATGACACAAGTGACTTGCACTTATGTTTGCACTCTCCCTGTTGCCACACACATATGAGGTGATAGTTGTTTACTGTAGCTGACCACATTTCACCTCTTACACATAATATTTAAACCCCAGAGATTGTACACACATAATTACAATACACAATAACCAGTTTCATGTTGAAGACGTTTCAAGATTTGACATAATCCTTGGCAAAAACTAATTTACCAAAGTTAAGAGTGAATTACGATCAATTATGAACAATTCAATGCACTTCAATGTAAGCTTGTCAACACATCAAGTTAATGAGCCATTTAGCTGTGTGTGCTTTCACACACTTTTATTCATTAGGAATTTGGCTTTACAATCATGTAAACATTTGAACATAGATTTTAAGTTTTCAAAGCAACACAGAACAATATCCAGCACTCCAAAGAGACATTATCATTATCTCAGTTGCGTTGTTTGTGCTTAAAGATGGCAAAAATGATAATGATAAAGAGGGGGGGCTGAAAAAATGAATCATGATAACAGCAGACTCAAGTTGTAGCTTATAGCAAACATATGACAACAATGTAGAGAATACAGACTGTTGTCACATGGTGCTAATTGGTATTAAGAATGACTCACCTCAGTAGCAACGATTAGTTTTTCCTTTTTCTGTAATGTGTTTTGGTGAGTTTCAAATACCTATTTAAAATACTGTCACACCCTATAATCACTGCTACTCCATCACAGGCCATCTGGAGTCAAATAGCAATGTAGCTGTGTTTCAACCCCAGAGGACATTTATAATGACTGAACTAAACTCACTGAGCGAACAACAGTGACCTCAGCTGGGGTTTGGAGTCATTACGCTACAATTACCAGTGGCTATTTATGGTTGATTGACACATTGTGGTCCACACCTTTTTTGTTTTTCACCTTGATACACAATATCTTAGCTTTGAAATCTTATTGAACAAGCAACTTAATACATTTCTGTCCACAATATTTCAACAATAGATTTGCTGTGATCAAACCAAAAACCTTACCAAAGTGAATCAACCCTCTGCTGGTAAAATAAGTGATGAATGGAGAGTAATAGCACTACTGAATAGTGAGCAGACCAGAGCATGTGAACACAAATAAACACCTGCTTTGGGCAGCAGATAACGACTGACTTTTCCAATATTGGCGCCGTATCAATTGTAAAGGTAGTATTAAAACCGTACACAGAATAGTAGTACACATTAGGCGTAGTGGGCATGTTAAGATGTTTTTGTATTATGACATATGTTTTTGACTACTTGCTTCATGTTGTTTTTATTTGAATGATAGGAACAAAAATGTCCGGTAATAAGGAATTCTTAGACCTTGTGTAAAAGAAAGAGCTTTATATTGCTGCTTTTATGTGTTCAATGTGGAATAAAGCCAGATGTGTCGAATTGATCTAAATGCAAAGTTGTGTAATTTGTGTCAATTTTCATTTGAAATAAATAAATATATTGTCAATCCTCGTGATTGTGTTCCTGGCTGACTGTTTTAGTTCAAGAACAACAAAAAAACACCTCACTTATAACCTGTGGTTTCAAGCAAGGCAGATAGTGTTGTTTTATTTGCTCAGGGTTTGATGTTTCTAGACAATCTAAAGGACAAAATGAAATTAAAAAAGATTACTTTTCCAGTAGAAAGTAGTTGCCGGGTGATCTGTGGAAAAGTGCGTGTTTAATAAGAAATAGGATAATTGAGGCTGATGGCTGGTCCAAATTTTTAAAAGTCTAAAAAGTAAAAAAATAAATAATACTTTTGATTATTTGTTTGCATGTTGTCATTTTGTTCACACCTTTATTAAAAAAAATGTAACAAACGTTGTTCCTCATTTACTGAAGCAGGGACACTGAACAGACAGTGCGCGCACCTCACCGCCACGCTTGCGTGCATGCATGCGCACGTTTCTTGTTTTTACGTGATGACGTCGCGTAGTAGGCTCGACTATGATGGCAGCCGTGGGTTGACACCGATACATTGCTGAATATAAACTATTTAAAAGTTAGAGGAACAGCCCCCCTCCTCCCCCCCTCCCTCCCTCCCCCAGACACAATACTAAACTACACACTCTCAGATAGTACACACTGAAACACACACGCGCCCGGTTTGGGGACACGGTAAGTTCACGACGCGACAGTGAGCTTTAATGTATCAAAGTGTGTGTGTGCGTGTGTGTGTGCGTGCGTGTGCGTGTCTTTCATGCATTGCACACATGTATGCACCCGTGAAGCTATCCGTGTAGAGGAGCGTGGAGCCTGCACACAGCCTCCCCAGCTGAGAGCCTCCTCTGCCCCGCATGTTAGCTCAGTCTGCAGCCTGCTGCTAGCTGCTACCACTAACCTAAGCTAGTGCTGCTGGGAACCTGCTTTCTCTGGTTTCATCCCCACAGCAGGTTGTATCTCCTCATGCATCTAATATTGTATCCTGAGACAAATGATTTTTCACAGATTCTTGGGTGTCTGGGGGGGTCATGTATGCTGTGTGCTTTTGTCCTGCCACCTCTCATCATTTGGTCTGTCACAGGTCAGCAGGTTTGGGGTAGGTCTATCAACCAACTGTATTTTACCCCCCCCCCCAATCCCCTTCCCCTTCTTGCATCTATCTCCTTGCATGAAGTGGCACTATGCCAGCTGCTACCGTGGATCACAACCAAAAAATATGTGAAGTTTGGGCCAACAACCTGGAGGAGGAGCTGAAGAGGATCCGACATGTCATCCGGAAATACAACTACATTGCAATGGTGAGTGGTGCTCTTTGAGGGTTGAGAAGGTCTTACACAGCCAGGTGTCTGTCCTGCGTAAAGAGCTGGTTGTCTCCTGTCCTTTTCACAGGACACAGAGTTTCCAGGTGTAGTAGCCAGGCCGATCGGAGAGTTCAGGAGCAATGCCGACTATCAGTACCAGCTACTGCGCTGCAATGTGGATCTGCTCAAGATAATCCAGCTTGGCCTCACGTTTATGAACGAGCAGGGGGAATACCCTGCTGGGACAACGACGTGGCAGTTCAATTTTAAGTTTAGCCTCACGTAAGATGACTTCTCCCACTCTTCCGATTCTCATGTGGCATTCAAATGTGTCCATGTCATGCACAGGAATATGGGGGATGAGTATCTCAGCTTGTCAAAATGCATACTGTCAGTTTAGATGTTGTTTGAGGGCAACATTTAGAAGTATTTCCACTGCAAACACTGAGCACAACACCTTTAGACATAGCGTACAAATCACTATTTTTAAAATGACGAAGTTTAATTACTGCTCTCATTCCTACTAGATGGTCAGATTGACAGTGTGACACGTCTTTGTCCTCAGAGAAGATATGTACGCGCAGGACTCCATTGAGCTCCTGACCACTTCAGGGATTCAGTTCAAGAAGCATGAGGACGAAGGTATCGAGACGCTGTTCTTTGCGGAGCTGCTGATGACATCAGGGGTGGTGCTCTGTGATGGGGTCAAGTGGCTGTCTTTTCACAGGTATTCAGCTTTTTGTGTATGCAGTCAGTTAAATGCTGTAGTTAGCGGCATAGCAACAGGAATCCTATTTGTTTTGCCCACAGTACTTAGAAAAAGCACAAGTTTGT
The DNA here is from genome assembly GCF_027596085.1 of Anoplopoma fimbria. Classification (NCBI taxonomy): domain Eukaryota; kingdom Metazoa; phylum Chordata; class Actinopteri; order Perciformes; family Anoplopomatidae; genus Anoplopoma; species Anoplopoma fimbria. Next base: position 6,584,141 of record NC_072452.1, on the reverse strand, counting down.
ATATCAGCTAGTTAATAAACAAGCACTTATCAGACAGTTTGCACTGATCAGAAACACATTGTTTCAATCTTGGCATCATTATTTCTCCATGTGTGGTTATTTTGTCATGTCTGCACGCAGACTTCCTCCTGTGTTTAAATGTTTACTTATGTTATTTGTTGTAAAAAGTTTTTTGTCTTTCTTCGTGTGTTGGTGAGAAGTAAGATGTTACGCAGAATTGTGGTCGTTTTGCTAAACAAACCAGAAAATATCCCGTTGAAATTTGCTGTTAAATTTGCTGCTCAAGTGCAATGAACACTCGTACTTTTATATATATTGGTCTCTAGTGAGTAGCAACTTTTTTCTACAATCAAGTATTTTCTACAATCTGCTGCTTAACATCTTCATGTCATACTCAGTTTCCCACTGTGTCTCCATGGCAAACTGAGGCTAAAGGTAACCAGGCTTTGGAAAATAAACAAAGCTTAGGTTTGAAACACAACTGTCATCTCTTTCAGGTATTTAGAACTCACCTTTACCAACTGATGTCATGTTATTTTTATTTATGTCACTTGTTGCTGTTTTTTTGGTTTGTTTTTGTCATCGTATTTCTTTAAATCATCCTAATTTTCAACGGTTTCTTGTGAATCAACTGTTAATCGCATTGAATAATTGGTTGTTTTATTCATTGTTTTTTTAACCACTGAATAGTGTAATACTTGTTTATAATCAAAGTCCCAATCACAAAGTCTATTTTGGGATTAAACGGTTGCTTTGTTTAGTTAGTTGCCCTTGTATGTGCCGGTACAGGCGAACAAGACAGCCAGTCTGCCTGTCTTTAATTATCTTTGTGGCATGGGCAGAAAATCTCTTGAAGCCTCCTGCTATGTTCTCTTTTGAAAATAAAAAAAGAACCCTAGTTAAAAGGTATGCTTGTGTTTGTGTATATGTGTTTTGTAGTGGCTATGACTTTGGATACCTGATCAAGATTCTGTCCAACTCTAACCTGCCTGAAGAGGAGGTGGACTTCTTTGAGATTCTTCGCTTGTACTTTCCAGTCATTTATGATGTCAAGTACCTCATGAAGAGTTGTAAAAACCTGAAGGTACCTCCATAAATATTTCAGCAGGTAGCACAGGATATCTCCTGTTTTATTCATTTAAAGCTTCCCACCCTGATGTCTGTTGTGATCTCCTGTGAGTGCTGCCCTCTGGTTTTCCTTGGACTAGAAGCCTGCGCCTTGAGTGACAGATGTTTTTTGTTTTTGCTTTCAGGGCGGGCTGCAGGAAGTAGCTGAGCAACTAGAGCTGGAGAGGATCGGACCTCAGCATCAGGCCGGCTCCGACTCTTTACTCACAGGCATGGCTTTCTTCAAGATGAGAGAGGTAGGCTCCTCAATTCAGAGAGAAGAGTTGAATGAGTGTGGAGAAACTTACTGCAGTTACTACGTTAGAGCTGCACCCCTTCATGTTGATCTGAGGGCAGTTTAGCACCTTGGTCACATTTACACATTCTGAGGTCTGAATGGCATCAGATTAACAAAGGCTGCAGTGGCACAAGGTAAAACATGTAGAGGGAGAGTGATCACTTTAGCAAATGTATCATAGCAATCATCTCTTATGCTCCAAATCAGTTTGATAAAATAGTCCTTCAGGACGCTTCACATATCATATCAGTGTAGAAAAATATTTTTCTTCTCATGATGCGACTGGGGTGAAAGAAGTTTAAAAAAAAAAAAAACGCTCATACAAAAAGTTATAATCTGACCAACAGTTCCTCACGATATTTTCAATGATTATTCATGTCAACTGCATGGATGAATATCCAGCAAAAGGTTTTAAAAGGAAATGTGCCCTTGAGTCTGAGTGAAGCCACTTATGTCTTAATGTTACATAAACCCTGTCTGAAAGAAGGAACAAGTGTACTTTCTTGAGAAAGGGGCATCCTCAAAGGGAACTGCTCACAGAAAACTGAACGTTTAGCTGAATGTTTTTGAATGTTTTTTTATTAAAAGAAAGGGACCTCAATGATTAATTGATTAATATTGCATCTGATTGAACTGGACTAATGCACCACTTACATGTTTCTCTCTTCTATTTTGTAAAATCATTGTAGCTTTTTAGAAACTATATACTGAAATGTGTACATGAAATATATGCTTTGCAAGGCTGACAAAGATTCAAAAGACAAAAAAAGAATTACTGTTGATGGATTTAAACGATGTGCATGTCACTTTTTAGCACAGATAACCACAACATATAACTGGGAAGAAACACACCAATGTCGGTATTTCACATTTCTTTAACCTCTTCCACAGATGTTCTTTGAGGATCACATCGATGATGCAAAGTACTGTGGTCACTTGTATGGGCTGGGCTCCGGCTCCGCCTACGTCCAGAACGGAACGGGGAACGCCTACGAAGAGGAGGCTAACAAGCAGCAGTCGTGACATCACTCCGTAACCCCATCCACCCTACCTGCGGGTCACACGCACAGTCAGGGCTTCATCAAACAGAGGATGAGGATGATGATGATGATGATGATGATGGAAGAACACAAAGCATACACACATCATTTAACAAGCTGCTTCTTATAGGCCCTGCTCACCTTAGACAACTGAATATTATGGTTAAACAGCTGTGTGAGTTCAGTCCTGTGTTCCTCCGAAGCAGTGTACACGTTTGGGGTTCGATCATTTGAATTTAACATGCTTGAAAAGATGGGATTTTAGTTTTCCTAAAATGTTCTGTAGAAATGTTTTGCACTTTAAAGCTCTAACCTGATTTTATATGGAAAGCTGAACAAAAGTTTCCGGTGTCTTTGTTGCCTTCTCTACGTTTCCATTTTCCGTTGTGAACCCAAGAACCGCTCTCGGCACGCTCAGCCGTAACATTAGCTGCATTCTTCTCTTTTAACCTTTAATTTATTGTGCTAGTTATCTGATATTGAGCAGACGCAATGTGTCGGTACGCTGGCCATCTGTCATAGGATCTCCTGTATGGTTAAGAGAAAGGGAGCTCTCAGTCAGTATGTTTACGTGCACATGAAGATTTCTGGTTTTTTTTTCATTCGTTCATATAAAAGATTATGTTTGTAACGGTCTGAATAAGATCAATCCCGCTGTGATAAGCCTTAAACTAACTGAACTGGAGTTTGCTGCTTATACAGTATGTAGACGGGAGAGTTAAACTTACTTTTAGTTGCTGTTTTCCTGTTTGTATTCATGATAATACTCATAATGGTCACATACATGGATATATACAACATGTACTAGACACACATGGTTTTCATAGGAGGAAAATGTAATATTTGTGCATGTAAACACTCATTGACACAAGCACATATGAAACCTCTACATTGTCTTGCAATGATTTCAACTCACTTCACCAGACCTCGAAAAAACACAAATTAAAAAGTATAAAAAAACTCTCCTGCATGTGAGACATGCGGAGGTTACCTTGAACTACTCTGTTAAGAGTAAAAACTTTTAATTAAAATTGAGGTTTTGTAGAGTTTTAGTGTTGTGATAAAAGCAGACAAAACTTTTACTCAGCAGAAACAAACAGCATTGCGTTTGAACATGCATCTTTTTGTTCCAGTGGAGTTCATTTCACTTGTAGTTCTGGCCTTTTGAAATTTAATTTTTTTTGTAATGCTCTTTAGTTCATTCTTGCCGTGTAGACGAGCTGCATGTACTAGAATGTTTGAATAAATGCTGTGTTGTTGATAGAAGTATCCTGAACTTCCCATAGGTGTGTGTGTTGAATTCTAGGTTTGAGATTCATTAACCTCGCTGAGCTGCAAAGACTGACAACCGAAGCACTTTTTTCTTTTTGCAGCACATCTTTCACACTGTAACGGAGTCAAAGAAGAATATGCAATATATGCAAGAAGATTGTTTTTAGATTATTTTGTAAATAAAGGCTTGAAACTTTTATACCATAAACCACATCCCTTTAATGACTCAATGTGCGACAGAGTTGTAGATGAGCTCTTTATTCTTATAAGGCAGCACAACTGTACAGTACATCGCCTCACACATCCATATTGTCTCTTGAGTCATACAGAGAGAAGAATAGAAAAATATAGATTGACACTGGCTGTCACAACGAAGCTTTTTTTTCTTTTTCAAACAAGCATACATTCTATCCAGTAATTGTCAGTGACGGTTGAAAATATACTGTTCAAAAGCAGCTGGAGCTGTTTCCTCTGTTTTTAGCTCTGCAGGAGATCCAAAACTTTGTGTTGTGAGTTAGAAAAAACACTCAACAGAATCTGCTTTTCTGATGGTGAGCAGATCTGCAGCATGACACAGAGGCTTTGCTGGCGGCCGCAGATACGCCTCCAGAGACAGTCGGAGAAAAGCTTTTGGCCGTCAGTTTAACGTGTTCTGTAGGCTGCCCGACAGTGTTTTGGATATTTGGCAGAACCAGCTTCCAGGTGTTTCAATGTGACAGCAACATCCTCACTCATGCTATATCAGAAGAGCCCTTATTCAAATGTAATTACTAAACACTACACCTTTTTTTCTTTTTTTTTATCCAAGTAAAAGGGGAGAACATCTTGTGGTACAGTTCACTACAACAAGGTGTGTTTGTGTTGACATCCTGAGATGAGAGCATGCATCTGTTCAACTTCCACAACAACATGGTGGATGGGGAAAAAAAAGAATCCTTCACTGAAAAAGAAAATGGCTAAAGGAATATTAGTTACATCACATAATCACCACTACTAATCTATACTGAATGTGCAAACAATTGGCAAACTTATAACACCGTTTATCATTGTACTAAGCTGCGAAAACAACGTAAAACAAGTAATCATGTAAATAATTCAGAGAGTTTCTGTTTCATTGACTGTAACACACCAAAGCAGCTCAGATTGATCTCCTGGTATGCAAAGTTCAAAAACAGTCTCTTTCATTGCTGCTCTGTGCTCAGTCATGTACAAACAAAAGCAATTGTGATCTTCGGAATGCATTCTCATTTCTTCTGAAGCCCAAATACTCTCAGATGGCGGCAGAAATGGTCACTGATAGCAATAAGAGTAATACTGATAATGATAATTATTTTCTTCCTCTGCTTTGTAGGTGATATAAGGCAGGTAAACCTCTCAGGAGCAGAGTGCAGTGTGGAAAACAACAAATACTGATGATGATGTCACCACCACATCACGTTCAAACACCGAGGACCTGCTGGATGAAACACATGGTGACAGATGTTCACTTTATATCCTGATGTGGGGATAGTTTCTAGATGACTGTACACTCACTTTTTCTGGATGGAGGGTGTCACCTCTATGTCTCTGACTCTGGTTACGCCTCATTTTCTATGGTCAACACTGGGTTACTGGCACCTAAACAAACACACGTTATTTAAAGGTCACATATTGGAAAAAGTGAGATGTTTATATTGTTTTTTATTGTGAAGCTGGGTCCAAGTTCTAGCAGCAGAAGTATTTATCCATGGAGAAATACACACGGTCATTATTCAGAAACTGTGACTTTGAACAAGACGTCAGCATCACAACTATTCAATATAGAGGCCACAGCTTTGAACGGAAAACATTGTAAATGTGTCTGAGTTTATTTATGGCTGTTAAAGATGGACCGAGGCTTGTTAAAACGGGCTAAAATGGAGCATTTCAGGCAGAGGGTGAATACAGGTATGTTCAGATAGACAGTTTAAAATAAATAATGTGTTTTTGGAGCGTTAAAGCATGTCAACATGCTCTAGAAGAAACCCCAAATACAAGTTTGAATGAATGAGCACAATATGTCTCCTTTAAGTCATAAAAAAATCAGCTTAACTCTTGATAAAAATATAGTTTTATGTTAATGTAAGCAAGCAGCTATGGAGAAACCCATTATGAGGAGCATATCTTACCCTTCCTGTCTTTGTCTGTTGCACTGTCACCCTCTGACCAGGAGGGGGTGCTGGTGAGCAGTCGACTCTGAGACTCCGTCAGTGGCTTGGAGGGGAACTGGCGGCCCTCTGCTGCACTGGAAACACACAGGTACATATAAGTAGGGAGTATTCCTGGGCCCACTTCATTCTTTGAATAAATTAGTCCTAAATCCTGTAATCCTATGATTGACTGATTCATTTGAATCTGTAAGGCCATAACTGCTGCAAGTTGATTCTTCTGCATCATTAAACGTACAGGGTTAATAAAAGACTAGGGGCTGGCTAGCAGTTCTGTGCTTTATTGGGGGGTTTTTTCACTTCATGTTTTACTCACCTCTTGTTGGCGGGGTTGGAGCCAGTGGGCGATGAGGGCTGCTCTGGGTCCAGATTCACCAGACAGGCTGGGAATGAGCACCCGTCACCTAAACTAAAAGACCAGCAGAAAACCACATCAAGAACAGTTTGATTTTTAAACTACTAGCAGGTTATAAATCTGTTCAATGAAGGTGATTCTCATAAGCATCAATAGAATTATACGTTGTATATTTTATTTTATGCATTGATGTAAATTATGATGAAGTGAGTCTACTGGAAATTATGGGATAATGGTAAATGCTAAAACATCACATATTGCTCATAAAGAGCAATATTAGACCTCTAAGTGTTTTCAAATGAGCAAAGGTTTGATTGCTTATGATTATTAGCTTTTAATTTACAAGAGGATTGTGTTATTTAGTTATTAAAAGAGTTACATAGTCTCACTTTAATGTCACTATGTCACTTGTAACCAGTTGTTGCAAATCTTGGAACAAAACAGGGTTCTGGATCTGAAATTTGTTCTGCACATTAACAGTGTTTTATTTCAACAATATAAAATGTGGGTTTATGTTTTAATAATTGGACTGTGATTGCCTGAAAGCCGTATATTCATAATATTATTCATTCTGTCAGCATGAATTACTCATTTTTGCAAAGCTGGAGCTTCCGCATGAATTCCCAGTTGTGGTGCTGTTGTTGTTGTTTACTAAAGCCGATGCTCGCTTGTCTCCTCGGGGACTCTTTTGAACCATTTGGTTTCAAACTAAATGACAGCCCTTTCTAATCCATGAGTGACTTCATTCATTGAGCACTTCTTTGATATCCTGAGTTAGACTGTTTGAACTACAGAAGCATTTTCTGAAGAAAATGTTGACCTTTGCTGTGAATATTGATGCTGGTTGGCAGTTTTAGTTATAGTTGTCTCCGCCAGGAGGATAATGCAATCTGTAAAATGTGTGCGTGCGTGTGTCTGTAAGGGATTGTGTATGCATCTCTGTGTCCGTCCATGACAATCTTGCATTGTTCTGCAGCATACTTCATAATATTTCCGGTGGCCAGTTATGGCTGCATGATCAAGGACCTCTTGTGGTTGTGGTGACTCATACTTTGTCAAAACACCTTTTTATGGCCTGTTTTATAATGCCATGGACTGCCTGCTGACTCCTCCCACACTGCTCCTAACCACTCCTAACCAGATAACACACCTGAGTGCATCGCCGCCCCACAGCAGCTACTCTGCACCTACAGCTGGGGGAAAATAGTTTGCGTTTTGTTTTGCTTACAGCTACCGGAACTACAAGAACACACACAGTTGAGTACCTCTCTGCAAATCAGCAGCTACTATGTTGGTACACAGCTAGGTGAGTTTAATTTTGTTTGTGGCAAGATTGTATGACGTGTCTGATACAACGACTTTGAGCCGATTGTCTGCATACATCAGCGTTTTTTGTTTTGTTTAAATGAAGTGTGTCTTGACAGGGGTTAACCAATTGTGGGTTGTGTTCATATAATCACACAATACAGCAGTGGTCTTAGCAAACTCACTTACTGAGTGCAACTTACTAGTTAAAGATGCAATTGAGGCTTCAAAACACTTCAGGATTCGATTTTAACATACGATATATATGATACATAACCTATAAACTTGGCTGAGCTCATATTCAGTCAGAGCCGCACAGCAGTTGCACAGAGTAGTGGTTCTTGAAACACAGCCTGAAGTCTTTGACCTGCTCGTCCTTCAGTCTAGACTCAAAACTACAGGTGATGGGGGCTCCTAAACTGTCAAACAAGCTAACAGGGGAAGCTCTAAATAATGAACACATAGACTTGTGTTATCTGATTCTCTTTAGTTTTGCCCTCCTTGAGTCTTTTCAGACTTTTTTCTTTTGAATGTCTTTGACAAATGCCCATAAGAACTTACCCGGAGAAAACAGGAATAGGCCAGTATTTAACTTCATCCCCAAAGACCTGACGGAAGTTCTTACTGCAGCCCAGACTGAAACCGTTCTTATCGGTGCCGTGGCGGAACACTGGAGCACGCACAGCCTCTGAAAAGATCACACACAAGGAGGAGAAGAGTCAATGAAGATGAAGTTGAATAAATGCAGCCCTCCCTCTCCGTCTTTATATAATCTATTATTCAGACTAATAGCAGGAGCTCATTCAGACGGCACTTGAACGACTCCCGCTGAACAGCTGCGTCAATGGAACAACTCTGAATGAAAAGTGTCTTTGTTGCACAGGAAAAAGCAGATCTGAGACTGTTCCACCATGTGTGACTTCTCTTCCTAGCAGTGTCTGTTACTAAGCTGCTTACGGCTCTGAGCCTTGTGTCTTTGCATTACACTGTAACAGACTCCTATGGATAATCCAGTCTCCGCGATCGCGCAGACAAAGTGTGCCACTGTGCACGCTTAATGAGAAACTGCTCCGTCTGATAACGGCCCAGAGCGGCTCATCAAACCACTGCGCTGATGAGGACGCCGGTGACTGATGGTGGGAAAAAATTGCGACGAAACATCCTTCATCATTTCAGCGAAGAAGACACTGGTAGCAGACTGAGACTTTATATCCAGCTGCTGTACAACAGAGGCTGTATAATCGCTGCAAACACAAACAGAACACACGCATACATGGAGTGTACGCCACCTACCGAGGGTGGATCTGTTTTTGCAGACGAGCCAGCAGTGATAGATGAAGAGAGAAGCCAGGCTGACGGAGAACATGGAGGCCGAGAAGAAGAGGAACAGGATGTGGAATTTGGCCTGAGTGTCTGGGAGGCCGTTCTGAGGGCGAGAACAGCAACCAAACAATCAACACAACTGAAAACAGAGTGGACACCAAGACTGAGTGGGATCTGAGAGAGTTCTACTCTACTAGAGTTCTATGGGAGCTAATTAAGCTGTTTATATCCCAGTGCCTCTAACTACAGCAGTTGGTTGGTTCATACCAGGTATTCCCTCAGACGGAAATGTGCTCTACCTCCAGCCTTGTGAAAAACAAAAAAATCAAATACCACATATTCAACACAGAATGCATGTTTTCAAATGTCCATTCAGATTTGATTTGATGTATTATATGCTAACCCAATGAATCAATGGTTCGTGTTCTGCTGGTCAAACCTTACTTACCAGCCAAAACTTAATGAAGTACTGAAGATCTGTAGCAGTTATAAAAAGGCAGTAGAGCAGCGAATACACCAAGAACAGCATGAAAAACTTGTAGTTGGAGAATCCCACGCAGTTGTTCACCCTGCGACAAGGTCAGTGTGGGAATGACGTCATTAGTACTTGTTCAAATCTTTGCTAAATGCAGAGATACAAGAGTTGAAGAGATTATTTCAAAGTTTTGAGCAGAAGAGCAGTAAATATCGGAGATGCGTTGGGGTGTTTGTGGATGTGATTCCAGGCCATTTTTAAGCCTGTTTCGGGCTGAAAATCAGGTAAATGCATCACAAATATTTGGCGGATCTTTACAAGAAAACCCTCAATTAGCAGATTGGTTTCATGTGAATCATCAGAGGACATGTTATTTTCAGCCAATCAGTTTTGGACACCAGGAGAACATTACAGAAAACAACTGCAAGATGAGTTGCTCTTTATGAGCCTTTATATGAGACAACACAATATTGTTGCAAAGAGAGGAGGCAAATCGATCAAAAATTATTTGTTTTGTCTCCCTGTGCTGCCAAAACGTGTCATCTGACGGGATGAGAGGTTCCGGTGAACAAGGTCTTTGTGCTTCCAATGAGATGTGTGTTTACGAGTCCTGGTCTCTGGAACGTAGACGGGCAGCGTGGTGCTAAAGAAAACTGATGAATACACGAAGCCTGTGTGGCCTCTAATGAGAGGGAAATGATAAAGTAACGACACCGAGTGAGTGCAGTGTCACTGATATTTGTTTAAAATAGTTTTGCAGCTACCTACCACGGGCAGTGGTGATCCATCTTCAGGATGCATCTGTAACACAGCGGGGTCAGACGTCAGTGTAATTGAATCTTACGCTGCCTGCCAGAATTCAATGCATGGTGTAGTCTGTTCTCTATAGGTGCACGAGCAGAGAGCCTTACTTATCACAGACTGAACAATGGTGACATCGATCAGGCTTCAGCAGCTGGCAGCGGTCGCAGAAACGGATTGCTGAGGAGACACAGCCAATTCAATCACACGGCTCTAACACTTGACCACAGATTTAACAATTTGACGGGGGTCAAAAGGAGCTTTGAGAGCTGCTCCTGTCTGTACCTCCAGAGTTGGTGCGGGTGTAGATGGGCAGTTCCCTGGCTATCCTCCTGAAGATCTCCTGCTGAGACTCCCCCCGGTCTTCACGCTCCAGCAGCTCTTTGTCAGAGTAGGACAGGTGGAACTATGAAGGGCGGAACAGAGAGGGGAAAGACAAACAACAACGGTGATATATCGATAGCGCCATCTGTGAGCAGTGTCGTTTATTTTCTAATGAATCGTATCCTGACAGAGTCAACTCATTAGTCTACAAGCCTTGTTAGTATCAGTAATGCAGTGAGGTCGGTTGCTGTGAAGCTGCAGTTCAGAAGGCAGGGAATTTCTGCATCTTCTATTTGTTTTGGTTCTTTGTGCCCCAGCAGGCAAAGCAGCACAGCGCTACAATATTACTTTCAGCCACTCATACGATTTATGATATAACACTGAAAAAAAAAAAGAAATATGGCAAAGAAAAACCGCGCAGCACACATAAAATGTCTTATCTTTTATTACATTTTTGAAACCTCAAGTGATCCAGCGATAACATTTCTTGACGAGAAGCTTCAATATGAGGCGATTGTATGCCTCAGTTAAAGCGAAATGCAAAGGGGCCTTTTCTCTGAGTGTCCTCTCTCAGATGTATGTGCTGTGGTCGGGATCGGAGCCATTACAGCTCAGCTCCAGGCACTTCCACTGGAACGTGTTATTAGTCTAAATGCAGCGTTCAATCACACAGGGCGGCTGTAACCTACATCTGCACTCTTCCCGCTGTGCCTCATCCTCCCCTCAGTACGAAAAAAAAAAAAGGAAAACACAGTGTCGCAGACAGACACACTCACCTCCTTCAGGGGGTTCATGGGCCTGGTGAAGATGGTCTGCCAGTACGCCCACACAAACAGGATGAAGATGACATGATACACCAGCAAGTATATCACTGGAGGCAAAGAAACAGAAAACAGGTCGTCGTCATCCATCACGAGAGGAGTGCATTTAACCATTTACTCACAGTTTTCAGGTTCTTTGGATATTAATCAGATCTATCTGATCAAATCTTGTGATTCCTCTTCATGTTAAACAGCTTTACAAAACACTTACCCTTCTCTCCTGTTTGCTCGATGGACGCTGAAGAAAGACAAACGAGAAGAAGCAGTCAGGTGTGCATTGGTTAAAGAAGGCAAAACACCCAAATGTGTGGGTCAACACTTAGGAAAAAGTTTTATTTGTCTTTTAAGTCTTCCACACAGGCACAAATCCACACGTGTACCTTTATTGACACATGTTTGACTGACTCCAAATCAGCAGAACTGAAGAATGCTGAATGTGTAAATCCTTAATACCACACCAGCCACAAAATCAATATACAGCACACTCCCAGTCAGAGTGTTCGACTTATTGTTGCTCTCATATACATATGCATTACTGTGCATTATCATAAAGTACTGAAAACCACAGGAGTATCCTGCACAAACACACACACCCCGCCCCCAAACCTCCACAAACACACACACCCCGCCCCCAAACCTTCACAAACACACACACCCCGCCCCCAAACCTTCACAAACACACACACCCCCTCCCCCAAACCTCCACAAACACACACACCCCGCCCCCAAACCTTCACAAACACACACACCCCGCCCCCAAGCCTCCACAAACACACACCCAAAGATCTGGACTCAAACATAAAGAGTGAAAACCTGTTGGTAGATATTAGCTGACGCTGTTTTATATTTGTCCCAATATCTAAGCAATGATTAGCTGAGCATACTGAATCATCCATCTTCAGTAGTTAGCCTGTGAAGCAGCAACACACACACACACACACACACACACACGCACACACACACACACACACACACACACACACACACACACACACACACACGCACACACACAAACACACTCACACACATGCACAAAGCAGAAACCGAGGAAAGGTGAGCCAAGTTGCCGGATCGAGGCATGCAGCCAAAAACCTGTGTGCAAGCCGCCTTGCCAGCGTTAAAAGCCCCAGAGTCTGAGAGTGAAGCATAAAGTGTATGTGTGATTAAGAGCATGTGCAAGGATGTATATCAGTGTCTACAAGAGCTTTATGGCCACTGTAGCACTCTCTGTCTCTCTTCCTCTCTGCATTCTTGCAACAAACAGGTCAACAACCACCTGATTCCACATTTTTTACCAACCCTGGGAAAAAAAGGACCAACTGTTCAAAAGCTGACGTTCGGTGCTTTAAAAGAAAGTGGGTCAACCGCAGATTGCTCAGGGTGAAATATGTAAGCCAGACAATGGGATTAACTCAGCCGCCGAACGAGAGGTATCAGCTGACGAGACTTTCACACAACCGTCCCTGTGTGTGTCTGCGGAGCACACGTTGGCCCCCAGCGGCCGCTGTCCTGCCCCGCTGCTGCTGTTTGCATCCGTCCGCCCCATGTGACGTGGGTGCATCACAATGTCGCTCCTGTTCTGCTGGATGCAAAAACAAGACGTTTTTTTTTTTTTTTTTTTAAAACCCAGCTCTGATGAAACAGTGACTTTGCTTTTTTGTCGCCCTGCAGTGATGGAGGATGACTCAATATCTCATAACAGTCACATGGCATCCTGTAACTCTAGAGGAGATACATCCTGGGTCAGACGCTGGCTGCCCTCTCTAGTGAGCAGGGGCGGGTTGAGGAACTTTTGAACGGGTGGGGGGCAGACTGGGGAAAGTTGGTTCTTGGCAATAATAAACTGTACATTATTAATGGATACATTGTTTATTCATTGCAATGAATGAATGCCAAAAAAGCAACTTTATATATATAAATATGAAATAATAACAGATGTTGTTTATTATAGTAACTCCAAATAGCCTGGCGCCGTAGACGGATTATGAGAAAAGTATACCACTCCTACAATGCAGCAAGACATCCATTCATTCTCATTCAGTTTCTTTGTGCTCATTTGTATTCTCCTAGTGGTCTTTTGGCATCTCTATGTGGTTGTTTTTCAGCTGTTTGTGTTCTTTTTGCATCTCTTTGTAGTCGTTTTTCGGCCATTTGATTTCGTTTTGACCCTTTGTGGACATTTTGTGTCTCTTGGTGGTTGTTTTTCATCTCTGTGTGGTTGTTTTTGTATCTTTGTGGTTGTTTTTCATCTCTGTGGTTGTTTTTTATCTCTTTGTTGTTGTTTTTGTATCTTTTTGTGGCTGTTTTTGTATCTCTTTGTGGTTGTTTTTGTATCTTTTTGTGGTGGTTTTTCAGCTGTTTGTGGTGGTTTTTTATCTCTTTGTGGTGGTTTTTCATCTTTTTATGGTTGTTTTTCATCTGTTTGTGGTTGTTTTTGTATCTCTTTGTGGTTGTATTTGTATCTCATTGTGGTTGTTTTTTATCTCTTTGTGTTGTTTTTTCGTATCTCTTTGTGGTTGTTTTTGTATCTTTTTGCGGTCGTTTATCATCTTTTTGTGGTCGTTTTTGTATCTCTTTGTGGTTGTTTTTGTATCTTTTTGTGGGTTTTTTTCATCTCTTTGTGGTTGTTGACAACAAGACCGTTCAGTAAGCCTTCCATGGTACTAACAAGCCAACAACTATCATCTCCTGACTTTGGTAGTTGGGGCACCAACACTGGCCAACCAATTTCAGGAGGAGCCCGTGCCACACCCTCTGGCTTTACCCTTGCTGGTGAACCAAGGCTCATAGCACTATGGTCTCACTCAAGAAGAAAGACGAACATAAAGGTGTTCCCTTTCTGTTAAAGCTGACTAGAATACCCGGCTCTGTTTGGAGAAGACAGACCGTGGAACAACCCCTCCCTCCCTGTGTTTTCCTCTGTTTGGTCTCATTAAACCGTCTCCATTTCATCCTTTTTTTGACGGAGGAGATCTGCTTTCCTAGCTGTCTGACAAGCTGCCAAATGGAGCACATGAGTAGGCTGCTGAGAGTCCTCTGAGACACCCTAGAAACCATTACTCACTATCCAGGTCAACTCTGTGTTCACTGTTCACCGAGGAGGCTCGCTGTCTGTAGCCGCACCGTCCAACGTTCAGCAGCCGGAGGGAGCAAGAATGAAGCAGGCAGGCCTGAGACAAAAGCCATTACCGTCACACTTCTTGCCAAAAAGATAATGCTGGTGGTGTTGTGGTGGAGGATATCAATTCAGATAATGAAGCTCAGCGACTACATGAGCCCGATGCTCATACAGTAAGTCTTTAAGATAGTGCTGATAGAGTGGTAGTGGTGGAGTCAGATTATGAATCTCATGGAGCAAATACCTAATCTGTTTGTCAGCTTCTTCACAATAAAAGCAGGTTGTCAAAATATTTCTAATTCTGTCCGTCTAGAAAACACTGAACCGTCACATCCTTGTAAGAATATGTTGACAATCCCTGCTTGAACTGTTGTTGTCATGTGACTGACACTATCCACACACTGCATAAACAACATGCCAGTCTTCTGCATCCCAAAAAAATACAGAAAACAGCCTGGATCAAAAACTGCTTCAACACAAATGTCTCCCCACCCCATCACCCAAAATAAACACACACACACACACACACACCACCAGTCAAAGGCATTCCCCCCTCTCTCTCTCTCTCACACACACACACACACACACACACACACACACACACACACACACACACACACACACACACACCTCATCATAGTACCCAGACAGCTGGTTTCTTACCTATGCAAAGCTGCAACACATAGGCGTAGTATGACCACGCCACTATGAGGGCGATGAAGAGGACCGGGATCCAGTACAAAACTCTCTGACAGCCCTTCTTGATACTACGCGAGCCCGACGGTGCCATAGTCTAGGAGCGGATCATTTCTGGTGCGCATCCGTGTGTTACTCTCCCTCCCTCCCCCTCTGTGTGTGAGCGTGCGTGTGTGAGCGTGTGTGTGTGTGTGTGTGTGTGTGTGTGTGCCCGTGTCTTCCTGTAGACTGTCACTGCATCGTGCGCTCTGGCTCTGATCAGCCTAATCGGCAGCTCAGACGAAACATCCTAGCAGCTTCCCCTCCAGCCCTCCAGCCCTGCTCTGCTCTGCTCGTCCGGCTCAGACCTCCAGTGCAGACGACAACACGGTATCAGACAGCGCACACATGCACACGAGTCTGCACCGCCCCTGCTGCCTCCCCACAGGTTGCCATGACGTCCGCGGGATGCTGCAAGCCTGGCACATTTGTATTTTTTTCACCTACCGCCAGCAGATGGGTTCAATAAGTTCATACTGGGGAGTGATTGTAGGGGAGCTCGGGTCAGTTGTATAAATTGGGAACAAGTCTGAGTCAGTTATACTTGCACACAAAGACAAGAAGAAGCTCAAATATTTGTATTTATTTTAAAGTGAGAGGTGTTTTTTCAAACATTCCTTATTATTGTCCCCCCCTTGTATTATGTATCTTTCTGACTACTGTTGTATGGTTTGCTTGTGTCAGAAGTCATGTGAACATATTGTGTTTTATCATTTCCTGATAGTGTAAGTGGAGGTCTGCAAGATCCACCATGCTGCTGCTGCTTCACGCCCAGCTGCAGCTGCAAAGTGGCCTGCAACCCTGTCGTACTATACATTTTAAAAGGACACCTGCAATGCTGCACTCTGTTTCACATTGCACATATTATCATAAATGCTGTTTGAATGTGAGAAAAAAAAAATTAAGCTATGGTTTTCCATCTGTTTCCAATTTCGTGGGTGGGTGGCACGCTGCAGCAAACTAACAATATGCACATCTCGGTCTTACAGTTAGAACAGATGGCTCGGTTATGTGTTCAAAATATTGTTTGTATAAATATGATGTTTAAAAACTACACACGCACACACACACACACACAAGCACATCTCGTATATATATATATATATATATATATATATATATATATATATATATTATTTATTCTGTTTTACAGGAACATTCAGTGGACATTCATCTCTCATGCATATTGAGAAGATTCATCTTTATTGCTGTCAATCAGTCCAACAAAGTGAACCGTCCTCTGCCTCTGCGTCTACTCTCGGACTGGAGTCTCTGTCGTGGGTGAGGTGAAAGACTCTATTTAGCTGCATTATGGGATGCACCCTCTGCTGCATCAGTTTTGATCATTCTTTCTTTAATCTGTCTCTTGTAATCCCACAAACTATGGATGCTGAATGCTAAATTGCTGGAGTACCTCTAGACTCAGAGGTTATTATTGTTTATGTGAACTGGATCGGTCATACTGAGGGGAAAGGGAAACCTGTGAAACTGTGGGTAAAAACATAGGGGTAGAATGTGAGCCTGAAGAAGAAAAAAAAATCATTAGCAATGTGTTGGTAAAATGGGGAAGCAATATTACAATAACCACACAGTGTCAATTCACAAAACAATAATTATACTAGTTTGCTATAAGCCAATAAAGTACTGTTGGATCATTTAGATAACTAAGATCATATTAATCAAACCTGAAAAGATTTAATTGCTTTAGAGTTAATGGATGATCATTGAAATTAAACTTTTCATTATATCTCAGGGATCTTTTAGATTTTTGAAGGACTTTGTTGATCTTACTTCAAAAGTTCAGGGTTAGAGTGTGAGACTGCAAATTATTACCCTTCTGAATGAATCATTTAAAAAAGTCCCTGATTAGAGTCCCGTACACCCACACAGCCTCAGGTTCCTGATGATTAATACTGTTAATGATTCGCCTTCAGGTTGAGAATAAAACGGCTAATTTATTCCTCTGTGCTGCTGCCATCAGTCGGCAGCTATGGAGAAAGGTAGGCTGACTGACGCTCTCCTGGTGAGGACAGTGTGAACAGTTCACAGGTAATTAGCTGTTTGGCATGTGTGTGTTTTTGTGTGAGACAGAGACACAAAACACCCAAATGTTTTTTATTATATTTATTTGACCATGTCATTATAAATGCATCAGGGTAACAGTCGAGGCCTGGTTTTAAAGGATGACACGCGGCTAGAAGTTTCCAAAAACTCTTCAAGAGGTAGACTAACTAATCTGGTTAACATTACAGAATGTAACACCTTGATATCTTTTTTCAGTACAAAGCTCCACCCAAAGCAAACATTACACCAGGAACCAACCACATACTGCACTGTACTGTAGCAGTAAGAATCTCCACTAAGAAGATGAAGTGTAAACTCTTCCTTAAAGAGCATAAAGAGAAGGTAATTTTAATGTATTGCACCAAAACTAATTTAAACTGAGTGTCCCCAGAGTGGAACAAACACATGGCTTCATTATTTTCCACATTTATTTATATAGAGGTCATCCCTGCCAGTGGCATGAAAATAGCACTCCTCTTTTACCAGCTGAGAAATGATTAGCTGCCTGTAGTTAAACAGTGGAAAAGCCACAGACTGAATCAGTTTGTTCAGGCCTGCTGGCTCTGGGGGATCCTCGAGGATTTTAGCTGCAGCGCTTTGAGGAAATGGGAGGAAGGGGGAGGACAGGGAGGAGGGGAGGTGCTGTCCTGAGCTGATCTGTGCAGGGGGCTGCAGAGCTGGTGGGAGGGCGAAGAATGTGAGCAATGCTGCCGCCACTGTACAGAATGGAGCTCGGGACAAAAGGAGAATCTGAATGGACAACACACACTGGCAGAGCAGGAATAAGACAACATTGGACTTTTTGACAAATAAATAAAATCAGTGTTAAAAATCTTAACCTGATCAATATATTTACAATCAATAAATAGTTAAATATCTTCTGAGCAAGCAAAAGCGCTTAGACAAACTGATTACTTCAATTTAAACCCCTGCAACACTGTTAAGTGGATTTTGGTTCATAATGGGTCATTCTTGTTTGTTTGACCACTAGCAACAGCTTCCCATTAGGCTGACCACTTCCTGTTAGGGCCACATCCTGTTTACTTAAAAGCTTATATCATAGTGCAATTAGATGCGAAAGCATGCATTAACCCTTGTGTCCCTGGTAGAGAGCAGAGAGGAGGCACCGCTCGTCCAGTTAAGACATGCGCTGATGATGGGATTTCCACCTGGTGACGGAACAGAGAGAGAATGATCAATACAAGTCCAGTGTGACACTTTGTAAAAGTAAAACAACACACTGTGCTGCCATTGTGGATCATCGCGTTCTCACAACAGAACAGCGGTTGCTTCTTTCTTACATATTAGATACTGAGAAGAATGAATACATTACACTACAGAGAAACAGAAACCAGTACACCTCTTAATCAAACAGTCATGGGGTGCAGCAGTAGTTCTGCAAGTGTGCAGAAACAAATCTGGATCCTCTGCAGTGACCACAGCTGTGAATCTTTAGCTTACAGGCAGCAATGAGCAATAGTTCTCTCACATATCTTCAAATTTCACTCATATACTTTAATTAAAAAATGTACATGGGAAGTATTGCCAGCACAGATGTCAGTTTAGATGTAAATTGTGTAACACAATTATAGGTCCAGGTAGGCAAGTTAGGCAGTGCGTCATCGAATAAGAAAATAAATGGGACTAAAGCAGGGCTTTCAATGACTAGTCATGTGAATGCATGCTGAGAGTAACCTGTTACACGTGCGCATCTAGCTCCTGTATTCCTAACGTGAAAAGACTCTGTTGTGCCTTTTTACGTAAATTTGCCAGCAATGCTCTTTGTTACATATGAGAGTCGAAAGTCTTGACTGGAAAAGCGTACAGTTGGATTTGAACGTCTCTACGTCAGAGGGCATTTATCGTTACGTAAACTGTCATAAATGTCAATTGTCATCATGGCGGCCGCGGATCATCTAAAAACTGACCAATTAAGCAAAATTGAATTTCAAAGTGTAAAAGAAATTGTAGCGAGAAAAAGGCTAACCCCAGCCTTAACCAACATTCACCAACAAACGGGACAGAAACATGTACGACCTTTACAAACAGACCTTTCTAGTTTTCCGACCAAATCAAAGGGAATATTTAGTTAGATAAAAACGTGGTAAATTTTAGAAATGGGTAGTATATATTTTATCAATACACTTTGACTTTTGGACTTAGGAATGTAACAGAGACTTGGACCGAGTGCGGCAGGGTTAGCTTTCTGTCTGTAGATAAAAGTTTTACTATTGAACACAAGGATTCTGTTACTTATTAATATGAACAATACGAAAGCCAATATTTTTGACATAACCTTATACGCTACTATTTTTCATTTACGTAGATGACCTGGTACAATTTACAGATGTTCCTAAACGTCTCATATGCAGGCTACTGGTGTCACTAGAAATATACCTATGTTATGGCCAGCAACTCCACATTGCAGCCTGTAATAGCAACATAATGCTAATGTAAAGAAAAATAATAATAAAAGAATACGTGTATTATTCAGAGCACCCGCAATACAACGTAGAAACAGGGCATTGGATATATTTTTAATTTATGATTGATTTTGCCTAATCGGAAGAGAGAGGGCGCGTAGAAACAACTGTTACAGCATGTTATTTGCAGCGCACGCGCCCCCTACAGGCGAGAAGCGGCGCTGTCCATGGTCCTGAAAACTAACAGTCTTTCGCGAACTGCGTTTCAACATTTTCCTCTTTCGCGTACCGTGAGATCTTTCTTCTCTCACCAGTCGGTCCTCTACTCTGCCCCCTCCATAGGATCTCTAGCTGATTCATAACTGCATCATGCGCCGTAAAGAACAGGAAAACAATAAGGAGAGTCTGGACGAGCTGACACACGGCAAGAGATTAGGGCTGTTAGAGCGAGGCTACAGTTATTTATTTCTAAACGAATATAATCAATGAAACGGTATTGGACGTTTTCTGATTCTGCTTGTTTCATTTACAGATTATGATTTTAGAGGGCAAACATTTCCAGAAGAATTAATGATCAGATTAACGCTATGATATCTGTAAACAGTAAGAATAATTATTTAACTAAAACAAGTTTTGTCTTTAAACTTTTTGGGTGTTGTCTACAGTAATAATAATGGTCCAAAAAAGATGTAAAATGTAATTGTTTTAAGTCAAAACTTTTCATATTTGACCAAACCTAAATATCTCCTAATATACTTTATTCACTGTAGAAAATCTGAATGTTTGTCTTTTTCCTGCTTTATAATATGTGTGAGTATCCTGCTCTAAAAACCTGAATCAAGAGATCAAACGCCTCAGCTGTGCATGCAAACCTGCCTGTCTGACTGGCTGATGTTGATTGCAGGATATAAGCATCCTATATAGTATAGAGTATTATCGCTATGGGTGAATATACAAACACATCACCCTAACCCTATATTTATTCAGTGGGAATATTATTATTAGTGTATTAAAGTCCTACTATAGAAAATGCATAGCCCAAGTCTAGTAATGTAACAATAAAATCATAACTGACACAGAATAACATGCTTAGAGGAATAAAACATAAATAGGAAAAAGTAACACTCTTTTAGTCCTCTTCAAGCATTGATTATATTGCATGCCATTGCTGCATAATATTGTTAGTCAGCGTGGCGAGCTGAGAGTATGTGACTTCTGTCATGTGCTGTGTGCCTCTGGTCTGCTGCAGCCGAGCAGCTGCTAGACAGCAGGAGTAGTGTATTCCTGTTTCCACAGTGACGTAGGTTTGTACATAAACTGTAACCAGTCAGTGATACACTGGTGTTTGTTCACAGCTACAGCGTTTGTAAATCCACAGATTCTCTTTGTGGTGACTGTTTGTTTGTTTGTGCTTGTTGTCGTATTCTTGTTGTAAATTCATGGAATCAATTTTGCTTGCCGTTTAAATTATGATCATTGATTATCTCTGTTTTAGTGGCTTTCATAACGCAGTTCCTTGCCTGCTACTGTCCTCACCTAAATTAGTGGGGTCATTTTCTGGAATGATTCAGATGAAGAATATAAAACAATTTAAGGAAATGTATTTAAAAAAAAGTTTTTTTAAGCGGTACAGGGAGGAGGAATAGGCCTGGTCTCTCTCAGGACTGTGACGCTCCTTGTGGACGTTTTTTCTTATTATTCTCTATGTCTCTCTCTCTCTCTGCCTCTCTGTCTCCCTCTCTCTCTCTCTCTCTCTCCCTCTCTATAACTGCTGGCAAGGTCACATAGTCATGTTAGAAAATGCAAATGCTTCCGAAGTGTCCTCTGCACTTTCATATAGTAAAATAAAACAATTAATGCAGAGAAAAATCTAAATTCTCAAAATAGACATTTTTCTTATTGTGGCACAGTTTGCAAAAACATCCAGATCAAGTCATTTCCTAAGATCATCATCAAGGTGCATTTCCTTTGAAACATTTATACACGCAGCTTTAAAGTGCAATGCTCACTGCTCATGTGCAGACCTAAGCTGGGATCTGGTGGCAGTTGATCAGGTGTTAATAATACAGCGTAACTCAATACTTCGGGGCGAGCAGAGTGTGGACCCTTCAAAATAACATCTGAAAAGACTGGCTGGGATACTGTGCCTGGAAAAAACGCTGTTACATAGCAGCTTAGAAACTAAAATCATGTTGTATTTGTCAACCTTACATTAAGCACTGTTAGATCATTTTGAATTTTTCAGGATGAGAACATACTTTACCTATTTGCCTGAGAGCTGCTTCCTCATGCAGGACTTGAAAGAGGTGAACTTCTCCTCCACTCTGAGGCCCTGTGAGTGTGTGTGTGTGTGTGTGTGTGTGTGTGTGTGTGTGTGTGTGTGTGTGTGTGTGTGTGTGTGTGTGTGTGTGTGTGTGTGTGTGTGTGTGTGTGTGTGTGTGTGTGTTTGTGTGTATATGAGGGAGAAAGAGAGAGAAATACTATTAGAGGGTCAATGTCATGGTGTCCCACTAGATGGCAGTATAATTTCACAAAAATCACTAATCTCCCAACTCAGAGGTGAGATGTGTACCAGTAATAAAAAGTGGCAGGAGTGTAATTTAGACATTGTGGTGTGGAGGTACTTAAGTCTTCCACCACCTAAAGAAAAAGCAGACATAATTAGCGCTTACTCAGAGCTGTAATTAAACAGGAGGGGTGGTGTTTGTGATGCTAATAGCTGCTTAAGTACTCTGTTCTGACACTAAACATGCATGTCTGTGCTCAGCTTAAACCCACATTTGCCTTTTTCGTCCTTCACCCTGTTAAATCTGACTTGTCTTTGCATCAATGAGTTCGTCTTTGAGCTTTTTATCACACCCTTTTTTGGCATTGAGAAGTAGCTGACAGTGGCCGACAATGCTGCTATCATCCAGACACCTGTCACCTCCATAAAGTCATAAAAGATAGATAAAAGGCCTCTGCCGTCTCACCCCGCCGCGGCGGTGCAGCCGATCCTTCATGACGCCGATGAACTCCTTGTGGCTGAGTTTGTCGTCGCGGTCCTCGTCGAAGATCTTGAAGACCGTGTTGACCAAGTGGCGGCTCAGCTTGATGCCCGTGGCCACGTAGACGGCGCGGGTAAACTCCTCTGAGAGGGAAGGAAATCAGAAAATCGTGGAGCAGTATTGCAGATGTTTGCCATCAATATTTACATTATTCATCCCATTAGTATGACATTTCATTTAATTCAATTCAATTTATTTTGTATAGCCCAAAATCACTAATTTGCCTCAGATGGCTTTACAATCTGTACAGATAAGGCAGATGGTTTTGCATGAGACAAAATCATAAAGATTGGGAAGGTTTGCTTGCCTCATTTGATTGAATTACTACAGAAAAATATAAAAATAAAACTCCTCAAATCGAGACCATCCCGTGACTCCATCGTTATGGCGCCTTGTGCCGCCATAACGTGACTACAAACTTTGAAATTCACCTTGACCAACGGAGCGGTTTGCGAAGTTGTACATTTGCATGGCGATGGCAAAATCCTCCAGGTTGTTTAGGAACTGGAAGAAGGACCTGAACTCCTCAAAGGTGATTCCCTGCGAAGAGATGACGACAATAAAACAACACTTTTTTTTATTCCCGAAACACAAAGCTTGCGAAATGCAACGCGAGAAAAAATGGTAAAGTGCCACACAAAGCGAGCGGCTGCATGTGTAAACACTCCCAGCAAAGGATAGTGCTACGATTCACACAGCACATCATCCGCTTCCTTTCATCCTGCGGCAGAATCCTTTAGTGTGTGTGTGGGAAGACAGCAGATAGATAACACACCCAAACAGACAGAGTATACATTGCTGGATTTTCCCCTGTGCAGTATGGACACGCTGAGCTGTCAGCGATGGGGGGGGGATTGTAGCTTTTGGGAAGAGGTCAGGCCCGTTTGCAGACTTTTCTAAGGCAGATTAACCTGATACTTGAATAAACAAAAACAACAAAAGTGATGAATCCCCAAACATCTCAGGCTTGGCTGATGACTTAAACACTGAGTCCATTGATCTCCACTCAACCGTCCCGCAGCTACCAGCTCCTTCTCTCGCCAGGGGCCTCGCCAAACAGGCAGCACACACGGCCTAACAAACGGAGTAATGACTAATCTGTGTCGCTTTGCTGTTTTAACAGGGCGAGGGCCATAAAAATATCTCTTAGCGTTAACGACGAGACCCACTTGATGGTCAATGGAGATCTAGCAACAGGCTACTCAAGGTGGCTGAGGAGCTGCCGGTGTCTTTTCAGCGGGCCAAGAGGAAAAACAAATTAAAGCTTAAAATGAGGATGTTTCACTCAACAGCTAATTCAGCCGGCGGCACTAAAATAAATAAATGCTCCCACACTCACACAAAACAAGAGAGTGCAACGCTATGAATCCCTTGTGTGAATGTTTGCTGTTAACCTCACATCTAAACGTCTCCATGACGTCAGGACGAGTTCTGCTGTTTGAGCATAAGCCGACCCTTGGGCCAAATTGGTACAGTTCATGGACATTGTGTATCGCTGTGTCTTTTTGGTTGCTTTAAAGTATGTGAAAAGCTAATTTATTAATTTAAAGGAATAGTTCAACATTTTGAGATAAACACTTGTCACTGGCAACAATCTGTCTGGGAGTTAGATGAAGTTGCATACATGAGAGACTTGACTCTCTGCAAATCTTCTTAGCAGGACCTCTAAAGCACAATAATTAACTAATTATATTTAGTTTGTTTAAGCTGTACAAAAACCGCAATGTAAAAACAACAGTTTGTAATCTTCCTGGAAGTTACATCATGAAACTAGGGCTTAGATTGTGAATATTCTAATGTGCCATAAGTCTTTCTGGTTTTACAGTCTGCATTACAGTAAATTGATGTAAATCTCTGAAATGAGATTCTGTTATAACCTATTACCTGCTTAGCCATTATATATACATTCTTGATGATTAATTATCAAAAATCTCATTGTGTAAATATTTTGTAAAAGCACCAATAATCAACTCTAGAATATTGTCTCTATATTGATATGGAGGTATTTGGTCAAACATATAGTGATATTTGATTTTCTCCACATTGCATGGAACTATTTCTTGTGCGGGTGCAGCGACGTTGGGTATGGCCTTTATCCTACCGACTGACTGACTGTATCTGGAATCAACCTGAACGATGGCGAGAGGCGCTTCACTGGGCAGACAGATAAAGCGTCATCAAGTTCATCAATTACCTCAAACACGTAATTCTCTTAAAACCACAAATTGTAATCGAACGTTGCACCTTTTCGTCCAGACATCGTTCCTTTCAATCTTTCAATATTTGTTTCAGTCTGTTTCAGCATGTTAATGTCATCACATGTCAGAAGTGAAAAAACGTTGCACCTTTTCGTCCGGCAAGCCGTGGCGCAGGTTCTCCAAATACTCGCTGACGTCATCCACGTTGGTGAAGCGAAGGAGGATCCGAGCAAAGTCTTCCTCGCTGATGGTGGGCAGGCCTTTGGAGTAGGAGAGGAACTCTATCTCGAGCACCTCTGTCTGCAGGTTGTCCATGAACCTGGAGGAGCGAAACGCAACGCTGACAGGAAACGCCACCACCAGAACCTCACGTGCACAAAGGAACACTTAACATAGTCGCAAACAAAACCACTGACGGTTTCTAGCCATCGGCAGCACCAAAATGATTAATGGCCTTATTACACTGTGAGATAATCATTTTCTCAGGGACATATTGATTTATCACAGAGCGGACAAAAGGGGGTTTCTACTCACTCGTAAAAATCTTCAAACTTCAGTTCAGCTTTGCCTTTTTTCCCAAAGAAATGCACCAGCAGCGTTGTCTCTGTCTTTTCATCCACCAGCTATTGGAGAGAAAATGATTAAATTATAACTAAATTATAAACATTGTGTAAATTTGCACAAAATCCCAGTGTGAGCTGCCAGAATGAGCTGTTTTCTAACGAAGAGTGTATCATGGAAACACCAGGTAAACATTAACAATGACTTTATCTAACCACACTGAAAGCTTGAAGCAAAGATGTTAGTTAATAGATATACCCAGATTCTGCAGTCGAATAAGAGTTAATGTTTAATTTTTTACCGTGCCTGAAACCAAACAGTGGGCCAGCATTTCTCAGTTCTGCACGATACAAACACGTGCCATGCAATAGATTCGTTAAACATGCTACAGAGGAAATATTAGTCAGTATTTACTCATGCTAACCAGAAGGCTTAATAAATTAACCCATAGCGCTAACATGGAACCTGCAGTACAGACAGTCATAACCTGGTCCACAGTGTTGACTGTATAACCAAAGTAATGAGGGCATGGCTACCTCTGTGAGATCAGAAAACAGAACTTGACTTGTGCCACGTCTGAGAACATCCCACATGCCCCGGGCCTCCACATGCTGACTGTCTTTTTCAAGAACCTGTGGCAGCAGTTGAAGCACAGCTGTTAGAAGACAAAACACATCTGGAGAAGGAAGATGGACGGACAAACGTGGAAAACACTGAGGCAGGCAGAAGAACAGAGATGCACTGACTGGAAAGAAGATGAAAAGTCAGATAAAAAAAAGAAGAAAAAAAGTCACAGACGGAGAGACAGTCGGGCAGAAACAGACTGGGGCTGCCAGCGGTGTATCTGAGAGGCCCATCGGCCCTGACGTGGGCCTGCGTTGCAGCCATGCATGCAGCCTCTTGGCAGCTAACACATGTCCAAAGCATGTGAGGCGTGAGAGCCTCAGGGTGATTCATGCCAGGTTGTCATCATTTGATGCTAAGCTCAGAGGTAACTGCAAGTTATCAGACATCGTTCACCTTCTGTTGTGAAATAAGTTCAGAGCCGGCGGCAGTCTCCGGTTCTGAAAAGTGAAGCTAATGCTGAAGTGCCTTAAACTTGCATTCTTTCTATTCGCCATTAGGGGGCAACTCCTTCCAAAAAGAAGTGTGATTGTATAGAAGTCTAAGAGAAAATGACTCCACCTCTCACTTGCTTTATTACCTCAGCAAGTATTTTAAACATTAGTTAATGATCTCAATTGATAGTTTCTAGATGTTCATTTAGTAAATTATAGTCATAGTTAGTGTAAAATAGACAATAAAGTAAAGTATGCTTTAGGGCAAGGCAACCTGGACAGGTCGGTACCAGAGCCATATACGGTCCATATATAGTCACTTCTGTTCACTGGTTGCAAAAAACCAAGATGGCGACGGCCAAAATCTCAAACTACTGCTTTAAAACTGTAGTCCACAAACTCAGTTTTTTCACCCCATCATTTCTTTATTTTTCTGTTTCTCAAGCCTCGACATCGCCTCATTCAAATGCAAATTCAGCACAGAACCAACCAGAAACAGCCAGCTGGCGTCGACACGTGTTCTTAAATATGATTTGCTTCATTTCATAATATTTATTTTTCTTATCATTCTTTTTTTTTTCATCTCTCAAGCCTGAGGGTGAATGTGAGCCAGCTGATTAAACAGCTCTTCCTCTGCGCCTCGTCGCTGCTCACCAGAGAGAGAGAAAGAGAGTGGGAGAGAGATTTACGACGTGATCCCACAGCTAATTATGGAACAACTCTTTAATGCACCGCACTGTTACTCAACTCTACCCATGAAAAGATCCTGAAACGCTTGTAATTAGAACATGCTCGGGGAAATCCCCTGTTTTTGAAAGATTTGACTTTTGAACTTCTTGCTGGAAAGATACCTACAGTACGACAGAAGAAATCAAAACAAAAAAGACACACCTAGAGGTAAAGTCTTCAAACAGACGGGTCCGTCCCACCGTTGGTTTGTGTGGTGTGTGTGTGTGTGTGTGTGTGTGTGTGTGTGTGTGTGTGTGTGTGTGTGTGTGTGTGTGTGTGTGTGTGTGTGTGTGTGTGTGTGTGTGTGTGTTGAGTGCTTTCCACAGTTTTCCTCTCTGACTGGCATCTTCATGGTCAAACCCATCACAAAAGGTAACCTGAGCCAAAATACCACTCCTTAAGAAACTGTAAAAATAAAACATGGGGGTCCGAGACGAAACGTTGTCAGTCTTCAGGTAAAAGCTTTTTGAGGTGGAATCTCTGGCCGAATGCTGACAAAAGGAGAGTACATGAATCATCTGCACTAACACACACACACACACACACACACACACACACACACACACACACACACACACACACACACACACACACACACACACACACACACACACACAAAGACAATGTCATATAATGCTAAAGTACACGGTTGTGTATTTTAAATCCTGCAAATGAGGTTATCTTCTGTTAACAGACACAAATGTGGGTGTTTTCTGTGTGTAAAATAGATTTCAGCTTTTGGAGGAGCGCATGCCAAAAATGCATGCAACAAGCAGAACTGTTCCATTTTCCTTCAGGGAAAGAGAACAATACATACACTGTGCGGCTGGGATGAGCGTTGACCGTACAGCTGCAGGCTCTGAAATAAAAGCAGAGGGAAAAGATTAATTTATAATTCACAGCGTATCTTAGAACAGGAAGCTGCTTGGAAAGAGTTCTTAAGCTATCAAATGATTTTCTTCAAGTCATAGCCGTCAAATTTTATATGACGTGACATTGCTCTCAACTTTGTGTTCTGGCAAACGCATCATTATGTTTCCAAATCTAAAGTACCCATTCTAATGATCTGTTTGTTTGATGTGTTATACGGGCTTCAGATTAATGCAAGACCGTCCAGAGATGCTAACGTTTGTCCCTGCAGAGTAAGCTCCTCCATGTTGTGTTTGTGCGATAAGACCTCAAAGAGTCGCTCTTATCGCTCTGTTCGGCTCTGTCTGTTTACATCCACCTGCATGCGGCACAAGGCGGCCCTAAAGAGATGAAAGCCTCAGACATGTTTTACCCTGTTTGACCACATTGACCTCTGTGCAGCCTGAGTCCTCTCTAGGGACACAAAGCTCCTAAGACATTTTTTTTTTTATATATATAAATAATAATGGGTAAAAGGACTGTGTGTGATTTGAAAGGTCTCACTCTTAATGACAAACCCAGAGAGAATCACCTGACTCTGTCGTCCCTCAGCTCTACGGAGCATTTTAGCCTCTTTTAGCTCACTGTTTTGGTTTCTGCCCCGAAACTTTACTGTTTCAAAGCTCTGATAAACTCACTGTTCAGTACCAGGTTCCCGGCAACAAACGGCAGACAGACAAAGTTAGCAACTAACTGGTGAAAATGGCCTAGTATTAGGCTAAAAATTCAGATATTTCTCTCAGTAGTTGGTGTAGACTTGAACAGAGCTAAAAGAAGACTGAATATCAGCTGGCAGAAACACGACTCCAACTGAATGCTAATTGTGCTCTGTGTCGGCTTGATGTCTAAATAGGCAATCACTTACTCACATGTGAACCATATCAACTTATACAGTGAGAATAGGTCCTTGTTTTATTACTGGTTTGTCTGGTATTTTGTGCCCGAAAGTAGTGTGCAGTTGATTTATTAGGGTTTTTTTTGTAATTAATACAGCAAAAGATTGAGAGTGGAATTTTCAGTCAAGGGAAAAAAAATAAAACAATAAGGGGAACTGCTAAATTAGCAATAATCCTCTGAGGATTCATAATTACCAGCAACCCCTTTGATATTACACATTGCTGAGGGCCCTGTTGATCTGTTGTAGATAATATTGAGGCATTTCAAAGCAACTCATACCTGCAGGTCGAATCTTTGCGTGTCTTCGGCAACTTCCTTTCTGTCCTTTTTCTTACGGAAAATGTCCTCTAGCTGGTGAAAAGATAGAAGTTATTATGCAGAATGGATCAAATGCATTGCATCATATCTGATTATCAATGAGGCTCGCACCACCAAGAACTCCCTTTTGTCCACCATTTCGTTCCCATCTGCATCAATCATGTTGAAAGCAATCCTGAAGCCTGCGTGGGGCTCTGAAATAAAAAAAAGAATTGAATTACAGTGGATAGTCACCTTTTTAATCTCTAAATACGTTGAAGATAATTCCCCTTGAGTCAGTTAACATTTATACTTGCTTGTTAAAATGCAGAGCAGGAAGAGATACTCTGTGTAGCTGATGACACCTGGAAAAATAAGAAAAGAAAATTGTCAAGCTGACAAACAAAAGCTAAAATTATTATGTTCAAAGTCATGCGCCCGAGATGAATAAGCCATCCAAAGAAACGCCTTAAGACAAGAGTAATCCTCTCGCCCTCACTGATAACATCTTAAAAGGTGCCTTTTACCTCATGCTTGGTGTTCCCCCCTCACACAAACACAGGCTTTACAACTGAGCTGACCTATCTGGACACAAACCCAAACAAATTTAAGGCCCACGGCTTCTGATCCCGTTTGGGTAACAAGGTGTAATACATTCTCAAGTGATCTGTCACTGATTGGGAACGGCCGATTCAGGTTTTGTGTCGCGTCCTTCAGCTCCCTTTGTTGTGTGACACGGAGAAGGGAAGAGTGAGTGTCAGGAGACATCTTGGTCGACTCGGAGAGGCTTCTCCCCTCTGACTCTGAAAGCATTCCCAAGCTTTTGTTTGCTCGGGAAGATAGAGAATCGAGCGCAGATAGTTCTGGGTGAGTGCTCTGGGCGTTATGGGAAAATAATTCAGGAACGGGGGGTTTGCTGCAAGGGGGAAAGAAAAAACTAAACTAGCAAACAAAGATGTCTTTGGTCTCGAGGCTGTTAACGAGATGAGGTAAAGGCAAGTGAAACACGTGTTCAAACTGAGGTGTGAAAAGAGAATTAGTGATGCATGCCATTAGACAAAGTTCATCTGAGAAAAAAAAAAGTTCTTGTCATCCCGGCGCTCTCTGTTTGGCAGGTACGGCCTTATAATGACAACAGATCTCTGGCTTCAAAGCCTCTTAGAGCTTAAATGGGTTGAGGAGAGAGAGAGAGAGAGAGAGAGAGAGAGAAAAAAAAAAAAAACTTTTAAGATTCCAGCCATGTTTCACCAATACCACACACCTTCACTCTCCTGGAGGGATCCCCCCCCCCCCTCCTCCTCCTCCTCCTCCTCCCCCTGCAACTCAGCCTCTGAGCTCAAGTAGATGTTGTTAGACAATACAAAGAATTCCACAGCAACACTTCATACAGAGTGGCAGTCCCGGAGATGTAATCCAATGCCATTCTTAGGCTTCATAATGTCCGTGGTGATCAGGGGGGTGGCCGGTGGGACATGTCTCGACATAGTTGGGTTCAAACAGCTCCCTCATTCTCTAAAGCGACGCTTTGTTCGCAGATCAATCCAGTCCTTTTTCCCCCCTGACAAAGCCGCAACGTTTAACAGCAGGATTAAAAGCCCCCAAATCCCAGCATTGGCACTTAGCTAAAGCAACAGAGGGGAGAGCAGAACAGTGAGATCTGATGCTCCACTGGCTCGGATGGCCTACTGAGCGGGAGTGTGCAGGCCCAGGTGGGAAAATTAAAAAAGATCTTCACTCACACTAACAACTTCATTTTCTTAATGCTAGGAATCAGAGTTTGCAGAGGAAGAGTGCAGTCGTTTCGCAAGCCGCTTAAAATGAGAATCTTCAGGTGCATTGGGAGCCAATACATTTTATGTGGATCGACTAATTGAATAAATTACTCCAATCTGATTGTTTCAGCTCTAACAGTGTTCATTGTGATGCAACATTTCTAATCACTGCCATTTTAAGTCCATATGTTTAGAATATTTTCTGTCTCCGAAAAAAATCATTGCAATTTTCTATAAATGATAAGGAATTTAGAGAAGTTGTTGAATTAATAATTAATAATAAACCTAATCTTTTAACAGCTCAGCTTTACATTCAAAGATGCCTTTTAACGTTAAAATAAATACAATACAGCACAATAAAGCATTCGAAAATAAACTTCTTTCAGGGAATCTCCCACTTTCCCAATAATTAGTACCAAATTATACAGTTCCTTCCAGGAAACTTCATACTTATCACATGTTTTATTCAAGAAACCGCGTAGGATCATTATGTATATAATCAATGGAGCATTCCCTGCAAAGGTTACCTGAGAATAAATCTACAACACGTTACCAGACTGATGGAGAGATAAGATAGTATTTACAACATGCTCACTGCTCTGGAATATATACGAGGTTGACACGCACCACTAGAGCACACCCTGAACAAGGCCTTTAAAAAAGTAAAGGCATTAAGTTTGAATCACTTAAAAGCCAATGGGTGCTTGTGTAGAGCTGTAGTAAATGGAGCAGGTTACTTCACCTCGTTCACGAAGATTCCTGAACATATTAGATGATCCTTTCCAAACAGGCGGGGTATCAGCCAGCATCTTGTCTAAGTCCTGATAGAATAAAAGAAAATCCCAAATCACTCATTCGTTCCTAAATCCTGAGTAATCACAAAGTAACACAATGTTTGTTGGCATTACCGTAATTACAGAGGTTTTACACAGATTAAGAGATTCTGTAAAACAGCAGCAAGAGCTTTGATGGCAGAACAACTCGCCTTTTTTGAGAGGGACTTCCATGCTCTCCTACCTAAAAAAAACAAGGTATACAGTTAGTACATGCTGTATGACCTTTACAGTACATTTACTCAAATTGCAGGTACTTGTGATTGACTTGAGCATTTACTTTTTGTACTTCACTACATTTGTCTGACAGTTGCATTTCAGATCTCAATTTTTCATATCTTTCTTGACGAGCAAAAAACAAAAAAAAGGGTGTTTTTTTCTGAGAAACTGATGAACCTGTGACTTTTGATGCTTTAACCAAATTTAGCTGATCATTTTTCATATGTTTTTGAAGGCTGAACTTTTACTTTAGTGAATATTTTTTACAGCGTGGTACTTTAATGAAGTAAATGATCTGAATACCATATACTTACACTGACATTTTTCAACTGTGAACTATATATTAAGAATATAGAACTGGGAAACAAAAGTGAAAACGGGTGTTTATGTGGACAGACATCTCCATGAACGCATTCCGATGGTCAATAAAGAAGAAGATAAGATGGAGGTGTTGTAAAAGGGAGAGAAAAAACCTAGCCGGGAAATGGCATCGACAACAGATCAATAACCCTCCACGGACACATTTTAGAGCCTGAGTTTAAAACTGGGATTATGATGACCAAGTGAGCTTTTGAGCTTTTGTTTTTTTGAACATGTATTTGTTCATTTCACTTATTGTTTTATGAAAACATACCGTATGGATGTGATATGAATAATTTACTTACAGCACTTAAGGTTTTGGCTCTAATGGTTCACGTCTAAATGGCCAGAACTCCACCATCCTATCAGAAACGCATCTCTTTTTACAGCCACAGTATAACCATAAAACACCATGATGGATATTTTGCAACACATTAGAGAACAATGGCACACGGTATGTTAACACATGATTGTCTCTTATTTACCTTCATTAGATGCCAGTGAAGACATGTCCAAAACATTACAGCAGGCCACACACACCTCACACCATAATCAATCGCAGTGATCCGAATGTCTTATCATTACATTTATGACATCCATGTTCAGTTGTTTGGTCTCTCTGGGTCTCTGCGAGTTTGTTGCCACATAAATGAGCCATAAAAGTGGGGTTGCTGGTAAAGATGCCTATCTTTATGCAGGTGTTATGACTGAGGCTCTGCAAGCCGCAACTTATTGTCTGATGATGACACTTCAGAGGCCCTCAGCAACAAGTAATGTTCCAGGAGAAAAACACTGGCACTTTTTTTTTTTTGATCTCAAGTATTTGGAGGATGAAGGGGTTTTATCTGATGACTTGACGGAAGTGGAATTAAGTGAAATGGTTGCTGACAAATGCGGCTGATTACAGGGGCACATTTGTAGCACACTGGCAGTCTTCATGAAGGGAACTGCCACCTTTCCTTACAAAACGATTAATGATAGCAAAAGTGTTCAACTAATGAGGAAACTTTTAAACAAGCCTGGTTCTTCGCAGGGAATTTCCAAGAACCACAAGAACATTCTTAGGAACTCAGGAACAAAATAAATCAGGATCTAAATTAAGCTACTGACTCCCAAAAATGTATTTTCTCTAGGGACAGTCCTTTGAAGGCCCAGGAACTGTTGGGGAAGAGTTTGCAAAGTCTAGGGTGCTACAATGTATTCAGTCAGCTCACAAGCCCTGAAGTTTTAGGTCACCTTTTTAAGCTCTGCATGATCCATTCATCACATTCAAACTCAACTCCACACTAATACAAAGAAAGGGACGATGATTCTGTTGATGTTTCTTCTTGAGAAGATCGCTTGTCAGAAAACACAAATATTTTCCCTAACTTTCTAGATCATTACCATTCTAATTTGCAAGGTTCTTTAGATGTGGGGATGATTCTTTTCTTTATCGCTTACTGATTATTTATACATTTTCTGATATATAAAAAGGAACAAAATCCCTAAGAAAGCCCATATTGACGCTATCAAGTTGTTTATGAAAGATCAACGGTCCAAAGTCACAAAAACAACAATGAAACAGAGAAAATTAGCAAACCCTCACGTTTCAGAGCAAAAAATGTATTGTTAAATCTGTTGTTAATTAATTTTGTCAATAGACTAATTGATTAATTGTTTAAGCCCTGACATTAGTAATGATTCCTCCCTTCCTCCAGAGGATGTTTAGTATTGTTGGAAGGAGCTGAGTAATAGGAGTGCACTCACTCTTGGGTTCATTCAAAGTGACGGACTCTATGAAGCTGAGGGGCGTCATGTAGAGCTGGCCCTCGTGCTCCACCGAACTGAAGAGGCGGAATCTGTTTTCATAGGACGACATGTACACATCTCCATCATCCAGACCATAGGTCCGGGCCTGCAAAAACACACACACACACACACACACACACACACACACACACACACACACACACACACACACACACACACACACACCACACGGGAAATATTTCAAATGATATCAACAGTGATAATACCGTCTGAAAGATGCTTTTTATGAAATCCACCGCAGCTTTTCTTCTCACGGAAAGCCGCGCTCACATGGAACAACAAAGAGGCCCGTGCTTTAATTCAGTAATGGGGCGCATGTTATGTCAGCCCCAATTTGTCATCCCTGTGTGCCAGATAATGTCCCTACAACTGTTCAAACCCAGCCAGATCAGAAGGCTGGATTGGTGAAGACAGAGTGGATCTCTCTGTCAGGTGGCACAGTGCCAGGTCCACTGGGCACAGAGCAAACACCCAGGGAATGCGTGCCCCCCTCTGCTTAACCATTAAACCCCCTCTACCCCCCCTCCCTCTCATCAGATGTCAGCCCCTCCGCCAAGCCCCAGTGTCCAGTTTCCTGTGACCCTGGATTCCTGCGGCCTGTGGCCACCAGTCCAACTGTCCTACCTCCAACCCGCACATAAGAAACAAGGAAACTTCTGTAGTAGAAGTGTGAAAACCAGACAAGGTGTACATGTTTGTTTAGGTCCCCTGTGATCTATTACAATCCTGTCAACAAGGTCAGCACATGTCTGAGCTGAAAATACTTACTAGAGCTGGTAGGCTATTAAGGGGCAGATACACATTGTACAGACGGACGAAATAACTAAGAATTAGCATGATGATGCAATAATGATGAAACCTGCAAAGCAATGTCTGTTTTATTAGTGTAGTAATTGATTAATCAAATGAAAGAAAATGTATCAACAACACTTTGAATATGCAATTAATCATTCAACACATTTTACAAGAAAATATGCCAAAATTCCGGGCTGCTAATGGTTATTTTTATTTCTGATTAATCTTTAAAATTGTTTCGATTAATCAATTTAATTGGAAGTAGATGATATTGTGCCAAAATATCCTTGTTTCGTTTTTTACAATGATGTCAACTTCAATAAAAGAAGCTGAAAAGATTTAAACAATGAATCAATTGTCCTAAAAGTTGCTTATTGATAGATTACTTGACTAGTCGTTTGTCTGAAATAGATGCACTACTGGTTTAAGCCGCTTTTCTGTTGTTTGGTGTGTGTATCTACATATATAAGTATATATATTTGTGTATGCATGTAATTTAATACTTTTGGGATGGGGTAAAGTAGCGGGAGCATCTTAAATCCAGCACCATCAACACCACCACCAATATGGCCAATATGGTATTGGATTACACACAGTCAAGTGTTCTTGTTATTTTGCCCTCCCCCTAAAAAAGGTAAATACAGTATAATGTACAAATCAGCATTGTATCTTTTTAGTCTTATTTCCTATGCTGAATACTAAATGTTGAGACATGCATTAGGAATAGCAGAGGAGACCCTCACTTAGCAGCAATCAGGTCACGTGATCTGAGAACCGCCTCTGAACCGTTTTTTGCCATTTCAGCACTAAATGTCGGGGACAGCTCCTTATGTTGACGACACATTAGCGTTATTGTAGTTTTCACGTGCATGATGTGATGCAGGCAGTTGGAGA
The DNA here is from genome assembly GCF_027596085.1 of Anoplopoma fimbria. Classification (NCBI taxonomy): domain Eukaryota; kingdom Metazoa; phylum Chordata; class Actinopteri; order Perciformes; family Anoplopomatidae; genus Anoplopoma; species Anoplopoma fimbria. The sequence goes on along the minus strand of NC_072452.1, from coordinate 6,548,113 downwards.
TGCAGAGGCTTGTAATGAAGTTGAAATGAAAAAAAAAAACAAAAAAACTGAAATTTAACCCCCAAAAAAACTGAATCGTTTCTCACGACAGCAGGCTGCGTGATCTTGGATGGCATCACCAAACAGATGTCCCACTGTACCTGCTCGGTGGCAGAGACCGACGGCAGCGCCAGATGGAAGAGCCGAGCCTCGACATGGTTCTTCAGCCCGGAGCGTCTGCCGGCGGCCGAGCGGCGGTAGTAATAAGCAGCTCCGGCCGCGACGGTGACGCAGGCTCCGGCCGCGAGCGCTTTAGCCGCCCGCGAGGATGTCTGATGTCTCCGAGCCGTGGACGCGCCTGCTCTTAAGCTGTTAGTGAGCAGAGGGATCAGCCTGCGCAGGGCAGCCATGACTGTTTACACTGAGGTGTCGTAACCGATAACACACACACACACACACACACACACACACACACACACACACACACACACACACACACACACACTCACACACGCACACACACACAGCAAAGAGCAGAGCAGCTCGAGCCGCCTGCTGCTCCGAGCTCGCGAGACATGCCGTGGGTATTTCAAGTCGCTCTGGGATTACGGGGCGTCAAATTCATGTGTGAGTGAAGGAAATGTTGAAATTGTCGCACAAACATGAACCCCCCCCCCCCCCCCCCTCATTTATATTGAATGGGATATATTTATAGATATATTTATCTGGTGAGTTGTATTAAAGTGTCATGTGGTTTTGTGTTGACATGTTTTATTTGAATTTAAAGTGATGTAGGTGCTCAGTTTACCTCCACCATCAACTCTCTATCTCTCTCTCTCTCTCTCTCTCTCTCTCTCTCTCCTGATACTATGCCCTGGGAGAAGGGGAAAAAAATAAATCCTTGCCAGGGCACGTCTGGCCTGTGACAGCCCCGCCCATTACTAGTCCTGTGGTTTTGCACCTGCCTCACCACCCCTGCCACTTTGAGCGCAAAAAAAAAAAAAAAAAAAAAAAAACCTCCAGGAGCTCCTTTTACCTGCACTGCAGCGTTTATTACGCACTCACTCACTGACTCCTCTCCGGCCGGGTCTCTCTCTCTCTCTCTCTCTCTGTCTATCCTCCACGGCTCAAAGCGAAGGCAGCACGCCGCGAACAGGTATGCACCATGAGGGTTATCTGAGCAGCAACTGCAGCCCGAGCCCAGTGTATGAAGACGCAGAGGTAAAAAGAAAAAAGGAAACCAAAAACTGAGAGGAGGAGAAAGAAGAAAAAAAAATCGGTGCAGGCAGCAGTGGTGAGTGTTACATGTCAGGGGAGAGAAACCCGCGCGTCCGCGTGTCCTTGCACAAGGTGGACGTAAACATGCAATAAGTGACAACCAGGTAGTCTCACTACGCCAGAGCTCCCTCCGGACCTCCTCACTGAACTTTACCCGCTGAGCTTTGACGCGATGGCTGCTGCTGCTGCTGCTGTTTTGGGGGAAGTTGGAGGCGTCTTACACGGCATCGATGGTGTGGCGCAGGTCGGGTCCCATTTCCTCCTTACCCCGCTTGGGGACAGTCCTACTCTTCTTGGGGAGCACCTCATTTCTGGGGACCGGCTCTCCCGGAGCACCGCGGCGGATTTAACGCACCTGAAAGGGATCCTCAGGAGAAGACAGTTATACTGCAGGACTGGGTTTCACCTGGAAATACTTCCGGATGGCACAGTGCAAGGGACGAGGAAGGACCACAGTCGTTATGGTAAACACCAAGGCGTACTTTTTCATATATTTGAATGTATAAATGTAAAATATGAGGCAATATATAGAAAGTGACCAACTTTCATAATAAAACAAGTCATTGTCGAAAGAATCAGCAACGATGGAAAAATGAATAAGAATGATGCAAAAAAAAACAATCCTATGATATTATTCTGTTAATTTTAAAACATCAAACGTATTGATTGTGTCAATAGAATTCATTTTTTTTGAGTGTCTTTATTCATATTCTTTTATTTTTGTCAAAGTCTGTAACGAACAACTGTGTTAATCTTCTCCAGGTATTTTGGAATTTATAAGCCTTGCTGTTGGGTTGATAAGCATTAGAGGTGTGGACAGTGGACTCTATCTGGGGATGAACGACAAAGGAGAGCTGTATGGCTCTGTAAGTATACCAGCTTTTCTTATTCATGTCCCCCATATCCTAATTTTTGACCATCTGATTACCCTCAAGGCTTTTATATAGTACTCATATTTGGACAATTTGATTTTCAAGAAGATACATTTTTTAAATAATTAAAAGTGTTATATGTTTTTTTCTTTTTCCGCATTAAAAGTCAGGACTGCTTTTAATGTTGTGACCTTTTGTTTACAGGAGAAGCTCTCAGCCGAATGTGTCTTCAAGGAGCAGTTTGAGGAGAACTGGTACAACACGTACTCCTCCAACCTCTACAAACACGGAGACAGAGGGACACGGTATTTTGTGGCTTTAAACAAAGACGGGACACCAAGGGATGGGACTAAATCCAGGCGGCACCAGAAATTCACACACTTCTTGCCAAGGCCTGTGGACCCAGACCGTGTGCCAGAGCTGTACAGGGATATCCTGGGACACAGCTGAGACCTGGCGGCCCAGACCGGTTCAGGAATAGCTGCTGAAGCCCTTGCGGGCAGGGAGCAGAGAAGAGACGAGGGACGCAGGCAGGGACGTGGCCCGAGCAGGCTGGCGGACAGCGGCCCGATCTGCAGGGATAAAGGCACCGGGGCCTCTTATAAGGAATGCATGGGCCTTCTCTCAGCAGCCAGGAAGACGGGTTAGAATGTCTGCACGCACGGCATGAGGGGGCTGTTTGTCTCAGACGACCCTAAAAAGTACCTGCGTGGAATAGGAGAGGAATGGGAAACAGAGCTGAGTGATCTGGGAGCATCTCCTCTGGTCAGATGGGGATATCAGCTGAGTCCATGGGAATGTTTACTGCTGTACTGAAATGGTACTTTTAATTTGGGTATTGTGTCAGAAAGCTGCAGTTTGATCAGAAGGACTTTGAAGGAATTCAGTTTTTTGGTTTTCTTACCTGTGTCCTGACCTGTTTGAAAAGATGTAACAATTTATTTATTCATTTTAGATCCATATATTTATGCTTTATATTTATTTATTTGAGAATATATTTTTACAGTTAGATCCATGCAATATAGGAAAACCACTAGAAACTGTATCAATTATATCAAAACTGAGACACTGTATCGTTATGTCTTTTACTCAGCTCAGCTAGTGATATACTGTTATATGACCAAAAAAGGAAACATAATGGCTACATTTGGAAAAGATTTGAGAAGAATGCATTTTATTGAAATATGGCAACTGTGAATCAATTTTTAAAGAAACTATGTTATGATGGCTTATTTAGTCACACGAAACTACTGTCACCTGTGTTACAGGAGGAATCTGAAGTCGACAAACTGACGACACAAACAATAAATGGCTCAAAATGTGATCAAAATGCTTTTTTTTTGTCAGCGTATATGATCAAAGATGAAGGTATAACCAATGTTTATTTAAAGAATCCACATTTAACTTTTAACAGAGCAATATCTTTGAAAAGTTGACTTTATCGGTTGCCTTCGTCTTTCAGGTTTAAACATATAAACCTGCTTACGAGACCAATGTTGTCTTTCTTTATGGACACCATTATGCCGCAAGAAGGGTCGTAGAATTGATGCACGCATAAAACTTCAAAGCCTCCGTCCAGAATCCTCTGTATGTAGAGGCCATGCAACAACACGATCACGGCCAAATAAAATCTGACCTTTAGCTCGAGCCCGGCAACTTCGTGTGGAGGTCAGAGCAATAAGGGTTATGTGACCTCGGCTGACAGTTTGAGGATGATATACTTGTTGAAATGTCTTATAAAATAAGACATTCATGCCTCATCCTCATGCTCTCAGACAGCTTCTGTTTCTTTGTGCTGCAAATTTATTTACCGTCCCAACAACAGAAGAGCAACACAAGTGTGTTATAGTTGGAATAAGGAGGTGCAAAGCAGCTGATTTAAAAAAAAAAAAAAAAAAAAAAAAAAAAGCCACTGTTGCATATCTGTTTCCTCCACGGCTGGGGGAAGGTCTGTGTCGAAGCATGAAAGCTGGGCCTGTGATCTCAGCGTGTGTGATGGCGAGCCAGTGGGGGTGTCTCGATGCAGGGAGCCAACCCGGCTGCCAACTCTCTCCTGTCTGCAGTGCGATACTGTGGGACTTTCCCACCTGCACGCCTTGAACATCAACGAGCTTCTGTCGTCGATTAATGACAGCACCCCCGGAGTGTATTATAAGCTACACGCGCGTGAACATCCCCTCTACAGCGGGTGCACACACGCAAGCCTATTGCAACATGAAAAAGGAGTCTGGTGCTTGTTTTTATGGAAAGTTGCTGTCACTCACTCGTCTTTCTTTAGCCTCCTAGAAAAGTTAACAAGCGTGAAAATGATGGACCGGGCGTGCTTCATTCCTGTCCCATCCCATCTTGCCAAGTTAAAGAGCGTGTTGCTGCAGTAGTTTGACCGTGACTTTAACCGGCAGCTCTGTTTTCTCGTTGCAAAGAGGCAAAGTCTCAATGCAGGGCGCTTAGACACCACCCTTGTTGTCCCCATGAAACGCAGACCTTGTGCAGATCTAACACCATAACCCCTTCTGCCCTCCTTTTGACATTTTGAAGGCCATCGACTTGTGATACCTGATGCCCAGAAGTGCTCCTTGGCACTTGTTTTAACCGTAATGTTTTTGGAGTCTCCCTGGCCCTTAGTCAGATGCTTTTGTTCCCCCCCGCCTCCTCCTCCTCCTCCAGGTGGTCTGCGGCTACTCGCTGAAAACACTTAAACCCCTCATCCGCACCCACTCTGGAGGGCCGTCTCACACGCTTAATGGACGCTCCCTGACTTTCATCACCTCCTCAGCGGCCGCCTTAAAGGGCTCTCGAGGAAACCCAATCAAGTGTGTGTGTGTGTGTGTGTGTGTGTGTGCGGTCAGGGTCCACGGGCAGGTGTGGAAGTCAGTGATCTTCCGTGTCTATCCTTGCAATCCAGTCAGACAGCGCAGGTGTTCCCTCAACACTCAAGCTCTCACACTCTGATCTCAGGCCTGCTGTTTGTCAGCTGGGGATATGACTTAGCAGCAGCAGCAGGAGGAGGAGGAGGAGGGTGGAAATATAGCCGGCTTTGTTGTCTGCCCCCAATTATCAGAGAGCATAATTTCTATATTTAGAAGGCTGCGTTGGAGAAGACAGGGGAGTTGCCGAGTAGCTCACCTGTTGCTCCAAAGCCGAGGCCACTTCTAAGAGTGTGTTTGCGCAGGGACGGTTGTCTGCAGCTTTGTGTCATTTGAATCCTGCAACTATTGATTTCAGGCTCTTTGTTGTTTGTTTATTCCTTAGTAAATTGCTGTGCGCACAAATTATGAGCTGCATGTGTGTTTATAGGGATTACAGCAGAAGTGTAAGTATAGCGTTATCCACTTGATACTTTTGGGCTTTCATCCGAGTCCAGAGAGAGAGAGAGAGGCATTCTGGTCCAATCTACAGCCAGGGGTCCAAAATATCATTCAACCTTAATGCTCTACGGCCCGGAAAACTAAATCATCTTCCACACTTGCTGCATTGTACTCGGGTTGAGATCAATCGTTTTTAGTGTCAAAGCTGAGAGGATTTCTCGCAAGCGGCAATTAGAGCAGCATACCTGATTTACTGACACTCGGCATCACAAGCTGTCAGCTCTGGTGGAAAACATGCTCCTCTGTTTGGGTCACCCTGGAGACGTTGGTAGAAAACAACAAGGTTTAGGTGTTCTGGGAACAAAAAGAAAAGAAGAAGAAGAAGCCGGGGCACTGTTTAATCTCTCAGTTCAAACAAAGCACACATAGTGAACAACACTGAGGTGTGTTTGAGGCCCTGCCAGAGACCGACTGACATTTTGTTTAACTTAAGGGATCTGACCACTCAGTTCCTGGAGGAGACATCTGAAGCATCTATTACAGAACAAAGAGACAGGAGGCAAATTGTAAATGACTGAAGTCATAGAAGTCAAACTGTGATATACTACATAGGTATTTGACAGTGTTTTGTTTCAAATTGAGTATATTTTTTATCCTCTAACAGTGAAGTTCTTGGTCGATAAACAAGAAAACATTTACATTCTATATTCTTATTTGTATTAAATGTATTCAAAAATACCATAACAAAAAGATTATACTCTGGTTGAAAAAGCTGAAATCTACTCAAGAACGAAACTTAAGTACTACTTAAGAGGTATTGCACTTAAGAATTCCCCTTTTGTGTTACTTTATTTCACGTTTCAGAGAGAACATGACAAGTACAGATCCTAGTTACTTTGAAGTGCAAGTATTTATTGATGAATTTAATATGCGTAGAGTCTCCAAAGACGATTGAGGTGAGTTCAAGGATATACAAAACAAACCAGAGTGTTTTTTCCACCAATAGCAGAATGATATTGTGTTGAACTTTTTGAGCTTTACTTAGCGCTGACACAGTGTAAGACTACATTACACATATTCATTTAATCCATTGTTAATATAAGAATATTGATACCTGCGCCTTTAATGCATCTGTGATAGTATTACTAATATTTAATATGTGATAATATAACAATCTGAAAGGTCACTTCTGTATATTGAGAATTTTTTACTTATGATAGTTCATAGCATTTTTCTGATGATACAAATTTTCAAACTTTGATTGCTGGAGTTATTTTTGTTTTAGTTTTGTTTGTTTTTTACCACTGATAAAGGGAATCCAAGTATATATACACCAAGAAGAAATAAGCATTGTCTACATTGCAGGAACCATTTCTCTTCCAAAAAAAGGAACCCAACGTATAAAACATTATTTTAGGAAATCTCACCCCCCACCCCAGGCCCTCACATCTGCTGACCAAACCAATGTGTGAGTCCCCCCGGAGCAACCGTGTCACCCCTTCCTCTGGCCCATGTGTCCACATTACAGAGTCACAAATTAGGTCTTGACATTTGGGCGCTATAATTGCCCCCTGAAAAGCATGAGGCATCAATTAGGCTCTCAGCACCATGACAGGTTATCCCTACAGGACATAAACGCCCTGCTGGACTGCTGGGCCGGACTGCCCCGCCAGAGACACAAACAACACACACACAAATCTCTTTGTTTTAGATAACTAGGCAAAGAAAGGCCATAAAACTGCCAAACGTTTCTATAAATAGTTTGACATTCTTACATGTGTGGAGGCCATGCTGGAGGAGTGGCAGTAGGTCTCTTATAACACCATGGATCCCTTTGATTTCCCGACTCTGGTGCTGTCTGACAGTTTCTGCTCCCATAGGGTGTGGAGATCTTTAGGGTCAGAAAAAAGGTCAATTGGTTCATTTCCATAGCTTCTACTTTAAACATTCTTGTAGGCTTTGGAAGCAATTCAATCAGCAGTGAAAACACTATTTAGCGGCCTGGAATTACCAGCCGTCGTTAGCGATGCAGCGTACTCATAAACAAGATTGATGTATCCCACAGAGAAAAGCAACATAAACTGTCTGCAGCTAGACAATACTTTGAGATATGAGTTGGATATTTTTCAGGGCTGAAAGGTAATAACACTTAATGGATATAATATTCACTAAGCTAAAAAAACATTATGAAAATGTTGTTGGAGTGACAAGCACTTGCAATTATATATTTATTTTTGTTTCGGTTGAATGTAATGGGGAGAAGACAGACGGATTTACATATTGGCGTTTAATATATTGGCTTTATAAAAGACAAATAGACAACATCATTTATGTACACAAACAAATGTGAAATGTGATCAAAAACCAAATGGGACTTGGAAAATGCATCATGAAAAACATGCTCATTAACCATTTAATTTAAGTCCATATTTTAGGATCCCCATTAGCCTCTTCCATGAAGAAGATATTTCTTCTTGGGTCCACACAACACATACACATATACACATGTGTACATACAAAAGACGGTGATGTCACAATTTGATTCAATAATTGTATTGATAAGAAACCAGTCGGAATCCCCTGCCTATAGAAGAAATAGCCAAAGAGACACAAGTCAGTTGTGCAACAAATGAAAGACAAGCTGCCATCAGCAAAGTAACACTAACACCAACTATCATATTCCAGCACATTAATGCAGCTTGCAGCCCTCCTATGGCCACTAAATATTATATAAAATATATGCAATTGATCAATTCATAAATAGTTATCTTAACTGATACCCTTAAAAACCAGTAAAACAGGAAATATATCTGAAATTATATATTAAATATTTCAAAACAAACAATTTAAATGACACAGAGTGAGGAGCTGTCCTTAAAAAACGATGCATGAAAAACAAGCATTCTTCTCTTCATCAACAGATTACCTCACTGTGTGAAGTCAGTGTGTCCTGATAGATCATACTGAGTGTAATTGTCTATTTTGACCATGGGAGCTGCAAGCAGCCAAAGTAAAGAGTCCAGCTATGTGTAATGCTCACTGTCTGGTTGAAGAGCGCGATAGAGGAAGACTGTACTCTCACTGCCTACTGGTGAAAGTGGAAATGTGCTTTGTTGCCCCTCAGTCAGGCGGAAAATTGCAAACCCATTTGTCATTGTGTGCCAAGATGCAGAGGTCAGTCAATGGATTCCTTCATGACAAGCTTATGGAATCGAATGTTTTTCCACGGCCTCACCCTTTCACACCTGCACCTCCAGGTAAAATAACAAAACAAGGGGAGAAAGAGAGAAAAGAGGGCTTAGAGCGAGCGACTTAAAGACATGGGAGGGAAAAACGATACGCAAGAAGAATTTACCGTGAAACCTTGCACGTCTATTGCCCATTTCAGCTCATTTGAACCCAATATACGTTTAGCTCACAGTGGCAGATGAAATGCCAGGTTTTGGCAAATGTCCAAAACCTGCAAAATGCCACAAATTATTCCTGTCTGTGACCACAGAACATTCTTACAGGCATGAAAAGGATGTTGTTTGTTATTCTCTCATTCAAAACAGCAACTGCTTGATTTGAGGTAATAACAGGAGCACTTGGGAAAACTTTTCCACAGCTTGATTGACTGCTTAATCCTGCAGAGAGGCTTCGAGCATGCAGCGGTGTTTCCCACAAATCTGATGCATGTGGAACATCAAAGACAGTTGCCAAAACTGATTCAGCTTTCAAATCAGTCACTCATTGTAATAGCTTTTAGTGTGTCTCAGTGTGAGCACTGTGCGCCAAACAAATGATGTAGTAATGTCTGCAGGAGATCAATAGAGATCAATAGTCAAGACAAATAGGCCTTGTTTTAATTGTTTTTCTGCTTGAGAGCAGCTTAATGTGAAACTAGGCTGAAGTCAAATAAATAACAATTTATGCTGGAAGGATTTGCAATTTGGTTGTGATGCGATTTTGTTGTTTGAGATTACTGCAGCAATTTCATTTACATGGTTACGGTAAATATATGAATGTCTTCAGGGTTTAAAGCAAGACTATGTCACTTTTTTTGCAGAACGGCGCCCACTGATGCCACAAGACGTGATAAAGGCACATTTCATTTCCCTTCATTTCAAGTTTCTTTAAATAAACCATTATTCATCAACAAAATGAATGGGAACACAACATGGAGCTAATTTCAGTGGGTGGAATTATGAATCCCAATGCCTTTCTTGGCAAGACCTGCCCTGCGTAGCTGCTTGAGTCAGAGACTATTGGTTAAGGTTGGGCCGTTGACCTTGAGTAGTTAGGGTCTTGATAGCTCGTTGGACGGGGTATATGACTTGAATAAATCAGGCTACTGGTACCTTGGCAAGAAGGAATGCCTGGCAAATACCAGTGCTTGAATGGTACGCAGGGCCTGCCTTGCCAAGAAAAGCAGTTGGAATCATAATAACTCTATTAGTGCTGAGTAAGACGAAGCAACTTAGCTTTGCTGCCAATGTATCCCAGTGGTAAACTACTGTACTGCAACAAAAACTTTCTCTGTGGCCAAAAAAACATTTTCCTCCACAGAGAGCCAATGCGACACCAGAATTTCCAGAAGTAAATAAACCGGCATTTAGAATCTCTCTGATGTTTGTTATAACGCATATCAGATATTAAAATCCAAGTCAACATGTGGTCGACAGCATGTTTTACTCCATATTTTCAATTTTGACATGCAAGGTCATTTTTATACACATTCCACCATTATTTTAACAATCTGATACCGTTGTTATTCAATATTTCAGTTTTTTCTTGTCTTTATATGTGCTAAATTGATTGAGGGATATTCTCCACACGGATTTTAAACAGGGCTTTGCCATACTGTACATTAATCTGTGACTCTTACATAGGTACATCGTATAAATCACAGGGCTAAACATTACAAGCCCCGGCGAGTTAAGAGGCACAAATGATCCAAGAGTGCCGCTTGAGTCCCAGTTGTTTTGGAGAACAGAAAGGAGTCTGAGACAACCACTTCAGAGAAATCAGTATGACTCAATAGGGTAATCTGTTACATTTCAAATCTCTGCATTCAACCAGTAATCACTTATACATTAAGTATGTTTGTGATTATGTAAAAGGTGGAAAGTGCATTCAGACAGTTTACACAGATGTCATGATGATTGTAACCTTGTAGCACATTTAAAATAGACATTTATCAAATGAAAAGAGATATGATTGACTTTTCAGTGAATGAGTTCTCACTGTGATCTCTGGTAGTGTTCACAGTGTAAAATGTTGTGGGGAACTTCAAACAGGCGTTGCTGCAGAGATCAGATCCTCCTCCACAGTAATAACCTTAAGTGCTTCTGGAAGAAGGAAATCCCCTGGCCAGGAAAAACACATCACTCTACTACAGAGGCAGCTCACAAGACTATATACCACAAATAAAATCTGGAGAGAACTTCTTATAACCCAATCTATATCAGTCAAAATCACTCCAAACCTCCTGCTTATGGCAGCTAGTTTCTTCCAGATTATCACAGATTCAGAGGTTAATCAGTTGCGCCTCAAACAGGCCTTTATCTTCCCAAAGCCTGCATTTCACCCAGTATCAAAGACATGAAAAACCAGAGCAAAAAGCTGCAGAAGGTGATAAGTTGAGAGAGTCATGAAAGACTTGAAGAAGATACACCCTTCAAAAGAAACTTTTGTACAAATACTTTTCATTTTATAAGCATGCAATGCCGTTCCTATAATGTAGTTAACACAGTTTTAAGGTCACTTTTATGGATATTGAAAGTTTTTCACAGTGTTTGAGCAAATACAATCGCATAGTTGAGAGCAACTTCAGTCTCTAATTATAAGACAATTAATAAGTAATATAGACAAAGAGTCTACAGTCGTGGTAGCAGCTCTGTCAAGTTGTACTGATGCACAGCAGTGCTTTGAGCTACATGCTAAAATTAGCTTGCATGCTCATGTGTTGACCAGCATGCATTAGCAGGAAAAAGAGTATCATTTTGAGAGAGGAAACTGAATTTAATGTCTCACCACATTTCAGGACTAAATCTGCAAATGTGAGATTTAATAAAAGTGATTTCCCTAGTAGAAGGCAAGCATCAACTAGCTTAGCCTCCCGAGAGGAATCATAATGGTGATGAACTGTAGAGTAGCCTAGATAAAGGCTAAAGGGATCCTCAAGAATATTTGAGAAAAATCTTCACCCTCCAGTAATTGGTATAACAAGATCAGCAGTTGTTGGACACTGGGGGTTATCAAAGACACTTTCTCCTCCTCTTCCTCCTGCTCAGCAGGCATGCATACCTCTCCACGTCCCAGTAACTTATCGTCATACAGATCTGGACAAGAATAGAGTAGCTGCACACACAGGAAATATCATATTCAAGCTTTCTAGAGTTTCACCTGTGCGTCCACAAGTTCATTTCCCCTGCCTCGACCAAGAAGATGTTATTATTGTCTGCTCCAGTGGGCAGAAATTAGACTTCAAAGTCTCAAGTCCCGGCAGAATAGTTTAGGGAGTCGTTCAAATGTTCCAGTGTATGAGTGGAGGGCCATATTATTCACACACTAATGTTTGCTGTCTTTCTGTCTGGTTGACTCTGCTCCTTCACCAACCCAGGTGTGATTTTTATTGAATTGAAACTTATCTGTAAGGTGATCAGAAACCTTTTGCCTGCTAGGTAGGTCAGGTCTCTGTGTTATGAAACCAAAAACAATGTTGGGACAAAGAAACACACGGCATGATTTGATTGTGAAAAGAAAATAGAAGTTTCAGGATTCAGAAGTAAAATATGCATCAAATATTTGACTTGTTCAGCTTCTGTCTTGGCTCATGCGGCCAAACAGAAAAATGAATTGTAGTTACCTTTTAAGAGAAATAAGCCGGGACAAGCTTCTCTCAGATAGTTGACACCCTCTCCTGCTCGGGAGGATCAAAGTGCCTCTCTGTGCACATTAGGAAAATACAGGGGACTCATTTCAAGCGCTCAAAGTGCCACATCGATGCTTAGCCGCACATTCCCCCTGTCAGAGGCAAACAAAGACAGTTTTCTGGGAGGAGAAAGGCATGCCGTTTCCTCAACATGCCTCACCTGTGGTGACCAATCACAATAGCAGTTACAATCCCGGGCCCTGAAGGAAGATAGGTGAGGGTTTATGTTGTCATTGGTGGATGTTTTACAATCGGGTGTAATACATCTCGCTGTTAATGTTTATTTTCACAGGGACCACCTCATTCCTTTGGTCTGACCCAGAAGGATGCAGAGTGTAATCATAACAGCATTGATAGGAGCCAGTTTAGATGTCTGCAGAGCGGCAGACGTTACACATTCATTCAGCTTCTGCTGTGTCAACAAGCAAGCTGTCATTCTGAGAACTGGAAATGTTATAAGGATTGTAAGCATGCACATGCATTTATTAAAGTAAAACACAAGCAGTGCAGACACTACAGTTCTTAGAAATAGTTTATTTTCATAGTGATGTTTAAAAGGACTGTGTGGAATAGAGGTTGTTTTTAATGATAGTGAAGGTGCAGCCAAAGGGGAACTTTTGTGCCAGGCTCCCAAGGACAGTGAGAAGTGGCTGTACTGAGAAGCCCATAATGTGTCCTTTTATCCATCATCGTTGGTGCACCTGAATAGAAAAATGTTGAAACGTCAGTACACCCAAATTACGCTTAAAAAAAGAGAAATGCTCACATACCTCTGTGGTATCAGCCATGCAGATATTTCTGGTTTTATTGATTCAGTGGCAGAAGTAGTATTCCAAAGCTTAACTTAAGTAGCACTACCACTGTCCAAAAATAGTCCATTACATGCTAAAATTCTCCATATTTACAGTAAGATTATCCACATAATATGTTTAATATTGGATGTAATGTATTCATTGTGCAGAGTTGCCCCTTTATGAGTTCTATGACAATGCCTTATATTTGTTATTGTATTTTCTGTATATAATCTTGTAACCTAAGATGAATGTAGTGGAGTAAAAAGTGCTAATTTGATTTCCGAATAAGAGTAGAAGTATAAAGCAGTTGTACCTTAAAATTACTCTTATTTTTAATATTGGGTTTTTTTGGGGCCATTTGGGGGCAGTGCAACAGGCTGTAAACAAAACATTCCAGACATATCGTCACCTCATGTAGCTGTACGATTAACAATTTAGCAAACCATTTCTTTTTTACACATCCATGTGCTACCTGGTTGACTCAGGTTGTGAGATATTCAAGTCTGAGATTTCAGCCTCCTCGACATACAGGTGAGCAGAGTTTCATTCGTGTTGCTCACAGCCTTGAAAAATGTTTCAACAGCAATGTGTTTTTTCAGAATCAATGCCGCGGTTACTTTGAAATATCTATTTTGTACAAAGTAGTTTCAATGAAAACTTTTGACAGTTTGATCTTTTATTAACACTGTAAGCACCACGAACAAAATGTCATTCATTTCCATTATCAGGGAGGTTCCACATATCTCTCATGATATGTGGAGGTAAGACTTATTAGCTATAAAAAATAGATTGATTTACCAAAAGGAACTGCAGCACTCCTGTTAGAAAACAGATAAAGTAAGATTAGCCAGCTTTGAAGAAAAGCTGTTTTAAGGGTGAAGACGGGGAGAGTAAATCAGCTGGTGCTGCAGCTCAGGACCTCACTGCAACTCACAAATCTCAGCCTGGGAGGCCCCGAGTTCCAGCCTGGCACAGAAACTCAGGGCCTCCTGGAATCAGCTGAAATCAGATCGATAATAAAACATTACTGATAGCCCCAAGCTATGAGCTGTCAAGGGACCATTTAATGGAGAATATGCACCAGTATATGGTTGTGATGGATACGACAACCCAACAGCCAATGCAGTCGATCATTTAGGGGGGCAGACGTCAGCACAGTCTTTTTGAAATTTATTTTTACGTCCGAACAGCAGTAACATGCAAAAGTGTTGTTTATTATCTGCATCATGAAGGCTTCTCCCTGCCGTGATGTTGTAGGGAAGAAAAGAGGAAAAGAAAAAAGCTGATGACAGGGTACTTTCATGTTACTTATCGTGACACCCTATCAGAGCGATCTAGATGGGCCAGACAAAGTACCACCACGTCCCGTAGCTTTGAGCCGAATCTTGTCTGTTTCATCATATCTCCCCACCTTTAGTCCTCTCGGAGATGGGAGGTTGGTGGTCCACGCATTTGGACCACAGTGAAAATAGAGGGGGGAGTCTGAATGAAAGATAAGCAGTCTTATTCAAGAGGAGGCATCTTTGTTTTATGAAGGACTAACAAATATGGAGCTGGATGAAAAGAGAGAGAAGAAAAGCTCTGATAAACTACACACACATCGTCTCACGCAACACTTCTTAGGAGGAGATAGCGTGCTCATCTCTTAAATGTCCCTAAAGCTGGAAGAGGGTGCATTTGCAGATGAACACAACAAGATTTAAGAGGAAACATCCACACGCTGTTGCATTTTCTGGTGTGCAATTCTGCATAAGAAATAAAAAAAAATTAAAAATGTATAATAACATTATGAGAGGCACACAAATACTTCAGCAGTTGACGCATCAGTGTCAGCAAATCTCTAATATGATGTTGTTAGCATGTGCTGTGATGATGCCTCCAGACATCACTAGATAAGTATCAGCCACAGATATGGAAACATTAACGTGAGAGAGGTTGCAGGCCTTCCCTGAGAGGAGTACAAACCTGAAAATCCTCATCTTAAAAAAATATATTTGATATCCGCATCTTCTGTGACGTACTTATCAAGGAAAACAACTGCTAACTGCTAACATGCTCACAGAGACAATGCTTAAATGCTTATGTCAAACAAAAATTCTGCAACCTTGTATGTAGATGTCCAATCAGTGTTGATGGTATTCGTAGTCAATTAAAGCATAAATTCCTCAGTGCATACTATTGACAGAGAAATAAGTATTTTTTTCTCGCTCGCAGAACTGTGCCGACAATGCATACATGTACCAGGATGCATTGTGAGCCCGGAGTGTCCATATCCTCTTGCATGGGTCATGCAGCCGCATCCTCAGAATTTTTTAGGCTGTATATTCTGGCTTGAATAAATACAGCTGAATGACCAAGTCAGGCAAAACACAGTAAAATGTGTGTCCATAACATTATTTGCACTTATATTTTGGATGCCATTTTTCTGTTGGAAACGTAGCTAGTTTTCAGTACAAGCAAAAAGTACAAGGACGTTCTGTTCGAGTGGCATTTACCATGTTCACCTGCTTAGTTTAGTGTGCTGATGTTAAAGGAAATGTCTTTTGTTTGCCATCCCTAGAGCGTCAGTGCTATCTGGTCAGCGACTGATCAGTGGGCCACCTCTGTACCGTTCACTGTGCTGTTAATAATGAGTGCCAGCACAGAGAAGAGAAGAGTGCTGGTATTTGGCAGTGAAGGTATGTAATTTCCTCTTTTATCGTAGCTCTTGTTCGGTACTTGTTCCTGCATGGAGCCACAACGGGAAACCCCAACTTCCCAAGACAGAGAACACTCTGCTCATCTGCTCCAGCGCTGCCAGGTGTCAGCTTGTGAAGCCTCAATAAAAAATGTTCCATGCTCGTAATGTGTGAGTGAGAAGTCTCGAAATATTTTGAATGCTTGCTTGATTTGTTTGTTCCTTCTTAGATTAGAGTCAATTCTAGAAGAACATCAGTTTCTGATTATAGATTGTGTCCTGTGGTGGTAAATTTAGAACCATTTGGGAAATGTGCATCAAGGTACCTGTTATTTTTAACCCACCCTTTATCTCCACTTCACCGTTAAATATGACACGACTATTGTAAATTAAACGATAATACAAAATGAAACACAACTGCAAATGAGACTAATTTTAGACCTTTCTTAAGTGTGCTCTACATTGTTTGAAAGGCTTGGCTTCGGACGCTGCACTTCCCAGTGGAATTCTTACACGGTAGAGATAAGTACAGACTGCTCCATTCGTCAGTGCAGGGGGCCCCTTAAGGGCCCGGAGAATCTGATGTCCACACACTCTCTCCTGCACTCTGACATTTTCTCAGCAGTATGAGGTTACATACGAGGAAAAAAAAAACATCTACATCATCTAGCCTCTTTTTCTGCGGACAAAACGGCCTCCCACTCCTGTTTCTGGTGACACCAGGACAAAATGTCAAAAGTTCCCAAAAGGTTGCCAGCAAAACAAAGTATTCTCTAAATGAGAATGGACAGGAGCTAGTATTTTTAGATGACCTGTGTATCAGTTGCTATTTTTATCTGCAGCTTCTGTTTGGTACCATGACCTGTGACCTGTGAGGTTCTTACCGAATTTTAGAAAGGGGCAAAGAGCATAAAGTGTACTGAAGTACATCCCCGGGATTACAAGCGTTCCAGGGTGAGAGTTTGTAACCTGCGGTAGCTGCAGGCTAGCAGGGTCACAGCCCACCCAAGGGGGAGGGAAGACAGGGTCACAAAGGCTGAGGAGGATGCATGTTCCCAGACACAAGGTAGACAGCTCCAGAGCCCAAACACAAAACACAGGAAGGCCCCGGCAGACACACAGGCAAGGCTTGATTCCTGATACTTTTCTGTTAAACCCCAAATTAACAAATTGGCAAAAAATGTGGCTAATAGATGAAGCCAATAGAGACCCGATTTCAGATCAGATCACGCTGACAATTAATTGCACTTTGAATCTAAAGATATCTCTAAGCAGTGCAGCAAAGGTTACAATTTGGACGGCGCAATCAAAGAGAATGACAATACACTCTCGCATACTTGATTGCAGCGGGGTCCCTCAGGAGGAAAAGGTTATACAATCTCTGAAAAGGCTGCCATTGTTCATCATCTCCAGCAAAATGACTTCGTAAAATTGAGAGGAAGAAAGGCAAACCACTGGACCAATGTGATAGCAGCCCATGAAAGTGGAGAGCACTGATGCATGAGTGAAAAGCGCCTTATGTCAAATATAATTGTCCTGCCCTGAAAAGCAAGCTAGCGATGTCTGATTTGATTCCCTCCTGTTTGGCTCAAGTTACTTCCTGTCTGCTTTAAGCATGTTTGCCGAGACAATCAGCTCCTGGAGAGATTTGGGGATGTTCCGATGTCTTTGTCCGCCAAAGAGCTTTATTTAATGACCTCTCATTTCCTGTTCTTTATTTCTTTGTTTGAAGTCAAATGTCTTTTTTCACGTTTTTTTCACGTTTTTGGAAATACACTATTTACTTTCATGCCGAGATATACCCGGAAAGATCAATACCACTCTCATATTTGTACAGTGAATATACCACCAGCCGGTAAACTTACAGCCAGCCTCACTCTCTGAGGGTAACAAAATCGGTCTAACGACATCTCTAAAGCTCACCAATTAAAACATTAGATCTTAATTGTATAATCTGTACAGAATCAAAGTATAAAAACCACATACTGTGGTTTTATGGGGGTTATATGCAGTGGTATTAGCTGTGCGTAGTTACTTCCTGAAAACTTTGGTTATTTAACTTTTTTAACCAAATAAACAAGAAATGATTTGTTACTGTAATTTGTGAACTTGCAGTGTGAACTCAAAATATTAACTGTAGGTACAGAAGTATGCAATGTTAAGACCAAGCACAAGTTCTACAGCCGTGCTAGCAGCTCTGTGAGCCTGTACTTAGCAAAGTGGTGCTTTGAGCTAAATGCTGTTGTCAGTTTACTTACATGTTCATGTTAGCTTACTAACATGTTAGCATGTTAACATATGCTAATTAGCACCAAGAGCAAAGTACAGCTGAGGTTGATGTGGATGTAATTTGTTTTGCAGGGGTTTGTTCAAAAATCTTTTGGACCAATGGACATTTTGACCTTATGATGGCACTTGATAAAAAAGTCAAGGTGAGTAAGATTCATCCCCTGGGGACTACAAATGTCTCTACAAAATTTAATGACAATCTCAATAGTTTTTAAGTTATTTGAGTTTGGACAGAAGCAATAGTGCTAGCCTGGCCAAAAAATAAATGAACTAGTCATATATAACATATACATTCATTATATACCTGTATTGAATTGTCATAGAGCTAAGGAACCTTGTGCCCAAAATAAGACTAAAACAAATCAAAAAAAAATTTGGGGGGGGGTTAACATATGGAAATTACAATTACATCCTCCATGACTGGAGAAACCAGCTGTTAAGTCATGATGGAGGAGGTGGATGTCCTCTGCACACCCGCCATTCTCCATCCTGCTTCTGTCTGCTGTCCTGAGTTCTTGGCTCCGTGCTGAGATGTCTGCAGTGGCCCTTCTCCTGGCTTTTCTTTTGCCCGTTGCTACCGGCTTGGAAGCATGTCCAGCTGTCCCATCATTCTGTCAGCGCTGCTGTCTCCCTCAGCCCCAGATTAAAAACGGCAAAGGGGCCGCCAGGAAAAGTGGCTCGCCCCGTCTCTCAGGACTTATGTCAAAAATGTTTCAGTCCTCAGGTAATTTGCTACAGTCTGGGATCCTTTCACTATTACTTCAAAGAGCCAAGCAAAGAGAGGGAAAGAGAGAGAAATGAAAGGGAGGAAAAATTATATTTAGTTGTGGGTAGTGACAGATCTACATTCTTGAGTATTGACATGCGATCTGAGTGAGGAGTCCTCCTCTACTAGGGATGCTGACTGAGTCTGCAGCGGTCCTTAAATCTGACTCATAGAAAGCACTGTGTCCATGCACTGTCCAAGATCAAGCTTAGTTAAACAAACTGACTCAACCTCAAAATAATTCACAGTCATTTCATTAGACAGTTTATTAGACAGAAAAACAGATTGGACAGTTTATCATCTGGTTATTCACATTTGACACATTACAAGTTACTAAGGAAAGTGTGCATAATGTTATACATGATTGTATATGTACTACCACACGTGAATCTAAATCATTTCCTTTCGCTTCACAAATATAAGGCGTCACACTGAATGTAAACACTTTTCCTTGAATTGTAATCCAACCCACGGCACCTTGTCTTAATCTGGAAGTAGGTTAAAGTGTCTGAATTAGTTTTAAATGGTCTTGGATCTGTGCACTTATGTAAATGTTGGCAAGAGAAGTTATTTCCACCCTCTGTGTAAGATAACCCTGTGCTATTGGACTTAAATACAAACTGGTTAAGACCTGTGGAATAAGGAAAGGAGACCAGAAATGTCAGTTAAATTTAACTTTGAGAATCTCAGAGGAAATTTAGATTTATTAGGTTAGATTGTCACGGTAAAAAGAACTACTGAATCAAGGTACACCAGAAGTATTTAGTTTAGGTGAATCGAGTCAGACATGAAGTGAGAGGT
Organism: Anoplopoma fimbria; assembly: GCF_027596085.1. NCBI lineage: Eukaryota > Metazoa > Chordata > Actinopteri > Perciformes > Anoplopomatidae > Anoplopoma > Anoplopoma fimbria. Next base: position 6,528,433 of record NC_072452.1, on the reverse strand, counting down.
CTGAGGAGCACCTGTCCTGGGCACTCTTGCTCTTTGTTTGTATGCTTTCAAGGTGCACAGGTTTTTTCTTTGGTTTTTTTTAAATGCACCTACACAAAGGTATAAACAGATTCTCCGCAGGCCATGACAAACCCCTGACATCTCCATAGCACAACGTCTTTAGCTTTTCCAAATCAGGAATGCATGGGTACATTCATGGCAAACAAAAACAGTGATTAAAGAGGGTAACAGGATCAGCTCTAATCAGCGTGTCCTGAAAAAACGCCAAGAAGCGTTTTCAACCATTGTCAGGTCACATCAAGGGGCGATCTCTTAACCTATTAATTATGTGCCTTGCCGCAGCAATCGTCTTCTCCGGCGTGAGCGACCTTCTCTGCTCTCATATGTCTGTGCAGAATGATCAAAACACAGAGAGACAGTGTGGTGGTGAATCAAGCTCCCAGTGATGTGCCTGCCCTCTCATTTTTCTGACAAGGAACAATGGCCACCTCATAGCTAATGGCATAGAGAGAGATTCTTCAGTGCAAAGACGAGTAGAGAGGGGGGGGAAAGATAACCATTATCCAAAGACATGTTCTATCATGTGATGAATTCTGTTAACTAAAGCCAACCTTTTGATGCCGCCCTGCTGAAGATATTCAGAGTTTGTCTTAAAGTTTTGGTTATCAGATTTAGTTTGGGTTGAGCATCGAGAGACAGAAGAAGAGAGAAGAATGATGATCATACATTTGGGCTTATCACTGATGGAATAGCTCAATGGCATCCTCTATTTGGCCCAAATGACAATGATGCTGCATGACACGACTTTGTCAATGCTGCCCTCTGTTGGTCATAAACTAAACATCTTAACCTCTGAACTCATTTCAAACTCAGAACCTGCGATGTGGATGGTAATACGATTTAGTTTATTACTGACTTTGCTTATAATTTCACAGCTGGCACACAAAGTTACACACAAAGACTAGAAAGACTAGAATAAATAAAAAAAAGAATACATCTAATTATTTATTCATGTTTCTATTTATATAGTCAGTCTTGTAGACAATGAACAATGAACAGAAACTAATTTGTAAGCACAAAATAAAGCTTGGGTTTGTAGAGAATAATGTGCAAAAGATGAGAATGGGGTGCACAAAGCACAATAGCAGTCAAAATGTTGTAGAGCACATTCTCCACAGTTAAAATGCTAATGGCTTGCTAATGAATATTTGTTTTCTCAGCCTAATTTATCTCCACCCGCTCTATAGAACAGTGTGACAGGTGTTCCAGTTATGCAGCGACTGTATAGACCTTATGAGCTACTCAAGTTGTTTGTAAGGGGCTTATTGATGAACAGGAGGTGATTGTAAATCCTGAGGCAGTTGGTTGGTCTTCATAATATTATAGTAATCCATGTGAAATATAGGGTTAATGGAACCAAAGATTGTCTATAAATACATTTAGTCTTTCCAAACTAACTCTGCTACAACCCCATATTTTAGAAGTGTAACGATAGCATGTTGTTCCCAAGGGGAGCACAAATGCTTGCTTATTTATTTGTACCACATTAGTTGCTAATGTGGTACAAATAAAAACCCAATGGAGAGTCCTAACTGCGGTCAATTTCATTTCTGCTGGACATCCCTTCTCTTGGTATGAAACGCCACATAAGTAGTCACATAAGTAGTCTTATATTTATGACTGCTTCCATATGCCAACCGTATAGTATGTTCTATTATCAGGATCCCAGCTGTGAGGGAGACAGTGTCCGGCCAGTTAAAGTAGGTGTTTGAAACTGTTCTTTGCCAAGTTAGTAGTTGTCAGCCATTGTGAGGAGATAGTAGAACCCCATACTTAGCTGTGTAGTGCAGATACTTTTCATTATTAGATTGTTGTCTAGTTTGTCCAACCTACTTTGGTGCATACTGTATCATTGTAATAATGTTGTAAAATGATTGTTAATGCTTAGTTAATCGCTAGCTAACGCTAATTGCTAAGATAGCTACTATCTTTGGTTAGTGGAACAGCTATAGCCTTGTGATGCATTAAAGGTGCATTGCAACAATGTTGATTTCTACCTTGAAGTTGCAACCATGGTTAAAAAGTCATAGTCTAGTATGAGGAAAAAAGTCATGGTATAATATGTTGATGAATTTGTTATTAAGTTATTGGAAAACGTTGTCGTATAGTACGTCGGGAAAAAGTCACAAAAAAATGAATTGTATAGAAGGTTGAAAAAATCATGAAATTCATAGTACAGTACATAAAAAAAGTCATAATATAGTATGTTGAAAAACGTCATAAAAAAAGCCATAGTATGATTTTTTTACAGAATTCATAAAAAAGTTAGCGTATAGTATGTCAAAAAAGTCAAACAAAAGTCAATGAATAGTATGACAAAAAAAGTAATCATATAGTTTGTCGAAAAAGTCTAAGTATGTCGAAAACTGTCACAACAAATGTCATATATGAATGGTTGAAAACAGTTATGAAAAAGAAATAGTATAGCATGTGGAAAAAAGTCATGAAAACTACTATAGTATTTCGAAACAAACCATAGTATAGTATTTAGGAAAAAAAGGTATACTCTAGTAAGTCGAAAAAGAGTAATGTAAAGACATTGTTTAGTATGTTTAAAAAAAGTCATGAAAAGGTAAAGCATGTTGAAAAAAAAGTCATAGTCATAGTATGGTTTGTCCAAAAGAGCTTAGTATGTTGAAAAAAGCCATGAAAAATTCTATGTATGTCGAAACAATGTCACAAATACTTCATCGTATAAAAGGTTGGAAAAAGTCAAAGTATAGAATGTTTAGGAAAGTCATAAAAAGTTTCTAAGTATAGCATGTCCAAAAAATGTCAAAAAAATGAATTGCATTGTTGGCTGAAAAAACTCATAGTATAGTATTTCCTAAAAAGTCATAAAAAAGTAATACTATAGTAAGTTGAAAAAGGGTAATGTAAAGTTATAGTTTAGTATGTTTAAAAAAAGTCATGAAAAGGTCAAAGTATAGCGTGTCGTAAAAAAGTCATAAAAAAGTAATTGTATAGCATGTTGAAAAAATTGTCATAGTATGGTATGTCCAAAAAATATATAGTATAGTAGGTTGCAAAAAGTCATGAAGAAGTCATAGTGTAGCATATAAAAAAAGTCATTGTATAGTCTGTCGAAAAAAGTAAATAAAAAGAAAATGTAAAAAAAATAGCCCTTAGAGTTTCCCCTAGCCAAAGGTGACATTAACAAATTGCTAATTTTGCCCAAGAAGCAAAGTTCAAAACCCAAAGGTATTAAATTTACAATGACAAAGCAGCAAACACAGCAAATCTTCCTATTTCAAGAAACCAGACTGTATTAAACATGGTCCATGATTAATGACTTAAACAATTAAAATTGTAGACAGCTGATGGTTTTAGCACTAGATTAATTCTATAAAGAGATCAATCAAAATGGATTTGTTTAGGATGAGAGTACCTTGAAGGAAGTGGATGTGTGTGGACAGTTTAGCAACCGAAGGACTCCCCGCTGTCCTCTCAACAGCGCCCTCGTGTGGTCAGCCAACAGAAAGTCGTGAGCTGGCCCAGAGTCAGTGGCTCAGGACTGGGTGCGTTGGGTTAAGGGTGCAGCACAGGGCAGTTGAGCACCACATATTCATGCCTCTGACTTCAGGTACTCAGTGGTTCCATCTGCCAGGCCAGCCCTGAAGCCTGTTGCATGGTGCACCCTCACCCATTACCTCCCCACCAGCCACAGGAAGAACCCCACTGCACCGGAGGGACAGGACCCTGGACATCACTGCTGGAGGATCCTGGGTGGACAACAGGAGCGAATAGAGACTTATATATATATTTATGCATTAACAAACGTGTTTGAGGAGAGAAAGATATGAGGCAAAAAATACTTTATTCTGTTAATTACTATATGACATGTTTTAATTAAATTGTTATTGCACACAATAATATGCCTTTTTGCATATTTTACCATATATTTTTAACACATTATATATCATGATTCTTTAAGTCATATAATACTGTATATAGCATATTGTACTATGATATGTTTTGTGACATTTTATGGCATGCTTTATCATGTTTTTAATGTCATTCTATATACTTTGATATTTTTATGATTTTTTTATAGCATACTATGACTTTTTATGACATTTTAATTCTATAATCTGTCAAATAACTCATATTGAGGTCACTCTTTGATAAATGGAAACTGCATTTTATGGGTCGGAGGCCTGTTACCGCTTTAAATATATTTAAACTGGTATATAATTAAGGATATTAAACATACCAAACATATATTATCTGGAACAACATATATGTTATGCCTGATTACTAAACTGCACACCCGTGTTTGGCCACAACTGTGATTATTTCGTTCCAAGAAAAGTTAACGTTTCAGACATACTTTTGCTATGACCACTGACTCACATGTGTATATTATAAAGGCAGCTGTGGAACATAAATGTACACACTGAGACTGATTAGATTCAGCACAAATTTTATTCAGAAGAAAAATACAAAATATAGGAATTTTAAATAATATGTACACTATACATTTCCAGCCTGGAGAGTATTGAATCCTCTCCACAGCCAATGATTGCAGCTAGGTCCCACTAGGCGGCTCTGTTGTTCTCAGTTTATCAGTCTGTGAGCCACACTATCAAAACCAAGGTCTCCACATGGTCGAAGAACAGTTTGTTGTTGACCCCTCCCTCCGAGCAGGATGTGGAGGGGATCTGAGTGTGAGGAGAGGGGGGCAGTGGAGGGCAGGAGGGCCAGAGTGAGAGGCTGTGGGCGAGAAACTGAAGAAGGAGGTGTTGGAGGACAGAGGTGACAGGTTGGGGGGGAACTGGAAGTGAGAGGCAAATGACGGGAAAGGAGGAGAGGTGGCATAAGTGGAGAAAGAAGGGGAGAGCCAGGGGGAGGGAGGAGGGGACAGGTAGTCGTGGAACGGCGTGGAGCAAGAGTGTGGCTGAAATGGGGAGTGAGATGGAAACTCTTTCCTCTCAGATGTGCAAATGACATCCGTTGTTATTCCATCTGGTCCTCTGGCCGTCTCAGTCTCCGTCACTCTCTGGTGGAAGTCCTGTTTAGCTTTGTTTGGCTGCTGGCCCTCTGAGTGATGTTTGAGCCCCTCGATGAGGCTTGTTCTCTGTGCTGGTGTGATTTTGTGCATGTAGCTGGTCAGCTGGGCCACACACTGCTGAAAACCGGCACTCTCTATGGTGAGGAGAGTGGGAGCACTGGACTCTGAGCGATGGAGGTTTACCGGAGGAACATGAGGGTTCATGTGACTGTTAGTAGAGTCTGCAGAAAGAGAAAGGACACCAGGATGAGGGATAAAACAGGGCTGTAGGATTCAAATATTGATTTGCTGCAGACAAATAAAGATTTTTATGAAAAAATGTAATAAGTTAAAAGGAGTTAATGAACTACTTTGTTTGACTTACCCTTTCTCTGTTTCCTCCCATCTGTCCACTTCTGAACATATTCCACAGCCAGGTCAAGAATCTCTGCTTTCTCTAGTTTAGGATTTTCCAGCCGCTGTGGGACGATAACAGGGAAAAAGGGGGAAAAAAACATTTCATCATTGTAAGGTTATGATTCCCCTTAAATACATAGAGACGGATGATGGCATTTTGTTTGATATGACTCACTGCATCAGACGTATGATTCAACAGCAAACTTCTAAGTTCAGCCAGACTTTGATTTATCCGGTCTCTTCTCTTCTTTTCCACGACTGGTTTGAGAACCTGGAAAGAGATAAAATTGTGTGAATATGGTGAAGTTATGGTCATATATCATTAGACCAACTTGGGTTGCCAGGTTGTGAAAAAAAAAACTTGTTGGTTATCATACCTGCAGTTTAATAAAGTTAGTAATTCCTCAACAAACCCAGCAAACAAAAAATATATATAATTAATGGCTTGGAACTGCTCTATAAAGGATTATTAAATGATTATTTAACATTAATAAAGCATTATTTCTTAGATAACATTTGTAAAGGGTACCTTAACAAAAATAAATAAGTTCTTACCCTTTTTCTACTCCTGCCATCCTCCAGAATCGGGCTTTCTAGTTTCCTGGTCATGTTGCAGTGTTTGGTCCAAATGTCCTGTCAGGAGGCTGCAGCAGTGAAACAGCCTGCCGACGCCTGCGGGCCTTTATAAGGAGAGCTCGTGATGCCTCTGATTGGCTGACAAGTGTGAGTGACGACACTACGACAACAACAAAAAAAGGTCTCTCCTAACTTTATTATGGGCAATTGATACAATTGATTCTATTCATTACAAACAGTGATCAGGTAGTGAAGTATCTCTAAAATAACTTATACAACACATTAGAGGCAACAATATTAATGACTAATAGAGGATCTTAACAAGTGATGACATCATCAGACCTTGTTTTATAGTTTATCAAACCTAAATGACTCTTTTTGGTTGCCTAACCACATTTCAGACATAAGAAGTTAACACTGAAGCTGTATCTGATGAGTCTGGATGGCCATCTTCTCACACACCACTTATTGATTTCATTAGGCTAAATGTATTGTGAGCTCTGTGATGACCTTTAACGCCTCCCAGAAGTGAGACTATGGGAAACTTTTTTTTTTCTCGTGGGAACAGAAATGAAGTGAGAAAGCGGGCAGCTATGAGGACTTTTTATGACGTGTGAGACATCCACACTTTGGGTAAGTGCTGAAAAAGACCAAATGAGAGATGAGAGCAGGGCTGGTCCCAATGATGAAGTCGTTTTTTTACTAAAAACAGCCCAGATTGACAGATCACACATGTTTAAATGCAACACTCTGTCATATGTCCATTTACAGTTAAGCGCATCAAATACTAAATACATTTGATAAACCAACTACATCGCAGAGGCCAAAGGGGAGCATGTCACGTGTGTCTGCTGATGTGATGGAGTGTGAGGATGATTATTACACCTGAGTGTTAAGTGTGCGTGGCCTCGGGTCAGCACGGTGCCCGGTGTTTGGACTTCTCACCACATCTCTAATAAAAACCAAAGCAGTTGTTGGCTTTCTCTACATGTTCCCAGCCCCGTCAGCTGCGTTTCAGTCCGCCTCTTTTGTCAGTGTGGTCGACACACCCGACGGGTCACGATATTAGAAAGTCACCGGTCCATTTATCTCACACCAAAGGGCGCGTTTCCACTAATTAGTTTCCATCACAGGCTTATTTATAGGCTTTAATCTTATACACACACTTAGTGAAATACATGAAATATGTGTTTCCTCTTCCTATACATTATACTCCTATGGGGGGGAAGAATCGCCACTACAGATATAATGGAAATTGTGATTACATTTAAAAAAAACAATAGAAATAAAGAAAAGCATCTGGTATAAATGGGATTTCCCTGACTGCCCTCTCCCAGTATGTCTCCCAGGGTAACCAGTGACCTCTCATCCGACACTAATCGCCCTCTCTTTGATTTGAAACGGAAGTGTCGTTGCCTGTGAAAAGCCTCTTAATCTACGGGATCCCCGTGATCCGATCATCCCGGTGTTATCTCCACACTTTAGCCTATTATGGGGATCAGGCTGCCCATAGATGCAGTGCGGAGGAGAAAGAAACCCCCCCCAAAAAAACTCAAACTCCTGAAATCATTTAGAAAACATTATCTGGTCCCGGTTTCCTCCAGTCAGAGGTCAAAGGATCAGCCGGGTCGGTGTAAACACAAACATGGCTCCTTTACACAACACACGCGTTTAGGTGTGAATCGTGCATTTTGGCTCTCCGACACCAGGCCGGCCCTGTGTGGAGACATGTGAGGGGCTTCACCAGTGACACCTTTTTATATTTGATTATCACATTTGTAGAAATATTTAAAGAATCTAAGAATAAAAAAAATCAGTACAGTATCATACAGGCCTATGATTGAATCAATAGTAGAAATAGCAGTATGGTGACAGTGACTGAGACATTCCCATATGTTTGAGCAGCATGCTTGTTTTATTTGTTCTACACTAGAACCTCCTTGAAATGTTTGTGAAGCAAAATGATTGAAATGAATGAAGCAATGCAACTAAGATCATTATTAAATGCACATGTAATGCAGTTCCAGTGAGACTGGTTTTTTTTTTTTTTTTGCATCAGACGTGTACTATAGTATGTGAATAACTGGATGAAACCACTAACTTTAAGTCAGATCAACTGTGTTTTATGATCTGGCTACCCTTTAACAGATTACTGTAACCCCGTGAAAGACCACAAGACACGCTCCCCTTTATTTTAAACTCCAGTTTAGTATTTAAACTCCAGTTTAGTATTTAAACTCCAGTTTAGTATTTAAACTACAGTTTAGTATTTTAACTCCAGTTTAGTATTTAAACTACAGTTTAGTATTTTAACTCCAGTTTAGTATTTAAACTCCAGTTTAGTATTTTAACTCCAGTTTAGTATTTAAACTCCAGTTTAGTATTTTAACTCCAGTTTAGTATTTAAACTACAGTTTAGTATTTAAACTACAGTTTAGTATTTTAACTCCAGTTTAGTATTTTAACTCCAGTTTAGTATTTTAACTCCAGTTTAGTATTTTAACTCCAGTTTAGTATTTAAACTACAGTTTAGTATTTTAACTCCAGTTTAGTATTTAAACTCCAGTTTAGTATTTAAACTACAGTTTAGTATTTTAACTCCAGTTTAGTATTTTAACTCCAGTTTAGTATTTAAACTCCAGTTTAGTATTTTAACTCCAGTTTAGTATTTTAACTCCAGTTTAGTATTTAAACTACAGTTTAGTATTTTAACTACAGTTTAGTATTTTAACTCCAGTTTAGTATTTAAACTCCAGTTTAGTATTTTAACTCCAGTTTAGTATTTAAACTCCAGTTTAGTATTTTAACGCCAGTTTAGTATTCAAACTCCAGTTTAGTATTTAAACTACAGTTTAGTATTTTAACTCCAGTTTAGTATTTAAACTCAGTTTAGTATTTAAACTAGTATTTTAACTCAGTTTAGTATTTAAACTAAACAGTTTAGTATTTTAACTCCAGTTTAGTATTAACTCCAGTTTAGTATTTTAACTCAGGTTAGTATTTTAACTCCAGTTTAGTATTTTAACTACAGTTTAGTATTTTAACTCCAGTTTAGTATTTTAACTCCAGTTTAGTATTTTAACTACAGTTTAGTATTTTAACTACAGTTTAGTATTTAAACTACAGTTTAGTATTTAGTATTTAAACTCCAGTTTAGTATTTTAACTCCAGTTTAGTATTTAAACTCCAGTTTAGTATTTTAACTCCAGTTTAGTATTTTAACTCCAGTTTAGTATTTTAACTCCAGTTTAGTATTTAAACTACAGTTTAGTATCGAGGAAGGGAAAAGAAGAGGATTAGATGAAATAAATTTAAATTCCCTTTTAGTGTCAAGGCCCGGGCTGCTCAGTGGAGGTGGGGGCGTGTCCCGTGTGTGTCCCGGGGGGCGTGCCCGGGGGGCGTGTCCCGGGGGGCGTGTCCCGGGGGGCGGGGCTATCTGCTGGATATCAACACACTGCAATGTGGGCCCGAACGGAACCGTCTCCTCATCGTGGATTCAACTCTCAGCATGAAAGCCTTAAGCTCCCCAGAGGCCCACACACCGAGGAGCCTCCGGAGGGTACGCAGCAGCACTCCGGCTCTTCTCACCAACATCTGAGAGAAACAAATGTCTAACATGTCTAATTGTGATCTCTTACTTTTCAATCCCAAGGTCCCCAAACCTCTGATGGAGAAACGCAGACGGGAGCGGATCAACCAAAGTCTGGAGACGTTGAGGCTTCTGATGCTGGATAACACCCACAATGAGGTCCGTACATCTATGTTTAATATCTGTTTAATAAGTGTTGCTGTATTTAAGTCTCTGCTTCCAGTTTGTAGTGAGTAAAATCATTTCCCCTTTCCTTCTAGAAACTGAAAAATCCAAAGGTGGAGAAGGCAGAGATTCTGGAGAGTGTGATCAATTTCCTGCAGACAGAGAAGGACGGGGAGATGGAGATGGAGCCCCGGTCCAGGTCCAGGTCCAGGTCCAGGTCCAGGGCGCAGAGACCCAAATCCGCCCGCCAGCACAGCTACCATGACGGCATGAGGTCCTGTCTGCTGAGGGTCAGCCACTTCATAGCCAGCAAGAGCCAGGACCTGGAGCACACCGACGGGGATCAGGCGGCTCAGGCTTCTCTTCCCGAGCTCCAGACACACCCTTCATCCCCCGGACACCTCCACCTGGCACAGGCCGCTCCTTCTCCTCAGCATCAGGCTCACCAGCACTGCCAGAGCGGGATCTCTCCCCCGACCCTCTCCCGGAGGACTGACCTCCACTGTGACACCAGGGAGCTGCTCTCCTCCCTGGCAGCCTGCACGCACGTCCCGGATCCCGTGTGGAGGCCCTGGCCCCAGTGACAGAGTGTATATTTTAGATATATTTCAGAGATGTCCTATAGGAGCCCACAGACCGTGTAAATATGTATTCTGTTGTACAGCCTTACAGACTTATTTTGTACAGTGAAGATATTTTCCATGAAAACTCAAACATTTCTCCACCTTCATGTGGTGTTTGTTTCCTTTTGGATATGCTGTTTTGCACGCGCGTCATTCCTGTCCTTTTTATATTGGCTGTAAATATGTGATTTTTTTTTTTTTATGATGTGGTGTCCGCAGAAAGCATTTTTTTTTCATTTTTTTGAAAAGCTGTACTATGGATACAGACATGCATTTATTCTATACCTGTGCTTGCTGTTAGTTTGGAAATCCCATTTCGAATAAAAGCACGATTTCCTGATCACGGAGTGGCCTCTTCACTGTGTCAACAGCTTGTACTTGAGCAGTCTTTTGCAGTTTGCAATTTTCAAAAGAAGGGAGACATCCACAGGACAGTTAACACGTACTCCATCCAGGCTGGACAGCAGTTATGACACATTGGTCTATTGACATGTAGATGGAGGAGACATACCGATGCCTTCTATGATCTTAAGTGCAGTTTTCAGATGTAGAAAAGCAGAGGAGAGTGGTCGTTCACACGCTGACCAGCAGCCAGACTGCTGCAGGACACCGGTGTGGAGGCATCCAATTTACAAAATCCACTTTAGGCGTCCAAACTCTGCCAGAAATGTTGTGTTCAGGCCCAACTCAGTAACAATTATATAGTATATCCAGTTTACTGTGAAATATTAAAATATACTTTATCTTATGTTATAAGTCTATTATTCAATACAATCTGAAAAGAGACGTTTTGACTAGTTGGCACTCAGTTGGGTCAATTATAAATCATATACAAAACCAACAGCCCCTTTTGACTGACCAGCAACAAGTGTTCATCTGTTTTTCTACCACCTACTCATATTCTCAGGTGCAGAATTACATTGTTCGTGTTGGAAGAGCCAGTAAAGGGGCAGAGGAAGCAACTGTCTGTTGTGATGACGGGGGGAGGCTGAACCAATCCTTGATAAACTACATTTCGATCCTAATTGACCAACAAAAAACACATTTTAAATATTTTATGGATATGGATTGAAATGACAGTGGGGAGTCGGGTTCGGGGTCTAAAGTGGGTTTGTGGATTGGATGCATCTGTCTGGATGCTGAGTGTGGACACTTTTGGTAATGGCCACTGTCGTGTGCTTTTCTACATTTGAAAGACTGCACTTCTACAAAACATCAACATATCAATGCACACTTAAAGGTCTCCTAATTGTTCATCATCGCAGCGCATCAGATCAGCATGCAGTTCATCTCATCATAATACCTGATATGTGATGACGACATAACGTGTTAAATGTGGGAGATTCTTATGGTGGGGTATTACAGAATGGTAAAGCATTTACGTTCAAATGAAACCATGCACTCAAACTCAAATAGCTTTTATTCTGCAGGGATCAAAGCTAACTTGTTATAAACTTAAGGGACATATAATCCTTCAGCTTCAGACCCCTGCAACTACATTTAATGGCTTTTACTTCTGTAAATGTTCAATTTGAATATTTTCTTAAGATGTGGGTCTACATTTTGCTGACGAGGTAAACAAACGTTCTCCCATTCATCATCTCGTGACCTTTGGTTGGTCGGGCTGGTGGATACACACATTCCTTCAGATGCTCCATCAAAGGGGCTGATCTCTGGACAGGATGCGCCTTTGTGCGCTTTTGAGCTTAAACCCACTGAAGAAAAACCCGCAGGACTAAGTAAATCAATTCAAATTGGAACCAGATTAGGCTTTCATCTGGGAGGCATCTGTCTAAATGAAGATTAAATGAATCTATTGTCAGTGTAACACAGAGGAAGGTTAGTCCAGCGCGGATGTATCAACCTAAAGGTCTCCACTTTGTTTACGACAGACACTTGTTTCTCTAAATGACCTTAAACCTAAATGTATATGGAACTTGGCCAGTTTATCAAAGTGTAGCCTCAGAAACCATCACTCTGCTGAACATTTCAATATTGTTCTGTTGGTTTTTGCCACATCAGCGCGAACACAATAAAGCAGTGATAATAAATCACCTTTTGGCCTCATCAACAAACCATTTGATGATTGCAGGTCAAATAACGAGCATTAAGTTCCCTGTGATATGTTTACAGTACGCTACCATAAACCTATTTAAAGTTTTTAAAGTGTATATATCGGGTTTATCTGTTTAAGTGTGGTACTTTCTTCGGATAGAGCTTTTTAAGTTGCAGTCTTAAAGCGAGAGTAATTCGCCTATAATGAAATAAAGCAATAATCATCTCTGACTGAACTGCATAAGTGGTTGATGCTTTATTAAAAATATATATATATTTATACGTCATATACAATATATGTAAATGTTTTCCCTCAATATTTAACTCTTGCACAGTATTGTAGGGCCTTTGTTTAGTTGATGCTTCAGTTTTCTCAAACTCGAATCTCCTGAAAGGATTATTTTTTTAAACTCTAATCTGCCTTATGTTGTATTACTAGTCACATTACTATTACTATTACCTGTACCATTAAGCATTTTAGCTTTACTTCCACCCTGAAGCCCCTTTTGCTTTCTCGCTCTGCAGGTTTCCATGAATCGTTGTGGTACCTTTTCATAACTATAATTCTACTGTAATAATTGCTGCTGTTATTATAAGTAGTCTTATTATATGAATCATTTATGTCATATACATTGAATGTGTTGTATCTCTGTTATGCTGTTCATTCTGTACACATGACATCTATTGCATTCTGTCCATCCTGGGAGAAGGATCCCTCCTCTGTCGTTCTCCCAGAGGTTTCTTCCTTTTTTCTCCCTGTTAAAGGGGTTTTTAGGGGAGTTTTTCCTGTGCCGATGTGAGGGAAGGACAGAGGATGTCGCATGTGCACAGATTGTAAAGCCCTCTGAGGCAAATTTGTAATTTGTGATTCTGGGCTCTACAAAATAAACTGAATTGAATTGAATTGAATATATAGTCTATACCAGCTGCCACGTGTCGGCCAGCTTTACAGCCGAAGTCTGGACATTATAACGCGCCACACCTCCAGGTGTTAATGGGCGTGCTGGCTCCCACGCGCCAGAGGTGACAGGCTCGTGCACGAAAACAACTTTTTGTGACCCTGTGTTATTGGGATTGCGCTTTTGTCTTTCGTCAGGAATCTGTAGCCCAGATTCAGTGCTGGCTATAAAACATTTGAATGTAAGTTTGTGTTTCTGTGTACAGCAGCCTAACACTTTGATTATCCAACACTAAGAACAAACACTAGCCTCACATGTAAACCAATGGTGTAGCCTACACAAATACATTTAAATTCAGAAATATCCATATTTAGTTTTGCATAAATGTAGCACCTATATTTACATCAGACTCCGCTACGCGTTATGCATTCAACAGCAGGTGTGTGTGCTGGTTGGATACAAAATCGTTGTATAAAGATAAAATGTTAACTTGTAAACTAGCAGCTGTTGTGTAATCTGCGTCTTATTATGTCATTTATAATAAAAAATAAATAATTAAGTCAAGTCTACCGGGGGCATAAAACAAGTTAAACAGTATCCTTACAACCATAGCTGGACAGTGAGCAAAAGGTTAAGAAATATTCGGGCTACTTCTAACCCTAAATGTAAAGTTTGGGCTCCAAAGACAGCAGAAGACTTTGTAGTCTACTTAAATATTCATGTTTCCTAAATGCTCCGCTGGTGGTGCGCTGCGGGGGGACGCTCATCATTAACGGGAACAATGCCGCTCAGAGCTGTGGGGCGGGAACATCTGTCCCGGTGGTCACCAGCCGGCCCCTGTGATTAGAAGCGGCCCCTGTGATTAGAAGCTACTGTTCAACAGATAGGAGCACACAGCCGGGCTGCTCTGTGTGATCTACCCGTTAGAGAGACACAATGCTCTGCTCTGCTCACACCATTAAAACCAAGAGGAAAAAGGGATGACCTTTCATGAAAAACATGTTTATTAGTCACTGTAATAAACAAAGAATTGACAAGATTACAGGCACAATTTTACCAGCCTTATGTTGAAGGTCTACATTAAGTCATGACTAACCCATTCTACTTAGAATTGTGTGTGTGTGTGTGTGTGTGTGTGTGTGTGTGTGTGTGTGTGTGTGTGTGTGTGTGTGTGTGTGTGTGTGTGTGTGTGTGTGTGTGTGTGTGTGTGTGTGTGTGTGTGTGTGTGTGTGTGCATGCAGCCGGAGCACTTGGTCAGACTTTGCCAACAGCCAGGCCCTGAGCTTTCTGATACTCCTGCTGTAAACAGGACAAGACTTCTCGATGCTGTTCGGATTTCTTTTCCAAGTCTTTCAGGAGAGTCTCGTACCTTTGGCTGTAACAGGACAAAAAAAAAAAAAAAAAGAGAAAAAAAAAGGGATATTCTTAGTTAGTTAAACACCAGAATGGATCTAGGGATGCACGATTGTATAATTCTGGGCCGATAATGATGTTTAACATAACAATTTGGCAGATAACAGTGATGTGATTTTTGTTCTTGACATCTGTTTTTTAATCTTACTTTTGTGCGAAGGGTATAAAGGAATATTCATTATCAAAATAAACCTATACAACTGCTAAACATGGAAGAATCTCTGTCTTGGTGCAGCTAATCCATTTCTTTTCTCATCTAAGATATGAGTACGGACACATTTCTGGAAATTGGGCATCCCCAAAGAAAGATGACGTACAAACTGAATGTCGTGATCCTTCACCAAGACAGTGTAATACCCCCACATGGCCAAAAAATTATTTTACTCTTATCTGAAAACAAACCAGACGTGTTCATGGCAGCGGTTGCGCTCTTGCATCATGTCACAGTGTTAAGAGTCCAGCCAGTGGCTTCTTCAAATCAGTAGCTAGGTATGCCAACACAACATTTAGTCGGCACAAAAATTGATGTAACACAACAGATAAACACCTGACGCTGCCATTGGAGAATGTCCTCTTATTTGCCTGAGAGCCCAATGGCAGTCAGAAGGAAAGTATTGGCCAATAAATCGGTGCATCCCGAGATAAAACTCATTTGAGCACATGTTTGTTCACTATGTGTTCACACAAGTAATGGTTATGACCTTTCTGTATTCAACTTTTGTTTTCACTCAGTGCCATGGTAGTGATAATTATATTATGGGTAACAATCATATTTTGACTCAAACCTAGGGGACTGGGCAATAGGAATTAAACAATTCATTAAATATGATAAAGTTAAACAGCACCAATAATTACATCCTTTATCATAAGGGTAACTCAACACCACTCTGAGGTTGCTTTGATTTCCCTCATTGTCTCATATTGTGGTCTAACACACAAAAAAGATGGCCTCACAGTGCTCCTGTAATCACAGGGGCAGAGTGAAGACGGCAACAGGGATGTTAGAACTGTCCATCCCCCAAACTCCATACTGCCCCCTGTACGTGAATGAACATCATAGCACAGCTAAGCTATGCACCAATACCCACATTAAGCTATTTGTAAGTATTAAGAAGGTTACATTTATGAGATTAAGACATAACGTTTTATGTTTCTGTGTGACATTATTTTGGGGAAATCTCTTTCCTAAAAAATCATTGATATTTACTAATAACAATATTTTCACTGGCAATTATGTTGACATTCGTGAAGTCACAGCCATAAAGTATAAGTACCACTGGGTTTACAATGACCATCAAGGTTACTGTTCTGAGTTTTTGCTTTAAAATGATGTATTTTAGGTAATTGGTAAACATATCAATATCAACTAAATGTCCCTCCAATACCCTGTAGCAGGGAAAGTGAACATGCATAGACTGGTAACAATTATCCAAGTGGACCCTCAACATTTAGGAAAAATAAAGCTGCATTACTCAGCCACATTGGAGGAGCCTGCAAAAGGAGATAGGTCTATTTGGACTGTAATGACTCATTCAGTCTAGAAATGCTTAGGATTTGGGACCCAATACCTGAAGCAGAATAGAGCGGGTGAGCATCAATTGTAGGATAAGTGTATATATATATATATATACATATCATGTATTTCACAACTGGCACACACTTACCTGAATGTGAAGAACCTAATAATGACTCAAGGCTGCAGTTGTTTTTTGCACAATATGTGCCTCCTCAGGGCATGAAAACATAATGCTATTTAATGTGTCAGTTATAAAGGGTCAGTTATGACCACTGCTACAGTACCTTCTACCACATATTTAGATTAAATGTCCTATTGAAGGATCAATAAATTGCATCTGGGTGCAATTTCTAATTAAATCAGTGACTGCTATCAGCTGCGGTGAACCCTGGTTACAATGTATTACAGAGAAAAACCTTTGGAGTAAATCTTTCCTCCAACTTTACTACAGCACATGCACTTTGTCAACACTTGGACTGACGGGCTTCTTGAGTAACGATCACAATGAACCCCCATCAACTGGAACTACATTGGACTCATGTATATACAGTACCAGTCAAAAGTTTGTTCACACCTTCTCATTCAACTACTTTGAAGAATGTAAAATATAAAACATATTCTGGTTTGTTGAGCATTTGTTTGTTTACCACATAATTCCATATGTGTTCCTTCATAGTTTGGATGTCTTCAATATTAATCTACAATGTAGAAAAAAATTAAAATAAAGAAAAACCATTGAATGAGAAGGTGTGTCCAAACTTTTGACTGGTACTGTACTGCTCTAGTCAAACCCACGACAACTCTTATGACAACTACAGAGTGGATCATAGCTTTAGTGACTCACATCTCTCCGTTGATGTACTCCAGCCTTTTGGTGACGGTGGCTTTGGCCTCATCCAGGTCTTGCTTTACTAACACTGGGCCAATAAGCTTATACACTGTGTTTGTGATGTCCAGCAGGTCAAGCTCCTGTAGAGAGAGAGAGCGAGAGAGAGAGAGAGATCATACATGTAGTACTACAAACTCCAATATAGAGAGAAATAAGGGGCTAATGTCCATTAAAGAAGCTTTATCAATGAGAATAAGACACTCACCTCTTTGACAATGTTGTTCTCTGCCAGCTGTGTCTCCAGCTTCTGTCTGGCTGACATGCTCTTACTAACATCTAAACAACAGACAGATATAAGACAATAAAGTGATAAATAATC
The DNA here is from genome assembly GCF_027596085.1 of Anoplopoma fimbria. Classification (NCBI taxonomy): domain Eukaryota; kingdom Metazoa; phylum Chordata; class Actinopteri; order Perciformes; family Anoplopomatidae; genus Anoplopoma; species Anoplopoma fimbria. The sequence goes on along the minus strand of NC_072452.1, from coordinate 6,510,922 downwards.
AGACTAAACGTGCAGGAAATAGCTTACAAGTTGATCTAACCCACAGCTAGCTGTCCTAATATGGTCAGCTAGCTTGTTACAACATGGCAATGCTGTCTGACACCCACCTTTCTGCATCTGAGTATATTTTTCTACTTCTCCTTTCAGTTTCTTTTGAATGGCCTCTGCCATGTTTGTGTTCAGTGGAAAAGTAGTACAGACAGCGTGAACGACACGTAGAGCGAGAGGCCGTGAAGTGTGTGGATGTTGTAGGAGATGGAAGCTCTGCGCAAGCTAACCGGAAAGAGCAGCGGCTAACCCGGAAGTTAGCCGTGCCCTCCAAAGTAAGAGCCCTCGCTACTTCAGGGTTGCATTTACGACAAATAAACCAGCACAAATAAGACAGCAAAATTAAAATTAAAAACACCACCTGTATTAATTATATTTTTCACGCAACGTTGATTTAATTAAAAAAATATATATATTCTCTTGTTTTTCGGCCCTGTCATGGTTGCGGCTGTTTTTACGACACTGTTTTTTACGACACTGCTTTACGACACTGCACACGGTTCCTCATCGCCCTGGATCAAGATGGCCTCGTCGTTTTGGAAAGGTGTTGTCGGCGTCGGACTCTTTGCCTTAGCTCACGCAGCTTTCTCCGCCGCACAGCGTGAGTGTCGGTGGGGGCAGGGGGGCGTCACGGGTCGCGGGGTTCAAACGTGTGTCCGGAGGCTCCGTGGTCACCGGACACAGCAGCCGGCCGGGCCTCTCGGTCCGACGGCTAAAGCTAACTAGATGCTAGCGCAGCTCGGCCCCGTTCACCACCGTTCACAGGGGCCGAGCACTTCACCTGCAGCTAATGCTACATTACCACCGCTAACGAAACGCACTGTTTAATGTGACGACGCGTTAAAGGCTCATTCTGATTGGTGGCTGAAATGCATGTGCACAGATTGTAAAGCCCTCTGAGGCAAATTTGTAATTTGTGATTCTGGGCTATACAAAATGAACTGAACTGAATTGAATTGAATTTGAATTGAATTGAATTGAATTGAATTGAATTGAATTGAATGTGTGTTCTCTCTCCATCAGATCGATCATACATGCGACTCACAGAGAAGGAGAACGAGACACTACCAATTGATGTGAGTAATGCTGTCAGTGTTGACCCCCCACCTGCAACATCTACAACCAAACATGTCTCTGCTATTTTCATCATTGTCTTTTTTTTGTTTGTTTGTTTGTTTGTTTGTTGTTGTTGCAGATTGTATTACAGACCTTATTATCGTTTGTGATGACCTGTTATGGGATCGTTCACATTGCTGGAGAGTTCAAAGACATGGACGCCTCCTCAGAGCTCAAGAACAAGTGAGTTGTGTTGAAGCACCTTCCTCCCTTGGTGATGTGGGTGTTTGTGTCCTCTGTCCTCTGCCACAGGGGAAGCTCGCTCGTCACCTCAACTGCACGGATAGTAACATTACCTTGAATCAATTCCCACAGACACTCACTGAATCTCCCTGAGTTGCTCTTGTTTGTTCATCTTCAACCGTAATGTTTAAGAGCAGACGCTTCAGACAGGAAAGATAATGTAATAATGATCAAATGTACTGGGTGCATTGAAGAACCATTCCAACAAATGTTAGGGAAACATTAAGGCCTCTATACGTATTGTCCTCTTTTTTTCTTTATGTATAGCTCACATAGTTTAACTACCAAGTTTCAGATTTAATCATCTTTTCTATAAGTCAAAATCATTACCACAGACTCCTTTGCTTTTACATATCATACTTTTTCCACCAAGAATGCACATAGTCACAATGGCAAGATCACTAATCAATAAGTTTTGAGTTGGTGTGTGTCCTTGAATTATAGTGCACCTACACTGTAGTTTTCCTACGTGCATAACTTGCAGTTTGTTTGAAAGTATAACGTTATTTGTATGTTGCCCCTTTTCATAACTTTCTTCTTTTCCAGAACATTTGATACACTGAGGAACCATCCATCCTTTTACCTTTTCAATCACCGGGGTCGGGGGCTATTCCGCTCGCCGGAGGAGGAGCCCTCCTCCGCACGCAACCAGCAAGCTGTTCCCAACCCCATACGGCTACGCAAGCTGGAGCATTTGCACTGAGACTGGCCTTCCGTGCCTGTAACGACGTCAACGTCAGATAATATTTGTTTTTTTTTTGTTAGACGGAGGAGGCAAAGCGAGAATTCACCTTCCTCCACTTTAATTTGTATTTGTACATAAACTAATATGCTGTCCAAACGTGCGTCTCTGTCCATAAAAGTGGTCACTACATTATTCAACACTGACTGTGCCAACCCCTTCAATTTTTCAAGCAAATTTGTTTGTATATACAGTATGTAATCGCTTTGGAGTCTTAAGATACAGAGACATCGGCCCTTTTTGTCCCTTCTGAACTGAATTGGGATAATGCTGTCCTTTGTATATCCTTTGTATGAGGGGCATAAAAACGCCTGTTTCGTTACTGTTTCATTTCAACCACACATCACTCCTCGGCAACTGGCTGGGCAATATTTTGTGAACCGAAATGAGTTTTGTTGTATGAACTGAGGACCCTTTTTTTTTTCCTTGATGATTTGCTGGAAGCATGAAGGGTCGTCTGTACATCCTTTATGCATTAAAGAGGTTTGCTTTAGGCCACAGGAAATCAACTCAAGGTGAGATGTGACAGCAGCAAACGTTAGACAGCCGTTCCACTGATACTGTGAACATGAAGGCAAACTAGAAAGTAGTGGTAAACTCGTTTGGGTGAATCTTGTTTTTCCTTTATTTTACATTTTGTTAAGATTCAACAGATGTTTTTAATTTAATAAAAGGCTTACTGATTTTACAAGGTGTCAGAATCAATTTATTTGCCTTATGTCTAAGAATAAGATGCATAAAGAGACTGGAATATTGTTTTAGCCAGACAAAAGGGATCAAATCTCTGCCGCAAGCCGTAGAGGCTTAAATACAAAAACAAGGCATTAGTGCAACACTGTCCTGCCGTCCTGCCTAATCAGTGTGGAGAAATGGGTAACAAATCCTAATGGTATCACAGATGGAAGTCCTTTGTCTGTGAGTTGGAAGTAATTAAAGTGATGCTGACAATGCAGAGATGTGCGTGTGACCTTGTTGCTGGACTGTTGCGTCACAAAAAAATTCCACCTGATCAGTTGTTCATGTTGGCCTCTAGGTGGCAGTGGGAACTGAGCCTTTTAGTCTGTTTCCTAAGGATCTGCACCAAATTAGACGTTTCTGCAAGTTTTATTTCCATTACTCCTCACATCTGTTGGATTTATTGATCCATCTGATGAAATGCATGAGAAATCACAGCTGAAAATGGTGACTTCATTTAAAGACTAGATTTTTTATTTGATGCTGAATACTGTTGAAACCCTTTTTCTATTTTTGCTTGATTAACAAGATAGAAAGGCAGAAGAGATACATTTGACTGTACAAAATGTTTATTTTCAATACTTAGTCTTAACTTTTAGATTTTTTTCCACATGAATTACTGAATAATTTGATCTATTCAGGCATCCGAAAACGTCCCTCTTTTGTTGGACGGGTCATAAGCAGACATTGCTTTGTTTGAAGGCGTGACAAGACAAAAAAGGTTGGGGACTCATGAAGGTAAAGCTGAGCTGTACCAGAGAGCAACATCATTCTTTTTCTGAATCAGACACATAATGCAAAACATACAATTGTTTTGGCATCGTAGACTATTAAATGTAACCTCTAGGTAGAAATACTCACACTGACACACAGCTGGAGATACCATTGGAACTGGTTTATTTTTTTGTTTTGTTAAAAAAAAAGGTTCATAAAACTTTCAGTTTTATATATGTATTTAACAGTTTACAAAATTGTCTTAAAACATTTCATTCAAAATATTTCTTATACTCTGAAATAAATTCATAAAAATAATCTATATTCCTTATGAACATTAAAAAGTAGTGTACATCTGTCATAAAAAAAACAAAAGGAGGAGCGCTAACGTTTTTGTAAAAAAGCAACAGAGGGCAGATTACCAGCTGTTAAAATCCAGAACAGGTGACCGTCGACTGAGCCCGGACAGATGCAGAAATTCCTACGAATAAAGTTGTAACTGTGGGAATCAATGGAGTGTTTGTGGAGAACGATATACTGGACTCTGTGTGTGTTGGCTTTGAGGAGTAAACTCTGGATGGATACCAACAGCTGCATTCACTGAACTCATGTTCTATTGCTGTAATGGCAGGTAAGAGGATATTAGTATTTCATGGATATGATGAGTCCATATCCAGTCCAGTCCAAAACACTGGTAATTATGCTTGAGTGATATCTGGTCATATAGTCAGTTATTGAATTGACTGGATTTCATATATACACACACATGACATTTTAGGACTCCTAGGAAAAAAGGTTGCAGTCTTCCAAACACTTTTCAGACCAGCTGAAGAAAGGTCTGCTCTTGAAGAATAACAATAACAGGAATGTGCCTGTTCATCACATACGCACGGCATATTGTGTATCTGTCTAACGGAGTGTGTGTGTGTGTGTGTGTGTGTGTGTGTGTGTGTGTGTGTGTGTGTGTGTGTGTCTGCTGAACAATGTGCCGTACAGACAAGAGCCATAAGGTTGTATAAGGCATCTGTCAATATGAAGAGGATTATTCTTCATACTTTCCTCATCCTCAGTGGATCCGTCCTGAAGGCCCCTCCTCCAGATGAACCCCTCACCCTCCGCCTCTAACAGGATGTGATGTAACAGCACAGGGACAGTGGGAGTGTCTGCCATCAGTGCATTTCTCCTCCCCCGCCCCCCGTCCAGTTCCTCCTCAATTGATCCTTTTGAGGCTAGTCTACAAGGACGTCTCTTTTTTCTTTTTTTTTTAATGGTGTTTAGTCCAACAGTCCATAAAATAGGAGCTTCATTCCCATTTCTAGTAACAAAACAAGTCTTTAATACTAACTTCCATGGTCATTGGGAAGCTGTGAGGATGTTGCCTGCTTCGCCTCCAACTCGGCAAGGGACGTCTCCAGCTGCTGGATCAGTACTCGCTTCTTGAACCTGCCATAGAGGCAAAGGAAGTTAAAAAGAAGCAGGGAATAAAGGGAGACAGCTGAATGCATGCTCTAAGGACATTACAGCTACAATATTAAAGTCTTTATGTAGAAGAGGCATGTTTTGTGTCAGAGACATGGTTACAGTGATGCTTTAACTTCTTCACTTAACTTATACCACGTAGTTTAAAATGAGTCATTGTTTCTTACCTGACAGCCTCTTTGATTGCATGCTGGATGAAGTACCTTTGAACATTAAATGGACCTTTCACCTGCTGCAGTAGACCGAGTATTGCGTCATAATCTGAGAAAATAGAACCACACAGAGACGGTCAAATGGTCCCGATGTGACACCGACGTCACCAGATTAGAATAGCAGTGAATAAAACGCGATATGCCTCTCAGGCTCATACTCACTTCGCCCAGGTTTGCGGACCTCCTTGATGATCTGACTCCTCAGCTCCGCTTGGCACCCATCTAGCGGGGCTATGAATATGGTCTCAAGCATCGCAGGATCTGCGTCAGGGTCCTCTAGCTGGCTCTGTGGACTCAGTCGGTCACAGTTGTGTTCCTCCTCCGGCGTCTGCTCATCGAGACTATCTTCCACCACGCTGTCCTCCGTCATGTCGATGTCCTCTCCCAGATCTGCCTCCCCCGGCCCAGCCTTCTCCTCTAGGCTCAGTGGAGGTGGACTCTCTGCTACAGTGTCGATCTCAGCGGGCCAGATCTCCTCCGACTCAGGCTCAAGAACAGCGTCGCCGTTACTCTCAGCGACCGCCACGTTGTTGCCATCTACTCCTGGAGGGAGGCAAAAAAAGAAACTATTTAAAAGTACTATTCAGTGCCGTTTGGGCAATATTTTCAGAACATTTCAAGATATTTCTCATTCGTTCTGGGTACATCTTAATCTTACCTTTGTGCTGTGGGATGGGTTTGAGGAGGTTCTGCTGCCCTTGAACCCCTAAAGGAGTCTTTCCTGCCACCACATGGTTGGTGCCCGCAGGTGGAGTCTGTGGCCGCCGCAGTAACGGGGACATGCTCCGCCTTCTCTTCATAGTAGTGTTCGAGTTGGCGTCGTTGGAATTTCCTCTTTTCTTGTTTTGAGGGCCTGCTACGAACTCATCTGCCTCATCGATCATCATCCCCTGAGAGAAAACACAATATTAAAGAATGAAGGGACTCATTATTGAATGTTGTATCTTTAAAAAACACATTGAGAATATGTAAAGTGAATCGCCCTGTATTTTGTGCTGATGTATTTTTACCTTCTTATCCTGCTTGAAAGGATTCCCAAACGTGTGCAGGCGTTTCGGTTGGTCAGGGTCGATCTCTCTCAGAGGAGACGGCATCATTTTTAGGTATTCTTGATAGTTTCCCATCTGAGCCACTGGGATACTGTGTAGATAGTCTAACAACCACAGGGAAATCTTATTAGCCTTTAACAAAACTCTGGAACAAGTACACAGGAGGTCCAATAGATGTTTCATATTGTTTGGGGGGGGGATTTGGTTAGTACCATTCTGTCTCGGTGAAGTCTTTGGACAAATCATTGAAAATGTATCTTAACTGGATCTCCTTGATACAATTTAGATCAAAAGATATATTCTTCTGCATATATGTATGAGATGTTCTTATATCTGCATCCTATCACCTATGACTGAATGATAAAATGAGGACTTTTGAGGACTGCTTTCATCAGGATGGGTGCCGGACAAAAGCATTCAAATTAAACTAGGTCACATTTTCTTGGGAAGTTTTCTGCATCAGTGGGATTTTATACCTTCGTCTTGCCCTCGGATCAGTTTTTGCGACGTCCGCAGCAAATTGGAGCGCATCCTGGTGAGTTGATCCAGAAGGTTCCGTCTTGGGATGTCGTAGGCATTTCGATAAGACTGAGGTTTCAGATCCTGTGAACACATCAGCAAATCATTTCAGAGAAAACCTACAAAATGTTGCACTTGCCAATTGACAAAATTATTATTTTTTTTAGTTAAATTGCATCAGTGCATTCTTTCTGCAGATACAACTCTCAGAATATTGAGCATATTGCCCTGGTGTTCCTGTAACTTTCCCACCCACATAAAAGTACATCATGCTTTTTCAGAAATCTACCTTGTTGAGCAGGGCGATCTGGAAGCCAGCAAACTCTTTGAAGTTCATGTCCACCAGGCGAAGGGGCCCCTCCCCGGTGATTCCCTGCAGCAGTTGCTTAAAGTCCTGCCGGTGGGCCAGAGACAGAGAGTTGGAGTGGTTCTTCACCTTTATGCCAGGTTCTTGTGGAGCCTTCTTCCCCACAGACACGATAAGACGATCTGATTCCATCTTTGCCTTTATACCAACAAAACAGGAATGCTGTTTAGAGCACAGACCCACAACGCATTTTGGGGTACATCCTTTCCATGTTGATCCTTTTGAGTCTTTTGGATGACTTTTGCAACTTTAACATTCATTTAAAATCAATAAAGGAATAATAATGATATAGCAGCAAACAACTACTGTCTATGTAAAGATGTAGTAGAGTTTTTTTTTAACCTGAGCATAGAATTAAGTCACCCTCCCTTTGATATGTTTACATCAATATAAATAGTATAAACATTCTACAACTTATCTACCACATTATAGAAAAAAAGTGGAAGATTTTATTTTCCACGTGTTTTGGGAGCCAGTGTCAAAGATTTTACCTGCTGGCTGAGCTTCTTCAGGTGAGAGATGACGCTGTAACTCAGGCCACAGTCCAGGGTGTCTGCAATAAGATTAGGGGCACCCATCATCCTCAACGCCTTTTTTAAGGGCTGTCAGAAGACGGCAAGAGGAAAGTGGGGATGTTAGTTACATGCAGAAAATGATCTATGTACCGAACATTTACTAACGGCAGCATAAGAGACATATTACGCATTGCTTTACCAAGAAGAAGTACGGAGGCATTGTCTTCAGGTACATCTCAAAGGCCTGTCGCCACTTGATGTTTGGTTTTAGTTTGTGCACTTTAAACAGATCATCTGGAAGGAGACAAAGAAAGAGCAGGAACACATTTTTAGCATTCATGATCAGTGACCCGTGAGCCAACCACCTGCACCTCCGTTTGTTATACACACATCAGTATTCAGGTAATGAGATATTCTATTCACCCTTCTTAATTCCCCATTACCCAAAATATATGTTTTTAAAAATAGCATTATTAAAGATTAACTGTTTTTTTTTTTTAAACCTTTATTTTAGGATTTCCAATACAAAAACAAACAAGCTCAGCCACTATTGTCTATTAACAAATGCAGAGAGAGAAAAAAACAAACATAGGACTTAAAACATAATGAGTAAAATAAAATACATAGAGAAATGGATAAAGGGTACACATTCACACCATCAGTCTACTATAGTCCACTACCCTTGAGATACTCTAGTACCCGGCTCCAAATTCATAAACACATTTAAATATTTTTCTTGTTAGAGAAGCTCAACTTTTCTAAATGCAACACATTCATCCACTCTCATCCAATGCTGGTGTGCAGTCTGACGTCCAGATGAGTAGAAACGTTTTTCTACTAGTGGCTTAGGTTCATAGTCCTTCTCAAAGATTTTAGAGAAACATTTAGCAAGTAAACATTTCCGACATTTCTAAAGAGAATTTGTCAATTTCCTGTCTGCCTCTTTAGACTTGTAACAGAGGAATGGGGACACATCAGGGAGAATCTTGTGTAATCTGTCTTTGTTGCATGGTTTTAAATCAGATTGTGTCTGAAGTCCCCTCAAAGTAATATTATTAATCTGTCTCTAAATTCTGCTGGAGTGCACTCGGGTAAAATTATAATGTCTTTGCACAATATGATTAAAGTCAGAAACGGATTTTCAAGTAGCTGAAAACATTTGAAGGCTGGTATATTATACGCGTGCTGTAGCTGCTTAAACGACATTAAGTGCCCAGGAAGGTATGACACGCTTAAATCTTTGATACGTTTTAAGATTCCAGTCTGTGAGGACGGAGTCATTTAATCCAGGCAGGAAAGCTGGATTTCACATATTGGATTATCATTTTAGTTTGTATGGGTTATTTGATTTGTTTCAGGAAATAAACACAGTATTCTTAATGACAAAACTAATGCTGTATTGTCTTACTAAAAGGAGTCTGCTCTAATAGCAGAGCTGGACAGTCACTTGAATCAGTGACTGGGCCCTTTTTCATCCACAATATAATGTTTAAATCAGCTTCCCTCCTGTCTTTTGAAATAATTGGGTATTTTTGGTGATTCGTAGAGTTTTGTAGTTCAGTTTAAAGGGCATAATGATCCAGCACTTCCAGTTGTTTAAAATGACAAAGAGGGTTGAAAGACAGGTTTGCTGGGGAAAGGTAAAGAGATTGCGAAAGAAATACCATTTTGATATCAGTGATTCTCTTAGCCATGGAGATATGTAGTTTTCCATGCTCTAGTTGACCTTAATCTGAAAGAAGCTCATCTGTTTTTTTCTTTGAACATGTTGCTACGGTTTTTGTTTGAGCAAAATACCGCCGTAATACCGTCTGGTATTGCTAAAAATAGCCAACCTGGCTGGAGCAAACTCCATTAAGTTTCCGTGTTGTTTTGCTGGAACACAGTCAATCTCGAGTGTGAAGTCATTCATGACTCCTTATTCACATTTTTTCCTATTTCAATGGAATGCAGCATCAGCCTGTTACTTGTGATTATAACCAAAAATGATTGGGGACAAAGATTGCTGAGGATGAAGTGACCCAGAAAAGATAAGCTTTTTAAATATCATATTAGATCTGACCTACTGACCCAGAAATGTTCTTGGCCACTTTAAACAGGTAAGATTTACTGGCATTGTGTCTTACCGAGGAGTGGAAGAAGCACTGGGTAGTTGTAAGGCATGACGAACAGGTTGACACAGGTCAGAGTGGTGCTGGCTTTAAGGTAGCCAAATGGCTGCCCAAGGTCATTTTGCTTCCCGCTGCTGTTAACAAACACCTGAGGACAACAAGGAAAATTATAAGGACACTTATAAAGTTATTTCAGGAGTAAGAATCATTACAATACACAGCCACTGAAACCAAGTTTTCAGAAAAGGCCAACAGAGCTGATGGGTGTGTGAATGTCTACCATACCTGCCAGCACATGTGTGGAGACTTCCTTTCCAAGATGTACTGTGTGAGTGGAGATGGCTCCAGTTCATACTTGTCAAAGGGGAGCTTGTCGATCACCATTGGCTCACAGTCCACACAGGAGAAACGCACCACGGGATGTGCAGAGCGAGGCGGCTGGGAGCAGGAGATGGAGAAAATAAAATACGTTTTTTTAGACATGCATATCTCCGGTATGTACCTTTAAAAATCAACAGAGGGTTGGACAGGGAAACTAGGTTGTACGGCAATTAGTCATGCTGCAGGTTACGTCCATGTCTGTTCAAAATGCCATCACTGCTGAATTTCATTCGACATAAGTTAAAAATTGTAATAATCAGCATGTTAATTATTGAGTATTGACCAAAAACTTGTTTTGTGAGGTCCCAGTGACCTTTGACCACCAAATTCTAATCAGTTCAGCCTTGAGTATAAGTGGACATAAAAGTGAATAATATAATATATTATAGAAGTGGCTCCAGCCACAGCTATCGCCGGAGCAGAGGCACAAAGATAGGACTGATCATTTAAAGAGAGAAAGACAGAAAAATAAAATAACACAGACAAGGTGAAAGTGAAAGAGAAAGTGTGTCGACCAGTTAACCTGCAGAATGACACACGGAAGGTGATGCTGAAATGTTGTTAAGCCTCTCTGCTCACCAGGGTAGGAGAATTCTGGTCCGGCCAGAAGGACTCTGGAATGGGCCAATGCCCAACTGGAACCCCCGTCTTTGGGTTTGGTCGCACGTAGATGAGTTTGTGGCAGCTGTGCCACGGCTGTGTGCTGAAGGATGACACAGGACGACTTGACTCAACTGAGTTTTCTGTAGAATAAAAAAAGATATTATGCATAGTAGTACACATTTCTCAACCAGATTACTAAAACAAACGATTAGTGTGAATTTGAGAGCAACCGCTGTCAAACAAACCCTGAGTCACAGATTCAAATAAAACCTGTTTTATTTGCTGAAGGTTTTTAATGTCAAGAACCTCTGTTTAAAAATATGTAAGATTTTTAAACAAATACATTTAACTTTTACCAGTAAAATGATGTGTGAGTCAAATGATCTCAGAACATTTCTTAACACGGACACATTTTCATATTGCTTTATGGCTGGAAATGTACTCAGTTCTTCTTTTAATGTAAAACTGCACCGTGGTGACCCAAGATAAGAGGAGTCTCTTCTGCTTTTACCTGTTTTACTGCCCACAGTATCTTTGTTTAAACTTACTGTATCAAATGTGTGGAGATAGTGTGCTCATAAACTCACGTTGTACTCACTCAACTGAGCTCTCGAGTAGGAAACATTTTGGGTATATATCAAAAGGTAATGACTAAAATGTATGCAATACATGTTTGTAAGTGTGTCCATAACATTTCTGAAGGCAGGATTTCTACAACGGTAGAGTTGTTCTGCTACTCACCGTCCCCAACCAGAGGCGGATCTGGCCCCGTCTTCTCAAAATTAATGACAACACCACTTTGAACCTTTTGGACCAGAGACTCCAGACACTGATTCAACATCCTCTGTGTCCGCACACAGTATGATCGCCCTGATAGAAAAAGAAAACGGAGGCACAATTATCTCCTATAATAAAATGAATTATGAGCGCAGGAACGCCATCATTCTTAAAATAAAATGATGGCCCCGCTTAAGGATGCCAAAGTAAGAGAGAGCCAAACCTCCAGTGACTTCACACATCTGTGTGATGGCAGACTCGTCCGTGGGGACGCTCCCGAGCTGCTCTGTGTCTGGCGTGGATGCTCCTGGCAGCCTCAGCACCAACGCAAACAGACGCTGGTCCCAGCGAAAGGGCTCCTTGGTCAGCTCACTGCCCGCCAGTGGAGAGTTCAGAGGCAGGTGCAGCTGCACAACAGACAGGGTAAAGAAGGAAAAGGATGATGGGAGAGATTTCTGTTTAAAAGTTGCCACAGGTCACCGTTTTCCAAACGTTATCATACGTGTCATTACACAGTCTGAACCAATCCCATTACTACAAAGTGTACAGAGTAGTAACTGCTGCATTTGTTTGTGCTCTCACCTCGTCTGGCACCCCAGAGCTGTGTGTTAGCTTGTTCCCATCGGTGATAGTGATGATCACAGATGGCTCCAGGAAGAAGGGGTTACGGCCCTGAGACGGAAACAGTAACATTCAGCAATAAACATCAAAGTTCGAGCAAACAGTGACCCCATTTATTCTCAGGCGCCTGCTTTCTTTTCTTCACACTGTTCTGTGTTTGTCTCAAAAAGATTCCCATCTCTTAAAACATAAAAAAATGTAACTGATCTCTCGCGCTAGCAGTTATGGCAAAACACAGGAATACTATTTAAACAGAGGCACCTCTTATAACTTCCTGAATGCTAATATGAACTGTCTATTGCAGCTTGTAAACTTTGCCTTGTGTCAGAATGCATCCGTAAACCGCAGAGAGTCCTCGTGTGACTCGTTATGGATGGGGGCCTCCACCGCTGTGCTGTAGGGGTCAGCCTTGTCTAATTCACATGCAGAATACCGAAGTAGACTCACACACACCCGCCGCACAGACCTTGTGACACTACTTGAGGGTAGTAAAATTTCTCTGCCTTCGAGCAGGGGTTTGCAGAAAAGAAGTGTGTGAGGAGCTGATTACAGTGCAACGGTAATCGAGGACGACGGAGTGGATTAAGCTGGGATCAAATGTCAATATTCTTCTCTGTGTCTCGAGGTGAAGGAAAAAAAAAGACAAGCCAGCGGAATGCTTGGCTGCTATCATTATCAAACACTTCATTTATCCAGGGAAAGTCCACATATACTGTGTGCGTTGGCCATATCAGGACAGCCTTGTTTGACACTCAATTACTAGCTGGTACATCATAATAAGTTTTGTCTTGTGGAATCTCTTTTGTCTCTATTATAAGAAGCCTTTACGTATTCTTGACGATCAATGTACCTTCATTAATTATCGTTCTTATTCAAACAAATAAATCCACCTCTTAATTTGCACGTCACTGTCTTGTCATGACTGCGTACCAGGTGTGTAACATTAGTGTGTCACTAATGTGTTTTCAATCACAACCAAAAATAAAAAAACAGATCAGATATAATACTATCATAGAATTTGATCTTTAATTAATTTGCGTAATGATTAAAATGAAGGCGGAAACTAAAAAATGTTTTCATTATTGAGTAATCTGCCAAGTATTTTGTCAATTAGTCAAATGTGTGGTCTACAAAATGTCTGGAAATAGTGAGAAATTAAAAAAGGGATTCGGTATCTTTGCTTTAAAAGCTTAAACTAGAGACCACCATGTAGCAATAGGATCCCATCAGCAGCGCTACAGAAAGAACCACACCCATCTTTAAACCTGGTTCTCAACTACACACCTGTAAAGTTGCATGACTGCATCTTGCATGGTTTAGACGCTATTGCGGTGACAAAAAGACAGACACACTACCTGGCTAAGTAGTCAAAGCCTCTTCTGTGGTAGTTCCTTCTACAGTCGGCGTCTCCAGGACCACATTTTGCCATGATGCCACTTACACACACACACTGACTAATGTGTATATAGCACTAGACGCACACGCTGCCATGGCTGGTTATGATTAACTCATTGTCAACTGCTGCCAAAGAAATGCATAATGGGATGTTGGTGTCAAAATACCTGTCCGTAGTTGTCGATGCCTGAGACGAGGCGGTTGAGGTTGAGCAGGTCGAAGGCGGTGCGGAGAGCGTGACCTAACGTGGTCAGCCCGGACGCCTGCAGGTTCTTCAGCTCGCACATGAAGGTTGCGTGGTTCTCCTTCCAGCCTGCCTGAAACACACACATTAGTGTTTTGAACAGACTGCACAGCAAACAGCTCCACAGCTGAGCAGCAGAGGAGGCCAATCCAAAATAGATCCACACCCACAGATACCCATACCATGTAATTACAAAGAAAAACCCAACAGAAAGTTGTGTTCACTGACAGCCACAAAGTCATTTGTGTCGAGCACGCCGCTGCCACCTTTGTTAAATGAGCATATATATCTTAGCAACCCATTGATTGTGTGCAACATGACATAACAAGTAACCATAAAATGAGATCAGCTTATGTCTGGCTCTGGGAATGGAAGATAATATTGTTGAAAATTCAGGCCAACATTTGGAGCTGGTTGGTGCTGTTTAAGAAAGAGTCCAATTTCATACATGACAAGCATCCAGATATACACTTCCCACTGCCGCCTGTACTCCGTTACGGAGATATTCTCCCATGTGAGAGGATGTGGGTTTGTAACTGCTCTCTGACTTTTCTCCAGCCGGGGTCAAGTACCTTACTTCTGCAGCTTTATGCTTAATCTAAGGATGACCTGCAAGCTTACCACTTCCTTTATCGGGAAAGGGAGGAGGGGAGGCTGAAGACAGAGAGAGAGAGAGAGAGAGAGAGAGAGACAGAGACAGAGAGAAGAGAAAGAGAGAGAGAGATGTAGAGTAAGAGAGTAGCCCCAGTGTCTACATATGTGCTTTGTGAATCAGGCCAATGGGTGGATTTTTGGATTATCATGGGTGGGATATCCTTCCAAAACCACTAATTTTGATGGAGTTTCTGGGAGAAGCTCAGAATGATGTGACGTTAGATAAATATCACACAGTCATACAAACAACATCCCTGAGCAGCCGAAGCAAAACGGAAGATTACTGAATATTAACATGCAAAGTGGAAAAGTAATAACTCAGACATAGAACCTCATGTAGGCCAGTGGAAATGTAAGGCTTAGCTTGCACTCAATAATTCAGACTACAGAATATTTCTATTTCCCCCTCACACAACCTCCTTCTCTCCCCCTCTACATCAACAATTTATTGCCTCTGTAACTGTGCAATCAGAGTAGCCCCATTCAGTATAACCTTGTCCTTTCATCATAATCCTCGGTGCACAGAGCCGGCAGAAACAACAAAGGAGAAGGCAATGAAGACAAAGAGAGGAAGAGCAGAAGGAAGAGGAGTTGAGGGCAGACTCTTCAAGGAGTAGCGAGTACCACTTCTTGGTTCATTTAGCTAAAAATACACAAGACTGCTTCAGTAGGATTTAAAAAGCAAGGATCTGGACTTGGCGAATACTGCAAGGTCATTGCCTTGGTGTAGTAGGAAGCATGATATTCTGTCATGACCCTGATCCTACACATAGGCCTACAGCAGCAGGATGCAATGATGTTTAAAGTGCTGGGGCGCTGAGCTCAAATGGTCCTTTTGGAGGTTAATAAAGAGCCACATGTAGCCTGACAGATATTTTGCTTATGCACGGCTTTAAATATTAATACTAAGCAAAAAAATAACTCAAAACCTGTGGGCACTAACATATATGGCAATAAAAGCATTATAATACATTTGGTTTAAAATGCAACTTCAGAAAAGGGAAGTACCTCCTCTTAAAAGTGTTTTTGCTCATCTAACAAAAGTTAGAAAAAGGTTATTATAATTTCTTTCTTGCTTTTATGATACTTGGAAGTTATTTCATGTAAATGAAGAGTCTGAAATATTATACTCTATTTTCATTTAGTTTGTAGTAATTGATCATGCGATTGTAGCTTCTGGTCTGGTGCTCTTTTTAAAAAGCTGCAGCTGTTGGGGTGCTGCAGAAAAGGACCCTGGCATTTTTAATAGAGTATCATAAAAACAAAAAATATGGAATGAACTAGTCGTTACGAGTATCTTTTCATTTGCACAATTCTCTATGTTTGCCTCTATATTTATCTCCTAAGCCTCACACCAGTTACTGCTTTTAAAGTTGATTTCATCAATTAAAGGTATTTTGTAACGTGGCTATGAGGCATGCAAACAAAACAAAAGAAGACATTACAAGGAGAGCAAACTATTCAATATGTCTTCAGGTCATTTACGACACTGGGCAGAGTGAGTGCTGCGATGCATATTGTGTTAAGAGTAGTATGTGTTGATGGTGGACAGAGTTAGACCAGCAAAGAGATTCCTAAAACAGACCAGCCACTATTATTATTATTATTATTATATTCCTTTATTGATCCCCATGGGGGGGAATTCGGAATATGAGGGACTTTAGGGGTTTGTGTGGATACTAAGGATTGTAATTTATTGGGCTTGAAAAGCTCTGAGAGAGATGTGTGCCAGCTCATGAAACAAATCAATTGATTATTGGTGGGTATAACTTTGCTGACATGAAACCCCCGAAATGATAGCAATGATTCACAGGTTTTTTTGTTTTTCTGCCAATGTGTATGCAAACTATAGTGTTTGTGTGCTGTTCCATAAAGCTCATAGTATTGATATACAGACAAATCATAAATCATATGAATAATGATAATCTTCTTCCAGCGAACTCGCATAAAGATGATGAAGAGAAGGGACTCATCAACTTCCAGGGCCAGACTGACCAATGGTAACGCGAGGATGACGCGAGGGGCGGAGTCGAACCTGACTGGCGGGCTCCTCGACCAATCCAAACGTTGCTTTTTCAAAAAAAAAGAAGAAAAAGCGCGACGTCACAGGCGATAATAAATCTCCCCGCCTCCATCTCAACGCCCGAGACTTTTCTCAACACAAAAGCAAAATGTCCGCTGGAGGGTCGGAGGCGGCGCAGCTCCGGGTCTGCGGGTATTCTGTCGCCGTGTGGTTTGTTGTTTTATATTACTGTCGCCACCGGGAGAGAGAGGCCGCCCCACACGGACAGTAGAGTCCCGGGGACAGAGACAAGCACACATGTTTACCTTCACTCCGTACGGCGGCTCATCGAACGTAACGAGCATGTACCTGTCGCCTCTACTAGCCGGGTCTCGGGCACGCAGCTGTCAGAAAAGAAAGCCAAAACAACATATATTAATCCCGACCGAGCTTGCCCAACGAACTCTAAGCTCCCCAAAGCTGCACACTTGCTGAAAAAATCATCCTTTACCTTCATAAAGACCTCAACCGCGCCTTTAGCGACGTCCAGATACGTCGTGCCCAAATAAGTGCGCTGATTCATAGAGGCGGACGTGTCTAACAGGAAAAGTAGGATAGGCATTGTAGCTGCTGTATGCTTTTCTAAAATTACTGTTATCCACATGTGACCTGTATCGTGCGGCCGGACAGTGTGTGTATATTTGATATAATAAGCCCCCCTCCAGAAGAGGCCCGTCGCCTCTGCTCTCTCCCTATCCGCCTCTCTGGAGCTCTGGCTCGGCTCTCGCTGTTCAACTTCTGCTCCTCAGCGGAGGGAACGCCCCGCTCGCTCTGCTGCGACGCCATTGGCTGAGCCCGTTTCCGCTGGCCACGCCCCCTTTACGCTGGATACATATATAACGAGGCCGCTATGGCGCGTGTGCTGTGTTCAGTGCATCCGTTTCGATTGTAGGCATGTGGCTCTGGTGTTTGAGTGATGCATGTATTCCCTAAGACATTATGCATATTTATAGACCTCATGATATTTATTTAACATTCTTGGCTATTCCCTCACACACACACACACACACACACACACACACACACACACACACACACACACACACACACACACACACATCTCCTGTCACTCTCTTGTTGCGTTCAAGGCTCCTCAAAGGGTGCGTCCTTCCGACTCTTAGCACAACATAACAAGAACACGTGCAGTTATGTGATCTAACCAAGTATACAACATATTTCAGTTGTATGTTTTATTTAAGTTTTCTAATCAAGTGAACTAACCATATATGCTGTAATGGTGAAAATAAAGTGGAAATGCACATTTAGGTATAACATCTGCGTAGAGATAGATAATACACAAATATAACACAAATATAAATGTTGAAATAGAGCTCTGAATACATATTGTAGGGGGGATATAACAGTGGAAAAAGTCACTTACAAAACCACAATCAAGCCTCCAAAAACATAAGAGGTACCGCCCGAGCTGCACGTGCTCTCATGATCAGTCATAAATCCGACAGCACTTGAGGGCAGCATCGCTGTTACATTAAGGGTCTTCTTGATTTGCCCTTTTAACATGTGATCTAATACATTGACATTGGTGCACACGTGTGTTTATCATAGGTTCAGACTTTATATTAAAATAGGTTGGATAAGATAAGATAAGATGATCCTTTATTAGTCCCCCAGCAGGGAAATGTACAGGATTACAGCATCATAGGGGATAGTGCAAACAAGAGACATAGTTAAAAAAAAAAAACAAGATCAAAAATAAGTATTATAAATGAGCAAATGAGAATAAATACTTTATAAATATTTAAAGGTCAGTCGAAAGTCATAGTACCCAAACCAAGACACAATGCCAGCCTGCAGAGGAAGGCCTTGTCTGCCCCTAAAGGCTTGACTTGCATATAACAATTTGAATTGTGCTTCTTTTTTCATTTGCTGCACCGTAAAGCATGTTGTATTTTCAACATCAACCTAAATGTGGAGGCTTTTACTTTTTCTCTGTGTGTGTGCATGGTGAAATATCCTGATAAACAGGAGTATCCTCCTCCATCCTCAAACACCTACTAAACCAATGCACTTAGATCTAGTTTATCCTGTGGCCCACAGTAGCTTTATTTAATCACACACTTTGGGCTACTTTATATGATTAACATGGCCGGTGAGTCAGTGCATACTTCAAAAATATTCCTCAAATAAATCATTACTGACGTTTTTATGTGTTTATACGCGTTCATGAAGTTGTGACAAACAGCTTGGAGCCTTCACGTCCCGCTGTGACGTAGCACACGCTCTCCCAGCATGCACCGCGGGGTCTGCAGCATATTGTTGACAAAGAAAAACAGGGCTGAAGAGGAACAACAACAGGCTGGATCAGAGGCACCGACACCAACGTTATCCCCTCGTACTGACCACAAGGTAAAGCCTCTCTCTGAGTCCTGTCTGAGGAACAACTCTGTGTTTTATCTCTTCAAATGACACCGCGGGCAGACAACGTTGTCAGCTAGCATCCGGCTAACGCGAGCTAATGCTAACAGTGCTGTGCAGCGTTAGCACAACACCACAACAAGGTGTCATGACTCTAGCATTGTGTTTTAACAGAGGTGTGGGTAGCCCAGTGGCTACATGTATAACCAGTACGCTTTAAAACACGCTATGAGTTCATGTCGTGGAGTGCAGCTGTATTGCGACACCATGACAGTGGTTCTTCGAGCTCTACCATAAGCATGTCAACACGTCGGGCCATGTGACCGGCCACATGGAGTTTACCTTCCACTGTTAGCCGTGATGAACTTAAATGAACCTGATTAAGTTCTATGAACTTGACTGACTTGAGCACACATCCACATACTTAACATATACAACAGTACCCATAATAATCATGCATTCAAGCTTTAGTTAAGTAAACAATTAAGTAATGTTAGTCAGAGTCTGATGGTGACACCTTGCATGGTAGCCTGTCATCAGTGTGTGAATGGGTGAATGATATGTAATATACTACTGATTGTCTGTCTGCTAAATGACTGTAATGTAATGTAAAGTATACAGTTCTTACGAATCGATAGGATAAATCAGTATATGCTGTTCAATAGATAGATAGATATTTTTTTTATTTTCTTGTCATGCACAAAACGTGCCCAACCCTCATGGGTTTACAAGACACCAACAGTACAGCTGCAGTGGTTCCACATCTCATCAGGTCACATTTGATTACAAAACAACCGGTTGCTTCACCGCTCAATCTTAAACAAAACATTCTTTCTTCTCTCTCCTCCGGCCTGGCAAATACAATCTGCTACAAAGAAGGTTCCTTTCCTAAAACACAACTCGAGTTTTTCATAGTCATCCAGCCAAAAGAAATCAACATAAATGGAAGTCATTTCACTAAAGAGGACATCCCTTATGTCCTCGTAGACAGGACAGTAAAACAAAAAGTGCACCTCATTTTCAATTTCACCGAGCTCACACAACAAACTGTTGATTCTGTCCTCCTCTGGAGTGGAATGAAACCTACCGGTCTCTAGGGCTAATGCTAATGTTCCTGAGCGTAACTGTGCACATAGGGATCTTTGTCTTTTGTTTAAGTAACAAGGAATGATTGCGATGAATTGAAGGCCTTTACTGTCATTTCACACAGTATATAACGACATTTGATGTGCAAAAACTGCACATTTAGCATTCCCCACATGCCTGTTCACGCACCACACACACATGCACCTTCCAGAGTAACTCGGTGAGGGATTTTTTTTAAATGTAGTAGAAGTGCTGTATCAATAAACACAAGTGGCATGTAAAAAAATAAATAAGTGACATATCCAGCTACTATTGCACTTTATAAATATATCATTGCAGTTATACAGTTACATTTCTTTATTTTTTAGCTATTCCAGCTGTAATCCTGTGGTGTAGGGTGTGATTTTTAGGAGTTCAGTTAAAGGATGGTTCAAGGGTAGATACTGTTTCTGAGCCTGGAAGTGTTGTCCTTAATGCTGCTGCCTCTGAGGAGTGTTTATGACTCTCTGGAGAGCTGTTTTGTCTCCTCCTGAACAGTTGGCATACCATACTGTAATACAACATGTCAGTACATTCTATAGATCAGTGGTAGAAGGGCACAAGCCGCTTCACTGACAGGTTGGTTTTCCTAAGTGTTCTTGGGAAATTAAAGTGCTGGTGAACTCTTTTTTTAATTTTTTTATTACACCAGTGCGGTGGAATTGGTTATATATTTGAGGTGGTTTTTAAAACTTTGTCAGCATTACATAGTTTATTATCATTAGCACCATTAATACAGCCTATAGTGATTACATTTTAAAAACTCTTAAATATTAATGTAAGTATTTGCAGAAGTCGTCCAGCATAAGTTGGGCTGTAGTTGAATCCTTGGAAGTGACTTAAATGAGCTTTATTACATTTGTCACATGCAAAACATTTAGGTGCAAAGTAACTCCGAACACCAGCTGCTGGAAACCTGAATGGAATAACAAATGTAATATATCCTCATGACATGTAGCCGAGACATATTTTTAAATTTTGTGACATTAGGTGTCACAAAATGTAAATAAGTGGCATGCCAGGGCCTCTTATTATTCATCACCTGTGTCTTTTCACAGTAACACCTCTTGGCCCTGAGGCGATGAGAGCGGGAAGTGGCGTTTCCACCTAAAGGGAGTTCACACAGCGTGATAGTTCGTGGAGAGAGGGGTGGGGGGACCCAGGCAGGCCGTGGACGGGGAAGGGGAAGAGCTCAGCTGGAGCCAATGCAGCAGCAGCAGCATCGACAGCCTGAGCTGGTGGAAGGAAGCCTTCCCGTGTTCGTGTTCCCCACTGAGCTCATCTTCTACGCTGATGAGCAGACGTCCCACAAGCAGGTGCTCACCCTGTACAACCCCTATGAGTTCGCCCTCAAGTTTAAAGGTCAGTTGGCAGGGTAAAACACAAGCCATTTGGGTTTCCATGTACACTGTACTATTTCTGTTCCAAACACCAGATAATGCAGATACTCTGTGTTTTTTTTCTTTCTCTTTTATCAGTGCTGTGCACAGCGCCAAACAAATACACTGTGGTGGATGCCACCGGAGCGGTCAAGCCACAGTGTTGTGTTGACATGTGAGTGTGTTTTTATGTGTACAACTCATTATTTTTGGTAAAGCACTAATAGAACTACATTTTTTTTTTTATCTATTAGCTTGTTGTTCCTCGTGGATTCCCAGCCACGTTTTTCTCGTTTATTGCTTTGCTAATTATTAACCTTTATGTTTGTTGGGGGAAATTTGACCGCGAGTTTTGAGTTAGACGGTTGTTTATACAGCCAACATTGCCATCTGGTCATGCAAGGACTCCATCTTATAAACTCTCTTTGTCCACGCAGAGTAATCAGACACAGAGATGTGCGAGCGTGCCATTATGGGGTGTACGACAAGTTCCGACTGCAGGTGTCGGAGCAGAGTCAGCGGAAAGCCCTGGGCCGCAAAGAGGTGTCGGCCACGCTCCGGCCCTCAGCCTCGCAGGAGCCGCCCAGCCCACGGCCCCAAGATGAGGAACGCAGAATCAAAGAGCAGTTTGCAGACAGCGAGTTTTTTGAGCAGACTGCAATTCAGACAGGTAGGATGAAGGACTGTTGTCTGGTTATACCACTAGATGGAGCCAAAGACTCATAAACTCAAGTTCAGGAACTTTTAACTGGATATTTGTTGTGCTTTACATAGTTGTTTGTGGTCTGTGAACATATCTGCCTATCTGCCTATCTTAGCTAGTATAAAAAAGGTATTGGCGTCACAAACAAAGTATGACAATAGTAACACAAAGATTGTAATCCCCTTCACATTTGATCTTGCAGAAAGATAGTTGATACCATGATTTACCCGTTTCCTGTTAAGACTAACACACACATAGTTACCATTTCATCAGCTTAAATGTCATTAACCCTTTCGTGGGTTGTTAACTAAAACACTTTAGCTATAGCTTCTTCCCGCTGACCAAAACTCTTTGCTATTAAATGTGTTAAAGGATCTTCTGGTGATTTGCATTAAATCTTGTATTATCAAAGCATCTGGTGAAAGGAGCATCCAACAATGAATTGATCTTACAAACATGTACTGTTTGTGTATCCAAAGCCTGATCTGTGTGTATTTTTGTCCAATATCTATTAAAAGCACATCGGTGCTTCATTACCATGACGATCGCTGTAGTTTATTTTGAGCCAATCCCATTATCACAGATTCGTGTCTTCAGTAGTAGCCAATGTGCTATGTGGCCAAGAGCCACGGAAAGTATTACACACTAACACGTTTTGGATTGTGGTCGTCTCATGGGATTTGTTTACATCCATTAAATTGCTTGTTAACCACTGGGTTTATGTGCATGTGCGTGGGCCTTACAGAGAGCCGTCCTGTTGCTGGGGGCCCCAGCCTGCTGACGGTGCTGCTTGGGCTGGTGTGTATGGCTGCCCTGATGCTCCCGACCCTGGGGGAGCAAGACTCTACTGTGCCTCTCTACCTCCACTTAAGTGTTAACAAGAAACTTGTAGCTGCTTATGTTCTCGGTAAGCAAAATATAAAAACGAAGTGCTGTTTTAAAAAAAAAAAAAAAAAAAAAAAAAGTTAAATGTTAACTAGACTGTCTTTTTTGTTGCCCATATTTTAGGTCTTCTTACAATGGTCATCCTACGCACATGACGTGCTGTGAGCTGGGAAGAGTAGAAAAAAATGATCTAAAGACAAAGAACATCCTCACACCGGAGGCTCTGCTACGCTACTACGAGTGCAGTGGACAGCAGGGGGGACGTGGTACTTACTCAGTTAGCTCCGTCCCTGGCAACATACATTATGCTATACTTGTTTTCAAAACCATGTATTTTTGTTTTTGCGTTAACTGACACAAAGGTGAACTGAGGCAGACCTCCAGTGTATAGGTCCAAAGGAGAGGTAGAGCGAGAGGAGCCGTCCCTGAGCGGGGCCTGTGGAGAAACACGAGGCCATATAAAGTGTTGTTTGACCTCATACTACCCGTGTCCGTATTTCTATCGCCATTATGCATCAGACTATGATTAGCTCGAGTGTGAAGGAATCGACACGCAAACATTATACATGTGTATATAAAGCCATTAAACTTTTGTTATGGTATTTACCTGTAACCATCATTATATTGATGTTTTAAAGCGTTTTTAGTACAGACGCAGAGGACTAAATGCAGTTATTTGCATGTGTGGATGCTTAATCTGGTTGAGTTTTTAAAGATACTTTTACATGTCACCAAAGCAAAGACCTTTTTGTGAAGACAGTGGTTTGTTCGCAGTGCTATATCAATGCTCCATCAAATGTTTAATAAAGTCTCAAAACGGCTGTCTAGTATAAAATGTATAGTTTAGTTATCTTGTTACTAAGGTTGGGTCAGGAGGGTGTAGCGCACCTAGCTTCAGAATAAGGCCTCTGTTAGCTTTGTAATGATGGGACTGTATGTTTACCATCTGGTTTATGAGCAGCAAATGAGGTTTAGGAATGTCACTGTCCTACATTTTACATTGTGCATTTTAGTGCTCAAGACCAGAAAAGTTCCTCTTGGAATAATCAAAAACAGCCTCACTCCTTATAAAGAAATAATTTATTTAGTCCTGACGTCCGCTACGATTGCAATCACAAAAAGACACAAGCACAGCCAAGTTGTGAGCCAGCTTGGCAGATTACAGCCTTTCCATTGCAGTCACACAGTATAAGAATATTTGCGGAATTCATGCCCTGAACACTTCATGAGACGACAGAAAATATCAAATTTCATTTTGACAGCAGGGCAAGCTGACTGCATTTCCCATTTTCTGATATGCATCAAGGCAAAAGACACTCACTTAAAAAATAAAAATAGTTGCAGCCACACTTTTAAGTTAAAAAGGGCGCAATTTCTTTCTTTCTTTTTTTACATACACATTAAAGGCTACAGAGCCATGAAAGGGTTCGTATGTTTAAGTTACACAGGGGATATGGACACTGGGAACTTGACAGCTGAAAGCAAATTCAGCGACAAAACCTCAAAAAAAAATAAAAAAATTGCAGTACTCTTTACCTCTAAAATACTGCATTCTTGGATCATGTTTTACAACAAAGTTAAGTTTCACTTCTGCCCTACCTACACATGGGCTGAAACGTCACAGGATTGTGTATCCTGTGCAAAAAGCTATTTGAATAAGAGTAACCACAACAGTCTCTTCACTCACAATGTGACGGTGCCATTTTGTTTGTGCTGATTAGCTGTAAACGACAACACAAATGGTTAGAAATCTATCCGCCTTCCAATTCTTATAATAAACTTCTTTCATAAATAAGAACATTCCCCCCAGTAGAAAGAAAATCATTTCTATACTCTGCTTATCTACAAAAACCTCCTGACAAAAACACAGGATACAGAGGAACCTTTAGTGTTGAGAGCACAACAGTGAAGACCATCTTTTTTTTCTCTTCCTTTTAAAGATCAACTGCAGGTGCATTCATCGCTCATACTAGGCGTAGGGAAAGCCAAACTGACAAAAAAATCCCAACAGTTAATCGCCCATATTGTAAAAAATATGAAGAAAAATCTGCTGAAAAAACAACCTCTTACAGTTAAACAGTAAGGACATATCCATAGGTGTACCCCAAAAGTAGTTTGTTCCTTTACAAAGAAAACTTCTGCTGTTGAAGACCTGTGCGCACATTCACCTCACAGCCAGTCACAAACTTAAAACTATGTACGACATCTGACACGGGAATATGTACATAATTACAAACAGATCAGGAAAACAATAAGTTAAATATTTTCTTACAAAATCTGCAGACTGTGTCCATACAAAAAAGGCCTGTGGACCAAGGTTTTCCAGCACAAAACAGGCAAAATGTACACATCCAAATAGTCTTTTTTTTTTTTTTTTTTTTGTTTATGTCCAGTGCTCAATGTCTCTCTCCAGTGACGGGAACTGGTCTGACAAAAGCATAGCCACTTATGAACACAATATCACTATGAAGCCAAGCACCATCCAAGATCCTCTACTAGCAGCTGGTGCTCACAGTGTCTTCAGTCATTCCTAGTAACGCTAGGCTTGCGTCTTCCACCCTAAAAACTCATCCATGGCTTTCGTTCCCTTAATTCAAACATACCTAGACCCTCCAAAATGGAGCCGTGAAAACAGCCGCTCAGACACAAACATGGAACGTTTCCACTAAATCTAGGCGATGGTGAGATGGGAGGGTCGAGACAGAAACTTTGTTCCTAGAGAAGGGCTTTTTTTTTTGGCGCCAGTCCTTTACATCGTCTCTTGCTAAGACATGCTCACTTTGGGGACAAATCCTGGAGGGAAGCGAAGGGCGAGTTGCTGGACGATGAAGGCGACACTCCCTCCATTTTGCCTGGTGAGTCTGTGGAGGATCCGACGCTGCTGAGGCTGCCATCCAGCAACTCTGGAGAGTGGCTGAAAGGAGAGAGCTGATGAAAATCTCACATTTTATTCCATTACTGTAACATCTTCACCCTTTTGAAATTTAAATATTACTTTAAAAAAAGGAATGAATATGAATAGAAAGCATACTGCAACACACTCCACAATCTATTCAAGTAATAACCTGAAGACTAAATTAGTTTGTTACATTTTTTTTTCGTACAGATCATCATAACATGACTAAGTAATAAGTCTTACCAGGAACGGAGCTCTGAGATGTGGGAGACATCAGAGGACAGCATGGTGGTGGTGCCCTGGAAGAGCCTCTTTGGTTGACTCTCTGTCTCCATCTCACCTGCAGAGTAAAGGCACCCGGACATTTAGAAATTCGCTCCAAAAAAAAAAAGGTATAGTTGAATGAAAGTGTTTTATTTCAATCATTATCTGAGATAGTGTAAATTACAGATTTTAACAGTCCATTAAATGACCAGACAGCCACTGCAGTCTCCAATAGTTACATTTAAGAAATATAGATTTAAAGTGATCAAACCAGAAAGAGAATCAATTGAACTATAATAAAGTCCAAGAAAAACACTAAATGAGAAAAACATATTTGATTAACTATGTATTAACTGTTCAACCACAGTAAAAGAGATAACATGGGTTTAGGGCTTGAAGAACTTCATCGTCATACATCAAGCTGGATTTTGAATGTCTTTCAAATTGGCTGCAATGTACTGATTCTCTGCATAGAGAAAACTCAATCTACATTATTCTATTTCCTTTAATCTAATTTTATACTAGCTTGAGTCGACAACAGATCCTTTTCATCCATAAATGAAGTGGCTCTTTTGGTGGCATTCAAATGTTATAAAGGAAAAACAACCCGAAGCCTCTAGTGAAGCTTTGTCTGGTACCGTACCTTTGCGTTTCATTGGCCCAAGTATGCTGGCTCTGATGCAGTTGATTGGGCTTTGACTCCGTCGGCTAAGGAGAACCGAAAATACACTTTTTTAATATATACACTGTATATTGTTAAATTAAGCCCCAATCATTCCCCATCAACAGTTACAAATAGACTTTTATTTAGAGAAAGTCCAGAGTAACAGCAGTACCTTACGAGGTTACTAAGTGCAGCTGGGACTTGTTGCTCACCTGAAGCGTCGCGTTGGGCTGGGTATTGGGCTGGGTGATAAGCCATTGCTGCTCACAAGGATTTGTAGTGACGGAGAGAAACATTGCTGCTTGCAAGAAATGAATAAAGAAAGTACTCTGATTATTGTTCCTATCGTGTTAGTATATCTAAAAGGAAAAACCTATTTAACAATATTTTCCCTCCCAGAAAAAATAAATAAATCAAATGCAACCAAGTAACAGTTTTTTTTTTTTTATTTTACCCCCAAAAAAAGAAAATTCTCAAATGGAACAAATATTTGTGTTTTTCTTCTGCCAATGAATTGCTTCCTGCAGGCTGCCACACAGACTTCCATTCATTACTGTGATTGAAAGTTGTTAGGAGAATCAAGTGACCGCAAACCATGAAAATGGTTCAACCGCTTCCTTCATCTGGTCGTTAACGGTCTAATCAGGTTATGTGGAACCATACTGAGGTCAGACGTACCTTTTTTCCTATCCCTCTGGTTGGAGATGGTGCAGGCGACACAGGAACAAAGTCGACGCGCTTTGGAGACGAAGATGCCGACTTCTCCAAATCATTGTCACTCTGAGAACACACAAGAACCAAACACATGGGTGGCTATGTCGTCTTACATCATATCTATACAGAACTACATAGTGAGGACATGAAAAGCATTCAAAAAGAGTGTCGGAGTATTATACTACCAACTCAGCCTGACCTTGAAAGACTGGTGGCCCTGTTAACTCCAAATGTTTCAATGTTATTCTAGCATGTTTGTACTTGTCCACTCTCTACAATGATGGAGTGGCCAACCATGGCTCGGGGCCAAAAACATGCAGAGGGAAGGCAAAACAGAGCGGGCTCTCAAGGTTTCAAAACAACAGCACAAATCAACAACACTGGTGGAAGGGGGGGGGGGGGACTGGACAAGCTTTAATGAAGAGTCCATCTTTACCAGACTGAGACTTTCTTCCCAGGACTGGCTGATTTGCATGGCGGCTTGAACCTCCCTGTGTGAAAACAAAAAAGGAATAAACGCATGTAAAACAGAATTTTTACTACAGAAAAGTAATAATTCAAACAAATCTCTTTATCCACCAACTGCATTCATAAACACACTGCTTACCGCTCATGAGCCGTTTCTCTGTTCATCACATCTACACCCTCCTCCTGCAAGAACACACCAGAGGGTTAATGGTTACAAGGTTTAGATTAATAAATCATCTTAGCTATTCTTCAAACAGATATTTAATGTATAAATAGACATTATCCTATCGCACACCATTGCAGTAAGACATAATTCTTACTCAAAAAGCACAGCCTTCATCTAATCTCAAAAGCTCAAACTAAACTGTTTTCTAATTCAGTTGTGGACATTTAGTTCAGCCGGGGGACTAAATCAGAGCAGCCATTTTATCTGTTGGAGTCCTATACTACCAAGTGATCAACGCTTTAAGATCGATGGCCCTGTGGACTCCCCAAAGTGTTACTCTAGCATGTTTGTTAAGACACCATCACTCCCTATGGCTTGAGAGGGAGACAGTGGTCTGACATGCTCCCTCTAAAACATGAAAAGAACACTTCCCTTTCTTACTTGTTTTATCTGGTGAAGTCTGGTGCTTGGGACTCGAATAGGCGATGAAGGGACCTGCGAACAAGGATGGAGCGTGGATAAGACAACATTCAAAGCAGGATCATTCAGACACACATTGAGTGAACGCGTGTTTGCTAAAGTCTTGTGTACCATGTTCGGCCTGTTGACAACTGTAGTGCTATTTCTCCGGCTCCGCAGAACCTCTCTCTGGAACACTTGGGAGTTATCACTGAAACGACAAATACACAAGACCACCCATGTGTCTCCTCAGTAAAAGGTCACTGCAGTCACTTCATTGTGTGTGCAAAAGGGACAAACACATCCACTGAAACAGTGTGCAGTGTTATTGTAGAAACCTTAAGCCATTTATCATGGGTGCACTGTTGGATCGCCTCAAGTGTCCATCGGTGTGCACAAGAGAAGATGGGATTTCCAGATCCAGCTCCATCTTCTCTTGTGGCAGGACTTCTGAATTGTTCATGTTGCTAGCTGACGCTGCCCGCCACCAATTCATCAACTTAAAATGGCCAACCTGCTCAGCTGTGTCACATTGTTGCTCTCCAGACTTTGCTGACTTTACACATTGTGAACAAACATCATCACTCAGACGGAACCAAGGCCCCTGTCGTGTCCGACCCCCCCGCTGGAGCACACTAACCCCGGCTGCTACTCTCAAACACGCCTTCCCTTAACTGGTTCATACCCCGTCTGTGTGGTCAATCAAACGTTATGACCGGTCACACACTCTGGTGCTGTATGGTTAGCATGCCGTGGCTACATACCGCACAATGCCTGGTAACATGCTAGCTAGCTGGCTAGCTACCGACCTGCTCAGCCTGCACGGCGACGACTGGGACGCTGCTGTGCTAAGCTAGCATGCTAGCTGCTTGCTCTTACGTGGATGACGTTAACGTGAGCCTAACGACGCTGGTGTCCAGTGAGTCCCATACTGAGAGTCTAGCATGTAGCTAATGTAAACCAGCGCTGTGCTCCCCGCTAGCTAGTTCCCTCCGCAGCTAACAGCCCAGCTACCTAGCCCGCTAGGCTAACTCGCTACGTTAGCATTACCGCCGATAGCCACAATGCTATGTCCACAGAGAGGCCGGGGCACGGTCAACTCGTTAGCTGTTCTAATGCTCAAAGAAGTCAACTAAACCCTGTCTGTTGCTAATATCACTCGCTCCTCAATAGCATGTTTCGTTTCTGCAGGGCGCCGCCGAGAATGAGCCCGGTGCTAGGTGATCACACAGGAGCTAGGTGTTAGCCGCTAGCCGCACACGCCACGCCCCTTTTAGCGTCAGCCAATGAGAAGGCCTCATTTGCCGGAACGCTCGGGCGGGATGTGGAGAACGGCGTCCTTTGGGTCATGAATAAACTTTTCCATTCTCTCCACCTCTAGTGTTTCATCACACGAGGAGCTTGACAAATGTTTGTACCTGGGTTTGAGACTTTTTTCAAATATATATATATATATATATATATATATATATATATATATATATATATAATATATACATATAATATATTATATATATATATATATGTATATATATAATATATATATAATATTTTTACTTATATATATATATATATATATATACCAGTCAAAAGTTTGGACACACCTTCTCATTCAATGGTTTTTCTTTATTTTTATTTTTTTCTACATTGTAGATTAATATTGAAGACATCCAAACTATGAATTATGTGGCAAACAAACAAATGCTCAACAAACCAGAATATGTTTTATATTTTAGACTCTTCAAAGTAGTTGAATGAGAAGGTTTGACTGGTACTGTATTTTTTCCCCGTTAAATCTACTCAAGACTATTTACAGTAGTAAATGTCTGAACTGACAGAGCCAGTGTTAAGTGTGACCAGCAGCCAGCAAGTATTCATTGAATATGAATCAGATTAAAACACGCACATGTAAGCATTTATCAATCATTGACCAGTACATGTTTGGTGTTTTCATTAATAACGTAAAAAAAGATGATCAATAAAAAAATGGTATTCTCATTTTCAAGTTTTCTTAAATTGCAAAGCATCCAGGCTCTATCAGTGTAAAATAGCCCAAAAATTAATTAGACAACAATCTCAAATAATCTTGCTATTTGGACACATGAAAAGCGGGAGGAAAATATCCTTTGTAATTTGCTCAAAAGTGAAAGGGCGTTGAGCATGTATTTCTTTCATTCAACTGTAAAACCTTTGATACTAGAAAGTCCGAGTTCTGTCAGCTCCTAGAAATAAACTAAAATACCTAAATCACTAAATATTTTTTCTTGGGGGGGGGAAGGTAATTTATCTTTTCTCCAACTCTACTTCATTAACAAGTATTTCCTATATTGACTGGCCACAAATAATTTCAATGTTCCAAGTATTTGGTGTTATATTGTATACAAAGCATGTACTGAAAACCAATAGTCAGAGGAAGCATGTGAACATTTAATGGCTGGTATTGCAAAATTCAGTCAACACTGGTTTACAGTGATGGCATCATCAGATGAGGGCGTTTTATAGAGTAGAAATGGAAAGACAAAAACAGCTATTTAAATGGTTTCTGATTCAATGACAGTTAAATACAGATTAAGCATTTCAAATGTGATTTGTATTTCAACTTTAGTTTAAGTATCAATAGAAAATGTACATATCTGGACACTATACATATTTTCCAGCATAAGCAACATTTATGTGTAAACAAAGTATTCATGCATCCAATTTCTTTGTTCAACATAAAAGACAAATACTCATAAATACTCATAAATAAGAGTATATTTCATCTTCATCTTATTATCTATGTGTTTAATGAGGAACAGCAGCCAACATTTGCTTTGCTTTGCTTTTCAACACAATCTATCTTAAGAAA
The DNA here is from genome assembly GCF_027596085.1 of Anoplopoma fimbria. NCBI lineage: Eukaryota > Metazoa > Chordata > Actinopteri > Perciformes > Anoplopomatidae > Anoplopoma > Anoplopoma fimbria. Next base: position 6,479,388 of record NC_072452.1, on the reverse strand, counting down.
ATCTTACGACACACCACAGGAGCACAGAAATGTGTTTTATCCCAAAATACACATACAGATGTCAAGAAAATGTAACATCATCTTTAAGAGTGACAATTAAACAGCTATTGATAGTTCAAGGTAAAAGTAGAATTACAATAAAATATTTCATTTCATAAGAGGTTGTCAAATCAATGTGGCACAACAACTGTGATATTGTCCTTAAAGCTAGCAGAGTTGCTTTGAATAAATGACATCATCGTTTAAAGAAAAGAAAGAATGAATCAGTGTGGCGGCAGAGACACATTATACGAATTTCAGGTGAAGCTCAGCTCCATGCTGTTTCACCAAGACGTGGTTCTATCTAAGTCAATCAATTTTCTCAAAGGTTGAATCTAGTGTGTGTGTGTGTGTGTGTGTGTGTGTGTGTGTGTGTGTGTGTGTGTGTGTGTGTGTGTGTGTGTGTGTGTGTGTTTGCTAAACAGAGTCATCACTCCAGCGGTGTGTCCTCAGAGACCCTGAGAAGGCCAGGTATTTTTACGACACAAATATGAAGCGATAAAATATAAAATGGACAGCAAAAGGGGAAGATATAACCATACATTAGATACCATTACGAGGTGCTCATCATGCCTTGTATTTCTCCTTTCCTGATTCACTAATGACGCAGATATGCTGAAACAGAGAAGGATCAATGAGTGCTATTGCATTAACATACAGGTACAAACTGTTTACACAAACTCTGATAAGCATGAAAACAAAACATTACATTACGTTTCTTCATCCATCTCAAATACTTACATTTAGATCCCTAAAGTACTCGTTGTAGTCTAGCGCATATCCCACCACAAATTTGTCAGGCACCTCGAATCCTACAACTGAAAGAAACGGGCGAATAAATCAGCTACTGGTCTTTGTAGTGAAATGAAGGTATGCTAAGCCTCATTCAAAATCACAGATACAGTACATTGCACTAACTATACATTTCACAAGTAGTCTAAAGAAGTCTTGAACTTACAGTCGGGTCGGTAGCCAACGCTTCTTGGTGTTCTCTTCACCAACAGACTGGGGACAGAAAAAAAGCTGATCATAATACTGCTATGTAATATAAGAAACCTTCTGAGATAGCCTTTTAGTGAAAACAACCACAGTCTATTATGAAACAGCCAGAAAAACACTGTGTTCATTATCACCATCACATGATTCCACAAGATAAAGAGTTATGTGTGCTCAGATTACCTTGCTACTTTAACCATTTTGGGATTGAACTGTTTGAGGAGCTGCAATAACGTCTTCATTGTCTTCCCTGTGTCAATAATATCCTTTAAACACAGCATGAGAGAACATTGCATTAGTCTTGGAATAGAAAGCTGTTCACTTTACTAAAGCAGAAAAACACTCTGTACGTACCTCCACGATCAAGACGTTCTGTGTAAAAAGAAAAGAACCATCACATTAGTGAGAACCAGTGGTCTGGATTCATTTCATTTTAGTGTGCAAATAAACTGAAGAGGAATGTGACACGAGTCTCTGGAACATTACATGAAAGCAATGGGTTTGCTCAAGTGTAGCACAATATTCATCATTATCTTTCTAGTTTTCTTTGTCTTGTTAAATGTTTTGTATTGTGTACGTTGAAGACCCCCTTGAAAACGAGTTGGTACATCTCAAGGGGTTTTTCCTAATAAAGAATTTCCAATATTAATCCCCACCTTGACTTTCCCATAATCCTGATCCACACACTTGTTTGCAAAACTATATATCAACTAATAATAAGCAGGACATTTTAAATGCCTATTCATGTTGAAAATGATGGCAACGTACAGCGAGAAACGATATGATGGACAACAGGAGGAGGAAGATGGGTTTCTCATTTCAAGTTCATTTAATTTTAAGTCACAATTATTATTACAAAAATGTATCTCAATGTTTTAGTCATGATCATGCTGCCTTCCATATTTCTTACCTTTCCTGTCAATGTAGACAGGTCATCTCCACCGATCACTTTGATTTCTCCTGTTGACTGGTCGTTCTGGGAGGATAAGAATTAAGTGGACATGTTAGACTTCATATTATATAGTGTACAGGTGAAGAAAGTGTATCAAAGAACAAACTGGACAATATGGAGCTTGATTTGAAAAAAACTAAAAAAAAAAAAACTTACTGTAGCTTATTGCATGTTATATTATATATTACGCTATGCATCAAAATGTACAAATTTACATTCAGTGTTTCTCACCTAAACTGATTATGTTTGTTACTAGGAAATGTTAAATAGTGGGCTGTTTTATGCACATTTTGAGTGGAAGAACTTTTAAGGACTGGTGGAGGTGGAAAAGTAGTCGTTTTACTGGAAATAACATGTGACAAAGTGTAATGGACACAGACATAACCCTAACCCTTATAAAAGCATTGCTCCGTACTGTTTTTTATGGCCACAGGGTAACTTTGAGCATCCTAACAACACAGAATACAAAGAAACTGCTTTATTGCAGCACATCAAAAGTGAGACATGTGAATACAAATAAGAACAGCTGATATATATATTTACACAGTAGCTCTTGAGGCGGATGAAGTCCACGGTCATTGGGATAGAGCGGTCACTGTTCCTGTTCAGGGCCTTGATGTAATCTAGAAGGTCTGCAAAGAACTTGTAGCCTCCTTTGAGAACACACAGGGCCACGATGTGGTGCCCCCCCATTTCCTTCATTATCTCTCTGGCCAGTCTCTCTGTCCTGGGGTCACGTGGGAGGGGGGAGGGAGGGAGGGGGGAGAGGAGAGGGGAGAGAGGGAGGAGAGAGAGAGAGAGAGAGAGAGAGAGAGAAAGGATGGTCAGCTCAGTTTTCTGCTGCAGTCAGCAGTAGTTCCTTTTTGTTTGTGTCAGCAGGCACGGTTTTCATCATCTAAAGCACTCCCAAGTATTACAATAAAATACTTCCACTGCAGTACAAACTTTTTGGCAAATAGTATTTTTTTTCAAGCCACTGGATAAAATATGATTACTTCAAATTTGAATCGGTTTCTGACTTTGTTTAATGTTCAGTGGGTTTACAGCCAATCATTGAGACAACCCACCTTTAAGTTAGTGCTCAGCAATGTGGAGATACTTTTTACTAATTAACTCGAAATAATTGGTGCTTTAAACAACATATTGACACAATGAGATTTTTGAGAAATAATCATCTGTAATATGGGTACAACGACTAAGTGGAGAAAGGCAAATAATAGAACAGCTTTGTCAGGAAAGATCCGAACATTACATCACTTTACTGTGAAGGAACCCTTTACAACCAAGGAAAGACAACGCTTATGCCACGTTATCGAAGGCAAAGTATAAGACGGTATCTAGCGTAATATCACCGTATTTATATAATATTGCGCTAGTTTTAGTTGACCCCAACAATATCCTTCAATTTTCACTATTCAACTCCAAGCTGCTAAAAATGTGGCCTCTTACCTGTCCAAGATGAGTCCATGTGGGATGTAGACCCTATCCAGGTCAGTGGCATAGTGCTTTGGTATGCAGAAGAGGTCCAGGTCATACCCCTGCTCATCATCACTGATCTGAAAGAAAACACGACACAAAAGGGATTAAAAAAATAATAATCTCAGGGGTATTACCTAACACGGAACATTCATCTAAGGGGATGAGGTCAATGAGGGTCTAACTTTCCCACTGACTCCCTCTTCATATATTTTACTGTCTCTACCGTCTTCTGCCACAAAACACACACTCTGAGAACAATGCTTTATTCTGTAAAGCTTAACGAGCAACAGTGGTTGTAAATACTAAGTGTAGATTCTCAAACTGCCTGCCACATGAACCCAGACTACATAACTGGTATCATGTGACAGCTGGGAAGCCGGCGCAGAGCCCGAGGTGCTGTGGGAATGATGGTAAAGACCAAGAGCGCACTGACAGTATTTATACCGATGCAGAGTCTGGGTTCTTCTAAGTTGACAAATTGTCATCGCTCTCCTAAACGCTGGATCCGAAGCCCCCGTCCTCACATCACATCTGGTTGAATCAGAGAAAAGCATTTCCCCTTGTGGGAAAATGAAAAAAACATGCCCATCTGTTTGGGCTACACCCTTTCAACTCCAAAATAATGACTGATACCGAGCAGATGTCCTCGTGGTAACATGAGCTGAAGGAGTGTTTTCCACTGTTGGACGTGAGCTAGCTATCTGTTATTCAATGAAGAAAGTCAAACACTAAAAAACCATGGAAGGGGCCTCCCTGAACTTCTAGCAGGCAAAGTCCATGTTTGGCAACACTGCACTTTGCAGATAATGGGATTTCAAATGTAACACAGGAGACAGGATCTTGCCCTTCCTTTTTTGATGTTGCTTTAGCAAACTCATTCCAGTGTCGTCGAGTGGGTCAGCCATCATGACATTAAAACACTGGCTTCAAAATGCTGGAAATGTCCTGGAAAGCAAAGCGCATTACTTATTTACTAATTCCAGCCCAGGTCATAGTGGATGTGTTGCAAAACTGCCTCTTGTGCTGTAAATCATACATTTCCATTTTCTTTCCAGAAACAAAAAAAAACACTGAACACAATCAAACGGCTCTTTTTCTAGCACTATTTAACACCTATTTTAGTTCCGAATTAAGCTTAAAGGGCTTAGCACTTATTGTATTCGTATTAGTTCGTTGCACTTATTGTATTCGTATTAGTTTGTTTCACTTATTGTATTCGTATTAGTTTGTTTCACTTATTGTTTTCGCCTCTGCACTATACTTTTGCTCTGGTTTATGCTCTTAGATGCTTGTTTAAGAAAGGAGATGCACTTATGACTTCTGGTGACTAGTAGTTCTCTTGAATACCTATGTTGAATACACTTATTGTAAGTCGCTTTGGATAAAATTGCTGCTAAATGACTGTAATGTAAAAATGACTGTAATGTAAAAATGACTAATGTAAAGACACCAAACTTTTGGTAACACACTAGAAAGCATCTTATCCTTTGAGGACATTTATAACCTGTATCATGTGTGTGCATTATATTCAGAACTCTACCCTGTGCGCTCTCACAGTGATTTTAAAGTAATGTTTTGACATACGTATAAAGCCAATCTGCTATTGTATTTTATGCAAATGATGCTTTACACACACCATCATCTATGCACCGTTCCTGACACTCTCAAGAGGAGCTTTTAAACACGCCCCCTTGCTTGTATCTCGTGCGTTTCTTGCCTTCTGGCTGCAGTTATGTAACACAAATAAAAAAAATTTAAAAAACCTGCAATTTGCTGTCGGACCCACAAAAAAATGTTTGGATGTGGCACCCAAAAAAGCGTCCCGTGCGTCATTTACGCAATGTGTGCGGAGCGCGTGTATGTGATGTGTGCCGCAGACAGGCCACGCTGACGCTGCGTAGGAAACACAGTCTATACATGCTGCTGGTTTGGTGGGGGGGGGCAGACACTTACCACAACACAGGGGCTGGATGTCGCCATGTCCGCGTCGGTGCCCGCCATTCAGCTGTATGTAGGAGACAAAGGCGCACTCTGAGGTCGGTTCCGCAGACGCTTCAACCTTGTGACAGCGCACACATGGAGGTGGCTAGCTCCGCTGCTACACCAGGCTGCTCTCTTGTTTCCGGGCTGCGGCTCTACAGTAGCTCTGCTGCGGTGCGTGTGTGATGACGCGGGAGCGCGGCGGACCAATCACAACGCGTAGGAGCCACAGGGGGGCGGGGCTTAGCGTTAGAGCTGGAAAGCATGCTTACAACTTCTGGCTGCTTAAACTCAACAATACAGGTTTTTAAGAAGATGTAGCTCATTATGGTGAGGATATCCTGTCAGTGTGCAGGTGGATGAGCAGGTATTAGACAGGTTATTAACATGACTGAAGTGAAGTCTGCTCTGCTGCTGAATAAAACTGCTGTTTACCTTTTTAGGGCACGTGCCATGTTGACCAGGCAGCACTGGGGGGAATGAGCACACCACGTGCATTTAGATGGCAACGTGCCAGTATAGATTTAGTAGACTTTTTTTTAAGTTTCATCACTTTTGGGCCAAGAAAATAAATGCTTCAAAACACCAGTTTGCCTTCATTTTGGGATTAATCGACATAATATCGAAAGCAATTGATTGGATAAAACATATTTTAAAACTTTTTTTCTTTTGGGTGTCTGATTATAATGCTATGTGGGATGGGTGTGACCAGGGGGAGATCAGGATAACCATGCTTCTATAGTCCTTGTTCTGGCTCTGCCTATGGGCATGTTAACTCACTTTAACATCATATAATACTTATTTACTCCCAGTATAACCACTGTTGTTCTAATATTATTACAGATATAACTCCCTCGCTACCTGAAGAGGACACTTATCAGTCCTGATCGAAGTCCAAGTTCCATGCTATGCACCAACACTGAGTAGGTTTTGAGCCCGTTATAACAATGATAATAATATTAATAATAAAATCGTTATTTATATAGCAACTCTCAAATGATCGTTACAAAGTGCTTTACAATAAAAAAATAGAGCAAATGTAGCACAAAGAGAATACAGTGATCTAAAAGCAAAACAAAAAACATAATAAAAGTTTAATTTCAATAGTTAATTTTCTATAGTCTAGGAGCCCTAACTGCAAAGGCTCTGTCACCTTGTGATATCACACTTTGTACTGTGTAATATTACTGCATATATATATATATATATATATATATATATATATATATATAGCTGGAGGCAGGAGGGGGTTTCAAGATTTTCTGGAGAAAGAAATGGTCTGATCCTTGAAATGTTTCAGAGATGATGAAAGCAGGATTGAAACACTGATTTAATGGGTTTGTCTAAACTGAGGTTCTGATCAAAAATGACACCAACATTTCTGCAATGCTGAGTTATAGAATGGGACAGTGACCCAAGAAAGTTTGATATTTGGGTGATTGGACTATCTTGATCTTTGATTAATATCTCTGTCTTATGAGCATTAAGCTGTGTACATTCTTTAACATCCACTTGCGGATTTCTTGAAGCAGGTTGGTCTGATGGTTGTTTGCAGGGTCTTCTGGGTAAAAAGAGAAACTGTTGTATATAAGAATGTAAATGGATAAGAGAATTTGACTAGTTGTTATGTAGAAAAGAATAGGAACCCAGCATAACGCATTAAAACTGAGCTGTAAAATACAGTAAAAAAAAAATGTAAATTCAGTATTTTTTTTCCGTTGCCCTATATAAGTATTTTAAGGAATAATGGAACACTGGTAAATCTGCAGGCTTACCACATTTGTATCTGGTTCAGCAAATGTTTTACTATAAATCTTATAGCAGCCTTACATAGTCATGATTTGACTTCTGACATAAACTACATCAACATAGAGCTTTACTATAATCGATGCTAACGGCTTTACTAGCAGCATACTACATCAAGGTTTCTACGTATTATAGTGTGGACCTAATTATTATCTATTTAAGTGCATTACATTTGCCAATCTATATAAATAAATTGCCCAAATTCCTCCATACAAAGTAGTTTAACAGGAGCAGGAGCTCCAGATAGGAGCAGGTTAGGCCTTGCTGTGAATGGAGAGCTCTGACTTTATATCACGGCAGCTTATGTGACATTCCTCACTCCTCAAACCTCCCCGCAGGTCTTCTTCACCTTTAACATCCTGGGACCGGCCGGGAGTACTGCTCTGTGTTTCGAGTGCCCTACGGACACACTTTCCAAATAAAAGACTCACTCAGTAAATGTGTAAAATAAAAATATTTTCTATTTCCAATCATTCATGGGTACATTTGTAGAGATACAGGTAACAGTACATCAAAGAAGTCAGGCCATCTCCTCTAAAGAGCTCTACATTGCCCTTTGGTAGCTAAATAATAAAAAAAAAATGCCACCTTGAACAGTGAGGGAAAAATCCAAGTGCATGCTGGCGAAACTTGTAATGCGACTGTCTGAAATCCAGATATTCAAAAAATTACTCATGATGATAATACAGTAGCAAAATATTACATATCAAGAAAGAAAGGCTAACATGAAAAGAGTATTCTTAAGACATGATTACAGAAACAAGGTAATCAAACTGCACAACTTGATAGAGTGACTAGTAACAAACAGACCCCTCTGAAAAGTGAGTCCTTAAGAAGCGAAGGAAGAGCCAGAATGCATTTGTTTCAGCAAGTGTGTGTCATGTAATCTGCAGGGGGGGGACGGGGACGGGGGACATGGGCAGTGAGTGACAATCAGAAGATCAGTCCATCAGCTTTTACCCGCCGAAACAATAGATGTATTTGTAATTGAGCCCGTCGCTGACTTCTGGAGAAGATGAGCCGTGGCTTTGCGTGATCCTGCAGCAGTCTGTGAGCAGCTCATCCAGACGAGTCAAAACTGGGTTTCACATGTAGACGACATCTGGCGCACACTGGGACATCGTGTCCATTTACTGGGAGAAACCGTGTAGATAAAAAAAAGGACTCTTGGGAGCTTGTAGACCACGACTTTGTGAGCGGGCTAAGATTGAGTATAAAAAAATATCCCTCCGTCGTATTCAAGATCTTCTGGTTTCACCCCACGCCACATCCATCAGACCAACCTGTAGGAGAAGCATCAATGAAATGACAGGAAATGTTAAAACTCTGTTTATTAAGATATAATAGCATACTTAGTAATCCCAAAGGAAAGGTTGGTCCCAGAGATTGAAGAGACAGAAAAATAAAAAAAACAATAGTCAAAATATAAACATAAAAGACACCAGTGCCAAATAGAATAGCAATAAGAATAAATATAGTACAAACTAAAATTCAACTTAAATAGAAAAAGTAAACTCCCAAAAAAAGTCTATAAGACGTAATACTAACACCAGTGCCTGATAAAAACTAAAATAGAAAAATGAAATTGTGCATGATATTGAGAGTTATATTGGCAATGATATAAAAAAAATGAAAAAAAGTTATATTGCACATGATATTTCTGCTGTAGGGAAACACTGACACCTCACGTTTGACATGAAAGGTGTACATTTAGTATGTTTTAAACATAGTTTGTGTGTGCAGCAGCAACAACCACTAATAACGCACCTAGTTGCCGTTCACTTGCGTTGACGGTGTTTCTCCGTGGTTGTTTGCTGCCCTTTGTCTACTGCGATTCTCCCGTTCCTCGTCTTCTTCATCCCTCTCCTCGTTGCCGCTGTGGTTCTTGCAGTATAGTCTTTAAAAAAACACCACACGCACTTGTTGAGTGAAACTGAATTTAAACAGAACTTTCTTTCTAGGAAATTAGAAATCCACAGAAGCAGTCTCTAAATGGCATTAATCAGCATTGTGATCGAGCCGAGGACGACCATGTCTGTGTTTTTCTTCAGGTGTACAAGTTAAACATCTATCATATTTTCACATGTACAAAATAAAAGCTTAAATCAGATTCACAAGGGCATTTGTGAACAGCCTTTACAATAATGGCATTCAAAGCCTAAGTGCAACCTGATGATTATATGCAAAACTTAACATCAAAGTGAAAAAATGATCATGTGGTCACAATTACTGTAATTATGCAGAGAAAATCTCCATGTTAAAAATACAATAATACAGTCAAAATCTGTAAATCTGGTTGCGAGGGGAAAGCTAGTTGAGCTCACTTGTAGATGCCACGCGCCATGTTTTCAATGTACTTGGCTTTGTCCTGCAGGCCGCAGTGATAGTGGTAGGTCTTCACACACGCCTTGATCTCACACCCAATGGTGGCACCCAACTGAGTGCAGAGTGTGCATTTCTGTAAAAACAACATTTTATTTATTTATTTTGTCAAATATGATAAGCTGTTTTTTGTCTTTAGACAGTTTAGAGGTTATACAAATCTTCCCACCATTCTTTTCCCCCTCTTGATTTCCTGGATGACTGTCTTCACGTCAAAGTTTCCAAATTCAGCCCGTGACGTGGTGGTCAGCTGCACCGTCCCCGATGAGAAAAGCTGGACGGGATCATAGATGACACAGATATAAAAGTGACAGAATTGTGAAAGCACATTCACAGTATAAAGTGACCCCCCAACGAGACAATCTTACCATGCACTTGTAGTGTGCAGCCACTTTTTTGGAGTTGTCGGTGTGAAGCATGCCTCTTTTCTCGTTCTCTTCCTCGCCGGCGTGACAGAAGCCACAGCGCTGGCCGCCGTCCGCCACGCTGGCCCGAAGAGGTGACCTGTCCCGCTGGAACACACAAGACAACAACGCTCATTAGTCCGAGCTCAGACAACAGACCATTCCAGTCAATCTCACAGATTGCATTTGCGAACAGATGTGCTGCCCTTACATGGGAGGAACTCTCCTCGTCTGCCGCCTGTGAGGAAGTGGAGCGGGTGTCCTCTGATTGGCCACGAGAACCGACCTTGGCTCGTCCTTTCTCAAACCTTCCTCTGCCCCTACTTTGTGGGGGCGACGAGTCTGAATCGCTGGCCACCGCTCCCTCTTCATCTAACGAAGAAACAACAGGCCTGATTAGGACAAACTTTTCAGTTCATTACATATCCAAGAAAAGAATCATGCAAGCATTTTTTTATTGACAGTTTAGAGACAAATAACGCATCAAGAACTTTAATCAGACTACATGTAAAGAACAAGACAGATAATCGGGGCAATTCCTGTAAGAGCATGTTTTGCAGTAGAATATTAATTTGATATAAAATGAAAAATGAATCCAATCAGCCTTATGATATAACAGATGTTCATACTTTACCTTGAATTCCATCCTGAGAGGCATCCCGGTGTTTGCGACAGTAAACACTATGTTCGGGAGAGAAATAAACATATTTTAATTAAATCTAACATGAATGAACAATATATATTTTTGTTTGCAGTAGGTTTGTGCTTGATCAAAGGCAAAGTGGCTTACAGGTAAATCCCTTGTGAGGGATTCTCTTTGATCTGAGCTTTGTCCTTCAAAGCGCAGTAGTAGTGATACGTCCTCCGGCACGTCTTCACATCGCAGCCGATGGTGGCACCCGGCCGGTGGCATGAAGAACACATCTGACGGGAAGGAAACAGACCTACATCTTAAAAGGAAAAACAGCCAAGCACATGCACTACCACAACCATTGATATCCATTTAAAATAGCTGACAACTAGTGAGCTGCTTTTTTCAATTAGTAATGTTAAACGTGACTTTACGACGGGGGTCTGAATAAGAATTACTGACGGACACCAATCTCTGAAAGGCAATATGTAAATATCATGAAATGATGGCATAGGATAATAAGATTATTATTATTATTTATTTTTGAAATAGAACAAAACAGCAGAGAAAGCTAAAAATGAAAAGGCTGTAAATATCATGTATAAATATAATTATTAATCAGTTTGTTAGCATCTTATTAAAAAAAACATGTATATGTAAGTCGTAGTTGATGACTGTTAATTATATACATAGGTATAGGAACTAACTGATACATAACGCCTAGAGATATGTGTATAAATAAACACTGCACCTGATAATATACTGGTAACCTTTTACAGAATAGTGTTGATATAATATAATGGCGTGAGCAAGAGCCAGAAGGATTATAATAAAGTAACTTAAATATAATGTGTGACAGCGATTTTAATTTACAGCAATATAAATGCAAATTATATTAGACATGCTGCCAATTAGACTAAAATTGCTTTTCAGCGTCAGACTCCTCGGATATTCACATACATGAAGAAAAAAGTGCAGCTGGTCATCTTCTAATAGTTTGTCAGCTTGAGGAATGAGCCACAACCTGTTCTTTCAAAACAACATGTCTAATTCTAGATCTTATTAGATGGAAAAAGGTGATATTCCCTAATTAAACATGAGATAAATCATGAGACGGTACAAACTAGTAACAACACCTCCTCCGTAGGAAACGTACATATGGGTTCAGTATACATCCACACACATATACACTATGTATTTACAAGATAGACAGGTATCCACAATTAAGGTACCATACTCTCAAGTGTATAAAAACATGCATCATCATCATCATCATTAGTTATTATCTGTTCAATAAAGCAGCTAGTGCATATTCTCATATGTGCACAGTGTTTGGATGTGGGGGGGGCTGTTAAAATCTACAAGTCATACACATTTGAATTAAAAAACATTTATGGACAAATTCTAACTGAGAGGGGCACTTACCAATTTATTTCCCCTCTTGATCTCCTTTTTCACATCCTCGATGGAAAATCCTCCGATGTTTTCGCTGTCTGAGTGAGATGTGACCAGGGCAGAGGAGAAAAGCTGCATGGGACATTTATTAACAGAAAAATGTAAATTGGTTTGTGCAGTCTTTTATTATGATGATGAGAAGTGCAATATCTGCATTTTAATTTCCCTCATGACCACTGCCGATGCACCATTTTTCACACTGATAGATGTCACGTGTTTAAACCAGCATCTGAACTGATTTCACAGTGACGTGATTATCGTGAAATGTAAATGGTATGTAGGAGTGTGTGGAGCAGTGCAGTGGAGGTCAGGATCACCCAGAGGACAAGAAGACACACTGGGGCCCATCAAGATCATTTACGGGGGATAAATCACCTCTTTCTGCTAAATTTAGCTTTTCATTTTTAAACCGTTTCCCTTTTTTTAACTTTATGAAATGCCGAACTTATTTATACAGGAATATAAGTAGGTGAAACAACAGCAAAAACACAAAATCCAAAGTTGTTTCTGCTGATTTGTTCCGTATTTTACATTAGTTACTACGTTTACCAGTAAGCATGCCTAAGTCTAGAGGGATCACAGGCTACAAAGGTTGAGAGCAGTGTGCTCTCCTCACCATGCACTTGTGGTGGGCTGCCACCTTCTGGCTGTCCGACATTATCAGCTGCCCGCACTCCTTGTCCCGGTTGGTTCTGCAGAAGGCACATTTAAGCAGCCGCGATGCAGCTCCTTTCTTCTGTCCCGACATGACAAAAGGCTTTTTTGTTTGGTTGATCAAGTCTCTGATGAAAGAAACAAAAACAAAAAAAAGACAAATTTGTTAAGTGAGAACGACAAGATAGCTTCACAGTTCATAAGCTGGTAGATCCTTTTTTCATAGATATTAATAAAGCATTTAAAAAACACTTGTAAAATGCACTCAATCATACAGTTACACTGCCTGGCCATGTTCTCTTCATTTACAGTATAACAGCTTTCATACACATCGACGCACTTGTCATGCATGTTGCTCATAATCGCAACTCACATCTGACTCAAACTTGATGCCGCAAGACTCTGAAATGAATACAATATGTTGGTGATGCCCAGAGTCATTGGCAACATAGATAAGAATGAATTATGAGGTAACAGTAGGCAACAAGATAACAGAGTTTGGAGTTGTTTATTCAGTTATTATTGTGTTCATAATCAGGGATTAACAATGTCAAAACATCCCTCACAGGTTGAATTATTGTACACTAACCTGTACTCTGGAAAATCAAGTTCTTTCACAAACTAAATGTGAGTATTGTGAAATAATATAACCCTATGGTAGGGAGCCATTAGAACCCCTTAACTACTACTCCAAGTAACTCAAAGTAGAGCAATGAAAGTCATCCAAAGAAAAGTCCTGTGTCCTACAAACACTTGACCAACAAAGCCTCAGACGGATCCCACACAGGAACCGCACATTTATTACTAGACTACAGCCTGACACTCTGTCAACTTCTGATCCTCGTTCATTTTGGTCTACTGTGCGATGAAGAGTCTCTGACGGCCTTTAGTGTGACTACGGAAAATCAAGAGTGTCCAGTAAAACCTCTGACCTATATCAGAATTTTGTGAGATCCTGTGTGTGTGTGTGTGTGTGTGTGTGTGTGTGTGTGTGTGTGTGTGTGTGTGTGTGTTTTAATTTACATTTATCCCAGCCATAAATCAGACTAAACAGGATATAGGTTTATGGAAATCAGAGACAAACCAATTTACCTTACAAAGAGGGGCTTCCTCTTATTGCAGGCAATCCCCCCCCCCAAAAGAGTAGCATTTCTGCAAATGATGCAACATGTTTTTTATTTCTGCACACACAGTCTGCTCCAATATTCTACAACATCTCGTCTGCCCCCAACTTGAAACCATCCCAGTCTCTAAAGAAAAATAATGAAAGGGTAGAAAATATTCAATATTTGACTGTAATGCCTCAGTGAGCACACACACACACACACACACACATTACCAACAGCTGGGATGATTTCAGCTGCATCTTTTTTTTTTTTTTTTTTTTTTATCAAACCTTTGTATTGTATGTTAAACAATATATTTTCTTAAAAAAAAAAAATGATGCAAGATTAGTTAGAAATCCATCACTGCTGTTGAACGTAGGGGAGGAGATCAAATCTGTGCCGTCATGTGCACAGAGATATCCTGTTATAGTCCACAGATGTATTAAATATAAGCAGTAAAGAAACATGAACTTAATCCTTAACAGTCCACAAATGAAAGTGGGTGTTTCTTTTTCTTCTAACTCACAATAGCAGTGTGCTGCGACGCCTTTGATAGAGCCACCACAGCCTCCACAGCCCAAGGCCGGGGCTTCACTGCGGCGGCTGCATCAGCGGTGCAAACACACATCCCTGCCCGGGCAAAGGACAGACAAACCCGGGTACCCACCACCGTGTGCTCTCTGAAACGCTCTCTTAGCTCCGTGTTGTGTTACATGGCGATGCCGTGCTCGGTGTGAGACAAGAGCGAGGGAAACGTACTAAAAAATATAATAATAAAAAAAATGAAAAAGTGCACACACATTTCTCTTGCAAAGTTTTGAATAGAAGGGGGTGTGTGTGTGTGTCTCCATCTGCACGAGACTGAGTCCGCTATAAGTGAGGACAAATGTCCACCACCACCACCACCACCGCCGCTGCTGCTCTCCGACGTGTCCTGCAAGGCCTCTGCATGTGGGGACACCCAGCTGGTCATGGGGACACTTCTGCACTGCGTCCCCGCTGTGTTTACCGGCTATAACGCGCTTTAAACGCGGGGGGGTTCTCACTGCAGGCGCGCGGGTGTTCGCAGCCCGTTCTGGAGCAGAGAGAGCCTCCACGCGAGATGTGTCCCCGTGCGGGAGACGCCAGCTGAGCGGCCCGGAAAGAGACACACGAGAGGCCGGACAAGCAGGCGGCCGCCGCCCGGCCTCCGCCACGCAGCTCCCCGCTTACCTGCTCGTGTAGCCGTGCAGCGCCGGGCCGGTGAGGGACGGCGGGGGGACGTGTTTACCGAGCAGCGCCCCGTGTTTTCTCCCCGTCCTTCAGAAGTGATCGTGAGCCCTTTTTTTTTTTTTTTTTTTTTTTTTTTTTTTTTTTTTTTTTTTTGAGCATCAAGCGAGCTACAGCGCGCGCGCGACAGCAGGACCTCCGGAGCATGGCTTTCAGAATAAAAGTCGTGTGGGTGAATGTGCGTGGCGAGGTTTCAACCATGAAGAGACGCCGGTGCTTTACAAAAAAGAAAAAAACTCATGAAAATGGCTTTATTATCGATGTTTAATATCCAGTCGGGCCATGTTTTAAGCAGCTTCACAAATACATTTGACAAGAACTTGTTTTGTGTCAGATTTGAGTTGAAAAAAGAGTTGTTTCAGCTAATTTCAGGTATTTTTGTCACCAAACTGTAAATTGTTCAGTGCTTGCTCTGTAATGCCTAATTTCAAGGTATTATTCATATAGTCCTATGTGTAATCTATACTTGAATGTGTGTGCACAATACTGAGTGGGTGTTAGTTAGGGGCCCATCTGCCCAACAGCAAAGCTTGGGCCCTTGAGAGGTTAAATCCGGACATTATCAAGTGACAGCATCAATATAGACATTGCAGTACCAAAATGAATTATACATATTGTTTTATTATGGTAGATATTATATAGAGTAATTGGCAGAGGGCATAAGATTGATCCTTGTGGAACACCCTGAAGTCATTGGCAACAAAAGTAAATACCTCATGAAAATGGCTTTATTATCGATGTTTAATATCCAGTCGGGCCATGTTTTAAGCAGCTTCACAATACATTTGACAAAAATTAGTTTTATGTCAGATTTGAGTTGAAAAAAGAGTTGTTTCAGCTCATTTCAGGTCTTTTTGTCACCAAACTGTAAATTGTTCAGTGCTTGCTCTGTAATACCTAATCTCAAGGTATTATTCATAAAAAAAAGTCCATATAGTCCTATGTGTAATCTATACTTGAATGTGTGTGCACAATACCAAAAAAAAATCAATGCAGGGTTACTTGTGGTTCCTAGAGTATATAAAAGTAGGATGGGAGCCAGAGCCTTCAGTTATCAGGCTCCTCTTCTGTGGAACCAGGTTCCAGTTTCAGTCCGGGGGGCAGACACACTCACCACTTTCAAGAGCAGGCTTAAGACCTTCCTTTTTGATAGCGCTTATAGTTAGGGCTGGTTCAGGTTCTCCTTGGTCCAGCCCCTAGATATGCTGCTATATGCCTAGACAGCCAGGGGAATACCTAGGATACACTGAGCTCCTCTCTCCTCTTCTCTCCCTCCATTTTTATGTATTAATCTCCTATTTATGCACATTACTGATTTTGCTTCTTCCCCGGAGTTCTTGTGCTTTCTCGCCTCGCAGGTTCCCAGGAATCGGGGTTATATTTGGACTGTCTTCGTGCCACCTTCTGAGGCCCTGCTGACACCCACTACTACTACCACTATCATTATTAGTCACATTACTATTATTATTGCCTGTACTATTACGCTTATTGACTTGCTTGTACCCTGGAGTCTTTGTGCTTTCTCGCTTCGCAGGCTTCTATAAATCGTGGCTGTACCTGGACCGTGGTCGTGCATCCTGCTACGGCCCTGCTGACACCGACTGCTACCACCATTATTATTACTAGTCACATTACTATTACTATTACCTGCACCATTTAAGCATTTTAGCTTTACTTCCACCCTGAAGCCCTTTTGCTTTCTCGTTCTGCAGGTTTCCATGAATCGTTGTGGTACCTGGACCGTAGTTGTGCCTCCTGCTGTGAGCCGATTGACACCCACTGCTACTTCGATTATTATTATTAATCACATTACTATCCCTATTTTCATAACTATAATTCTACTGTAATAATTGCTGCTGTTATTATAAGTAGTCTTATTATATGAACCATTTATGTCATATACATTGAATGTGTTGTATCTCTGTTATGCTGTTCATTCTGTACACATGACATCTATTGCATTCTGTCCATCCTGGGAGAAGGATCCCTCCTCTGTCGTTCTCCCACAGGTTTCTTCCTTTTTTCTCCCTGTTAAAGGGGTTTTTTAGGGGAGTTTTTCCTGTGCATGTGCACAGATTGTAAAGCCCTCTGAGGCAAATTTGTAATTTGTGATTCTGGGCTATACAAAATAAACTGAATTGAATTGAATTGAATTGAATACTGAGTGGGTGTTAGTTAGGGGCCCATCTGCCCAACAGCAAAGCTTGGGCCCTTGAGAGGTTAAATCCGGACATTATCAGGTGACAGAATCAATATAGACATTGCAGTACCAAAATGAATTATACATATTGTTTTATTATGGTAGATATTGTATAGAGTAATTGGCAGAGGGCATAAGATTGATCCTTGTGGAACACCCTGAAGTCATTGGCAACAAAAGTAAATACCTCATGAAAATGGCTTTATTATCGATGTTTAATATCCAGTCGGGCCATGTTTTAAGCAGCTTCACCATGGATTTGACAAAAACTTGTTTTATGTCAGATTTGAATTGAAAAAAGAGTTGTTTCAGCTCATTTCAGGTCTTTTTGTCACCAAACTGTAAATTGTTCAGTGCTTGCTCTGTAATACCTAATCTCAAGGTATTATTCATAAAAAAAAGTCCATATAGTCCTATGTGTAATCTATACTTGAATGTGTGTGCACAATACTGAGTGGGTGTTAGTTAGGGGCCCATCTGCCCAACAGCAAAGCTTGGGCCCTTGAGAGGTTAAATCTGGACATTATCAGCATTATCAGCATCAATATAGACATTGCAGTACCAAAATGAATTATACATATTGTTTTATTATAGTAAATATTATATAGAGTAATTGGCAGAGGGCATAAGATTGATCCTTGTGGAACACCCTGAAGTCATTTGAACTCTACCATAAAGATATGATTTGAACCAGACGATCAATCAAAACCAATGAAGAACAGCTTATTTTACAGGGTTGTGATCAATGGTTTCAAAAGCCTCAGGCAGTTGTACAAAGAGTGCAGCATAATTGTATTTGACATTGCACTATATGGCCAGGTCTAAATCCGCAGTTCTGAGTGAAGAGCATTTTATCCTCTAGCAATGCTCGTAGTTGTGAGTTGACGAGTGACACTTATCTAAATATGCTGGACTGATGTTCAGGACTTCAGAAAGAAAATGACTACTAATAAACCTAATGCTCTAGGTATAAAAAGTATCCTGCGTTTCACAAGTGGTAATTGTATTCATATTAGTCTGTTGCACTTATTGTATTCGTATTAGTTTGTTGCACTTATTGTTTTCGTATTAGTTTGTTTCTGTACTTTTGCTCTGGTTTATGCTCTTAGGTGCTTATTTAAGAAAGTTGATGCACTTATGACTTCTGGTGACTAGTAGTTCTCTTGAATACCTATGTTGAATACACTTATTGTAAGTGTATAAAAGCGTGTAAATGTAATGTAATGTAATGTAATGTAAAGTACAGTGATGTAATGTAATGTAATGTAATGTAATGTAATGTAATGTTATGTTATGTAATGTACAGTAATGTAATGTTATGTAATGTACAGTAAAGTAAAGTAAAGTAAAGTAATGTAATGTAAAGTAATGTAATGTAAAGTAATGTAATGTAAAGTAATGTACAGTAAAGTAAAGTAATGTAATGTTATGTAAAGTAATGTAAAATAATGTAATGTACAGTAAAGTAAAGTAAAATAAAGTAATGTAATGTACAGTAAAGTAATGTAAAGTAATGTAATGTAAAGTAATGTACAGTAAAGTAAAGTAAATTAAAGTAAAGTAATGTTATGTAATGTAAAGTAATGTAAAGTAATGTAATGTAATGTAAAGTAAAGTAATGTACAGTAAAGTAATGTACAGTAAAGTAATGTAAAGTAAAGTAATGTAATGTACAGTAAAGTAATGTACAGTAAAGTAATGTAAATTAAAGTAATGTAAATTAAAATAAAGTAAAGTAATGTAATGTAATGTAATGTAATGTAAAGTAAAGTAAAGTAATGTAATGTAATGTAATGTACAGTAATCTAATCTAAAGTAATGTAATGTAAAGTAATGTAATACAATACACAATGCAAAGTTAAATTCCATTCACACATAAAGTGAAAACTCTCAGTACATGTTTTTTCCCCTTATCTTTCTGGAGAATGTAGGTGCGCTCGGTTTCCGTCACGGGGCAGTCCGGCTGACGGGGCTTCCCGTTTATTCTCTCATCAGTCCACCCACACCGGCCCCGAAACATGCGTACCTAAAGCGCAGTGGGAGTTCCTACGACTCCGCATCGGTTAAAGAGGATTGGACAACGGTAGTGGCAGTCATTTTGTAAAGCAAAACATACCCGCCCAGTGTCCCTGGGACGGGAGAGGACGGGGGCTACAGCAGAACAGGGAAATGAAGTTGTCAGACGGGCGACTCTCTCTCCACAACTAGGCGGCTACAGGCGAGGTGACAGGCGGTCACGAGGGGAGGGATTCACGTGAAAACCCACAGCGATGCAGGTCGGACAACTGAGCAACTTGTAGCTTCGATCAGACAACTTTATCTCCGCGTTACAGAACCTTTCAAAGTAAAAGCGTCGCAGCGGGGACGACCTGCTAGCAGCTAGCTGAAGCTAACCTTTAGCCGCACAGCTCCTCCAGCTTCAGACTCCACAGTCCCGACGGTGAGTCCTGACTGTGTGTGTGTGTGTGTGTGTGTGTGTGTGTGTGTGTGTGTGTGTGTATGTGTGTGTGTGTGTGTGTGTGTGTGTGTGTGTGTGTGTGTGTGTGTGTGTGTGTGTGTGTGTTGCCCTCTGTCCGCCTGTTCACTGCCTGTTTTTCTGGTTCCTTGCTAATGCTAACTAGGTCACAAGCTAGCTGAACTTTGCTGCTGAGTTTGGCTGACATTGTTGCCGCCTTGTTCTCCTCGTTTGGTGAGGTTGGCCTGGGCTAATGCTAACTATACACACTCATAACAAAGGGGTGGGGGTGGTGGTGAAAGTGTTAGTTTAGCGCTAATGGACCCGCATGCTCTTTGGAAACTACTGTGATGTTAGCATGCGAGCTAGCTGCGGGTCTCTGTAACTCTGCACTGTAACTTTTCAGGCTCATTAGCTGTTTTGTTGCTTGAGAGCTTTTCAGCCATTTCCTGATGCAAACAGGTCCAGGAAGCTGATCTGGTGTTGTGTTTCCTACAGAGATCAGGGCTTGCACCACCAGTCTCCATCATGCCTTTTCCTTTTGGGAAGTCTCAGAAGAGCCCAGCTGACATAGTGAGGAGTTTGAAGGAGAATGTGGCGTACATGGAAAAGATGGATGCTGGGGACAGCAAAAAGTGTGAAAAGGTCAGCTATGAACCGTCTCATATTTATGATAATTGTCTGTCATTCTCATCCCCACCTGATGGTCTTGGTCTTTCACTCTTTTCCCCCACTAAAGGTTGCAGAGGAGGTGTCCAAAAACCTGGCCTCCCTGAAGGAGGTGCTTAGTGGAACCGGGGACAAGGAGCCTCAAACCGAAGCAGTGGCTCAGCTTGCACAAGAGCTGTACAACACCAACCTCCTCATTGCTCTCATTGCAAACCTGCAGAGGATTGATTTTGAGGTGTGGGGGGGGGTGCACTTTTTTTTTCTGCAATGACTTTATTTGTGTTTAAAGTATTGATCTTTTTGTGCCGACACCAAATGATCAGGGTTGCTCCCACTGCAAGCCTGATTTGAACATCGATGCCCTGAGCAATAAAAAAAAAAAAAAAAAAAAAGTCTTTACATATCATCAGCACCCAGTCAGCCATTAACCTCTCTGTGTGCCTTCTTTTTTTTCTTCTTTTTTACAGGGGAAGAAGGATGTGGTTCATTTGTTCAGCAATATTGTGAGACGCCAGATTGGCAGCCGTACACCCACGGTAGAATACATCTCTACGCAACAACAAATCCTCTTCATGCTGCTGAAAGGGTAAGTTCATATTTTCAGGCTACAGGAACTCAGTGTTTTATGAGTGCTTTATATGTACAATGGCCTCTTAAACACTGTTAAACTGTAACGGTTTTTTAGTGGACTTTTTCAAGCTTTATTTTTGTAGGTGAGAATTACTTTCCCCTCCACATGCCTCATGATTTTCCGAATTACCCATTATGTGTTTCAACAACTCCCGGAGGAACGAGCGTGAACTTGTTGCATTCACCTGTGGGTAACGAATGTTGATGTAGACAGTGATAGCAGTGCTGGTTTTACTGCTCTGAAAAACTGAGTCATCCTGCCTACTCGCAGAGCAACATGTCTCACGGCTGCAATGCGTTATGGTCTGTTGAAGCTGCTGTTTTGCGGATCAAATGCCATCTTTGCCACTTGCCGTGTTTTTGAGCTTTGATCCAAAATGTCACGTCTCTAAAAAAAGGACAATCCAGTTTTGATAGTCAGAGATGGACATCAAAACCTGACATTTAACGATGATGTTAAAGATGATTCTTCTGCTAATGGGTTCCCTTTTTGGTTAATTGTCTGCATTTGGCCAGCCATCTTATCTCACCGTGTAAAATAAGACCTAGCAGGGTAATGCTCACCAGTACAAATCCAAATTGAATGCCTCAATAACAGTGTTAATAGTGTTTATGATGGATTTTGAAGAGACTTTGCTTATTTGCTCTTTTTGTTTGTTACATCTACAGTGTTTGTTTTATAAGTAGCCTATATTCAGTTCTGATGAGGCTAATGACTTGACCTGGGCCTACCATGTATCAACCTGTGCAGGTATGAGAGCGCAGAAGTGGCTCTGAACTGTGGAATGATGCTGAGAGAGTGCCTGCGTCACGAGCCTTTGGCGCGGACAGTGCTCTTCTCTGAAGACTTCTACTGCTTCTTCGGTTATGTGGAGCTCTCAACCTTTGACATCGCCTCAGACGCTTTCGCCTCATTCAAGGTACAGTGCCATATTTTCTTTTCTGTTTCCAGCATCTTCATACCAACAGTTCTTCTCTAATACTTTGGTCTCTTTTTTTTTTTTTTTTTTTTTTGTTGCCTTTCAGGATCTCCTCACAAGACACAAGATAATGTGTGCAGATTTCCTGGAAAACAATTATGACAGGGTGAGCCTCCTGTGTGGTTTTTGATCTTTAATCAAAAGAATGCTTAGCTGTGCTTACTAATAAACATGATAAATGTCGGTCAGGTGTTTACAGAATACGAGAAACTCCTGCATTCTGAGAACTACGTCACCAAGCGTCAGTCTTTGAAGGTAGAACCTCCACCTCTCTGGCCAAATCAAATCACTTTTTTTGAGCTTTCAAATTCAAGTGTTACTGACATGCTCTGCCAAGGTTTTACAAAATTGTTGCATTGTTGTAATAACATACTGTTTTTCAGCTCCTCGGGGAACTTCTGCTGGATAGACACAACTTCACTGTCATGACAAAATACATCAGTCGGGCGGAGAACTTGAAGCTGATGATGAACTTGCTAAGAGACAACAGCCGAAACATCCAGTTTGAAGCATTCCATGTGTTCAAGGTGTGCACATTAACCACGTATCCTCAGTGCAACTATTTCCTGTTCAATAATCCAGTTTTACTGTGAAATGCTGCTGAGATTAGTTGGTAACATATTGAAAGCTGTGTTTTTTTTAAGAGAAGTGTGTATCTCAGTTTAGGATGAAACTTTTCAAATCGCCTCTCATCTCTGTTGTCCCTTTTTTCCAAAGGTATTTGTTGCAAACCCCAACAAGACTCAGCCCGTGCTGGACATCCTGCTGAAGAACCAGGCCAAACTCGTGGAGTTCCTGGGCCACTTCCAAACCGACAGATCGGAGGATGAGCAGTTCTGCGATGAGAAGAACTATCTGATTAAGCAGATCCGGGACCTGAAGAGGCCCGCAGCGCCAGAGGAAGCTTAAGGTGGAAGGAACGACTGCTCCCATCAGGTGGTAGATGTATAGGTGGTGGCTGGAGCTGCAGACGGCTAAGAGAGAGTCTAAAAGACGTGCTTCATTAAATTTATTATTAACAAAAAAATATAGGGAAAAAAGCAAAGATTACTTCCTTCACTTTCATTTTCTGTTTTTTTTTTTTTTCTTATTTAGTGTGGATGTGGAGGTGATTTCCATCCAGCAACTTGAGTGGGCCAAGAACTGTTATTTAAACCATAGTGCTTCTTCTTTGGTGATGATGAAATGCATTTTAGTCCGTTCTTGTAATGTTGGACCTTAAACTGTTACCTTTCCACAGACATTGTTGCTGGCAGAGACCTTAGGCGCCCCCCCCCCCCCCATTCACAGCCAACGTGTGTTCTTGAAAGTCTTTCTCAGAGACGTGTCTATATTTTAGAAATAGAGAAGCTTAGGAGAAGGATAAATATATTATTTTTCTAATGTATCTTCATGGTAAACAGTTTAAGACATACAGTAACCCTTCTCTCTGAACAATGTTTAGTCTAACTAATTGCATAGGTTTGGTTTATTGCCTTATTGTGAAGCTGTTGATTTGTACCGGGACTTAAATGATCTTCAGCTATATTGTTTTTTTGCAGAGAGACTCGTGGATCACATTGGCCTGGTCAGCATAGAGTCACTTTTGGTGATTTCCAGTGTAGGTGTTTGGCATTTTTGTTTGCATCGTGTGAGGTTACAGAGGTCACAAATGATCCCGCAGCGCTGTACTCGCCGATGCATTAGCTGGCACAGGAAGGGGAAATCAAAACCATAGAGGAATCAATTAATTGCGCTGTGATTTTTTTTTTTCTTTTTTTTTTTTTTTTTTTTTTCTGTTAGGCGAGGCTTACGTGACTGAAATAGAAGCAAGGCATCAGATAACGCTGCAGGGTACCAGCTCACCGCTTACATGGACAGCCAGGATAAACCGATTGATCTCATCCTCGCACACAGAGCACAGATAGAAACCATTCATTTGAAACAATGATTTAACAAACGATGAATAAATGGGGTTTTAAAGTACCTGATGTATGCTATATTAGGCATTTCTCCTTTTACAGCATAAGCACTGCATAACGCTAGAAATAATATTGCAGTTTTCGCGGAGACGTTGCTCATGAAGATGCATCAAAAGTATGTTGCAGTGTCAATCTGTTATCAGAGCATGAGGTGTCATTTCAAATGAGTGGGCATGCCGAAGAGACTTCCTACTAACTTTCAACAGGAAGTGCTTTTTTTTCCCTGAACAAGTTCCTTCATTTGGTTTTCATCTGACACGTATTGATCATCTGCTACACTAGATGTGATAACTGGGCAGACTGTAGGTAATGGACATTTGATTTGAAGAACTTGATCCCATGTCAACAATAACTCTGGTCCATGCCAAAGAATACAGAAAGTCTTCTGATCTGATTTCTAATAATACATATTAATAGAATACACTGTAACATGCTTGCGGCGCTTCAGAAAGCAGGTCCTGTCAGATGTCGACGCATTGTCAAAATAATCCATCTTTTAAAACTAGAGTTTGTTTTGGCTGACAAGCACTGAATCCATCGAGTTCCTCACAAGTATCGCTGATTAGTTACTTTTCTTAACAAGAAATAATTGCCTTACTTCTGCCATTGTCACTGAAATGGCGTATTAGGGATCTCAAGATATATGTTGTCTGTGCGCACAGTTTCTAGTATATACCTCATGGGATTTGAGTTTGCAAATGCTGTGTTCTCTTTCTCTTTCCTTCCTAGACAAGATATATTTTATTCGACTGTTCAAAAAATCCACAGCAGTGGTTTGCATGCATGCCTGAACTTGACATCCATATATGTTCAAACTTGAACACGGACTGCAGCCTGGTTTTCACAATGGAAAACTAGATTTTTAAACTGAAATATTTCATCGGGTGGTGCCACACAAACGTTAATTCATAATGAATTGCAGTGTGCCACCTCGTAATGAACGTTGCCTTATTTAAAGACATTTAACCGATCGTAATGATCATGTGAAATTCCAGACTTTTTTTTTTTTTTTTTTTTTTTTTTTTTAAACCAAAGTCAATATGAAAAGGATAAAGATGTACATTTCAATTCTCCAATGCATTACCAGTTCATTTCTCAGATCCACATCTAGTGTAGCGTAGCTCTGCCACCAACCACATTATGCTCCAAGGTAAACCTGTGAGTGTAACTATATATTTTAATAGACTGCACTCAGTTGTGGTTAATAGCTTCTGTTTTTTTTCTTTTTTTTAAATCAATATTTGGTACACTGCACCCGATAGTCACAAGGTTATCATCAAGCCTTTACGGATCCATACATTAATTTGGGGACTCTGCTGTGAATGTGGTACATTATGCACAAATAGACTGAATACCTGCACACAGTGCACCGTCATGTCACCAGTTTATGAGAGAAAGTTTGTCTGAAAGTGTGTTTGAGTTTCTTTAATAATCCTGTCAGTAATCACCTCCTTTGTGATTATTTAATGTGAAAACCAGTTTTTCAAAACTACATTAATGCATTGGACTTACCCCATTTACACGAGTCATTTTTAATATATATATACATGAGCACAAACAAACTTGCAGCTTGCTGACAAACTTCTGCATAACAGGCTGTTATAATATCCAAGATTATTTCACTGTTGTGTAAAAGAAAATAACATTCATTTTGAAATAAAAATTCTTCAGAATATTATTTAGATTGAGCCCAGTCATGACGTGCAGTTCACAGTGGTCCCATCAGGGGGAGCTGTTGGCATCAATTGGCCCAATTGTATTAGTTGAACCAACAAAGCATTTCATGTTTCTATAACCCTACCTCTAATTATGAGTATATAAACTACTGGCGATATTATGTAGACGTCAAGACAAATTCCTTAAGATCAATATTATATTTCATGATTTAGAGTTCTCTGTTTAAATATGTGTTGTGCTTTACTTTTTCTACTCTGTTGCCTTCTCCACCCCCCCCCCCCCCCCCCCCCCCTTCTCTTTCCAAACTCTGGATATTCTCTTTATTTACCTTGGGAGCGAATAATGTGTACATAACTTTATAAAGGATAAAAGTGTGAAAGCATTCATGAAAATAAAACTTTATGGCAAATTTATGTGTGTGTGTGTGGCGTCAACGGTTTAGTGGACACAGAGGCAGCTTAAAGGTCCTAAACACAGTCAGGTGCACCTGAATGTTCTAGATCAGGCCCCTTTTCATTACTGCTTCGGCGTGTACATCTGTTAGGGCAACACATTCTAATTGGTGTTTGCGGTGCGATGACTTCACCTTATTATCGGCACAGCTCCGCCCAGGCCGGGGCTGTTCAGCCAAGTAGCATGGGATTCAATTCTACAGTTCATATTTACAACTGATACCTTTCTAACATTATAGAAGCCATGTTTTTATTGTTATTTGAGATCATTCATTTGGTTTGGAGTAAACTGACAAAACCAGATTATAATAGAAGTTAGTTAGTTAGTTAGTTAGTTAGTTAGTTAGTTACCCAGAAATCAGTTTACCCTTCGCTCATATCTTCAGAGTCAGACCTGCTGCAGGTTTTCTCAGATTTGAGAAGTGAAGTAAAAGATGCCTCCATTGATCTCTGACCAGTTTCACTCTAGACACAGCTAAAGCGATCACTCTAAAACAGACTGTAGTCTCCTGCATGTCGTCTCACAGCTTTCAAGTGTGATGATAGTGTGAAAGCTCACACTCCTCTGGTACATATATGGCCTAGTTAGTGCTGAAATGGTTTGTGGATCAACAGGATATTGGGTTTTTTTCCCAAAATAATTATTGTGAAAGTAATATATACAGCAAAATTAATTCAGAGGAGCTTCCAGGTTTTCTCTGTGTTTATATACTTTAAATGTGAATATTGTTGAGCATGGAAGGTCATTCTTTACCTTTGAGAACTATATATACATGTATGTATGTATGTATGTATGTATGTGTGTGTGTGTGTGTGTGTGTGTGTATATATATATATATATATATATATATGTATGTATGTAACAACAGTGTAAGAACAGGTTCCCTTAATGAACACTTTTGAGTTAGTTGGACAAAACAAACAATTTTGGGCTCTGGGGAATTCTGTTGGACATTTTTTTTTTTTTTGCAATGTTTCTGACATTTTATAGACTTTAATGATGACTCAAATACAAGTCAAAACATAAAATGATTATGAAAGTCATAATTAGCTGCAGACCTTCTTGTGCCTGTAGTTTCTCTGCAAGATGTTGACAATTCAGAAATCTATAACTCAACGGTGAGTCTAAATAATCTTTTTTTTCCTGCTTGTTTAAAAAAAAAACTTCTAACCAAGACTCAAATGTTGTGTGATCTACAAAGTTAATGAGTGGAAGGATATTTGCTGAGTTTATTGACATTGAAATGTAGTTTTATCTTCAGAATATCATTCTGGACTGAGCCGGTCACCGCTTACATCTTGCCAAGCGTATCCATCCAGTGATGCAAATGGATATTGCTAAAAATAACCCCTCCTCCCAGTTGTAAGCCCAGTTCAAAACACTGGGACACATTCCATCCTACCAGGAGGTTTCCACCATGAGGCCTGCTCAATGGGTTGCCGGTCTATTGTCTGTGTGGGGGTCAATTATAATCCCTGCAAACCTACTCAAACCCAAAGAAAAACACGAATTATTCCTCCAGCAGACCATTTTTTTGTTGAATGCAACATTTAAAAATCATAATGTAAAAAAAAAAAAAAAAAAAATCTTCCTTCCATGAATTAACCCTAGTTTTGTGCAAAATAAGATCAAAAGGTTCCTGATCACAATGAACCCTCCTCCTCCTCCTCCTCCTCCTGCTGTCACCGGTTCCCCGTGAGAATCAGAGACACTTGGTGAAAGAATAATATTAAAAAAAAAAAAAAAAAAAAGGGGCAGCTGCAGTTTATTGTCTTTCCCTTTTAAACTGCACCGATTGGGAGCAGAGGGGAAAACGCACTTATGAAAAGTAGGTTAAAGTTCAATCGGGGGAAGAAGGCAAGTGAGGCAACGCTGCGTCCATGTTCCCACCGTGGAGGAAGTGGAACCACGTTGTCTGGAAAGCCTCTGGACTCCATGTAAAACTCTACTGTTGCAAGAAAAACGGAGACATTATTACTGAGTGATATGTGAGCGCACATGAGGCGGGGTGGCGGAGCAGAGGGGCCGTGTGGGGGCAGGGTTTCCACGGGGGTCACGGGGTCACCAGCCTCCTGGGTTCCCTTTGACCAGCAAAGCGCCGAACGGATGAGCCAGATGGGGGGGTTAATAAGAAGAACCTAAACTTCACGCGATGCAGTCTGCAAACACGTGCAGGGGGGGAAACACCACGCGCCAGGAGAAGAAAACAACAAAAAAAATCTACATTTAATACCCTAAAAAAAAAAACTTGTGAGAGGATATGTGTGGTTTTTTTTTTGTGTGTGTGTGTGTGTGTGTGTGTGTGTGTGTCAAGGACGACATCCGCAACGAGCGCGTCGCCTGCGTTCCTCTCCCCACCCCCACAAAGAGAGAAACAACAAGAAAAGATGCTCTCACAATTTCATGCATGACAGAACTTTTTGTTGGCGCAAAGAGGGCTGCGGAGGGTACAACATCTGCGGGAGAAGGTACGTGCTGGAGCTTTTCTTGCAGGATGCGTAGCAATACAGTCACTCGGTAGAATAACCCCTCAACCCAAAGCAAAGGTAGGCTGTGTGCTCTTCTTCTTCTTCTTCTTCTTCTTCTTTTTTGTTTGTGCGTCTTTATTCCAGCACAGATTGACGCACGTGGTCTTTTTTTTTTTTTTTTTTAAATAGTGCTTTGCTTTCGTTTCAAAAAAAAGTTTGAATAATCTGAAAAGGGTCATTTTTTGCTTATTTCTCCTCATCGGACTTTTGGTTCGTTAAGGTCTTGCAGTGCAGTTATCTTAATGAATATGATGCATTTTAAGTTAATAATAATAATTATAATAATAATCCATGTGTTTTGTCCTCCGGGCGCCACAGTAACTTTAGTTGGCTAAAGGTCGGTTCCGCTGCAGTCTTTTGTTGTGGGCTGTAGCTGCTGGCACGTTGGGCTCATCCAGGCTCTATTTTATTAATCCGCAAAGTGTTACAAATCCATCCACCCGCCGCTCGCCAGCTGCTGTTTTTGTAGTAGTTACGTCACTGAATAAACGCGGATGTGATCGCGATCATTATTTAATCGAGATGACACGCTCATCATCGCATCATAAAAAAAACAAAAAAAAAAACGCAGTTGGCGCCACTTTATTCGAGCTGCACACAGAGAGGCGCTCCGACCACGTTTATGAACCCATCATAGCCCTGTTACATCCCATAATCTGCAGTTTAAGAGAATAGAATCTGTTACAGGGAGGCAGGGAAAAGAGCTGTATTATGGGCTGTATTGTGTCTTTTTGTGCTCCTATGTTTGAAGCTGAAGTCCCTCCACGTGTGTGCTGATTGATGCATGGACCGTTATGTTTAAACTGCCTGGGACTTCTTACATGCTACAATAGGATGTGATAGTATTGATTAAAGGAGTTAAAGGGTGTTTTATATTTTCCAACAATTTTTTTTTACAAGATCTTATTAAACTGGGAAGTTTTTGATGGTGGAAGGTAAACTAAGTACATTTACTCTTCAGTACTTCAGTAAAATGTTTAAGTGCTTGTACATCATCCGATTGTTTCCAGACCAGTTTAACGTTGCTTTATACTTCTTATTCACCACATTTCAGAGGGAAAATGTTCATTTTAATTCAGTTAGATATATGTTACACCTTTAGTCACTGGGCATTTTTGCAGATTAAGACCATTAAACTAATTAAACATCTCAATTAGACTATCCGGATATGGGTGTTAGAAGATATTTGTAGATTTTATTAATAATATCTAAAGTTTCTTATCTGTATCCAGTCTCACTGATCATTGCATCATGGCAAACAATTCCAAAGTTTTTTTATTTAAATTTTATTGAGGACTTTTCAAGGTTTGTAATGCTTGAAGATACATGCAGGTTTAAATTCAGTTAACCACCCCACATGGCTGCAGCTATAAAGTATTCATTCTCCTGTAAGGAGTTGTAGGATCAGTTTGGATATTTGTCTACATCACTTTTTAATTGATTTTTGTTCTGTTTTCAGATGCTCAAGACTGGGAGCGTCTTGCCAGAAGGAGTTTGAAATAATTCAGCACCTGAATCCCCTCCGTCTCCACCCCTAACTCTCATGGTCCTCCAGCTAAGGTGCATCTAGTGTAGTTAGTGAAGTAGCTCAGTATCTACTGCCCTAGTTGCTCCTTCTGGCTGGAGGGCCTGTCTTTCTCAGGATCTGAAATATTCTCCACTACACTTGCCCTGAAAACAAATGTATCTCTGGGTGAAAATGCTTTATGTCTTTTCTTTAGTTCTGTGAGGTGTACAAGTGTTTATTTATTTTTTTTTTGCAGTTTTAATCCTAGAAACCTTCACTGATCATGGACAGACAATAGATGCACAGAGGAGACTCATCTTAAAATCCTCAAAGAATAAGAAATAAGGTGTTTGCATTACATAACAATACATTTATCAAAGCACAGTAAAAGTGTCCCTGAACTTGCCGTCGACTTTGCAGTCCCAAAGTGCTCACAGTGCAGGTAGTGCACGCTGATCTACTGCAGTTTGTGCACTTCAGGTATTGCCGGTCACCTTCACATCACGCACACGTCAGCCAGGTTTCACACCTGCAGGTGGAACTCATGTGGGTTTACGGAGAGTTTTGTTGGTTTGCTGTCAGCTTCTGCCAGTCTCTGCTGTGCAAATCCATGCAAAGCTCTCCGTTTCCTCAGACGCACAGCCAAAAGAAGAGGTGCAGGTTGTGTTTTTTCTCTGTTTTCTGTTGTTCCAAGCTTTGATGAACACTTGAAAGACTAAAAATCGTATTCACCGCAGGCCTAAGAGAGCAGCTGTTATCGCCCCCCCCTCCTCCTCCTCCTCCTCCTCCTTGTTGCAGTAATATTTGACTCTACAGGCGTCTTAACATTAAGGTTGTTCTTTTTTGTTGACATGAGTGCTTGTCTCGCTGTTTTCGGGTGGATGACTTCACAATTTCAATGCTAGACAAAATAAAAAGAAATTGCACAGTATCCATCTGCAAGCCGCCAGATGTTGTGAACAGCTACACTTGTGTTAGTGTGTGTGTAGGAGACATGGACGTTTTGTAGGATAGATGTGCTTTTTTCTGGCTCGATGGACTCTGAAGCTCTATCTGCGGGGGAGGACGAGCTCTCTAAATGCAGAGACTGAACACCAGGTGGCACCATTTCAACTGTATTGGCTCTAATAGGAGCTGAGTGAAAGTAAAGAATAAATGTCCACTCAAGATGGGGAAGATGATGGAATAAGCAGTGTAAAATGAAATGCCATGAGGTTATGTGATTGAATTAGATTTATCCAGTGATATAAGATAAGAGGAGGATTTTGATGTTCACTTTATGCTCTGTTTGTTCTCATATATATATATATATATATATATATATATATATATATATATATATATATATATACATATCAATGCTTTTCTCCATGTGTTGAACAATAAAAGCTTCATTTCCAGATCATATCTGACAGCTTATGTGCCATCTTCATTTCTCCTGGCCACAGGATGCATTCCTATATCAAACACACCACCATTCATCTAACAGCTCGTGCACCGCATTACTCCCCTCCTACTATCTCCCCCCCCCTGCAGCCAATGCATCAGCTCGCATCACTGTTACTATTACGCGCGAGAGGGGAGAGATCAGAATACGCGCAGGTCCACACTCTGGCGCGCGCTTTTTTTTTTAGGGAGGGGTGGGGGTCTGGGGTAGGGTGGGGGTGCGCGCACATGTATCCGGGGCTCGTCGATCGGTGCAGCGAGCTTGAGAGTCAGAGCCGCAAGTGAAGAGGGACTCAGAAGTTCTCACCATCGGGAGTATCGCTCACGGACCGGTGAGGGTGAGGGTGGGGGGGGGGATAAGAGATAAGGATGCTGATGCTGAGCCGGAAGCCGCAGCCTCACCTCATCAGCACCAACCCGGGATGCTCCAGTAACTTTTTCTGAATGTGTTGAAGTTTAATCCTCGCCGTTCGTCGCTCCCGGTTCCCCGTTAAGCGCCAGCCATGCTCCGTCCGTCGGCCCGCGCTGCGCTCCTCCTGCTCGTCTCCCTGCAGCTCGTCTCCCTGCCCGCAGGACAGGTGCCCACCTGCCAGGAGGTGCGCACGGTGTTCCAGTCTCTGCATCCGGGCTCCAAGTGGGTCCCCGAGACCCCGGTGTCAGGTAACTGTCATCAACTTCAAGCTTGTGTATAAAATGTGCTTGTGTATAAAATGTATATAAAAGCTCCGCGGGGGGGGGTGACTGCACACTTTAGATAGCTTGCACTTCCAGAGGTTAAGAATGGATTTCTACTCATATTCGGAGGACATCACCGGTCCAACCGTCCTCTAGTCTGGGCTGCTGACTTCTCCAGTGTCAGCAGCCAGAGCCGACCCACACACTGTACACTGTATACTCTCCATCAACCTGCCCTGTAATAAAGAAAAGAAAATCTATTAGCCAGTTAAGCACCTTGTTAAAAAATGCAGGTTGAATTATATAAGCCACCAGTTAACTGTTAAATAAGCTTACAGAATTGATTGGCTCTAGCATTGATCCAAACGTGGAGCCAAGTAACACACAACTTTGGTTTGGTCGGTGCTTTTTAAAAAAGCAGATGTTAGCAGCATTTGTTTGTTTTACGGGGGGTTTGTATCTTCTGCTAAGTTTGAGTGTTTCTGCCCTTTAGATGATGATAATGATGGACTGCACACATATCAAACAAGACCAACGTTGTTCCTTTTATGAGAATTGATTAAAAAGCTGCGCGCTGAAGCATGGTCCTTATCCACACTGTCACAGGAATATAGATTAGTGGTGTGATGTGGATTGTGACCGCCCTGCAAACACATCTGTAATGGATGCGGTTATCCAGAGAGGTAATTACTGTTCCCTGGAGCTCAAATGTCAGTGAGTCTGCTTCCGTGGAGGAAAAGGAAGGGACTTGACTTTTGAGACGTGAGGGAAAACACACTGAGCTGATGGGGGGGTTAAATAAATCAGGTGTTTTGCCCCCCCCCCCCCCCCTATTTTTGCAGAACACAGCACGTCCGCGCACCGCCGGAGCCTGTTGCATGCATTCAGATCCAGAGGCCCCTCTCATGTGGCTGAATCACCAGCCAGCTGCAAATGTTCATTTGGTGTCGTAGTGTCATGTCAGCACTCGAGGCAAGTGCTCCAGGTTAACAGCATTTTCTCAGCGTGAGATCCTCGCACACCTCACCTGATTTCAAAGAGGTTTACCCAATAATGCTCTCAGTGCGCTGTGAACACGGAGGAGTGTGATGAATCGCAAAAATGATTCAAATCAAACGACAAGGAAAGACGCGCGACGCACTTTGAAGCATATTTTGTCATGCTCAATCCATCACGTATTAATCTCCCATCCGTGGGTGCATGCGGCTCCAACCACTGCGCCCCACATCTCTCCCTGCATAAATCTTTAATCACACACCCTCCGCCGCCGAGGCCATCATGCATTTTTATCTTGCCAGAGTCATCGTGGCAGGCCGAGAGAAATATTTAACCCCCCCACCCAACACACACACCCCATTTCCAAATCTGAGGCAGAGCATGCCCAGCTGTGCACCTTCACCGAGGAGTCGGTCCTCAGCTGGACAAGCCTGCACACCAGGCAGCTGAAAACCCATTACTCACACTGGAAATCAATCCACCAGTCAGCCAAGGGACAATTCATCCTCGCCGGTTAAGAGCTACTTTGGTTTACACATTCCCAAGATGCCCGCGGCTACTCTGCTGCAGCTTGATTGCTGCTTTTATGAAGTGAGCTGGTGCTACAGTGCTTTATCAAGTGACTGATGGTAATGCACCTTATCCTGCATGTATAGAACAAGATTTTTAGATTAATGTAGAACACTGATTTGAAAAAAAACAACCTTTGGCCCTTTTTTTCTGTTTTAGATCCAGTAGGCAGCTCAACAAACGTGTAATCTTTGTTTTTACTGTCTTGATACCGTCTGATTTTTCCGAAGTAGGCTTACAAACAGGATTTTGAAAGGATGACGTGTTAATCCCGCCAGTAAAAATGATGCATTGCTTCTGTTTTGGGTCTCAGAGCCTACCATATAAGTCCATTTTTAATTCTGCTTTGGAGTTTGTTCTAAAAGGGAGTTACACCTCTCTGGTTCCTGATTGACCCCAAGGCCTACATAACACTCATATATATTTGTTCATGCATAGCCCATGTAACATATATATGTTACATTTCCTTATTTGGCATGATAAAAATGTTTTATGATCTTCATCAAATGAGTGTGTGATGAAGATAGGGGTTACCACCTCCATACACGTCTGAATTTAGAAGGAAAGAAATAAATATCGTAGGGAAAAAATGGCTGTTTTTGCAACTATTGTTAGTGTCAGGACACATACAACAGTGTTGCCAATGTCTACAAGACACCTGGGTGATTATAAGAAGCCCAATTAGACTGTATTCATGTTAACAATTTCATATACGGGTTTTAACAATGGCCCCATGGAGCCACAAAGTTCTGTAGTTAGATACAACAAGATTCATGTAAAAAGACATAACTGCACCAGTGTAGCAACAGGGAGATAAAATGCCTCTCCCTTTCATTCCCAATGTGCTGAAATAATGCTGATATTCAACAATTCCTTATATTCTGCACACCTTCTAAACCCTCTCAGCCTGAGAGGGATCTTAGGACCCCTTCAGGAGCTGTAGTAAAATGTAATGGCGTGTGAATTCAGGACTTAATGCGTAAACAAATTACTGCCATTGAGGGAGAAATAGGTTGCAACACATTCAATTGTAAATCAATTTTATAGTGTTTAGGCTTTTATAAAAAGCCATTAAGCAAGGCCTTTGGGAGAACGTAGTGTGGCCTTGAATGTGCCACAGAACGTTGTTAATCTAACTATAAAACCATGAACCTCTGTCCACCTGCGGAGGCTCGAGCTAGGGTGCCACGCGCGAGTCTGAACGAAGCTTTGATAGCTAACATGAAGAAGAATTGAACCAGAATGTATTTCACCGGTGTGACCGTGAGTAAAGTAGGTAGGTGGGTCCCGGTGTATGACTTGATAATAAACTTATAATAAGGTTACCGCCAGTGAAACACCTCCACTGATGAAGTCTATGCTGTACTTTATAACCAGGCGTCTATGTCCAAACAAGCGACAAATAGAGGCTCCTGGAAACTACCTCGCTAAGTATTTCACTGATGTTTAGGACCGGGAGTAACCGCCACCTGGGTGTGTTTTTGTGGCCTGGAAGCATGTTACCCCAAATGGTATTAACTATTAATAATAGTAAAACTATGAATCCTCCTGCATTTACATTATTACTGAGAGTGAAATGGGGGCATACTCAGCACAATGCACTTTAATGTAACATATTTAAAAGGTGGAGCTTTTATTTCTAATCTGATGCTGGATAGTTGAATGAATAATGATGCATTGAATTTGGCTTGTGATATTTTTGTGAGATAAATTAGATTCTTCAAAGTAACCAATAACATTTCTCTGTCCTGTTAATGTAGCACTGCTAATGTTTTAACCTCTGAACTGGAAGTACACAGTAAGTAAGTAGTGTACAATTAAGTGACATATTTTGGGGGGCCTTTTGTCAAATATTTCCGTGTACAATGAGTTAAATTAGTAACCCAATTCAATATTTTTCACATCTATACATCATATTAAATCTATGTGTGTTTGGGGCCCTGGTTGTCTCCTTTGCTGAACTGTCAAGTCTGCCTCTGGTGTGATTTTCCTGTGAACCAGACTGTATTTTTCTGGTGTCTCTGACTGTGAGTAGCCGAGACTTGGGTGTGTGACGCAACTATGTCATGTCATGGTATTGCTGAAGACCCGAAGAAGAGCAGTGTGGAGTGTGAAGCTGTTTTGATGAGCGGTTCTTGAGAAAAGCTGCAAGCAGAAATACCACAGGACATGAAGCCGGTTCTGAACAGCCATGTTTTCAACGGTCACACACAATGGTTTCCTAACCTTTGTGGCCTGATTTTCAGAGCTTGCATATGCCACAAACCGGGCCATGACAAAAGAGTGAGACGCACACAGTCAAGTAGTTTAACAAATGATTTATTTAACTCAATGGCAAAATATAAAGAAAACTTAATCTAACAGTGGTGTGTGGAGTCAGTCACGTCAGCAGTGTAGGCGAGTGCATGAGTGGAAAGTGTGTGTGTGCTATGTTGTATGATGTGGAAACAAACCGTGATAAAAAAAAACCAAATGGGTGTATTTGTGTATTATGTGGATCATTTTCAGGGTAAAGTAATCCAGTAATTGGCAAGAAAATGAGCAAAGATAAGAGTAAAGTCTGTCAACATATGTTTGAAACCACTGGGATAATGTTATATTGATGTATGGTTTATCAGTGCAGAAATAGTTGCATTACCAAACATTACATCATCAACAATAATCACATTCACTGCTTTCACTCATTAATGTGTACAGTTTTTGTGGAGGATTGCTTTGTGCACATCCACATAAAAATAGCTGTTGCAAAATATTTGTTAATCCTGTTAAACGTGTTAAGCCACATTTGTATTCCTGAATAAATAACTAGACTAAAAAATGTGTGTTTATAAAAGAAAAACAGATGTGACTCATACTTAACTTTCCAGGCATGTTTCCAGTATTGTATGCCGTCCTTTATATCCAGCGTTGACATTGAACCGTCTTTCATCGTTCTCGACGATATTTAAGCAATGTATGAAATATTTAAACCGTAATATCCTGAGACATGAGACGGAGTTATGGTGCCAGGCCTGTACTTTAGGTAGGATTTCCATAAATCCCAGCCCATCCACTTTTCTCCAAATGAACTTTTGTTTTACATTTTTACAAAAGCATGAAATATGCAGCCACTTCTCATATACTTGGTACAGTTTTTGGTCCCATTCATTTTGGTCATCCATAATGCATCCATGTCGTTAATGGATACAGAATAAGTTGAAGGTTTTCAGTCACATCTGCTGAACTTTGTGCCAAGAGTTCTTCATTGAGCCCTACAGCTAATGAAAGATTGATGAACTTAAATGTTGAGGATGGCTTGCTGTGATTTGACTGGGGGAAGTATCACGCTCTATCTCTGTGTGTGTGTGTGTGTGTGTGTGTGTGTGTGTGTGTGTGTGTGTGTGTGTGTGTGTGTGTGTGTGTGTGTGTGTGTGTGTGTGTGTGTGTGTGTGTGTGTGTGTGTGTGATGATGGGGAGCCGTGAAGTAGCCTGTATTGATATGGTGTGTGGTGTGGGGGAGGTGGGTGATTCAGAGAGAAGTCCGCAGGAAGGCAGAGCAGAATTCTAATAACGCTGCATGTGGTGCCAGGGGGCAAAACACCAAAACACAAAAACTTTTTCTTTCCGCCAACATGAATGAGAATGAGAAAAAAACAAAAACATTACAGTTGGAGATGTGAAAAAACAAAATTGTGCTGCAGGAGTACCACTCATGTCTTTGTTGCGGTTGTTGCTGTGGGTGGTTGGAGTGTCTGAAGGTGAAATGGAGGCTGGGTGTCGGTTCACTCCGTGGCGTGTAGTCGTGTATGTGCGAGAGCGAGCACTTTCCCCGGGACATGAGTGTGAGAGCGGCTCCGTCAGTGTCAGCGGCGCTTTGAGCGGAGGACGCGGAGGATCTCTGACAGCAGCTGACCTGATTCATGAGAGGAGCATCAGATTCTCACTAAATGGAGGAATAGTACGAGTTCGCCGGAGGCTGAGCTGACAGCTGCCACTTATTTATACATTTATTTGAGATTTTAAATTTTTGGGGAGGGGGGTTCGTTATTGTAGAGGTAGAGATTGGATATTGGAGAAAGAGAAGGGTATGACATGTAACAAAGGGTTCCAAGGCCCTAGGGTCCTAACGGTATCACTGTATACTGTGGGATCATACTGTGGGATCAGACTGTGGGATCATACTGTGGGATCAGACTGTGCACATTTGCTTATGTGCAGTATTTTTTTTAAATTACAGTAAGTGAGGGAGAGGTAAAGGTACAGAAAGGAGCACCTACACTATAGGTTAATTTATCAATCATTGGACATTTTATTTTAGAAGCTGATGTTATTTTTCATTTAGTTATTTAGTTAACATGCAAATGTTGCTATAATCCTTAATTTCATCTATTATAATTATATTTTAATGATGATGCTGATATCATTCTTTCATGTCATTGTAGCTATAAAGTAAAAAAAAAAAAAAAAAAAAAAATGTCCAGAGGAATAGAGAGGAAGGAATAAAGATAAGGATATAAATAAGAACAGTTGTAATGTAGCTGCTGCTGTGCGTCTTTCAGCATCACGACTCGTGAGAGGGAGAGATGATCTGAAAGTGATCCTTCTGAAAACGATCTTGTCCGCTTCTGTCCTTGACGCCAGACACAAGCGATGTATCTATAGTTCTATTTTGTAGTTATCGACGGCCCTTAATACTGTGAAACCGTAATATTTTCTGAGATGGTTACCGTGAAAACCTCATACCGTCACAACCGTACAAGGCTGGAATCAAACCTGTGACGTTGTGAGAACGTGGTATGGGCTGTGAACACTCTGCTACCCAAGACGCTCCAGCTGTCACTTATTTCAACACAACATCCTGAACAGTTTTTTTTCTCCTTCTCAGTAATTAGCTGCAGTGTCATGTCACCTGTTTTTTGTTTATAACAGAAAAACTGAACAACAAACGAACAAGCGCTCCGGCTGTTGAAATGACACCGGGCACCACTAATAGGTGGATCGGTTTGACCTGACGCGAGAGGTCCCTTTGTCTAATTAAGCAGCGTTTTGCTCTTTGTTTATTCCCATTTCCTCTCTGGTAACAGCCCTCTCTATAACGAAGGGCACTTTGCGTTTGCTCCCTCATTGTTTTGTGAACACTTCAGACAACAGAGACCGGGCTCCTTCACATTCACTCTTCCAGCTTTTTCACATTATTGCCTCATCAAACGCTTTAAAAGTAGAGCAGTCAGCAAAGCACTGAAAATATACCAAAAAACAATTATAATCCCTGGTAGCTAATGGCATAATCATTCCTTAGGTTGGTTGTAAATTGCGCTATCTTCATTTCATTTATTGTCTCTGCAAAGTGACACTGGCTTATTTTGCCCTGGAGAGGAAGCCAAGGAGTCCCACATGCTTCCACCCAACACTGGTAGCTGATGTATAATTTATGCCTGTAATGAACGGCTTTTAACATATTCTATATTTTAATACAACTTGTTTTTCCCCCATGGTCTCCGTCATTAAACTTGCATAGTGATAGCTTTATAATTGGTGTCGGGAAGCCAAGAGACACACAGTGTATTTGTAGCTGCCCCCGCCACCCCCACCCACCCTCTTAGTTCCCTTGGCTTGGAGTCCCCGAGCTTGTTAGAGATGTGAAGGGAGGGACCCCTCTCTGTGTGTACACAGGACTTGTGGAGCCCCCCCCCGCTGGAGTTTTTCACCCCTGGCATTTCAAAAGAAACAAAGCAGCAATAAAGGATGGGTCTGATAAAAAAAAAAAGTCTGTGACAAACCGGAGGACGATCAATGCGTTTTTAAAAAGCCATTCAAAGACCTTGACACTCATGAAAACGGCAGCTGCTCTGCATGTTGAATTCTCCGGCCCCACCGGTTCAGAGTATTGATTGAAAGTAGGTAATAATTTAAAGGCGTCACCTTGGAACGAGATTGCATGTTGGGGAGGGGGGGGATTTACATCTAGATTGCTCTCAGCCTTGCACCTTGTCTCTCTTCATTTTGCTTGAAAGAAGTGGCCATCAGGAGGCCAAACCAAAAAAAAAAAAGATGCCGATGGTGCCCGGTAGCTATTAAGCTCAAGGTGGGTGAAGTGAAACAAGCTCAGAACAAAACTGTGCAGGGATGACAGGGATTATAAAAAACTAAAAGA
Organism: Anoplopoma fimbria; assembly: GCF_027596085.1. NCBI lineage: Eukaryota > Metazoa > Chordata > Actinopteri > Perciformes > Anoplopomatidae > Anoplopoma > Anoplopoma fimbria. The sequence goes on along the minus strand of NC_072452.1, from coordinate 6,439,355 downwards.
GAATGAAGTGGGGGGAGAAAAAGAGAGCTGAGCCTAAAGCAAAGAGGAGAAGCAGGAAGCTGGTTCCCAAGTGATCTGTCAGTCAGAGAGAAGGCTTTATTTAGACGCCGTGATTTTATCATTTGTGAAGCTCTGTGGGGAATCATTTTCCTGTCGAATCCTTCACTTATTCCTCAGGGCGGTGGAACTTCTGTAATGAAACACATTTATCATCCTCATATTAAAAAAAAAAACTAACGTGCAAATGCGACTGTCTGTTTTGAGGAAGATAATTGTTAAATCCCACGTCTCCTCCCCCAGCACCGGCCGCTCTCGCCTCACCTATGGTGCTATTGACAGCTTAATAATTTAGCCCCGGCAGGCTGAAATTAGCTTGATTTTATCTGTCAGGAGTCCTTTGTCGGATATTGATTTAAGATATTAAGCCTGTCAGTGTGCGTACAAAAGGTGCCGCGTGACAGTTTTATTGCCCGTTTCACTCATTAGGCTCTCCACCTTAAACCCTGATGGGCGTCGGGTAGTGAGCGGAGGGGTTTAGCCGAAGCTGTGCGCTGTTCGACTCCCCATCACTTGTTAATTATGAGGACTGCCACTCTGTTGCATCTCCTGCTAGTTTAACTTCCCTCCATGCCTTCTGCTCTCTTTGTTACAGTCTGAGCTTTTGATTCTGAGGATCTTTTGTTTGAACATCTCAGAGAGGCAAATCCTCAAATAGAGAGATTCACTTTTCATATTAAGATAAACCCTCCGTCTCCACAAAAAGCCTTTCTTCTGTCTTCTGACACGCTTGTTATCAAGACTTTTCTGATATATATATATATATATATTTAATAAACATATACAGTCACAACCCGAGCCCTCCCTCCAAATTAATCTCCCAGCTTTCGTCTCCCTGTCCTCCCCGCAATCCCATCGAGCAGCAGCCGGGGCTGGCAGACTCCCCTGACATTTGTTTACCACGCCATCAATCAGGCCCTTGTCACTGACGCTTCCCAGGCAGCAGATCCTGCAGACAACTCCTAGATGCAGCCTGGCACGTTACGACTGCAGCCGAAGCTTTCAACAGCCACACGGGACAGAGAGAGAGAGAGAGAGAGAGAGAGAGAGAGAGAGAGAGAGAGAGAGAGAGAGAGAGAGAGAGAGAGAGAGAGGGAGGCACTAAGGAGAGGGAGCTCCTTGTATTTAAACATCAGATGGCTGTGGCCTATTTATGTCTGTGTGATGTCTGTGTGTGCATCGTTTTAGAGGAGCGATTTGGGAACAGGCTGGAAATGTATAGCTAGTGTATAGAAAGCGTATTCCACTGGACCCTTTCTTTTCCGATAGAGGTGTTCTGACAGCAGCATACATTTTGAGTAGTCACATTAGTTTGAACTGCATTTAAGTGTCTAATTCAAACTTTTAGGATGCATGTTGCTCAGCGTTGCCTATGACATCGCGACGGTAAGGGCATGTTCTCGTAATGAAACAGAAGAGAAGAGTCCTTTGTAAAAGATGTGTCCAAGGACTTCGTCACACAAAACCGCAGTTCACTCTCCATGGCTGTCGCAGCAGCTGAGGTACCCTCAATATCCTTGATCAGACTCTTTTTCGCGCTCCTGGGATTTTCTTTCTTCCCAAATATATATATATATATTTTCTTCAGGCCATTTGTTCTTTGATCCAGCCGGTGCGCGGCTACCTCGGAGTTACTCATCACTGTCACCTTAGTTTTACCTTAACTGGCTTACATGTGCACCTTTTCAAAAGAGCTCTGGGAATCCAATTACTCCTCATCTGCGTTAACAACCTGTAATGTCAGAGGCCAGGTGCAGAAATGTTGTTTCATCAGCTTCAATGTTACTCTGTTTTGTCAATGTGGTATTCTGAAAGCGGGGTTTTTGTTTGTGTGCACGCTGAACTGCTCTCGCCTCTCATTTTCGTGCCCCATAAAAATACTTTCTTTTAATCCTCGGTGTGAAAAGTGTAGCCATGAGTGGCGGGAAACTTTCTGTTGACCAAATTGATCTCCGAGGACAAAAACAAGGGCTCTGGTGTATTGCTTGAATGTGCAATCAAAATGCCTCTTATTTTTCAGCAGCAATTTATTTTTGACTCCGGCCCCGCAAAATAAGACAGCCTCTACATAATGATCACACGCTCATTAAGGCTGCCGAATCTGCTGGAGATAGTGTTTCGCGTGTTTAGCATGCAGAGGGTGCAGCTGAAGGGGGGCTTCTGTTTTTCTTTTTGAAAATTAAACAAAAGTGGCTTTGCAGTTCCTTCCCTTGCGCTCATCCAGCATCCTGTCCTGTCTCTGCTGATTCCCTGCCAGGTGCCGATCTGCAGGTGTGCCAAACCAAAGGCCCGACCTGCTGTTCCAAGAAAATGGAGGAGCGCTATCAGGTAGCCGCACGCAGCAACATGGAGTCCGGTCTGCAGGTTGTCAGTGCTCAACTCAAACGTCTCATCATCCAGAACGCCGCCATATTCCAAGGTAAGCAGTGAGCACAGTTAATCTCAAACAGACAAGATGGGGGGTTTTTTAACTGGCAGAAGGAAAAATGCAGTCACAATTGCAATTTTTAAACTGATAACTGACGTCCTGAAATTGGCACAGTAAGTATCCACTTTCTTGGCTGCACATCCCTGTTAACGTCAGCGGCCCTCTCCTCCAGACGGTGAGTCACACAAAACGCGAAAGCAGACGCGTAATGCACGCAGAAAGGGAAGAGACGCTCAGCTGCTGTTCGACTAAATGTTGGAAAGGCGCAGAGACATGTGGTTAAAGTGACTTTAGATGTAACCCGGTTGTCGGTGCCAGACATGTTGTTCTGGAAAGTGACAGCCTCTTGAGATTTTGGTGCACTGCAGTCAGTGAAGACTGTTATATTCACAGAGTGGAAAACGCCAGTCAGCAGTGGTTCCTGGGAAGCACTCACAGATGAGAGAGGTCAAAGGAGACGGACTGGTGTGACTGGTTCTGGCTAGCAGATGGGAGCAGAATAACAACCGGGATGTTAAAAAATGTAGGAATCGTCAAACCTGGAGACACTGAGGTTCAACTGCTGTCAGCTGAAACAACGAGCAGGCAGGTGACTGCTGAAAGTGAGTGACTGGACAGTGAAGTCAGCAGGAACTCTGTGACATCATTAAAATAGTATCCCCCTGCTGAATGCGTTAAAGTACTCTGCTACCGCCTCTCTTTTCTCTTATTCCTGGCTAAATCAAATTTGTCAAAGTTCCCATCAAAGTTCTCAAGTGTTTGAGAAAAACCTTCAGTCAAGCAGCAACAAGAACCTTAAACGAGGCCTTATAATTAATGGAATAGTTCAACTCTAGAAGCTACGCTAATTACCTTTCTTACTTTTCTTTCATTAGAGTGAAATGAGGAGTTTGGAACTACTTTGAAGTCTGTAATTATGAAGCTACCATGGAACAGCTGGTTAGTTTAGCTAAGAAAACCCTTTGGACAGAGATTAGCAATCTTTTTCCAGTATTGTAGCTAAGCTAGCTGACTACTGGTGGTGGCCTCATATTTACTGTACAGATTTATGCATAATAGCATTGTTTGTGATTTTCATGAACACATCTGACAAACATAAAGGCTTGCTATGCCGTTCATTGTATGTAGGGCATCCTGCTAGCTTGCTGGCCAATGTGCCGGCTGCCGCTGGATGATCTCAGTCCCGCACGGGATATCGGGATTTGTGATGTCCGTGAAACTTGGTTGAATCTTGTAATACCGGACAGCGCCAATCAACTGTGACTCTATCGTCAGCTGACGTCAGCTGGCTAGCAACAGCTGACAGCACTTGTATGCTTGTGGGTTATGTCACATAGACTGCGTCCATGTATTATACTGTCTGTGAGTAAGTTCATTGACTTTTACTTCTCATTTTTTAACTCAATGTGCTACTGTGACTCTATATTTTAGCATTTTTCCATTATGTGGTCATTTGTACTGTACATAGGCTCACTTCAAATAAAACTTTGACATTTTGATGTGACGGTTGAAAACTTTAGGAACTAGTTTCGAGTAAACAACTTTTTCCTCAACAGCGCGGCCATGTTAGCAACAGATGTTATGAAATATCCCTTTCACTTTTAAAGTTGAGCATTTGTTATCACGCTATGCAGGCCTTTTCAATCCAGCTCAGCAGCTCTGTTTACTGTCTCGGGGTTTCCACTTGAAGTGGGGTGTGCAGACTCACAAGGCCGACTTTTTTTGAGAGCGTGCATTCAACGGGTTGTGAAACGCAGCACGGTCCTGACATGCCAATTAAAACTTGAGGTTTAATGGGGACCGTGGGGTTTGCTTGACTTGGTTGTTAGACACTAACTATGTTAGAGACTGCCGCTGTGGTTTGGCTGCACTTTCCTAGAAGGGGGTTCAATGCTAATTGCTTTAGCATAGGGCTTGAGAGAACTCCCCAAACAGCCCCGGACTGAAATCCTTTTAACATCCTGGTCTTATCTGTTTCCCTCTCCTTCATTTTCATCCTCTTTTCTTCTCACTCTCTGACCCTGTCATCCTCTCTCTCCATCTCTGTCTCGCTCAATCTGCTTGACTTCTTTCTCCTTCTTCCTCCCTCCATCTGTCTCTTCTCCTCGCGTTCGTGCTGCTATTGGGAATTGAGTGCATGCCTTGTTTGCAATCTTCTTAGCTGCTCTCTGTCTTTTTTCTTCATGCGCTCGCTTCTTGCCAGAGATCAAAGGGCTTCCCCTCTCCACTCCTCTATCTCCCATCTTTCTGAGTGCTCTCTCTATCCTCTCCTCCCGGCTCCACCTGCCCTGCTCCGCTTTCCCAAGCCTCAGACTCCACCAGAGGTTTTCACCCCTTTTGAAGTCAACTTCTCGGAACAATAGATAAAGTAATGGCTCTCTCTCTCTCTATGTTTGTCTTTTAAGCGGTGAGATGACAGGTTGCTTTAACGTAAGGCTTCTTCAGGATCAATACCAGGAAATAGGTAAGGCATTAGGAATTTTTAATGATGCAGAAGGCCTCATATGCCATTTGCCAATCTAATGAGCCTGATCTGATCTCTTTATTGTAAACCAGGGAAACACTACGTAATGGATAAACTGCAGCATCCACTCCGATATGGGACAGACTCTTGGATTTCATTTTGATTCACATTAGCGAGATCATAACATCATCTTCCCCCGTGTGCTGTGATTGCCTCGAGCTCAATGGCCTGATGCTGTCAATTTAGTTCAAAATGAGAATCTGTAAACCTGTGCAGGACGGCCATCTTTAAATCTAATCTTTTAAAATGAGAAGCTGATCTTGTGCATGCCGAGAATTTAATTTAGACAATAAATGATGGAGTCCAATATTTCTGAGGAGTGTATTAGTATGTGTTGCTGCACATCATTGAGCAGCCTAGAGATGAGCGGATACGTGAAAGTTCTTGTCAAGAGGGCAGTGAGATGGTAGCATAAGAGTCTTAAAGGGGCACTACGCTGACCTTTAGTTGTCACAGGGAGTTCTACCAGGAAGTTTCTCTGGAATAGTTATCAATCACTCATTAATGCAAAGGTTATTATGTTACTTTACTTATTAAAAGTAGTAGTAAAACGTGTAGAAATAGAAAGCAAAACATTGTGGCTTAACAAGCGTGCTACCTACACTTTGGAGGTATTTAAGGAAGTGCTACATGTACTACCACCTTCAATTCACCTTAACCAAGCTCTGTGAGTGCCTGGACATACCCATATTAAGTGTAATAATGCTATAGATGATATGAGGGGAGATTGTATTGCAAGATTAAATATTGCAAATATATTTAGTATAACATTTTTACAATTTAGCTGAAAAACATTTCTTCATTTTGTTGATAGAAACTGCCAGAATTTATTGTATGTTCCAAAATGTATTTTCTTTTGCAAAATTGGAATTTGTAATTTCTAGGAGACGGGGTTGGACATTTTTTATTCCAACTATCAGTATGAAAACCAGAAGGGAATTCAATTCGCAATGTGAAGGATTTTTGCTTCCTAGAAAGAAAAAGTTAATTAATTTTCTGCTGTTTGACTAATGAATGAATGAATTATTATTATTCTTTGAGCACCAGAGTACTTAATCATACAGTTTTTTCAGCCATTTTCTACTCTAATTAGAAAGACACAAAGAAGTGGGGTGGTAAGTAAGTGTTGAATGTGTGGAGGTCTGAGCCAAACTCACCCAACTCTATTTCAAGGCTGCAACAAGTCCAAAACAATAGCCCCCTTTCACAAAGAGATTCCACAATACTGCTGTAAAGACTGCAGTATTGTGCCGCTACGCCGTCTTTGCTTTGTGTGATTTCAGATAGTTTGGAGAGCTCCAGGACCTTGTTGTCTCCCTTATTTGCTTTTTAGTTTTTTTAATGCTTGCTGTAACATTTTTCCCACCGATATCAGCTCGGCTCAGCTGTGGATCGACTCTGTCCCCACATTCTGCCTCCGTACCTTTCATACAGAACAGTGAGGCAGAACATCGGTACCGCCTTGATCTGGCTATGTGAAAGCGGCTAATGTTTGTACACTGTGGCTGAGCTGACTTAAGCACAGCTTTGTGTATGTGGTGTGATTATACTTTACTTATATCATCCCTACACCCTCACCCATCTCCTCTGTCTGAGTCCTCTGAAGCAGAAACTCATCCAAAACCATCTTCTGGCATTTTTGGGTGATTGGCAGCTCTAATTGTTGTTATTTCCCCGGTGATTGTGTCCTTCAGAGCGGCGCTGCTACTACTCATCCCCGAGTCTACAGATCAGAAATTAGATTAGCTAGCTTTGATAATGAGACAAGCTTTTATTTAACGTTTTTTTTATGTAAGAACCGAAGGCCACCGTGGCTGAGCGGCTCCGCAGGAAGGATCTATTTTGTTGTGCAGGGCTTGTGTGAAATGACACATCAGAAAATGACCCTCTCCCTACTGCAGCGCCGGTGGAGAGAACAAGACCGCGCTGCTGTCTGCTCGGTTTCATCACAGCTCCGTGCTCCTCTGCTGCCCGAGGGGAGTCAAACTGGAGTCCAAAGAGCGAACCCGGTTAATAAACATGAGAGGACAGGGTTGGCCCCGATTGCTTATGTACTCAAACATGTGGGAAGGGAAAAGTTGAGCAGCGTGAGTGTGTGCAGATATCAGAGAGTCTGTGTGATATCTGCTGGGGGAAAAAAAAAAAGTGGGACAGCCAGCCTGGAATGACTCAATGAGTCCATAGAAGGCTGGCTCAGTGGGGTGTTTGAAAACAGGTCTGACTTGGACTACTTTCAGGCTGCATGAGGGCAATCTTTATGTGGCTTCAGTCCTCGCTGCGAGGCGGGGGAGCTTTCTCCATTTTACTCTGAACTCACGGGGACCACGCTCTGTAAAAGAGCGGGAGTTTGAAAGGAGCTTGAAAGGATGCTCGTATCTTTTTTATCAGATGTCAAGACAAAGAGCAACCCGCGGTCTCCCCTGCTGAACAAACTTGTAGGATATCCGTGAGGGCGTACAAACACACACACACACACACACACACACACACACACACACACACACACACACACACACACACACACACACACACACACACACACACACACACACGCCATATTTGAAAAAGTTAACTCAACAGAAGTGTGCAAAAAAAAATATTTTGTGTCCTTGACTTCCTCATTCCTAGCGGGCCAACAAATTAGCATCTCATTAGCAAAAAAATTCTATCGACATCCCCTGCTTCTTCTGGACTGGACGGGTTTTAATTACTCTAAGTGTATAAGGCATTAGAATGGCAGACCACCTGTGGCCCCGGTGGAGGCGGTTGTTGACCTTGACAGCCGTTTGCCCTCATTTGTCTCCGATAGTGTTGAATGGACATTCGCCGTGGCAGTAACCCAAATGAGATGTGGCAGGAGGTGGATGACGCACAACCTGGCAGGCCCGGGCTGCCTCTCGAATCCAGCAGCCAATAATCAAAATCGGATCTCGCCGCCCTCTGCATCCATTCCCTGTCTCCTGCTCGTTAGCCATCCGCTCGATCCAAAGTGCTGCGGGCGTCTGGCCCGAGCAGGCTTTTTCCTCTGTTCTTCCCATCATCTGCTTTCCAATAATCATCCCCTTGCCTCACGCTCTCCATGGAGTCGTTTTGTCTTCTGGAGGAGTCTCCCGTAGTAATCCAATAAGAGCGGGGACTGGTAGGACGGATGCCTGCTGCGAGATGTCTGAAGTTGTTTGCTTGCTGCCCCGGGCTAATCTAATAACTTAATGATGGGGAGAGGCAGTTTTGCAATGTCCAATGGGTTCCTTCGAGCATCGTTTACCAGACACGATGGGGTTTACCCGCCATTACCACATCTTCTTCTATCAGCTCCTAATTTGATTTCAACTTAATTGCCGTGTTTTATCATTATGTGTCACTTCTTGGTTTGCTTGTAATGAGGTTTTTCGGTACTTTTTGAGCACTCTGCTGGGCTGGCAAACTGTTGCGCAGATTGATACTTAATAAAGTGTAATACTGAGAAGCGTGCTGTCTGTTAGAGTTCTGAGTTTCTCTTGGTGCTCTGGAGCCACACAGGGGGAAAAAAGTCAGAGTGTCTCTTCGCATTGAACAGCCTGAGACATTATTTGAGTGTTTGTCAGCCCGAGGAAGAAACCTCATCTGCAGCTATAGACACATACTGTAAGCACAAAAACACCCAGGTACAGAGGGCGCACCAGTGAGGCCGCCCTTCTTAGTGTTTCCCCTCATTATCCAGTGTGCTGCTTGTGGAACAGTGAATCACCAAAGGCAAATACAAATGAGATGTTTGTGTGTACTTCGCTACTGAATTGAGATAACATGGTCTGCATGTGAATCTAATGTGTGTTTCATGTCACATTTTCCCCCTGTGTGTGTCAGACTGGAGCCTTTATGTAGTTTTATGCAGAAACACAAAAGTTTGAGCTGATAATGAGAATGTGTTAAACATATTTTCTATACAATGTATTTGCAGCCTCATCATTTTGAAAAATTGTTCTGCAAGAAAATAAACGAGAGCTAATAAGTTATAAAGTGCTGCAGGAACGAGCATTTTTGCACTTAAGAAATTTAAAAAATGATATAGGGTCTGTGAATAGATATTTTTAATAAATTAAGAAATTTAAAAAGTCCCTCTGAATTTTGAAGCTTTTAAGTGTGCATGGAATGCACTTAATCAGGAAGGTGTCTTATTGACGGCAGGGTACACGTGGACAGGTCGCCAGCCTATCACAGGGCTGACATATAGAGACAAACAACCATTCATGCTCACATTCACACCTACGGGCAATTTCAGAGTCATCAATTAACCTAACCTGCATGTCTTTGGACTGTGGGAGGAAGCCGGAGAACCCAGAGAGAACCCACGCTGACACAGGGAGAACATGCAAACTCCACACAGAAGGTTGTCCAGCCCGGGAATTGAACCCGGGCCCCTCTTGCTGTGAGGCGACAGTGCTAACCACTACACCACCGTGCAGCCTGAATGGGCTCTCAGTTTAAAAAAAAAGTCAAACAAATGTGAACCTACATGTTATTTATTCAAATTCATTTGAGCACGTCTTGGTATGTGTATGTATGTGGTAGAAATGGGGTTATCTGTTATATTGCAGTGTCTACTCTGCCTCACTTAAGTGACTTGCTAACGTGACTTAAGCTAATGTGACTTATGCTAATGTGACTTATGCTAATGTGACTTATGCTAACGCTACAGTTAGACATCTGTATTTTAGAAACAAAGCAACAGTCTTGCCTTTATCCATGATTCTGTATGTGGTGTTAAATCCAAAACGCTTCCACACATCACTTTATAGATCATTTGGTGCCACGATTGACTAGTTTTCTCCATTTTTGCGTTAGGGATGACAACAACAATCTCCTAGTTTACTGAAAAAGCAGCAGGAAATGCAACAGGCCTTTCTCACAGTGGACATGCTTTACTTGTCATAGTAGGAAAGTCACAGATGTTACTAATAACACTAACGATGGCTCTGTTCTAAGCAAGTGTTCCAGTGATCGCGACATCAAGCCAGCATGCACAATACCAGGAACCCGAATAAAAAGCAGCTAAATGGAATTCAGCCGTCGTTATTTTCATTATTTACAGCTGTGCTTTTCCCACTTTGACTAGTGAAAATGTCTTCCACGACAAAGGCCTATGGGTGGCCCATGCTGGACTGGCGTATAAAGCATGGTGTGAGTGAAGACACAGGTAGCTGTTAGACAATGACAGCTAATTACAAAAACTGTTTGTTTAAACAAGGGTTTTTTAAAAAAGTTTTTTTTATATATTCTTTATTTTTTTAAACAAGGGTTTCTTAAGCAGGTTTCAAATCCACGGAGCAATTCAAACCTATTTTTTGTTGGAAATCAAATGAATTTCAATATGTTCTGAATATTTAGAGATGCCATTGGGTACGTGGTCCCTGACCCCAGGGTTTAGAAACTCTCCCCTGAAATATCAAAAGGAATTGGCTAAGTCACCTGGGGGAACCGAAGTAAAGGAGCTGAGTAATAATAATAATAATAATCTGTAGCCGACAGTCCGGTTAGAGAGAACATGAAATCACCTCTTCCTGTGAATCATTTCACTTTTATTGTTCACCCAGATAAACCCTGGTTTTCATTTTTAACATGCTTTCAGTTTTCATTGTTTGGCTTTTCAAATGGTCTGTCTTATCTTCGCAGGCTCTATGTAGGTTGCCAGGCGCCGCTGTCTCCGCAGGAGGCCTCAGCATCCTTTCCCCGACAGCGCTGGCATCCTCTTAACCGTGCTCCCGTTGTCTCGCGTGCTTCACGGCACACCTTTTTAATCGCGCTTCCGTCTTTTGATTTGACCGCACTCAAAAACCACAAATGTGCGACGTCTGTCTCTCTGCTGATAATGTGTCAGGCAGTCAGCACCCCATGGGGTGGATATTTGCATATGATTTTTGGCTGTGGCTCTGGAAATCTTCAATAGCAGAATTATCACCCCAGAGAGAAAAGAGCCAACTCTTTCAGACTTACACTTTGGGCTGTTGATCTTGAGCATTTCCATCGTTTTTCTTAAACAAAGGCTGATTTCTCTGCGATTATGAAGGCGTTCTATTATGTTCATATTCATCGTGTAAAGACCTGTGGAGAGGAGGATTGGTTCGCTCTGCTTTTGAGCTTGTTTTTTAGAAAAAATGAAGAATACAAATGTGTGAATACATCAGCGCTTGTTCTATCTTGCGAATGTTTTCTTAGGAACAACAATGTCTTAGTAACTAAAGAAAACCTTTCATGGATTTGAATTGAAGTTTGTACAAGTATGCATCTCCATATATTCTCATATTTTCTTAAACTTTCAGGCAGGCATATGTGGTTTACTCTTCTCACACCACAGACAACACTGAAAGATCTGCCTCATTAGATCCCCTTATTCTAGTTCAGCCTTTTTAGTGAGACCCGAGGTTCGATTTGGCTTTGGTGTTACCTCAGCGGAGCGTTAACTTCTGGGCCAACGTGTGATTCCCGTTCTTCTCTCCAATTCCTTCGCCACCCACCCTGTCGTGTTCTTTATGCTGAGGTGTAAGAAAATTGTCATGAGCGGTTTCTAGGGACGAGCGCGGCTCTTGGTGTTTGAGCCACATTTTAATGATGCGCCCTGTTGCACGCCTCTCGAGCTGAATTTCATCATAGAGGAAAAACAAACAGTGTGGAGCGGGGATCAAAGTGTCATTTGAAATGCTATCATCAAACAGAGCTGAAGGGACTGACAGCTCCTCCCAGCTCCAGCTGAGAGAAGGAGCCTTTGTTTCTCTCAACGTCTGATGACTGGTGCATCACCCGGGATGGAGAGGAGAGGAGGAGAGAGTGGAGGAGAGAAGGGGAACGGAGAAGAGAGGAAAAGGAAAGATAAGGGGAGAAGATGAGAGAAGAGGAAAGAAAGGAAAAAGAGTGGAGAGGAGAGGAGGGAGTAGAGGAGGAGAGGAGGCAAGGGGGGAGAGGAGGAGAGCAGATAAGAGGAGTGGAGAGTAGGGAGAGTGAGAGAGAGGAGAGGATGGGGAGAGGAGGAAGGGGAGACGAAAGGAGAGGAGAAGAGAGAAAAGGAGAGGATGGAAAGGGGAGAGGAGAAGGGAGGAGGGTGAAGGCAAAGAGGAGAGGCCACAAAGGAGGCGGGAGAGTAGAGGAGGAGCGAGGAAAGGAAAGGAAAGAAGAGGAGAATTAAGAAAATGATAGGAAAGAGACAAGGAGAGGAGAGGAAAGAGAGGGAGAGGAAACAGAAGGGAAGGAGAAGAGTGGAGAGGAAAGGAGAGTGAAGGCAGCATATTGACATGAACACAGCGCTTACTGAGCTAATGAGCTCCTTTAAATGAATCACCCAGCATCTCCATACATCATGCGGGGCTTTTCTCCACTTAATGGATGATACAAATCGGCTTTTCAGAAATGCCCACAGTTCTATTCAATCACAGCCGTTTCTGGGAGCTGAATCAATGCAAATGCAAGATCCCATTTGAACAGCCACATCTATTAACAAGACGTGTTTGAGAAAGTAAAACGTTAGTCTTCATACCAACGCGGAGGGAGGCTATTCTTAGGTGTCACTTTGCTCACTCCAGGGCAGGCGTATTCAGAATAAATCCAAAGCCTCTGAGGCTGATGTGTTGTGGCGGCTAAAAAGTTCCCTCTCCCTTTCACTCAAAGCTATCGCTTCCTCAATCTGAAGTTATTTGAGTTCAGCTCTGTGGGGGCAACCCCAGCAAGACCTGAAGGTGTTTGCTTGTCAATCTCTTTCTTTGTGCACGCCGTTTGGCAGGTTGTGGCATGGGACACCTGCTACAGAATTAATCTTCAAGGTCTCCTTGTTTATGAAAAGCATCCTCCGTTTTGGAAAAGTGCACTCTGCAGTCAGCTCACTCGCGGGTCTAAGTTGTTTGAACCTAACTCAGGTTGCAGTTTCAAATAACTGTGTCTCATCTTGTTGTGATTACTTATTGCTGCTAGCTTGGCCAGGTTCGTCTTGTGAAAGAGAGATTCTGATCTCAATGGGACCTCCCGGCAAATTAAAGGTGAGATAAGTAAATAAATATCAGCAGTGAGAGGCTCAATTCTGCTCCGTCTCCATCATTCCACAGTTCTTCCTTCACCTGGCGACCCCACCAGCTTGCCCTCGCCCTCTTGCTCCGACGATGCACTTATAGTTCAAAGAGATGCATTTTTCATTTTGGCCCATGAAATATTGAAACACTTACGCAACATGTGCTCAGTCATGCAAACATAACAGCCATGTCAGGGCAGGGCAGGGCAGAGGCGCTGATCTTACATCTTTGGGATCTCATGGCTTATTTACAACCATATAAATATGTAACCAAATTTAGCTTCTTCTTAAAGAGGGCCGCTGTCATTTGTTTAACCCCCTAACATCACCTGTGTTTGCCCTTTCCTGACACTGACCTCTTGCTGCCTGGAGATTTATTATGGTCTTCTCTAAGCAGGAAAGGTGACAGTAATGTGATGTTGTAAGGCCGTGGTGCTCATACCAACATAAATTCTGCTTTCTTTAAACCATATGTTTTTATACCAAGCAGTCTGAGTTACCTGAACTATACTTAAACATTCAAAGCTGGAATGAAACTAGAGTCTCCTGCTTCAAATCACTTTAAGAGTCTGAAGCCATAGTGGCCCATTGACGCTGTGTTTTAAACTCAGGCAGTAACCTCCGGGTCTGAAAAGTGAAGCCAATGAGGAAGTGCCTTAATCCATCAGGGACGACTCCTTAGGTTGCATGAAGACGTCAGAAGTGTATAAGATAATGACCATACTTCTCATTTGATATATTTACCTTTAGTAAACATTGTAAACTTGCCCCTAGTTTCAAGTCTTCTTCAGTACAGCATGACGTTTATTTATTAAATTATGGTCCATTGAGAGTCAAATAGATAATAAAGCAGGGAATGCTTTAGGGCGTGGCTACCTTGTGACTGACAGGTTGCTGCTATGGTGTTGTCCAGTCTGTGAGTTGTCTGGTTTTGTTTTACAACTTGAACTCTTTCACAGTGTACTTTCAGTTCATGAAAGTTAAATGTAACATTGTGGCTGCTTAAAAATGTCTTATTCAATGTGAGGTGATACTAAGATAGTAAATAATTATAATTAACAACCATTAAGGACTAATAGTTGTTAAGTTGTGACTGTCATTCATACATCCGCACCGCTAGCTTTGCAAAAAATCCAGCCATGGGACCTAACATTTTATGCTGTGCAGTTCCCTCCATAAGAATGGTACTTTTTTTTTAATAAATACTCTAAATTGGTCTTTTATTCAATAGTTGTTATATGTCTTAAACAAATGCCATTCCCCATAAGCCTCAGACCATTGTGGTTTTAAATGTCAGCAGCTTGTAATGTGGCAAGTCCATAAAAAGAAGTATAAGGTCTGAAAAAAATGTCCTTAGAGGAGAGCATTGGTGGATGATGTAGATATTGAGCATGCCAAGTTACAATGACGTATCTGTGCCTTCACAGTGCTACATTTTCATGGAAGCTGAGGCATCTTTGTACAGTATGCCATCAAGTGAATCATTGTCATATTTTGGTAAAATCACAAAGGTTTCGACTTCTAATACCAGCTGCTGAAGCAGATGGTTGGTGGGAAACATTCATTTCTTCAGAGGACAACTAGACGTCAGGACGTCAGCTCCCTAAAGAGGTGGCAGATCAGACACACTCCTAATGACTCATTCTGACACTGACAAATGACCTATTTTCTTTAATTCCAATATAAGGACTTGTTGGAGGAGGACCTCCCTGGGAGTAACAATTTAAAATTGGATAATTGTATGTGTACGCGCCCCCGTGTTCAAGATGAATCACCAAAGACATTTTTACGTTTTAGGGCAAGAGAAAAGGAGAGATTATTTTGATGTAAAAATAAACCTATTCATCATATATTTTGGCATGTAGGCCCCCAAAGAGATTAAGCAGTATTTTATTTCCTTAACACATGGACACAGGATTAGAAGTGTCACTGTGTCTTGAAGGTTTGGGTCTAATGTCACACTACTTCATACGCTCTATCGCACACTTTGATCTCACACGGTTTATCCAGATTGAAAACAGCGGCCGTCATATTTTCACACCGTCTTTTAAAACGATACCACCTTCATTGTTCGAAGCTGTATCTTATATTGAAGCAGTTGACCCAGGAATTATTGATGAAGCAGGACCCCGTGTTCGCCCAGCAGGAGTGTGTGTGAAGAGGGCACCGTGGGCCAAAGGGCGATCCAGGTCTGAGCAGCTTAACGAAGGGAAGAAGAAGAAAAAAAAAAAGGGTTTTGGTAGAAGGTGCGGCTGCACGCTTCTCTGCCCGCGCGGCGTGACTGATGTGAGGAGAAATGTTTGGGTGGTGAGGAGTCTGCGCCGAGTCCCGGCGGAGCCTCATCACTGGTGCACGTCTCCATCCCCCACCCCCACCCCCACCCATCATCTCTACATCTCCAACCACCCTGGCTGAGAGGCTAAGTGGTGTGAAGCAGGGAGCTCTCCGACAAGCTCCATTACTCCTCCTCAGCAAATTCCCCCGGTCCGCCTGTCAGTGGAGAGGTGATGAGGTGGGTGTTTGGGGTAGTGGTGGGTCGATCACAGGAGGTAGGATGGAGAAGAGTCTCTTTCATTCATCCAGCGCCCTCATCAGCTATATAGACGCTTCTTTAGCGATTTGCGTAACAATGGCGGTAGAAGTTGTTAACTCTGCCTTGTTAGCTTTACTTTTTAGCACTCAGCTAGAGGCCGGTTTGTCCATTTATTCTCTTCCCCGAAAGAGTGGCGGGAAGATGTGCGGTAAAAACACGGGAGGGAGAACTGTCATGGCGAACTCGGACCTTGTTAGAATCGATTCCTCTCAGATTGAGCACCCTTTCATTTATAATTCATCCCCATGTGATGAACACAGATGTTGGCCGGGGAAGGAGGAGGAGGTGAACCGTGCTTTAGTATGTTTTTTTAGAAGCAGTCTGAAATGCTTACTCGCAAGGGATCAGGTAGTAATGAGCCACAGTTGTGTTGTTGTGAGCCTATGGGGGGGGGCCTCTCTGTGTGGCCGGATGTCACACAGATCCCCTCTGTCAGGCCTGATGGGTGCTGTCGGCGGCTCCGGCGGCCACCACTGCTCTACAGGAGGCCGGCATGTCTGCCCCCGTCCACGGCGCTGCGGTCCACTTTCGGTGGGGGGGGGGACAGCTTGAACGAGGTGAGCGGAGGGGATCGCTCCCCCATTAATATTTGAGGAGCTCTCCTCGCTGCAGCTGTTTACTTAACAGAACACGCTCCGGGGCTCCCCTGAAGAGCGCGCCACAGAGGAGCCGGCTGACAGCTCACCCTGTCACTTACTCCTCTTGCCCTCCACCCCAACGCCGCACGCCTCCTCTCTTGGGTGCTGTAATGCTACCTGTCCCTCCCCCCCCCAGAGCTCCATCTCCCCCTTTCACCATCCATCACAGTCCCATCATGCTGCTTCCTACCTGTCAACCTCTGTAGTGACTGTCATTATTTTTCATTTGTGCAGCCGAGGTAAGTGCACGCGCTCGCTCGCTGAATGATTTCGTTGTTTCGTGCCCCCCCCCCTTTTCAATTTGTAAACATAGCTGCGTTCTGTGATCTGCTCCGTCAAGATGATGCCGATGTGTCACAGCACCGGTTTGTTTGTCACCTCAAAGCAGTCCAAGTGGATTAATGGCTGCCACGACCGAACTCTGCCCTCCTCCTCCTCCTCCTCCTCTTCCTCCAACTCCGCCACTCTGAGGATGATGACAAGCATTCACCCATGCGGCCGTGCCACTCCCGGCCTCATTCCCCTGAAGCGGAGCCTATATAACTGCTCAGAAGTCAGACAGAGTTCAGGGGTTCATGCAGCTTTAATAAGTGAGAGCCTTTTTTCTCCCAATTCATCACAAGTCTCATGTCTGCAGATATGACACAGTTACCGCTGTTTAAAGAATGGGCGAGTCAGATGAGAAGAGTGAAGCCCCTCTTGTGTTTGCATGTTAAAAATGAAGGCACATCAGCATACTAGCTTAGCACAAATACTAAATGAGAGAACAGTTACCTGGCTCTGTTCAGGGGTAAAGATATCCGTCCACAGCTTCTCACTCAGTTGAGAACATCTCACTGAAGCTTGAGACAAATCTATATTTTTTTTGTCCCTGGCAGTCAGGAAGTCGATAAACCTCAAGACTGAGTGAACAGGCCAGATAAAACTCGGAGCCACTGGTCAGTAAGGAGCGGTGTTCTGCTGGAAAACGACCTTGCAAATCCTAGTAAAAAAAACGGGTCTCATGTTCTGTTTATTTGAATTTTTTACTGAGGCAAAAAAAAAAAAAAAAGCATAGTGTTTGGTAAGATCATGGATGGAGGGTTGTGTAGGACCGTTTAGCCCGCAGAGGGAATTGGACGGGAGTGAACTTCAGCAAATACGCATATTTTCCAAAAGCTATTGGTGCGAAAACCTCAGATTCGAATAACCAGAAAAAGACAAGATCTGAAATGGCCTCTTTATCCTTCTAGGTCAAGCTTTCATTTTGTCTCCGTCTCCCTTTTTTTTCTTTTTCTTCTGCTATACTCCCCCACCTTCCGGAGGCTTCCTGTTCCCCTCAGTTGAGCAGGATTTGTCACAGGTGTTAGCAGAAGGCTCTCGTTCCCATCACACCCCAGAGTGTTTTCCTGTCCTGCTTTGAACCTGCTTCTTTTTTTCTCTGTATCGGAAGCAGACTTGATACACGCTAAGACATTGCATAATCGTAATGGTCGAGGACATTGCATCACTGTAATGGTCTAGAACATATCAGGCTAAAAGGTATGGTCTGTTTTTTGTGTGTGTGTGTGTGTGTGTGTGTGTGTAAAAAAACGCCCCATTAATTGAAAGAACAAGAGCTGCAGTTTCCCTGAGCTTTGTGTTTTGCAGCTTAATTTGCACACCTTACACCGCGCTGTTTTGCTTTTGTTTGATGCCTGGTTGTGTTTTCTCTAAGTGGGATTATTTGTCGAGCAAAACTGCTTAGTCAAATGCACCAGGACCAGGGAAAGTTCACGTGTCTGTCTGTGTGCAGATACTGTGTGTGTGTGTGTGTGTGTGTGTGTGTGTGTGTGTGTGTGTGTGTACACAGGGTTTGTTTGACGTTCCCCCTACCTTTCTCTTCATCTCGTTCACCTATAGGCACATGCAGGTATGTCTGTCACATTTTGAGACATGAGTCATTCTTTTGAAATATTGTCAGTGAAAGTTTGATGTTGAATTCGCATAGATGTTCAACACAAGAGAGACCAGAGCACAATCCAAAAGAGGAATTGTTCACGAGGCTGAGGGAACGTGTGCTTCTGAAATGTTCCGCGTCCTTGCACTCGTTGAGGTGCATTGAATTCCAGTATTCAAGTGCAATGAAGGACATCGTAAAATCTTAACACACTCAGGGTCATAATCCATTTTGTGTAAAGGTGGACGAAGGACAGATCGTCTCTCTGATGAATGACGTCTCTTAAATGTGGTTTCAGATTTGTAAAAAAAACACTTGAATATCTCTGAGAGGCAATTTGCTTTACAGACAGTTTTTCCAAACAAATACATATAATACATTGTATATGACACAGGAACCATATCTCCTACTGTCACCATGGATCATGGAAAAAGAAGATGCAATCACGTCATATCCAGTAGTTTGTTTAAAAGAAACAATAGCAGATGGAACAAATGACCATCTGATCTATTAGTGCTACCTTTGGGGGGCTAAAGCTTTGTTCATACTTATAGCCCAGAGCCTCCGCATATTCATTGACTACTTTATTGCCTTTATACAAGCACTGTAAAGAGAGAAGACAATTATTAATTGCTTTTTAAAGAAACAACGGTCGAATATCCAGGAAACAATTTGTTTTCTTGGTGTTTTGTCATTATCCTTTTCTTCTGCATAATTTCTCTTTTCTCTATTGATTTGAAATAGGTTATATAACGCATCTGAATATGACAAAATCATCTTATTTTACACACACATGCACACACACAAACTGGGAACTGTTCCGAACCCTGATCAAAACCCCAGGAGAGGTGTTGGGTTTAACCGCGACATTTCAGAGCAAACTGTAGACACGACCCAAGGGTGTGGTGGTGACTGGATCTCCTTACAACACTCCAGTGCGAGTACTGAGGCCCTCATGAGGTGAGTGTCTGTGTGGGCTGAAAGTCAACTCGGGGGGGAAGCATGCTCGGTAGCAGCTGTAGCTAGGAAAGAGAAGCAGGATGGTGACATGGCTGGTAGATAAACGGTCTAAACTTAATACTCATCAACATCTTCAGATGACTGTGCAATATGAGAGGTATGACTTGTAGTGACAGGCCCGTTTCATTCTGCACTTCCCCTCAGTTGTAAGGTGCTTTTTGCCTCTTTTGGTTGAAGCAGGCTGCTGGTTTCCATAAAGAAGCTCTAATAAACCCTCGGTATCATCCATCGCCATACGCAGTGCAGTTGTTGCACATCAAAATACAACGAAAGGATGAACTAGCTATTGTCACGTGGCACAAACACGACTCCAAATGACTGCAGATGTTGCAAAAAAAACCCCACAAGGCTTTCGTCCAGGATACCGCTGCTAGGGTCCCGTGCGAATATAGACAGTAGGGATGGCTATTGTTTGGATTGTATTGATACTAGTATTCTTATTGCTACTGCTTATCGGTGAACTTCCTTATCGATACTCTTATCGGTTCTTTTTGATTATAGTGCGAGGGGAAAAAAAAGACAATTAATCATGAAAAAAATAAACATTGTTTTTTCTTTTCTTGAAAGTAAACTAATAATCTTTCTTGAGCAGCAATGCAAGAAGTTCCAAAATTAAAAAAAAAAAGATAGCAGCTAAACAATCAATTATTAGCCTATTCTTATTATAAAACTCCAGATGGCATCGCTTACTTTACCTGCGTGGATGAGGGTAAGGATGAAGGATGGACGGCTGCTCGCCAAACAGTCTAAAGCTGTGAATTTCTAAAGATTGCTGGTGTAACCTCCCTGACTTGCATTTGCATTTGCATTTGTGACAACGAGAGTAATCGGCATCTATTGGAGTAAAATGTTATCTCACCTTGGATCTTTTTGTTCTCTCTGCCATGATGTGTGTCTCACGCTGCACTGAGCCGGAGTCGGTGTGTGTGTGTGTGTGTGTCAGAGTAAAGCACAACTCCGGCCAAAGACAAAGCATTTCTGTCAAAACTCACTCATCATCTGTTATGATAAAACAATGATCTTTTTCTTCATTCACTTGTCTCCCCTGATTGAAATAGCATTACAAGATGTCAACGTTGGCGTGGCTGGGGGCTACGCTGTAGCGTGAACGCAACAGTAATGCCACGTTCATTTCCAGAGCTGTGATAGCTGCTGTTGTTAGTGAAGACATAATTTATGAAGCCGAACAAAGTCTCGCTAACACAGCCCACCGCTCTATATCACAGCGACATGACAAAAACAGTCGTCTCCTGCTCGGTAATGAGATGAGGCGAGATGGAAGTTACCAGAATGTGACTCCAGCTATATCACAGAGTAAATGAACAGAGTTGGAACACGGTTACTGCGGGGAGCGTAATTACAGCGGGACACGGCCTCGATGGTGTTGTGTCTTGTGGCTGTGCGACCAGCGGGTGAAATACTCCCCTTGCACTATAAATCAAAAGCGACACCACGGGTATCTATGTGACATTAACCCCTCGCGTCGACTAGAAACTGAGCCAGACAAAAATGCAAAGCCAAAATCGAAGCTTCTAAAGTATAATTCTAAAGTTTTGCCGAAGTAAGACTGTTTGGTCAACAAATACAACTTGACTGGAGGAGACGATCTGACTTTAATTACGTTACTAACAGATTTCCAGGGGCAGTCTTATTTACGGGGGTATGCTGGCTGAGCCCTGCTAACTGGTACTTTGACAGGAAAAGGAACCAATTAACACGAGAGAATAACTGACAAGGTGCAGGCTCATTTAAAACATATATATATATATATATATATATATATATATATATATATATATATATATATATATATATTGAGTCGACAACAGTTGAATTTCAATGCACAAAAAATTTTCATAGCAAAAGAACCTTGCGTTCTCAGCTGCCGAAAACAAGGATTTCTGTGCGGCTGATTGTGGAAATTGGCCATGGGCAATTCTTTGAAATTTTTGGGGGTTCATCCTGGCAGAAAGCTCCACTGTTCTTTGGAAAATAAAAGACAGCCTTGGAAATATACTGAAATGAAAGGACAAGACAAGGCACGTCAGGAAATGACTTTCTCTCTAAATGATTATTTATTAAAAAAAAAGAAAGAAGAATGTTTCCTATTGACCGTTTTCCTTCGGGTCTTTTTTTTCTCTCTCTCTTTGAATCCGACATGAAAAAAATAAATAAAAGAAACGCGAATTGAATGAAATAAGTTTCCGTGTAAAAAGGAAGCACAGTCAATAGCTGTTGCTGTCATTTGCGCGGCAGGAGACACTTTGACTGTCAATGTCATTTGAAAGTCTGCACAGTTTGAATGACAGTGGGGAGACGCGGCAGCTTTGGAAGCTCTCAGCGAGACTCGGAAGAGGAGAACACAGAGAAATGAAACGCAGTCTGCGGTCTGACTGACGATGGCTGTCACTCCGCCAACGTGACGTGCACTTACTCGCAGAAAGTTCAACTGCTCTCACTTTCAGATGTTGGTTTTCTATAGGAGTATTAGAGGAAATGACTGCTTGTTTGTATGCATGTATACGTGGGAGGCAAGACTTCTCCCCTGCGCGGGCCGCTGCTCTTGCGGTTTCTGGGTCTAATTATCAGGCCTCAGATGGAGCCAGAGGCCAACAGGTGTCCAGAAGAGGCTGCTCTGGATCAAAGCCAGTGAAAATAATTACACAAGCCAACCTTCCCCTCTCCTAGATAAGAGGAGCCGCCCGCCGCCTTGCATTCGGACACGCTCTAACCGCAGACCACATATCCGCAGCCCTTTTATTCGGAGGCGATATAGAACAGTCGGTTGCATTTACGCTCTGCGGCGCGAAGATGGCGGGCAGACAGACGGACGGGCACCCTCGTGCTCCGCCTTTGTGTGTGCGAATATGTCTGGGTGCACAAGGGGGAGAGCCAAGGGGGTGAGCGCAGGCAGAGAGAACGGCAACGCCACTCTGCTTTAATATCTTATCGGTTCATCATTAACACGCAGCCAAGGGAGCCGAGAGCAAGCTTTAAAGGACAGACGGGCGCTCCACCAGTGCTCTGGCATTTCCGTGGCCTCGTTTCAAAGAGCCCCTTTGAAGTCCCTTAACAAACTGCACTCGGGCCACATTTATCCGAAACTACTGTACGACGATAGAACTGATCAGCTCATCAAAGACGGAGCTTGATTTGATTCTATTCAACTCCAGTGGACCTCGCCCCCACCGTCACACCGCCAACCTTGACTTGGCTGATTCCAATTTTTTGTTTTAAAAAAAAAAAAAAAAAAAGATATGCATGTGAAAAGAGTTCCAACTGTGACCATGAAAAACAAGCATGCAAAAGTGTTGGAAAACACATCAAATAAAATACAGGGGCATAATGTGGAAGTGTTTAGAGCCAAAGCCACCATTGCTCCATTCATCAAACATGGTATATGACAGAAAAAGGAATAATAAATCTGAGCTAAATCATTTGCTTGTTTAGAAAAAGAATCCCCTCTTCATAATCAAACATTGTTGCGTGGGAACTGGTGCTGAAAAGAACAAGAAATGCATAAAACAGCTTTCATAAATTGACCTGTGAAGGTTTTATCAATCGACTATTTAGTACACATTTATTCACACTTTCAGGTTACCACTTCAACTTTGCACAATAGCGTGCAAGTGATATATTAAATGCGTGCCCCACATTATTAGTTACACACAGGGATACGGGGCCTCTGGCAGGATGCACGCTGAATGTGATGAATATGCAAATGAACACATGTCTGCCTTTACTTTATGATGCTGGGATTCTGACTTTGACTGTTGTCCTTGCAGAAAGTAATATCCTCAAACTTTGTTTTACTCTCTCCTCCATGAATATACATTTTCACAAAAACGAAATAGGAGAAGTATTTGATGCCTTCAACCTGGGGAGTCAAAAGGATTGTAGTAGATTGTATCTTAACCTAACGATCTTGTGGTTATCCATCATAACATGCAGTGGCGCGTGACACTTTCCAAATGTCGTCTCTGTATGTATGTACATCACAAGTACATCTAAATGTCATAAGATGTACATATGAACCCTAAAACCCCATTTATACTTCTGAGGAAAAGCTTGTGCAGAGCTGCAGAAACGTGCTGGTCCCCTCCTGAAAAATGTGACTACGCACCAGGAGTCACCATCTTGGCGTTTTGCATTTAAGATGGCCAGAACCCAAGGTGGCGATGGTCGAAATGAACTCTGGGATTCAAAGCTGTAGTCCACAAACCAGAGAATCTGATTGGTCCAGGCATGTCTATAGTCAACTGATCGGTCATCATCTGTTTTTTTTTTCTTGCTCATTGATCCCCCTCTGTTAAAGCTCTATGTATCTATAGAAAATTAGTAAAAGCAACATTATTGACCGGGATACAATAGGATTTTGGCTTAGCTGTTGTTTCAGAATAATGGACTGTTTGGTGCGTGTGTGTGTGTGTGTGTGTATGTAGTTGTTGCGCTGTCCATAGTACTGACATGGAGCAGAAATCGATAGACAGAGAGACATGGTTTCTTATCCTGCTCCCTTTTTTGTGGTTATTAATAGAACTTTGGGTCCTAATTCCATTTTCCAGTCAACGGGAGAGGGTGACGCACGCTGCATACAGCTGTTGCATGCACCGCAAACAGCTGTTTCTACGGCACCTCCCCCTGCTGATTTCAAAGAAAATGTTCAGAAATTCAAAATATATCTGGTGCTCTAATTAATAATGAAAGATCCTTCATTTCATTACTTCGAATCAGGCTCCTTAGATCAAATTGTTGACTATTCGGGGTCAGGCCTAGTGCTGTGTGACTGCAGCATTGTGTACCTTATATGGGTTTTATTTATTTTATATTATGTATTCATGTATTTGGGATTAAAAACCAGACTGAAGATGTTTCAGAGGTACCGACACTAGTTTGTGTGTATTAAAGTAGCCCTTCTGCTCTCATATTAAGTGGCATGTCGACCACACTTCTGGATGTTGTTGTTCCAGCTTCCCGGAGCCACCACTGACCTGAGAAAGACAGATTTTACATTTTGTGCTCCACATACCTGGAACAAATTGGAGCATACGCTGACGATCGTTGCTGATGCTGAGTGCACTGGAACAATTCAGAAATCTGATGAAAAACCTAATCACCTCCGAACGTGAAGGTTTTAATTCATTTGTATTGGATGCTTGAGTCAACGCCAGAATATGTTGTTTGCCACTATTTTTCTCTTCAGGGTTTTTAACTTAAATCAGTGCGTGTTTCATAGTATCAGTTGAAAATGAGACGCAGTAAAAATGTGAAAGCCTTGTGTGTGTGTGTGTGTGTGTGTGTGTGTGTGTGTGTGTGTGTGTGTGTGTGTGTGTGTGTGTGTGTGTGTGTGTGTGTGTGTGTGTGTGTGTGTTGTGTTTGAGGACCTCACTTCTCTTGTTTCAGTACCGGCTTAAAGCAGAACAGTGCAGCTCTCACCTCACAGCTCTGATTTCTCAGAGTGGCGGGGCCGTGGCGGGGCCGTGGCGGGGCCGTGTCATGGCGGGATCAGGCATCACTAGAGGCTCCAGCGCGGCTGCTTGATCCGCTCGCGAGCCAGAATCCCTCCCTGAGGTCCGACTGCCAGGCTCAGCGCAGACGGTGTGACAGACAAACTGCCGTCTGGCAGCCCACAGCGGACCGGAGCAATAGGAAATACAAGGCCCAGGAGTGTGTGTGTGTGTGTGTGTGTGTGTGTGTGTGTGTGTGTGTGTGTGTGTGTGTGTGTGTGTGTGTGTGTGTGTGTGTGTGTGTGTGTGTGTGTGTGTGTGCGTGTGCGTGTGTGTGTGTCTGTATGCATATAGTCCAGCTTTGCCTGAGCTACTTAAAGCAGGCAGAATGTGACGGGACCCCCGGTGAGACCTGAACCTTCAGCCCTCATGGCTCAGGCCCAGAGGCTGTCAGGGGCCACTCTTAAGTCTCTCTGCTCTGTGATCATATGATCAGAGCTGGAGGGACTTCTATAGGGTTCTTCTCAGGTAGAAATATTCTCCTACTTCAAGGAAACTTTACTTGATGTAAAAAAAAATCTAGTTCAAACTGCATTATTTAAGAAATGTTTCACATGTTCAAAGTAAACAAAGATGTTGTTTTTACCTTGTAGTTGTGAGTATGCAGAGACAAGATCAGTAACAGGATCAGAGTCAACCATGTCCTACCGTCTACTGCAAATATCCCCCACATTGCTCTTTATGATGCTTGTGGAAAGCCTATAACATGTGAACTGCATGAGATTTCAACTACAGTACTAACAAAATAAAACGCCCTGCTACAGTAAAATCAATTTCCCTCAAAGATGATAAGAATACAAAATGTCACACTCTCAATCCTAACTTGTCAAAGACCGAGTCAGTGGCCCTAAGTTTCAAACTGTAACACTCGAACGTACCACTCTAGCATTAGATTGGGCGAGTTCAGAAATGGCTGGTTTAAAATATGCACGTTATATGGATAGTGTCTTTTTAAAATTATGAAGTTAGGTTTAGGCAACGAAACCACGTAGTTAGGATTAGGAAAACAGTGCGGTTGACTATAACTTGACTAACAACTCACATGTCACTATTTCAACGTTTCATTTTAGTTTCACACTGGACATGAACAGTGGTCTCCTTGATGAAAGTCCTGTGTTTGTTTGACCCAATCCAGCTCCCCTCCTCGATGCCCTATATGGACTTTATACTACGTCAGTTATGTAATAATGAGGCGGGGGTGTTTAGATTGGAGTTAGCTGTTTTTTAGAGAGCGTCACATACACACAAGAGTTCCTCCGTGCTTTGGTGTCAGATGCCGAGGAGCACTGATCAAATGACGGTATGTCAATGGTAGTGAGAACAGGTTGAACATAACGGGCTTACGTTAACAAAAGAAAATGAAAGTAGATACCCCTGAATATGACAGTGGTGGAAATATGAATGAATATACTCTCTTATACTCTCAAGAAGTACTACCCTGAGCCTTCCTCGTAGAACTTATTACATTCGTATTAGCTCGTTGCACTTATTGTTTTCGTAGTAATTTGCTTCTGCACTGTACTTTTGCTCTGGTTTATGCTTTTAGATGCTTGTTTAAGAAAGGAGATGCACTTATGACTTCTGGTGACTAGTAGTTCTCTTGAATACCTATGTTGAATACACTTCCTGTACAAAATGACTTACAATTTGCTAAATGACTGTAATGTAATGTAATGTAATGTATAAGTAAGAATACAGCAGTATAATGAGCTAAGTATACTTAAAATATCATAACATAATTAAAGTACTCGATCTGCAGATAAATGGCCTCCGACTCTAACTGGTTTATTACTTTTCTTGGAGGTTGAATTCAGGTAGAAAAATTATCAGTTAAAGTGCAGATTTTTTCAAAAGGTTTTGTTGCTTTAATCTAGTTGAGCGGAGTTATATCAAAATGCCAAAGCACCTTTAATCATCAGTCCAGACTTCAGCTTGACTGGCCTGCAGGTTTCACTGTGATCTGGCTCATCAGGGATTATAGACTCAGTGAGCCAGTTCAGCCATGGGTCAGGTCCAGCCTTATCTTAAAACATGATTTTAAAATATAACCAATTCTCAAATAAGAATATTAAAAAAAATGAAAAACATTATTTTAAATCAGGAAACACAATATTAGATGGAAATACAACGGACCCAGGTCTGTGTGTTATACAACATGTAATACATAACACCAGGAGTGACAGGAGTGTGAAGGACTTATCAGCAGAGTAGAGCTGCAGAAAAAAAAATCACAAGACACAATAATGTGACAGCCACAGCTCAGCAGTGTACAAATATATTTCATTTAGCAGAAGATGGAGATATTAAGTCATGCACTCTGGTCCTGTTTTAATTAGACAAAAACACAACAAAGCATTTTGTCTCATCCAAAGTAATTCTCTAGTTTCAGTGACATCACAAAAATACTTTTATAACAATAACACAAAGTCCGTCTCGGCCGTTTGTCTCTGCATGTCCTCGTCCAGCTGATGGATTTACTGCATGCTGTCTTCAGCGTGTCTACTCGTTGTAATCGAGAACGACAACACAGAGCTCATGAGAGACACTCATCGTCTGCTTTGCAGCATCACACCCTGTCTGTCAAAACATCTAACTGCCTCTTTGAAACGAACATTTCAGCATTCTTATATATATATTCTTATATATATATATATTACCGAGCGTAACATGAAGATAGACTTTATATTATGAGTGCATGAGATGCTTCAAAACAACAGGAGCTATTGTGTACCATCAGAAAGCGACAGACGTAGATCATAACCTCGGTATTAATGTCATCGACCAGCCTGCCCGTGTGTAAATGATGGATGTGCTGATGAGCGTGTGTTAAGCTCAGCACATTCCTTTGCTCTCTCCGTGTGCCCTGGTGGTGCCGTTTCCTTTGATGATTCCTTAAAAAGTCAATCGACCGCTGTGTGAGCTGAAGCTGTGTATCAGAGTGAGGAGCAACGAGACAGCACACTTCCACTGTCCGCTCAGTGGGCTCGCGTTGTCTCCTTAATGTGTTTGTTAACGATTGTCGCCTATTTGTGGTTTAGCTCTGTTACACTATTACAATATACATATTCATCATATGCAGTACGGATGCTTCAGGCGGTTTTGAACTGCACGGGAAGTTCTCTTTTTGAAGATGTCCACAGCATTATCCCACGCTTAAACGGGAACACCTACTTCATTAAGAATTCCTGTTGTGTTATTGCAGTGGCCTTAATAAATGTTTCATTTAAATGTGGTGGTGATGGGTCAAAGGTCAAGGCCACTATGACCTCAAGTTCATCCCATTCTTGTGAACGCAATATTTCAGGAACGCCTGGAGGGAAATTATTCAAATCTGGCAAAAATGACCACTTGAACTCAAGGTTGAACTGAACATGGTGGTCAAAGGTCAACGTTGCCTCACGAAACTATGCAAATTATGTCAATTTTACATAAACGTTTCAAGCGGATAAACGGATGAAAAGATACAATTTTGGAGAGACATGGATAGAAAATGCAACACGACTGGCGGAGGCGTTCGACGCCAAGGAGGCAATTCAATTTTTTGGGGTATTTTTGTTTTTACAGTAGAGACAAATCCAAATTGTTTGGTGTTCTGTCTCAGGGTTTCTTGCTGACCCATTTAAAACAATCATCACCGTTCCGTACATACAAACATTTCCATCACGCTGCTGCCTTCGGCCTGCCAGTCTTGACTGGTGACACACACTGCAACATCTGTCATGATGTGACACGTTGATGCTGATCGCTGTTCAGTGTGTGCCTGTACATTTATCTCCGCAGCAGTGAGAAACACATGCAACGCAGAAGTGATATGTTCGCAGTTTTATGTTGTTTACAGCTGGCAGAGGTGGGAGAAGGTGACATACACCATTCATAATCACAATTTATGATGTCGGGGAGAACATTCTTACTGCCGTGCATGTTCACTTATTTAATGTAAGGGTCACAGTTTGCATGTAGCATCCTTTTTCTTTCTTTCCCTGTGAGATTTGCTAATGTCAAACATCTCGACGCCCTGTTTTACAGTTTTCAATATACAAAATGTCATCCAATCATGAAGCTTAAGATAAATCTCTGCCGACTAATTCCCGTTTCTGTTCAGCCTGTTCATCTGTTTGTTTGGATGATCGAATACAAACAAGATGTTTCTTTCATTTTTTCGTGTTCTGCTCCCTTTGTCTGCCTCACTTTCATTTTGCGTCCGTCTGTCACTCGGTATCTTCTCCTCTCACATCACTTCAGACACATATTTCAGAGAAAGCAATAAAACAGAATGCACAAATATTTCTCTCATAATCTCAGACTCTTACATTCACTCATTGTAAACTAAAACATCTCGTTTCCAGAACTGTAAAGGAGAGAAAAATAGAGATTGAATGCTGCTTATTGTTGTATACAAAACAAACAAAAAGCCTTGGATCTGAGATTCTGTAACTGAAGACTCTACTATGGGCAAATATCAGATTGAATAGTTCAATGTCAGCACTTGAGAAGAGCATTCCTTCTTATTTATGTCAGGTAGTAAGGACATCCTTGGAAAATATACTTAATTACACACTGTCTGAATATGATTCCTCGCTGTATCGTATCAGTTCTTTGCTTTGTTTTTGCAAGCCATTCAGCCTCTGAAAAAAGTATACGTCTTGGGTCTTTATTCTTCCTATGTCCTTGGCGATGAAACAAAAATACACATTGACCACAACAATTTATTCATATTGATTCTTCAGCTTCAGTTTTATACTTCAGCAGCTTTGATCACGGCAACTGAAAAGTAAGAGCTGCGTCAGTTCTTTCTTACAGTATTTGTATTTTTCTTAGTATCAATAGGTGTGTAACAGCACAGTGTACGACATTGTAGCGGGCAATATAGGCTCCTAACTCAAACAAATAAACAGTGAGTCATCAGTCAGTGATTACATGCTGCATAGTTCTCCAGTCTGAAAACAGCGCAGTAATGGCGGACCCTGCCACAGCCAATAAACATTTCTATAATAGAGAGATAATCACTGAATGTAAGGACATTGAATGGCCATAAATATCATCAAAAAATGGATTTAATTTCACGAAAATCTCAAGGATTATACCTTTTTAAAGGGTGATACTTGTGGTCAGAGGTGTTCCTTGCTGCTCCTGTAGCCACGCCCAACAGTGATGTCACAGGGTCCCTGGGGTACATCTGTACATCACTGCGGCAAGGTGAGAAGTTAAAGCACTGGAGGTTGGGAGAAACCACATTTTAAGGTGTTACGTAACCTCTGTAAGTCAGGTATGGACTCATAAAACTTGTATTTCAAAAATTAGTTTTAGTCTCGTTTTATTGTTTCAGATTTTTTTCAGCCACACAGATTTTATTCATCTTCACAGATTAAGCCTGTATTATCCAAAATCCTACACCCTGAGTGACAGATGGATCAGACTGGATTGTTCCTTTAGCTGCCTCTCATCTCCAGACTCCCCTTTTAACTGCACTCACCTTTCACACCTTTGGCTCTGATTTCTTGTCCTCTGCCTCCTCGAGCCCTACCACTCCTCCACCTTTCACCGCCATCCACTCCGAGATATACACACACCCCCCCCCCCCCTCCCTGTCTCCCTCTCTCTTCTCTTTTTCATCTCTGTCTCCCTCCTTTCTTCCTTTTAATGTCAAAGACATTAAAGAGCTTTCCTGGAATGATAAATGTTTTATTAGGCCTCTCTCTCTCTCTCTCTCTCTTTCTTTTTTTTGAAGGGTAAATACAAAGAGGAAGCGAAGGAAAAGTACGTATCTCTGTCTCCCTCCTGACTTCATTTCCATATCTGTCGGTTTGCTCTCCCCGCCGCTGTGACCTCTCATCTCCACTCATCCCTCCTCCTCCTCCTCTTTCATCCAGTCTCTCCATTCTACTCGCTCATATCATCGCACGTGGAACCAGTAGCTACGAGCTTGCTTCATAAAAAGTCCCATGATGGAGAAAACCGTGGAGAAAACCTTATTGATGTCTTTTCACAGTTATAATACAGCTCGGCACGTCAACACTTGTCCTCGATAGGTGGACGTGTATCCTTCATCAGATCTTAAGGCACCTCAAACACATTTAAGAGACAGTGAGTCGCTGGTTGGACTTGAAAAAGGACCTAACTCCTTCTGCTGTGCTGCTGCCGTATCTCACATTTAGCCTCTAGGCTCGTGGATGATTGTATTTCCTGTGCTCTAATAGCTGTGTGTCCTCTGGGACTGCGTGTGTGCTCCCTGTCTCTGGCACCCCCTCGGCTGTGCTGCTGATTGCTCCTCCCGTCTGAAGAAATGGGTCATGTTATGTGGGCTGCGGCTCAACACCTCCTTCTACCTGTATTCGGGACAGCCGACTCGTTGATGAAGCCCGCCGCTGACGAGGAGGAGGTTAACTGTGTGGCAATGTTCAAATTTATGTTCCCCTCTGCATGAAATGTAATAACTTTGTGGAACCCTTTAGTCATGTAGCACTATCAGCAGGTCAGATTTTTAACGTTGCTCATATTGCACAACCAAGGACATCCCATCAGCCTTAGCTGCACTTTGCATCTAGTGCTGATTAGCATATTTAAGTATTCTAACTCACTGAGATGGTTGCCATTGTAGGCATGTTGGTATACGGTTGTCTGTAAGTGCCGCCTCACAGAGCCGCCCAGCATGGCTGTAGTCTGTCCGTCTTGTTTTCATTCCCCTCAACCTTAAATAAAAGTGTTGCACCGATCTGCCGGCTGCTGCGTATCAGAGACAGATGAAAGCTCAACATGAAGCACCCAAGCACAATTTGCCCTCTCCACAAGGCCTGCACTGTCAGTGCCCCCCTCCCCCTCCGTGTGCACTCACACGTGTTACTCATGTTTGCTGCAAAATCCAATATTTCCCAACCGCGCTCCATTTCTATCCCGGAAGTTTTTTGGGCATATTTCCTCCCAGGCTTCATACGAGCAGTAATTGCTCCGGCCTCGTCCATTAATACGTGTACACGGAAAAACCCGGGAGACCACACTCAGAGCAGCTCTACAGCATGGAAGCCATTTCCTCCCTTTCCCCTCGGTTATCCTATTAGGGCTATAGGGACATGTGATTGGTATGCTGGCT
The DNA here is from genome assembly GCF_027596085.1 of Anoplopoma fimbria. NCBI lineage: Eukaryota > Metazoa > Chordata > Actinopteri > Perciformes > Anoplopomatidae > Anoplopoma > Anoplopoma fimbria. The sequence goes on along the minus strand of NC_072452.1, from coordinate 6,407,554 downwards.
AGGCCAGGACTAATGGCGCATGGAGCTGTAGCCGCTGGTTAGACGTCACGGACCAGAGGAAACCAGCCAGGCGCCTGTGTACGGCGCTCCTCGCCGCCCTAATCGGTCATCCCCTGAAACATTAGGCACGTCAAAGTGGGTGATGGATTGGCCCAATTAACATGGAGCGTTGATGGAGAACACACCTGTTTATACATCCCACTCCAAACTCATCTTTCATTTGGCTCGTAGTTGTCCGCGATACTCTCTTATCAAGGTGAATGTAATTTGATTTGGAGTCCTCCCCCGCCGTCCACAGACAATTACAGTTTACTGATTATTCGGAGTAACGGCACCAATAATGGATTCACTCAAACAAAGGAGCTGAAATAATAGCTCACACCCCCCCTCACAGTTTTAAAAAGGGCTCTACTTAGCCTCGGTCTCCATCCTTGCTGATGTCTGAATTCATTGTGTGTATGTGTGTGTGTGTGTGTGTGTGTGTGTGTGTGTGTGTGTGTGTGTGTGTGTGTGTGTGTGTGTGTGTGTGTGTGTGTGTGTGTGTGTGTGTGTGTGTGTGTGAAGCTGTTTCAGTGTGTTTGACCCTTGAGTTCAAGGACAGTCTTCTATGTGTTGCCTCTGGCTGCTCCTGTCTGTACCCAAGTGGTGTTTATTTAAGGCGCTCATCTACCCCCCCCCCCCACACACACATACACACACACACATACACACACACACACACACACACAAGCACACGCACTGCCCTAACCTTCTGCTCTGAAACACATAACCCCCAGTTCTACGCAAAAAAAAACCTGTCTGGAGTTTCTATCCTTTGTTTCCAATAATGTGCTCCAACATACACACACACACACACACACTCACACACACTCACACACACACACACACTCACACACACACACATGCAGTGTCCTGAAGCTTACAGTATGTCCAGCAACCCTGCCTCCCGTACTACTGGATTAATTACTCTCCTCCCTGCCTGTGAGCCCCGAGAGCGTCTGAGCCGCGTTAGCCGGCCTCTGCCTCTCGCTGGTGGGCACAGAGATGGCAGTGCTCACCCATTCATCACCGTGACTTTGGGAAGGGAGACACGAGGGACGGGGTGCGTGGGCGAGTTAGAGAGAGAGAGAGAGAGAGAGCGTGCGAGAGAGAGGCTGGAAGTGAAGGTGAGAGAAAGGTGGTGGGAGAACGGGAGCGGAAAAAGCCAGGTCCCATCTGACCGAGGCCCTGATTAAAAATTAAAAGTGTTGCCGTTTCACTGGTTCCAGAGGTCCAGATATGTAAGGTATGGATTGCTGAGGTGATTCTCGGAGGAGGAGGAGTAGGAGGAGTAGGAGGAGGGAGGGAGGGAGGTGGCTGAAGAGGAGCACTGGGGATGTGGGAGTGTAGGACTAGGAAAAGGGGGAGAGGGAAAGCAGGAGATGAGACACGTCTTTACCTGGAGATAAATGGCCCGACGCAGAGCAGAGCTGGGACTCTCCCCATTGTTTCTCTCAACAAAAAAAAAAAAAATGTCGCCACGTTCATGTTTTATTCCACCGGAGATGTCTTTTTCACAGTAGATGGATGAAGGCCGGGGTTTGGGGGGGGGGTAGGAGGAGAGGAGGAGGAAGGGGAGGGCAACACTGAAGGTTAGAGCAGCTCTAATTAATGGACACAAAAGGGAAAGTAAAGACAGACAGAGGAGAGGAAGACAAAGTGTGCTGCACGTGTTTGTGTTTGGCCTTTGGTCAAACCAGGAACTTGTCGGGCTGTTTGTGAGTATCAAACAGTGTGTGTGTGTGTGTGTGTGTGTGTGTGTGTGTGTGTGTGTGTGTGTGAGGTGTGTGTGGGGGTGAGGGGGGGGGGTGAGGGGGGGGACAGGGGGTCCCGTTCAGCTTGTTGGATGAGAGCGATGCAAGAAAGGAGGCAGCAAAAGAAGAGGATGGAGAGGAGAAGGAGAAGGAGGGGAGAGGGTGAGGTGTGTCTCAGCCATTCAGGCAGCGTAGGCGTTTGTCTTTCATCTCCTCTCTCACACAAAACAACAAAGAGGGTCTCCCCCCCCCATCATGTACAAAAGCCTTTTCTTAACGCTCACCTATTTATAGTACAGGTTGAGCAGCGGCGTACACTTTGCTGCAGCATTTAATTAGGCGCTTGTTTACCAATACACTCAGAGAGATAAACACCTGGCTCAGAAACTCAACTGGGTGAGCAAACAAGAGACATAGACTGTATGGCAGTGATCTGACAGGAGAAGAAGAGGAAGAGGAAGAAGTGGCGTACCCTTCGGGCCAGGAAGTTTTGTTTCTTTTTGATGCGGGGAATAAGGAGAAGATCATTATTGTCGTCTTTTTTCCGGGAGTCACCTTTTGTACGACCCGTCCCGTATAACGAAGACAGATGAAGAAGGAAAAATCAAGTGACGCTCGGTGCAAAGTCACACAGTCATGGGAGGAAGAGGTGGATGCTTATTTACGTAATGCTTCGTGTCAACAGTGCACGTAGCAGCAGTGATGAAGTAACCGCTCATCAAGACCCCCATCAGTCTCCTGAAGGCAAAAAGTTCTGGTGTGGCAAACATAACAAATTAATTTTATGTTGAGCACTTAAATAAATCATATTGTGATATTTATTATTATTTGACCTCACTGATCAGTCTGTTTTACCTATATCTAGCTTTGTTTTCGTTTTTTTAAGGATTATTTCAGTATGATCACTTATCCTGCTCCTCGAGAGCTCCTGCGTTGCATATTTTAGCTATTTCCCTACTCCAACACACCTGATTTAAATGATCTGCTCATTATTAAGCAAAGTCGGGTGAGAAGATTGATACCACTCTGTATGGAGAGAGCGACGAGGTGATTAGTTTGACAATATGCCTGCCAGCACCTCTTAACTTAATTAATTAACACTTTGTGACTCATTTATTAAATTCAAACATGAGCGATAATGTAAAAAAAGTCAATTTGTGGCTTAAGATGGAGTTAGGCGCTCTAACTTTTCACTTTATGAATAGTAATAATCCATCTGCCCAGTGTCACTGTCCAGCACCTGCACTGGTTGCCTGGCAACGTCATGGTGGCTGGCTGGCTATCACGATGAAGTCGTGGCACGCATCTCCCCACAAAACCACAAGTTGTAGTTTTTCCATTTCAGTTTATGAACGGACACATTACAAAATATTTTCGCTCTGTGGATTTTCTCTTGTAGAGCGAATTAAATCCTCGTAATCTTTGTCTAGTTAAACTTTTACCTTTGACGTGCAAATTCTAAAAGCAAGTTGTCCTTGACAGTTCTAACATGTAATTTGAATAAACAAAGAGACAAACCAAATTGAAGCTTTCACCCCTTTTAAACCTCCTCTGTCGGAGGACAAACTGCTCCACAAAAGAGGCACAGTTACATCTGGTATTGTTCCAATAGCAGCCCCACACTAAAACTTGTTAATTGACATTTAGCCAGAAAGCTAACAAGCTCTGGGAGCCCCCCCCTTCAATAACCATTAATTGAATTAAATAATGTACAAACTTCGGAACAACATGCCAAGGGGGAGTAAACGACACAGTTAACAGGAAACACAAAGAAGCCTGGAGAGCAAATGTGACTGTTAGCATGACAACTAGCATGACTTGCTAGTGTATTAGCCATGAGCTCACCAGTAAAGTAAATACACAATAACTACTTTCCCAAAATGAATAGCATTTATTGTTATTATTATTAGCAGTAGATGCAGTCGTAGCAGTAGCAGTAATTCCTCTTTTTTTTATACATACTATACTAAATGAGTTTTTATCATATCTTGATATTCTAAAGTGAGCCCAAAGAATGAAACACACTATGTTTCAGACTGCAGTTCTATATTACGTCTCACTGTTGCTGCTGTTGTTGTCTGGTTTACTTTTGTTTTCTAATCCGCATCCTCTCTGCTTTACCCCTGATGTCTCTCCACACAAATTCCTTCATCACCTTGCTGAATTTAAAAGGGAGATTATGCCTCACACCATAATGACAATTTTCAGGAGATGCAATGTTGCGGTAAATTACAGCAGTGAAACACATTTGAATGTCCTGTTAAAAAGGCTTTAACCAGATTTTGATGTTTCTAGCTCAAAAGGATGTATGTGCTAGAGTGGTACTAAGCCAAATGCATTTTTCAGATGTCAAAAGACAGCACGGGGGTCTCTGCTCTGTTGTTTTGCTGATTGAATTCAGTGCCAGTCATGCTTGTGTGTTTTAGGAGCCCAGAGATGCTTTCAGACCCTTCATCAATGTTAATTTGCTCGTTCAATTTAATTTGTCAACCACTGTGCTGTCACGCTTAAGAAAATATTTGCTTTCAAATTCAAAGGAGTTTATGGGCAAGAAGGGATTTCTTTCTGTTTAAGATCAGAAGTCTTCTTCTTTCCCCTTCGGATGAGAGATTAATCGTTTTTCTCTTTTGTTTCATAAAGTGACAAAAAAAACAAATCTCAGGACATCTGGTGGGTTTGTAGGACTTCAGGGGCGCTGTTAAACTCATTTACTGGGGATTGTGCCATATCAATATTTTACTGCGGTGTAGTCAAACAGTCATGGAAAAATAAATACTCCCACCGCATGTCAGCAGCAACGGAAGCCAGTTTTGCTGTGGTAACGACAATGAGTGACCTCTTTGGTGTTTTTCAGGCTCCTTCATCCGGATGGTGGTCATTGATGTTGTTTTATAGACACAGATGACTCCGATTAATTAATCCCACTGGTCACAGTTGTGATATTTTATAAACAATTAAAGCAGACAATGTTTTCCTTTGTTGGTTTTTATAACTCCGCGCCGACGACAATCGTGGCCGGAGGCATTATGTTTTGGGTTGTCCGTCTCTTGATTGTGATATCTGAGAGAATTTCTTCAAATCTTTCTTAGCTCAAGAATTCATATGCTAGTTATGACAATTTTACACAAATGTCTAATTGAATAAAATAATGACGTAATGACATGTTAGACAGACTTGAATACAAACTGCGACTTGACTGGCCGGCGGGGGCAGCCAGTCAAACTTAATCCTAGTTTTTTTAATAGAGTGAAGAGCATGATCCCTCACCTGCTTCCCACAACTGTGTTGCCTTTCAAAGATGTACAACTGCTGGGAGAGTTGATATTGAGCCATGGGTCTTTGTGGTGGCTTTCCCTTTTCATAACTCCATGAAAAGCTGCTTGAAATTACCATAGAACACTCTAGAACAGAAAGACAATAACACTGTGGCTCTGATTTGCATACTTACAAATGCAGCAGAAACACAGCTGCATCCCAGCGGGGTCGTGAATCTGGTCACATGCATATCTGCATTTTAAATAAGCTACTTTAAGACTGCAGCATCATTTCACATAATTGATATCAGTATGGTTGCTTTATATAAAAAATATACAATATCTATAGTGCACGGTGGCCCAAAGCCTTTAAAGCCTTAAACCAGTGTATCCAAGGTTACCTTTGTAGACATTCTTCTTCTGCTGACTATATTTAACGCACAGATATCCGGATAAAAAAATACAACGATGCTTTGTCAGGTCAGGCCCTAATGTTTTCGCACAAAAAAATAAAAGTCAGTATTAGAAAGTGAGAGTATGTTGTGGTACTTAAAACAAATCTGTTGGCAGTTTATTTCCATCAATCCAGCTTTTGTAGTTTTTCTGCAGCAACTGAAACAAAAGCTTGACTTCTTGCTTCTGAGCTGCCTGTGTGGGATGTCTGAACGGGGCAGAAGAACACTTGTTGCAATGTTGTGTTCAGATTCCAGATCACGTGTTCTATTTTTTTCACACTACGTTTGACACCAACAAATTTTCCAACTGTATCTCATCATTTTGTAGTTTCTCCCTGAGTAATTAGCACATTATCACCTCAGAACTTCACTTAGACTTGGTGTCTATCCATGCGAGTGCTGGTGGCCTCTGTGAGATCAGCAGTACCCGAGAGGAACAGCGTTCGCTCAAGCTGTTGTTGAACTCATTTGTTATCACAGTCTCTTGCAGTTTGGTGTCGTTGAGTGTTGCATCACCGTCTCTAAATGTAGAAAACGTCTCGACAAAAAGGGTTTACAGATACAAGATTTGCTGCAGGTGTATGATGGTGAAAGAAGGCAGTAGCAGGCTGATCTGCTGTCAGCTGCAACATGAGAGGTTTAAATGTGCAGGTGCCCTGCCAAAAAATGAGCGTTGTTAACTCTGTCTAGGTTGTATGTTCTCTTTATGATTCTCCGTGAAGAGAAGTAAGTGACGCAATGATTTTATGAATTTTAAATGAGCTTTGTAAAAAGCTGTCTTAGCTCATTCCTCTTCTTCGTCTCTTCCTGGCATCCCCTTTTGTGGTCGTCGGTGCGATGAGGGGATTCTTCCATTTTACTCTCAGAACAGCGGTACGCGCTGATGCATTCTCCTTCATCTTCTGAAGTCTGGCTTCCCGAGCTGTCTCCTTGCTCCTTCGACTTGTTGCCGTTTCCCGACACTTCTTTTGTTTCTGAGATGGCTGCCCCCCCCCCCACACACACACACGTCACAGACTCCAAAGCTCTCTGCTCTGTTTCTTTACTCTGATAACTTTCCCAGTTTTACTGCAGTGTTTTCTCCGTCGTTCTGTCAAACGCTGTTGTCAAAATCAGCATAAATCGATTCCTCCCGATCACTTCTTTTTAGTAGCCTCTGGCAATTTCAGTTACTTTCCGTTCATCTGTTTCCTCCTCGGCTGCCCGACCTCTGTGCCCTCCTGACCTCCCGTCTCCTCGGTGACAGTTACGCCCAGTTCTACCTTTGAGCTGCAGTTAGCAGCCTGTCCAGCACGGTCCAACATTTCCATCCCTTCTTGGATTTTTACACGTTAACTTAAGGTTACTTTCTACCAGTCACAAAACAGCTCAGCTCAAGCTCCTCTTCCTCCACCACTTCTTTTTTAACTGCTGCCGGTAAAAAGCTCCACATTTTCACGTTCCACATCAAAGTCTTGTGGCATGTTATTTCTCCCTGAGGCCCTCCTTCCTTTCGCAAAATTAAGACTGAAGTTGAAATATCCCCGCTGAAAATGAAATAGTGTGTTCATTTGCAAACTTTTTTTTCCCCCCCGAAGTGGCTAAACTTTTGGTCCTTTCCACGCTCTGATTCAGTGTTTTGAGTCGCGTTTGAACCCACATTGTCACCAGGAAGAGATACAGTTAACACCGTCAGCCTTACACTGCACTCTGCGGTCTGTAATGAAACTGTCATTGATGTCCTTCAACCCTCAGGGGTTCAGGCAGTCAATTACAAACACAATCACACACCGACACACACACACACACACACATATACACAAACACACTCCATTTGATCTCATGACAAGCATAAGTCATCTTGGAGTTATCTTGCGGTATACCGCCGTTCATTTAGCGCTCTCTCACTCTGTCTAAAGGAGCCGATATAACTCACAGTTAATTATTAAAACAGCGAGCCACTGGCCTTTCTAATCTTTTATTAAACTCAGCGTGTATTAATTAAGAAGGAAGGTGGGATTTGTTCTCAGCCGTGCACATACACACTCAGGAGCATCACGGGAGCAGAGGATGAATTAAAGAGTGTAATGTAACTCGTGTTTTAATATTAACCTTTAACATTCTGAGGCATCGTTGACTACAACTTCAAAAATCTGACATGATAGTCTTAACGTCTTTTATGTTAAAACCCACTGAAAAGTTTCCGTGTCTTGCGGCTCCACACTCATAATGAAGCTAGCAGGCCACCCAGGCGCCCCTCCTGCACCGTCGCTGTCTCACTCCGTCTCTTTCCCTCCACATCTCGCACTCATCGTTTCTCTCTCTATCTCACACTGTGCACCCATCTGTTTCAAGAACTTCAAAAACAACCCCCGTATCCCCTCGCTGCTTTTTCTTCACGAGTTCACTCCGGTTCAGTCCGTTGCTCCTTTTATGTCTTAAAAGGGCCGACTTAAAAAAAAAAAAAAAAAAAAAAAAGGGAAAGAATCTCATCTTTCCTTTACTGTTTGAGCACTTTATGAAATGGCAACGCAAATATTTCTCATCGCATTTGTCTCTGCGGTTGAAAAGCGACGCTGTGCAGAATTAAGCCGACGCATGGGCGTGATGCGCTGCGACCATGAAAAGATGGACTGAGGGTGAATGAGTGGGAGTGTATTCATTCTGAACCACAGGATCTACTTAGAGATGCATATTGGATTAATAGAGCCTGGATGCTTGATTTGGAGTGGAGTGCTCAAGCTGTGTTTGTCGTGACCTCTCTCATCTCCCCTCACACTGCATCCAGTCTGGATGGGCTGCAGGCTTTTTATCCTCGTCCTCGAATCACAACCCTGGAGAGCAACAAGAGCTGTCTGTGTGTGTGTGTGTGTGTGTGTGTGTGTGTGTGTGTGTGTGTGTGTGTGTGTGTGTGTGTGTGTGTGTGTGTGTGTTTGTGTGTGAGGCAGTCTGTGTTTGTGTGTCCTGTCTCGGTCTGTGTGCTGGAAATGTATCCGTTATTGGAATAGCCTTTCACTTCTGAGTGGTAGAGAGTCCTCTCGAGTCCGAAAGCTGTATCTACTCTACGTGCATTTTGTCCGTGATGCGAGCGTTTGATCGGGGGTGTCAGGTCTCTCTCACCGCCGGCTGAGTTTTGGCGAAGGAAGGTGCACGATGTGTCTCGCAGCCCTGGCACCGCTTGACTCCAGCTGCCTTTTGAATGCAGCTTCAAAGCCTGCCTCGCTGAATGTTTCTCTCCACACGTTCTGGCACTATTCACCAAACCCCCATCCTTCCTCCTTCCTCCTTCCTCCCTCCCTCTTCCTCCCCCTCCTCCCCTGCAGCTCTCGGCTGTGTTTTTCCAGTTCACTTTTGCCCTCGCGTCCTTCCCACCTCACTGTGTCCTCTACGCTGCTGTACACCGTGTCCTCTGCGCGGTCTGAGATAGAGCACGGCTCAACTTTGGCCTCGGAAAGGACCGCTGCGCCAGAGATCAATGGAGTCAATGGTGACATACGGAAATATGGAGGCAGAGGGAGCAGCCTGGTGTAGTCTGTATGAGGAGGGGCCAGCAGTATCGGTCTGTGGGTGTCCAGTACTTCCTAAATATATATATATATATATATATATATATGGATATTAATATAATAATTTAGATTATGAAGATTCCTCTTTTAGAAAGTCCCTATTAAAATGAACCACAAACCATCCAATTTTTCTAATTTTCATTACTAATGATGAACAACTTTATTATTATTATAATTATATTATTGTTATTATTGCTATTATTATTATTTCTTACCAGTATTAAAAAAAGGACAGATATGGAGTTCAGTCAAAGACACTGATGTAAAGGAATCAACCATTTATATTGTTATATTAGTTGTTATACAGTTTGATTTGTAAGAAAAGGCCTCGAAGAATCAGAGCAGCAACAAATCTCCTCTTAATAAACACAGAATTATTTGAGCAATTCCAAAAACCTATTGAGCCTATGTGCATTATTGTAATAAAAAAAACAACCATAATTTCAGTGTTGATATTTTGGAAATGTGTCTGACTTACTGTGAGAGACTTATAAAGCCGCTCTTCACTTCATTGGTTTATTGGTAGCAGACTAAAGGTAACAACACCAGTGTTTTTTTGTCAAGCTGCGAAGAAACATTTTCCAGAAGCTCATTGGGAGGCAGAGACATTAATGAAAAGAAAATCTGCCTGTGTGTGTGTGTGTGTGTGTGTGTGTGTGTGTGTGTGTGTGTGTGTGTGTGTGTGTGTGTGTGTGTGTGTGTGTGTGTGTGTGTGTGTGTGTGTGTGTGTGTGTGTGTGTGTGTAGCTGCAGTCCTTACACCTGTCTCCCACCTTGCCCTCCCACTCTTGCTTGCCAAATGCTCGCCCCCGCCCGTCACCACCTGGCCACTGCTGTGCGCCGTGTGTTTGCATTGTGTGTGTCTGTGTGCATGCGTGTGTCTGTGTGTGGGGCGGGCCGCTCTCTTCAACAGATGGAGTAACCTAATACGCGTCTCATTCCTGCCCCGCTGTCCATTGGCCCTCATGGTCCGCTGATGATGCTATCTGGGTTTTACCAGCATCCTGTCTGCTTTGTTCCTGGAAACCCCTCCCTGCCCTGCCTCGCCGCCGCCGCCGCCGCCGCCCCTGATGCCTCCGTCCCGTAAACGTTGGGGCGCCCAGATTCAGACGCAGTTCGTCAGGTGGTGCTGCTCTCAGGTTACCTGGGACAGGTTGCTCTGCGGGAGCGAATGGAAATGTGTCTGGTAAAACAACATAATGTTTACAGTCAACGAGCAGATGCTGCTTTTGTTGTGAACAGGCTCATAAAATCCCAACTGAAGCATGATGGGAGGTTTGTGGTCTGTATGCTCAATACACTGATATGCAGGCTTTAACTGGAGACACATGAAACAACATTTTGACCATCGTTTGCACTCTAAAGCCTTTCAATAAGTCTAAATTTCACAATTAACAAGCTTAAAAAATATATTTTTTTACATCAAATGTGGCACATTTTGGGGAATCACGGTTTCCATGGCAGCCGTGTGTCTTTGTGAACGGCCCTCCAGCCGGTCCTTTACCTGTGACCTGGACACGTTACTGTTGTGTCACCGGGACCAGATGGCGGCGGCTTCTCCATCCATCTCCCTGGCGGCTAGAGGTGACACTCCATCAGCCCAAATGGATTAGTCTCATTGGCTGGGTAATGTATTGATGTTTTCCTCTCCCGGGGATAATAGGTGTACGGGCAGCTGATTGACGAGGCCACAAGGAGCATGTCTACCTCCGCAGAGCATCCACCGCAGTCAGTCAGCCAGTCAGTCAGTCAGTCAGTCAGTCAGTCAGTCCGAGCCGTGGAGTTCGACTTACGTAACACCCAGACTGACGGCCCTCACAGACATCAAATATGCTCATTTGACAGGCCATTCATAGATTATGTGAAAGGCCCGTTTTATGTCGGAGCGGGAGTCGCTTAGAGCTTTTAGGTGTCGGAAGTAAGTGACCCTACCATGACACAGATTTATGAGCTTTCCTTCACACTTTGGACGACCTGCAAGACTTGATCACATATTAATCTGGGGCTTTGATTGATGACACTATATGCAGATAAAGTAGTTATTACCATAAAAGGTTGTAACACTGCAGAGTGATGGTGTCAATTGCAATGTGATGGAGTGCTTGTCGGAGATAAATTAGTAGATATCCATATTTGAATGCACAAGGAAGCTGAGAGGCCTAAACCCCTTGGAGTAAACATTATCTGGCTGTTGGAGAACATGGATAGATGTGGAAGAGGAGAGGCAGAGACGTTCTGCTGATGTGTCTCTAAAAAGCTTTGGGTCTCGGAGGAGAGACGGTTTTCCAGCAGCCAGCCTTCTGTCTCCATCTGTGACACTGACAAAATAAATGCTACTGTTCATTTTAAGCGTGACCCAATATGTTGCCTCGGGCTCCCACTCTGGTAATGTGCGCTCTTGACCTCCTGCGGCTGCATCCAGGATGTCACAGGCCTCTGACACACAGCCCCCTCTCCTCTCCATTAGGAGGATACCTGATCTCCGCAAAGGCTTTCACTGATGAAAGAGAGCGAGCGGCGTGCACGGGAAATGGGCTCGCAACGTTTCGTACCATGACCCGGGCTACTTAGAGCCACTGAATTGCATTTATGAAGAGCCCTCTAGCCTTTCTCTTTACCATTACAAAGTGGCTCTCCTCTTTGTGGTGTAAGAGATACTACAGGTAGCAGCTGAATCACGGGGTTTGATGTTCACGGAAACCGAGGAAAGGGGGGGAGCAAATAGCTTTGAGGTGGATGTGCATTTTCTCACCGCCCTCAATTTCAGGCTAACCAAATATAATAGGAATTGCCAGGAATAAGCATCTACGTGTGTGTTTTTCTCTGCGTGTGTGTGAGTGTGTGTGTGTGTGTGTGTGTGTGTGTGTGTGTGTGTGTGTCTTCCCTCCTCCTCCCAGTATGTTTCCTTGTCTCAATTGGCAATCTGCACATCTGTCTGCTTATTGGTCACAGAGGGAAGTGCTTCTGTATCTCAGCGGGGCGGCCATGGCCCCGAAAATCCAAACAGATGTGCGCCGCTCCCGAGCATCCTCGACTCACACTCACCCAAACACACTCTAAATGTTTCTTTTATAACCTTTATTCACCCGGCAACTGTTTCGCTGAGCACGCATGCTGTTTTCCACCCTGTTTCATATTCACGCACAGATTCAAATTTGAAAAGCACAGCCTGACACTGTTTAACAGTGAGGAAGTTTGGGGATAACTGAGTCGCTTAATTCAAAACAACGTGACCTGAACACAGGCCGCTGTTTCCACGCTATTGCTGGATAACAGTGTAGGGATTTTCCCTAATTTAAGATTCTCTGGAGACAGTGTGTGGGATTTAGTGGCGTCTAATGGTGAGGTTGCATTAACCATCTGATCCCCCCCCCCCATTCCGAGCCTGTAGAGAACTACAGTGGCTTTCAGGTAACGTTAAAAAGCTTTAGCCTCTCCCTGGAGCCAGTGTTTGGCAACATGGGGGCCTCCGTGAAGAGCACCTGCTCCTTACAAAGATAAAAGATTAAAAGTCTAATGCAACAAAAACGATGGTGGTTATACACGAATGAAAACATAAGTTTGAACATTATATTCTGTTTCTGCCAATAGATTACCCCTATATCCTACACACAGCTCCTTTTAAAGAAATCCTCATTTTATAGTAACTAACAATTACACTTAAAATGCATTCAAACCCAGACACGCTTTTTTTCGAGGCGTAGAAGAAACATCATAGTGGTTTAACAGATGTTGCAATGAACACTATACACTGGAACCCGAGTCAATTGATACTAAAGTGACAGCACTAAAAAAAACACTTTTGTCTATTATTTCCCTCTCTTCTTTTCAAATGATTTCTGTACGTTAATGTATTGGGTCATAAAGTTTCAAAATAAGAGCCCTTTCACTCAAGTTGAAACATTTTCAACACATCTAGAGGTCTTTGCCTTAATTCACACGACCCAGAATGAATTTATATCCGTTCAGATTGTGTTTAAGCGACACAGAAATGCACCACAGCAGCAGTCAATCAGAGAGAGGGGGTGATGTCTGTTTCCTTTCCTCAGATATTGTCATATTCTCATATGGACCCCCTCGTGTGCCTGAAATTGCACATAGAAAAACACATTATACGATCTACACAAACGAGAACAGAGGTGTCACGCGGTTCCCCGGTGCTGTCCGAGGACCCGGTGCTCCGTGTGGGCCGACGGGCTTCATTTGACTCGAAGGAAGCATGAGGAGAAAGAAATGAAACTACCCAAGCAGGGAAAAGAATGAAATAACAAAGATGAAATGGTTAGCTTTGTAGCACATAAAAGCAATAAAATAAACCAGCCCTCCCCCTCCCCCCCCCCCCACGCCCCCACGCCCTCACAAAAGCAGTAGTGGCTATCGCTCTCAACAAAGTGATGTAGTGGACTAGCTGCGGTATAAATGGGATTTCTTGCATCCCCGGCTATTCTCCTGTGCAAAGCCTCATTTCACTGACTCTCAGCTCCCCCGCTAAGTTCAGTAATGGAGCTTTAAATCCCCTCTGTTGTTGTCGGGTCCTCGCTCATTTTGCTGCCGGGTCGATGATAGAGCTCTCGCTTCTTGTGCCACCTTGTTGATAAGGCTTCACTGTGTGCCTCGAAATGACGCCACTGATTATTTCCCCTCCTCACGTCGGCCGCTCACCCCTCCCTTACAGCCGGCCCCGTGTGCTTCTATCCCTGCAGACTTCCTCACGCCTCTCCCCGCTGACTAATATATTGACATTAATACTCTCTTTGAAAAGGGACTTCTTTTTTAAGATCCCGCGAGCTCAGTTCTAGTCCGCTCTTTAGTTGTATTGAAAGGTCAATCCCCAGATCTTGCTTTTCATCTTTTCCAGGAGCTTTGCTCTCTTTATATTCCGAGCCACAGTCTATTATTGCAGCGTTGTGTGTTGGTTTGTGTGTGTATGTGTATGTGTGTATGTGTATATGTGTGTGTGTGTGTGTGTGTGTGTGTGTGTGTGTGTGTGTGTGTGTGTGTGTGTGTGTGTGTGGTCCTGTGTATGTGTGAATGGTCCCATTAGAGAAAATAACAGATTGAGAAAAAACTGGGAAAAGGGAAAGAGAGGCTGTGCGTGGGAAGTTTTCTTCCGACTGTGATCGTTAAGGACGGGATCATGTTTTGGGGGGAATTGCATCTTTTCGAGTGTTTCATGTTTTTGAGCTAAATTGCTGCCTATCTTTCTGACAGCCCCGCGTAGTTGTTGTGATTACTGAGGCATGAATGCAACAGCTTTCCAAACGGTGGCCTGACATCCCATCCCCAGCCCCCACATCTGACTCTTTCCTCTTGTTGTTCTCTTTCTTCCCCTCAGAGGCCTTCGACCTGGTGCTGCGTCACGGCCGTAACTTCACTCTGGCCATGCTGAAGTCGGATTTCCCAGGTCTCGGGGGTGGAGCGCAGAGCTCGGTGGGGCAGCTCTTTCTGGACATGTCGCTCTACATCCTGGGCTCGGACTCCACAGTGGACCACATGGTGGCGGCGCTCTACGACCGCCTCTTCCCCCTGGCCTACCGCCGCCTGCTGGGCGGGGGCGCCTCCTCCGTGTCTGAGGAGTGCGTAAGAGGAGCCTGGAAGGAGTCGGAAGCGTTTGGCCAGTATCCCAAACTCATAATGACCCGTCTGTCTCGCTCCCTCCTGGCCACGCGGGTCTTTCTGCAGGCGCTGAACCTGGGCATCGAGGTGGTCAACACAACCAACCACCTGCGGCCGGGCCGGGACTGTGGCCGGGCCCTGCTGAGGCTGTGGTACTGCCCGCACTGCCAGGGCCTGCTGGGGCCGCCGGCCTGCAAGGGGTTCTGCCAGGCCGTGATGCACGGCTGCCTGGGGGGAGCGGCAGAGGTGCAGCCGCACTGGAGGACCTACGTAGACGGACTGGGGAAGCTGGCCGGTGCCATGAGGGGGGAGCAGGACATGGAGGCGGTGGTTCTCAGGCTGCCTTCCATGATCAAACTGGCTCTCAAGCACGCTGTGGGCGCCCGCACCCACCTCACTGCGCTGGTGAGTCAAGTACACACATACACACAGTAGACGGTTTGGGGGGCAGGGGGGTTGTTTAGTTGAATATGTGAGCCTAGTCTGCCTGACTCATTGATCCTTTATCTGACTGTGGTTTGTGCGAGTTACAATCTATGGCTCTGAAATATCAGCAGCCTGACTCAGCCGCGTATTGATAAATCCATGACGCTGTCCGTGGTGCTGAAGAAGCAGACAGACTCGTAAATGCGCATTTTTCCTGCCCTTCTGTAAATTTTGTCTTGGATCTATAATAATAATGATAGGCATACCCACACATAGACACACATAGACACACATACACGCAGCACCGGTGTGGGTGTGTTCCTCGAGGTGAGATTGACTGTATTCCAGACTCCAAAACACTGCACTGCTTTACAGCACTATGAGATGGTGTTTGAACAATTATCACAATCATGTGTGTAAGACACACATTAGAATACAGGTGAAGTTACACCAGCACCAATCTCTGTGAATGTATAAACTAAGAAACTGAAAATGTCTTTAGTCTTGCGTGTTTTTCCCGGGCCATATAAAAAGTGCACAGGCACAAACACAAATTAAAGACAACACTTGACAAGATAGACAATGGCTTCCTGCAAAGAATTCCAGCAAAAAGTAATGCACACAAATAAAATTTCAGTCTGCATGAAAATAATGTAATAGTAATAGTGCAGATATCACTGTAGCAAGGCAGAAAGCAGGGGGGGGGGGGGTTTGGCTTTTTAATTTCATTGGACCTAATGGCTTGGATTTTGCCCAAAAAGTTTCTTTATAAGCAAGTTAAATAACAATTAATTTGTATTGAACCAAGTTGAATTGTGTAATTAGGACATTTTCAAAGGGGTTTCAACTGTAGCAACCAAAGCTCATATTTGTTTGGCTTTGATGTGCAAATTGTCACTGTCACCCATAGAAATAGTGTTTTGAAATGCAAAGATACAATATTACACTTCTAGACTTCAAACTGCAGCATTTTTTTTTTTTACCCACATCAGACATCCTTCTTCAATCCCCAATGCGTGCCAGTTTTGTCGGACAGATAGCTAATGCGACACTATACGCTCATGCTGTGCCGACATAGTGCTCCCATTGAAATGAACGAGGAAGCTGAAGACAGCGCATGCATTTCAGGTGAGAGGACTTTTATTGAGTGAGGGAGGATGAGCGATTCGGGCAACATTCCTTTCCTCCAACAAAGAAAACCTCACCTTGTAATAGTAAAATCTCAAACTACTAGACACAGCTACAGCTGAAGCGAACTCAAAGAACTGCACCTTGGACTGCAGCTGAATAAAGAGTGAGAAATAATAGCAGGGAGAGGGAGGGAGGGAGTCGGACAGATGCTCCCGGCATGTCTCGCTTAAAAACTCTTCTCCCACTCCTCGGTGTGTTTTCAACTCCGATAAAACCGTCAAGTTTGTTCGTAGCCCACATGTGAAGTCAGGGAGAAGTGCTCATGAAATATGAAAACTCATTTTTTTCTTTCTGGCAGAGCTACAGAGCTGTATGTGCTTTTTGCTCCTGTAGATCCGCTGAACTTTTCACTCTCACACCCTGAAGTCCCCGCGGTGACCAGGTTTCCACTCAGAACACATCATTTATTAACACACAGGTTGACCTCACTTACTCTACAGCACGAGGGGCGTGGCTGCATCCATGAATCGCTGACTTAGGGGAAAACACTCACTCTGTGTGTGTGTGTGTGTGTGTGTGTGTGTGTGTGTGTGTGTGTGTGTGTGTGTGTGTGTGTGTGTGTGTGTGTGTGTGTGTGTGTGTGTGTGTGTGTCTGTGTGATCCTTCTCCAAAATGAAAGAAGTCCTGTGTGGGTTTACTTAAGACTGCTGCTCCAGTCACCACAGATGACTTTACGCTGTGTTTACGGCTGTGACTCTGGTTCCAGTATACGGGATTAAAGCCGCCATGGTCCTGTATTGTTCGGCGCTGTCACTGTAACAAGGTCGTGTGCGTCTGCGTGAGCGAGAGCGTTTGAATGTAATCTCGCAGAGACACTCGTCGCTTAGCGGAGTCATCGAAGGGACAGAGGCATCGTTTCCCTGAAGGCTAATTTGTTCTCGCTGAGGAGTCAAGGGAGATCAACCAAAATTAGACAACACCTGAATATTTCACCTCAAATAACCAGTTTAGGATTTGGGTGAATGAATTTAAGGATTAAAGGACCATTGCAGTATATTTGTATACATATATTTCAGCCAATTAACTATAAAGTAATAAATACAAACTAGCTAATTTCTTGTCACTTACATTATACATCGTAAAGCCATATCGATCAGGGAGAATAGTAATGCAGATTGTTTTAATCTGATTTTGCTTGATTTATAATTTATATGTCGTCTTGTTCCAGTGAACGTAACGGAATATGCGTCATGTAGTAGAATGTGCACCAGAATCCCTTTAAAGTAATAACAAAATGACTTTTTTAACATAAGTATTCTATTATTTTGTGGTGTTAATATTTTTACCTAAAAACAAAATATATATATATATAAATATATATATAAATATATATATATATATCAAGTAGCATTATGATGTGATTCTAGCATCTTTAAATGATTCATATGGACGGCGCTGCAGTCGTGGTCTGCCTGAATGGGTCAATGTGCCTCATGATGCACGGCTGCCTGGGTTAGGCTTTTTTGGTTATTGTAATTCTGTGTAATTCTACAGTTAAGCTAGTGAATTGCATGCAAGTACACTGCAGACCAGAGTCTCTGCCAACAGGTCCATGGTGTGGGTGGGTTGATGGTGGACTACCATCATGCAATGCAGTCACAGACAGTTTTTTATTTTTGATCCCACCACTGGGGGGCACCAACCTCAATTTTTATTTTTAAATCTTACACAGAGTGCCTTTAATAAAGTTTTTTTTTCAACTATAATATTGATAAAGGTAGAATAAATATATATATATATTTTCCTTTTTTTTTAAAAAAAAACAACCTAATGTTATAATCTTCAGTGAGAAATTTTAATCATATTCAGCTATTTTAAAAACAGTCCCTGCCCACAATTTTAATGTCCACACACTGAACACACCTGACAAGAATGTTAAATGACCAAATATATTGTCTACTGTATGTAGTTACTGCTGATTTGCTATACTTGTAACTCACTTTAAATTGGTAATGACACTACGTCTAAAAATGATATGTTTTTTTGGAAATGGTAAGTACCGGTAATGTAATGCATACATGATTTGTGGCTCTAATAATGGTGTCTGGTCCTGTAAATCCTAGCTTGTCTTTTTAAATGTGTGCGTGTGGCTGTTAAGTGGAAACCTTAGTAATCATTTAGTGATACGTCTTGTTTAGAGGTTTCCTGTGATTGTGAAAGCTGCAGCTGTGGTCGGCATCTCTCACTTCACCTCCCCTCTGGTGAGAGAGTGCAGACCCCCGTTACTGCCACAGAGGGTGACAAACAGATCGACTCTGTCCAAGAAAAAGAGTCCTCGAGGTGCGAGACATCTCCTCTCCTCAGTGTCGGCTTGAAACGTGTCACTCTGCTCTGGGAGATGGCCACTCATCGTCTGCCAGCCCGCTCCCCTGCATGTTAACATTCATTGTACCTCCATCCGGCTCAGCTCCAGCGTGAATCAACCAATGTTCTGAGAGACGGAGAGGGCGGCCAAGAGCCCTGCAGCTCCAATCTATTTCCCTGTCAACTTCCCACCCCTCTCCTGGAGTTTGATATCATCCACCTCCGTCTCTGCATTTCATCCTCAACATCTTTCTCTCTCTTTCTCTCTCTCTCTCTCTCTCTCTCTCTCCATTTATTTCTTTCCCTCTCGTTGTTACGCACTGCTTTGAGAGAAGATGCATGATTTATGAAGCTCTATTTTTACCGGTTACTATGGAGAAAGAGAGGAGAGGAATTACAAGAAAGAGAAGGAGAGAGGAAAGAGGGAAGAGTGTGAAGAGCGAGCCCAAGGGGAAGGAGAAGGGGAGAGTGTGGAGGAGACATCCATCACCCTGCGACCACTCGGCTGGGAATGAAGAGGGGGAGTAGGTTGAGACAGAAATATGATGGATCTGACCACGAGCAGAGGAGAAGTACAGCTGACTACATGAGTTGTGTATTGTCACACACTCGACACATGCGGGTGCTTAAAGTCTAATATCACATATCGCTTTGTTTGCCTGTGACATTTTTTTGTCAATAACACACTTTTCATTGCCTTTCTTTTTGTTGTTGTTGTTGTCGTCGTCCCCCCCCCCCCCTCTTCGTGAAGAAATATCAGATCAAATCGCTTCCAAACTGTTGCTTCAGTGAAGAAACAAGAGCTCTTATTAAATCTCTGCCGCATGTTTATTACTTATTAATCCACTCAAACATGTCGGCTACTGAAGTTGTAAAAGCCGTTCGAGCTTTTAAACATTAAATGAGTCAAATTAACGAATGCTGTAACATATCATCAAAGTTATTATTTATCGAGTCATTTCTTTCATTTGAATTATAGAAGTCCTCAAAGGCCCACTCTGTGGTTTGTATGAGGATATCATTACAGATATTTGCATGTGCAATGGAGTTTGACTTAATGATGAAAAACAAGCATAATGGTTCCACTGATCATAGCTACATTGAGCTATTGTTTTGCTGCTCTGTAAATGAACCTTTAAAAGCATAAGCAAATCATTTTAATTAGATTTAGTTGTTTTCTAGCTAGATTTGCCAGCAGCTGATTAGCTTTAGCTTAGCACAAAAACCTCTAAAGATTACTAATTTAACATTTTCTATCTTGTTTGTTGTGTGTAAAAACAGACTATTACTTGGCTAGCTTAGTTAACCAGCTCTAACATTATTTTTTTATTAATATTGGTATATTTTTCTATTGGTATTTTTCTTCATGTCTAAAGTTAATATTTTTTATTTAACTCTAAACAAGAATGCGAATAAGCATATTCCCCAAAAAATGCATAACATGTCCTTTAGGTTTTCACTTTTAATTTTGTAATTTGGTTACAAATCTCAATTACTTTATTATCTTTTGAACCAAAGATCCATTTATCAGATCTTCATTTCCCTCCCAATGCATACAGTTAAATAATTTGTCCCTCATTGCACTTCTCGGGGGTTTATCACGTTCCTTTCACATGTTTTTTTACACCATTTTTCCATCCCACTTGGAGAAAACGTCATGTACCCACTTCAGACCCACAGAGACCGTTTCCTCTGCATCAGAACAGTGTCTAACAAATCAGAGCGACACCAGGCTTTAATAACTTTTCACAGCTCTGAATGCTTCAGGATCTGCAGAACTCTGAGTGAGGAGTGTGAAATCCATTTTCCTCACAAGCGTCTCACTAACCTTGATGCACAAACAACTAATGTCTCCTTTTTAAATTAGACTGATGTGCACAGCTTACCCATCTATTTTAGTGAATTAACATCAGTGTTTAGTCACCCATTTGATTTAGTGCTGACAATTATAGGTTTTACCGTTAAGTAGATCTTTAACTTTGTGCTAAAATATTAACACAATTTGATTTTCAAATATTTGGGGATTTTGTTGATCCCGTTAATGTCATATTGACTTCATGAAGCGGTGGATTTGCTAAATAGGCATTGAGCTGAACTGATTAGTGAGATTTAAAGATTAGACTGAAATAAACTGAGCTTCACCTGAAACTCTGTTATGTTTTTAACTAGCTCATCAGTGTGTTTGAGGGATTCATGCCCACAGTATATGGATATGAAGCTAAATGTTCAGATGTCTCAAAGACCCAGTTAAAAAAGGATAATCTAATTTAGCCAAATGTATATTTAGGGGCCCAATACCATGTAGTACAATACAATTTCCAGATAGATAGGACAGATAGTAAAAACAGATAAGCCTAGGCCTAAGCCTGGTAAATCTATGAGGTGTCTTTGTGTTTGTGTGTGCATCCTTGTAACTTGTTGATGATGTCACTGATTGTGGATCGCCACCAGGTGTGGGATGCGGGATGTCTTTATGTAAGGCTGGATCTGACACTGGTGTTGAACTAGTCTTGAGAAAGACTAAATGTGGTGAAAGTTGGTAATAAATCACTGGAGGTTAGTGTGCTCTCATCTCCTCGTCAATATAATGTCATTGACATTATCAGCACCTAGTGTTGGAGTGAATTCACCAGACAACTCTTGCTGAGACGTCTGGAGTTGGGATGTAGTGAGTGGAAAAAATAAAAGATTTTAGCCAGCTCAGCTCAGCTATTTAAAAAGGAAAATAATCACCCAAATGGCATTATAAATTGGACATATTAAAAGGCTGAAAAAGTTAGCAGATATTCTTGGATAATTGGTTGAAATAGTTAAGTTTGAAGTCGGCTAAAAGTCGTGTTTAAACAATTAAATTGAGTTAAGTAATGGTTGAAACATCGAGCTCACTCTAATTGGTAGTAATAAAAGTGCGAGGTTGTACTTTATATAAGAAATGGATGTAGTCATGTCACAAACTAGTTTGTGGACTACGGTTTCAGCCGTTATCAAAAGTTAAAAGTTAAGTAAGAAGTAGGGTCATTTTCTCGTAGACTTCTGTACAATCAAACTTCTTTTTTTGCGACCAGATGAGTTCTGATACATCAGAATCAGAATCAGCTTTATTGGCTATTGTATGCATACGAGGAATTTGACTATGTTTTTTCCGTTGCTCTCAAAGAACATACACAGAAATAGACAAATAAACAAAAAACATTAGACATTAGAAAGAATGCAAGTTAAGGGCACTACAGCATTGGCTTCGCTTTTGCAGACATACACTAAACTGACCAAAACATGGACACGTGTACTGGTGTCTGTTAGGGGGTTTAGAGCTTGGCTGTGGGACTAGAAAGGTTGGAACTAGCTGCTCTAGCTGACTCAATCAAACTCTCACAATTTTCACCTCCTCAAACAGAGATTATTGCACCATATTTCTCATTTCCAACCCAGACAGTACTGTATCCATTTGAAGTTGTAACCATAATAGCTGTCTGGTATTACTCTACTTTCGATATACTGTGAGACTTTTCCCTCATTTCCACTTCACTGGGAGACTTTGAAAGGGTTTCAGCTGAAATAGGATGCCTATAATGTGTGCAATTCACCAGAATTCAGTTCCTATGCTGGTGACAACAATGCAGGGATGAGGAGGAGGAGGAGGAGTGCTGACTCAGTATCTCTCCCCCTCTCCCGTGAGCCTGGACTCCCCTGGAACACAAACATAACTCACCAAATATTCTCCAATATGTCGTTACAGCTGTGCGTGGCACCCTGCCACCTTTATAACAGCGATAGCATCTTCTTCCCTCTTGAAACTGTTTGCTTCTGAATAACTCAAAACTAATGTATAAGCCTGTTCATTCATTAGGAGTGCCAGGAACCACGTGCATCACCATTGATTTGTTTAGAGTTTATCTTTACGCCATGTTTGCACAAGCGCAGCGCCACATGGAACCTGAGCGGCAGGTGTGGACTGTGATGTGTGTGTGTGTGTGTGTGTGTGTGTGTGTGTGTGTGTGTGTGTGTGTGTGTGTGTGTTGTGTTTTTGTCCGTCAGCACCTCTCGCTCAGTGAGGCGGGCTGCTCAGTGCAGATAAAAGTGTGTGCAGATATATCCGAGGTCTCACGCTGAGCCAGCCTTTATCTGCACACTCTCCTGTTAGTTGTGTTAGTCCAGCCCTGGGTGATATTAATACCCCGGCTAATGAGCCCCTTCCTTGAAGAATTCTGGAAACAATCGGAGGCTGGGGTTGGTGGGAGGAGGAGGAGGAGGAGGGAGGGGGGGGGCTGAATCAGTCTCTCCCTTGTGCCACGACTCCCCTACGGCTTCCCGGGAACGCACAAACAAGAAGCAAGAACGCAGCTCCAATCACATTAATCATGGCCTGTGGGAGCACCGGCACTCGCTCCGGGCGCAGGAGAGCCAGAGAATCACACGAGAGGAAGAGAATGAGGTGACAGAGACCATGGGCTGAAGTGTGTGTGGCTGAAGTGTGTGTGTGTGTGTGTGTGTGTGTGTGTGTGTGTGTGTGTGTATATGTGTGAGATTTCTCCCCAAGTACAAAGCAGGGGAGTATTAGTGGAGATGGCTAGTCAGGGATGCATGCCTGGTGCAGGAGAACTCAAGCATCTGTGACTATCAGAACTGTGTGTGTGTGTGTGTGTGTGTGTGTGTGTGTTTGAATGTGTAGATGAAGGTGTGTGTGTATGAAAGTATCCTTGGATGACAAGGCTGCATTGATTAACCCTGACGATTCTGTCTTAAAGCCGATCAGCATTTCTGTGTGTGTCAGCATGCATGCAATAAGCACGTGTGTGTGTGTGTGTGTGTGTGTGTGTGTGTGTGTGCGTGTGTTGGCCATTAATATGTAGAAGAGCATGTTTATCATGTTAATGGGCTTTAGCTGTATAATGTTCAAATGAATAATTGCATAAAATGATTCCTTTTTTGTTTCTGCTGGGAAATCTGAGTGTGTGTGCTTGTGTGTATGTGCATGTCGCTATGTGTGTGTGTGTGTGTGTGTATGTGCATGCGCCTATGTGTGTATGTGTGTGTGTGTGTGTATGTGCATGCGCCTATGTGTGTATGTGTGTGTGTATGTGTGTGTGTGTGTGTGTGTGTGTGTGCTTTTGGCCGTGGCTGCCACCGGATAAAGATGTCCAGTGCTGCTCTATCAGGTCACATCAGTATTCAGCAGCAGCGGTGCCAGCCTATTCACTTAAAGGAGAGCTGGGCACAATTAGCTGTTAACATTACATGGCAGAATTAAGCCTCGGCCAGAATCCACTGGGAAATTAAACCACCAGCAAATCATTAAACCACAAGCTAAACATTAACAGCCATTTGCATTTTTATTGCACCTGAAAAGAATGTGCCAGGTCCATTATCTCCGCGAGACAGAGGGGGACTTCTTATTTATTATTGTTATGTCGTCCCGTGTGGGTACACAATGGTGTTTGTACGGGGAGACAAGAAGCAAGCGAGAGGCCTTATTTTTACGCTCGCGTTTTTTGGAGTGTTGTGATTACAAATTTCGAACAAGGCGGAACCGGCTGGCAGAGGATACAATGACTTGTTTGTTATGCAAATAACCCCCCCCCCCAAACCCCACCACGCTTTCATCCATCCCTAAAATAAACAAACCCAAGCAGATGACAATTTGCAGAGGGGCTCAGCTGAGTAAGGCCCGGGAGTTTGGCTGTTGACAGGTTCTTATTATCTGCAGTGTCATTGCTGTTGAGTGTTAGAATAAACAGGGAACCGGGAGCAATGAAAACAACACAAGTGGGGTGAAGAGGTCTGGGGGGAAAACTGAATTCTCACTCGGTTCTCTTTTTTTTCTTCTCCTCTCTCCTCTGCAGGTGAGCGGGATGTGCGGAAACACTCCTAAGCGAGCCTCCCGCTCAGTAGTATCTCCTCCTCGTCTTCCCCCCGCTGCCTCTGCGGCCCGCAACACCCAGCCCTCACCCTCGGACTCTGATGAGACTCTGGGTGGCCTCCGCAGGTGAGGAAAATCTGTGACCGAGACACCTTCCAGCTGATGAGCAGCAGCGCTCGCTCTCCAGACCACTACAGTGGCGATTAACATCTGGAAGACAAATATTGTCCCTGACGTTGCGGACAGGTTTCTTGCTGTTTCCTTGTGACAGTCTTTCGCCTCTGGAGTGTTTTCCGACACCCCTGATGCACTTCAGGCTTAAATGAACAGTGTAATAACGCCCAGCGGGGCTGCTGGCCTCGGCAGCACAACGGCCAGATTAATGTCAATTAGGACTAGAGCTGCTGCTTATTCTAGCCTCCCTCACTCTCTCTTTCTCGAGGGGAATCTCATCGACTTGCTTTTCACTGCTATCACACTGAATCCCCTCTCTCATTCCACCTCTGTTTCTTTCCCCGTGTCTCTCCTCTCACTCTATCTTTTTCCTCTCCTCTCTCTGCTGACGTGTGAGAGTCATATTCAGATCAACTGAAGTTTTATTCTTTGCCTTTTTCTCTGCGTTGAACATTTCCTTTCTTTGCCTACCTCAGGGAGTTCATATCCGACTTGAAGGGCTTCAGCTCCTTCTACAGTGGTCTCGGGGAGGCACTGTGCAGCCGTGAGCCCACTCCAGCCAACCACTCCCTCTGCTGGAATGGGCAGGAGATGACAGACAGGTAAATCAGTGTCTCATTTGCCTGTATTAACATCTGTAACACACACTGCGAGCCCTCTATAGATGGATGCACCCTACAGCCTGCAGGATGGCCCCGCTCAGGTTTATTGCCTTTACTAGACGACCAGTTACACAAATAGTCTGCTCTGATTCCCTGAATTCCCAACACTCCTGCAGCACGTCTAGGAGAGTGTAGGTGAGTTGAAGGGTAAGTTTGCCCAGAGCTGATGAGCTCCGCACGAGGGCCCCCCTCTCCCACCGAGTGCGAGTGTAAATCTTGACTTTGGCTCGATGGGATGTTATTAATGTCAGGCGTGCTGTCACCTTATTCTCGCTTAGTTAATTGCTGTTTCGATCGCTCTCTCCTCCTTCATCCAACATCTCCCGAGCGCCTTGCAGAACCTCATTTGGTTTGTGCGATATTTCACTTCCCCCCTGTCCTTTTGGCTCCACACATCATAACTTCCTCCTTTTTCCCGCCCGCCCGCGCCGTCAGCCGGCCCCAATTTCAGTTTGGCTTACATAGTTATAGATAGCATCCTCTTTTTTTTTGCTTTGTAAATTATGTGTGGAATTTAATCAATGCAGAGGAACACAGGTTAATGTTTTTCCCTTTTGTTCCCGAGGAGGGCCGAGAATCCATCCTGAGCTTTCTCAATCTGCCGAAAGAGAGTCTGTCACAGCGATAGAAAGGAGTCTCAATCTGAGAAGAGACATCAGGTTAGCACGGGGGCAGAGCTGTCCTGAGGGGATGATTGCCTGCTGGACCAAACAGTGCGATAGGAAGGTGCAGGGAGGCAGGAAAGGAGACCAAAATGATGGAGAGATTACGGTGTCTCCAGGCGAGCAATTCTCTGTGTCATCTGCGAGGGCATATATGCCTGCACATTCACTCAGGGTACATTTTCACTCTGAGATTTGTTCTGGATCATCTTCCATTATCCTCCCAGATAGGACCGTCTCCAGAGCCAAACGTGGCATTCATTCTCCTCGTATTGTCTCAAGTAGATACATTTAGATTGGGTGGGTGGGGGTTGTGGGGGGTATAAGTGCTAGATGGGTCTGGTACCGAAACGTCTCCGATACTTGAGGAGCGATCTTTGGAGCTAAATGTGGCGCTTTTTATCAGCCGTGTTTACCATCCTACCTGGAGCCAAGATCAGAGGAGCAGCACTTTTCAGCACATCAAACAGCGTTACACTGATAAATGTGATAACAGATGTGATGCCGCGTCAGCTTAAAAACATTGAATTTCCATTCCTCTTTTGGCTTTAATGACAGTGTAAACTGCACGTGAGATTAATGATGAGATGTCATCCGTGAACATTTGATTCGGGGACTGTATGAAAATGAATTTCACGCAGAGGAGGTTAGAAAAAAAGGGAGGGCATAGTTATTTTTTCCTTTGGCTGAGAGCCCGGGACTTTTATTACCACGTTTAATAAAGGTGCACTTTGCCACATGCAAAGGAAAACAGTTCTGTCTCTCTATCAGGGTTTTATTAATGTGTTGATATAAACGTAGTTGTGGAACGCTGTTGCTCCCCGGGACACAGCTTTACTTTGAGCTAAATACTAAAGTCGCCATGGTAACATGCTCACAGTGACAGTGCTAGCATGCTGATGTAAAGCGGGTGTAACGTTTGCCATGTCAGCTATCTTAATTTAGCATGTTAGCACTCTAACTTGTGCTATTAAACATAGAGTACAACTGATGCTGATGGGAATGTCATTAAGTTTGCAGGTATTCTGTAAAAATAAAAAAGAAATATTGGATAAAATATCATTTTGACCTTGTGGTGGTGCTAAAGGAAAAGTCAGTAGAATACATCTTCTGGGGACCAGGATTTGTTGTGCTAAATTTCATGGCAATGCATTTCCAATCCAAAATGGTGCACAGACTTAACAACGTCCTTCAAGCCGTGCCACCATTAAGCTTGGCTAATAAACAACTTGCACTTGTCTACATTGGTGGCACACACTAGAAACCCCAGTAAGATTGAATTTAAACAAATTGCACCAGATTAACACTGATCTATTATTCTCACAATTTGTAGGGAGGGTGTTGTAGTTTGTTTCTAAGTCAAGACGAGGGTTGAAAGAAAACATTCTTATCCCTGGAGAGAGATTTGCTGTTTTGTTTTTTTACAAACGGAAAGATAAGGTTTTCCGCCCCTCACCACCCCAATAATTATCATACAGTCCCTTACAGCTATATTTAAGATATCATCTAATTCTGATTCTTGTTTTGCTCAAAGTGACATACAGCCTGAAGAAGTACAGTGTATTAACAGCAACAACCACACTGTTTACACCCCCCACACACCCTGGCCTTTGACCCTGTCTGTATCCGGGGGGGACTGGAAGTGTGATCAGGTGGTGTGAAAAGCGTCAGACTTTTCCTTCATCACCTGCAGTCTCTTCTCCCGCTGTTGTTTAATCTGAAGTGTGAGTCGTCTCAGACTGGACCTAATAGCATGGTAATTGGTGTTAGATTAGATTAGGTTATCACTGGAGCTAACTGATCTGATCAGCCCTGCTAGCAGCAAACAATAACTAACTAACGATCAGATAACAAACTGAGAGCTGACAACTGAGACTATCAGTGGTCAAAATGAGTTCAACGGTGATGCACACTAAATTATGTCTCGGTACAAAAATGTTTGGACGGCACCTCTCATGTGAAACATTAACCTGCCTCGGCTCCTTATCTTCACTCAAAATCCTCCTCTCCCTAATCCTCCTTCCACGACCCATATTTCCTCTTTTCTCCCTGCTGAATGGATCACACATCTCCCTCCATTATTAATGTGATAATTAGCGGCGGAGAAGGGGGTGAGATCATGGCTAATAAGAAGAATAAATAACTGGGGAAATGTAATTTGAGTTTAATGAAAAGTCTGGCTGAGGGGAGAGCGAAAGACTGATGAGTGGAGATGGCATGCGAAAGGTGTGTGTGTGTGTGTGTGTGTGTGTGTGTGTGTGTGTGTGTGTGTGTAGGTGCTCAGGGCGATGTCACTGAGATGAGAACAGAGTATGACCTCATGCTTTCCACACACACACACACACACACACACACACACACACACACACACACACACACACACACACACACACAATCTCACTCACGCATGTTTTTTTCAAGACCCTTTCCTGTCTTATGAACATTTTCTCCGAAAAATCATTTTCCCCCACTGTGGCCCATTTTTTCCTTCATCTTTCCAACATTTGCAGCAATATAGAAGAGAGCATTTACTCTGAGCTATGACCTCACCTCCTCTCATACCACTGTGGTGCCCGGGGGAAGACATGATGTCCATCCGGACTCTAGCTCATCTAAACAGACTTGTCTCACGCTCGCAGGAGTAGCTGATGAGCGGTGAGGATGTGGTAGGAAGGGGTTAATGCCTGCCACTGCCAGGAGCGAAGAAACACCTGCAGGACTCCGTTTTCAGACTCACCAGCTCCTCCTCTTGAGGACATACACAGGTGTCAACAGAGCCGTGTTTCCTCAGTTACACACAGAGACATGTAAGCACCTGCCCGAAGGCTGGTTGTTCCCAAACATACCCCTCGCTGCTGAAGCAGGACAGAAGTACAACACTGCTAATGTGTGCTCATTAACACCAGTTATGATTAAAGGCCTCTAATTGAGCAGTTTAATGTGCGTGAAATTAATCATCAGCCAGACTTTGTATGTTGGTTAAACTCCTTTGAGGATGTTTTCGCCTTGTGGCGAAGTTCAAGAATTGTCAAACATTTAATAAGTTAAGTTAAAACGTTTAACAACCTCTGATGCTGAAACATTTTGGACATAAATCCTTTCTTTTTTAAGAAGTAATCAGTCTCCACGGTTTTTATTGCCAATATTAAAAGATATCTTGAGACATTTAAAATGTTACCCCCTGTTTAGCTTTATAGACGTAGTGTCTTCAGCGAAGGGAAAAGTTAGTCTTTTTGGATAGAGTTGGGTTACTAATTGACTTTCCAGCTCTGCAGATCAGCCCTGACGCACAAAAAAAAACCAGATGACATGTCATTCATATTACCAACACTAGATGGTGACAAGCGCCTTATTTGGAGTGAAAGCAAGGGCCAGTTCATGATGTCTTCCACTCATGAAGCTTACATCGAACTTTATGAATTCAGTGAAACTCCTTTAAACATCACAAACATAATAACTGAGTCACATGTTGTCCCTTTGTCTCGCTCCTTCTTTCCTGTCTATCTATCTATACTATCTAATAAAGGCAAAAAATGGCAAAAGGGTAATTTTATAAAAGAAAAAAGAACTGAGCAAATTTTTTCTCCCCGTCCTGTCAGGTTTCCTGGGCCGGGCCTGAAGCGATCGCACCCGGGCTCCGAGTCCCGAAGCAACAAGCCCCCTGAACCGATCATCAGCCAGATCATAGACAAACTCAAACACATCAACCAGGTCAGCAGTGTGCATGTGATGTATCCATTGTTTGTGTGTTTGAACGGTAAGTTGTGACTCTTCATGTGAGGAGGAGCTGGAACAAAGTTCTCTTTCTGATTTGAAAGAAAGTCCACTGAAAAGCTGAGCTCAAGGTGAAGTCAACACCTTGCTCTTTGTAAACACACACAAAAAACTGATATTGACAGGAAACACCTGAATAGATGTTATTTTGTGTCTCATCTGCTCTGCAAAGAAAATCAAAACAGCTTCTTATTACAAATACATCAAAATGGCAAGGAGACAAGGCCGATGGAGGTTATTATTGTGGCGGACCGAAATTATGTCCTCCATCCACAGCAAGCCCCAGCTGACGTCAAGGCCGAAGCCCCCTTTTCTTTTTTTTGTCGTCTCCGCCGTCGCCATGGAAACCACCTTTTGGAGTGGGCTGGCTGAGTGCAGAGATGCTTGGATGTAGGCTCAAAGTCGGCCGCTGTAGGTAGATGTATCAGCCCACAGATCTGTCTGCCTCTCCCGGTTTCTCGTTGTTGCGCTTATAGCTGTCAACACGTCGGATGGCTGCTGTGGCAACCCCCCCCCCCCCCACACACACACACACACCTCAACACATACACCATCTTCCAGCTGCAAACTGTGATTGCGTGTGTGCGTTTTTGTCTGCGTGTATGTGTTTGAGCTTCTGAGTGCTGCAGGCCTGTCACAGTGGATTACAATCCCTCTCTCCTGTTTAAACAACCTGGGAGATCCAAAGAGCAACTGTGGACCTTCCTCCAGTCCGCCTCCGACGACCAGAGA
The DNA here is from genome assembly GCF_027596085.1 of Anoplopoma fimbria. NCBI lineage: Eukaryota > Metazoa > Chordata > Actinopteri > Perciformes > Anoplopomatidae > Anoplopoma > Anoplopoma fimbria. The sequence goes on along the minus strand of NC_072452.1, from coordinate 6,377,110 downwards.
CCCTCAAGAAAAATATAGAGGGTTGTGGTTTGAGAGGTTGTAATTTTCCCAATTACTTTTGCTGTATTACCTCATGCACGCCTAGTCCCGCTGTAATTTAGAGGAGCGACACTTGCACAGGACCTGTAGGTGTTTACTACCCTCTTCAAAATCCCCCACAAGATTCAACCTAGATCTAAATCTAAATGTTTATGCAGGTTTAAAAGATGATTCCAGTTTTAACAAAAATTGCTTAATATTTTTGTAGAGTTGGCCGTCTTTCTATAAAAGAAAAATCTTTCTTAAAGCTCTTTCTTAAACCAACTACAACTATCTGATGTTTTAGCAGCATTGCAACATTCCCATCCACCAGCAGTTAACTTGTTGAGTATGATATTTGTAAAACCAATAAGAATAGTGGCCAAAACTACAAAAATAAAACCCAATACAGTTGTGTGTGTGTGTGTGTGTGTGTGTGTGTGTGTGTGTGTGTGTGTGTGTGTGTGTGTGTGTGTGTGTGTGTGTGTGTGTGTGTGTGTGTGTGTGTGTGTGTGTGTGTGTGTGTGTGTGTGTGTGTGTGTGTGTGTGTGTGTGTGTGTGTGTGTGTGTGTGATAAACTGGAATCAGCCTATAATCCTAAAAACACAGGACATGTACACGTACGCACTTTAATGAAATAAGCCTTTGAAAACTTCCTGCCCTGACAGGGACAAACATTTGCGCCCATGTGATAACAAGCAGAGCTGCTGCGGCGCAGACTGTTTACCATGTGGATCAGGTTCCTGATGGGCTTTTGATGAGGTTTCACAAGAAAATTCAGTTTGGTGAAATGACAGAGCTCATTGTGTTACAGCGATTTCCAGTAACCGAACACTCGTTCCTCATTGGCTCCCATGTTCTACTCATGACGTGGTATACATGTGGAAATTGACAGGGTTTTGATTCTGTTTACATAAACGCCTGATATTTATGCAGATTGGTTAGTCACACGGGAGCTTTTAATCCCATATCTGATGTCCGTACAGCAGAGTCAAGCACATTTTCAATTTCCCTTCAGATCTCAACATCAATGAGCTGGATTAACATCTGACAAAAAAGGCTGACTGCTCTTGATTGCATATTTCACTTTTCACTGTTTATGACTCAGGCATTTGTGCAGAAATCAGATTACACAAATATTTTTTATAACAAATCATCACTATGCTGGGGTATTCAAAATAACAGGAACGCTTCAGAAGATGATGCAATATAATATAATAGTCCTGCAATAAAAAAACTCCCCTTGTGAAATCTACAATATTATAGTGTTCTTGTGCCTGAGAGAGCTCACTCAACTGCTTACTTTTGATGTTTCAATTTGTGGTGTTTATGTTTGACTATATATTGTAAGATGGTATTGTTATTGTGTCTATCCATTTCTATATCCATTTTTGAAATTTGCCCACATGTTAGAAACACATTGATTGTTCACTGCTAAAATAAGAACAAGACAACAAGAGTCTCCAGACAGTCTAGCAGTTCAGTGAGGACATAGTGTGGCTAGGCGCTGCGTTGAGCTAAATACTAACATCAGAATGAAAACACGCTCACAATTAACAAAATTGAAAGACCAGCGGGATTGCTGTCCATCCCAGATGGCATTACTGTCTTTAAGATGCTAGGTGACCACACTTGTACCATATTAAACACGGCAGCCTGATGATTTCATTGGTTCCAACCATGTCATAGCTTGTCGGTAAGGGGCCTTGATATTGCTCCAATGTTATGCAAAATTTTGGCGACTGAAAAATTGCTCTAACAACTTAAGAGACATAATAGATTATGAGGTTGGCATCAAATACTTCCCTCATAATGTTCTAAGCCCCTTGACACTCATCATTTGAATAGGTACTGAACAAAAATACATGTTTATTACATATATAGTACTGGAAAAACCTGACACACACTGCTGAGCTGCATCTCAAATTATTCTTCATGTTTTTACAATTCATCCTGGAGAGACCATGAATGACAGAACGATATTCCATGACAATAAATCCCATAGTGGTGGAGACATTTCACTCAAAACTTCATGATGGCAGTAGTTGAAAAGCCAGGGGGGGTCACCAAAGTTTTAGGATGCATCATCTGGAAACCATGGATTTTGGTAATAAAATATTGGAAGAGTGCAAACTTTGACCTGGTGACACTAGAATGAAAGTTCAGGGGATCAGCACATCATTAGGACTTATCCTCAGGAAACCATGAATCTCTGTCAAGCCAATCTATCAACACTTGTTGAGGTATCAAAGGGGTGAACAGACCGACGGACATTCCCATCCGTGGATACATGATGCTAGCGTGACAGAAAACATATCCGGCAGTGGAGAAGGCAGATGTCAGAGGCAAACCCTTAAACTTGCTTTATAACTCTGCTAAATGTTTATTGACTAAACGCAGTATTTCTCTGTCCTAGCTGCTCTGAGCCGGCGTGTTGTAAACAACCTCTTAAGTCACTGGAGAAAGTGATGTTGTTCAGTTAAAAGCAGTTTTACAAGGTCTCCGCCTCCCCGCCAGTTGAAAGACCACCAGCTCTGGATGTTGCAGGGCTAAAAGCAAACGGACTAATTAACCATCTGATAGGAGAGTAGGCCACAACTCTCAGATAATTACTTTCGTCTGCCCAGTTTATACATGTATGAGGACAGGCCAACAATGAGACAGTATGTGTAATGCTTCTGGAAGTCAACCAGGAGACTGCCACGCTGATTAAAATCTGCAGTATTCCAGTCTCATGATGTTTCCTCTGAGTTTTTTGAGCCCCGCGTACAGTGTGTTCAAAAGCTGCAGACTGAAGAATGTGTACATTATTGTCCACGCATTCAGGACATGGGTCGCCCACAAACTGGTCTATACAAGTCCTGCAAGGCTCTTTTATCCCGCACACGTTTTCCATTTGAATGAACATTATTCTGCTCTTGGCTCAAGCAGGGAGCACAATCAATGGTTCCTCCAGCTTGTACTGACCCACTTTCCAACCAGGAATCAGTCCCAGCCCGCAGTGTGCGAGACCATGTCGTAAAATATAGGGGCTACTCTCCCTAACAGTTAGGGGAACATGGGACCCCCCCAAAGAATCCACTTCCTTCCAACTTTAATCCCCCCGATGTTTCATTCCTCCACTGCTAAGTGCTCCGTGACGATGGCCCTGTGAAATGCAGCGGAAATGTGTCATTTCTCACGTTGTCAGTGTTGATCAGAGAATCTGCAGATACAGAGACAGTCTGGCAAGGAGACTCTTGCCTTTGTGCCTCTGCGAGGCTAAACTAAACACCAAAAAGAAAAAGAAAAAAACCCCTCTCAGGGCCGGTCGCCTCATGCTTATAAAACAGCGTTTTCTCACGCCTGAAGCAGCTGATGTCATGACTGAGCCATAGCCAAGTTTAAAGTGAACTGTGCACTATAAATGGATGGAAGAGAAATGGCTTTCTCCGTCGGTTATTGCTTCTCGACTTGGAATCTTTAAACAGTGCAGGACTGTGAGGAGCCGAAGACATTTCTGTGCATGCTGTGTAACAAATTCCTGTCTGAGTGTTGTGTCCTGTCCATGCAGTGTGTTAGAGCTGATAAAGAGTACGCTTTCCTCGACTGTGACGTCAAGTTGGAGATGTTCTGCCATGCCAACATGTCTCGCTGTTTTCTCAACTACAACATTAACACTCCCATTTCTTATAAAAGCTGGCCAAGTGAGCTCCCCAGTGCAACAGACATGTGTGCGGAGGCAGCCCTCCTAAATTAGAACGTATTATTTTGGTGATGTGTTCTTGTTCTGAGGAGATGAGTTTGTTTTTCTCAACATCTGTTTAACTTCCCAGGGTATCGGGTTTCTCCTCCGAACAACTAATCTCACAGGAGACGGTTGAGCTAGTGGCAAAATAGAGCAATTACGTGATTGGTCTTTGATTACAGAGCGTTTCCCACTCGTTTGTCAGATGAGTTTGCCATTTGGAGGGTCAGGCCTCCTGGGATTATTCTGACAGCCTCTTCTTGGCTACATGACACTCTTTTGGAGAGATACATTTGGAATACCACGAGTATGAAAGACACCTTTGTTGAAGATTTTTACGAACCCCTCATGGCCCAACACAATTATTTCATCTTTGAAATTTGAAGGATAACAAACATCCTCATGTTACACGGCAAAGCTTTCATTTTTTTGCGCCTCATTCACATGTTGTGGCGTTCTCTATCTCCCGTCCGTTGCCTTTTCTTCACATCTCCCCAGCTGTGCTGAGTTGTGTGTGACAGACTCCAGCTCCGTCGCCCTTCCCTCCTCCAGCCCTCCCCCTCTCCTAAAACCCCTGGATCCCCCCGCCTCCTCCTCCTCCTCCTCCTCCTCCTCCTCCTCCTCCCAGCTTCCCAGTCTAATTGAAGCCAGAACCTGGGAAAATCCTGCAGGTAGGACAGAAATCCAGGGTGGAAAATAAACCAGATCCCGAGCGCCACAAATTCCATCACGCAGCCTCACTTCCTCCGAGCCACCGGAGCCTGGGCGGCGCGTGCTCGACACCTCGCGCGTGCTCGTACAGAATGCACTCTTTAATATATAACTCACAGCACTTGAGCTGGGACGGCTTTTACTGTGCACACTTGCAGCAGTTCATCTTGTACACACATAGTTAGGAATATAACTACAGCAGATACATTGCCAGCTCATATACAGCGGTGTCACATGAGCATACAAGCGGCTATGAAATAAAGCAGCACTTCAAATAGTGTTTTAAAAATGCACGAGTGAACACAGTGCTGTGAGCGTAATAATTACAGTGGAGACAGAATGGACGCCGCCTCATGACAAGGCTAGCACGCGGTGGCCTTTTTCCTACAGGGCGTGCTTTCTATCAGACTAATAGACACCGTGGGCGTCAGACTAGGCCTGCTGTTTTGTAAACTTACGCTTGCTAACCTGGCCATTTTGCTCGCTCCAGTCAGAGCGTCCGACCTCTGTTTGATGTTATTTACCGAGGGTTTTTGAAGCGTTATTTAATACACCCCCTCAGGGCCCGCGTCCTCTCGCCTTCCTCGTTTTTATGTGTGTGAAGTACGACTGCCCTGGAAGCGGAGGAGGAAGGAGAGCTGTTACGCCGCTATGTTTGTGTGCGGGGATAAGCCATGAGGGTTCTTTTCAAATGAAGTGTGACACCTGGTGTAAACCTCTGAGGGGCTGCGGGGCGTTTGTAGAGGCAAAGTCGGTATCCCTGTTCGAGCACCACGCACGCATGTTATCCCTTCGCTTTCCGGAGACTTCTGACTTCATGGTATATTTAGGATCTTGGGGAGTTATGAGGAGTTATGGTTCCTTAACTTTAGGAATCCAACGATCAGATAACCCCCCACCCCCACCCCCCACCCTGGCTTTCTCCCCTGCTGGCTGGGAGGTCAGACGGAGCATGTGAGGGCCCTTTTCCTCCCAATTAGTCTGCCTGCTAATGAGGCCCAACCATGCCTTCTACCACTGCCACCCATTCCTCCGTACCTCCACCTCACCCCCTGTCCCCGCCCTGAGGCCCGAGCCGGGGTCGCCTCTCTCTTCCCACTCCGCCCCTTTGCTCCCACACCACTGCCACCCCACTGGGTGTAATTATCACGCAGCCGGCTTATAAAAACCCTGCTGCACTAGCCAGGCACCGGGCTCGCTAACCAGGCTTTCCGTCCTCTGAAGTCACTATCTATCTGCTGATCCTCAGCTTTTTTTTTTGTTGGACAGCTGAGTCTTCCTGCTGCGCTGACCCACACATCCTGGCCTTGTTGTCATTGGGCACAGTCACGTGTAAGGATCCCCCCCCAACCAGAAAGAGGTCAGGGGTCACACTTCCTGTTTCCTGTCTCTGCTAGGTCATCAGAGGGTCTCCCTGCGAGGGTCGGAGACCTGCTCTGTTCCTGCTCTGCCTTTTGTTTGGGGCGGCGGTGCTCAGGGGGGGCAGAGAGGAGTTGAGGCTCCTCTCTGGACCTGTCAAAGTGTTAGCACTCCCTGACTTCATCACTCCCTCACTTGCTCCTTTCCTTTTCATCTCGCTAGACAGCCATACCTTGTCAGTATGGAGTAGTTCCTCTGGCTCCACTTTGCTATTTTGCAGCACTCTCTCTCTCTCTCTCTCTCATTATCTCTGTGTTTCTGTAAGCTAAGCTAGCAAGCAGCAGGACATCTGCTTGCAGCCCCCACAGCCCACTGTAGCGTGTGCACAGGCCACTCCACCCTGTAATACACGCTTAAATAACAGAGCTTCCACCGGCTGCCGCTAGGTGCGATCATGGGACAGGCAGTGACAGTCTGCTGATGTCCAAACGGAGGGTAACTTAGCAACACATGACTAAAGAAGACGAGCAGCAGACAAAAAGAGATTGTCTGAGGGGCGTAATCTGATTTAGCAACCAGCGGCCTGTGCAGGAATGGGACTTTTTTAAACTATTAAACCCCATGCAGACAATCAGGCACATTCACAGACATAAGTCAAGGTTTTCATTTGGTTATCCTCAAAACAGATTGAAAATTGTTGTCATACCAGATACATTTAATACTCGGGGGGACTTAACCCTGTGTGATGATGCCCTGCCTTGATCTGAACAGAGAATGTCTGAGTAAACAGAGAAGACACAGATGATGAACTGGCCGCAATTTTTAAATCTGCTATTATAAATTTATGTAGCGGGTTTAAGAGTTTTATCTACCAGAGGAACAAAGTCCCTGCCAACGAAGTCTTAACATTCATTCAGGTTTCGGTCTAAACTGGAGAAATCTGGAAATAGCCTTATGGGCTTAGTCAGAAAGGTGGAGTGGACACACGCCCAGTTTAACACTCCACTGGAGAGCTCCTTGTTTTATTTTCTCTCTGTGTGTTTTCTTCCAACGGGAATTAACCTCAGGAAATTAATCTTGTCTGCATTAACTGTCTGAGGCAGGGCTCCCGCTGCGTGACATACTTGACCGTGGACGGAAAGAGGAAGAAGAGACAGGAAGGAAGGCATCAGAGAGAAGAATGAGAGAGCATACGTCCCCCTCCTCTTTACATTTCAGATTCAATAAAAGTTGAGTAATGAGATGGGGCGGGAGTGCGGGGCTTGCAGTTTTGTCCCAAGCGCTGCACTGCCTGTGGGCGTGCTGAGGAGCTTTCCATGAGTCACTCGGTGGAAAGGGTCTCCTGTCACCCCTGTGTCCGTCTGTCTTTCTCCTCATTCATTCCCGCCGTCCTGCGTCTCTACAAGCAGCAGCAGCTCAATGAACATGTGGGGGGATAAGGTGTAAGGAGAGTTCATTTCCTTCTTTTATCGGGTAATATAGTCTTTGCTGTGTTTTAATTGTCCCACACAGTGACCCCAGGCATCGCCTCCTGTACTGATTTAATAATAAATACAATCTGCTGTACAGAGTGTTTGTGGCTTTACAAGATCTCTGAGATCAATTTAGATATATATTTAGAAATTTAGAAATATTTAAGTTTAATATTTCTTAACCAAAGCTCTGAATGCCTCAAGTACTCCTGTTACATGAGAATAGAACACAGAACAGGTTCTTTGGCACCTTAAATATAAAATAATAATTATTTTAATTTTGGCCACATTTTCAACATGGAATGATAAGATTTTACACACCGAGTAAATCATTGAGATTTGGGAACGCCAACTCTGCTAAAAGTAAATATAACAGGGCAGAAAAACAAGCACTCAGACAGTTAGGTTGTTAATAAAACCCTTTGTTAGCCAAATTTATTTGGAATGAAAATTAACAGTCAAGTCATTACCCAGACTGTAAGTTCTAAACATATAGCGATAGACCTCCTGCTGAACTTTGACCTGCTGTGCCTTCAACAGTGAGCTTGAATATAACTGATTGTCTAAACACTCATTTCTTGCCTTCTTTGCTGTAGCAATAGTGCTCTGTTTCCTTACTGCTAAGCTAACCAGCCGTGTTTCCATCCTGTTGAACTCACCCTCCGTTTATGTCTGGTGTCCATCAGCTCTTGGGGGAAATATCTGTCTCGTTAGCTGCTGAATCCTCCTTTGTAGTTGCTAACTTTGTATGTGGCGTTTTGTGTGGGGCAGGAATTACAAAATACGTTTTTTGAGGCTTCTTTTTGCTGAGAACAGCTGCTAGATTGATGAAAGAGGTGAGAGTAAACCAAAACAGTAAAGAATTAGGGTGATAAAACCAAAAATAATGAGCTGAAAGACATTAAAAAAGCTCAGAGATCAGGTCAGGAGTGGCATCCCTAAAACCAGTACCTAAACTCCCAGCAACTATGGAAGCCATCAACATGAGATGGGGGAAACTTTACTTTTGTTGTGAACTTTATGGCAAGAATGCTCTGTTTGGGAAGCTGAGCCTTAGGTTCCGTAGATTAGATTTGAAGACAAGATGTGCTGAAGCATTGAAAGAAACATTCAGAGCAGCAGATTCCGTCTGGGCCGAGTCATGATAAGCTTGTCCAGACTTGTCCTGTGCATGGAGAGGAGGACACAACACAGGGCCCGATCCCAATCACACACACACACTGACAAAAGGAGCCTTTTTTTCTCTAGGCTTTCTGTCTTCATTACTCATCCCGGTTTCACTCCCAACATCACTCATTCACTTCAACAGTTATGACGTTTACATTAAGATATTTGTTTTCTTTATCTTCAGCTTGCGTCCTTTCCTTTATGATTTATGGTCAAGTGGGAAACAGGCCCTTACTGCCGGCTCATGTAAAAAAGAAAAGAAAAAAAAGACCACAGCTGACGATCAGTGAGTGCAGGTTGATTTCTCTCAGTGCAGGTCAGCCAGTGGCTTGGACTCAGCGGCTCAGTCGCAGCTGTCGTGTCGAACAGTGACCCTGTGTGGAGTTCATGTCATGTGTGGGAGGCAGTGACAGACTTGCGGTTTCTGTGTCTCTGTCTTGGCTGGCCCGCATTGAGCAATCCGCCACATGTTTTAGCTTTGTTCACAACTTTTGAGGCCCCCGTTTCCTCGGTGTGACTTGGTGCTTTTGTGTTTAAAGGGTAGGTGGACCCCGTGGCCTGCTGGATGCCTATAGCCGTCCTGATTGCATGTTCTGCGTGTCCAATTGCCTGTCCGAGCCTGCTCCCGATGTAACTCTGTAACGCAAGGAGAAGTGAGAGAGGGGAAGAGTGAGAGCGCCAGATTTCCTCTCCTCCTAATGGAAAACATACTGGAGCATTTCTCCTAAGAAATGTCTCTTTTATTTGTTTCCTCCCTGCTTCCTTTTTTTTTTAATTGCATAAGATTCCAGCCCAGAGCGACTTGAGGTTTCTCCCTCTTGTGGTCAATGTGGAGGCTCTTGCCGGATCACGCTGTGGATCAGCCGTGCCAAAAGCGCAGCATCACTTTCGACACAAACATACATCTAACCCCTCCCTGCTACCGCAGCCGTGGCAGTGGCAGTCAGCCAGTGGGGCAGAAGCCACAGACCCCCCTCCTGTGGAGAAGGGCACGGCTCACTGCTATACCCCATTTAGGCCGCCCCGGCTATGATTATGCAGCCAAATTCATCTTCAAATTCCCCCCAAAACATTTTTTCTCATATTCTTTCGAAAATGTCTAAATGCTTGTGTTTTCATAAGCAGTGTTAGTCATTTGGTCGGTAACCCCTTTTTATTTCATACTGAAATATTTCAATAACTATCGCATGAATTGCTATGAAATGTGGTACAGATGTTCATGTTCCCCTTAGAATTAATAACTTTTCCAAAAAACTTTTTAAATCTAGCTCCATCGTCTGGTCAACATATGAATTTGTCCAAAACTTTGAACAGTATGACCAAATATCTACCATCAGCCTCAGCTGTACTTCTGTACAAATATTAGCATGCTAGCATGTTAAACACTAGATGAACAATGTCAACCTTTCACAGTCTAAACATCAGCTTGTTCATGTTGTCATTGTGAGCATGTTAACCTGCTGAACTTAGCATTTAGCTGTTGTTTCTCCTACCATCAGCATACAGTCAATCAGAGGACGGCCTGTCTGTTTATGTGTCGAGGGGAGTCGTTGTGTTTGCTGGCAGGTGGTGAGCTACACATGGCAGCGTTCACGCAGACTGAGCTCTAAACAGGGACGCGACAGTTGCTCCCAAATGTTTTTCCCCTCACTCCTCGTACCTTTTTTTAGGTTTTGTTCTAAAATATCACGAACCACATCTTTCTTTCCCTTCTTTCCAAGTGTTTGTTTGTCCTTTTAATTGGCCCGCGAGGCACCCCTCCCCTCCCCAAGTCCAACTGAGTTGCCAGGATGCAGACCATAAGAAGGAATTTCAGGACCTCAGTAAATCCACAGAGGCCTCTGGCAAACGCAGGCAAACACGGAGCAGTCTGCAACAAAAAACGGTCCAGTACATTAAACCAGCGTACATCACGGGGAGAGTTTGTTTCACTGTGACACATAAAGGGCTTTGCTCTGTCAACAGGTGCGCGCTTTGCTGGACGATCTCAAACAGAAGTCAAAACGTCCCCATAGATCACCTGTCCTGTCTGTGACTGACTGTTTGTCCATCCCCTCGGTCCAAGTGACCAGGCTTTTAGAAATGTTGCGGTCATCGTGTGTGTGTATGGCCTCAAGTTTGAGAAATGAATGGAGGTTTGTTGGGCGGCCATGCTGGGAACAAGGGGATGTGTGTTCCCCCTCTAAACTTTAGTTTATGTCACTTGTAAAACCCAGATTGATTGGTTTGTATATGCGGGCGAAGGGAACATTGTTGTTTATCTTCTAACTGACGTAATCTGTGATGCGTTTTTATGCCTCCGCTCTTTGTCTCACGCACACACACACACACACACACACACACACACACACACACACACACACACACACACACACACACAGTCGGATCTCAGGCAGACGTCGCAGCTGACTTGAGACAAGGCCCATCTGAACTCAATTTACTCCAATAGCCAGCCAAAACAACCGAAAACAACAACAACAAAAATGCATGCTGACGTATTCAGATAGGAAGGAAATCAATAAAAAACAAACAAGGAGGAAGAGCGGTGAGATGAAAGCAGGCTCGGAGGGCAGGCGGCAGGAATTTAGCACATCTGTTACCTTGGCAGGGCTCTCAATCATGTGCTATGTTGTGGAGGCTGAAAGATGGTCAGACAGCGGCCATGTACTCGTCTCCAAGCAAGCTCACATGCTTTTCACCCTTGAACAAAACACAGGAACGCTCTTTTATTTTAATTTCAGTTTTTTTTCTAATGCTACACAACAAAAGTTCATGAAAGTTGACGTAAATTGACGTCTTTGCTCCGTTTTCCTTATTGAAAAAGTTATTAAAGTTTGCTATTTGCCCTCCTCTCACACTTGGTCAGGAGGAATTCTGAGATTTTTTTTGTATTTGCCTCACAGCTCTTGGACTTTTGTGTATTATTTATGAGTTGATTAGTTTACCACAGTTCTCAATAAAACACTTCTGGTATGTTTTGCACAAACACATTATGAGCTTCTGTAAACCACGTGGGAAAATATCTGAGTTGAACAACAACTGCTTTTACAGCCCAGAGGCCAAATTGGAATAAGATTCAGTTGCAAATTATAACCCATTTCTTTGCTTTAGAGCCTGTGTTATATGTTTTGTAGCCGTCTTAATTTTATTATCTTATTTTTTTAAAGCATTTTTAAATCTGTGGCTTGATTTATTAACTTTATTAACTTTTAATGCTGCCATCTTGGATATTTCTCACATGAAAAGAGGTTTCCAACCGTAACTCGTTCAATAAAATGAGTCTGAATATTACAAACATTTAGATACGTTTTTCTTCGTCCTTCATCCGACTCTCTCTTTTTAGATCTCAAAGTCTTGATGTCCACTTGGACAGATCGAGTTATGTGGTGTTATTGTGTCCCTGTTGCCCTGAGACAACCACTCAAGACAAGGATGTTTGCCAGTAACAACATGGTCGCACCAGTCTGCTTGTCCCACTGTTTCTTTTTCTACCAGTAAATTACATGGAGCGACAGCCACAACCCTTTGAATGAATCACGTTTGGACAGAAATAACAAAACTGGCACCGATAACAAAACTGTGTTCCTGCCTGGTGAATTTAATTAGAGTTTTTGGTAAATACCAGCGATTTCTTGCCAGGAATTCCCCCTCAAACTGTTCTAATCATACAGCACACGCTCCCACCAAGAGACACCCTCTATTTATTTTAACAGCTTTGTTAAACCATTAATACACAGGCACATTCCGGCCACAGAGTGATTCATGAAGATGGTTAGGGGGCCGGGTGTTTTCTTTGTTTTCTTTTTACCTTAAACCTCTTCCTGTTTGTCCCAACAGTTGCTGCGGCTGGTAACGGTGTCTGAGAAACGCTGGAGAGCCAGGTCGCGTGGAGGTGGAGCAGACACGTGGAACGATGAGGGGGAGGAAGGATTCGTGAGTGGTGACTGCGACGACGAAGACGATTGCACCGGAGTGTCAGGGCTGGGGCCGCCGCCGAGACGCAAACGGCTACGCATCTTTGCAGGTTAGAAACAAACTGGATCTCACATCGTACTTTCACTTGCAACTTGTGAATCAAGGGACTGCATCCACATTGATTACTTAAAATGAAACATGTTGGGGACAAGCTTTTAAGATATTAAGGCTGCTAACTAAATCAGAGCTTTTTACTTAAAAACTGGTAAGTGCATGAAGAGGTTTGGCTCGGTTTGCAGTGAGCCAGAGCGATCGCAGTCCAAACACGGGCAGCGGGGCAAACCAGAGAGGCGTTTACATGACTACTGTACATGTTGACACCACCGTGACACTATGCAGCAGAAGACGTGAGACTTCCTCAGGTAGCCGCCTCACCTCGACCTCTTGACCTCCCCCGCCGCCGATCCTTTGGACACGTCAGACGGCTCTCACAAAGCCAAACAAAGAACAAGTGAAGCTACAAACCGTCAGGAGAAAAGAAACCAAACAGAGAGAGAGGGAGAAAACAGCCAGGCAGCAGGAACAAGGGGGTTTCGATGCACAGACATAAAGCCGGCGCAGCTGAGCAAACACAGCGGAGGGAGTAGTCCTCCTGTCGGGGTTGTTGTGGCAGAGATTTGGGTTCGCCGGGCAGGGAGCGGGAGCAGGAACCCGGGGGTTAACGCAGGAATCCTGCAGGGCCATCACTTCCAGCGGCCTGGGCCGTGAGAGTCTGATGCCCTCTCTTACACGCTCCTGTTAGCCTGACTGTACAGTTCTGCTTCCATACACACAGTCATTACACCGTCTCCTCCGGCTCTCAAGCTGCTGAAGGTTGACACAGCGGGAAATGAAAGCAGCCTCCATAGTCTGACCTCCATCTTTAGGGCGCGTGAGTGAGTCTGCAGGCACATACTCGCCTGTTTGTACACGAGACAGCAATGTTTGCAGACCTTGGAGCAGACCCCCGCTCCTCGGCAGATACACAGATAGCCGCTGATAGCACCATGATGACCCGGCAAAACGCTGACCTAGCACGGCCGCTCCGCCCACTCTGGTCAAACAGGGGGACTGGAGGGTTCAAAGGTCAACCTGCAGAGCATGAGGCCTAATGGGCCACCGCCGCCCTGAGATGGACGAGGCGGATCTGGTTTCACAAAGCACAGACGCATGCACGCACGCAAGCAAGCACGCACGCACGCACACAAGCAAACAAGAGCCAGGGGAAAGGTGACGGAAGCCACAACAACAAGGTGTGGACAGCACGGAGACAGGGCCGAGACCCCCACGCAGCACGGCTGTCAACCCGATGACCACACAGAGGATGTTTTTCCTAAACCTGTGAAATGATTGATCTGTCCTCGCTCATTCTCCACACAGATTCCATAACCTTCTGATCACTAATGCTGGTCACACATAACACACACATACACACACACACACACACACACACACACACACACACACACACACACTTCCCCCTCCTGACCAATCAAACCACACATTGCACATTCCCCAGAGCATTCCAGGCCAGGGGAGCTATTCCAGGACAGGGTACCCCTCCCTACATCACCCTCACCCCTCCAAAGCCAGACTTACAGCCAGAGCCTGGACTGGTTACAGCTCACACACCAGACAGATCACTCACTGACCTCTCTGGTGTCAGCTGATTCAGTCGGTCAATCAATTTGAGTTAGTCAGCTGTGTGAAAAAAAGATGTGACCAGCTCCAAATCGTTTGAGGACCTGCAACCTTTAAATTGAGTGGTGGGAGATGTGTTACATTCTGTTGTTTGGGTTCTGCAGAAGACAATCACAACAGCCATAATCAATTACAACTTCACACATGTGATTGGGGGGAAAAAAGTGTCAATTATGGTAAAATGTTCTATGGAAAAACATTGTGTGACCGTGCCACAAGCAGGGAAGAGACATAAAGTCAGCTATCTGACCATTATTTCCGTAGTAATATTGACCGGAAGCTAGCTAACGTTAGCCACCAAATCCTACAAACTAATTTAATTCTTAAGTCTTTTAAAAGTCACATTGTCCCACACCAGATATAGGACATCTTTTCAGCAGTGTGAATCTCTATTACACAAATTATCTGTAGTTTTAATTGATTATTACACATACTACAAAGTCAAAAAAGATCTGTTGCGTTCAAACAAACGATATCATAAGCATGAAATTATGTTTGCTAATATAATCCCGAAATGTGTACGCAGAATGCTCGTGTGTATGGCAGGGTACGGGTTTGTCTGTGTGTGGTTTTTTTTATTTTTATCCTGTAATCTGTGATACCGTATGGCTGCCGTGCGCTCATGATGAGGGCTCACCTGTTTCTATGCTTTCATGCACACCTGGTCTCTGACTGTTCGGCCTCTGTGGTGAAACAAAGAACCTCCATTAAATCTGCTCAAATCCTCTCCTCACCCCCTCACACTTTACTGCCCTTGTCACTTCAAATTTGTACTGCAACATTTTCAGAATACTGAGCCATTTACTGAATACAGTCTATGCTATACCTGTGAAAGTGAGTTTCCAGATTGAATTTCTTGACTCAAGTTAGTTCTTGGAACAAAACGATTCTCATTGAGAAAACGTGGGAATAATCCACAGAAATGTTTGTTTTTTTCATAACAGCAGTTGCCTACTCAAATTTCTAAACCACTTTTAAAGAGTCTTAGGCTAACTGCTAGACTAAATAACTTGTTGAAATGGGTTTTTCATGCTGTTTGGAAACATTCAGTGGTCTGAAAGCCAACAGTCGGTGGGCTCTGCCACGGCCCAGCAGCCCAGAGCTCTGCCCTCTGTGTTTTCTCGCTGAGCTGGACTGAACGGGCCTTTTTCGCTGTTTGCTGTACCTTGCCGTGCTCAGCAGGAGCCGCGTTGAATAGGCCTCTTGTTATGTCCCTGCTCTCAGACATTCGGTCACTCCAAGTTAAGGGTCGTACTTTTTGGAAGCTCTGCAGAGTTTTATCAGCGCCAGGGGTTAGCAAAATACAAACGTTGAGAAATATTCCTGTAATGCGAAACACGCGGCTCATGATGTGAGGCTGGGCTCGCCTTTCAGGTCTGCTACAATTTTCTTTTTGCGGCTGGAACAAAGGAGCGAGTAAAAAGAAAGAAGGAGGCGATGAAAGAATGCGGGGAAAGTACAGAAAGAGACAAAAACACCTTTGATAACTCTAAAGGTTGATACACTGGGAAACCTAAACATTCCTTACTCCGTATGTGGGTCCAATTGACAGCCGTACGTGCTGCCAATACCAGAACCTGGTATGTTAATTAACTGCAGCTGTGACCCCCGCACCCTCGGCACCTGATAGGTGAGTCACAAGGCGCCGGTCCTTCAAAGTAGTGTTTGCCACATGTCTTCATACCAAAAGAAAAAAAGCCATAATTCCAGACACTGTTGACTTAGCTAGTGATGCATCCACCATGTAAACTGTTCCCTCCTCCTTTAAGCTCCATATAGTTTCATACAGCTGATTAACTGCTTCAAGTTACAGAGCTGTCCACATGTGGTTGCCAGGTAGAAGGGGCATGCGTCCCACAGGTTTGCGTGAGACAGAAGGAAACAGGCCCAGACGATGCAGATGTGCTCGGAGGAGTGCAGGTGTTTGGGACGGAGGAGGAATCTGGGCGCCCACATGACCCGAGTCCTCGATGGAAAAATATGCAGACTTCACCAAAAGTATCACTGTTTGAGGCTTACCTCCATTGGGAGTCAATCATCTTCCAAAATATATAGAATAAAAGGCTGTGGAGTCAGTTTTTAATCTTAAATGCTGACAGATCTACTGTGTTTCTACAATGTACCTCACAGAGAGGCTGCGTAGCTGTAGACTCTTTCATGCCAACTGAAATTATCAACCAGAAGCATAAATTATCAAACTCTTTTAAAATCCTCCAAACCCAAAAGGCTTTGGTTGAGATAACATGCACTGATTTTACCAAATGTGTTTCTGTAACGAGTGATGTCGAGCGTGTCTACGGAACAGCGTAATTATGATTTATTTTTCCCGGAGATATGAAAGAGAAACAGATAAAAGGACAGATGTTGTTGCTCAGTTTGAGGCGAGGGAGATTTGGGGAAAAAATGCATACTGCTCTCATCCTTGGCTGACAAAATGATCGTTCTGTAGCCAACTAAAATCTGTTTATCTTTCAGAAGATTAACGGTGAACTTGCAGTATTGAGTATTTTTCCAAAACTTAAATATATGATATTTCTTACAAAGTCTCTAAATTGATAAAAACGTCAAAAATCAAGGGGCAAAGGAGGAGTTGAAAGGTTGTCGGGTGGTGTTGGCGGACGGCCTGATCATGTGTAACACACTGGAGGTGTTCTGACCGAGCCTTCGCTACCTCCGTCCCTCCCCGAGCTTATAAACAACCTCTGTAAATTCAGCCAATCCTCCTCCTTCCCCACCTCCTCCACGCCCCTCACAAAAATAATGAAGCTCGCCACCATCTGTGTAAACAGGTTTGGCTAGTAAGAGCTGCAGCCTCTCACCGGAGCCGGCCACAAGGCCCCGTGTGTCCCCCGGTTACTGGGGCTGAGTGAGGTGGCAGTGGAGGGGAAGATGGGAGAGGAGAGGGTGGAAAAAAGGGAGGAGAGAAACACGGAGGATGAAGTTACCCTTTTATTGGGCCCTTGTTGGTCTTCTGCCATGGAGCTTTCTCAAATCAATCCGGGGATAAAACCCCTAAGATTAGCCAGAAGGCAGGAAGAAGAGCCCTGGTTTTAATTTCTGTGGATACAAGCGCGCAGGGCCGACCGGGTTCTCATCATCTACACGACTGATTCGTTTTGTAGGCCCCGTACTTTTTCCCCACAGTGTTTGTGTGTGCCTCTCGGAAAAAGCGTTTGTTTGCTCAAGCGCTTTATTTACATTCACAGGCACTTTTTTGGACACACTAAATTGATTCCAGGCTCGTTCCTGGGTCTTGTCCATCAGCTAAGCCGCAGTCCACAAACACTCTGCACACAGCGGGACCATTCTCGAGGAACGCGGGCCCCGCCGCTCGACCGCCGCAGCAGCACACACAGCAGCCATTTTGTGGCAACGTCTTAAAAGCCTTGTTGAGGATTTGGGTGGTTTTTTGCATTTTACATGTTAACCCTCCACTTTCACCTGCGTCTCCCTCTTAACAGTCTTTTATTCTCCCGGTGGCCCACGCTCTCACTATGTTTTTCCAGCCCATTCTTGAAAGTAACTCAACAATGCAGTGAAAATTGCAGGAGTCCCGCTGGCAGTAGACTGTGAGCTGCTGGAGGAAACCGCAGGCCAACCACTAAAAAGGACTCAGATAGATAGTGAAACTGCTCGACGGGAGCCCGCTGTGCGTACAGTCAGGCCGGCCAAATTGTCACTCTCGGCTGTATTTCTGGGCTGCCGCTCTCCGGGTCAGGAATGTGGGCAGAATTCTGCATGTTTGTTGGCAGGGACACTCTTACAACAAACATGCGTCTCAAATCTGCCAGCCACATTTCTGTCCGTGGAGAGACTGCTGCAACCGAGGTGGAGAATGTAAAGGAATCTTGTGTGGGATGTAAGCTTCCCTCATTATTACAAGATAAAGATAGTATCCGAAGAATGTGTAAGTCAGAGGCTCCCTGACCAGGATGTCCCTGAGGCCAAACTGGAACGCTGACCTCTCTCTCTTCTCTCTCTCTCTGATAAGAACCACCATTGTTCCATCTCTCCAGAAACACCCGTAACCGACGCTCCCTGACAACCTCTGACCCTCCGTCAGCACCGGCCCAAGAGCTGCTGGAGGTTACAGGCCTTCTCAGTACGTCGTGGAGATTCCCTTCCCCTAAACAAGCCCCCTTGCCCTCAGCACAGAATCAACTCTTTGTATGTTTGATTTGTTATGGTATTTATTTTTTACCCCATCTCACTCGCTCACACACTTTTCCACCCTCCCATAGCCCGGCGCTGCGAAGGAGCTCTCGGTCAGAATTTATGTCTCCGATTCAAGCTATTATTTCTCTTCAAAACTCCTTCCCTTTCTCCTCTCAACGATCATATTAGCTGTTACTGGAAGCAGAGACTATAAATACTTCTGAGTAAATCTAATTTGGACGGTGCTGGGAGAGGCCAATGGGTGCAGCGTGCTGATCATCCCCTCACTCCCTTTTCTGGCCATGGTAATTAATAGGTGTTGACTTGCATTTGTCCCACAAAGCCACAATTTCAAAAGTGTCTGAGAGTGTTGGTTTCCCCCTTTTGACAGCTGGATGTATTCCTTTGTTATCAGAGTGAACCCACACATTCAGTACTTAGTTTAGAGTTTCTTAGATTTGGACTCACCAATGTCCTCATTCTGTTTCCTGTTTTGCCAAACTTCCTTCAGTCTCCTAACCCCATTTATTCACTTCTGATCTCACCTTTTAAACTTTTGAGAACTGCATTGTGTCTGTTTGTGACCTCAGGTCCTGCTTGGCATCAAGTCCACCCGTCATACTCCTTTGCAGTCTGTGTGGGAGGGTTCCTCAGCCTAGAATAACAGTGAGTGTTGTGGAGGTTGGGAGGCCAGAGCAGCTC
This sequence comes from Anoplopoma fimbria, assembly GCF_027596085.1. Taxonomy (NCBI): domain Eukaryota; kingdom Metazoa; phylum Chordata; class Actinopteri; order Perciformes; family Anoplopomatidae; genus Anoplopoma; species Anoplopoma fimbria. The sequence goes on along the minus strand of NC_072452.1, from coordinate 6,358,144 downwards.
AGAGAGCAGTTGCAAAGGCCCGGGACAGGGCCTCCTCTGGGCGTCCCCGTTTGTCTTGGCCCTGACATTCCCAGCCTCTCCGAGCGCCCCTGTGGTCGACCTGTGGGTGTGGAGTCAGACGGTCACATTCCCGCCGGCCCAAGGACAGAAGCATCCTGCACCGCTCCCTCTGTTCCCTCCTCAGCTCTCAATCGGCAAGATGTCCTTGGAAGTTACAGAATGTGACCAGCAAGCCAATAATCACATGTCAGCTCTTTATCTGTTGGCCTCTACAAGACCCAATCAATCAATCCTGCTGCTCCTATCATGTTTTCACAGGACCATTGTCTTCTTTGCAGCTGTAAAGACGGCTCCTGATAAAAGATTGCACACACACACTGACACACCCACGCCAGCCCCTCCATCGCTAAATTTGCTGAGTATAATATTTAAGGGGAACACTTTGCTCTGCACAGATGAGACGAGTGATAAAATATTTGCTTTACCTCGGAAACCATAATATCTTTTAAGCTGTCGAATCTCTAAAACCTAGATCAAATTTGACCAGCTTAGGTGTGTTATGTGCACAATCCAAACCATCTCTCCCGTTTCATAAGAAGCACCTGTGTTTGGAGACTTAACATTCCACATACTTATCTGACCAAAAAAAGGCCTTTTGTGCATAGCACACATGTACTGAATAAACTGTACCGGACCATGAAGGTACACACTCACCAGAGGGGTTATAATAATGTGACAACTGGCTACTGATGTGCACCTACTTTTAAAGCGGCTCCACTGCACTTAAGAAAAGTGTTCAGAGAATGCCAGACAGCGCAAATTAAGCGTTTCCTGTGCTTTTCTGCATCATGTAATCATCACCTGTAGCTGTGTTTTGCTGGGAAATGTATCTTTCCACTCGCTGTCTCAATTTTTCTGCATAGTTTGCTTGTTGTGACAACTGCAAACTGTAAACGACGAGCCTCAGGCAAAGCAAAACTCCAGACTCTCTCACCCTCCTCCCTCTTCACCCTGTTTTCCTCTGCACAAAGCCACACACATACATATACATACACATGCATGCACACACACTGCAGCCACTGTTTGACCTGTTAGAGGGATCCAAACAAACATCCGCTCCAACTGAAAACCGCAGTCTGGATTTATTTGTCTGTTCTCCTGAGGAATGGTCGCTTCAGAAAACATAAAGTTGAAGTCTGACCGCGTCCCCAGCTGTTGTTAGTGGAGCAAGGTGGTTATGACGGGCCCCAGTGCAAGCTATTACGAAGGGCCATAGTCTACGCTATTATCACCAGGGTGCACGCTATCATGACGGGCCCTAGTGCACACTATCATAATAATAATCACTTTATTTATATAGCACCACAAACAAGGTTTACAAAGTGCTTCGACAGACAAGCCAGCAAAACAGTGCAATACAAGAAACATTAAGAACAATCGTTAGGATAAAACTAAACAAAGAAAGCAAATGAAATAACAAGTGACAATCAAATAAAACGAACAAAATAAATAAAATCAAGTGAAATAGGTCAAATATAGTAAACGAATATAAGATAAAATACTAAAACCAAATGAAAACGACACATTAAAACGACGACATCACATAATCATGACGGGCCCTAGTGCACGCTATTGTGACGGGCCCTAGTGCACACTATCATGACAGGCCCTAGTGCACGCTATCATGACAGGCCCTAGTGCACGCTATTGTGACGGGCCCTAGTGCACGCTATTGTGACGGGCCCTAGTGCACGCTATTGTGACAGGTCCTAGTGCACGCTATCATGAAGGGCCCTAGTGCAAGCAAGCGCAGGCAGACACACACATAGCACACTGGTAGGCATATATGATTAAGGGAAAGCAGTCGAACAGAAAGCTATCTGGACTAGCTGTCTCATCACATGAATAAATACAGTCTTTACATCGGACATCAACATACATATTATAAATACATTACATACATAATACATAAGAAACTAGGAAATGGTAATTTAATTGATTAGTGCTTTTTTTTGTTTTGTTTTAGTCTATATAGTGCATGTAGAATAAGAATATCATTTTGTTATAGATTTCTGCTGACTTTACCAATAATTTTCTTTCTTCAAACCATTATGGAGTTGGGTTTCCCTTTTTTATTTTGTATATATAGCAAATGGCACTATTTAAAATGTAGTTACTTCTTTTGTGAATACTGACATATTCCTGAGGTGCCAATGTAACTCACTTGCACTGGCCCTCACTGCCAATACATTGCTGTAGAGCCCCTTCTCTCTATTGCCCCCCGCCCCCAGCCCATTACCCAACCCCACGGGCCCCAGCCTTACTGCACTGTCTATATTTACACCCCTGGTGACTGACCTACCTGCTCATTCTTAGTCCGGAGCCTTAGTGCACCCGATCAATGGGTGGACTGTTGACCTCTCCCCTGGGTCGTAACTCGAGCTCATGAGGCCACAATAAAGCTAGCGGGGGGAACGCTAGCAAGGTGGCGTCCTTTGAGGAGCAATAGTCTCAAAATGGGCGAGCAAGGAGGAGGGCTCGGCTCCGCTGAAAGCCACAAGGGCCCCGCATTGGTCCCATTAATCACAGACCGTATTGTGGCTCTATTTTTAGCTGGGAGTTATCCATCTATGCGCCTAATCGTCCCCGCCTGTCCACTGTCCCAGCTCCTCCTTAAAAGGCCCCAAAAGGAAAAGAGAAAAAGAAGCTACTTCTGTCTGTCTGTTTTCCTCTCTTTCACTCTCACTGTCTGTACTTTTGCTACACATGCACAGGTGTTCATCACTAATGATACCAGGATATTATTAGTCCCAGGCCCTGTGCAGGAGTGTAGGGGATCTAAGTTTGCATAGTGTTCAGTCCCTGTTGGGTTGTTTATAAAGCCTGCAGAACAAGGCCCCTCTGTGGTGCTGCTCATGTCGAAGTGTTTAAACTAGCAAGAGAGACCCCCCCCCTCGTCCCTCCAGGTTTGAGGGTCTTTTTTTTCACAGCCTGAGACTTTTTCTTTTTTTTTCACTCACATTATTGCGGCTGTAAAGCACACCAACACAATGCTCTTCCACTTAGTCTCCCGCTTTTTCACAAACACACACACAAAGACGGGTGCGCACACCCCACTCAATCATCGGCACACAAACACACAAACGCAGACGCGCATGCCCCCTCCCCAACCCGCCCTCCATCTTATCCGCAGTGTATATAAAAGCTGTATCGAATTGCACCTTGAGCTTAATTGGCTCGGCAGTACAGTGCGCCGCTGTCGACAGTGACAAATTGTTCTTTCAGAGCCCCGAAGAATGTCTGCCGACTGCCATGTCAGAGGACACAGGAGGAGAAAAAAAGGAAAGTTAATTGTCCCCTGGCCGCTGTTCAAATGATGTCGTAACCACAAAGAAATTCATAGGAGATGCCGTTTGGAGCCTTTTTGGCGCTTTGTTTATTTGCCTCCTTCCTCTGTTTTAAGATGGCTCCCTGGCAGCTTAGGGGCCTGTGGGCACCGGGGACTCGGGAGGAATGGCCCCGTTCTCTGTGTTTCTACTCAAGGAGAGAAGGCCTGAAAGCTTCAGTCGGAATCCTGGCCGCTCCCTCTGATCACACAGGGCTTCAGATCGGCCACTTCCTCCCACTGGATCGCTCCCGCTCAGGAGCACACAGATCAGACCGCTAATTCAATTTGGAGCTATCTGTTATTTCAGGAGCTCAGATGTGACAGTGTGTGAGAGAGAAAGTGAGCGAATGTGTGCCAAGCCACCAAGACGTGTGCGAGGGAGAGGTATGTCAGAAATGTGTGTGTCTGTATGTGTGTGTGTGTGTGTGTGTGTGTGTGTGTGTGTGTGTGTGTGCTCCGTGTCTGGCTTGACAGGGGACAGCTCATAGCTGGCGTTCCTACCCATAGAGCTGCTTTATTACTGATATCCGCCTGCCCGCTCTCATATAACTCAGCCTTCTTATTTCTGTCTCCCTCACAGCTTTCTGCCAGGCGAAAGCAGCACAGAATATGTCACACACGCGCGCACACACACATTCAGACACACACACACACACACACACACACACACAGAGGGAGGAAGAGGCTCTGCTCAGCGTCAGTAGTAGAAACAGCTGTGGATGCAGAGCAGCGAGACAGCAGCAAGTGGGAGCGGAGCAGCAGGTGACCATGAAGTCACTGCGGTGTACAGAACAGATGGAGAAGAAGGGAGGAGAAACAGTGAGATACGGGAGCGACTGAGGAATAATTCACTTTCTCTAACTTTTATGTATCTAAGCAAGGCTTTTCTCGGGCGCTCTGCCTCGTATCTACACAGTGAAAGACACCTGGGCGTCTGCATGTCTGCTGCTTACTGAAAGGCCTCATTGCGGCAAATTAGTTAAGTGCCTTGCTTGAGGGCACATTCGTGGTTGTTGTGGAGGGAGAGGTGAAAGTTAAAGGATGATGGGTTTGTTGCAGCTCATAATATCACCTGCGGTACAGCAGAGCAGGAGCCCCACAGCAGTGCCATTTCATTCCACGGCGTCCCTGAAGTCGTGGAACTATTTTCCCACAGTCCCAGAGAACCTCACCGCAGCCACGTAACACTGTGTATGATTAACAACGCAGTGAAAACAAAAGCATTGGCCCCCAAAAATAACTCATAGCTGCATGAGAGAGGGATTGGGTTCGATGTCCCCTTGTCCCCGCAGGACTTTTGGAGTCAGTGTAAAGCCAACTTCTCTGAATTCAGCGAGCTTTTATTCTATGTAATTGTAGACATTTGTAAGGGGAACAAAGTTGAACCATTTTGCAGTGCTTCCCACTGCTTCCAGTCTTTATGCCAAACTTAGCTAGCAGACTCCCGACTCTGACCCCATAATTAACTCTCATTAGAGTACTCATCTTCTACTCTAACTCTCGGCAATGAAAGCGAATAAGCGTATTTCCGAAAATGTGAAACAGTTCTTTTAAAAGGCAGAACAGTGTTGACCCTCGCTGGGCAAAAAGGCATTCCCTAGCTTATCGCATTTGCCAATCACAGTGGCTGTGGCTGATATTATTATTCACATGACCCTGTTATGTCTCAGGAATATCCCCCTCTACAGAAATATAAATCCCTCCCTGGTGCCTACATAACCTAACATACTAGTAAAAATGAGGTGTTATCATTCCATCACTTTGAAATTCCAAACAGAACAACAATTTAATAAAACAATTAAGTTTTCTTTAAACAATTAAGTTATATCAAAGAGAAGACATACAGCAGTTTAAATGATTGCGTGTTTCAGATTCTGAGACACGACCTCATTCAGCCTCTGTGGTTTTTAATTTTCATTTCTTGTTTTCAGCATCGCACCACTTAAATCCACATTTCAACACTCACTCCGGGTAAAATATGTGTCTGTGTGATTCTGCATGTGTCTGCAACAATAACATGTGACATCTGGTTCTATGCGGAGCTCGGAGTTTCTGGTTCTCCCAGTGTTACATTGTTTTTACAGCTGCGTAAGACATCATGTGAAAGGAGGACAGGCGTAGCGCATATGTTTTTCAGCTTCTGTGACACTGTTTGTTCTAATTATCTCTGTGCCTTTTTTCCCCCCCCTGCCTCTCTCATATTTTTCATTCTTTGTCTCCTCTTCGCTATCTCCCGTCTGTCTCCCTCTGCCTCACTTTCTCAGACCTGGCCGATAACCTGGTAATGGACGACTTTACCTTCCAGGAGCAGCTGCTGACCCCTCGGCTGGCTGGGGTCGGCGGCGGCGCCTCCTCACCTGCTGCTCCGCTGTGGAGGAGCTGCCTGGTCCCGACGCTCCCTGTGATGCTCGCTCTGCTCCTGCTCAGTCACCACTGACCAGTGCACTCTCACACTCCCATCACCTCTCTCCCCTAGGGTTCAATACAAACTATGTGGAACTGGTTGTTGTTTTTTTTTATTCCAGGTTCCCAGTGTAAAGTTCAGCAGCTCATCAAAGGGAGCGTCAACCGATAAATGCTACATTTCTCTGCATCTTTCTCAGCAAGATCCTGTTTAGTTTAATTCAAAATCACTGTTAGTCCTCAAAAAACCATTAAAGCACACCAGATAAACCCACGGCGTGGTGTAAATAACAAACTTGCCCTCCGGTCCACTCCCAGTACAACTTCTGTGGCCTCTTGCCTCGCCTCCTGTCTGCTCTCATACTGACTTCCGTGTGAAGACAAAGTGACGGGTGCCCTCGTCCTGACACGGCTGTGTCATCGACCCGCAAGTGAGGAGCTCCTTGGAGATCAGACGCATGACTGACCTTTTTTAAAATGCTCCCAGTCTGCAACAAGTTATTGCCCTGCAGAAACAAGTTGGAAGAAGAAGAAGAAAAAGAAGAAAAAGTTTTGCTACTCTCTTCCATGTTAGTGACTGATCTGCTGCCAGGACTGGGCTCCAGCTGGGGAGTTGTTGTGAACTCCCTATCCCCACAGGCTGAGGTCAAACCTTTATTTAAACATGCACTGTACCCTAAGATGCCCTGTTACTACTTAAAGCTGGGGTAGCCACTTTATTTTTGGAGTTATTTGGCAAAAGAAATCCATAATAACCTTTCAGCAAATTGTTATTCAAGTGGTACTCAAGGGTAGGCAGTTTTCTGGAAAAGCCGAAACAAATGCCAGTTTGAAAATACAGCTCTAAGCCCCTCCCACCAGACGAGCACAGGCATACGAGTACTAGCCATTCATTTAACGTTTTCTTGATCGTAATTGGGATCCCAATGCAGTTGTTGTCTTTGGAAACTTTTGGGCCTGTAAAGACGTTCAAGATGAGTTTCAGATTTGGAGAGAAAACGATGCTAATAGTTTAGCCTTCTGCTAACCGTAGCTGTGATTTAAGAGCAGAAGGCTAAACGATCAGCGACATTTTCTCAAGCCAGTCTTCCTTTTTTCAGTTGGGGCAGTTGTTGCTAATGTTGGAATAGAAACTTTTTCTGCAGGATATTCTGCCGTTGAATCCATCTGAAGGAACACACGTCTGCATTCATAGCACAGCCAATAGGAACGCCCTCTCTCTGAAATGATTTGTGATTGGCCAAAGCTTTGTTGTCACGCGCTCGATTTTCTAAAGCCAGAAAACAGAGCCCAGGTCTAGTTTTCTCTTAGACCACTTGAATTATAATATGCTGAAAGATTACTGTGTCATTTTTTCCCCAATGACACCAAAGATAAACCGCCTACACCAGCTTTAAACCCCTCTCTTTCTCTCTCATTGTTTGTGTCCTAGTGATAGCTGAATTATTTCAGACTGATTCCTCAAGTGTTCACACTCCCACATTCAGTGTTTGCTTTATTTTGTAACACTGATGATTTTTTTAAACAGCGACAGCCATCTAAACAAAAAAAAGATCATAAAAGCCTAAATCTCCAAATCAGCCTGATAACTGTACAGATGTATGTTTCTCTGTGTTGCTATGTTTACAGAAAACATTTTTATTTGAAATATTGGCATATTTCATTGATTGGTGGACTGAATTGTTGGTTGGAATGTGAAGAGTCGCTGCATATTTCAGCTTATTCTTTAGCACTGTGGGTAAAGCGATGAGTAATGTGAAATATAAATATGTGTAAATTACTTTTGTAGTTGGCTTACATTGAGCTCACACATTCTCAAAGTCTGGCCTTTGTATTTAATGATTTGTCCTTCTGTGTTCTGTTTGAGCCAGAAGTTTGAAGAATTTAGTTTTTTATTATTTGTTCGGTTTAGTTTGGTTTGTCGGGTGAAAACTGGATTCCAGCTCCTTTGTTTAGACTGAAGGTGGTGTGATGGATGTTTGGAAAGACACTCTTTAAAAGCTGAAAGTGTATCTGCTGCCGTCGTCCAGATGACTAGACTGTACTCTCACCAGAATATCCATCCATCCACCTTTAGCTAAACCTGCAAATCCTTGAGGGTGGCTGGGGGGAGCTGGAGACGATCCCAGCTGACATTGGGGCGAGAAGCGTCCTGAAGAGATAAATAGCACAAAACACAGGTGTAACAGATAACAATAGCGGCGGCTCTGTTCCATCCGGGTGTGGTCCAGTCAGTGATCCAGCATGCAGAATGCAGCCTTCATGAATGTTTTTGTTACACCTGTTTTTTTTATTGGCAAATGTCATGACCTGTGATCAGAGGTTGATAAAAAGGAATGCCCATTAAAAAAATATGTTGATACATTTTTTTTTCAGTTCAATGCTGATGAGAAAAGTACAATGTATAATAAACTTAACCTGTTTTACTGTTTTGTGTTTTTTTGGTTGATGTGTGTGATCCCGCTAGGAGGACATGAGGTTTTCTTATTTCATGTGTTTGTAACAGTCGTGATAGGAGAGATGGTGTTTTGATTTATAAGCCAAATATGTATATTCCAGGAATGTTTTCCGACCATGTAATCATACAGTGATGGTGGATATGTGTACTATTCTGCAGATCAGCATTTGTTATAAATACAGTTGTGACAAACATGATGAAGCAAATGTATTTATCATATCTAAATTTATATTGAGCCAAGCACATCACATTTTTAAGAGCAGCTCCACATTAAAAATAGATGAATCTCAATAATATATATAAAGCTATTTTAATTATTTATTTATAATAAAATAAAACAGTTATTTGCGATAAAACAAGCAACGGTCACAGATTGAATTAGAAAAACAATCCTTGGGTTGTTGTTTTTTGTTAACAGAAACAAATCTAATCTGTGGAACGGCAGATTTCACTGCGTGACAAAACGAGAAAACAGTTATCATCAGAATAGACAAAGACAAAAGAAGAGACAAAAACATGACTGACAGAAATCGTTCATGTTAAAAAGTGAAAACTGTTACAACTTTGGCCAAAATGCTTGTATCACTCCCACAGAGAGAAGCTGACTGACCTTTTAAAGGAAAGATTCACCTCCAGCCCTCTTACCGCTGTAGAAACTACACCCATCATTACAGAAAGGTGTGGTCTGTTGTCCTCGTGACCACACACCCAATAGTGATGTTGCATTGCACAGTCCCGTGCTCCAACTGCTGAATGGCAGCACAGGCAGGACTTTCAGCCTGAACTAAATGCATTCATGGGGGTTATTTTCAGTTGTGTATTTTTCTCTTGTGTAACCGGTCGAACAGAGCGGATGTGAGGTCACCTCAAAGTTTTTCCATTGCAGCAACACGGTGATCCATATCGGAAACAAATGCAATCATCTAACACATCAGTGGTAAATGTTCCCCAGAATCAAAGACCGGGGGATTCTTCCTAGACTTTGCACAGCTCTCAACAATCAGGGAGGGATCTGTTGTACAAACAACAGATGCAGGTTTGTACACCAACGGCAGCCACAGAACACCGGAGTGAAATGCTCCATGTTTTGCGTCTTCACAAGGAGAAAATATCTGCTGGTACATATAATCCATAGTTACAGTAGTTGGAAAAAGCCAGATCCTTCTCCACTTTCTGCTCCAAGCATTTTCAGTTTTTCTGGTTTTCTCAGTTTCTGTTGTTGCTTTTCTCTCTGGGGTTTTCTATTAAATCTATGATAACATGATATGATAGGAAGTTAACATTTGAATACCCCATTTTTATTAAGATTAAACAACTATTGTAACTATAGCGTACGTGAGTCTTAGCCAGTGGCATGCTATCAAAACCTCTCAACACGTGTCATAGCCCACAAAATGCTTATTTTGTTAATATGATGAGTGTTAATTCCTTCACAGAAACATACACATTCAAGCCATGTATATGTACAATTTCTATGTGATTATAAAGTATATTCCAACTATTTTTGAAGCAACAATCTTTGGCTTGTGGACTAATGAGACAACTTCTGTTAATGATGCTGTCTATGTGTTGCTTTTAGCCCATTCACCCCGTTTTCTTTATACTACTATCAGGCGGCGGCAAATTGAGACATTTTTTTAGATGTAGGGGTTTTCGGTTATTTTTGTGATTAAGAATTGGGACATCCTCATACATATAGATAGCTAGCTATTAAGCTCCATTCATGAAAAATAGTGACAAAAAAAAAAAAGTGTGGATCAGATTGCGTGGATGTAGATAGACTCAAAGAAATAAATATCTGATCAGTGAAAAACATGTCACAGCTTCCACGTCGACTAATAGTGATGATAGACGTGACAAATACGTTACTCGCTCCTGATTGGTTGAAGCAAGATTAAACAAAAATAGCCCCCCTCCCAAAGAAAAAAAATATTCAATTATGCAATTTAGTTTGCATTTTTAGTGCATTCTTTCAAAACACGGAAAATAAGTGAGAGAAAATGGATGGCGTGTCTCAGGGGTTTTGAATAGGACACACAACGTTGCAACTATATGTGTTACTTTATGTGGCATTCACCCTCTGATCCACTTCAAAGCCCTTCGTGAATCATTTAATTTATGTTTCTCTGGAGTGTGCTGCTAGTTCTCCGAAGCCTCAAAGCAGCATGTGAATCATGTGTGTGATTCTCTGGATCTGTATTTCTCACTCCCAGCAGATGATGAACCACTCTGGGCATGACATTTGCTCTCTGTGGGGTTTCTCTACATTGAACCCCATTAGTTTTACCCCTGGAGTCACCTCAACCAGGTAACAGACGCTCACTCACAGCTCAACAATGAAACGGGGGGGGGGGGGGGGGGGGCTGGGTTTATACTCTGAATGCTAATGGGAGGCTTCAGAAAGGGCAAACAGGCCTATTGAAATGCAGAGTTCATGTGTTTTCTTAGGGTAATATTGGGGCAATGTTGGAACGGCAACCATTATGAGAGTGAAAGGTCAATTTGATGTTAGTCAGCAGGAACAGTGAGAATAGCTGACTATCAGGAATTGTTGCATTTTCTGCCTGAGTGATTGACTCCCTTATGAATATGTATTACAGCATTATTTCATGGTGGCACAAAGATGTTTGGGCTATGGCACCTTTACAAGCCTGAGGGTGTCATCAAGCGGTGCACATGAATTCAAATAACAATGTGGCTCAGGTGCTTGAGTGTGCATGGGCTCCCCGGTCCAGGCTCTTTTTTTAACCAAGCTGGATGTTGAAATTCCTCCGCTGGAGAGCAAAGCCTGAGACATGTCACGTCGTTCAAAGCTCATTCACGTCTAATTACCATGGCACTGGACCATTTTCTTACCTTTTGTTGGCCCGTCGAGGGGAGCGCCGGGCCCACGCTCTCCCATGCTCACAGCTCCAGCATCCTCCTCCCGCTCCTCTGCAACCCCTGGCTTCCCCTGCAGCAGCCGCAGTCACACAGAATGAATGGAGCCGCCTGAGGAATGTGGACACAAAAGGAGGAATGTCATTTTGCTGAGTGCAGCCCCCCAAACTAATGGACGTGTGCGCACACACACACACACACACACACACACACACACACACACACACACACACACACACACACACACACACACACACACACACACACACACACACACAGAAGCACCCCACAAGTCCAGGCATGTTTAAACGCAGGGGGTAAGAAGTCTTATTACGACTTATTTGGGTACAAGACTGTGTTCAAAATGTGTGCGCTTGATTAGATTCTAAATACAAAATTTCAGACTTTGTAAAAAAAAAAATAGATTTCTGCATTTTCTGATTTAGAGTGAGGATCATGAAGAGAGGGAAAACTGTAAGGGTGATTTTAAAGGGCTGCCAGTTTTTGTAACACTCCTTGGATTTAACTGATTGTCTTATCAGGGGAAATTTAACAGAAATTGCTTTTTTTCCCCCCAGTGTCACAAGAAGAAACAAGTTACAATGAGGTCAAAGGTCAGAAAACACCATGACAGCAGATTTAACAAACTGCTCCTGAGAGCAGGCAAAAGAAAACACTAGTGCAACAATGTGAAAGAAATATGGACACGAGAGATGTTCTTGGCAAGTGGAGGATGGACCAGGATATGGGGGATTCAGAGTATCTGTTGAACAGATGGCACTTTGAACAGTTTGAGAAGTAAAAGTTTTAGTGCGGATGCACGCTCCACCGTTTCAGACACATTTAGGTTGAAACCATTCGGCCTGAAACTTAACTAGTTTATTTCCGGTGGCGTATGCTTTTGCCCAAACTTTGATAAGTTCAACTAAAGTTTGGAGTGAGTTTGGGTTTATTCTATTTGCACGCCACAACATCAAGATGCTCCCGTGTTTTTTGTGCAAAAAGAAAACCTAAATTGTGCGGTAATTCAGTGATCTTCCTGTTTAGTATGATTAATAATTAATTTGATGACTTTTATTATAACTTTTGTCATTTCCGTCCACTTGCTCAGCTCCACCGTGCTCCCAGCAGACTGTTTACTGTAGTTTACATTGCTGGCCGCGGTATATGACAGGCAGCTGCATATTAGAGACACAACTGCCCCACTGCAAACAGCCTGACCATGTGTTTGTGTAAGGAACAGGCCTGTAATTTGGACTCTATGGTCACCGTACCACGAGCCAGGTTTTAATCCAAGGGTTTTAAACAAACTAAGACGTATTGGATTATAAAGGCCAAACAGAAATAACACATTTGGAGAAAATGTGTCTTCACTGCCATGTGCTTTCTGACGTGCAGAAAAGACGCGTTTAGAGAGCAGTGTGTCAAATAAATAATGCTGAACCATAATGACGAAATGTATCAACATGGATCAATCACAAAGTGTGTTTTTATATATCTGGGATGTTCTTTGGGGTATTTACAAAGGGTCCTCAATAGAGAAAACCCATTATCTGCCCTCATTATTTCACTTATTTAACATTAGAACAGACCTTTAGTTCAAAGGATTTTTTATCTCTGTGGTTATCTCCAGTCTGACAGTTAAAACAGATAAGAAGCCCTCTCAAACCCGGGTCAAAAGGGGGTCCGCAATTAAAGAGATTTGTGATTATGAGGACTTTTGGTTATCTATGCATTTCCTTTCCTTATGTCATGTGAAACAATAGTAAGTCCTCATGTTAGGCCACAGTGTAGCAGCTCCGCCATCAGCTCCAGTCCAGATTTTCAAGACTGGTTTCCACTATATAGACCATATATAGGAATGTCTTTACTGTGTATTTCACTCTAAATGGTACCTTTATTTAAAAATGGACATCATGCTTTATTGAAGAGGACTTCTAACAAGCCAGAGAGACCATAAACTCGTGTTTACTGAGGTAATAAATCTTGGTAGCAGTAACTGATTTTCTCATAGACTTCCATATGTTTCCCAAGCAGAGGAGTCGCCCCCTGATGGCTACATAAATTAAAAATAAATATAAATATAAGTCACTTCTGCATGGGCTCCACTTTAACAGAGGGTTGCCGCCTGTTTCCAGCAGTCTAGACTTCACAGATGGAGTAAGGGATCCAGAAGTCCCTGCTCCACGCTCCACCCCTGGTGTTCCTGTTTTCCAGGTCTTTGTCCCCGGAACTTGCACTCACTCCTGGGTGTCCACTAGGGTTTTTCTTTTTTTTTTTGGTTTTTCCTCCTGCTCGCATCTGGATCCCAGTACGACCAGCACACAGTCCAGTGTCCTGTCCGACAGGGAAAAACCACCCCACGGCCCTCAAGTTTGGAAAAAGAAAGCGAGAGAGAGAAAAAAGAAAAAGGAAAGAAAGCGAAAGAGAAAAAGAAAAACAGCTTCACTGCAACTTTGCACCGTGTGAGCCTCTCCTCCCGTGTGTCTCCTGCCGCCGGAGCCGTGCAGCAGCAGCAGCAGCAGCAGCAGTGTGTGCGCCTCAGATTCCTGCCTGCACTTACACAAAAAAGAAAAAACTTTTCCCCCCCCATGTTTTAAAACTAAAACCTTTTTTTTTTTCTTCTCTCGATTGAGTCTGGAACTCGACACTTAAAGTACACATCCGTACTTTTTAAACGGACGTTTACGGTTATTTTCGGTGTTTTTTTTTCCTTCTTTCCCTCCCCTCCAGAAGTCTCACAGCCGGCCTCAGAGCTGTGGATGAAGGATCTGTTGAGCTCCAGAGCGCAGCGCGTCTCCATGAGGAACCCCGGCGTGGGAGTCGCTGAAACTTCGTCCTAGGCTGCGCACACCTGAGCGACTTTATCCACACACACATACACACATATATACATATATATATTTTTATACACACTTTGTAGGCTTTTTTTTAAACTGCCACGCCATGAAGACGCTGTCGGTGCTGTGCGTCGTGTGCACGCTGGTCGTGTTGTCGGTGTCGATGACTGCGGAGCAAAAGTTGAAAAACTGCAACGACGTGCGCGACGCGTACAGCTCCAAAGGCTTCAACGTCAACGACGTGCCCGACATGGGAGTCACCGGTGAGTCTTTTTAAATACATGTGTGTTTTTTGGCCTCTTAATTCTGTTTTATTACCTCTAATACTGTAGTCCGGAGCAGTGGGCTCCAAAGTGGGGGCCGCGGACCCCCCGTGGGTCCTGGAGAAGTCCCCCGGTGGTCCTTTTAGGATAATGGGGGACTTTTCTTTTTTTTTTAAAGCGGGCCTGGGTAAAGATCACTTAAATCCAGGCACTTTTTTTTTTTTTTTTTACAGTACCATCGTTATCATATCAGAGAGTGGAGAGAGTTGGCTGCTCAAAGTCATAACTCTTTTTTTCTTTCTTTTTTTTTTTTAATTAATATAAAGTTCTCCAGGTGGTTTTCTTGAAGACCAAATCTTCTAAAAAAATGTAATAAAGTTCAAGAGCCGGTTAAATCAAAGAGTATAGAAGAGTTAAACTGTCTCTTATGTACATGGACATTTTGTGCTTTTTGTCAAAGTCTATATGGAAACATGGTTAATCATGCATTTCTTTTTCTTACAGTACATTGTGAAGTTGGGGTGAGTGGGGGGGGAAGAGAGCAGTGAACTTTTTTTGGGGGGGAGGAGAGAGAGAGAGAGAGAGCATTCTTCAGGCTGAAAAGCACTCCACCACTCCGGCGTGTAAATATAGTCCTCATTTAGGAAATGCTTGTAGGTAATTCATAACAATAAAGAGGTATAATCAACACACGGGGCTGTGCTCCCCACTGAAAGAAGCCAGGCCTGTGTTTATTTCCAGGCTTCCTTAGCGGAGACTCCTATGGCTGTGAAGTGCAGGCAGCCTGCAGTGATTCAGTAAACAAGCCCTCTGCTTTTTCAACAAGGCCTTTGGATTTATTTTTCTTTTCACATTTTCGGTGTCGGCACATGTTGTACTTCTGCATTTGCCTCTAGTCTAGTTTTGCTAGACAGGATGTTAAGCACCAGTGAAGACGTCTCGGTAATAAATAGACGTTGTGTTGCTTTATTCAGGCAGAGGTGAGAAGGCGAATCAATTTAGCTAATCACGAGTTAAACCCAAGTGATGGAAACTTACGTAGGGGGGGGCTTTCACAGTGGAGGCTTGAAGGGGGTTGGGGTCTGAAATTCCTCTGTGCCCTGCATACTTTAAACCCCTCCCTTCTCTCATTTCACTTTAATTGAAATGGTGGTTAAAAATGAATATCCGCGCATATTTGAAACCCCCTAAATTCAGTCCAGTTTGGTCGCCAGATTTGCAGTGGCTTCATCTGGACGTCCATGTTTAAATTCTAGAAGTAGGTCATCCACGCATGGCCGCTGTCATGTTTTTCTCCTTTTTTTTCTTTTCTCAAAGTGATTTCCTAATGTGGGTTTATCTCAATGGACTTAATAAGCGTTTCTCTTTTTCTCCTCAGACTCTCCCACCTTCATTTTCCCAGCTTTTGGCAATGTGTTCACAGCATTATTTCCTCTGACAAGGGTGACCAGTTTGTATGTGTCCTCTTTATTGTAGCTCTATTAGTTTACTTTGAATAGAAAGAGGATGTTCACACTGTCTTTTTTTTCTTGTTGACAACCACTCATTAGAATATGAGTTTGGACTTAACTGTCAAAGGAGCCGAGGACTTATTCCCCCCCTGCATTTCACACAAGTCTATAGGACCCTTTTGTTTTCTGCCTGTATGTCTTTGTGATGCTAAATGTCATTGAGAGTACCCCAACATGTCTGCATTGGTCCGACTTAATTGTCTTGCATCTCTGGGTTTTGAAAGACGGATCCGAGTGAAGGCAGTTTTATTGTGCAGGTTTGTGTGCTACACACACGTGCCTTTTCCTTTACAATAGATTCCTGGTGTATGTCTGGGCCGACCTCAATGAGCAGCTCTTTGTCATTGGAAGAGACTGAGATAATTGATCCATAGAAAGCAAACAAGGTCTACTGTCATTAAAGAGAGCTGGGGGTCTCCAGAAAGCAGAAAACGCACACACAGAAGCCCTGCGCTCTCCAAATGTGTCATGTTGCCGGGGAGAAAAAGGCTCCAGATGTGCAGTCTGATTGAACTTCAGTCATGTTTGTCAGAGCATCACTTCTACACTTTGTAATGGGTCAAACTCCAAACATTGATTCCTTTATTATCATAACACAGTCTGTGTTTAAATTGAGCTGGATGGGAGGTTTGCAGAACATTAATTATCTGCACAGTTTTAGATTCAACAGTTAATAATCAGAGACTCTAAGACTTCTAACATCCGCAGTTGAAAGTTGAAATACTGAATGTAAGATAGCAAAAGTTGCAGTGAACTAATGTTGTTCCACATGAGACTTGTGGTTGTGATACGAACGTTTTCTACCAAATTAATGGGCCTTTTTTTGACGTGAACCATAACTGTGCAGACTTCTGCTGCAGAGAAGACATACTTTGAAAATTACACAGTATCTTTGCCAGTTGTCACAGAGGAACTTTTTGACATGTTTACCTCCTTTGATATCATAAATCAGACTTGTGGAATATAAGTCTTATTGGGGTCGCGGGATTCAAGACTTGACTTTCATAACCACAGAGATCTTGTGTTATTGTTGGCAGCTCCGAGATAAGAATGTTTGTTACCATTCGTATTACCGAAGGGTTTGGCTGAAGCCAGACTTGGGATTCAATAAAGATTTTTAATGCAGTAAAAACTAAAATGGAAACCCTGATTGCTTTGGCATAGGCCAAATTGAGTGAAACAGAGGAACGGCAGGCTCAGTTGGTGAATTCCTCGTCGATCCCATGGTATCAATCTTTTACCACTCACGTGGAAGCAGTTCAAGACCTCCTTCCCAAGTTTCTTGTCTTCTGCATGATGATTTGTTGAGGGCCTGTGGTTGAATGCGCCAAATGGGTGATAAATGAAGCTCGCAGTACTAATGATGACACGTAAATAATGTCGGTAATCATACAGAATAGTAAACGGTGGTTTTACTCTCTGAACTTATCTGCTGATAGGAGCTAGTGATTCTTTTCCCCCTAACAGTTCTATCTGATGCCGTGATGAGTGCTTAAAGGTGTCTGCTAGCTGCCGTTGCACAGTTGTGACATGGAGCAGCTCCTCAGGCTCACCCTAAAGCGGTTAACACTGACCAGGCCGGCGTCTGCCATGTCAAAGGCTACTCACTGCAGAGGCTGGACGCTGTGCTTCCATCTTTTTATTTTCCGTTGTTGTTGCAGCTCTTCAAGCAAAATCTGTTTTGGTTTACTCTGGCAGCCGGGCCTGATGTCATGCTCCAGGTATGGAACAATGGCAGGGATCAAAGAGAAGAGGGTCGTTCTCCCTCCCCCCCCCGCTTCAGCGCGAGGAGCGTCCCCCCGGCTCGTAATCAGCTCAGCGCACGACCACCGAAACTCAAAGCGTGCATGACCTCAGCGCGTCGGCCTCTCAGAAAGCTCGAGAAGTTCTGCGGCCTCGCGTTGTGAGGCCGGCTCCTTCCCGCCTCAGCCCGTGGCTGCGTGGCCCTGTATCATTACGGTTTTGGGAAATAACAGGTTGTGTTATTGCCGTGACATTGGGCTGATAAGATAAGCACGGGGAACTGGGACACGCTCAGTCTGCAGAAGCTTTTATAGCTCAAAGACCAATATTTGAGCGGCTCTGCTCCGTTCCACTGTGTCCTGGTATTGTAACGCCAGCAATAATTAACTAATAAACTACCAGCCAAGTGTCTTACTCGGCTCTCAAGGTCAACCCCATAAAACTCAAACTGCCCTCTTTTGTTTTATGTGAAACACTTTGCTAGTCTTATCATTAAGGATAACTTCAGCACTGCGCTTAGTGATTAGGTTTAATTTCCACTCATTTTAAAAAGCGGTTCTGGAAAATTACAGAACAACTGTCAATGTGCAATAGTTGTTGCATTCCCAAATGTAAAATAAAAAACATGCAAAGCAGCTCAGAGGAACCCAATGGTAAGGTTTAATAATTAGTGCACTGTGATTATTTACACTATCTGTTTAAAACACACAGCTCCCTCCTGTTCTTGCGGTCTGCGAGGTCAAGAGTCCAGAACCAGTCTGTTAGCTGTACATCAAAGCAGACACTAACATGCAGGTAGAAAGTAGTTTATGTGGTAACTGATATCGAATCCCGCTTCAACAGTCAAGCAATACTGAGGGCCCTTGTGTAGTCGCATCTAGTCGAGATGTTGTAAACGGGCAATATAAAGTAAGATAATCTTTCATGAAGGCGTATTATTTATGGCATGTGGCCAATAAGAAGGCGTTCAATGTGTGAAGTCTTTTAAGAAGTTGACAATAAGAGTTGGATGTTACTCCAACTAAAAGACAGCTCCTACTGTCTGCGTTAACTCTGGGATAAAAACTCCAAAAAAACCTGTGTAGAAACTGGAATCTATTTCACTTGAAAATCCCATAATCTTAACTGTAAAATACTCCTTTTCTTCCTACCTAATTAGTACATGAAAGATGTTTTCCAGCCTTAACTCGTTTCTTGCCAGATACAGCGGGATCAAAAAGACTCAGGTGTGTCATAGAAGAAACCGTCTTAGTTCCACCCATAGGCGTGGTCACATCCCACCTACAAGCCCGGTTCATGATAGAAATAATCAAGTACTCTCAGTGCAGCCAAACTACACATGGGATTAGATAAGACTTTGTATGCATGGACTATCAGTTAAAACCATTACAGAAGTGGCAAATGCATCAGTGTTGAGTGGTAAGCAGTGGAAGTGTACACATTTACGTCATAACTAGTGAGATAGGTTCGGTCACAAGAATTGCTGTGTGGTTCAAAATCCTCTTCCTTTAAACCCTTGAAAGGCTCTCTCTCACTGGTCTTGTATGCATTTCTGTTTTTGAGAACAGGTGCTAATTCTCTTTTTCTTTTTTCTGTGGTTTCACGTGCCGATATTAATAGTAGAATCTAAAATCTCAACTTTCGTTACCAACTGCTTTTGTTTCGCCTGCATCGGGTTAACAATAGAGCGTGAGGGCAGGGCTCCTGGACCGTGATGCTCTTCATATTTGTAATTCCCAGTACATATATTATTCTGATTGATGCTGCCACATTTCTAGTGTTTGAGGAAACTGAGAGGCTGGTCAACAGATGCATTGTGAGCCTCTGGTGGTGTCCTTGGAGATCCGTTAAAAGCAGTGATAATGTGATGGTTCCTGTTGCTCTCGGCGTCCCTTCACTAACTGTCTGGCGAGCCTTCAGGATAATTGAGTTTAGGTATCATGAGGTTGAGGTTTTGTGTACCCGGGGGGGGCCCGGGAGGGAGGGAGGGGAGGAGGGCAGCTACACGTGCCTGCCAGCTCTGTGGTATCTCGCCGCTGTTATCAACTCAGCGCAGCAGCTCTCAAATCGGGGAGGGGGAGGGGGAGGGGGGCTCTAGGCGTCCCTTTCTGCTCTGGCGACAACCGCTGCCTCATCATCGCTCCAAAACGAATGAGGCTTATCCCCGAGTTCCTATAAAAACATTTTAAGAATGGTACCTAAAACGACCTTGTTTTGTTGCTGCGTGGATCCAGTCTGGTAGACGAAATGATTTTGTCATTCTTCACCCGCTCTGGTGTTCTTCTGTAACATGGAGGAATGTGGAATCTTAAGTTTCCCCTCTTAAACTCATTTAGTATGCTCCAAGTGTAGCGTCAATAGCTGTGTGTGTGTGTGTGTGTGCGTGTGCGTGTGTCAACTGAGCGTCCGTAATTCCATCTCTCTGCATCCTTTGCTTTGCCCCCCCCCCCCCCTCCCTTTTCTATAATGGCCAAGTGAGCGACAGATCAGTGGGGGGTGGATGCTGTGTGTGGGAACAATTGAGCACCCCCTTTTTTTTTTTTTTTTTTTTTTTTTTTTTTAGGCCGGCCTGCCTCCCGTTCCCCCCCGCGTCACATTCCACACCGGACCACCAAGACCCATACACATAGGGAGACCCGGAGCTGGGAACACACGGCAACAAAGAGAGCGCTGGAGAAACCGACCGAGGCACGCAGAGAAAGAGGGGGGGAGGGGGGGGAGAAGAGTTTGACTGACAGGAAAGAGTTTTGTACTGGAGCAAGTTTAACCAAGTATCTGGGAGAAATGGTGGGCCAGGCAGGAGCCAGAGAGCAACTGTGTGTGTGTGACACAGGCCTCGGGAATCTGGGGAGGTAACTGGAAGCATGCATGCACTGTGACTCATCGTCGCCCAGTCATACAGGCATGTACGCACAGCCTATGAGCACAAAACCAGGTTTTTACCGAAGGGCCCCACGGTACATTTTGTTGGCTCGGGTTGCCGCATTTAAACTCGACTATATCATTTTGGAGGATCTGTGCGGAGGAGCTGCGAGAAATCCCAATCTGGCTTTGTGGTTTTCCGTACTCTGAGCTGAGAGTAGCGACCCCCTGAACTCCTTGTTAACACGTCCTGTTTGCTCGCTGTTTCCCCGTTCCCTCTGTCCCGACCGACATATCAGTTCATTTTCTTCCCCCCGCACTCGCTCTTTAGCAGCTCCTATGGGAGGTTTAGTTTCATGCCCAATCTTTCCTTTCTCCGTCCTCCCTGGGTGATTTCCTCTCTTTTTCACGTGGTTTGCTGGTATTTCGCTCCTGTGCTCCTCTCAGCCCCTCTACCTCTCCTGTCTAGCGTCTGCTTTTTGCATTAATCGTTTTTTTCTGTGCAAGAATCACTTTATCAGTTCTGAATGTTAAGGAAGCACCATCAACATGTTTTCGCCTCTTATACCAAATACAGAAGAGCATTTTAATACACCCTGACTTTGTATAGGATGAAATGACACATGCAACGTGAATATATTTCAAATCTGGCTCAAATACAGCGCTGGATGAGGCGAGTATATCAGTATCCTTTATCACAGATACTGTTTCCCATCCCTCACCTCACCTCTCCATCGTTCAGTTCCCCTGGCTGCTGAAGTCCTTTTGTCCAGTCGATGCTTGGTGGTGTAACCTTTTTTTTTTGTTTGTTTTGTTCCTCTGATATTCAACGCCGCCTGGCATCTCTTTTGTGTTAATCACCTCGGTGTTGTTGTCACTCGGCCAGCTGTGAGGAGTGTGGCAAAAGGGCCGCGGGGCTCTGATCCCAAACTGCAGGGGTGGAGCGTGATTCCCCCCCCGACGCCGGCTCCGCTCGCTCACTGGAGCCATCTAACCGCGTAGCTGCCGGTGGAGGAGTGCGGTTTGCGATGTAGGTGTAACTCGACCGAAGTTAATTGATTTCCCATGAAGCCACAGCAGGATGGATGTCCGTGTTGATAGTCCTGATCATCATTAGGATTTGTGCGACTCGCCAGCGGCCCGTGTGGTTAGGGAGCGCGGTGAGGGAGCAGAGCCAGGGACTTGCCTGGGTGTTTGGGCTGGAACCCCAGAGCTGGGCGCAGGCCAGACGAGCTGTAATCCCTGCTAATTATTCCCAAGGCCTACATCATGACTCCCACTGACGAGGAAGTCACTCACACTTAGCTCACCTCTCCAAACTGCAGCTAGTTTAATAGGTTTCCTAATATTTGCCTAATCCCCTTGTGTGCTGCCCGCTCTCATTTATTTTGATATAAATTGTATTCTTTGAGATCAAAACCACCCTTTTTTTTCCCCCTTTTCTTCAATACTTAAAAAAACAAAACCTTTCTTCTCTGGCTGCTTCACATAGCTCTGTGAATTAGACTGACGAGTTGATGAAATGTGTTTAGAAGCAGGTCATCAAAAGTAAAATTTAAAACATGAAGAAAACAATGGCAGACGTCCTGCTGGCTGAGGGCCGATAAGCGAGGGAGGAAAAAAAGAACCCACAAATGAAAGGATCAAATAGTTTGTGAAATGATAGCTCCAAAATTGCAAATTTGGTTAGCGTGTTTTTTGAGGGCGGTTATTATTTTTTATTACTGGCAGTCCTCATGCCAATATATAAAAATCATTGGAATTGCAAGCAGCTCTGATTTATCGACACATTCGGCACACATCATCAGGAACAGACTGAGCCGTCCATGACTGAGGCCCCATTAGACCATCGTACCATTGGGTTTAGGCTTTCGGGGCCCTTTGACAGTCTGCGATGAGCAGTTCTATTCCCACCGCCTCCGCTGGTGTCCAGTTTCCTTAGGCCCAACAGGTATATCAGAATCTTTGTTGCCCTTTTGTAGCATTGAGCTTCCAGAAACCTGATCTTGTACCTGACCTCATTCTGCCTGGGGGGCTTCGTCGGGGCCCCAGTCCTGCCTCAACATCTGGCGGATCTCAGCTGCTTTTGGATGTCTGTTATAAACATTGTCAAAGAGCTCCCTGTCCTTAGGAGGGGTTCGCCAGCTTTTTTACTGGCAGCGATGAAATGTATTGTTTGTGTGTCAAGTCCTTTTTTTAAAGGCTCTCGTATGTTTCAACAAAGTGAGATTTTTTTAAAAATTCTTTTCAATGTGGAGTTGGAGGGTGGGGTGGGGTGTCGTGATTTGTTATGTGAAGCTTGCTCAAGCAGGCTCTTATGACCAGTCCACCAGGACTGTTTTTTTAAGTGTAAAGCCTCCTCCTCCGATAGACCGGATAGCGCATGGCTCTGAAGCAGTGTGTAAAGCACATCTCAGAGAGGACACATTTGTACGCTCAACGGTAGTCCGTTTGTCCGACAGCACAACCGTGTTTGCCCAGGGTCCCATGGTAAAGCACTTAAGTAAAGAGTGTCTTTTTTCATCTTCTGCTTTTAAAGTGCGTTTTCATTTGTGTGCCATGAATCAGTGGAAAAGACGGAGCGCTTGTCTAAAGGGACAAGCCAGGGAGGTCTTTTGTGTCTCTCCATTTTTTTCTTTCTTTTTCTTTCTTTCCTCTCCTCCTTTTCTCTTCCCTTGTGATAATCACGCTGTGCCGTAACTTGTCCTCTCCGTTTGTCTGTAAAACCTCCGCCCGTCTCTGCAAATCGTAAACACAACACAGTCTCGCTCTCTCTTCACTCACTCGCATTTCCCTCGCGCTTGTTCAAAAACACACACACACACGCGCACACACACACACACACGCACACACACCAAGCTGAAACGTCAAGGTGGAATCTTTAGTAAAAGCATCAAACACTGGAACTCTGCGGCTCATCAAAAGGCTCATAACCTTAAAGACAGACGTGGAGAGGGTGAAAGATTACACCATCTGTTAACGTGAATCATTTCCTTTAACTCCCTCTGATGGGTGCTGTTTAGAAAAGCTTCACGGCTGAGTGATCGTTGTTTTTCCTTTATGTATGAATCTATAGCCCATACAATATTTGATGCAGGCGCTCGTGTTAAAACCACTTGGCGAGGCGCGCACAGGTCCGAATGCCTGAATGGCAGTCAAGCCAACTGCAAGTGGTTGCTGTGTTTACCAGAATGAAGTCAAACAAGTTGATGAAAGTTTGTGTGGCGCACGTTATGAAAGTGGCCCAAATTCAATCTCCTCCGGAAAAGACAGGCCGCTTCTGTTTGAAGAACGAATTCCCCAAATCTATGTTAACATGAATCAGGGCCTCCGGCTTTCTCATCGTTGGAGACCGAGCCTGCACAAGTCTTTCATTTTTATGATCCCATTTCTTCACTTTGCTTTGTGATTCGTGACCTCTTACAGACCTCAGCACTGGTTTAAGGCCAAATGTTTACTGTCGAGTAAGAAAACCATGTTGTACCGAGTACCAAGATGCTTAACGCCCACTTTAGCTTGTGGCTTTTTTTGACTGAATCACCACCCGGTTGTGGTTTCTTCTGTCAACTAATGAGTTGTTTTTCTAACTTGTACTCTTAATCTTTAACTTTTGATATGTTTTCACACAGCCTTGCTCTGTAGGCTTTTTGGCTAACACTTGAATCTTGCCCTTCAAGTGTTGCACGACTTGTCAACAAAGCAAAATAAAGTTCTGCAGCTGAGCGTTATAAATGCATCTATACTTATGTAGGTAATCAAATAATAACACGGTAGGCTGCTCCAAGGCGGAAAACTCTTAACCGCTCGCACCGTGTCAACGCCAGCGCATTACAGCTTCACTCTTCCTGTTCTTACCTTTCACAGTAAAAGCCCTAGGCATACACACTGCATCACCCCTTACCAGAGGGAGCTAAAATTCATTCACAGCATTTCCCTAAGAGGCAACTTGGCAAAATAGATAAGTATTTAACATTTAATAAGCAGCAGTGTGAGAGATGATCTTAATAAGAAATTAATAAAAAAATAAAAAAAAACTTTTCCCAGTGTTTTAGGCTTTGTCTGTAGTATCGTGTCAGTACTGGTATCAAAATATTTCGACAGGTGTAAAATCCATCTACTATCAAGAGACTTTATGTAAATAGTTTCACGCCACGTACACAAGAAATCTGAGAGTTGAACGCTGTTCTCCAGATTTTTCTTTGACCACTAGAGGTTTCATATATATTTGTGCTGCAGGTGAACTTTTGAGCACTGCCCCAGTGGTTGGAATTTGGTCCCTGACTTGTTAAATGTACTCTGGGAAGTGCAGGAGCCAGTTGAAACCCTGACAAAGCAGTGACCTGGGAAGTGGTGTCGGCAGGGAGCTTTTGTGCGGGGAGACAAAGCCGGAGATGCAGGGCCGGGACGGGAGAGGGGAACAGACAGAGCGAGAGGCCGGGGCAATGTTGTGGAATCTCCCCAGGGGCTTCTGGGTAAATGTTCATGGATGACAGCGTTTTGGAATGTTCACAAATGGAGAGTTTTAATTGGCCAGAGGCCCAGACTGGTTTAGTAATCAGAAATGGACTCTTGTGGCTCAGGCTCAGGTTTACACATCCCAGTGAGAGCTTATTATGTGAGATTTTGCACCTTTTAGACAATAATTAATGTTGAACAAAGTGGGGAGGATTTAACACGGATAAACATTTTAATGTGACAAATAGTCTATCGAGAGTTTTTCTGTGGCAGCGAAGTATCACTGCATAAAAAGCCGCTGATGAGACACAGAGATCATAATGAGCTTTGCCTCGTGCCGTGAAGCAGCAGACATGACTCCCTTTCTCTCATCACAGTCGTGCCGGGTGACAAGTACATTTTGGCAGTTTGGTGTTTTGACAGCTGTGTTGCAGAGTCGATTTTAATTCCTGATTTATTCAAGGAAACGTAGACATTATCCAAAGCCCTGTGGCTGGCTGGTAGCTGAGAACATTCCCTCCAGAGAGTTCTCCCCTAAACCAAAACTTCCTGCCTCATGAATGGATGGTGAGCATTGTTCTAAGTGGAGTAAATGCAGTAGTGCCCAAAGATGAATGGATGTACAAAATGATTAATAAGCAGATGTGTAGTGATAGTAAGCAGGGATGTAACAGAATACTATCTGAAGATTACAATCTCTGTATTTTGTATACAGTATGTAATAACTCATTCATAGACCTATCTTACCGATCAGCTGTTTGTCTTTATTTAATGGGCCTCAGCTGCTCTCTATCACTGTACTGTGGTACATAATGTCAGCCTGGTGATTTGTTGAGCTACAATGCTATTCTAGTTGTATGTGTAGTGTGCAATGGATAAGCACGGTGATGTCATGGGGGGAACTGATGTTGCTGCAGCAGCAATAGAATAAAGCATCAACAAACAAAAACAAAGACGTGGGCTCCAAAAAGCAACCAACATATTCGGAAGAAAAAGACTTAATTAGAACAGCATGTTACGACGGATCCAAATGGCAGCACCCGAACAAACTGAGGCAGACGCTTTTTATTGAGGCAAACATGCAGATGTTCTGGTCGCAATTTCAAACAATTCCTTTTAAAAAGATTTTACTGCCTAACTTAAAATGTTTAATGCCGTCGCCCACTTCGGGTTACATCCTTTACAGGCTACGGGCTGGTTATGAGAGTGGTGTAATGTCTGAGTCATGGGTCAGCTGTAGCTCCATGCTAAGATGCTGGTGCCACTGCCAGCAAGGGGCCGCAGATCTACAATGTGTGTGTTTTGTGGAACACACACACTGCAGACGTCCAGAAGAACGTAGCACCTGGCATCTCTGGGGGGGGGGGGGGGGGGGGCTGGTTATCGGACCGAACACTGGGCGTAATACCTCAGAGAGGATGAGAGTAACATTCACTACCCTATCAATAACAACTTTAACTATACGGTCTGTCCTTTAGCTTTTCTCTTCAGTTCTGCTTGGACACACTGAGCAGCAGTCAAGTCAAACACATACGTGCAAATGAATAGGAGTGGCATTGTTACCACCCATTTCATTATATAATACTAGTCAGATTCAAAAGTCCCTGCAAGCACATTCCAGGCTCTTTTTGACTCCCCTTAAAACAAAAAAGCATTACTGGTCCGGCCCAAAGTGCTATAAAGTTGTCATGACTCTATTTTTGTAAGAAGCTGACGTGTAGACACAGAGTAGGTGGAAGTTTCGCCCTGCCCTGATTATCTCCATATGACCAGTCCGGTCTCTAATGATGGTTTCCGCTTACAGCATAATGTTGTTGAACCTTTTTCCCCCTTCTGCGGTCCATTCTGCCAACGCTCAGAGTACAACTCATGTACGCAGGATGTTGGCGTGTAAGAGAGATGTAATGCTTAGTGCGACTTGTGTAACTTTATCCTGGTTGTACAATTTTTCATTTCATTTAATGTTAAAGTCCGTGGTTTTGCGCTCCTTTTTATATGGTTTGGACAATCTCACTTTTCATT
Source organism: Anoplopoma fimbria (assembly GCF_027596085.1). Classification (NCBI taxonomy): domain Eukaryota; kingdom Metazoa; phylum Chordata; class Actinopteri; order Perciformes; family Anoplopomatidae; genus Anoplopoma; species Anoplopoma fimbria. Next base: position 6,331,319 of record NC_072452.1, on the reverse strand, counting down.
GTACAATTCCACACAATGTAGTATTACTTTTAATATTACATTTTTGGACTGGGCAGAACATTGTTTCATTTCTACTTAAGAATTCTAAAAAGTTGACCCCTTAGTAACATTATTTTTAATGTACTGACAGCATTGAAGTAATGGTTAGGTGGTCTTAAGACCTCACTTTTACTCATGAAAAAAAAATAGCTAGGAAAATGTGAAAGGGAAAGGCGAACAAGACCCACTTTCCTCCCTCCCTGCTGGCATGATGCCCTTGAGCAAGAGTCTGCGGTTGTACAGAGCGGCAGCCTGACGTGAATGTGTGGATGTTTGTAGCCTTCCCTCCCCCCGCAGCAACTCCTCCAGGTTGTAAATAAGACTGAGCTCTTAGTCAGCTCGCCTAGTTAAAGGATTTCTTGTAATCTGGGGGGAAATATCATATTGTACCAGAGCACTTTTCCTAACTGTAAAAGCGTGAAAACGTTGTTGTAAAGAACAGGACACTGGTGGCTCAGATACTGCATGTTCCTCCCACCAGAGTTTGACTTTTGCACATTTTGTTTTTACAGCACTAGGCTGATCTCATGCTGGAGATTCCCCTAGCTAAACCCGGCACAATTATGGAGTCTTGAAAACATTTATTCCGTCGTTGTATAGATGTGTGGGTTTAATTCCAAAATGACACATCCGTCCCCCCCCCCTTGAACAAAATGCTGCCTTTTCCAAGGCCATTACTGAAAGCAGATAAACGCAAAGCATTTTGAGACTTTTGCTTCCAAATTACTTTTCTGATTCATTTATTGGGAATTGTTTGACACATTGAATTGCTTGCTGAGAAAACTAAATGGAAAAGCCTCTCCCGAAAAAAAGGATGAATGGCATTTCGGAACGTTTAATGTGTAAAGGAATTAGTTTTTTTTAAAATCCAGATAGAGCCCATAACTGCAGAGTCCTTTCAGATGAAGGAGAAAGGGCAACCAAAAAGAAAGTGGTGATTTGGCAACATGCTGTAACAGGAAAGAATTTAAGAAGGGGATGACTGCGAAAGCAATTGCTGTGATTTTGGAAATGAAATAAGCAGCCTTTTTAATCACTCTTTTGAACTGCGGCTTCACATCGCGTCTCTTTACTTTGCCTATTTGAAACAGTTGACCTCTAAATTCTCATAAGACATAATGCTAGTAAGTAAAACTTCCAACCTTAAAAAGCATCATGGACTCCTCCAAAAGACCGCAGGATAGGATGGGACGCAAAACACAGAAAGTTATCCAACAAATGGCACCAATCCCTAAACCCCCCCCCTGGATAATTACACCCTAGACAGAGGTGAGAAGCAAGAGGAGAATGTTATGGCTGCAGGGCGCGCACATTTACAACCGTCTGTGTGAGTAATGCTCAGTAGACTGGCAGCGCTCTCTTTTACATGTTACAGCAGAAAGCATAATATGCCAATTAATAGTCGACCTCTACATTTAGAAGTGTTGCTTTGCATACCTCACACTGCCGAGTGTGTGTGTGTGTGTGTGTGTGTGGGGCTGAATTTTTATACGCCCGACATTTGGAGATCAATCAGACCGACTTGGAATATGTTCACACGTTTTTTTTCTGTTTTATTTTTCTTTCTTCCATGTTTTTAAATTAAATCGGCCCAGTATTCACCGTCTCCGATTACCTACATTCCGCTGGGATTGGATTAGCATGTAGATGGTCTATGAGCGGCATACAGTTTATCACTTAATGATTTACAAATGTTGACGTCTGTGTGAAAGCTCGGAGGTTTGGGTTCAGTCGCAGACCACCAGGCTCCAATTAGTGACAGACGTCGGCAAATGATTCGTGACATGCGGTGCCCCCATGGCCTCCTATTCGGCTCCCTTAGCAGCTTCAGTGACGTCCCGGGTTCAGAAGGGTACCGGAATATTCCTTTGGGGGGCTTTTATGACTTCAGATCGGAGCATATGTTAGGGTTTTCTATTTAAAAATGTTTTGCATGTGTTTGCGACTTCTTCGGCTCTTAATTGCCTTTTGGTGGCGTTATTATTGGCGTGATTGGGGGGGCTGAGATACTGTGTGTGTGTGTGTGTGTGTGTGTGTGTGTGTGTGTGTGTGTGTGTGTGTGTGTGTGTGTGTGTGTGTGGTGGATGTGCTGGCTGGTGGATGTGCTGGCTGGCGGACTGGGGGGGGGTCAGAGGACAGGACCTCTCTCAGAGGAGTGGCTGTTAACCCCTGACCTCGCTGGTTAAGCCTGCAGGGTGGTGGTGGTGGTCGAGGCAGAGGTGTGTGTGTGTGTGTGTGTGTGTGGTGGTGGGGGGTTGGGGGGTTGGGGGGGGGGGGGGCACCCTGAGGTCCGTCTGGTTCAGGGGCACATGATGGCAGGCAGAGGGGGCGGTGAGGTGTCTAATCTGGTTTTTGTCTGTGAGGCGTTTTCACCTCCCCCACCATCCTTCCTCTGGGAACAGAGTTTGAGAGGCAGGACAATGTCAGAGGGAAGTGACTTATTTTATGAGCCATTTAAAAAGGGGATGGTGGTCTCCCCACAAAGGAGAAGGCAGGGAGGCGGCGGAGAGCTGATGAATGCCATGACACACGGTCACATGTTTGTTTACAAGATGCTGCTCTCTTGTTTTGACAACCATAAATGGCAGTTTTCCTCGTCTGAGCGACACTTGAACAGTGCTGTGTCTCTGCGTCGTGTTACATCTTAAAATGCTCTGAAGCTTCTTTTTTTTTGGGCCAACGAGAGCCAGTTCAGCCGTCACACAAAGACTATTCACGCCAGCAACGGTGGAGAAATGATGCGTCCACACATGGCTGATTGTGAAATAGTGAGGCAGAAACGTGTCACACAGAGTCCGGCCTGATGCTGATTTTTATAGGATCGAACTGTTCCCGTTAACTGTTCGCTCTCTTGTGTTCCAGCAGGGGCCCGGTTTTCTTTTCTCCCGGCGGTTTGAGAAATTGGCTGCCAAAATGTTTTCACAAAGTATGCATTAGCTAAGAATCTTCACTTTTCAGAGACCTAATCCTTTGAGCTAACAATGTGACATTTGTGCAGACATTCCTGTGAAATATTGACCATCTCACTTTTATTTGTGTACTTTGGTAACTAGGGCTATTTTCCATGTGGATATAGCCCTTTTGATTGTACGCCTGTGCTGTGGGCAAGCAGGGGGCCCCGCTGGAGGAGAGACTGGATGGCTGTTTCACCTAAAAGTCCAGTGTGTGTGTGTGTGTGTGTGTGTGTGTGTGCGTGTGCGTGTGTGCTGCTCCCTGTACCTCCAATCATGGGGGTACAAAGAGCCATGTGTTGAGCAGTGATGTGATGTGTGAATATGTTTGGGTAGGGGCTGCCAACTGTGCCTGGGTATGTGTGAATGTGTGTATATGCATATAGGAGGGGGGGGGTCGGGTGAGGGTTATAGGGAGAGAGAGAGAGAGAGAGGGAGCGAGGGATGGGTTTTGGGGAGAGGGCTGAAAGAGAAGGAGTGACTTGAGGCTTATTTGGACTTGATCCCAGACGGAGGGGTCCAGTTTATGGCGCCGGGGTGCATCCCTCCCTCTGGTGCCCTGTTTACATGATCGTACTGCTGTGAGTCACTTCTGACGCTGCAGTTGAATTATTCGACGTTGAAGCAGACGTGCTTCAAAGATCAGCCGCCACCCGTCAGACTCTTAAAGCAGTAGGAAACTGGATCCAAAGGTGTTTTTTTTTTTTTAATCTATCTTAAGGTTTATGTGTAAAATTACAGAAGTCATCAAATCCAAGTCCTGTTTTTCCTAATAGAGGTCGACGGGCGTTTCTATTACATGCAGCGAAAGAATGAAAACAATCTCAAGATGTCACAGAGGAACAAATACACAGGGCTCAGGCTGTTATGGCGACATATTAAACATGGCAACCAGCAGTGGAGGTAACAAAAAACATCCCACAGTCGAATACTGATGATCAAGCCAGAGGAACTGAAGCTACTTTAACCAAAAAACGCTCACAAAGCTGGAAGTGAGTAAAAGCGGTTCACTTTACCAAATCCTTTCACCAATAACAAGCACGACAACGCTTGTAGTTTGGACTGCAAGGTACTCGCTGCCTTCTGTTGTCTCGTGGAGAAAGTTGCCTGGATTTTTAAAGCTCAAATCATCTGTGTCTAAAGAAAACATTTTTACAACCATTTGGAAGAAAATAAGGATGAAACAAATAAAAAAAAGGAGCAGGGAAGAAATTCACTGTTATTGATAACCAGCATTGGAGTTTAAAGACCTTGCTAACGTCTGTTCATTTTTTTCCCTCAAGCTTTAAACAAAACGTCGATGCATTTCAAGGTTTTACATTAAGGAAACGCACAACACATTTCACTGCACACACTATGTGGAAAGTCAGCATGATCCCTGGGGGCTCAATTAGTCTGGGATGAACAAATTCAGGTGATATTAAAGCTCCAGTCAGTGTGGCACATGGAAGCCGCTCCAGTAGCAGCAACCTGCACACAGGCCTCGAGTCAGTGAGCACGAGCTGGTGGGGAAAACCAAACAGGCCGCTGGTTCCTGGATGTAGTGAAAGGATCCCTGTGTTCCAACAGCCACGTTTAAAACAAAACATTATTGCAGCTGCAACTTTGCATTCGTCCTCCACTGACCCGCCATTTTAATTGGCTGTTAAGTCTCACTTTTGACAAAGTTGGCAGTCGCTTTTATATCGAAAAACTGCATTTAGGGTTTTGTGCAATGATTTAGATTCAACAGCGGAGTGAAAGCTCAGAGTTGGTTGTGTTGAGTTTATTTGGCTCGGTCCAAGAATGCAGATGTGTCTGAGAATGTTTAAACAGTTACAAGTTCTCTGTCTACACTAGCCTTTCAGAACATTTGTCCGACTACACCGAAGAAAAACACTTCTCTCCTGTTTGGCATGCGAGGGACACTTAAGCTGGCAGGTTTACGCTGTTTCCAGCAGGTGGCTCTCTGCTGTTTTCAAAGTTTTCGTTTACAAAGTAAACATTAGAAAAAAACTATGGATCATGTCATAGAAAGAACGTGCTTCGTGATACAACAGACTTCTAAAATTGTTTCAAAAAAATGCAGCTCTACGTGGATGCAAAGCCAAAACATTTATCAGCCTCAATGTTCAAATGACTGGAAGTCAGCCTTCTTACCAGCAAAGTGGGCGAAGAGCTAATCCTCTCCTCTTAAAAGTCTGTGTTTTAGAAGGACACAGCACTCAGAGAAAGCTACAGCACTGAACTATCAATCAGGACGGGGAAGTGTCAGGATAAGAGCAAGGCTCTATAAAGTGGGCAGCTAAAGGCTGCTCTGGGCTGAGAGTTGCAATTAATCCACTTAAGTGCAGTTAAGGGGGTTTTCACAGCCAAGGTGCATTTGATTTGGTGGAGTTGTGACTCGGTAGCAGAAAGGTTTCATCCCCGACAAAAGCAAGAAATGGTGTTAATGATCGATACACTAGTGTGCTTCAAACAAGTCAAATATGCACTAAAGTCGGCGGGTCGGCTCAGTTAATTGATAACCTCTCACACGTTAACAAAGCCACTCTGCAGGTTTAAAGCTTCTGAATGGGTCGTAAAGTTCATCACGAATTAAATCTCCTTTTAAGAGGCCTACTGTTCGAAACAGGTTTTATTCCATCATGACCGACTGGACTTATTCCGCATTGACGTGACGTGTGTTGCCGGCGTCCTGTACCGCAAGGTGTTTTAACGCTGTGTTCTCTTCCTCTTCCAGGAGCCCCGTTGAAAGTGTGTCCGCAGGGTTTCTCCTGCTGCACGCTGGAGATGGAGGAGAAGCTGAGCCAGCAGAGCCACACGGAGATCAAAGCTCCCGTCTCCAGGCTTAGCACCAACCTACAATCCACCTTCAGACAGAGGCACGACCACTTTGACAGTAAGCAAACACACTTGCGCAAGCACGCCGGCCACTTTCCAGACTCTGTTGTGCCGCCGCCGCCCCGCAGCAGCACTTGCGTTTTTGACGGACGCTCCCACCTGCCAGTCCGCTGCCCCCGGGTGGAGACAGTCAGTCTGTGTCTGTCTGCCCGTCCACCTGTCTCTCAACGTCATCGTCCAACCCCCCCCCCCACACACACACACACACACACACCCTCTCTCTCCAGAGACGTACACACTTCCAGACGGACCACACACATCTTCAGATTTAGTCTTCTCTGTACTTCCTGTTCCTCTGTGTGTGGGTGTGTGTGTGTGTGTGTGTGTGTGTGAGAGCACATGTGTGTATGCCTGTAAATATTGGGATCAGGTTTCCCTTCTGAGGTTGGGAGCTCATGGGAACATGCAACAGTGCTGAGTCACTGAGGGAGCCAGACAGCTTTGACTGCCATCAGCCAGCCGACCGTGTCACCGCTGCAGCTCTGCTGGAAAAGAAGAAGATTGACTGATAAACTTTCAGAGTTAAAAGTTTCCGAACACATTAGAATGTCGCCTGTCGTGAGCAGTTTTGTGCGTGGTTTTGATGCGTTTGTTTGTTCGTACACATGCGTGCCCGTGCACATGCGAGTCAGAGACCTCCGGATCTTATGTGTCGGTGAAAGGGAGCGAGGGATAGTCGGTAACGCGTAGAGTGTGTATTGCAGCCAGATGTGAACAGGAATGTGACGTGTCGGAATGCAGTGGCTGCTCGGGCCGTCCCGCCCCTCTTATCCTCCTCTCTTACTGCCCTTTGTCCCCATCTGATGCCCCACTCTCCCAAACACCTCCTCTCTTTGCCCCTCAGACCTCCCTTTATATTTCCATCACACACAATTTCTGCCCTCCTCATGCTCTCCTCATGTCCCTGCTGCTCTTTCACACCATTCAACCCTGGCTTTCTGTGACGGTGTTTTAGGGCTGCAACTGTCCAGCCAACAGACCTGAACCCAAATACTTTCAGTTGACTGTCTTAAAGGCAAAGAAAACTGAAAAGAGTCACATTTAGTCGCAGAAATGACTGAACTTAAATAGTTATTTGATTATCAAAATATTTACAGATTTTCTTTCAATCCATTAGAATAATAATAATTGCATTTTAATGGTCAAATGATGTCTGAAATATACCAAATCTACGTAGAGAATGATTCTAGATAGTCCATTTATTTAACTAGGTTACTAATTAAATGATGTTATAACCTTTCCTCAGTCTACCTCAGTGCTTTAAGGCCTTTTATTTTCTTCTGAGAACGTAGCAGTATTTGACGCAATGAGACGGCGAGGAAGAAAACGGTGTCCAGGTTGAATAACTACGACGACGTTTCACTTGGCTGCTTTGCATTTTGGTCTACTGGGGCTGCAGGTGGTGACGTTTTTACTGTCTGCACATTTAATAATGGATGTGTTCCTGCTGAGAAAGAGGGCAAGACGAGAGAAGACATCACGCTCTTTTGCTGTCAAACTTCATTGTGGCTTTTAGAACTGGTTCACCCAGGTATATGTTCCCATTGTTGCTTAAAATATTGTTAATGTCTTGAGATATTTTCATTACGCAAACATTACATCAGACTCGTCATGCAAAAGTCACACAGAGTCTGACAAAGCCTGAATAGCCGTAGGGTCAACTATTTGACCAAGAGGGTGCAGTCCTCGAGCAGCCCCCCACCCATCACTGTAGGCAGGTTGCTGCTGTCTCTGCACTGTTAGATGTGGGATCCCTTTACAAAGGCCTGCTGTGCTGTCTTCCACCTGTGACATTAGACCGTCTCTCTCACAGGATAGGGTGACCGGCTCTGGTTGCCGTCCTATTATTTCCTGTTGTCACGTCGAGACGCCCCGAAGGAGGCACATCCCGCCGGTGAAACTGCTACAGGAAGTGCCCGTTGTACTTTTGTGTCACAGAAAAGGGCGATGATGACGTCGGGCCGGTTGCGGTGGGGGTGCATGTGTGTGTGTGCGTAAAGGCAGCCGCGACCGCTCCACGAAGACACAACAACGCGCTGCTCACACACTAAACAAACTCAGGAAGTAGTGTATGTGATTAGGCGGGCTCTCATCATGCGCCTGGAGCTAGGAGTCACGGCCAATTAAGACCAGGATCCAGAAATAGTTCTCCCCTCTCTGAGTCTCCTCGCTGTGTGTTTGTCCTGGCCTCAGCCTGGCTGTCCTCTTGCACTCACCCCGTCCAGCAGAGCAAGCCTATGTCTGGGATTTAAGCACATGGATTAAGGCCCCTTTTACACACACACACACACACACACACACACACACACACACACACACACACACACACACACACACAAGAGACATCCATCCGAAAAGCCCCGAAGTCCAACAGCAGGAGGGACAGAATCCCATCCCATAAGAAAAGGGAGAAGCGCAGGGACTAATTGGCACAAATAGGATGCAATTACTGCCTGGGCTGGGAGGAGCAGGGTTTATAGGGACACAGGGGTGGGGGTGGGGGTGCCGGGGAGGGGGAATGGGAATGGGAAGCGGGGGGGGGAGCTCCTTGGAGGAGGAAATGGGTGGGATGTGTGGGAGGAGAACGGGTCAGCTCCTCTGTTCCCGTGATGGATCGGGCCTACAGATCATGGCTCATAATTTAGGGCCCTCTCTGCAACATGTGGAAATGATGACAGAGCGAGGGGAGGGAGAGAGAGAGAGGAGGGAGACGAAGGCTCACCCAGGCAGGAGTTGTCCTTCTTCTTTACATTTGGCTACAGCGTAACCTTTCACCCACATTCCCTCAGACCATTGGCGGAGCAACAGGCAACATTTTAATGGAGAAAAAAAAAAAGATCCAGAGGGAGTGTTCCGCTGCTCGGCCTGTTGGCAGACGGCTGCGTGTCATAAACTGTTTTTAATGACAATGCAAGATGCCTGTGTAATGCTGCTCATACTTCAGGCCCTCAGCTTGGGCCATAGAATACACCCCCTCCTCCCCTGCTGCGCACCACTCACACACATACACCCTCCACAGGCCACTCTCTTTTTTTTTTTTTTTTTTAACCAGTGGGTTTGTCCAAACTCATTACAGGGCTTATCCGTTTAGCATATAGGCATTAGCGCTCTAATAAACTGTAGAGAGGAAATAGACAGGTTTAGGTTTGTCCTCCTGCTTCGTTCCCCTTCCTCCTCTCCTCCTCCGTCTCCTTTCACTGACTTTAAACTTGTGGCTACTATGACATTCCAGGGGTGGGGGTGGACCTTTTGTTTTAATCTCTGTCAATGGAGCGTGGAACTTGGTGCCCTCTCCCCTGGCTTTGTGTGTGTGTGTGTGTGTGTGTGTGTGTGTGTGTGTGTGTGTGTGTGTGTGTGTGTGTGTGTGTGTGTGTGTGTGTGTGTGTGTGTGTGTGTGTGTGGGGTGTGTGTGTGTGTGTGTGTGTGTGTGTGTGTGTGTAGGAGGGCAATGATGGCGGGGAGGTAAATGGAGGGGCTGCAGTGTTTCCGGTATCCTTGGCGACACAGTGGGGATTTGGAGTTAAAAAAGCCCTCAATTTAACCCGCCCCAAGCCGCCCTCACCCCTCCCCTACCCCATTTTTTCTTTTTAGTGTGTCAGGCTGAAGTGGAAGTGACAGCGCTACTTGCTGTTGTGTGTGTGTGTGTGTGTGTGTGTGTGCGTGCATGTGTGGGTGTGTACTGGTGGCAGGGAACGTTTAGTGATTCCCTCTGTGAGAGCATGGGAACTTTACATTTCAAAGCCAAGCAGAGGGCACCCAGAGAATCTGCAGTGGGACAGAGGTTTTGTGCGCACAGGGCACCAAAGGGGGGGGGGATAAAAAAAGAGAGAGAGAGAGAGAGATGAGTGAAAGGGGGTGAGTGTATGCACGCAAGACTGAAGGTGAAGCATTTTTCAGAGACTCTGAGGAATTCTCATTTTGTTCAGATTAAGAAAGTTGTGGAGGGAGGGTCCAGGAGGGGGTGTCCGTGGGAGAGGGGGCTTGGATTATTGGGGGTGGGGGAAAGTGGTGTGGGGGGGGGGGGGGGTAGATGGACATTCCTCAGGATGAAGTAGGTCATTGTTCCCTGTCTCTAGTCAAGAGAGCTCTCTGAAGGAACTGATGAAGTGAAAGCGGTGGAGGGGGAGATGCAGGGCTAGATGGGGGGTACAGGTCCGTATAGGGGAGGGGAGGGGGGGGCATTATTCAGTAATCCTATTGAAAATGCCTCTGAAGGACAGTCCAAGACAAGCCGGGAGAAAGGAGAGCGAATGGAATGTGACAACAGAAAAATGCCATTGATGGTGGTCAGTTTGAAGCGGCTTGATGTGGAGAGACGTCTCTGCTGAATGGCCCGGTCTGCAGGGCCAGGATCAGCAGCGCCGCTCCCATGCTCAGACCCGCTCCTTCAGCCTGACAGAGATGCTCCGGCTCCACCTTTCACCCCTCCCGCCTCACTCCTCTCAGCTCCTCGTTTCCAGACGCCACTCTCGCCACAATACATTCCTTTAGCCTTTCATCTGAGATTTTATGCTTAAACTGTTTCTGTTGAGATGCTGAGAACGTCAGGACGTGGGCACAGGTGAAGGGGGAATGAGCATCATTCTGATTTACAATCATGACAGCATCATCACGGGCACAGATTCATAAAGCAAAAAAGTGGGTGGAGGACTCAAAATGATTGATGATTGAAATGCACAATACAGCTGCCACAACGCTGTATTGTGCTTTTCAATCATCAATAATTTTGTTTTTTACGTACGATGTGGTCCTGCTGTAATCTGTATATTGCAATAACTTGATGAAAACCTCACAATGTTGTTGTGTGTCACATTTGTTTTGTAGTTTTGTAATGGGAAACCCACAAAGCACAAAATGGGAATTTCCTGTCCCCAAACAAGCCAATTCAGGAGTTATTGAGTTACAGATCGATAACATCTCGGTGTCTGTAGATGTCCCAAGCAATGTGTTATCCATCATACAAATTCAATTTCCTTTGTACCATCTTTAAAATCAATCCCTCCCTGAAATGTTAACAATGTCAAATTGTTTGTTCTGACTCTCTGGCAGCCTCAGCATTTAGTCATCACACTAATCCCTCTCCTCTTTCTTTCTTTTTTGTCCCCCCACAGAGTTTTTCCGTGAGCTTTTGAAAAATGCAGAGGTCTCGCTGCACAGCATGTTCGTGCGAACGTACGGGATGATGTACGTGCAGAACGCGGAGCTGTTCAAGAAGTTCTTCGAGGCCCTGACGCGGTACTACGCGTCCGGCAGCGGCGCCGTCAACCTGGACTCCATGCTGTCGGACTTCTGGAACGACCTCCTGGAGAGGATGTTCCGGCTGGTCAACGTGCAGTACGAGTTCAGCGACGCCTACATGGAGTGCGTCAGCCGGCACACGGAGCAGCTGCAGCCCTTCGGAGACGTCCCCCGCAAGCTCCGCATCCAGCTGACACGGGCCTTTGTGGCCTCGCGCACCTTTGTGCGAGGCCTGATGCTCATCCCAGAAGTGGTCAATAAAGTTTCTAAGGTAAGTGAGAAGTGCTTATGAAGCGTTGATAAAAAAACAAAGACGTTTTTTCCAGAAAGCTCTGTCCATCCCATCATATCTTTCTTGTGAAAACTGGCTGCATTCCATTACAGTGTCTCTGATAACATAAGCCACGTTGACTGTTTTAGTATGGCATGTTTTTCCACTGCAGGGAGTGAGTCATTAATGATACGTTTATACTGCTCTGCAGAGAGTTTAGTGCTTATAAATTTAACGGCCATGCTTTTTCCCAGTCTAAGTATGCGTCTGTGGCGAGGGTGGATGAGCGTCTTTGTTATGATGAAATAATAAATGTCTGCTGACTGCCCTCTGCCTCCTCCAGGTCAGTGCCTCTCCCAGCTGTGTGCAAGCGTCCATGAAGATGTTGTACTGTCCCTACTGCTCGGGCCAGGTGGCCCTGAAACCCTGCCAGAATTACTGTCTGAACGTGTTGCGTGGGTGTCTGGCCAACCAGGCCGACTTGGACACCGAATGGAACAACTTCCTGGGTAAGCGACCATCATGCGACCAAGGACACCTTCTGCAGCCATTATTAAACTGACCTGACCGACCTTGCCAGAGCCAAGATGGCTTTAAGTGTTTGATTTGGCAGCAACGTATATTTATGAAACTCCCTGCTACTGTGTTTCGTTTAAAACTTGCCAGTGCAGTGCTCACTTTTCACCCTGAAAAAAATCATTTAAAATATGATCTAATCTACCTCTGACTTATCTAAACATGCTTCTGAATCCATAAAACCAGTGTGACATTATGGGATATTGTGGGTATTTGATGAATTATAAATGCATATTTCTTCAGTGTATTTTGTGGGTTAATGCACTCCAGTTTAGCATGAACCAGTTTAACGAAGGAACAAAGTGTTTACTGTAGAAAAAGAAAAAAAAAAAGCATGTACAAACACGTCCCCTCATTCTTTAGCATCTTGTATAAGTCAAGGGGGAGAGGGGGGGGGGGGTAGTAGTGTGAGTTGGACATGTTGATAGCAACAGGATGAATGCAGCTTCTGTGTTGTGTAAACACAGAGACAGATCGGTTTCATTACACTCAGGGCTGCACGTACATCCACGGTTCCCCTCGTTACATTTATTCTACATGACGAGAGTCACGTGACAAAAAGATGTTTCCCGGTGTCTATACCACCGTTACATGTGTCCGTCCTGGCTGCAGACACCGTTACTGTCTGTGGAGGTGTCGGGTTTCTACCTCCTCCTCTCTGTGCAGCAGCTTTCCTCTACCGTGATCCGAGGGCTCCTTTCACTGGTTGAACATCTCCTGCTCTTGGGCGTGTGCTTCCCCCTAGTGGCAGTTTCTTTGTAACATCAAGCTTCAGAAAATGTCATTCCTCAATGACTCCATTTCTTGTTCTCTTATTCATTTTATGTTCCTATGTTCTGGTTTTCAGATGCCATGCTTGGTCTAGCCGAGAGGCTCGAAGGTCCGTTTAATTTTGAGTCCGTCATGGATCCCATCGACGTGAAGATCTCAGATGCCATCATGAACATGCAGGAGAACAGCATGCAAGTGTCGCAGAAAGTCAGTACCATTTCACAGTGTTTTAGGTTATTAAAGACAAGAGATGAAGAGATCAGTTTCACTAAGTTTACTTGATACTTCATTTCTGACAGGTTTTCCAAGGATGTGGGCAGCCCAAACCAAGCGTGGCCTTCCGTTCCAAACGTTCCATCAAAGATACAGGATTTAGCGGACGCTTCCGCCCTTACAGTCCCGATGCTAGGCCCACTACCGCTGCCGGGACCAGTTTAGATCGACTGGTAAGGACTGGGGAAAAACCCAGAGCACAGCCACGCTTTGCTTTGCTTTCAGTCTTTGAGTCTGACTGTTTTTCTTTTTCCCAATGCAGACAAACGATGTGAAGAAGAAGCTGAAAAATGCCAAAAAGTTCTGGTCCACATTGCCAGAGACCTTTTGTGCAGGTGAGAGGATCGCACCTGGGGACGACTGCTGGAATGGAACAGCAAAAAGCAGGTAAGTTACATGTGCACACACACACACACACACACACACACACACACACACACACACACACACACACACACAAACACAACAATCTACATTTGACTTCATTTATCGCAAGATAATGCAACATCTTGGCTAATATTGATTCTCACTCTACATAGGTACGAGTCAGTTGTCATTGGCAACGGCCTGGCCAATCAGGTGTCGAACCCTGATGTGGACGTGGACATAACAAAGCCAGACATTGTGATTCGCAGTCAGATTGCAGCGTTGAAGGAAATGACAAGCTGGCTCAAAGCTGCACACAGCGGCAACGACATCTCTATTGATAACGGTGAGGATGGCTGAAGCTCTTTAAGATTCTCTTCATCTCATAATGATAAAGTCAAACACATCTGACCCTCATATCTTCTTTTTTTTGGGGGGCTAGATGAGGATGCCAGTGGTGGGGAGGAGAGCGGCAGCGGCTGCGACTCTCCGTCCTGCGACACAGACCGGGACATCTACTTCTCCACTCCACCGAACCCCCCCAAACCCGCTGACGAGGAAAGGGTGAGGGGGGTTGATCCCTCAGGCGGGGGTGTCGCCTCACAGGGGAGCATGGCGCTGGCGCTCTGCGGGCTGGCCCTGGCCCTGCTCGCCCCCCACTTGAGATAAAACTGGCTGGGCAAGAAGAGGAAAAGAACGACCAGGAATGACGGAGCGAAGGAGAAAACTGTCAGAGACTTTAAAAAGACTGCCTTCAGGACCTTGGACTGTCCGCCATTTGGGGAGGGGGGGGAGACTCTTCTTAATATTACAATAACTTCACTTTTAATTATTTGTATGTTTTTAAGGACATCAGTGTACAGCAATACGATTTTCTTCCCAAGAACTCCACCTTTCCCCCCCCCAGATAAACCTTTACTCCTTATGGCTCTTTTGGAGCTACACTATGGTTCTGCTTGCAGCATTACGAACATCATACAATTGTCCTATTTTGGCAGTTATATCTTATAATACATTTTTGTGCCTTCTTCGGTGATCGCCTAAATAGTTACCCAGATGTTTGGTTGAACAGTGAGTGCCTGCGGTGGGACATATCTTCATATTTCTGAGGATGTTCTTTCTAATAATTATTCAGATTGTTGTTATGAATGCTAACAATCATTTGAATGCGCACTCTGTGAATGTTTGTGTCTGTGCATTTATACATTTGCATCCATCAACCAGTCAGAAATAACGGAGCTAGCTGTAATACAGTGAGAGAAGTTACAGCACAATTTATGTTTGACCTGGAGATGGAATCATCCTTTAGAAGAGCTTTTGGGACGCTCTGCAAGCCCAAAATGCATATTGTTTTCCTGCCATGAGCATTATCACAACCTAACTTTTTTTTTTCCATTTTCCTTTTATACATTTTTAATTAAGCTTCCTCAGCACAAACAGTTTAATAGTAAAGGTGGTACCTCACGCATGCTCTCACTGTCAATGCAATCTAGTGATGTTGAGTTGAAAGTGTCTGATAGATTGGAGATATGTGGCTGACGTCCTGGTGAAAGGTAACCGGCGTGGAGGGAGAAGGACTCCCCCTGGCATTGATCCTAAAGAAGGCAGAGCTGACGAGTCCTGAATGCCCTTTTTTGGTACTGTAAGCTCAGTTCAGCACAGACGATCTGACTCTACACAGTCTTGTTTGAAAAGAGAAGTTGGCGACATGTACGTTCATAAAGCAAGAGAAGAGGAACAAAAAGACAGTGCTATGATCAAATGAAATCAAGAAAAAGATTATTTTAATACAGGGTTTTATGTCGAAGAGGTGTTGTAATGTTTAGCTTTTTTTGGTATGAAGATATATATTAGGTACTACAGTGGATTTTTACTGCTAGTTTTAGGTGGTGGAAGAGGACAATGTGCACAGATATCGGGGGCACTTTTGGTTAGTGTGCACAGTTTTTTGGTGCTCCTTTTTTTTTCTTTTCTTTTTTTTTAAGCCCACAACCCCCGTCCCACAACACACACTTGTGCCTCTTAACCGGCCTGTGTCAGTGTAAATGGACTCCGGACCATCTGATCTACCTACCTTCATCCTTACGTTCTCATCATTTCAACTTGAGGTGGAATGTTGAAGTTATGTCACAAGTGCTACCAAAATGAATGCAATGTATGGTGCCTGATCTTTTTTTTTTTTTTTTTTTTTTTTTTTTTTTTTTTTTTTTTTTTTACCTTGGTACATTATTAGCAACTTCTTGAGGTAAAAAAAAAAGAATGTAGATGTTGATTGATGATTTGTATCTATTATGTGCTCTAATTCCCTGATGGGTGTTTGAGTATATCGTTACCAGCTGACAAGCACAACATAGGATTTTCTTTATCTTCTAATGTTCTAATCGGGTCTGTAAGTTGCATTAGCTTGCCATTTCATCTCTAAAATGACGCTGCCTCATGTAGCTTTTGTACAGTAACTTATGCATGTATTCTAACGTCCTTGTAAACATGCTTTTAAACCTGACATAGATGGTCCAAGATACAGTATTCAGAATGTTTCCATATGCAAAACTAAGGGGAAAGTAATACATTTTTTTGAGTAATTGATTGAATTGATCAGATTTGGGGGCTTTGAATATGCATTTTGAGAAAATTGAAATGAATTGGCTTGATTCACATTTGTCAGTTCTGAAACAATTTGCTGCAGTTAAGATGGATGGTAATTAATGAAAACAAACTTTGTGCCTCTGGTTGAAATTGACAGCTTGATTGTAAGCTTACATGAAATTCTCTTTTAAAAAAAAAAACACAAAGTGATGTTACCAACTAACAGACTTCCAAATCAACGAGGACATCACGAATCTGACTTCAAAGGAACGACAAAGCTACACACACAAAATACTCCCGCCTTAATTTCAAATAACAAAGCGGTGCTTCAGGAGCTTGATCTGGCATGACCTCTGTGTGCTACCAGTTCAATTCATTTTTATGTTCCACCAACATTTCCACCAGGGCTTGTGCATGTGTTCGTGTCATGTGGAAGAGATGAGTCGAGTGTGAAGATACCCAACTTTGTGAGAGTGGGAGGAAACGCTTTTCGGTGATGATGGTAAATGTCTGTGCTTGCGGGCCAGGGCAGCAACAGTTTCCAGCTGGCAGAGAGTCGGTCCGGCTGCTGGATGTTGTTCATTTGATCCACAGAGCTCCAGTCTAGCGATGTAAAGTTGAGTTGGACAGGAGTCGGAAACCCTACCATCAGCCTTTGGCCCACAAGAACAGAAAAGGACTCGTTTTCTGAGGAGAGACTGAGATGAGTAAAAAACAAAACAAAAGTGTAAATAAAGAGCAGCCGGTTTAAATGTCTCTAAAAGAGGCCATAACAGTACACCAGATTTTTACTTGTCAGAGTATCTCCTTAATGTTATGGAAAAAAACAAGATGAGATAGATGTTAAATTGTAAGAGAAAATGTATATTAAACAACATTTCTTAGTCTTGTTGAAATAAAGACTGCCAATATTTAAACGGTTGTGAATGGTCTCATTTTATTGTCACTCTTGATTGACTGCACTCCAAAAGTCTACAGTTTAAACTAAGAGTCACAATAGTGTGTAAAGTAGCCACCAGATGATGGATTTTGACACAATGAAGCTGATGAAGTAACATTGTTTTATATTTTTGCTTTTGAGAAACAAACAGTAAGCCTTTTAAAAAAACACTGACTAGGTACATTTGTACCAAAAAGAAAACATTGAGTTCACACATTACACATTATTTGTAGATGGGTTTTTTTTATCAGGGCTGGCATGCAATTGCTAACATTGTTAATGTTTGTTTCTGAAGGCTGAAGTTAAACTTTTATTCCACTCTTTTTTTTTATCAACCTGTCACATGTTAGCAGACGTCTGTCTACTCAGGTGAACCTGACAATCAATGAATCTTCACTTTAGGTAATCAGATCTGTCCCGATCATCACTCAAGTGTAAAAGAAGTCCAGTTCAGTTACTACAAATTCTTTCACTCAACAAAATATGTCCAGTGTGTTCTCCAGGCACTGGCTGCATCTCAACTTTACAGTGCCTCAAATTATAGTAACACAGGCAAACTTTGTTTGTGATCCTGGTGTAGATTCTTGCACACATTTTCATACACACGTTAACACCACATCCTCCGCACTTGACATGGAACTTTCTGTTTTGCTTGTGTTGTAGGCTACATAACCCATACCATTACACTTGCAATATCATAATTCCCACTTTAACATTATATTTATATTTACATCTAACTCAAAACACTTTTGTTACACTGTTATTACACATTGTATATTTTCCTTGTAAATATAATTAAGGGCTTCTTTTGATTTCTTCTTTAAATGCTACTTTTATATAGTGTATTCTATTAAATTGTTTATATTTTATTCTATTCCAGAAAATCCCTTTATAAATTGTCTGTGTGTATAGCATGAAGGGGGCTACTAATGCATTTTTATTTTGCAATCCTGTATTGTAAAATGATAATAAAACCTGGAACCTCGAACAACAGTAAATTACTTAAACAAGTTTAGTATTTGTTTTCATCCCCATTCAGCAGTGGAATTTCCAAAGATGCTGAAGGCCAAGTTGTGAGTACAAATCACAACCAAAACAAAGGCTGTGTCCACGGTATTGTTTCTGGACATTTTATGATTTTATGATGTCTATACTCTACAAATACACATGGCTTTAAGTTGATTCTCATATGTAATAGACTCAGTGTTTTAGCTAAAGCAAACAAGAAATTAAATAAAAAATTGTATGTCACCGCCAGAATTATATTCCTGACAAAGTAGAGCCCTTTGAACCCACTTTCAGACCAATTCTTGGAGAGATAACATTTTAATAAAATAGGATTTGTCTATTTAAATGCATAAAGAGTAAATAGACAAAAATACATCAGTAGTATACACTTTTTAATCCTGACAGCCCTGCTCACAACACTAACTCATCATTTTCTCCTTGGTTATTGTCTTTTTGCAAGACACATTAAGCATCTGCTTGTGTGACACTTCTGGTTTAGATGTGTTTGTGGTTTTCACTCCCATTAAACACTATTATGAGGTAGTACTAGGTAGAACTACTATCATAACAACCTCCTATTAACCTTTTTCTGTCCAGGCTTGAAATATAAAAAAAAAAAAAATGCCGACCTAACTCACACAAACACTTTTTATATATTTAGTTATATTGACTGCAGCTTCATTCTGAGGATTTTTCTCTTTTTTTCCCCCGTCACATTTGTGCACCACTGAAATCCGTCCGGCGGAAGTGTTGCTCACGGCCTTGTCACAAAAGAAATGGCGAGCGGCATCGGCAGTGAGTAATATTTCACAAATATTTCTCGATTTTCTTCCTGAATTGATAACACAGCTACCAGTAAACAAACTCTAACCCGTGCTGTTCATTTAGCTCGGTCCAAACGAGCCTAAAACACGGATGAAAAACGCGCCGCACGCTTTATCCGTGTGTGTCCCGTGAATGTGTCCCCCGTAATCAACACCGCTAAGCTAACGAAGCTGTTTGAAGTCAGTGAATGTGTATGTTAATGTCTGCAGGGTTATGTTTAATTAACTGTAGATGATACATTTAAGCCCTATACTGTAGAATAATACAGTATTAGAAGCATGAGGAGCACAACAAGCATGATAGCAAATGTAGATTAAACTATCTAGCTAATAACAGCTAGCTGGCTAACTTGATAAACAATGAAAACAAACTACAAGACGGCTAACCACCATGTGTTTTATGTTAATATCATAAAACACATGGCTTTGTCCCCATTAAACTGGGTTTTATGGGGACAAAGCCATCATTTAGAGAACTCCTGTGTGTCACATGAAATACATTCCCCCGGAAAGTAAACACAGTCTGTATATGTGAAACCTGAAAGAATGTCAGCTTGATTTATAAACTCTGACTGAGGACGGGTTTACTCATTGAAACATCTTCTTTTTTTTCTTTCTTTTTTTTTGTGCACTGACATAAAGCATTTCTGTCAAAGGCTGCCAAGAACACCTGGACAGGTTATGACTTCATTGTATATTTGTCCTTTTTTTTTTTCCTTCCACAGAACACAAGATAGTGAATGTGGGCCCAACAGAGCCATGGTCCGTCAGGGAGAAACTGTGCCTGGCCTCCTCTGTTATGAGGAGTGGCGACCAAAACTGGTAAGAAAAAAAACTGCTCAATATATTAGTCAACTGTCAACGGGGGGCAGGCACAGCACATCAGAAAACAGGCAGATGTCTGTCTGTCTGTTTTTTAAGAACATCCATATGTTGGGAAGCTAGAGCCGAGGTAAAGAAAGGAGAACCGTACAGTACCAGTCAAAAGTTTGGACACAACTTCTCATTCAATGGTTTTTCTTTATTTTTATTTTTATTTTTTCTACATTGTAGATTAATATTGAAGACATCTAAACTATGAAGGAACACATATGGAATTATGTGGTAAACAAACAAATGCTCAACAAACCAGAATATGTTTTATATTTTACATTCTTCAAAGTAGTTGAATGAGAAGGTGTGAACAAACTTTTGACTGGTACTGTATAAAAGAGTGTTGTGTTAGCTTTGCATACATTTAAATGAAATATTAAATCACCCTTAGAATCTTAGAGTCTACTATGTCCATTATATGAAAAAAGTATTCAAAAGTTGATGTGCCGACACAAACTATTTCCTCAAACAAAACCAAGTATCTTTGACTTTTCAACAACAGTGGTCTATCTACATTAAGAGTAAAAGAGCATCAACCTGTCTATACAAACTTGTTAAATTTAAGTAAGAGGCTTAAAATGAGCACATTAGCTACCATACATTATCTGGTTCTGTCCATCTTTTAGGACATAAGGCAAAACACGAGTATGTGTCCTGTTAAACCTGTTAGTCTCTAGTCTTACCACTAGGGTTCAGACTTGGACACTTTATATTGTCTAAATGCTGACCGGTAGCTCTCACTCAGTGGTTGTTCATGACTTTGACAACTAATAACCAGTGTGTAAGAGAAGACCAATGTCAACCTCAATACAAAAAAAAATAAACTATGTAACAGTGTAACCCTTTAATTGAAATAAATATCATTTTGACAGCTGCTGTGGCAGTACGGGCCAGCATTGTAGGTTAACAATGAACTGCGCCAATACTTATATGATCATGCCTTTTTTTTCCCACAATACCCTGTATTTTACCTTCCCTTGTCTTCATTTATTCCTAATTTGAATGCATTTCTTCAGTTTCCAAAGGAATTTATTTTTAGGTTATTTTCTCAACATGTGTGTTTATTCTGAGGAATGTCTCTCTGTCTTCTAGGGTGTCTGTAAGTAGAGCCATCAAGCCGTTCTCAGAGCCTGGCCGTCCACCTGACTGGTTCTCACAGAAGGTGAAAAATCTACACAATTCTACAAATAATTTTCCCCCTTTTGTCTTTGGAGCAGATAATTATCAGGCTGTGGCCAAAATGTGCCCAAGTATAACAAGCTTTCTCTCTGTTTCTCAGCACTGTGCCTCACAATACTCAGAGCTGCTGGAGGCCACAGAAGCACCCAAGTCAGTATTATAATATAGACATAGCCAAACACCTTAACGCAGAATTATAATAATGTGTCGTCACTTTTGTTTGTTAACACTGGTAAAGTATTTTGGGAGTTGACTTAAAGTTCTTGTGCCCTCCTATACTCCAGGCGTAAGCGTGGTGAGAAGGGTGAGGTGGTCGAAACCATTGAAGATGTCATTGTGCGTAGGCTAACCACGGAGAGGATAGAGGAACTGAAAAAGCTACTGCGAGAAACACAAGAGCAGTATAGGTACATACACACTGAAAATCAAATCATTTAAAATACATTTGATTGCGAGACATGACCTTGACCCTCCTGTGCTTTCTGTCCTGACAGGAAGTTGAAGAAGGACGTGGATCTGATTCAGACGGGTCACATGGACTCCCAGCTGAAGGAGCTGTGGGCAGAGATCACACTGTGAGACTCTTTTCCATTCTTTTGTTTGATACTAAACAGAAGGTAGCATGTGATTTACAAAGCAAGATGTAGAAAAATTATAACAAAAACATGCTATTTAATTTCAGTTGGTCTTTAATAACTCTTGTGATCCCGACTTCCATTCAACACCACCATCTTGTCAAAATGTAAATTTGTTCAACATTTAGTCTTTGAAAGAAATTTGCCAAAGACAATTACCTTTACTTAGCTATAGGTGGCCTTAATGCTGCTGTAGCATGAGAATATGATACACATCACATGCTACATGTTTCTCTTGTACAGAATGCTGTCTAGTAAATCTACATTTTTCAGGATGAAAATTCATCTACTATAGTCTGCCCTCAAAAAGTCCACAGTGGAACAAACGAGTATTGCCCATTGCACAGATACCACTTTCTATCAGTCCCACAATGCAGTGCGTTTTATAGATGCAAAAAGTGACTCCGCATCTGTCAGTGATCACACATAAAGAGCGTCAGAAGTCTTCGTTTTTGGCTCACTGTAGAGTACTGTTGGTGTGTCATTGCTCAATGACACCCCAACAGTTATCACTTTGAAGCATGGGAAAGGGTTTATACAGTCCACAATCCTACCTCATTCATTTTTTCCCATTATACCCCCCATATACCCTCTTCTCAGACTGTTAAATGGTGTGATTTTCCAACCTCAGAAAGAAGAAGCAGGCTGAGGAGGAAGCGGAACAGAAGAGGAAAGCCACAGAAACAGCGTACCAAGGTAGGTTCAGTCTGCGCTGTAAATCGGAATATCTTGGGTATTTACTGAGAACTTCTTAGAATATCTGCGGTCGGTGTTGCCACAAATTCCCCTCACATGATCTGGCATGCTGTGATACAGCGTTTAAAGTTGCATCAAAACACATAACTCTGTTAACAACACATGTGTTTTTCAAGGTGTGATGTGGATTTTGGGCTACAGTTCTTTTCTGAATCCTTGGAGAAAAAAATCATTAATTTTTTCGCCTCCTCTGATCTTCTCTGTCCATCACAGCTCGTCAGGCGATGAAAAACACACCCAAGCGTCTGCCCAGCGTAACTGTACGCTCTCCTCTGGGTGCCAGCCCCCCCGCCGTGGACTCTCTGGCTGACTCCTTGGTCCCCACGACGCCCATGGATACAGGAGGTGTCGCTTCTGATGATACCACCACCACCACCACTACCACCACCACCACCACACATTCAGTTGTAAGAACATCCTCTAATAGAGAAGCGTTTGCCTTATGTAGTCATGTAACAGTGATGAGATGCCAAAGAATACTGCCAATACCGAGGGGAAAATATGATGAATGAGCTTTTCTTAATCTAGGTTGAAAAATGTACAGTACCTTCTCTAAGTCACCATTTTTACCATCTTTTATTATGTTGTGAATTTTACAGTTGACTCACTGAAGTTTAATTCAGGCTTCGCTGTAATAGATTTAAAGGCTGTCACACCCACTTAAAGTCCTTGATGAGTTTGATTTCAGAACTATAGACTCCACAAAAGAGCCTTTCTGTATCTCCAGCAGTTTTTTTTTGTCATTTTATGAGTCAATGGACAAATATAATCTCACATTGTGGTGTTTTGGCACTCCCAGCTCCTCCTTGAAGGAGATGATTGAGATACTGCAGCTCACTGTGCCAACCAATCTCACTGATTTCTTTGCTGCCTCTGCCAGGCCCAGGGGGTCGGAGTGTTTCTACCGGTGTCGGAGGCTCCAGGCCCGGGGCCCAAAGATGGAGGCCTGGCCGCTCAAATAGATGATTCGCCACAGAAGAGGCTCCTAACCCAGAAGTCCACGCCGCCGCCGTCACCTCTACTGTCAGAACTGCTGAAAAAAGGCAACCTCATCTCGGCCAGCCCCCGCCTGGTGAGAGCCAGAATAGTTCATAACATCAGAAACTACAAGAATACCAGGAATTAAGAATTATATGATTATATCATACAATGCAACAAACAATTGGTCAGTTGTAAACGCCTCAAAGATATATACCGCGAACACCAATTTATAGAATGCTACTGTGCACATAAACTTCAAATGTCATTCAATATTTATTTGAAACGGCTGCTAGTAAAGCTTAATGAGCATATTGAGGATTGACTTTGCCGCTATTTAAAACTTTTCTTATTTTACCTACAGTCTTTTGTATATTGCGACATGTTCTAAAATCAACATCGTCAGAGTTTATATCTTTATTATATAATTATATACCTGCATTCATTCACTGCTTTGGTGACTTTCTTTTTCAAAACAGACAGACAGTTACTGCAATATTCTGATTTATTGTCAGTGAATATTTTGACAGTGGGTCCAAAAGTCACAGCAATGCTGGATTTAAACCTTTTACACTTTTGTGTTATTTATTGATGTCAGGTTGTGGAGGGAGACTCTACTGGAAGCCTCACCAATGGAGTTCAGACAGCCACCGCAGCCACTGCCTTACCACCTAGTCATGATGTCATAACAGGTATTGGCGCACACCAGTACACACATGTTCCATCGTGAGTCTGCCTCCTGCAGCTCAGTGCACAAGTGGCTTTCATTGCCACATCATTTCATGGTCCTGTGACATAAATAAACATAAATAGATAGAAGATAAAGGATCTTGGCCTGCACTGTTAATGATAATAATACTAAGTTCAGACTTACAACCTTGCAGGTTTTCATTGTGTTTTTATTTACTCCTCTCTGTGTGTGTGTGTGTGTGTGTGTGTGTGTGTGTGTGTGTGTGTGTGTGTGTGTGTGTGTGTGTGTGTGTGTGTGCAGAGGGTGAAGCGGAGGCTGCAGTTAAGGCGGAGCTCGTTGAGGAGACGGGGTTAGTGGAAGAGGACCTTGTAGCGGTGTCTTACATGGGAGACGAGTTGGACCTGGAGACAATGGGAGGCATCATTGCCATCATAGAGGAGAAGGTACGTACTGTGTTTCTTTAATTCAAAATCTCCGCATTAGTTTGTTTCATTCACCATTAAAGAGGCCATAATGAGCATGATCAGAGCAGGTTGCCTTTCTAATTCATTTAAATTGGGGAGTATGTTAGACTTATTTGATGAAACTGTGATGAAAGTTATTGTAGACTTCTAATAGATAGTGATCCACAGAAATGTTATTACTGCATCAATATGTAGAGTAGTAATGTATAACCTGCAGGAGACAAACACATTTAAGAAGCAGACTTTGTTTAATGATCACTCCCTAATCGGTGACCTCTGGAGTGCTTTTTTCCTTGTTTACGTTTCTTTCGAGAAGCATAAAATTCACTCAACCAATATTTCAGGATCATGTTGTTAATGTTTGCTCAAAAAAAAAAAGTTTGGAATTCTGAGTGCAGAACAGGACCTCTCGGTATGACATTATGTAACAAAAACAACATTCTTGATCATACTGGCTTTGTACTAGTTAAGTCCCTCCTTCATCCCAGGTCGACGACTGTGTGGAGGTCTTGGATGCAGCAGCAGTGGAAGCCGCTCTCTCCCTGTGTGAAGAGGCCGTCTCAGAAGGACACACCCTCCCCGGCCCCTGGGAGACCCAGGAGCTGAAGGCTTCGGACGCAGCGCCCGCCGTCCAAGACTCCGATCCCTCTCAGGAGCCTCAGGATGTGGCTGCAATGTCAACCCTGATTCCTGCAGGCATAGATACCCAGAATCAACCAGAAACCAAAACACAACAACAGCTCCAGGGAAACTGTGACGGACCTGAGGTAACAGGAAGTGATGTCACCTCTTCTGTCACCTCTGACGACGGTGCAACAGGAAGCGAGGTAACTGAGGAGGGGGCGGCAGGGAAGGAGGCCACTGAGACTACGATCAAGAGCGAAGGAGAGGAGTGGAGCCAGCCGGAGCCCAACCCGCCATGCCTAGGTGGGTGGTGTCACGTCACACACATGCAGAAATCATGCTCATATATTTATATTTTTCTAATCGTCTTCTCACTTCTGTCTCACAGACTCGGAGGACAGCTCTGTGTCCGGGAAAGAGTCCAAGGTAACACACTTATACACTTGTCCACACGCACGCAAAACATGTGTAAAACATGGACATTTTACTCAATGTGTGTGTGTGTTTTTGAATCCAGGAGGTGAAGGAGGAGGAGGCAGGGAGCGAGGGCGACCAAGAAGAAGGGATGGAGATGAAGGAGGAGTGCGGGGAGGGGGAGGGTCCTTATCTGTCAGAGGTGGAGCGGGCAGCCAGCGAGAGTGAAGACGGTTACGGCCCGCCCTCACAACGCTACACGGCCGACTCGCTGGCCAGCAGCCCGGCCTCGTCCTCCCAGCTGTAGGTGTCCACGTGTGTCCATTGTTGCAGGAAGTAGTGTGATGATTGTGTCATAATAACAAATAATTTTTATTTACTGGGTTATAATTACTGGGGAAGTGGCTTGTGTAAATCCAGAGCAATGCCCTAAGATAACCTCTGCCATTACCGCATTTCTCTGCTTTAAAACAAGATAAAGCTTAGCTTGCATTTGTCATGATCGTTCACGTCGTGACCTCTGAACCAGATTAGGGTCTTTGTCTGCTGACATCAAAACTCTGACAGTGTGTGCTTTTGTCTCCACTTGCCTCTGTGCCACTGGGGATTTCTCTTCTGCTTCTTGTTTCCATTCACTTCCCAATCCTCTCTTCGTTCGCCCTCTGTCTCCGCTTCCTCTCTCGCTGCGTCAGATCCACATGCGGTGAGGACCAGGAGGCGGTGCAGGCCCAGAAGATCTGGAAGAAAGCCATTATGCTGGTGTGGAGAGCCGCAGCTAACCACAGGTGGAGCTTCTTGGAATGCCTCAACCTCAGCACTGATTTAAAGTCTTTGTTGGTCAAAATACTTTAGCAATACCTCGCGGTCAATCTCAGAGTTTTTTAGTCCCACAATTATTAAGGTTGTCAAACAACCGTCCTGATTGTACTGAGCTGTCCCACATAGCAGGAGTCCTCCGGATGAAAAGAACATACGTAGGTCATGAGATCACCCTTAAAACGTCAAAATCTTTTTGAGGGTGAAAAATATTTTCTTTCTACATGATTGTACTAAATCAATCTGTTTTGATTCAGTACAACTCGTTAAGTTCAATGAATGCATTCACATATTTTTGCCGAAAAACAGTTGATTGTAGAACCTCAATCTGTTCATTTGATGAATTGTAGATGAAGCCTAGGTAAACTCTTAAAGTCGTTAAAACTCCCACAGTCCCAGAAACAATACCAAGGATATAGCAGCCAAAGATCTGTGAAACAAAAAGATCTGTGAAACAAAAAGATCTGTGAAACAAGCACATGAATGAGTATAACATCAAATCAGGACTGACCTCGGTTGTCTACTAGTTGTTTATTCAGCATTTTTTTTTTTTGTTGTTCTTTTTGGCTAATTTAAAATGAGTGATTTGGAATAGAATTTGTAAGATTCCACCCACCGTTCTCATATTTTCTTCTCAACACACTTTTTTGTTTTAACTACTGAGAAATAAAATGCATGCAGCGTTTATGGGAAACCAGGATCAAAAGCATCTCCCCTAACAGTGAAGGGGAACTTTCTTTATTTTCTCTCAGGTACGCCAGCGTCTTCCTGCAGCCTGTGTCGGATGACATCGCACCCGGTTACCATAGCATCGTACACAGGTAAGATCACACACACACACACACACATACACTCACTCGCTTTTATTTAATCAAATTACATCTCACATGCTCTTTTGATAAACATGTAATACTCTCCCTTTTGCTTCCACCGTCCTTCCTGCTCCAGACCCATGGACCTGTCGGCCATTAAGAAGAACATTGAGGCCGGCGTGATCCGCACCACAGCCGAGTTCCAGCGCGACATCATGCTGATGTTCCAGAATGCCGTCATGTACAACTCGTCAGACCATGACGTGTTCCACATGGCGCTGGAGATGCAGCGTGACGTCCTGGAGCACGTCCAGCAGTTCCTGGCCACCCAGCTCATCATGCAGACCTCGGAGAGCGCCATCTCAGCCAAGAGCCTCCGCGGCAGGGAGGGAAACCGTAAGCCAGGAGAGCCGGCTGAGAAGGTGGGTTGGGCGACTTGTTGGGGGACAAATTAGGATTCCCTTAAAAGTCTATCAAAATCAGACTCGTTTAACGCTTTGCCAAAGCACTCAATAAACCTCCAACTCAAAACATTTCACCCTTAATGTTCAAAACTGTCCAAATTCCAACAGTGAGCCAGGAAGATATTTTATGTCATGGGAAAACTATTGTATCCATTTCGCACTGAAACTTTCTTGCCATATACTGTTTATTGATGCATTCTTATTTTCATAGAACCTTCAATTTTAACCCATAAGCAGGTGCACATGCTGAGAAGCATAGATATTTCTTAGTGTGAATGAAAAATGCCACCAAATTAAAAACAGATTAGAGAAAAGAAAAAAGGCGTAGGTTCCTGAGGCCAGCGAGAGATTGAGTGGGTCAGTTTAAAATGTCCCCTTGCCCTTCATTTTAAGGAATTTGTCCTCCTGAACAATATATTTCAATTTCAAAACTCTCAACACTTACAGTCTATTAGTGTAGGCTGATGTCATGTCAAGTATGTATGACGATACATAAATGTACAGTGTGAAAAGGTAAACATCATCCAGTAACAAAAATCCTGTTACTTACTATTTCTTAAACAGGTGGTTTGTGCAAAAGGAATGAATGAATGAGTGAATGGAATGGATATGATACACAGCCCCTGTTAATAGAGAAATGTTTTGCCATAGTTGTGGACTCAAGTCACAGATTTGTTGAATTGACCATACAGTCAGTGTGGTTCTGTCTTTCTTTTTTTTTCTTTTCTTTTTTTTTTTACCGAAACCTGTCTCAATAGAAACCTGACTTACGCTCTACGTGTATTGATCGACCATGATGACAAACGTTCTTGTCTTTCAAACTATTTCAATAGATTAATGGCATCTTCATATAACAAATGTGGGGCCTTTGGCTTGACTGTTCTGTTGTTTAATCACTCTTTTTTGCTGTATCATTTAGGGATTGTATACTTGATCACCACTGATTAAAGTGTGTGTGTTATCTCCTTCCATCAATATGGGACCATTTACTCATGTGAATAAATCTAACTTTAACTGCTTTAAATGACAGGAGGAACAGTTTCGCTCTCTGTTTTGATATTACATTTAACGATATACCTTAGTCCGTTACGTCTGTTGAACCCATGCTACTTTTATATATGAATTCAAAGAACTTGTGTCTAACCTTTTGGAACTAAACACTTCAATTTCTCATTTTGTCAGATTTTCTTCGAGGTCACTACAATGACTGAATTGTGCCTCGCCGATTAGTTCATGTGTTGCCTACCGTCACTCAGCGTAATGCAAGTGTGACTTAGGAGAGCCAGTTATTCAGTGCCCGTCTCTCTCGCCACTGATTACATGTATTTGCATTTCACATCAGCATCAAACAAGTCAGAGATTAACACATTGTTGAACACACGGGACACTTGAGACCCGGTTTGGTTGTCCGTCTCCTCTCGGCACCTACAACGTGCTTCAGTGGAATAACTCCTGCTGTTGACTTCCCTGCTGATTCACGTCCTGCATGTTGGCTGCAGCTCTCCTCAATAACTTCTGTCTGTCTGCATCCGCTTGTCACTGACTCAACTGTTTGTCTGCCTGTCTGTCTGCAATGAATTGCGTTTGTGTGTGAGTGAGCGTGTTATTCTGACTGTGGGAGTCTTGAGTGTGTGTCTAGCAGGGTTCCTGTAGGTCATGGTGTTTTTGAAGTATCATGGAATTTAGAGATGTCAGTTCCAGACGGGGAAATATATAGGAATTTGCAACATTTTCTCTGGAACTGGAGAATTTTGCGAATGGTTTACTTTATGTCACAAAAAGCTCCACACCCTTTTTAAATAATATTTCAGCCTGTTGTTTGGCTTTTCTACTGCAAGCTGCAGTTGAAATGAGACTGTCAAGACCTTTTTAGAGCTTTATTAAACCCAACAGTACTAAAAAAACAACCCCTGTAGTTCATGGAGGTGTTACGACTGAATGGAAGTCATGATATTTTTTATAGTGGCCATGATGGGAACTGTGGTATGGTGTTTGTGAGCTGACTTAAAGACATGTTTGTGTGTATGTGAGTGTGCTTGCCTGCTTGTATACATGCCTGTTAGTCTCAGGTGTGTTTATCCGTCTGTGTATCTGTCTGTGTATCTGTCTGTGTATATCAATCTAACCTTTTACTATCTGCATATGAGAGGTGCGTGCGTGCGTGCGTGTGTGCAGCGGTCGAACGGACGTTCGTTCCTCGGCGTGTTTGACGCAGACTTGTATGAAACTTGCTTTCTCACGCACATGTGTGTGATCTCTCTCTCTTTCTCACTCCAATGTTTGTCCTCCTACAGGACAGTGTCCCAATGGCCTCTCCTGCTTTCCTTCTCTCTCTCTTTGTAAGTATTCAGGTTCTCCCTCAGATTTCACCAGAACCAGGCCACGCTACGCACACGCTTGTCTCAAAGCAAACACACACACACACACACACACACACACACACACACACACACACACACACACACACACACACACACACTCATTGTAACACACTCTCTACACATCTGTTTCAACCTCTCATCTCTTTTCTCTCTCTAATTCAGTTCAATTTTAAAGGAAGCAAAATAAAAGTAGGATTTAAGTTGTTATTTGAGCCAATGACCATTATGATCAATGTTAATCAGTAATATTGTAACTGTAGTTATTAAAAAATGCAACAGTTCCCTTTCAAGTCATTTTAGGGCTGAGTATCATTTGAACATTTTTGGTAATGCTACCACTGTTTTCAAAACTAATAGTAAGTTAAAAGTTATGACCTGCAAATGAACAAAAGCACTCTTTAAAGTATATAATGATTTTATTTTGTGTTCCTTTGTAAGAGCATTAAACAAATCCTTATGAGTAGGGCAAGACTTATAATCAACCAAGCCATGGGCTGATATTGGTAGATATGTCATTATCAGTGACAACGAATATGTTGCAAGAAATTGCAGAACAGAAATGCCAAACTAGGTCTGGGGTTATTAACAAACTGAGTCACGTTTACGAAGTTCTCTCACCAGGAATCACTGGTTTATTTGTAGCTGCACTTTGTCCCACTCGTAGTAAGTGGAAGCAATTTCTCTTTAATTTAAGTGTAAGTTGATATTATTGAAAGCCTCTGTAGGACTAAATATGAATGACTTTATAAGAAACAATCGGAGTTAATGTCGGAAATAAAAACATCCATAATATTGATGATGAAGATCTGCTTCGTCAGCACTGTGTCCGTGTGCTTTGTTCAGATTTGACGGATAAGCAACAACCTCACAACTTTAGATGTTGCTGAATCCTGATTGGTTCACAGCAGGCTTGCCGCAGTAGTCTTTGTCACAAAGAGTCCAGGCGCCTCTTCTGCAATATTACTGATTGAAAGTTCTGTACAGATATGGAGCATCATCAACGAATATCTTTGCTTGAAAAGTGACAGTTGTAATCGGATACATCGGGATTTATTAACCAGTGGGAAAGTAGGTGACATCACTTTTTGTCAGAGAAGAGCTCTGAGAAAAATATACACTAATACAGAAATCTTTCATGTGAACTAAAGATGTCGTGACTCTGTAGGACCCCAGCCCCTTCCCAGTTTTCATGGCCTTTACAAAAAAGATGGTATTTTTTGTTTGACTTCACATCTGATTTTCTTTCGGTCAAACATGATGCAACCTTTTTGACTTGAAATGTCAAATGTACTGTTTCTTTAACGTTATTTAGTTTTTCCTCTTTGTTGAACGTACTTATCTGGTTAGTCAGGTTGTGTTGCCCCAACCTCTGCTTATAGGATTAATTATCAAATTCTGAGTACAGAAGAAAAAAACAGAAAAGACAAAACAGACCTTTGTACACAGCCACACTCCGCTGTTTAGATGTTTGGTATTGATACTCTCTCTCTTCCTCTCTGACAGTTTCACACACATCTCTGCACACACTGTCCTTGTCACCCTCATAAACTTTAAGTTCTGTTTTGACACAATATCTTCACCACACACACTCACCACACTCACACACTCACAGGCTCCTGTAACCTTTCATCACCCAAGCTTCAGTCGACCTTCCGGTAATGACCCCATGCCGGTTTCCTGTTTTTTCTGTTTACGTGCGATTGTCCGTGTCTCTGCATGTTCTAATTTCTTTTCTCCTTCTTTTCATTTGAAATCTTCCTCTTTTTTTTTGATCATCATGTTTTTTTTTTTCTGTTCTTCATTTGGAGAGGAAGCCTTCCGAGGTGGACTTTGCTGTGTTTTTTTGTGCGGAGCTCAATGGCCTAAGGAGGCCCGCTGCAGGGCCTCCCTTCACCCTGTCCAACTGACCTTTGACCTTTACATCCTTATGTGAATTTTCTTTTTTCGTCTCTCTTTTTCCCTTTTCCCCTCTTTCTCCACGTCTGTCTCTGTGCTGCAGGACGGAGGCACTAGGGGTCGCCGTAGTGCCATGGAGGCCGACCTCAAAATGAAGAAATAGACTGAGATTTCAGAGAACGAGACCCTTAGAGAGACAAAGAGTCACTCGGAGGAGGAGGAGGTGAATACTAAATGGTCACCTTGGTTGTTTTCTAAAGAGGACTGTGCAGCATCTGTTTGTGTGTGTGCGCTTAGTGTGTGTTTGTATACGGATGTATAAGTGTGTGTGTATATACACACTTATACATCCGTAGTTTGGCGTAGACGAGGGGATATGTAGACAGTTACATCTGTCAGTGTGTCTGAGAGAGCTGCACAGAACTTCTTCTTCTCTGGTCTATATGATTGGTTTATGTGCAGCACCATGGGACTTCGCTCCACTCTCCCCACGCATTACTTCACAAGCAAAGGTAGAAGTCCCTTTGCTGAGATGGAACCGCTTAAAACTGTGAGAGAGAGAAAAAATCCATTTCACCAGCAAATGTTTGTTCAGGATCGAATGATGAAGGGCAGGATGAGCTCTACTCGTCAGATTTGAATGGTGGATGGATTAATGCTAGCTGATTGACTGATCCATTTATTTGAGCGATCTGCACCGATCCGTGCCCGGACCGCATGGGCTGGAAAGACACTGGACGACAACAGCGACCAGAATGGCCTCATGAAGAATCAAAATGTACAGGTCCACAAATTCAAAAACTACTAGTACTGAATGTTGGTCTGTGATCACTGCTAAAACGTTAAACTGAAATGCACTTCACTTACCTGGATTTTCTGACCCCTCTCATTGACGGAACAAGAGTTTCTTTCTTAATTAAGAAAGTCTGATGTCACTAAACTGGATTATTTTGTTTCATTCAGCTGGCCCATACATATACCAGTGTTTTGGCCTATCAACTGCAAGTTGAATATACTTTACATTTATGCAGATCTTTTTCCAAAGCACGTTTTAAGTTTCACTACCTACCCTCGTGCAGGTCTGAGCTTCCGTTCAAATTGGGAGACAATGTAACACTAATAACTTGCAGGAAAAAAAAAGAAGAGAACCATAGTTGAGAAATGTAATCAGTCATGGATTGTGTGTGGTACTGCCGTTGAAACTTCTAACTCTTTGCATTCGAGTACACTCGTGCATCTGAAAATTGAATGCCTTTCTTTTT
Organism: Anoplopoma fimbria; assembly: GCF_027596085.1. Classification (NCBI taxonomy): domain Eukaryota; kingdom Metazoa; phylum Chordata; class Actinopteri; order Perciformes; family Anoplopomatidae; genus Anoplopoma; species Anoplopoma fimbria. The sequence continues at coordinate 6,298,348 of NC_072452.1, read as the reverse complement.
TTTTTTTTTTTTTTTTTTCTTCCAAAGTCCACAATACAGGCTAGCTATCATGGAAGTTGTTAGATGCATATTGTTTTTGGTTTTTTTGGGATGTAAAAGGTCACCATTTGCCCGCAGACTTTACAATTTCAAATGCCGGAGTGTCGTCAAAAGCAACAAGTGTTTTTCAAAATAGTGAAATGGTTCCAGCTTGGTTCTCTGACAAACGTGTTTTTCACATGATTAATTATCTTACACCTAAATGTAACAGCTCTTTTGCTATGCTGTTGTGAAATGAATGGAAACCAACAGCTGCCTTTTGAAGGTGGAGATTCAGAAAATGTGTTTAAAAACTAAACGATATATTCTTTGTCAAATAGTTGGCTGTATTGTAAAATGCAGGTGTTTCACTGAGTGTGTTCGTGGGCTGAAACGTAGGATGTGGAGTTTGTTGTTGCTGAAATAGTATCGATGCATCCATACTCGTCTCTTAGGATGTAGCCAGACTGTGCTACGTAGACGGAAGAAGAAACATGTTTGTGTAATGTGTGTTAGATGAGCGTACAGAAACAAGGTTTGTACCTGTGAGATGGATCATGTAGAGTTTTGTGTTTGGGTAGATGATACAAGTATCATTTTTTTTCTGTTGTACATTTGTTAAATAAAGATTATTTGATCTAAATCTAAATCATGGAGTTGCGCATTTGTGTTGATCACTGCATGGTTAATTCATCGCAACAGAAATGTTCCCTTCCTGGAAATCTTCCCACCAGCTGCATTGAGTGTCTTAAGTGATCGGACACATTAAACTTTGCGTTATCATTTTCCCAGACTTACAGTATAAGTACTTATGAGATACTCTATTTAAAAAAGGTATACAGAAGTAAACTTAAAATGCAAGCAAGGGACCAAGAAATTCAGTTGTGAAATATTTATTTTACAAATGCATAAATATAAAAAGTACAGCACAATTCAGGAGTGAGACCCGCCCAATCCTGGAAGGAAGTTTTTCAGTTTAGAGTGAACACTTAACATTAATCCATTCTGTGCAAAATACTGTATGCATTAGGTAAACAAGCAGTTTGACACTTCTGCTCCAAGTTAGACATTCATACATGAATAAAGAACAATCCGATTCTTTAGATACGAAATATGACACCGCAAAACTCCAGTGCAGTCCAGGCCAAACTTTCACCTGACAAAGTTGAGAATAAAATTCAAACAAACGAAAAAAAAAGAGGTATGGTAACACAGGTATACATTCTTAACTTCCTCCTAGCTGAAATCATGGATGACAGGGCTAGCTGAAGAGTAGAGCTTCCTCTTCACCAGCCGGTACTCTGGTCTGAGCTTCAACACTTTGTTGGTATCAAATATGTGCTTGAGCGGTGGCCAGCCGTCGTCCTTGTCTGCCTTGAAGATCACAGACAGTTCGAATGTTGGGGTGACACTCGGGTCCAGGAGGATGCTCCCTGCTGACTTTAGGCCATCTCTGCCTTCCACATAGACTTTGATGGATGCGCCCCGGAGCCCGCAGGGCTCATCGACAGAGGAGCGGACCACGTCCTGGCCGACCCTGGAGGTCATCCGGTGAGGTAGCAGCAGCATCTGGCAGTGGAGGGTGGAAGCTTTGGCCTCTGTCAAGCAGCGCTCTATCTGCCGGGTCACATCTTGCTGCAGGAGCCTCTCTTCATGCTCCAAACCAGCGTCCATGTTGGCAACTGTAGGCAGATACCAGAGGTGTTAGAAAATAGGCCTGTCTCAAAATCAGAGCATTTTTAATAAGAGTGACTGGCAGGAAAATGACAAATGCAATTCCAGCGATTTGGAACTAAAATAAAGACTGATCTTCAATACTTGTACATAATCATGTGATAAATGTCTCAAATACACGAGTCATCAGAATAATAGTTTGTTTCAGCAGCTAAGAGGAGAAGCAATGTTGACAGCTCAGCATGTCGTCATCTCATCAGGCATGAGTTACATCCATATACTGTTACATCAGAAAGATCAGCCTGTGCGCTTGTTCTTCCGCAAAATGATATAGTTCTAATGTGACGAGTATGGTTGCTGTAGTACTTATCTCTACTGTTTTTAATAGTAATAATAATTATTATAATCCTCCAAAAAAAAAAAAAAAAAACTTACAAGGCGAGTATTTCTCTGTCTCGTCGCAGCTGTCGACGCTCCCCCGCCGGGCAGAGCTCGTCCCTCGGCCCGGGGAGGTGAGCTGGAGGAAATACTTTCCTATCATCTCTACGACGCTTTCTTCCTCCGACAGAACGGGCACTCCGTGTCCAAAGAGCAGCGCAGCGGTATAGACCATCCTGATTCCAGTCCGTCCAGCTCCGGTATCTCCTCCACGCGTCGGCTCTGTGTCTGTGTCTGTGTCTCCTCCATGGATCACCTGCTGCAGCCGTGAGAGGTGAGCGCGCCGCCTTTATACCGGAGGAGCAGCGCGTTGCATCAGCTCACGTGTGGGCGTGGCCGACCAGCTCAGTCGAGAAGGTTCCCGATAGGATGCGTGCGGCTCACGCAACATGTCTGGACATTGCACGGAGCTCGGAAGACAAGACCCGAGACCTGTAGAGGAGGGAGAGATAGAAGACAACTAAAGTTAGTGAATCAAGAAGTACTACCCTGAGCCTTCCTCGTAGCACTTATTGTATTCGTATTAGTTTGTTGCAATTATTCTATTCGTATTAGTTTGTTGCACTTATTGTATTCGTATTAGTTTGTTGCAATTATTGCATTCGTATTAGTTTGTTGCAATTATTGCATTCGTATTAGTTTGTTGCAATTATTCTATTCGTATTAGTTTGTAGCAATTATTCTATTCGTATTAGTTTGTTGCAATTATTGCATTCGTATTAGTTTGTTGCAATTATTGTATTCGTATTAGTTTGTTGCACTTATTATTCTATTAGTTTGTTGCACTTATTGTATTTTTGTAGCACTTATTGTATTCGTATTAGTTTGTTGCACTTATTGTATTCGTATTAGTTTGTAGCACTTATTGTATTCGTATTAGTTTGTTGCAATTATTGCATTCGTATTAGTTTGTAGCAATTATTCTATTATTCTATTATTAGTTTGTAGCAATTATTCTATTCGTATTAGTTTGTTGCACTTATTGTATTCGTATTAGTTTGTTGCACTTATTGTATTCGTATTAGTTTGTAGCACTTATTGTATTCGTATTAGTTTGTAGCACTTATTGTATTCATATTAGTTTGTAGCACTTATTGTATTCGTATTAGTTTGTTGCAATTATTGCATTCGTATTAGTTTGTTGCAATTATTGCATTCGTATTAGTTTGTTGCAATTATTCTATTCGTATTAGTTTGTTGCACTTATTGTATTCGTATTAGTTTGTTGCAATTATTGTATTCGTATTAGTTTGTAGCAATTATTCTATTAGTTTGTTGCAATTATTGTATTCGTATTAGTTTGTAGCACTTATTGTATTCGTATTAGTTTGTTGCACTTATTGTATTCGTATTAGTTTGTTGCACTTATTGTATTCGTATTTATCCAAAGCGACTTACAGGAAGTGTATTCAACATAGGCATATGTAATGTAATTAAAGACACATTTTGAATCTTGAGCGTAATTCATAACCAGGTAAAAGCTCCTCAAACATGTTCTCACTAATATTCATAGTGAGATCATGTTGGATTATCAATATCTATTAGTTAACGTCTTCAAGTACACAAGCAGTAGGCCGATGTTGAATTGCTGTTATGTTATTTATAACAAGCATAATCAATCTACCACTGTGCCTTTCATATTTTTGGAAAAAAATGTTGTGCCTCTCTCTGAACATTTGGTTCTCCATAGATCAGAAGCAGGTTCATGGGGCAGGGTAGAAAGGGAAATGTAAAAGGAGCTGGAGGAAACCAACAGAAAGAAATAGTAGCCTGGGTGTAACTTCAGTTCTATGAGTAGACGCAGAGCCCTCAAACGGGCTTAGCTATAGGCCCTTTTCACAACAGCCATTTTGACATGTCATTTGCGCCAGCATGCATCATACTAGGGATCATGCAACTTCTATTTCCTTCATGCTCAGCCCTCTAAAGAGCTTCGCTATTGGTCGCGAAGGCCACATAATAAAAATAAAATTTAAAAAAATGAACTCATACAAAACAATCAGAACTAAGTCATACCCACTCTACTCCAATAAGATATTTTACCACTCAAATTTGTGACTGATTATTTAAAGTCTAATGGCGGATTTATGAATTATTCCAATACTCTATCTAACATCTATATTTCAGCCTTTTTGTATTGATAGATGTTGTAGAGATGAACCAGGGTAATTAAATAGTATATGTTGAAAAAACCTGAGCACCTGCACCTGAATATTTTTGATTTATGTTCAGCTAGCAAATGCATGGACTGACAGATAGTGAAGTGAGTCATTTTGTACTTCTTGTAAAGGGTGTTACCAGACTTGAAGGTCCTGGAGGAGATGCGTGCTGGAGCACATAGAATGAACACTTGGTATCTATCAACTCAACCAGTAGTAGTAGTTCTTGTAGAAGTTGCAATAATAGTTGAAAGTGTTAATGTTGTAGTTTTTGGAGTCATAGTAGTTATAAAAAGTCATACTGTAGTATGATTAAAAAAAAAGCCCCAAACATTTTTGGAAAATGTAATAAAAAATGTCATAGTAACATTGGCCATGAAAATGTGTAAAAGTATGCTATGCCATTAAAAAATCATGGTTTAGTATGCCGTAAAGATGTTATTAGAATGTCATAAAATAGCGGAAAAATGTGTATGCCAGTACCTCAGAGTCCAAGGTGATGTCCTTAAATGTCTTATTTTGTCAGTCCAACACCCCAAGATATTCAGTTTAGTATGACCCCAAATCTGTCAGCCGACTAATCAATTATGTGATTTTTAAGAAAATATAGGATGTTATAAAAATGACATAGTAAAGCCTTTCATAAACATGTCATAGTATAGTATATTGAAAGTAATCAAAGAAAAAGTCATAGTATGTAATCACATAATGTCAAAAATAATCATAAAAAAGTCAAAGCGTAGCATATAAAAAATAATCATGAAAAAGTTATGGTTTACAATGCGAAAAAATGGTGGCCTGGTATGTCAAAACAGTCATTAAATGTCATAGTATAGTATTTAAAAATTCCCAATAAACATTGTTGAAAAAATCATTAAAAAGTTGAAGAATAGTAAATGAAAAAAAAAAAGGTTATCGCATACTATGTGGAAAGAAATGTCACAAAAGAGTCATAGTATAGTATGTTGAAAAAAACTCCTAAAAAGTAATTCTATAGTACGTCCAAAATATGATCAAAAAGTCCTAATATAGTTTATAAAAAAAGTCATAGTATAGTTTGTCAAATTTTTTGGGGAAAAGTCATATATTAGTATGGTGAAAAAATCATTAAAGTCACAGTACAGTATGTCACAAAAGTCATGAAAAAGTCACAGTACAGTATGTCGCAAAGAGCTTTTTTAAAAAGTCATAGTTTCATATAGCAAAAAAAAACCATAATATTGTACTTCAAATAAAGTCACTAAATGTCATATTATAGTATGCCGAACAAATCAGTTAAGAGTCACATTAAAGTATGTAAAAAAAGTTTTTGAAAGACATTACAACCTCATAGTAGGTTATGCCATAAGAAATCATAGAAAGTCATAGAACAATATGCAAAAAAAGTCATAGCAATCGTATTTAGAAAAGAAGTCAAAGTATGATATGTTGTAAAATGTCCGAAAAAATTCATAGTATAATATGTTGAAAAAAGACCTAGAAGAGTATGTTGAACAAAGCCAAAGTATAGTATGTCGAAAAAAAAGTCCTAGTAGCTATAGTATGTTAAAAAAAGACAGTATAGTATGCTAAAAAAGTCATAGTATAGTACGTTCGGATAAAAAGTCTTAGTAAAGTAACTCGAAAAAAGTAAAATAAACTTCTAGTATAGTAAAAAGGTCATGAAAAGAGTCATAGTTTAGCGGATCGAAAAGTTCATAGTATGGTATATCGAAAAAAGTAAAAGTATGATATATCGAAAAAGCCATAAAATAGCATATCTTAAAAATAGTCATAATATACTATGTCAAAAAAAGTAAAAAAAACTCATGGTATAGTATGACGAAAAAAAGTAATGAGATATTCATAGTATAGACTTTCCAAAAAAAACAATCAAAAACATTATTACAGTAGGTCGAAATGACTCAAAAAAAAAGTCTAAATAGTAAAGTATGTCAAAAAATAGGTTATAGGATTATATATATTTTTTTTAAGTTAGAAAAAATGTCGTATGTTAGCAAAAGTCATAGTATAGTATGTAAAAAAACCTATAGTATGTCAAAAGATTTAATAGCAGAGTATGTAGTAAAAGTCATAGTATAGTTTGTCCAAAACAGTCATAGTTTAGTAAGTCCAAAACAGTTGTAAAATAATCATAGAATAGTATATCGAAAAAAGTCATAGAATAATATGTTGAAAAAAGTTTTAAAAAAAAAGTCATAGTATAGTTTCCTCTCCTCCTTTTTAAAATTAGAGTTCATGCCATTTGTCGGTGCATGAGAGGAACTCTGTCCATCCTAACCTTCCATCCTTTAAAACGGCCATTACGAGCAACAAGAGCAGCTTTCACTGCGTTTGCTTTATTTTGGGCAGAAGAAGTGTTACTTTACTACTGCTTGAATGTTTACCCACATTAGAGACACTGTCGTTGGGATTGATAGCATCGTGATAGCCACAATTAATATCAAATTTACCAGAACCTTCATTTTCAGACAACCTCTCTTTTGTGTTGGCAATAAATTCATCATTGAACATCATTTTTGTCTTTAACCATATGTCCCGTCTTACTTTATCCTCCTGTGACATTAAGCCCATTATGGATTCCTGCATACACCATAATTCATCACACAATTCAATGCAACCATCATTTTGAGCAATATTTACCACTCATAGTTTGACAGTCAACATATTGCAACAGATCGATCGGTACAAAGTTTATTGTTCATCCACTTCAGCAACCAACGCATTGGGTCTGCGCCCTCATGTGTGCACACAAACTCAGATGGCCATCGAAAGAGGTGGAAGCTCTACACATACCTCCTTGAGATGAACATTATTTCGTGATTCATGCGTCGAGCTGCCCCACATCTTCCTCCACAACGATGCTCCTCTCTGGTGTAATTCATGTAATCTTAGAAAGTAGAGAGGCGAGTTAATGAGATAAGTCACAAATAGAAAACCCACAGGTCGGCGATGTCATATATGGCGTTTTTTTTCTTCTTTAAAAAGTGGTAACAGTATCTATTATGTAGAGCGTGGAGTATTTAGTTTTAACAATGCATAAGGAGACACATTTTGAAATCTTGAGATCCATAGTTTAATAAAGTTCAAATTTTTATTTTGATACGTCTCTAAAACTTTTATAAAAACGTTTATGTTTGCATTCTTTGCTATATAATAACATGACAACACATTTTGCTTCACTGCATCAGCTTTATTGCTTTTGTACAAAGTTTTTTCAACAATGTGATTGATCACATAGCCCCCTTACACATTAAATGTAATGATGATGATCAAATAATATTGGCTTATATATAATACTTGTATTGACTATGATAGTAAAGTTTTAAATAAATAGACTACTTTCTTTCACTCTGTTTTTTGACTGTAACTTAAACTTGCTGGAAGGTTTATACTATTATACATTAGGCTAATGTATAATGGTTTTAAAGGCTTAATTATAGTAAAGTAATAAATAGAAAACAGTCAAAGGGCCATTTTTCTGCATAATGAATCAATTTATTCTTCTAAAGTTTATTGTACTGACAAAATGTCTGTACTTTAACTTTTGTAAGATTTTGAATGCAGGACGTTTACATTTAATAGAGAGGCCTATTTTTGCTGTATTTTTTAGTACTTCCACCACTGTTGATATAAAAATGTTCAGTTAAAAACTATTGATAGATTAAATGGGATTGTAGGCTTCAATGGAAATCTACAAGCTTATGACTAATATATAGCTCATACATAATGTGGTCTGGGTAAAAATAAATGACATGCTATGGGCTATACCTAAAAGAATTATAATAACAATGTACCAGTAGTTCATATTCTTTATATTTGCATTATATAACCACATTTAAAGAGAAACTCAAATCACAAAAACAAAATTCAGTGCAACAACAAGTAATAGGATCCAGCAAGGGGGAAGTATGGGCACACAAATAAATTAAAAAGTAGATTAAAAAGTAAGAAGAAGAAGAAAAAAAGTAAATGAATCTAAAACAAAATATTAAAATGTTGAGAAATGCTTTTTAATTTGCTTCCTCCGAGAGGGTGTTGTTCAGCCCGGGGGCCTTCATGAAAAAGAGTGATCATCTTTAAATCTAAAACCCAGACAGCCCCACCTGATTTCCTTTATTTGACAAAAGCCTGATAAACAGGAGGGAGAGTTTTTTTATAGTTCTGGCCTGAAGGACAAATAATGGAGAAATACTAAAGCTGAAGGCAATCTTCCAGAGGTGGAGTTGAACCTTTAATCTGCCTGAAATGTTGATTAACTACGAGTAACTACACAGAAACTTACTTTAAAAGAAAAGTGGAGAAAATAAACAATCTGATTTTATATACATAAGTATGTTGACATTCATTAAAATAGTGCAGACTCTGATCAGTTCATATACATATCATTAATACGTTGTTATGGAATTTTAAAGTTTTTATGGTGAAACAAAAACCCGTAAACATACATCAGACTTTGCCATTGATTTTTTATATTTTATTTTGAAAAATGAGCTGTAATAGTTCCATCAAATGATCTTCCTGGTTGGGTCTTTGGAAGCCTCATTAGTTAGTTTTTTATGTAATTTACCAGGAAATCTTACCTTCATACCTGCTTTGAGTGTATTCACATAAGATTCCTGAGAGACTGCTGTGTGTTTTTGAGCATGTCAGGTCTAGACACCGTGGCATGAGCCCTGCCTTACTCACAGGTGAGTCACAGGCTCTGACACACGCCAGTCAGACACACAAACACACACCTGGAGCATCGGAAGTGTATCCACTAAACACAGAACTATTATTTTTCCTTCTCCCTCTATTTCTACAGATTCATGCGACCCCTACCACCGCATAAAATATACCGAAATAAGATCCACAACTGGTTGACAAACAATAAGAAATACTGGACTTCCTCATTGTACTACTGAGTAATTAATGAGCTATTGTAGTCTTGAGATTGTGTTTCATTTAATGTTATAGTAAAGTGCTTTTTTAGATTGTACTATTTAAATAAAGTGTATTTATGTATCTGGCCACATTGTTAAATTAAGAACATTTTGCCCCTAGTGACTAATCTGGGACATTTGAGAAATGGTTGTTTAATACAAGGTAGTGGGCAAAAGTGCTACAGTGAAAATAGTCATTATCTTCAGCTGGTTGCTGGCTGTCAGGTTTAAAAGTAAAATCATTTCTTCGCGTTGCCTTAAAGTCCAGCCCACTGGCCTGTGAGAGCAGACACTGAGCAGGAAGGTAGAATTTTTTACAGGTTAACTACTGACACGTGACTCACCTTCTGGGGAAATCTCCCTGCTGTGACATCACTTCTGCTAACCAATCAGGTTCAGATAAAATGCTGTCCTCAGAAAGACTTACCACCGAGGAGGAAGTGTCTTTCTGTGGAACAGCAGGGGAACTACAGTGTGTGGTGCCAGTATGTGTTCACTACCTCACCAATATTGTGTAGTGTTTTTTTCACTCTGGGCTTGAGTCTGGTGTTATATATATTTAACCATTTAACAAATATATCCTCTCCACATCTGATGGTTCATTTGCATTTTTTAACCATAACTTGAACAATCATTACAAACTCTGAGTGATGGTGGTCGCCAGTTCAAGGTTTAATGAAGTCATGGAACAATGAGTCACTGGTAGAACGTACAACAATTAACTTTGTTATCCGTTCATTGTCATCAGTGTGTCAGCTGTCAGCTGCCTGTGATGTAGTGTTATTGGTGGAGAACAGGTCAGACCCGTCTCTGGCAGTCCTCAGCCACTGCGGCCACGACTAAAAAATGTTTGCAGCAGAGAACGAGTGTTGTTTTCTTTTTAAAATCCTTATTTAACACGGAAGGAACGTTGCCAAAAAACTAATTCTTATCCGTGGCCTGATAAAATAACTGCCTGGAGAGGACGGGTTACTGACAGATATACTGATGCTCATATTACACCATAGTCTGATGAGTGATGATACAAAATGGAAACAAGATACCAATCCCATATCATTCTTGATAAACAGCAGGCTTTTTTTTTTTACATGACAAATTACTCAAATATGTCCAGATGATATGTTTATGGACCAACTGATCTACTGACTTGTCATCTCCACACATATTTGATATGACTTCCATTTTTATAAACATTATTCCAACAAGAAAAAGAGTCAGCAGCTACAGCTGATGCTTAGGTGCAGGTGTAATATTTACAATGGTCACCATCTTAGGTCAGCATATTAGCATGCTAACATTTGCTCATTAGAGTGCCCCAATGCATTGTGCACTGCTAAGTACTGTTTTATAAATGTATCCAAATGAAAGAAGATCGTTCTCTACATAGGGCTTCCTAAGGCAACGATTGGATGGTGAAAGGCTTTAACTGAAGACTGAAAGTAGCTGTATCTGACATTTGTTCAGATTGTACTATCAGAGGTGTTAAACTGGTGACCCAGGCTTTTAGACTGTATAAAGTCAATATATGTGGCTTATCACAGTTTCTGTAGTCTGGAGTAAAGCAAGTGAACTGTTTGAATATTGAATATCCATTGAATACCCATATAAGAAGACAGACGGCTGTAAACATAAACTGATGCAACATCACCTAGCAGTTTCAGCTGCAGCGCTGCTGTCAGGAGGTGGTGTGTGTGTGTGTGTGTGTGTGTGTGTGTTCTCATGTGAGACGCAGATAAGCAGGCGTGGTGTCAGGTTGCTTGTAACATTTGTTTATTCAATCATAAAATGCAACATAGATTTTTATCTTCCACTGCTCTCTCTCTCTCTCTATCAGAGCTCTCCTGCCTTACATCTTTCTGTGCTTCTACTGTTTCATTTATTACCTTTGCATAATTTGTGGCAATGGTTGCATTAATTAAAACATTTACTATCGACATAACATTTGCATTTTAACCATCCTTATGTCCATATCCCTTTGAAATATCATTGTTGTGATATTAAAAGGTGAAAGCATTTTATAGCTAAATGCTGACCATCATTTGAGTCTGAAACAATTGAATGGACCAACTTGTAGCACCAGCAGGACAAATGGACACCACCTTCTCAAGACTATTTTACATATTAACACGATGCTGGCAGAAGATTATTTCCTGTTCTCTACAACAAGAAGGAGGATAACAAACTCTCTTCAAACAAAACCTTCATGGTAACCCGGGTGTTTCCACTGAATACACACACTGTTTGAATCTCAATGCTGTGGCTGATCTATTCATCTGTTTATACCCAGAGCCATTTCTAAAGATAAGTCAATACATATTGTGTTGATTTTCACAATTGCAGTTGATGTTGATCAAAATGATAATAAGTTGTGTGTACCTCCTGTCTCACCAAACCATTAATTGTAGAAAAGATCAAATTAACTCTTCATCTAAGCAAATATTTGTATTTATTTAATATCTATGAATTCAGACACAGGCAGATATAAAAGACTCTGTAGATAAATCACTTAAGAAATTCAAATGTCAGAAAATGAGGTGTATCAAGTTTTTTTTAGATCACTAATCTGTCAGCTTGTTAAATAACAAAAATATAGTATAACAGTGTGTGTGTGTGTGTGTGTGTGTGTGTGTGTGTGTGTGTGTGTGTGTGTGTGTGTGTGTGTGTGTGTGTGTGTGTGTGTGTGTGTGTGTGTGTGTGTGTGTGTGTGTGTGTTGTGTTTTTATGTTCCTATGTGCCTGAGCATGTGTTTATATTTTTCCACGATAATGGTCAGTGTCCTCAACAGGTTCCTTCAGAGGCTGAGGTTTCTCCAGGCTGAACATGAGCGTAGGCTCTCTGCTCATTGGCTCAGGGTGGCCACAGTCATTTGGCGGAGCACTTGATGTTCTTATGAAGGGGTGCGCCACCTCCTGCTGAGGAGGAGGGGTAAGGCAGAACTCCTCTCTCTCCTGCTGCTGCAGGTGTCTAAGGATGACTTTGGACAGGAGGTGAGGGTCGTCCTCGGGCTCGTCTAGAAGAAGAAGAGGAAACGGTCTATGGTCTGTTTCAGCATCATTTTCATTGTCTCATCACTTTTCAAAAGTCCATGTTGATACGGTAATTATGTAATATTTTTGTTAAAAATCCCATGGTGATTTAGTTTCTTACTGCCAGTCCACAGATGAAAAGTTCACAAGAGGCCAGACAGAACTGGACCAAAGCCAGAAAAGTTCTTGGCTGATACTTTGACCTCCATCTTCCTTTTAGTCACACACTTTGCAGCATAATGTGTGAGTGTGTATTAACAAAACCTTTTAAAAAAAAACAGAAACAGAAAAAAGAATCTAAAAATATGCAAACTCTGATTGGCAATCCTTGTGGGGAAGCGGATAAGCTAAAAGCTGAAATCCCACTAAAAGCAGTGTGTTTCACCCTGCCAGGTGTTTATAAAGTTAACCCGCACACACATACACACACATACACACACTCGGCTTGTCTTCCTACCATTAAGCAGGATGAGTTTGTAGCGGTTGCGACACTCCAGTGAGTGCTCCAGTATTTCCTGCAGGGTCCTGTAGAAGAGCAGGACCTGCTGTCTGCGCTCAGGCTCCCCGAAACCAGCGCTGCTCTCCTGGGACATGCTGTACAGAGTCAGCAGAGGCGTTGCATACTCCACCACACACTCATGGGCCTGTTTACACACACACAAACACACACATGCAGACACTGAGAGATGGATACATTACATGGACAAATAATCCTTTAAAAGCCTGTGGAACTCCGGCACCAGGATGGTTTGATTGCCTGGTTTTACATGTAGATGGTGCTGTTACTGTGCCTTTCTAAATCAGATCTCAACTCTTGAGTTCTCAGGTTTGACCAGCAGGTGGAACTCATGTTGTGCTGTGGAAGGGAAACATTACATTACATTACATTACAGTCATTTAGCAGACGCTTTTATCCAAAGCGACTTACAGGAAGTGTATTCAACATAGGTATTCAGCAACATTATGCTGGAGGTGATTTACTGTTCTCTGATGTCTCAGGTTTCTTTTGTATGTTTAAGACAAGAGGACAAATGTCTTATATGTAAAGTTTAGAAAAAATAAACTTCTAATCAATTAAATAAATCAATAAATTCAAAGCTATCAGTCTTAACAGTAAAGCAGTGAGGGTCTAGTAGCTCGGACCATTTTTCTCAACTTTCAAAAGTTACAAAGTCTCTTATTAAAAGTAGAAGTAGGCTACATGTTATTTCATGACAGACCCAGTTGCAGACAGAAATCCATGGGCGTGCATTTGATTTCCGTGAGTGGGTCCAATGTAAACATAATAGGCAGCGCCGGCCCAATCAGCCTCATTATACAATTATAGGCACATCCCCACCATGTATACGTAGCATGCATGTCTGAATATTCTCTTTTTTTAACCTTCAATGTACTGTGACAAAGAATGTTATCTTAGATAAGAGAATGGGAGGTCACTTTTTTAGTACCAGCTGGGTTTACATGTTTACTTATTTCATATTGAACTCTATTGATTCTGAGTGTTAATTGAAGAGTATTCAAACCAGTTAGGTAGGGGACCTGTAAGACATCTGGCCCAGCTGAAAGTTTGTTCCCACAAGTAAAAGTATAAAGTGGCTTAAAATTGAACTTCAAGGAAAACTTCCTTTTGTATATCAATTTTTTGCCTATACGACAAACAGAGAAGTCAAAAACCAAAGCCGTAAACGGAGAAAATCCTTGATGAAACAAAGTGAAATGGAGGCCAGGTTTATGAACAGCAAAACAATATCGAAACATCTGTTCACAAAGTCTCACATAACACCTGCAGCACAATCCAAGTCTTGTTTTATCCAGTCGTATGCTCAGTTCTTGTCAAACATGCATTTTTGCAAAATCGTACTGTTTAAAACTCTTCCTTCTCATACACAGACTCATGAGATGGCAATGGCGGAAGTGTTATAGTAGTAAGATAGTAAGATTTGATATAGTTATGCTGTTCTTAAACCTGGCCTATATTTAGTACAATTCATCAAGGGTTTAGTACGTTTTCAGATTCTCCATTCACCTTGGAGGCACGCGAGAAAAACAAAGTTTTCCTCAAGAATTCAAGTTAACCCTCAGTGAGCAATTTATATACAAATGGTAATTTTGTGGAAGAGGTATTCCTTTAAGCAAAGTGCTATTTACAGTGGACACAAGTCAAACATTCATCATCACTTTATTCAGCTTGTTCTGTGTGATGACTGCAACTGTAAAACACAGCCATAACACCATTCTGGCAGTCATTTCGATATCACTGGTGGCTAATTCTGGTCTCACTTGAAACTCAGACGGCTTTCATGCATCCCAAACTTCCTTTCCGTCGACTAAACTACAGAAGTGGGTCTGAGTACAATCACTATTAGATTTGCCACATCAAACATATTGAATATGGAGCACATTGACGTGCTATCATGAAATATTGAAGAAAATATACAGAAACAGCCCCTTGAGTCTGTCACTTTACTGCGACTCTCTCTCTGTTGCATTTCTGCAGTGCAGCCTTTACAAATCTGATCAAAAGAGAAGATGTCAACACGCTAAGTCTTTCAACTCACACTGGCAATAAGAAGACAGACACTTATTTGAATCGCAGCACACGTAGCTCCGTGGTATTCAAACTGCAGGTTCTCTGATTACCTTATTTAACGTTGACTGAATATTTCTGCTGTGCACCTGAGAGACATTTGTGAATATATTCTGATTATCTGCCTAAAATGTGACGGGTTCCTTCATCAGTTTGCAACTCAATTTAACATCTATAACTTCAAATAATAAAGTTATACAGATTTGAGATACTCTGCTGAACTGTCTGGGGTGTTTCCTTTTCTTTTCATTTTCCCCCAATGCATGATGGGATATTTCTTCAGCCACCTTTGACTCTTAAAACTACAGAGAATGGATGGATGGCATACAGCTATTATTTCAGGCGTGAACGCACTTCAGTGTCATTCTGTAAATATTGTTTTACACCGCACATACCTTCCCATGCTCGTCCAATACTCTGTAGACGCTGTGCTTGTAGACCCGCCCCCGGACGCCTGCCCGGTCTATCTCGTTGTTGGGCAGGTTGTCATAGAAATAGATGTTGTCGTCCTCATCCTCCAGCTTGTGAGAAATGTTGGCGTTGATAGGTATCAGGATGATGAGCTTCCTGGAGCCACGACTCCAGAGGGTCTTATGGGTCTCACGAAATGCTGCGATGGAGTCCTCTAAACCTGAACGGACCCACAAACACAGACACCCACACATTCATTCAGACCTCTAGAATCACTAGGCTGCGGTGCAAGGTGCACTATTATGACCCTATAAACCACAAAGGACAGAGAATACAACTCAAGTATCACCTAAAATGAAGATTTGAGGGTGGTGTAGCATTCATGACATCTCAGGCACAGACAGTATATCCAAATCCATTGAATATATTGTACAAGTACCACTAACTGTGATACAAATGATCGAGTATAATCTGAAATATAAGGAGGTGTGTGTTTTGATGTTACTGACGCGGCAGCACCAGTCGCAGGTAGCCCAGGTAGAAGGACCAGGCCAGGCCGTGGGCCACGTTCATCTTCCTCCCCTCGCAGATGTCGGACACCTCCACCTCCGACGGACCCTGCACACCGACCACAGAAACAGCCAGAAGGATGTCACAACACCTCATGTCTGCTCAGCCTGACAGAAAAAGGGCATCCTTGCAGCCCTGCTGCTCTTTACTATGTGGAACCAGGGCTGGGTAGTAACAGATTACATGGAATCAGGATAACTTAATCAGATTACTAAAAAAAGTAACTATGATCAGCCCACATTACATTTGAAAAAATGTAATATATAATATACAATATAATATAGTTATATTGTCAAGGATTACTTGATTACATTTCTAAATATGTCCTTAAAAATAGGTTCTTATTCAGCATGTCTTTATAAGGGTAATGATTGATGATTCATCATTTATATGTCCAATTCAAAATGTTATAAATTAAATTGTTCCACTGGATATCAAAGTAAAATATTTTTATCAGGTTGCCGGTTTTGTTAGTGGAGACTTCATTTATATTGTTTTGAATTTGTGCCAGTACTGTGGTTGTGAGGTTCATTTTATTAACAAACTGTAAATGCTGAATATGCAAAAATGCATTTCATTTGCATTGAAATGTTTTTGTATGTTTGAAGAGAAAAACAAATTTATGAACTCAAATTTTTGGGGTTGTGTCAATCATTTCCTTTTTTTGTATGCGATGCAATAATGTTTGGTTTTTAAGTAATCCAGAAGTATTAAGATTAGATTTTTTTTTTTTTATGAAATGCTAATATTGCCATGTAATTCGTATTCAGTTACTGACTATACTTCAAAGTAATCTGACCCAACCCTGGGTGTTTAATTGTTATAATTATAATTGTTAGATATAATTCAACATGACAGGGACAGCTATACCCAAACTTGAGCTGGATTTTAATTTATAGTGCCGGTAGTTTATAATGAGTCTGAAGGAACAGTGAGCTTTGTTCAGAATTACACAGCAATTATTTGAGGACAGTGTTATGGTCATTCTTGCCGATGAAGACATATTTGGAGCCTATTTTTACTCCAGAAATGCCACATCAATTACAATCAACTGACGCTTCAGGAAGCTTAGGGACTTTTCTGTCTGAAGTGTAGTGCTTTAATGCTATTTTTCACTTCTACCATGACACTCTGAGCTGTAACAATACAATTAGCTCTCAAGTGATTATCCTTTTAATACATTAATCAGGATTGTGAATAGAGAGAGAGAATCCCTCTACACTGTCTTTCTAGTTGTCCAGGACTTTTACTTGTAAAGACATTGTAAAGTATAGAGTTCTCTTTTACAGTAGATTTACAGTGTACTTTTTTCACTATCTAGTATCAAGTGACTAGTAGACTTGTTTCACCTGGCAACAGGCGAGTAAGCTTAAGGCGTTGTTAGCATTGATGTATAGAGAGAACTTGACAAGGTAATTAAATCAGATTTTTTTCAAATGCAATCTGGGTTGATGATAGTTTCGTATTTTTTGTAATCTGATTGACATGTAATCCATTACTACCCAACCCTGGTTGAAACTTGCTTTCGAAGGGCTGTATTGAGTGTGTGGTAGAGGTGTTCGGTACATGTATGAACAAATCTTTAACACCAGATCTTTAAATTGAGTACTGAACTGTGTCACCGATAGGATCAGTAGCTGGAGTACTTTACTTCCCCAGCAAAAGCCTATTGAAAGACAATAAAAGACAGATAAACTATCATAACGTGATAACTGCTGAAAATAGTTGGCTGCTTAGCTATAACACTTATAAACAGTGCCTGTATATTTGGTCTGTTTTTTTACTGAACTGAACTTAAAAACTGTCAGCAACAAACAGGACTAAGCTTAGAGGGGAAAAAACATTATCACTGTCTACAACTCTTTGAACTGAACTGCACAAGGAAACTGGAGTCAGTCAAGTGATTGGTAATCTCCACCTCTGGTGTGTGGGTGCAGGTAAACATTTAAAAGGATCTTTAGGATACCCACTGCAGGGCCTGATGATAGGTCAAATCATCATTAAACATGAACACTGGGCTTCCGTAGGGACCCAACTTGTGTATGGATAAATGACTTGATAGTGAAGCTAAGTATGTGTGTGACATCTGAGACAAGGTGTTGTACAAACGCTGGTCTCTTATTTCTGATTGTGTGCGACTCTGCTAAATTAGTAATATAGACTATTTTTTTAAAACATTGTCCTCAAATTGGTTTCTAGGTGTTGCTAAAGTATAAACAAGCTTAAGATGCCCCGGATGTCCACTCCTTCTAGCTCAATTTTACCTAAGCTTTCACATAGCCCTCTACTTCAAGGGATAATTAGAGTTACATTATGAGATGTCTACATGCTAATTCAAAGGGCTCAAAATGGGTTTTTGTATGCTGTAGCTTGTTCGCTGCAAGTTACTTTACTATGAATTACCAAAACATGCTGTTGTCTTTTAGATCTTCCAGTGGAGTGGAAGAGAAAGACCCCAGATAAACAAAGACAATAATGTTTGTGTTTCTGGTGGACCTCACCAGGACTCCCAGGCTTTTGAACAGAGCGTAAAGGACCGAGGTCAGGATGAGGAGTTTCCAGCATAGGCCTTTGTGTGGCAGAGGATCTCCGGCCAGGTAGAGCAGGAGGCCCGCCAGCGCCGCAGCCAGCAGGGTCTTTCCCCCCAAACCACAGGCTGGCAGCACGTGGCTCAGCAGCCTCCGGCCTCCATACCTGGTAAACACAGAGAGGTTATTGTTGACCCGATTACTGAGTCTCAGTTTGGCATTTTAAAACCAGTGAAACATTTCATTAACATAGAGAGGTTGAAAGGATTTATTAAAACTTGCTGTTACTGAGATCAATGTCAAGATAGGTAGTGTACAGTGGGTTTTCAAACGTTTTTCAGCAAAAACAGCTGCATATTGTGGCTGCATACATAGAGCTAGGGGGTAACTTCAGTCAGAAGATGATTCTCTGTGGGTTAGTTATGAGGGACAACTTTTACATTCCATTATTGGATGCACAGCAACTGGATTCTGGCAATATCACAAGAGAATGTAAAGATCTGGAGTCCCATATCATATGAAAATCCACCTTGTCCCATCAAGTAATGCGTTAGTGTTCTGTAAGCCAGAGGGCTTTGGAAGGAGTGTGTTTGACAGATGGTTCCTCAAATAACATGCAAAGTATTTTTTTAAAGTGCCTGCCCTTTTCCAAACAGTTTCCAATGCATGTCAGGTTAACTTGATGCAATGTTAAAGGTTTATTATACGAGATTTGGAGCATTTCTATTGTTTCTCAATGGCTAACAACATGCTCTACCATTTTTTCTTCTAAATCTTAATAAAAACACACTTAAACACGCACAATGCTCTTACCTCGTATTTGAATGGTTAAGCATCTCCTCTGCCAGCAGACAGAGCCCGTGCAGCAGAGGGCCGAGGGTCAGGATGAGGATTACCATGGCAACCCATCCAAACAACCTTTCAGGAGACAGAAACACAACGCTTCCTATCGTTATGGCAGCCAGCGCCGCAGCAGCCACCGTGGGCAAAGTCCCTCGAGGTCGAGGGATGAGAGCGTCCTGGTCTTTGAGGCGAAGCATCTGTGAGGGGGAATGTCACCCAGTTACAGGGATCGCTTTTCATAAAACCAGAGGTATCTACCTGTCCGTGCAAAGGGCCAGTTCACCCAGAAAACTGTTCAATGAAGTCTAAACTATGTTGTAGTTATGTGATAAAATAAAGCTGTGTTTAATAAGATAAGATAAGATAAGATAAGATAAAATAAGATAATCCTTTATTAGTCCCGCAGCGGGAAATTTGCAGGCTTACAGCAGCATAGAGTAAAGTGCACACAAGAGACATAGTAAAAGAAAGACAAGATAAAAATAACAAATGAAAATAAAAAAAACAAGTATTATAAATAAGCAATAAGAAACAGTAGAAAAACAACAATAACTGAAATATTATATTTACAGACAGAAAAACTGTTATTGTATTGCACAGGTTTTTATTGTCATGTTTTTATTCCTGGGAGCAGAGTTGGTTGTGCAACCTGACAGCAGTCACTACCTAATTTCCAGGAATTCCCCCCCCATCTCTTAATAGACACACATGCTGTGATAATGCCGGGGTGTAGCCAGATTAGTCTATACATTCCACAAAGGTTCAGTGTACTTAAGCGATAAGTGATTCTACCTTTAATGGCTTCCCAACTTGGAAACAAACCATCCGGAGTCTGAAAGCCTGTATTTATACATATGGATATACATGTGTATACATTATGTTGCTCTCTCTGAGTGTTTGTTTAATTATCCTATCTGTGTGGATGATGTGCTTAAGAGTAGCCTGACCTCTTCTCAGGTAATGTGGTGGAGGGGAGGTCGTGTTTGGCAACACCTGGAATCTGCTTGACATCCTCCTGGATCCATCTTTCCATATATATTCACACTATTTGTATCAATTTTGTCATATGGATTGTCTATATTGTAATTTTATTATGTTGGTCTATTCTGTACACACAACATATATTACATGACTGTTCGTCCTGAGATAGTGATCCCTTCTCTGTTACTACATGTTTTACCTGCTAAGGGGATAAGTTATGGAAGCGTTTCCTTATCCAATGAAAGGGTCGTATGCTGTAGGTACATTTTTTAAATTGGGCTATATTTACTTGACGATTTTAGAAGATGTAATACCTGTCACCTGATAAGGATGTATAAAAAATAACTTTATCAAAGACACATTTTGACTTTATTAAAAAAAGGCAATTTACCTATGCTTATATTTTTTGGGGGAACAATTTGTCCAAACGCTGTATTAACCTGTGTGTTCTCTGTCTATCAATAGTCACATCTTACAAGTAACGCTCCCAAATAATTAAATCCATTCAAAGTGCATTCCAGGATAACCACAACTGTCTAATCTAGCAGGGAGCCAGTTGGTCTAACTTCATCCAAAGTGCGCTTTAAAACTAGGAGAGAAAAGTAATGAATGAAGGGACTCACCATGGTGTGTTAGCTGTGATCCGGATAAGATATAGCTCCTTTGTCTTCTGTTCTCCTTCTGCCTATCTCTCCCCACCCCTTTAGTCATCAACCGACACTTTCACTTTCGATTGAAGTAAAATTGACCCTCTGCCAGAAATCAAATTACGAAAAGAGTGGGAGAGGCAGAGATTACAGGAAATGTTCTCGAAAGAGGAATCTCTCATTAATAATTTTTCTGTAGTGAAAACAGATTAACTTGTCGATTCTTTCACAGTAGAATAGATGCAGATACACTAACTAACATGATCTATTTAACTTTTTATCCATTAACTAATATTACTTTTAGCAATTTAACCATTTGGCCTTAACTTCAATCCAGATGGTTTTTAGCTAATCATTTCAACAGTTCATCTATTTACTTCTTTTAGATAATTTGAACTGTTTTGACATCAAGTTCATTCTTTAGCAAGCTAACTGTAAGCAAGTTAAGTGTTTCAACTTCTCTAAGCACTTTTGCTAACTAGGTTAACATCAGTTTTGATGCACTCTCAGCTGCAACATATGACGTTTATAACTCCCTAATTGAAATTTCTATTTTTCCACTAAATTAAGCCATTCCACAAGCTTTCCACGTACACCATTGCAACAGCAGAAGTCCTCCCCTATGTACTTGTATCCCTGGTCGACCTCTAGGCAGGGCCATGACGTTAGCACACTGAGGAGACCCCTTCTTTTATACAGTCTATGGAGGACACAGAGGTCAAGTCCTAAGCCCTCTGGCCATGTGAGACTACGTCCTTCTTATTATTTTGGCTGGCAAAAAAAGACATAAACAGTAGCTTACATTATACTATTACACACATATGACCTGACTGTTTTTTTTAAGTTATTTGTACATTTTTAGACAAAAAGAGACAAAAGAGAGACATAAATCTAATATGTTCAAATAACATTAGATGAATCTTGTATTCTTCACCAGCATTTGCATATACCTTTAGGGAGATACAATTTACAGAAAATATAAATAACTCTGTCAAATGTGAACTTTGGTGATTTATTTTTTTTAATTCTTTTTTACAGATTTTTGTTGATATTTAATCAAAAATGTGTTTAAAATAACCCTACCTTCCGCTACGCTACAGTGACACCTTTAATTCACTCATCCAACCATTTAGTTCCCCTATCACGCCCTGTACGGAAGTATTTATTCAGTTAGTCATCCATAAATGTTGCACAACGTGGCCCAGTTTCATTTCATGGAAGCTACATAATTAAAGAGAAAATGTCTCCATCTCACCACTGGCTCTTCCAGCAATGGCTATAAAAGCTTTTAAATAAGATAAGATAAGATAAGATAATCCTTTATTAGTCCCGCAGCGGGGACATTTATATATCAAGTCAAACCAAAAACAGATGCAGTCTCTACGTCAGTGTCAGTTCTCATTATCAGAGTGGTTCTTTTGTATCATAATTTGCGGGTGTGTGTGTCCGTGCACAGTGTTTACGAAATAAAGGCTCGGTATGCATACCAAAGGTTCATGCATATTTTATTCAAGAGTAAAAAAGTGGATCGTCCCATGGGGCATGCTTACAGTGTTAGTGACTGGGGAGTCAAAACAGAGAGAGAGAGAGAGAGAGAGAGAGGGGAGAAAGAGAGAGAGAGAGACAGAGTGAGAGAAGGAGAGAGAGATTGAGAAAGAAAGTTAGAACCGTGGCACAATTTCTATGGCACAGGGTCTCCCAGGGGGTTCACCTCTCCCAAAGAAGCACAACAAGATCAACCAAGGAGCAACGCAACATGAAGAGCAACCAGCAGAGAGAGAGAGAGAGAGAGAGAGCTTAAATATTAAGAATAATGTCAATAATAAATAGAATCATAATAATCATAGAATCATAAATATCATCAAATAACAAGAGGAATCATCAAGAACTATGATCAGAGAGAGTACACTTTTTTTTCCTTTAAATTGTGACGGCAACACACCGGCTCTTCTGTTAAAATGTGTCTTGCTGCTTTTTGCTGCAAACAGCACAAATTTTAACCATGCAATCATGCTTTTGGCTGCCTGAATGCCTGTGCCTCTGTGTATAGTATGGTCATTCATCAATGCGAGTTTAATATTTATTTATCGGTATTCATATTTATCGTTAAAAACAACTCCTGTACACCGACGAAGAAGAGAGGAGAGAACGTGGACTTGACACTTTGAATAGAACCGTACTGTCATTCTGTACAGCGTCGAAAGAAACCGGATACACAGGTTGTGAAAAAGAAAAACATGAAAAAAACAAGAATATATAACACAAAATGATTTACAAAAAATAAGTTAAATTAACATTATGTACAAAATAATGTATTCATTATTCCTCTGTTCATTTATATTAGCCAGAAAAACAAAAACAAAATAAATCCTACCATAGTGAAACACAGAGCACAAATATAATCTTCACATTATTATCAAAGAACTTAACTCTGCATGCACTGATGCGTTAATATAAATGCTTTACAAAGACCTTTTCTTCTGACTTCTTGTTGTTGTTGTTGTTGTTGTGGCTGCTGCCTTAACAAGAAGAATCTGTTTCCTCTGTGGAATATGATTTCCTGCTTTTCAGGCCAGAGATTTACAGCTGTCACTGCTGTTTGGTAGCAGACAGCAACACGGGAATAAAAGGAGGATGTAGAAAGAGAATGAATGGAGTATGACTTCACATTTCAACTCCCCCTGGCATCCTCTCATCGTACGTCCGCTATACTGCATCTTGCATCTTGTCACCATATGCATCACATGTGCAATAAAACCTCTGTATGTCACCTATTTACAGGTCGGGATGAACACTCATTTTGAATATAATCCGGGCCCAGTTTCAAGCCTTTTCCCAGAGCTAGCTGGCCTGGGACCAGAGGTTGTTTTTCTGGGGCTTGGCGGGGGGAAGACCTCCACTTGACTTGCAGAGGATGGGTACAGTGTAGTGCTACAAAAGCAAACGGGAATCTCCTCTTGAGAAGAAGAGGACAGCGAGGGCTCAGATTAGACTGCAGCTGAGAATATCTCCATCTCTCAGCAACAGATACCACACTGCACATCAGATAAAAAATTCTTGCTGTTGCCTGGCTGATGGCGAGATCAGCATTTTCCAATACAACCGCATTGACATTGACATGGTTTAAGTATGTGCGCACACACACACACAGGCAGGCATATCTGCAACTCTATAAAATCAACCTATCGCAGGTTTGGTTCCACTTCCTGTTTACATGTCTTTAATGCCACCCCTGATTGCCACCCTCACCCCTGCCCCCCGTGCAAACACTCGACCCCGCCCGACACAACACACACCACCGACACAGCCACGTCATGCTGACACTGTCAACCCACTGGTGATCCCCAACATACACGGTGAGCAGCAGCTCCTCCTGTTTTGCATGGTGAGGTTTTTTCGTAGTTTCTTTCCTGTTTGTTGTGCAGGTACATGGGAGTTGTAGTTCTTTAAATAGGGCCGATCAGTTCAGTGAAGAGACTCAGCCTTTGGTGGTAAAGTCTGGGTACGCTCATGCCTTTACATACAGCTGTGGGCAACAGGGATGGGGTAGGTTATCGTGTGTGTGTGTGTGTGTGTGATGTTGTCTGTAGACTATTCAGTGAATGTAATACTGTGTTCGTGTATGTGCGTGTGTGTGTTGTGCATTTATCTTGTGTATATATGCCTATGTACACATATGTATAAATCCGGTAACTCATCAGAGTTGTTGTAACTGCAGGTATGTGTTTGGGCATGTGGGAGTGTATGTCCATCACTGTATATTGCTGTTGCTGTCGGTCCCGTTGGGCTCTCCCATGTTCATGCGGCCCATCGACAGGCCCACGCTGTTGACGCCGTCGCGTCGAGGCGGCATCCTCTCGTTGATCCGATCCAGGCCTTTGGCCTCCTCGAAACTGCTGATCCGATGCTGCGGAGAGAAGCCTCGGATGGCTGCGGAGACAGGCAGGCACGCATCCACACGCAGACACACACAAACATACATACGAGCACACAGAGTTAATATTTAACTAGACATTAAGTAGAATCTAGTGTATCCAAATCCCTGGGAGCTTTGAGGGAAATATTTAAAGCACCGAAATGGATTGAAAATTCCAAACCACATTTTATTCATTTATGAAATGTGAGTGTGCACACATTTCCAAAGCATTCAGTCTGTTTTAATTCACCTTTTAAATGTTTTAAATTGGGCACATCAGAAAGGACATTTCAATAGCTTTTAACCCTGATTGAGCTCCTTAAACAGAGGGAAATTCTGGGTTTGAATGAACAAGGTTCTGTATATTTGCACATTGTGACAGTCAGTGCGACCTTACCATTGATCCTAGATCAGAAGTCTGATACACCTGTAACTAAAGATCCTGAAAACCACCTCTGTGAATCGTTTTTGACAGTTAGACGTTTGTTTTGAGGGTTACCACTTTCCCATTTTATATTTTAACTTATAAGTAAAGATTAAAAGGTAAAGACAAAAGTCAGGGGTCAGATTTTCCGTTTGTGTCATATGATGTGTCATAGTTTTTTGATAATGAACAGGTTTAATGAAAAACATGCTGGTGCACTCAATTTTTTTCTTAGAGGGGCAATACACATGCAAGTTATCTTGGTTCGTACGTTAATGTTTAAAGGAATAGTTCAACAATTTGGGAAATATGCTTACTTGCAGAGAGTTAGACAAGAAGTATGATACGTCTCGCACTTCTGTATGGCAAAGGTGAAGTGACCTCCAGCAGGTCGTTAGCTTATCTTAGCCTTGAGACTGTAAATAGGGGGACACAGCTAGCCTAAAAGCACTCTGAAGCTCAAAAAGTAACACATTGTATCATGTTGGTTTGATCCATTAAAAAAACTGAATTTTGGTTTTAGGAAGTTACATGCTAGAACCCCAACTTTATTTCTTTACACTTCTGTTTGTGTACAAATTAAACAAACAACATACAAAATGTCAAACTATTCCTTAAGCAGAGGTCTGCATTGTAAAATGGGGGCATTTAGTTTAAAAGACATGGGCGTTTACCCATAACGAAGGTTTTAACAAAAGGTTGCTGTTAGTTACATTATGGTAAATGTAGGATGAAGCTCTTTTGGAGCTGGACCCAAACTAGGGATTACAACTCAGAATATGTCTGGCTCTTTGGCTTCAGTTAGACGATTCAACACTGTTGTAATTAGCCTCTTTTAAGACCCCCATATTTTTTTAGGGAGGTACCCCTCTTTAAACTTGACTAAAATTAGACCACATAAAAGCAGATAGAGAACAATTAGATTTACCACTTATAAAGCTGGTTGTCTTAAAACATACATTTCACCTAAATGAATAAAAAGCAAAGCTTTGAGATCAGCTGAACTGTGGTCTCTGTGTTTACAGAAGCTCCTGTACTGATAATGGGGTCTGTCTGGAGAGATCGCTGCCACTTTTGAACATCAGCTACGGTCGTATTACCTTTGACAAATGCAGCTACGCACAAATATACCACTGTGCTACCCAGTGGACGCCTAACACCTATCTACAAATCAGATAGCAGAAATAAACACCATAGAGATAGTCATAATTTATTTGCTTAAACAAATTATGGAGTGTAGTTCGGGACAGCACGAAATTTACAACACAGAAGACTACAGTTAACAGAAACGTGCAGAGTAATAACAAAGCTTGTTGTACACAATACACTAAACACAAATACTATGATTACAATCTGTTCAGTAGCACAGAAGAACCTGGCCGACCTGTTCTGTACAGAAACTGTCATCAAGTACAGAAACTGTCATCACATGAATGAAGTTATATACTTAGGTCATGTGATCGTTTGCTGAGAATGCCATAAGATATGGTCAAAAGCCCAGTGAAAAGCAGATTCTCACCACAGACGAAAGTCTAAAGAATTGGTTCGTATAATTACACACTTTGCGATCATTCATTATCATCATCGCAGGTCACTCTGGTTCTGCTTGCAGAGTAACAGATTGGTTGCCTGTTTATATTCTACAGAACTTCAGCACCTATGAAATATTAAGAAAACACTGTAACACACTGCACAATACATAAGAATGACCCTGCCCGCCTTCACAAAACCCATCCCCATCCACAGCCCCACTATTGTCGTGTGTGTGTAAGAAAAAGCTGGGTGTGATGTGCAATGTGTGTGTTATGTACATACATGTTTGTGTGTTTGGAGAGAAGGTGTGTCTGTGTTTCCTGTTTCCCAAGAGAAGGAAAGAGAAAAGTGTGTTGATGCTTCATGTGTTGCAATGTGGTGGTATCGCTTTTAGGCTTTGTTGTGAGCGCTGATGTGGTTAGAAGAGCTCGGTGCATCGTGGGTAGGAAAAATCTATGACCTTATGAATATGGGTGGCTGAGAGCGCAGCCATGCTGCACACGCACACACACACCCAGACACAAACACACAGTGAAATGAGTTGGATTTTACCTTCAGCGTCCTTAACTGTCTCGATGGCTTCAATGGCCTCAATGGTAGCTGAAGGATGGGCAAAGAGAAAAGGAGAAGAGAAGAAAGGAGGACATGAAGAGAAAGAAGATGAGAGAGAAGATGAAGTACAAAGGAAGAAGAAGAGAGGAAGTGAAGGCTGAAACATGCTTCTGTGCAGTTGCGCATAAACGTGGATGCATGGGTGACTCACAGAGGAGCCTTCCTAATCTCAGTTAAATGTTGTCAATAAACACTGGCTACTTGGGTCTCTCCAACACCCAACAAGAATTATGTAAAAAACTATTTAATTACCTAAGAATGCACACATGGAATGAAGCAGATCGAAGTGTCCCTTGTAGTGAAATATATACCAGTAAGAATATTTGTATGGCATCATGATGGCATAAAGGCTTAGATGACTCAACTTCTCCAGTTGGAGACTTTTGTTGCACCCCCTTCTCTCACTCACCACGTTTCCTGTCTGCCTGACCACTAACCTCTATGAATTAAAGGAATAAATGACACACCTCCCCCAAAAAACACATAGCCCACACATTCAAATGATGTGCAATTTTATAGGAGTGGGTACGCATGACTCAGAGACATGTTTCAGTCATGTGTGGCCCTCAGAGCAGCACTGAGACTATGGCACCTGGTGTTAGCAGTAGCTGGGGTTAGCTCACACAAACAACACACACACTTTGTCTGTCTGTCCATTCTCTAACTCTCTTTCTATCTCACACACACAACCAGCAGGCTGTTAGTATCCTCGGCACCGATGAGGGGGAGTGGAGATGGTGAGCGTGTCAGTGAGGCAGAGGGATGAAGAGAAGAACAGCAGAGGAGGAGAAGAGGAAAGAGGGCAGGAGAGATCCGGAGGATGGTCCAAAGCAGATATTAAAACTGCGTCTGTGTGTAGTTGTGTGTGTGTTTTAGTTCTGTGTGTCCAGGGTAACGTTTGAGTTGTATGTTTTGTGTGTCTGTGCGTGTTAAACACTCACCGCTCTGCAAGGTCTGTTTGCCCCCAGACAGCACTCCGCTGGGCAGCATGCCCGTAGGGGTCAGCCCCTTCAGGGTCAACACGTTCTCACTCTCCTCCCTGAGAGGCAGACGGGGACGGTGTGTATACATGTGTGTGTGACAGGTGTTTGTAGATAAAAGATACAAAATTACAGAGAATTCCAGACTTCCTCTCATTGTGCACCTGTAGATCACAATAAAACTGCTTGTGGGCTATAACACTGACACTGAAAGTGACATTAATTTCCACAAAGGTTAAAGGAAATGCAACATTTATAGCACATGCTGCACACATACTGCACACACACACACACATAACACACACACACACACACACACACACACACACACATACAGTATGTAAACCATATCTCAACCCACCGTAGAACAGAGAACATTTTAGCCATCTTCCCAATGGCTCGAATCTTGTTTTTGATCACCTCTTTCCTGGCTGCTGCTGCACTGGCTGGAAAAGCGTCATACACAAAGTCATTAATGTGATTTCTTGTCATCAACATCATCATCATCATCATCATCAGCATCAGCATCATCATCATCATCATAACAAATGAAATTTTAAAATGTGTAATTGGTGAAATATGTTTCAGGCATTTATTTATTCACACTTACATAGGTTTGAATCAAACTGCTTATATGTCAGTGTTGAGCGTGTCTTACCGTCGAAGATCTCCTCTCCGTCGTTCATGAGTTCGTCATCAGAGCAGATACTCAGGACGTTGACCAACATCTCAGTCACTACAGACACACGACACACAAATGCACAAACTCAGCCAGGCACGTATTGGAGCACCTCCGTTTCGCGCCCAGCTGGGGACGCTTGTTGCACGTCATTCCCCATCTCGCTCTCCACTCATTTCCTGCCCATCTCTCTGATGCTGCTGTCCAATTAAGGCGTAAAATGCCTCAAATCTGACTAAACTCTGGTTACCCACGAGTCCCTAATCCTGTAAGTAGGGGCTGTACACCTTTTTAAGCCGATCTAATTGCTATTTTTGGAGAATATTATAAAGTGGTACTGTAAAGTACATTTAAATGGTTTTCTTTTAAAACTAAAAAGTTGTATTATCCCTTGTACCGTATTTTCCGCACTATAGGGCGCACTGGATTATAAGGCGCACTGTCAATGAATGGTCTATTTTCGATCTTTTTTCATATATAAGGCGCACCGGACTATAAGGCGCATTAAGCGAAACAAAACAGTCAGCCAGTCAACCTTCCTCCACTTCCGTACCATTGATTCATTAATGTTGAATTCTCTCGCAGCTGCTCTATTCCCATGTTCTACTGCGTGACTGATAGCCTTGAGTTTGAAGTCCGCGTCGTAAGCGTGTCTCTTGACAGGAGCCATGTTGGGGTCCTTATACACACACACTGTAATATGATGGTGAAGCACAGTATGTATTACTCCGCGACGCTCCTGACTACGGTAGCCGTAATGCTGCAAGCGGTGCGGCTTTGTAGTTTACCAAAGTCGTACTAAAACATTTTGACAGAGCGCCGTGTACCACACAAAATCGCTTCGAGGTCAGTAAGCACAACCAGAATTAATCCATATATAAGGCGCTCCGGATTATAAGGTCGTTTTTTGAGAAAATTAAAGGCTTTTAACTGTTTTTTCATCTTTAACTGTTTTTGCTGATTAGTGAGATTCAGCAGAGACATACACATGATGTTGTCGTGTGTGTTTTCATCCCTGCACAGATAGTGCCAAAGCTCAAGATTGATAAAGTTGTGCCTGTCTTTTACAGCAAAGACTCAAATCTTCTGTCTCGCTCAGGAGGTGTTAAAAGTTCATGACAGGAAAAAGATGAAGTCAGGAGACCATTCACATCTTTGCCATGAGAATACAGTTGCAACATTGGCCCCTCTATTTTCTTTTGACATTTCACGTATCATGAATATAATTTGCATTGTTATTACGAAGTTTACAAAGATGATTTAGTTTAGTTCATTTTCTAAATCTATTCTACATGTGTTAACTGATCCATTTTTAATTACTTCTGTGATTTTCCTTCTGTGAGGAATCAAAATGAAAGTCATCTCCCTTGTTTGCTCTTCATTTGTGCCCGTGTGACATCAGACCAGCCCCGGACGGATCAGGTTCTCTGCTCGGTGTTACATGAACCTGCTCCTCTCCAGTTAGGAACATCATTTAACTCATACAGGTCTTCATAATTTTCCCCCATTCATGGTGTTTTTTAAATGTACAGATAAAATAAATAAAAAATAAATAAAAAATGCTGGTGATCTGTCTGAGTTGGAGCACTAAGTCACCCAAACCTCAAGCTGCTCTGTTTTAAATTCAGCCTAAAGAAGTGGGTTTTTATCATCATTCGAACGAGTCTAAAAGACTGGAGCATTTCATTATTTCAGCATCACACAAGACAACGTGGCCTTATAATGTTTATATTGTAATGCACTGTGTGTAGAAGAGTCTAAATAAAAGATGTGTGTGTGCATGTGATACCCTTTTCTCCCACGAAAGGCAGCGACCAGGTGAAGACGTCCATGAAGTTGGGCAGCCAGTAGGGGTGAGGAGAGCAGTTGAACTGGCGGATATTCATCACATTGTTCTCATACTTCAGCACCGCCGCTGGACAAATACACACACACACACACACACACACACACACACACACACACACACACACACACACACACACACACACACACACACACACACATTCATACACATTATAGCCTTTTCCACTTTGGTCAGATAGTAGAGGATAATATTCCCTAAATATTCTTCATCAAATATCATGTTCACTACTTAGGTGCAGAATGTTACTGTTGAGTCTAAAATAATCGCACCGCTGTGGTTACTTCTTTCTGTGTGTGTACACTCATGCATGCGTATTTGTGCATGTGTGTGTCAGACCTTTGTTGTTGTAGACATCCAGGTAGTTTGGAGCAGAGAAGATTGTGATGAGGGAGGGAAAACCTGTAGTCTGACTCTTCCTGTACATACGATACCTGAGGAAAGAGAGACAAACAAACCGCCTACGTTACAGCTACTCAAATAATAAATAAAAAAACACATGGAGGAAAACTGAGGATTTGCTTCAGAGGTCTTTTAAAACCAGACAGAGACTGGTTGAAGGCGAGACAGCCACGCATTTCAAAACAAATGCAGAAGGAATCTGTGTGGGCAAAATGACAGGGTAAAGTAAGAGTGCCAGTGAGCAGGGTACTGACTGTGTTTGAGTGGAGCCACCAGCACAAAGCAAACATTTTGAATAAGGCCCAGATCTAGTGACTTAGTCGCAATCAAAAACAAGCCTGGGCGCAATTAGTTTCAAGTATGCAAACAACCTACCGAGATTAGACATGATAATGAACCCAAGCACACGTATTTCATTTGTTACCACAGACAAAGCACAAAAGCAGCCTTTGCTTGCCAGGTCCCTTGAGGATGGACTAATTACTAAACTCATCAGTAATCAAGAATTTGGGTTATTTATTATAAGCAAATATAATCTGGGTGTGCAGTAGAATTAGTTTGCTGTTTTCTTATCAGAGTGATTTCAATATTGCCTGGTATTATGGAGGTTCAGTGTCCTGTGTGGCTTCGTCAAGGATGCCTGACCATGAGCCAATCAAATCAAAGTAATGGCTTTGTATCAAACAGGCTCCTGATTGTCTGACTGTTACACAGCTCTACCACAGTGACATATACTTTCCATTTGTCCCTGTGACCCAGTATGTACAATGTACTAATGTTTACAGTATACAGTTTTTCAGTTTGTAGGCATTAAATCAACCAATGTAACCTTTTTATATTATGAAATAATACAATAAGTGCACTGTATATCAATCAAACTGCAACTTTAAAATGTCAAAGGCAATTACACTTCGTCAAGGAAAAACTAAATTTTTCCAGAAAAATATAGTTATTTTTTTGTTTTCTGAGGTGTTCCTGGAGAAGTTTTGCCACCATCCACAATTGGTTAATTCTTTTTTTCAATAATGAGCAAACCCCTCATTTCCTTTTTTTTTCAGATTGCATACTGATTGTTTTATTTATTTTGTCTTTTTTCGGTGAGAACATATATGAAAACTGCTTGTAATTAGTTCTTACTCTACACTGCTGCTCCTTTCATTGCGTGAAGTCACTTCTTTTGATTGTGCAGTGTTTGAAATGAACACACACTACGTCTTCTCTACCTTAGGTACTATTGAATTGTATTAATAACTAAAACTATAGTGTGCTTTGGCCAGCGCTTATGCAAGTGCACCAACCCTTGCTGCCCAGCTGCACGACAGATCAAATACTGTTAATGGGTTCACCAAACAGCACAAACCACAGCAACAGCACAACTCCTAATGCACCAATTAAGGCAGCACTATTATATTCAGAGGATTTACGCTGAGATAACAGATGCCAAGGATGGATTTGTGGGTCAGAAAATTGTGGTTTTTGCCCCAACTGCTTTATTTAGACTATTGGAGCAAACTTTACATGGCTCTTTGCCTTACCATTCAGTTTTCAAGGGATGAGTTAGTTGACCTGGATGTTGCTCAGGCTGCTGGTGCTCTTTGTTGGACAATCTCTAACAATGCTAATAACACAGTTTAAGTATGACAGAGGGAAAATTGTGGAACCTCTTTCCCCGTAATGTGCCAGTTCCCTGACAAAGAAAAAGAACAGCTCGGGACATAAAGTGTTGAGGTAAGCCATTAAATTAAATGGAGCTCTCTTTTAAGCCGAGAGAAAGGACTGAGCCGCCACAGTCAGTCAGCTTACCCTGCATCCTGTGCTTCATGCGCTCTGATGATTGACAGCAGGTTGTTGGTCTGTAGGAACTCGCACACTGCTGGGTAACTGTGTACAGAAAAAGAGAGGGAGACAGAGAGAAAGAGTCAGAGCAAGTGAAGTGAAGCAGTGGAAAAGAAAAAAAAACAATACCGGTGATGAAACACGCACAAAGATCAGGTAAAAAAATGACAAAACAAACATGTCACATGTCATTATATCAAAATTGCTGTAAACTACAAAGCAGATGGAAGTATTTAAAGACTAGGAGTGGGAGATGAGTGGGCCTCTTGTTTTCTGTAGTCGTGTCTAACTGAGACCAGCAGGGGGCATCAGTGATCTCAAGGCAGGCCTGAGCAGGACTTATGGCCTCCTCAGTGCTGAAGGGGGCCGAGTAACACCAGTTGGTGGATTGATGCTGTGTCTGCTAAACATAGAAAATCTCTGTGATCTCCACAGACAACAAGGGTTTTTTTAGGGGAGTTTTTCCTGTGCCGATGTGAGGGAAGGACAGAGGATGTCGCATGTGCACAGATTGTAAAGCCCTCTGAGGCAAATTTGTAATTTGTGATTCTGGGCTATACAAAATAAACTGAATTGAATTGAATTGAATGTCATAAGGCCAAAGTTCAACACACTCCTCACTACACGTGGGGAGTGCAGCTACGACCACGCCGGCGGTCCACCTGTCTTTCAACTTCAGCTCCTCGTCGTTACATGCCTCCATTTTTATTTCTTTATTTCCACCTTTCATCTTCTACCCCACCACCACCACTACCATTGCTCTTCCTCTCTCTCTCACTGTATCTTAATATCACTCCATATCTGGCAGGAGTAGCCAGTCGTCATAGCAACAGAACCGTGCAGTCTCCCTGGGGATTGTGGGATATCGTTTCATGCTGAAACGGAACTGTGTGTGTGTTTCTGTGTGTGTAAGTTCTGTGTTTATGTGTTTGCTCGTATACTGACTACGTGTGTGTGTGTGTGTGTGTGTGTGTGTGTAAACTGGCCAAGATTTTCTGTCTCTTGTACAAATCCGGGTGATTGTTATTGGATCTTGGATGTGGTGTAACCGTGCAGGAAGCATCTCGCTTTCTCTTCTCTCATCACCCACAACCTAAACCAATACACTGAAGTCCTCCAAACTTATTAGATTTCAGATTTGTAGATGAAAGTCACATCTCGCTGACATAGGGCGAACACGCGACGCCCAGATCATTAAAACACATTGAATGAGCGGGAAGGAACACATTTGAGGATCAGTCTTATTTCTGGCTACACATTTCAGCTGCTAATTTCAAAGAATATTGTTCCTAGTGTGTATTCTTTTTATCTCTGAGTATTGCATCTATTCCAGCTTGTTTGGATATCAGGTGCATAACTCTGTTCTTCATAAGCCAGGGGATCAACGATACTAGACTATATTCACTCCCAGTCAAGTTGATATTCTTATAAAATGAACTATGAGGACTCTTATGTAATATTTCTTTTCAGTTGGTGCATGTGAGGATTTTCTTTTTTCCTCTACCTGTAAAAATAGGAGCAGCCTCTGACTGTGTTGTGGCCAAAGTACTCTTGGGTCTTCTCATTGCCAAAGTCTTCCAGGGGGTCGGCCCACAGCAGGTCGCACATGGGCCCAAACGCTGGGGGCTCCTTGAACCGGTCCAACTAGGACATGCAAAGAACGCACACACAGAGACACACAGAGAAATATAAGCTTAAAGATACAGGGATGCTCAATCACACATAGAAATACAGTGACACAAGACAAACCCTCACATGAAAGCATATCAGATGCCTAACATCACACACACAAATGCACTTGCACATATAGGATAAATCATAAGGAAAAGAAAAGCAAAACACATACACAAACACATACTGTCAGAGCAGAGCATCTCCATGGCAACCCTCACCACACAGGAGGGAGAAGATGTCACACCAGCAGATTCACCATGGAAACGCTGCCATTAGATGAGGAAGTGTGTGTCCCCCTGTCTCCGTGTTCATGTGTTCGCCTTTGTATTCTTAATTACTGTGAACTGTTAAACATACAGCATGTGTGGTTCACTGTATTCACTGGCTTCTTGAGGATCCTCTGCATTGACAGTACTTGTGGGAATTAAGGCATAAATAAGAGGTGTTTGTTTGTTTATTTTAATTTTTTTTAATGCTGCACTGTGCATAAGTGGATAACATGTTCCATTAACATTATTTTTCCTGGCAATTAATAGACTGATAAATGTTGCTAATATGTTTAAAGCAGTAAATACAGAGATTTTAGTTGAGAAAATGGATTTCAGGCGGGGTTGACTAAAGGTTGTAATGTGTTCTTTTTATGCATCACTATACCCCAAAACTAACTGCAACAAAAACCAAATATACCTAAAAGCAGCAAAAAAAACGGATAGATTTTGAATAATCTTCAAGGAATTAAACGAGGAAATAGTATCTACCAACATAAGTCTGTTCTTTCAGAAGATAAAACATTTTACTTTGATTCTTTACAGTCCACAGACCATATATATTAAATGCATTTGTGTTGCTAGTTGTTTGTTTATTTGATTACTTATATTAATGAATAGATTGATGTAATTAACAATCAAATAAATCTAAATGTGAGTTAAAGGCAGGTTAATAACGATGCATGAATTCCACTTGAGTCTGACATGGCAGCTTCTGAATTCTGCTAAGCTAGTTACCTTTAGCTGTTTAAGACTTGTCTTCTCTCTGTTGGGGTTTGAATCCAGCCAAGACCAAATTTAACTATACAAAATAAAAAAATCTTAGAGTTACTAAGATATCAGTTCTTCATATGGAAATTATTTTTTTATAGGCTAGGGAAATTCAATAACAAAATTTTGTTTGTTAGCCCTGGCTATCTCACCAGCCAACCGGAGCATTAGTACCTGTCATTCCCCTACTCTTTTCCCCCCACATTTACTGTCCCTCTCCACTGTAGCTGTCAAATAAAGTTTATGTTTATATATTTATATGTATATATATTTTTTATAAGCAGATTTCACAGATTACCAAACCGGAGTGGGTTTTTTAGTTCTGTTTGAAAAAAACTGATAATTTAAAAAGCTGTTTTCTCAGAAAATGTACATTTAAAACGCATAATATGCATGCAGTAACCCAGTTTTAGATCTTAACTCATTTTGACAAGACATGTAGTTACTGCGTTTTACCTTTGTAGGGCAGTATTGTTAAAATTGCATGTGTGTGTGCCTCTTTTCGTACCTTCTTGATGTCGTCCAGCGTGTGGATCTCTGGTGAAAGCCCCCCATGCACACACAGGAACTGCTGGTTCATCAGGGCGGCCAGGGGCAGGCAATCGAACGCCTCCATGCAGGAGTCATACACCTGTTCCGAGTACTTGATCTTACCTGGAGGTGGTTAGAGGGGTTGAGAGATATTTCAAGGCTTGAGACAAAGAAGGGCCTGTATTGTGTTTTGACAGCCACCATCCTCGCTAACGTACAGTCAGTCCCTGTCGCTCAGAGTGTGACTGTTACATATCACACACAAAAACACTGCAACAAGGAACACAGAGGATAAACAAACATGTTGCTTTTAATTCAACAGATCTAAAGAACTCAGCCAAAGGCCTCAGAAAGACTTGCAAGGTTCCCCTAAAAACATAACTCAGTTTACTGCGGTGTTAAGGTATTAAAATATAGGTAATTTGCATAGCATGTTAATAATTTATACAGACATCTCTTCTCCAGCGCTACCATATGACACGAAGAAATGTACATTGGTGAAAACATGCCCCATATTGCAGTACATGCGGTATTATTACAGACAACATATGGATGCAAAGTCTCCAGTTTTGTTCCAGTGAACAAAATCTGACCCAAATATAAGCATGAAACAGCAGCAAAGAGGCGTCACCGCAGATTTTTTTTTGCTTTATGAAAAACTCCTTTTGATTTGGCAGTGATATCAATAAAGACATCCAACACGCAGCGTCTTTAAAGTAGATTTCACACATTGGCGTAACAATACATCTTACACAAAACAATATCACAGGATTAAAATAGCTGAAAGGAGATCGGAGGGAAGATATAGAAGAGAAAGAAAGGAGCGAGAAGCGTGGATTTTGGATGAACGCAAGCAAGGAGGAGAGAAAAGGACAATGATAATTTAACAAAGAGAGAAGGAGAGAGATTGATGGGGGGACAGGAGAAGAAGGAGAGCTTAAGAGCGGTGAGAGGAAGGAGAGGAAGGAGAGGAAGGAGAGGAGACGGCAAGGGAGGAGGAAAGAGGGATGGGAAGGAGAAGGAAGTGTGTGAGGACATGAGGACGACACGTACACAAATCAAAGCTAGTATTGCAGAGTACCACTGTACAGTAGCCAGCATTTGTGTGTGTGTGTGTGTGTGTGTGTGTGTGTGTGTGTGTGTGTGAGACAGTGAGGAGTGTGTTTGTCAACTGCTCCATCTGCCTCGTGTAAAGCAAGAGCTCATTATTGCTAGTCCACCAGTTTTCGGCTCCTTCCACACACACAGACCCTTAAACATTTATGAAGACGCTCTTGCACACACATGCAGTGACAGTACATGCTCTTGCACACACTTGTGGTGCACACACTTGTGGTGCGCACACACTGACACACAGACACACACACACACACACACACACACACACACACACACACACACACACACACACACACACACACACACACACACGTACACACAGCAGATGGTAATTGAGGGCGAGCACTATTCGCCACAAGCACCAGGGGAAATTAGCTTCCTTGTCCCTTGGCCAATGAAGACACAGAAGAGCAAGTCCCTGAGCCAATCATTAAGGGCCAAATTAATTTGCTGCTAATCACCCACTCTCGGACAGGACGCGAGGAGAGTCAGAGAGACAGAGTGAGAGACAGTGTGGGGGAGGAAAAGATGGAGAGGAATAAGAAAATAAGGAGGGAGAGAAGGAGTAGAGGAGGGATGGATGAGAGTGTGAAAGGAGTGAGGATACAACCAAGGAGGATGGACGGGGGAGGAGAGAGGAGATCCTACAGAAAAAAAACATACATTTATTGCTAAAATAGTCATAATGTATTGATTAGTTGAGTGACAGAATATAAATCTGCAATTAGTGACTGTTTGTTAAACCCCTACCCCGAGAAGCACATTGTCCAATCGTAGATTAGCAACTGTAACTAGGCATGGCAGGCCTAGCTTTGAATTTCTCGGCATATTGAAGAGGCCTGCATGGGGCTTTGGCAAAAGTGATGCGTTCAAAAGCACAAGAGCAAAAGTGTAAGGAAGGGACAGAACAGCGTGTTTGTCTGCTTTAACCTAAACTGCAGACATTAGCATGTCCTGCTAACTAGCTTACTATCTGCTACTGAAGCTGAGGGTTACTTCCAAGGTCAAGCATTTTATTAACTAGATTTAGTGTGGTTACATGATACGGTAGAAGAAGCCCCATTCACAAAAGCACATTCACTCTGCAGTATTTCCCTCACTGTGAGGAAGCCTGTCCACCTGGACGGTACTATATTAGGCTAGCGTGATCATTACAGTCGCTCTATCCTGCTCAGGTGTATTTGGGGAAGTTTGCAACCCCAATCAAATGCATTATCTGAGAAATCATTACATTACGAACACCTCTGTAAGTCCTTATTATAAATGTTATCTTATAACAGTGAAAGTACTAATTAGAAACATGAACAGTGAAGCAACCTGTCTTGATTGTGCAATAACATAAGCTAAGCAGTTAACAGGGTTATGTTAGCATGAATTAACTGTCTGATCCTGTATTTTGCCTTGCAGTTCTTATATCACTTTGACTAACAAGCTGTATTCTGCAAAAACAGGACCAATCCGGTCTCTTTACAACTCTATCTTTTACATGGATCTTTAACTGGTGAGGAAGATGATTCTTTTGCCTCGGACATGTAGCTTCAGCCTCAGTCTTTTAGCGTTATATCATGTTCATAATATTTTCTTTACAGAGTTTTTATACAAATAAGTCAGCTTGAAACAATTGTTGTTTAAATATTTTCTTAAAACTAAAATGCCCAAAAAAGTTAATATTTGCTGGTTTTCTATAATAATATTTTGGACTGTTCATGCTTTTTATTTATTTAACTTTTTTGTCAATTAATTAAAAAATGAATCTGCAGATGAATCAATACTGAAAATAATTGTTAGCCACAGAAAATACTGCCATAATTTGAAGGAATATGATGGGATGAGGTCAAAGGAGGAATAACAACTACATTTCATGAGGTGAAAGAGGTACAGACACAAAGGTAGAGAAAAAGATAAGGAGCATATTATATTAGGAGGAAACGCAAGAGTTACTCACATTCTTGTTTGAAGGTGAAATATTCTGTCAGATGTCTACATTCATGGTTTCCCCGTAGAAGAAAGAGCGTCTTTGGGTAGAGGATTTTCAGTGACCACAGGTATAACACACACTAAAGGTTCACCAGGGAAGAAAGAAGCTGGTTAGAGATAAGCAGCTGTATAAATGAACAACATCATCAAATTTGCCCAGAACAGGAGTACATTTATAATGCATTATGGTAGGTAATTGAAGCATAGATACTATCTTGTAACAAATGAAGCTTATCACATATTTGATCGCCTTAAATGAAACGTGTTACAATTGTTACACGCGCGTTTACTCTTGAGAAGTAAATGGCATCATCACATCGGCATATGGCCCGCTGTCTGCATATATCTGTTCTTTGTCACTTAGTTCTCACATGGCATGCATGCTAGTTCTGGTCTGTTAGGAAAGCCAAAGCATGGGCACGACCAGCGGCTCACTTGTATTGGTTTTATTATATTCTAAATCAGATTAGGGTTGTGTATTTTTACAACT
Source organism: Anoplopoma fimbria (assembly GCF_027596085.1). Taxonomy (NCBI): domain Eukaryota; kingdom Metazoa; phylum Chordata; class Actinopteri; order Perciformes; family Anoplopomatidae; genus Anoplopoma; species Anoplopoma fimbria. The sequence goes on along the minus strand of NC_072452.1, from coordinate 6,258,467 downwards.
TCCATCAATGAAATTTGTTAACTATTTAGGTGCAATCGATTTACTTAGCATCAAGGAAGGCTCCAAATGGTACATTCTGTAAGTTTCAATGATGTCATTTTGTTTTATACATTATCTGATCACATCCTTGTGATGAAATCAAGGTAAAAAAGTGTATTTCCCAACATGAAAAACTTTTCCTTCAAAAATCACACTTCAGTGAAGACAACTTTCTCTTTAGCACATCATCGCCAGTAGGTAACTGTATGAGGAAGAGTTGTTGTCATTTCACTTTCAGTTCCCCTCATTAAATTTAAATTGGAAATTCAAAGCAAGACACAGAGAATCAAGTTGGAGGCGTCACAAGGAATTCCCTCTCTGAATGAACCATCCACTGCCCAAATGTGTTGAGCTGAAAACAATTTGGTCCTCACCCCGGTCCATAGATGGAAATGAACAGGATTTTGACAAGAATCATCTCAAAAAAGAGCGTGCTGATTTAGTTCACAGAAAATAAAAATGACTTTAGAAGAGCTGTGGTTGTGTCCGACATCTTTTATAATACAAGCTCCGCCAATGTGTTTTCACTTTTATCTCTTTGTTATACTACAAATAGCTTAGAGGGTGTTCTCTCACCTACACACGGTATCATTCAAGATCTTCATTAGGCCACACTGCCTATGTGCCCTTGTGTTAGGAAGGTGGCCTAAATATCTCTTCCTGCCCTCCAAACTCACTCCACATCAGCGATACAGCCCTCATGCCATGGAGGCCAGGTGGCTCTACAGGCTAGGACATTCACCATTTGCCTGCATTATTATGGATTCAAGTCACACTCCTGATCTGTGGAGCATTTCTGCCAGACAAAGCAACCCAAAAATACTTTATTGCACTCACGTCTATTTGACAGAAATGTCCAAACGGCCCCCTGAATATACTATCTCCACTCAGTTTCCATATATATTTCAGTAAGCAGCATATAATACCCCTGTTAGTGATTACTGACCTTGAATCAACCATGAATTTTAAATCATTTTGGTCTTTGTCCATTTTCGGACACACACTGTGGTGCTCAATGCTAATCTCAAGCACCTTTTGTACGTCTATAATTCATTTAATACAGCACAGTGTGGTAACTGTATACTTCTGTAGTGAAATAAACCTTGCCACTAGAAACTGTATAATAGACTTCAGGGCAATACACACCATAATGGACATTGATTAAGTTGTAAGCTCACTCTATACACAGTACAGTCAGCTTACAGTATTTTTGTGTGGACACACACCCAGTGAAGTAGTGTGATGTTCAGATATATGCTTCAGTGTCCATCCTCACCTCGATACTGAAGTAGCCCCTGTCCACGTAGTCCCCTAGGAAGAGGTAGCGAGTGTTGGCAGGAGAACCCCCCACTTCAAACAGCTTCATCAGGTCGAAGAACTGGCCGTGGATATCTCCGCACACTGTGGAGGCAGCACACAACAGTGTTAGGATCATAAAGGCCGCTGTTTTCAGCCTCCACGTGTTCAGTTTTTCACAATTCAGTAAAAGCACGTAGCACCATCTTTGCTTCAGTGGCTCCATATGGTCCTGATTTCCATCTGCAGAGGTATGTCTGTTCTGTCTGCAGATCTAGAAAACACCACCTGCCTAATGAAAATACAGAATGAGTGATAAAAATATCCTCCTAAAAGAATTACGTTGAGGTCTGTGTTTAAATATACTACCAGCTAAGTAACCAGGGATCTCATGTTCAATATATATACATAGATTGATTTTCTCTACTAAAATGTCTAACAATTATAAAAGTAGACAAAAGTATCTCATGCTTTTTTACTATTTATAGCTAAAAAAACAGTTGATCAGCTAATTAGTTGGTTGACAGAAAAGGTATCTAAAACTACCGTATTGTGATTATCCACATTTCAAGCAAAAAAAAACTCCAGATGTTGCTTCTTTTCTTTGTCTAATATGGTTTTATATTGAAAATCCTTGAGTTTTTGGCTGTTAGTTGGAAAAAAATAAGCTATTTGAATATGTCACCTTGGGCTCTGGGAAATTATGATTTTCATTTTACAACATTCTATACCCAAAACAATCACCAAGGCATTTTAATTGATAATGAAACATTAATAATTGTAGCCCCAATGCTACTTCATACTGCTGTGCTATATATCATGTTGGTTTTAAGACAAGAGCAGCCTTCACAGTACTACATAAGGTGAAATTTCACATCAATCAGACTTTTGACATTCAGTTTTCTTGATGGAGCCTCATAGATTCTGATTCTATATCAATCGCTGTGTTACCAGTACTGTCCCCACAGATTTGTTCTTTGTCACATCCAGGAGTTTTGTGTCTAATTCATATCAGGCTTCACTGATGAACACTTTGTATTTTGAAAGACTTCCGGACTGTCTGTCTGTGTGATCTGCCAGCGTACATCTTCCCATCCGCCTCCTTCGCCATCTGCCTGGCCTCTCCTTTTCACTTTTAGTCGATGTCATAGTTACCCTCTGCAGCCATATTACGATGGCCATCTTGCATCTGCCTGGCCGGCAATGTCTGCCTGTCCCTCCATCTGCTTGCCATGTTAGTGTCTGTTTTTGTGTCTACTCTTAAGCATTCACTTTAATTTGAGCAGGGAATTGGGAATGCAAAATGGCATGAGTGAAATTGAGGCGTACCTTTCTGCCTCCTCAGACCTGCCTCGGTAATCCCCCACAGAGGCATTCATGTGATTCCCTTAAAGCCTGTCCCTTCAAATTTCAGCCATCTACCTGCCTGTCTGTTCAGTAGTCCGTCTATCTTAGAGCACCTCCAGAGAGACTCCGTCAAAGTGCTTAAATGTGCGGAATATCTCCTCAACATTTGATTGAATCCCCTCCCCACAAGTATCTGCATTACTTTTCCTGTAGTTTCCAATCATAGCTAAGTCAGACAAAACTCCACTCAGGTGGGTGTTTCTGGGTCAGAATCTTTAGAGTGGAGAAACTTGGAAACCGATCAATATGTTATGAGAACCTCTGCACTAAGCAGCTTATGATCGGCTGTCTCTCCATCTGCCTGTCTCTCTGTCCTCATCCCTGGGGATCTGTACCTGTGAAAGCAGAGCGATGTTCCCACACTGCGTGGGCACGACGTCCCGCACAGAATTATCTCACTGCTTGCATTTGCATAAACGCACACACACACAGGCATGCAGAGATACACAGGTATATTAACCAAGCAGTGTCAATGGGTTGAGAGTGTCTGTGCCTGCCTGCCAGACTGCACGTCTGTCTTCTGTGTTATCATCTCAGAAACTTGTTTTCCGTTTTGTTCTATCTCCCCACCCCCACCCCTCCTTTCGTCTTCTCCACGGTTCTAACCACTTGTCTGGCAAGGGAATACATGCAGATATTACCAAAGCCAGCGCCCGTGCATGAGCGCCAATTGGTTCTCTCAGTGAAGTGCGACCGAACAACAGTTCATATTAAAAGCGTGGCAGATACATATGGCAGATTAATGAATGAATCTTTCTGCCTTTTGCTCCGCAGCTCCATTCCTCTGTCTGTCTCTCTCTCTCTCTCTCTGTTTGACTGTTGCTATCTGTACCCTCACTGTTAAAGTCTATGATCCATTTGCTTGTCATGCACATACGTATGTAAAACACAGTTATTTTTCTTGTTTGTGTGGATAGTCCCAATGTAAGCAAACTGTTGTTAAATTATATTTAGCGGCAGCATGGTTATGTAAGCACTGTCGCCTTCTGTCAACTTCCGGGTGGCCGACCTTTCTATGTGGAGTTTGCATGTTCTCCCAGTGTCAGTGAAGGTTGTCTTCTGGTGCTCCGACTTTCTATGTTAACTGTTGATTCTAAATTGCCTGTTGGTGTTAATGGTTGTCTGTAATTATGTGTCAGACCTGTGATGGCCTGGCTACCTGTTTAGTTTGCCCCCCACCTAAGACAAATATGAAGCTAAAACAGGGGGAACCATCAGCCTGGCTGTCCAGAACAATTAAAGCTAACTTACCTGCACAGTATCTCTTGCTTGTTCAATCCATACAGAAACGGAAGTGTAACAACCAGAGTTCAGAGTTTTGCTGGGGTTATGTACGGAACTATTTCTTGGGCAGGAGTAGTGAACCCAGCCAGTAAATAACCAAGAAAATAGCCATAAAACAATAAAGGGATGTTTTTTGTTTTTTATTTAGTTTTAATGTCTTTGTTTTTTTTTTATCTATTGAACTAATTGTTATTTATTATATATATAGAAATTGTTAAATGAGTCATTGGTCTTTCTGCTAAACTAAGCTAAGCCAATTGTCTGCTGGTCAATTTCAAACTATTCCTTTAACTTACATCAGGTTTAGCTTTCCTACTACTTTTATGAACTGCTCTGTGAACAAATTACAGACTAATTCACATCACATTCTCCTCTCTGCATCACCATGACATACCCGTGACTGGCGCCTCAATGTCCAACATAGTGCGCTCCTGGCGCAGGATGGCGGCGCCCTCATCGATGATGCGCAGGGCCACGGCCTCCTCCAGTCGGCCCTCCTTGGTGAGGTGAGCTTTGAGCAGGTCCACCCGCGGCCGGCCCTCAGCATCAAACACCTCCTTCATGGTGAGCCGGTGGGCCAGGGGGAAGGGAACCGCTGAGGAGGGAGGTCGGGGAGTGATGAAAAGGATAGGGAGGAGATGGAAGAGAGAAGAAGAAGGTGTAGAGAGAGATGGACACAGAAGAGGATCAATGATGAAGGAAGGGAGGGGGATAATATATGTGAGGTATTATTTGAGATTAAGAAGGCGGAGGAGAGTTTGAATGGGTGTATGAAAAAAATGTATGGAGGTGAATGAGAGGAGTTGATGCAGAAGAAAAGAGAAGAATGTTTGTTATATTGCATACCATGATTTATTGATATTTCCTCTATTTTTCCATCAAGTTTGCCCACAAACACCAGAGGCCCTTGAACCTCACCATTATCCTGATCACACCTCTGCTGCAGCCTTTAGTGTGTGTGTGTGTGTGTGTGTGTGTGTGTGTGTGTGTGTGTGTGTGTGTGTGTGTGTGTGTGTGTGTGTGTGTGTGTGTGTGTGTGTGTGTGTGTGTGTGTGTTATGGAGGCCTAAGCAGGTTGTACAGAAGCAGGGGCTGCCAGAGTTATCAGGGCTGCCTGCCTCTGTTCTGCAGTAATGTCTCTCTGCCTCTATTCTGCAGTAATGTCTTTCTTACATAATGAAGGCCCCCAGGGCGCTGCTGGAGAGGGGGTTGACTGACGACGGGGGTGATACAGCAGGAGCGCACAGCTGCACGTGAGGAGTCACATACACACACATGAAGACACAATCGGCCAAACGAACGCACACACTCACACGCGAGCGGTCTTAATAAGCAGGCACAAACTCAGTGGCAAGAAACAAAAGGCAGAGGCGCAGGGGCGCATGCGTACATCATGTGTGGCACAATGACGTTAACACGCATGATCGCATACAGTGTGTGTGTGTGTGTGTGTGTGTGTGTGTGTGTGTGTGTGTGTGTGTGTGTGTGTGTGAGCCTACAGTGGTACACTACCACATACAAGCTCATAAAAGGTATTGTTATGCAGGATCCACAGAGCCTGTTGGAGCCCCACCAGTGCTAACACAGATAATGGCCTAGATCACAAACTAGAAACTAGGCCTGGCTCTCTCTCTCCCTCTCTCTCTCTCTCTATATACACACACTTTCACTCTCTGTCACTTTGTCTCTGTTTTGCACTCTCTCCTCTTGCCCCTTCTCTCTTTTTCCTTTTTTCAATTTTTCACTCCTCTTACTTCCCTCTCTTCCTGTCACTTTAACAGGCTGCAGCCTCTTCAATGAGCTTTCCTCACTGATGTCCATCATTACATTTTAATGTGATACTCACATTTTATTTAATATTTACAGTAAAAGCAGCTCCACAACCGCATGAAACCACACTGCACAGTTGTATGTAATCACCACTGGAAGACCAGCAACATTTTAGTTAAATCAGTTACAATCAACACTTTATGAGTAATTAAGAGGATTTTACTCAACATTTAAAATATGACTGCTGATGGCAATAGTTTCTGACAACCCACAGAGTCATATTTACTCTGGTTTTGAGTTATTTTGGACTTAAGCACCATCTAGTCATTTGGATGTCTACTTGAGCATGCAGACACGCCAGAACATCCCAGAACACCTTCACCAAAACGCTTCTCAGGGTACCCTAATGTATCTCATGGCACTTTAGGGCTACATAGGTTGGCCCACAGCACACCCCGAGACACTTTAAAGCACCTTAAGAAAACTGAACACAACACACAAGAGCACCCTGAGACATCCCAGGACTCCACAAGCTGCCAAGCTGAAGGGTCTGCTTCCCATCGATTGAGAACAGCGGATCTACATGTTCAAACCAGTGTTGCCCCTCAGGTTAGGACTGATTGATATGATGAAAGGTTGTACATGCCAAGCTGTTAAAGAACATAAGATCATGACTTCATATTTATTTATAAACAGAAACAGGGCTCAGTCAGTGGCTAATTCTCCTCCTCCATTGTACTGCAATGTAATGTTATGTACTGCCTTGTGCTAGTGTACGGCACCATACAGTACTGTCACAAGTCACAAAAAGATGAATGCATAGTAGGAAAAAGGTACAGTATTCTTTTGAAGCTTGCACACATGCATGAACTTGTGTGTATGTACTGTATATGTCTGGTTATTCTGGCTCCAGGGTGTGTGTGTGTGTGTGTGTGTGTGTGTGTGTGTGTGTGTGTGTGTGTGTGTGTGTGTGTGTGTGTGTGTGTGTGTGTGTGTGTGTGAGAGAGAGAGGGAGAAAGAGAGGACGGAGGGAAGAAGCGTGAGGGAAGGAGTGTGAAACTCGTAAATTGTGTGAGCAGTGTGAAAGTAGGGCAGGTATGAGAGAGTGTGGAGCAGCAGAGACACAGGGCTTGGGGAAGGGACTAAACTTGGGAAAACTATACTTGGCAGTTAGGGAATCAGAGAGAGGAGAGTCAAACCAAGAAGGTCTTCTACACCTGATGACTGACTGTTTGATGAGCGCCCAATTCAAGGGGATCACTACTGGATTTCAGACCAATTCAAGAGGTTCAAGCACACATGAAAAGGTTGAAGACTGCCTGGGGTTTAGAGCTGTACATTATGAATTTGAATTTAACATTGGAATCCTGATTTTAATATGAGGAACAAGTTGGTACAGCTTGTTCTTCCTCCTCAAAGCAATTTAGTTGGCAAAAACAATTTGTTGGCCTAGGGCACAACATCGACGCAGAAGAAATGCATTTACAATGAATACTGCACCCACATTTATGATCTACAGCATGTGCACGCATTCAGTGGCAGTGCAACGGAGCATCACATGTTAGCCAGTTTGTGGGCCTTCTGATATAGGCCTGGTTCACCTTTTTGTAAACCTTATTCCTGTAATGCTCTGGACTGGATTAGATCCAGGCTTTGACAAAAGGTAACGTTGCTATGCTAACATTCTGGTGTTTAGCAGGAATAATTTTTGCCATCTTAGTTTAATGTATTAGCATGCTAGCATTTGCAAAATAGCATTAAACACAAAATACAGCTGTGGCAGCTAGGAGTGTCATTAGTTTAGCCAGTGTTTGGATATACATCTAATTTTGACCTGATGGTAGCACTAGAAGATATGTCAGTGGATGAAAAAAAAAAAAGTAATTAGAATCATCCTTTGGGCACCATGACTGTCTAAACAAGATGTCATGGCAATCCAAGTGGCCAGACATGAAAATAACATTGCTAACAATCCATGATTACAAAGAGAAACTCTGCACTGACCTCTGTTTTCCCTCTATGTTAATTTAGCCTTAGTGTCCTGTAGGTTTCTCTCTAAAACCCTTTGTAATTAATACATTTTGTAAGGGATTTCACCCATAAGTACATTTTAAATCTTGCATGAGAGATTTGGTAATTCAAAGTTAAACAAAGCTTGAGCTTCAAAGCTTAAAAGGCAGGAGGCGAATCAAAAAGGTTTTAAAGCCTGAAGGGCTTACGATTGAGCTAAATACACATTCAGTTCAGTCAAACCAAGATATGTCTGAAGAGTTTTCATTATCAAAATGTTTATCATAAGGGCGTCTAGTTAAATCCCAGGCATTAAATTGAACGTGTCGTGCTCGGCTCGCGTACACAAAGCATCATGGCTTCATCACTTTAAAAAGAAGTTACGTTTTCTTTCCCTAACAAAGGATCATCATGTGTAATTTCAAACTGACAACAAGAACAGACCCTGCACACATTTTGTTCTCGGATTTGTGCAGAACAAACTGCACCCACTGACGATTTAAAACGGTGAGTAGTTTCAAGTGGTCTGTTGTAGCCAGCCTACTTATAGTCATTGAGTGAGACCAGAGCTCCATCACAAGCCTGTGCAGTTTCTGAATGCACAAGTGATGACCCAGGCTATGTAGCAAGAAAACAAGCAGCGGGGATTGACTGTTTTCTATGCAGCTATAGTTGAGAAAGCCCCCTCATACACATAGACTAGAAAACTAATGGATCAATTTACAAAAACTACTGAGTCATGAACAGCTAGGCTTGATACACTCAAGTAAGTACTGACACGCAAGCAGAGTTTGAACAAATTCTGCAAGCTGAGGAAGGGCAGGCCTTTGTAGTTTGAAACACATACTTTGAGTGTCTTCCTGTCTACCTATAAGACAGTTGGCTACACAATAATCTAGTCTTTTTTTAAGCATGAATTCCAATACATTTAGCCCATGACACCGCATTCAGAAACAGAGCCTGTTGTAGTGTAAAATTCTGTGTAAAGATGACAAGCGATTCACAAGCTAAATCACTGACATTCAGACCCACCTGTTGGGAGGACCAGAGGGCAAATGTCAAGGTATCTACTACGCTAACACAACACATGATTAAAACATATATCAGCTGATGGAGAGTAGTAGAGAAGTGCTACTGCCAATGTATTAGTAGTATGGAAATACCTTGGACTGGCACAAACAGTATATCCCAGTTTTGCAACAACTGAAAACAAGGACAAGGGTAAACTTACACTAAAAAACGGTGCCATGCTATTGTTCAAAAGGCCTTTTATTCCAATGCCCTAATAGTCCAACAAATGTCCCTTTGAACTCCAAAAACATTTGTTTGAAAGCCCGTTATCCTGAAAACAAACCCCCAATTTTCCAAAGTCCCATTGCTCCAAAAATGAAAAGAACAAAAGTAATTGGCTAATATTATGCAAAATGACACTGCAGTTGCGATTATTGTTTTTCCTGACATGTCTCGCCTTACTCTGCCTCGGCTTAACCACAACCAATGAAGGTAACAAGTAATAAGAGGAAATATGGAAAAAGGCAAATTACATCATTTTTGTTACATGATATGCCACGTACTTCAGCGTGTCGCAGGGATAGTGTGTATTTACCGAGCAACGGGTATTTTGAACAACTTGAGCAGTGCTCGTGCGGAGAGTGGCCATTTGTAGCAGCCCAACGCTACAAATGGCCACTCGTGTCTACTATTAGTACACACAATGCTGAGCACCTTTTTGAAACACAGCCACTGCTAAGCGGGCAGACAGCTTGGTGAGTTTAATTTTAGTTCTGGCAAGATTGTGTGAAATGTCTTTTATTGATGACTACCAGCTGATTGCCTGCATTTATCTGAGCTTGTTTTCTAGTTTGAATGTGTGTTTGATTACGTCTTACAGCCCATTGATGTCTAGACAGGGAGGTTAGCCAATTGTATTCATTCAATCACACAATGCAGCAGTGGTCGTTGCAAACCCACCCGGTAGAGATCTGGACCCTTCACCTTTATAGTTAGATAGTTAGATGGCCATTTGTTTTTGGAATAACAACAAACGAATTGGCTTTCAGTCCAAAAGGACATTTTTACATTCAATACATTCATTTATCAAGTAAATACATATCACTTGTATTTTCAGTGACATAAGTCAGTTAATAAATTGTTGCACTTGATCCAATTTAAGGGTCAACCGTAAACCTTTGTATGGGCCTCTTCAGGCCTTTGGCCGGGGCATCTGTACCCCTTCGACCATCCCTGACGGCGAGCAGTTGAAAATTAGGCAACTGGCTTAAACTGACATACTGTATACAGAAATGTGGATTATAAAAAAAACATCAATTGAAATAAACACTTCATAAAAAGTGTACAATAATTCCAAATCAGATACCAGCAGTTTAAAGATCATGTCAGATTTATGTACAGTAAGCTCAGACCATAAATGCCACACTTCTTGAGTAAAGGTGAAAAGTATTTCTCTCAAATGCTGCTCTCACACTTTGTGATGTGTTCCAACCTTGTGAGGGAACTTTATGCTCTGACAGCAGAGTCTAAGCGTTGCCTTGTCTGAGTACAGATGACAAACACGCTGAACTCCACTCTCTGAAGTGCAGACAAGTAGAGTGTAAACAGAACTATCCTTTTGCATATGAAGCAACTCCTCACACGATGCATGGCGTGTGTGTGCTGTGAGCTGAACCAAGGGGTGTAAGACAAGCAAAGAGGTGAAAGTATTTTTAGCCTCTTCCTAATGCACTGTTTTTGTCTTCTGGCCCACTCTACAAAGCTGAACTCCCCGATGTGGAATTTATTAAGCACTAAAGGTGCCAGCTCAGCCAAAATTCTCCACATCACAGCACAGTGAGGGGGAGCCTGAGAGAAAATCTATGACATAGCTTTCAACCAAATCTGCTAAATTTGTTTGGGCTGGCCTAATAGCCTAACTGGAGCAGAATCTGATCAGAATCATCTTGTTATTGTGTGCATCCTCCCTAATGGCTAAAGTTAATTATGGGGATATTCCATCTGTTTTAATAACACAGGAGCACCGTTCACAATGACAGAGTACTGCTGCAGGATGGAGGAAGTGACAGCAAGCGAGAACAGACAGATTGCAGAAATGACTGTAGGAGTCACCCATGATCCATCTGTCCTCATTTGTGTCCGTCCTCCAAACGTTGCCAAATAGGACCAAATAAGTATAGAAAAAAACCAAATGTGTGTTCCTAAATCACTTGGTTGTCAGATAATTAGAAAAGATGTCATCTTTGGTGCTGAGCAAATAATATGCAAAAGGTTTAACTTAAATGGTACATAGAAAGTAATTAAAGAAGCATGTACAGTATAATGAGCTATATTCACGCTACGAATCAGTTCATTACAGTGCAATACTGTGCCTGAGCAGACTGTATCTGTCAGGTATTCATCCAGCGGAATCGACCAGAACTAATGGCATGCACGCCTGTATTTGTGTTGTATGTTAGATGTGTTGCCCTCTACAGGACCTCATCAAAAGTGATCTCACATACACACACTTACATCTCCCCAGATCAGTTCATCCCGCTGCCTGTCTCTGCATGAATAAATGAAGGAGGGAGAAACTGAGGGATGAAAGAATGAGTACGGCGAATGAGAAGAAATGAGAGGGCGAGCAAAAATTGGGGTGTATGAGATAGCAAAGATATGAGACCGTTGGCATGCATGTTGTGTGTGTATGTGTTTATCTACCATCTTTGACCCAGATCAGCTAACATAGATCCACGGGTCTTTGAAGGTGGTGGTGGTGGTGGTGGTGGTGGAGGGACAACTTAAGATGCGTTTGAAGTTGTTCAATTAATGCACACTACACACATGAAGGACCATCTGTGTACACACACACACACACACACACACACACACACACACACACACACACACACACACACACACACACACACACACACACACAGAAACAACGGCCCACCCCCTAACAGCATGTCCTCATTAGACAATCCCTTTCTCTCTCTCTCTCTCTCTCTCTCTCTCTCTCTCTCTCTCTCTGGAGTACCTTCTCTATAAATAGCCCTTGCCCTGCCACCCTCCCCACAGGACACACAGGGACCCGTCAAGGTGGGACCCTTGGCTCACAAGGATAACACCAAAATCCAAGACACACACACACACACACACACACACACACACACACACACACACACACACACACACACACACACACACACACACACACACACACACACACACACACACACACACACACACACACAGGACTCTTGGGGAACTATGAGAGAGAGGGACAGCATGTTACACTAAAAGGAAATATGCCCAGTGTGCCCCGAGCCTTGCCAGAGGTAATGTGTGTGTGAGTGTGAGTGTGAGTGTTTGTGAATGCATGAGTGCATGAGTGCGTGCATGCATGTGTGCATATTGGATATGGCTGCACGCAGCTTTAGTGAACACGCTTCACACGTTCATTGATATGTTTAAGAGGTCACGATTTACAAATGATGAATATCCCCATTTGCACTTTGAGTAGTTTTCTCTTAACGGGAACTACTTTCTCAATGTGAGGCAAGGGATGGAGCTCAGCCTTCGGTTTCAAACGAGGGATTCTAATAATGCTAGCTTGCTATTTCAGGATATGATTGCAAGTGAGGACATTTGAAATGATCCAACTCTTTCTTAACTGTGTTATTAGGCAGTTTAGCGCATTGGCACGCTACCCAATATAAGAAAGGCGTTTGTCAGCAAAGCCATCTCTTGTATAGCTCTGTTCTGCATTAATAGCAAACAGTACAGCATGCTAAGTAATCATATGACAGATAATATCCTAAAAGTCTGAGGCTGGATGTTTTGTTAGATTTAAACTCTACTGAACTGTTTACAGGTGCTCAATGGGAAAATTGGAAGCATTTTGATTGCCTCTTAACGGTTCTCAACATGGCGACTGCTGAGCCGGCGGCTCTCAGCTAATGCTGCAAACGCTGCCAACAGCACTAACAGATCAAACAACGCCATACGTTCTGACAGAGCTAACAGTGTGTACCTGAGGGGGACCAGGAGGGTGGGTACTTCGCTTCCACGACGCCGTCGGTCGGGATGGCGCTATCAGCCGTAAACGCCATATGAGCCTTGAGCTAACCACGTTCACATGCCCTAAAAGCACTTGGATCGCAACATACACAGAGAGGGTTGGTAAATGGTGAATTGACTTGCACTTTTATAGTGCCTTTCGAGTCTTTCGACATGGACTGGAACCGCCAATCCTCTGATTGACAAACAAATCTCTACCTATGAGCAACAGCCGCAACTTCATAACCTGCTCCGCTAAATATTTACATATGAAATAGTTGTTTGCTGCAACATCAATGCTCTGAATCCCATATATTGTATCTTTAAGGGATGAAGATACATCAGCAAAGATAGTCCACCTTTGTGGATTGGGTCTACCTTGTCTTTAAGAGAATAATATGTAATGAACACCATCTCAATTTAGGATTACTAAAATGTTCATTTTCATACATTAGATAATGGTAAACCTGTGACGTTATGCCTTGTTTACATGTGTGTTGCTATAAACTCACAACTCAATGGTAATTTGACTATCATTACAGTCATCATCCACTGAGTTTGAAGTTTTATTAGCTGCACCCGTGAAATCAGATGCAATAAATTCTATCTTTATGAAGCTCATAATGTTCAGTCAGAAAGGTGTTGATTCAACTCTATTGTCATTTCATGAGATTGTATAGGACTCTCTAACACTGTACAGCTCACTAATAACGTTAATGGCTTATTCCATTTAGGTGAAGCAAGAGGCCATGTCAGTGTTCCAGCCTGCACATTAGCCGGGCCCTCCCTACTGCAGAGGCTAAATGGCACACAGCCATGATGAATGTTATTAGTCACACCTGTGTTTTGTGTAGGGAAGGAAGCAAACGTGTATCTATGTTTCAACTGGTTTTTTTAACCTTCTAATGCGCTGCTATATCCATGTGTCATGGTGTGATTTTTTTCCAATTGGTTGATCATTTAATCTATATTATAAAAAAAAAAACCATTACAACTGATGTCCATCATAAGTTAACCAAACCCAAAGGGATATCTCCAAATTGCTTAGTCTCGGGTATTATATTTACAATGAGCTGTGACCACGAAATGCTTGGTGCATTTATTTCATAGAGCTTCTCCTGGCTTGACTGGTCGCACCATATAGACTGCCAAAAGACCTTTTCCACAGTGGGTAGCTCAAGGAGGCACAAGGCGCAAGTTGTTCATCGCCCTATAGTAGATATATTTATGGATCTGATGAGGTTGCAGTAACAGAATTAATTGTAATCTACGAAATCTCGTACGATATCCTGTTTTACTGAAGCCTGCTTAATTATGAACAGTAAAGACAACATTTGGCAGAAACTACTCTAAAGTTATTTAACTAAACTTTTGTACAAGAGTCACATTCTCACAGTGGACCTCCTTCGATGCTTGTTTTTCACACACACACAGACGGGTTCGCATGGTGAGTGAATCAAGTCGGGTGTGAGAAGTCCTTTGGTTAAGTCAGAGGATGCTGTCCTGCCACGCAGCAGTGTGAAATGCTGTATCCCTTGTCTTTCTCCCTCTCTCTCTCTCTCTTTCTCCCTTTCTCTCTGTCTCTTCCTCCATCTCTCTGCTCCTCTCTTTCTCGCTCCAGCTACTTCACCTCCTCCGTGGCCTTGTCACATTCTCTCCTTCCCTCTCTCCCTCACCTCGCCCCCACACTCTCTGCCTCTCCGTCCATTCCTCTCGGTATGCTTTGTCCTTTTGACTCCGTCGCTCTGCACTCCTCCCTGCTGAACACCACTAAAATCCATAACGTGGGGAACTACCGGGGCACAGTCCATCCGCCAGGAGTGACGTCTCTTTTGACTGATGCCCACTCATCTCCCTCCAGCTCCATACACACTAAATCATTCTCAGCTGACTGATGAATGGCTGTGTTGTTTTGCTGCACGTTTGCTATGGAAGGTGCATTTATATGTGTGTTTGTGATGGATGATGCATGATGCATGAGCATACAGGACCTTTAGTTTGTTCCAATGTTGAGGCAGCTGCATTACAACACACATGCAGACAGAAGTGAAGATGTAAAAAATACACAAGTGAAGGGGATTTATGGGTAAAGGCGGATAACTGATGCACTGATTGGGGGTCAGTGTTAATTGGGTCGCTCTCAGTTCTTAGTTCCACACACAGCACAGCCACACTGAAGGCATCTGCACGTGCAGTCCTGAAGTCCTACGTGCAGAAAACTGCACGAGCCCCCACGCCCCCCCCCCCCTCCGAGCGCGACGCACGCACGGAATACCGGGGCATGCCCGAGCGACTCATCCAACTGTCAGCTCCGCTTCTTCCGGCAGAGAGACCTTACGAGTTTATTAGGGGGAGCAAGCCAGCCAGGCATCGTCGCATGTGACAGTCTGCGTGCGTGGAAGCCATGCCAGCCTCGTTGTGACCCGATCAGCACGACAATCTGTGCAAGCTCCGCGGATCATCACCCGAGCGGAGCCCATCCTCGCCTCCCCTATATATATATATATATATATATATATTTATTTATTTATATATAGCCGCCCACGCGTAACAAGCAGATACAGACACTTTCATAAACACATTAAATATTCCATAATCCACTGATGCAATAACACCATTAGGGCGGTATGCATAATCATCGTCGGGCCAAAGGGGCTCGGATGCGCAGAGCAGCATCCCCCCCCCCCCCCCCCCAAAAAAAAAACAATTTAGTCTCTCGTTTGTCACTCAGGGAGACGAGGGGTGGGTGGGGGGAAGCCAGGGAGACCTTTACGGAGACAGACGTGGAGGAGCGTTGCGCATGGGGAGGTGAAGCACAATCACCCAGCTGACATACAGGCCTTAATGGGAAAACGTCGACTAGAAATCCACTGGTAAATCCATCATCTCCTGTTTTTTTTTTTTTTTTAACGGCACATCAGCCAACATCAGGCTGGTTTCATCTAATAGGCCTGCAGAGAAACTCACGGGTCCGGAGGTGCGCACTCGGCCTGGCAAAGTTGTCAACCTACCTGCCATTTCAACAATTCGATGACCCGACTCAAATTGGGTGACAAATTGGTCGACCCCCCCCCACACACACGCACACGCACACGCACACGCCACCACCTCCCCGTCCCCATAAAGGTGGTCGGTACATCCAACACTGGGGCGCCACATGCAGCAAGAAATACAGTAAATGAAGACAAAGACAGAAAACTACAATACAAATCCTTGAGTCTCAGAGTGACAAGTCCCCCCATAGCTTCTTACCCTCCATCCCTCTCTCCTCTCCTCTCCTCTCTCTCTCTCTCTCCCCCCTTACATCGTCGCGTACATAGCACATCGTCCCGTGACACCGTCCCCATCCACGGCAGCACCACAACACCAAAGACCGCAGGTTACGCGTATGGTTGTATTTACCTTTATGTCTGCTCTTCGCTGTCATCGTCACACTGCTTGATGTATCATTGGAACAAGATGCTCGTCTCCCTCTCTCCCTCCCTGCTCTGTCCTCCCTCTATCGCTCTCTCGGCTGTGTCTCTGTGGGGTTATTATTCAGTAACACGAAACCACCACTAGGAGTGGAGCGCGTAAAGTGGAGCTCATGCAGCAGCAAGGAGGGTGTTGCACATAATGGCTTTGGCTATACATAGAGGAAGAGACACCCCCCCCCTCCCTACCCTGTTAGCAAATGGGGTAATGCCTCGGTGAGGGGGTGAATTCTAATGGAATAACGAGGGAAGACCCTGATCATGGCGTATTGCACTGGATACACCCCCCCCCCCACCACCACCACCACCCCCCCCTTCCCCCCAAAAAAAGCTTCAGAGGCACATGCATGGTGACTCGACAGCCAGATTGGCTTCTTTTATTATGGTGCTATAATAATAATAATAATAATAATAATAATAATAATAATAATAATAAAAGGGGATGGACTCAAAACAAAACAGAAACGTGCGAATAGGGTGCAACGACAGGGATGCAAACTTAAAAACAAACAAACAAAAACAAAAAAAAAAAAGATGAGTTATTTATTGGCACATATGGAGCTCTCACTGGCCGTGCAGGATCTTGCATGCGTACGTTTGATCACCCGGTCGGCCGGACTTGCGTTGCAGTCGGACATCCTGGAGTCCTGGGACGGGGACGGGGACGGAGCCGATGGGGGGGTTGGGGGGCGGGGGGGGGTCTCTCTCTCTCTCTCTCTCTCTCTCTCTCTCTCTCTCTCAGGGGGGCCGGAGCTGTGGTTTTGGGTCCTCCGGGCTGCTTCCCTCGGCGCATCACTCTGTGGAGTCTCCGCGCTCTCTCGGACGGGGGAAGCCGGCGGGTGACTGTGTGGGAGGATGGGCGGACACCTCGCTGCCGTCGTGGTAAAGGTGTTGTGTTTTTGTTCTTTATTTGGTGTGTTGGGGGGTGGTAGCTGGTTGTGGAATAGGAGGGTGGGTTGGCGGACTCTGGAGGTTAGAGGGCGAAGAGACGCCTTGGGAGAGAGGAGAGGAGAGGAGAGGAGAGGAGAGGAGAGGAGAGGAGAGGAGAGGAGAGGAGGGAGAGGAGAGGAGAGGTGCAGGCTCTACCTCCCCCATGACGCCTCTCAGCGGTGCCGTGCAGCTGGCAACACCCCGGAATGGCGAAAGAAGGAACTCCCACGCAGGTTCACGCACAACGCACACCCCATTTAAAGAAGGCACGCTCTGACTCATACTGCCATCCTGTGGAGGTATTCAGTGTGTTTGTGCTTACGTGTGCCTGTATAACAGTAGCTACAGTGGGGTATTTGACAAAAGATCACGTGGGCCTATAGGATAGTGTAGTTTATTACAAGAAATAAAGGTGATGTAGGATGTCTATTGGACATCTAAGTGATATAATACAGATACAAAGACACAAAATATGTGTTGTAAACATATATTTTGAATAATAATGGATTGTGTTTCTAAGATGACACATACACATTGTTGACAGTGTCCACCAAGCCTTCTGTGGAGCTGTAACGCTCAGTACAACAGCAAACACAACTGTTGGTTGGAGAAGTGTTGAGGCAAAAATGTGAAGTCTGGCCAGAAGGTGGCCCCAAACAACTGGCCACAGTGGTCAGTTAGTACGCTACGTCTCTGAGTCTGTTTGTCAGCCTCAGCTGAACAGGGTCAGATTGATCAACCAGCATCATTCTGAGAAGAAAATTATAGCTTCCACAAATGCACAGCTGTATGATCCTCTGCCTTTGTCCAGCTATGGACTGCATTTATGGACTCAGCTGCACTTTGAGCCCTGTAGTATGTGATCATTTCCATAAGGAGAAACAAAAAGAACACTGTTGACGCCAACCGTGAACCACAAGCTCCCCATTTTCGGATTATTTATTTTTTTACAGATGAATATGAAATATGAAAAATGTACACAAAATGAAATATACACATAGGAGGCTTTAATTCTAACATTCTAACATGCTATTGTTTTTATGCTGTGTCAGAATTAAGCTCAGAGCAAAGCAGTTTTTATTAAATTAGGTTTTAGTTCATCTATGTCAAAATCAAACAATGCAAGTGTTGACTTGTTTTTACAGCAAATATTTATTCTGACATGCCCCAGCAGGAAAAGCACAGGTGTGATTAATAATATTAACTCAGGTGTGATTAATAATATTAACTCCGCTCCATTATGTTTATGTGTCTGTCACAGTTGTTGAACTGGATTAAAATTCAGAATTCAAGAGCTGCCTGTTACAGTTTTAAAAACATTTATGAACTTTAAATGAATGACATAGTAGTTATGATAACAGCATGACCTCTAGTGGGCTACTTGTGTGCATGTTTCTGACTAAGCTGTCATAAATGAGGGTGGCATGAGGGTCCGACGTCCTCTAGTGGGACCTGACCTGTGATCCAGGTCTGGGAGGAGATCCCCGAGGACACCACGCCCAGACGTTGCTGGGAGTGCTCACATGCATGTGGGTGCCGTACACACTTCTGACACACATTATGAGTTGTTGTGATGAAATGCAGGCAAGTCGGATCAGCTGTGATTTTGTTTCTTCACTTTGATTTTCGCTGTGATTTTTAATCCAGCCCTCAATGGGTTATTGCTTTTGGTTTCCATTGACCGTTCTTTGTCATTTTTGTCTTTACAAATGACAAAAGGAAGATATCAATATATAACTCTCGGATGTCTGCTATTATTGTTCCCTTCATTGTTTTCAGCAATATATATTGATATATGAAATCTTAGATGTCTACCATTGATACTCATGCTACTGCTACCACTACTACTACAACAACAACAGTGTATTAATGCTACTAATAATGTGTTCAAACCCTGAGTGCAAAAGTAAAATGTAGTCTAGATGGAAGATGGAACGGAATATGTGGCGGTTTCCCACACTGTAAATATCCTTAAATGTAATATCTGATATTTATTTAATTGGCAAACAGTGCCTTCTGCCTTTTCTTGTTTTGTTTCAACCGACAGTTGTCCACACTTTTCATGAGAGCAGAAGAAGAATTTCAAATGGGATGAAAACATTCACATGTGCAGCCTATTGGTGTTCAGTATGCCTGTTGGGGTATAATAGGTCTACTGCATAACCAGTGACAAATGCCCCACTGAAAAGACTACTTAACAAGCTGTGAAATTAGAAAAATGTATCTCTTTGTGAAGAGTTTCTGCAGCCAACAGTGCTCGATAGAACTAATCAAACATTATAGATGGTGATTAACGAGATTAATACTTCTATTCATAAGGGATGATATACTTGTCTTTTTATTATAAGTGACTCAATCATTTGCTTAAAACTATACAGTAGGGACATGATTATTTGTCTGTTGTATTTCAAATTTAAATGTTTTAACAATAAAATTCATATATGTCCTGTTGTAACCTGATTTTTTGGGGGGGGCTGCAGTGTTAATATGAAATGTGCAGTGTTTGCAGAGTTTATTAATTTATATCTCGACTTTATTTAAGAGTCCACTAACAGTGTAATGTAAAATGATTCTCATGATTTTATTTAACTTTCCAATATATGAATATTGTTGTTATCTGTGTTTCTATGTCCACATATGGAAAATGTGTCATGTTTATGAGTTCGGGAAGAAGTAATACCTATTGTGTAATAGGCAGTGCAAACTTTGTATCTTCACCCTCGTGGAGAGATGTGCTCAGATTATCAATGGTCGTGGTTGGTGTTTGATATAGCAGTTTCCAGTTACTATGACCCGCCCAACTTTTGACGTCCACCTTTAACGTTACCTGAAACACTCTGCTGGCCAAAGCTCAAAATATGCAAAAGAAAACGCAGCTACACGATCATAACACCCAGTGACATACATTCTAAGAAGAGTTACAGTACCAGTTAAAAGTTTGGACACATCTTCTCATTCAATGGTTTTTTCTTTATTTTTATTTTTATTTTTTTTCTACATTGTAGATTAATATTGAAGACATCCAAACTATGAAGGAACACATATGGAATTATGTGGTAAACAAACAAATGCTCAACAAACCAGAATATGTTTTATATTTTAGACTCTTCAAAGTAGTTGAATGAGAAGGTGTGAACAAACTTTTGACTGGTACTGTAAGTATCAGATAATTAAATATTTTAATTTTTCCGGGGAAGTTGTGTTTAGGATGTTTTTGTGTTGCCATTCCCAGTTCTGTAATGTAGGTTATAATAATACATTTTATTTATAGAATGCTTTTCAGAGTACTCAAAGACGCTTTACAGACATTTAAAATCAGCATTAAAAGCCACACACTTAAAAAAAACTTAAAACACACAGCATTAGTCAGACATTAAAAGCAGTTTTGATTTCTGATTTGAACATTGAACGTTATTGTTTGTGAAGAATACTGTGCAGGAACTGATCAAGTCACTTGTCATTTATTTGTCTCAGGAGTTGAACGACTTATTTTTTTTCTACATTGTAGATTAATATTGAAGACATCCAAACTATGAAGGAACACATATGGAATTATGTGGTAAACAAACAAATGCTCAACAAACCAGAATATGTTTTATATTTTACATTCTTCAAAGTAGTTGAATGAGAAGGTGTGAACAAACTCTCGAGGTGTTTTATTAATCAACCCTGTAATCCACAGTGACAGTAGCTACAGGTTGACTCCTGAAAAAGGGTTTAAATGTGCCTTGTGCCTCCAATCTCGCGATCACAACTTCTGCGTATCACTCCGCGCTGGAGCAAACCCCGGGTGTAGTTCATGTGTATGACACTACCCCTAAAGTGTATCCCGATGAATACGGCCAACAAAGTGGAACATGTGTAACAATATACATGTCACACTGTCTGTATAAATGTTAGGGCTGTTATTGTGGTGGAAACTGTCTTAGCATAGGTTTATGCAAAGTGCCTGCTGGGTGGACATTTTGGCTCCGGCGGACCATGTGAGCTCAGCCTAGCCGCCGCATGCACAGAGCCACAATGAGGCCAGTTGCAGCACTACGTCCCGCTACGTGCCCATGTCGGCGGAAGGCTTTCTAGCAGCAGCGCAGTGAGAGGTGCGCTCCAGCAGAAGACTTCCGGCCTCACCGGCTGGTTTACAGCATAAAAGGGTGGTGTTTTAGTTTTACTGTTGTAAGTGCAGTATGGTACATTTCATATTTTTGTAATACACATTAAATAAATCACTGGTCTTTCATAAAAGAATACAAATATTTTAATATGTAGACGTGAGACAATTAGTCAGGTTATTGGAGGAAATGATTCAGCCACTTCTCATATAATTATTTCTTTTTTTTCTGGTGTCAAACATGACCTGGTTCAGCTATTATTATTTGATTTGGTTGTTTTGTTTTGCTTTTCTTTGTTTATATATTTGAAAATTGAGTATGTCTACGTGTCGGACTCTTGGTAGGATATGACTTCTGCAAAATACTGTGATGGGCATTTTCACCATTTCTGACCATTTTATAAACAAATGAATCGAGTAAATACTAGTCAAATGAATCAATACTGAAATGAATTGATACGTGTAGCCCAACAATATGAGGTGTTCTTATTAAGATAAGATCATCCTTTATTTGTCGCAGCAGGGAAATTTACAGGATTACAACAGCATACAGTACCAGTCAAAAGTTTGTTCACACCTTCTCATTCAACTACTTTGAAGAATGTAAAATATAAAACATATTCTGGTTTGTTGAGCATTTGCTTGTTTACCACATAATTCCATATGTGTTCCTTCATAGTTTGGATGTCTTCACTATTAATCTACAATGTTGAAAAAAATAAAAATAAAAAATAAAGAAAAAACATTGAATGAGAAGGTGTGTCCAAACTGTTGACTGGTACTGTAGGTTATAGTGCAAACAAGAGACATAGAAAAAGAAAAACAAGATAAAAAAAAAACACCCAAGTATTATAAATAAGCAATAAAAACAGTAAAGAATCCACAATAACATACATATGATATATACAGACAGAACACTATTATAACAATAATCCCACAGTGTATCTATTGACTGTACATTCCTCTTTGGGTGCACACAGTAGAGTACGACTTTATTTCAAACAATGCAGTGTCATGGTATGAGAATAAAGCGCAGCCCAGCACGATCATTCCGTTCACAATAAATTAACCCAACGCCGGGGCTTTTATTGTGAAGAGTCGGTTCCGGAAGTCTCTTCTTCGTTGCTGGCGGACCGCAGGCCGCAGTGATTTGGTAGCCGCTGCAGCAGGAGGAAGGACCGCGGTTCTACCCCCCCCCCGTCTATCTTTCAGTTTCGTCGCGAATTTTTTTTATCGGTGGTCCCTTCTGGTAGCGCTCGGTACATCGACGGTACAGTAACGGAGCCGTGAGACACTCGAGTCTTGTTCCTAGCAGCGGACACGGAGATCGATCGCCATTTTAACCGCACGTTCCCCCTGACAGACGCGCGAGCACAACAATGGCTCTGAAGAGAATCCACAAGGTAAGGAAGTGAGCGAGGCCTCCTCCGCGCGGCTCCGTGCGGGCTGCTCCCCGCCGCCCGGTGCTCCTCTGCCGGGTCTGGCCCGTTAAGAACAAACGCTACAGTGCTCCCGGGGCGGCTCGGCTCGGCTCGGTCTCCCGGTTCACGGGTCCGAGTAGCGAGTGACGACAGTGCGGGCAGCGCCGCCTGTAGCTGCCCGCACACGGGCCACCGGCACCGCGCCGCCCCGCAGCCCGCAGCGAGGAGCCCCGGCGGCGGCGGCGGAGGGGGAGGCGGCAGGGGAGGGTCGTGGTGTCACACAGGGCCACCGGGCCACGTGCTGTCGTGGTTCGCCGGCGTCGGTTCTGTCCCCGCGGCGGTGTCCGTGAGCTAGCGCTAGCTCCGATGCTAGCTCGGGTTAGCTTCCGACCGAGCTAGCGCTAGCTGTTAATGCTACACGTCTGGTTTACATCGGACGGGGTCGGCTACAACGCACACATTACCCCCCCACACAGCAGCTAATGCAGCTATTATCATCATTATCACCATCATTGTTATCAGTATTATAGTCTGGTTGTTTTAAGTGGCCCACACGCTGCTTGATTTGACAGATACGCTAGCAGCTAGCGGTTAGCACAGATGCTAACGACAACACAGGGACGCAGGCCCCACGCGTCGCTGACAGCAGCTCGTGTGTTGGACCCATATCTCTGCACTGAGTGTGTGTTGGTTCCCAGTGTCACAACGTGGATAACCAGCCAGCTAAACTCTCCCATCACTTGACACCTGGCTGGCTGCCTGACTGACTGAACACGACGAGCTGTTGTTTACCAGAGTGTGTGTGTGGGGACATGTCGTGGGTTATGTTGTCACTGTTGTGTAATAGTGGTCAATCAAGTAATCAGAGCCCACTGAGGTGTTGTTGTGTCAGTGGGCTGCTGTGGCCTATAAATCTGTTTACACACTGAGATTTAGTCCACTACACAGAGGGCTCACACTGGGCCTCATGCTTCGTAGTTTAAGAAAACATCACATCATACAGTACCAGTCAAAAGTTTGGACACACCTTCTCATTCAATGGTTTTTCTTTATTTTAATTTTTTTCCTACATTATAGATTAATATTGAAGACATCCAAACTATGAAGGAACACATATGGAATTATGTGGTAAACAAACAAATGCTCAACAAACCAGAATATGTTTTATATTTTACATTCTTCAAAGTAGTTGAATGAGAAGGTGTGTCCAAACTTTTGACTGGTACTGTAAGTATCGGATAATTAAATATTTTAATTCTTCCGGGGGAAGTTGTGTTTAGGATGTTTTTGTGTTGCCATTCCCAGTTCTGTAATGTAGGTTATAATAATACATTTTATTTATAGAATGCTTTTCAGAGTACTCAAAGACGCTTTACAGACATTTAAAATCAGCATTAAAAGCCACACACTTAAAAAAACTTAAAACACACAGCATTAGTCAGACATTAAAAGCAGTTTTGATTTCTGATTTGAACATTGAACGTTATTGTTTGTGAAGAATACTGTGCAGGAACTGATCAAGTCACTTGTCATTTATTTGTCTCAGGAGTTGAACGACTTGGCACGGGACCCTCCAGCCCAGTGTTCCGCAGGCCCAGTAGGAGATGACAGTAAGTTCATCTTCTAAACCAGCATTAACGCGGTAGCTGTGTGTGAGTGGTTAGATGCTAAGACTGCATTTTGTTGTACTTGTACTCTGTGCAATGACAATAAAGTTGAATCTAATCTAATTTAATAACAAATTCCTGATGTACCCTTCTCAGCCCACATAAATAAATATGTATTGGTCAAAATACTCACCAATGACCCCAAAAGGAATTCCTTTATAGCCTATTGTAATTTATTAAAGACTACGTGGAGTATGTCTTTCGTCTGTTAGATAGCTAGGAATTGTGTCCACGTCTTTTATGATTTTATGTGTTTAGTTTGGATCCAAAAATTGTCTGCAATATTTCAATTACCACGGACTGAAACTGGAATACTTTAAATGTTTTCAGGTTTAAGTATTTTAACTTGGAAAGGGGGGGGATCAGTTAATGTGCTGGCTTTTTATGAGAGGAGTCCAGGGCATTTAACTAAATTTAAGGAAGTATCTGTTTGTTTTGTTTGTTTCACAAGCAAGCAAATCCAGGAAATACCTGTACTGCCTCTTGTGAAGATACCGGTTAATATAAAAGCTGCTATTCCCAACTCTACTGCTACTTCCCTGTTTCACTTTTGCTTTAAGGGGAATTCCTCGCTGGCGAGGATTTGTATTGTTTTGTAGTGTAGGGAGTAAATGTAGACTGTGAGTTAATTTCTTAATCCACGTACAATTAATTTTTTATCCTATAAAGATTGACCCAAAAATAACACTTAGGCATTCATGAACTTGTTTTTTTTTTTCCTGTTAATTTAAGTACACAGAATTAAAATACATTTCATACATTCTGTAGATTTTTCCATTGAGACCTTTTTAAAATCATAGTAATAATGTCAGTAAAAACAAGACAATGATGGGAATCAACTTTTTCTGACAAGTTTCAACTGCTTCTGTCAACAGCTGTCATTTAATACAACCACCTCTGTGAATCTTCTGATTTTGTTGGGAGAACATTTTTGGCAGTAAAAGCCCAAATCCGGTGGCCTCTGGCACTTTCTAATGCTACTATTCCAGCAAATACATTGATCTTAGTTATTGCATATTTTAATGAGTTTGCTGACTCGATGGTAAACATGTTGTGAAAAATTGTAAAGCAGAATTGGGCTTCTTGTGCATTTTAGCCCACACACAGTCTTTAAATAGCTATTAATATTTTAAACCACATCTATTCCTGACTGATCAGAACGTTTGTAATTAGGAATCCATTAGACCTTATTTTTTATTGACACCTTCACTCTAAGGTTATTCAAGACATGTTCACAGCAATGGTAACTGTATCGTTTTAGAAGAAACATAGATCCTCTGGTATTTAACGAAAATAGGCATAGTTATTTTGAGGGGGGACATGTTGTCAATCCCATGTCTCATCTAGCCTTTTTATTTGTTTTAAATTCAAAAATGTATCAAATAAAGCTATGCCAAACTTGATCGTAAATATTTCTGCAGGATATTCCAAAACATCATATTTTATTTTGCAACTCTCGTCCAGGACCCCCTCGTAAAATGGTATCCTGGATTAATTAAGGTTGAATAAATAACTAAAAAACATGTTTTGGGACAAATTATATTAGTTTGCAAAATGCTGGATGTTCAAAAATATCCAAAAGCATTAACAACATTAAGTGTGAGTCTGAGGCATAGCCTACGTCTTCCTCAAATGGCATGGGACTGTTATTTTGACGTTTTAGTTTGTTTTTGCAGTCCGTCTTAAAGGTGGCTCTGCGGTAAAAAGTCGTGTGTGTTTATCACGTTGCCGCCCGGCGTTTTCCGAAGTAGCCCGTCCAATTAGGATTTCCCCCGTTTGTGCAGTAAATGCAATTTGTAACGTGTTTTGTCGTCGGTGCAAAATAATTGACAACGGCGTTTGCTCGGCAGGACACAACTTCTCAGCTGAGTGCATACGCACACACATTCATACAGAGCATGTGAGGCGGGACGGACAGACACATTGGCATGGTTCCCTATCATCATGCTAGCGTTGTTTTGAAGCAGAGGCTATTGGTTGTAAAATGTACACACACTTTTTTTTTTATTAGAACTAAAAATGAATATAATAAAGCAGCCGGTTGGACTTTTACATTTACTGTAAGTAATCCAAACATAAACCCTTGTAGTTACTGTGTCAACTGTCTTCACTGAGAGCCACATCTCTTCTTTCTGAAGAAAGAAATGTGCAATGAACAGTAGCAGCGAAGGTAAAAACAGATGACCACTCACATAATGTTGCACAATGATTACATTTCAGAATATAAAAAAAACTTGCAG
The DNA here is from genome assembly GCF_027596085.1 of Anoplopoma fimbria. Taxonomy (NCBI): domain Eukaryota; kingdom Metazoa; phylum Chordata; class Actinopteri; order Perciformes; family Anoplopomatidae; genus Anoplopoma; species Anoplopoma fimbria. Next base: position 6,231,768 of record NC_072452.1, on the reverse strand, counting down.
CTTCATCATGACATGCAGTCTAGTTCTAACTAACATTGGTTCAATCCGATAGTTATTTAAGTTTTATTTTTATTTTTTTGATGACATCCAAGTCTTGTATTATGTTAGACATGTTAGGATCACTTCTTCTGGGGTGACACTACTGGAATTTATACATGTTGAAGTTTGGTTTATACATGCAGAAATAGTCCATGTGAGTCACACAGTGTGGCCATATTTTTGGTGTTTAACTCCCATATAAGGGTTTATCTTATCCTGTTTCATTAACACTGTTGCATGATTTTTCTCATATATATAAAAAAACAAAAAAAACCAGACCTGATTATTGTGCGGCTACCTGTCAACAATTTTCACCCATTAGTAGACTTCGTACAGAAATGATCTCTGTATTTGGTAGTGTGGAATTGATTTGTAGAACTAACTGTAAGTAGCCATATAAATAAAGCTTTACAAAACATATGATGCGACATCACAATAAGTGTTAAAAGTGGTTAACATGTAACTCATCAGCCCGTGTAGTTCAGCTGACTTGCTTTCAACAGCACGTCTATCTGAACATGTCACTTCCTGCCATCCAACATCAAATAAACCGCTCTGCTTTAACCTACAAGAACGTCTTCTTGTAACTTGTTTTCTGTGGTTTACTTTTGTTTTTTTTCCGACGTGACATTTCCCCTGAGTGGGATGCTTGATGCTTGAATTGGACAGGTTTAAATGCCACCAAATCAGATTCTGATGGTTTGTAATTGTTCGCTTATTTTAAATTAAACTTCATGTCAGCAAAACAATTTCCTCTTTGGGTATTAAAGGTGTAGGGACCATTTCTTGAATGTAAATGCGAGTCTACTGCCATTATATGACCCTTTACCATTTAGAGTTTAAAAATACCTCTTCCCAGAATATCTGTCCCGAGTTGCACTTTATGTAAGAGCCTGTTACTCAACCGTAGAAAATATACATGTCCCTTAATGTGGCATTATTTATGCAATCACTTCTCAGCTATGCGTTGTGTTCCTGGTGTTTCCTAAACGACTTCTCTGTTGTTTGTTTCAGTGTTTCACTGGCAAGCCACAATAATGGGACCTGTAAGTATTCACTTCTTGTATATTACTGATTTAGTCACAGCCTTAATCATACTGCTGTGGTTTCTTGCTGGGAATCAACATTCACACAGATTCTCTCTCCCTGCATTAGAATGACAGTCCTTACCAGAGCGGGGTTTTCTTCTTGACCATACACTTCCCCACAGACTACCCCTTCAAACCGCCAAAGGTAAGATGGCATGCATACAAAGAAGCAAACATACATAAACAAGGTAACAGCGGGGCACATCAAGTTCCTCTTGCCTGCTAAAACATGCCACGGCTTTACATCATTCAGCTTCCTGTTGCTCTCACCTGCCCCTGGTTCTCACCCCGTCTCCTCCTCCCCCCATTTCTTCTCTCTGCGTCTGTTTTCAGGTTGCATTTACCACAAGAATCTACCACCCAAATATCAACAGCAACGGCAGCATTTGTCTTGACATTCTGCGATCACAGTGGTCTCCGGCTCTCACCATCTCCAAAGGTAGACTTTTTTTTAACTGTCATTATTCATGTTATTGTTCCAGATAAATTACATGTTTAGAATAAAGGAACAAGGGAAATGCGTTGGTTTCCTTTTTGAATAAAACTGCTTCCCACAAATCTATTACAACATTTCTCACGCAGAGGTCCTTGCATGAAACTGGAGTGCTCTCTCTGTAAATGTCAGCATTAGACCTTTCCATGCAGTTCTCACTGCTGGAGCCTGCTTTAAATGCTGTCATGCACAGAGTTTTTTTTATTTTATTTTTTTAATCTTAGTTAAATGTATTATAAGATTTCTACAGCCGTGACAAATACCTGACTTGCATTCAAGGGTCATCTAAAGGCAGTGTGCATAAATTCTAAAATTGGCTGTTTTTAATTTGTGAGTACTGATTGGTTAACTGGTCCATTCCAGTCCTCCTGTCCATCTGCTCTCTGCTGTGTGACCCAAACCCGGACGACCCCTTAGTACCCGAGATCGCCCGCATCTACAAGACGGACAGGGAAAAGTAAGTTGTGTGTTTGTGCATCATTCAGATGGATTTGGATTTGTTCATATGAAGTACGTCAATTCTCCTCTGGCCTGGGTGGAGCTGCACTTAGGTCTGTCAGCGTCGCAAAGTCAGCGTCGCAAAGTCAGCTTCACAGACTGGCTGCTGATGGACAGAAGCTCCATCTTGCTAATTATTATTGATTACTATTGGTAAAGGTTCAGACTTAGCAGCAAGGGATGTAACAAAAGTTTGAAAGATAAAGATTTTGAATCTTTTTAATTTCTGTGTTTATTTCCTGTTTTTAAAAAGCCAACGGACACACGGATAGCAGGTTTTAAGCATGTGTCTCTACAGGTTTAATTATGGGGACTGGCTTTAAAGATAAACAGACGCTTACTGTTCAAAAGTAATAAGTCTCTTAAGCCGGCAGACACTGAACGGATTTATTTCAGGCAGGTCAGAAACTTTGGTCGGCCATCTTGCAGCATAACCATGGTCCGATTTCCCACATGGCCGTAGTCAAAAGAGCCGCAATAAACTGTGTTGGGCTTGTATTAATATTATTAGAGTAATGTAGCATATATAATGAACCCGAACTTCCAGCCATCTGTGGCTTCATATTTGTCTTGTTTTCTTCGTACTTTACGTTCATAGTAGAATTACACAACTTATTTTCTCTTTTTGTCAAAATCGAGAATGCGGCCTCCTTGTTTGAATAAACTTTATTGAAATTGTAAATGGACCAAAGCAACTGGGGGGTCGGTGTTAACAGACGTGTGAGCAACACACCGTGGCTGTTCAACTGCTCGAAACGTTCGGTGTCTAAAAATAGCATGTTCTGTCTGCTCAGAAAGGGTTATTTAAACGTGTAGTGTGACTTCACACAATGTACGTACGCATGATTAATAAAAAATGCAGAGTGTCTGCAGAGCTTTACAGTTTCAGAACATTTTGTTCTATTCACCCTCTTGAATAGGTAGCTGCATCTATCTTAAGGTACTAGTTGTGGTTTCTCTCACTTACCTGCTGCTCTGAATGAAACCCAGCAACTTGAGAGATCGAGCTATATTTGAAACTCTCATATTTACAATTCTCTAAGAAAAATGTCTTACCAGGGAATGGCTTTGCTTGTGACGTCATTAATCCATCTGTCTATTTGGGAGTAACACAACCGCACCGTTGCTGCAGCAGCTCAATTTGCACGTCAATGTTATTTTTGTTGCCGAAAAAATTTGCTAACATGTTATGGCTGCCTGAAATGGGCTTAACGTGCTTGCCTAAAATTGGAATATGCAAAAAGTGTGATATGTGGATGAAATAATCCTCTAAAAAGCTCTTCAATTTGTCATGTGTCTTATGTGTCATATGTCTAAAGATATAGACAATTTCAGTAGAGTCCAGTTCACCTGTGGAGTAGCTGCTCCACAATAAACTCCCACCGTCTCGTGTTTCTTTTCCACACAGCCAAAGAAATACAAAGAGAGCATCCTGGTCATAGTGCCGCCCTCGCTTTCATTCACAGTTGTATAGCTGCGTCTTTTTAAGTTTACAGCTGACTTGGAGTTATCAAGCGCTACTCTGTACAATGATTGCGCTATAAAAAGGGTTGGGATTTGATTGACATAATGTGACTGGGGAGCTTCTAGACTCATCGATATCAAGGGGGCCGCTCTGAATAATATAAAGTGCCTTTTGAAAGCTTTCTTTTTCATAAAAACATGGTACCCATTTTCTGTTCATTTTTTTTTTATCACATAACCATTTTTCACTGTGGCCTCAGCTACATTATGGTGCTGCATAGCAATCTGTAAAGTCACCCATCTGCTCTTTGAATATGATAAACCAAAATAAGAGGAAATCCCATCCATCGTTAGCTCTTCTGCCTATTTGTCCCGTTTTCTATCCCCTGGTAAAAAGTATCACTTATGAACAATCAGTTGAGTGAGACTGGCTGTCATTTTGATTGAGCCACATCAGTGCTTAAACTATTCGTCCTGTTACCATCGACTCCTGGCCGCTTGCTGCAGTGGGAAGACGAAATAAAAACAAACCTGCTGGAAAACGGGTGCAAGATTTCCCAACTGTATGTGCCCTTGTAGAGTGTCGGCCAGCTGGCATCTCTGCTCCCCCTGCTGCAAGGATAGCGGCTAAAAGTATGATGCACACATAATGATGGACGTGACTGTGTAGCAGTTTGTCAAAGATGTAACAAAATCCTAATGTTGCTAAACAACTAACATCCCTTCTCTCTCTATCTCTCTCTCTCTCTCTGTGCTTGTTCACAGGTACAACAGAATAGCTCGGGAATGGACACAAAAGTATGCAATGTAGTGTTGGGTTAGAATCATGGCCAACCACCTCTACGACATAAGGTTAGGGGAGCTTCAGACGTAAAGAGAAAACAAACAAAAACCATTCAAACAAATGAAAAGTTTAAAACAAGATCTTGTTGGTTTCCGTTGGAGTGCTTTCTTTGAGCCACGCCTCCCCTTCACCAGAGTACCTGTAAAACTCCCTCTGCCCCACCTCCTCTCTCCCCCTCTCTCTCTCCCTCTCGCTCTCTCTCTCTCTCTCTCTCTCTCTCTCCCTTTTTGTTTGACTCTGTCTCCCTTCCCCTCCCGCCTCTCAGCTCACTTGCCCTCCCTCCAGTGTACATATTGTCAGCTTGCAATGGTAACACCAAACTCTCCCTGCTCCTTTTTCACCTCCTCCCTCCCTTGTGACCTCTGACCCCCATCGCCCTGACTTCAGTATTCTGTTACATGTTGTCACCAAGCAGGTGGGGCGTCCCCTTCCCCCCCCACTCCTTTTTTTTTTTTTTTTTTTTTTTTTTTTTTCCTTCCACTCACCTGCATCCTCACCCCCTCCCCTTCCCCAGACGTTAATCCTTAGACGCATTCCTTTGAGCATCTGTAAAACTTGGAGGGTACCTTTTCTTTTTTTTTTTTTTTTCTCCTTTATTTCCCTAATTATTTAGGGGAGTGGGGGACAGTAGGATTTTTACACTCTGCACCCTTTCTTGTTTTGTCGCCTTTTATAATTCCCATCCGTAGAGGTGACAATCCAAGAAAGCCATTTGTTTTGGCATGAGTCGGAGGGCACTCTGTATTTTATATAATGAGTACTTAAAAGAAATCATTGCAGGCTATGTAAAATGAAAAAAAAAAAAAAAAAAAAGTGCACATGGCCTATTTTGGTGTTCTGTTGGATTCTATGAAAGGACTTGGATTTATCCCCATACCTCCTGCTCCTAACTCCCCCTTCCCACCCCCCACCCCCAACCAAGATGACCCCTTTGTACACACACATAGACACACATGCACGCACAATTGTAACCCCCCATGTCACCCCCACCACTACCACCAACTTTTCTTTACTCACAAAGTGGAGGTTTTGGACCAGGTATTTAAGCAATTTATTTTTCTTAGTTTAACCTGTGTTTTTTATCTCCCCTCCCTGCCCCCTCCCCCTCCCCCCCCATAACTCTTTAGGTTGCTATTTTTTTTTCTCCTGTTATTTTTTTGGTTTCTCTTTTTGTTTTTTGTTTTTTTTGCTATTGTTAAATTAGAGGCTAACATCTTAAATGGCTATGGGACTGGCTTGGGCTCTGGGTGCGAGGAGAACCCACTCTTCTTGCACAAAACCTCTGTATATTGAATTACCTGAGAGGCTCGTTGAGCTTTGTGTGTTGATTAAACTGTGTAATAAAAACCCATTATTCCTGTGTTGACTCATTCTCGGGCCCTTTTGGATGACATGTAGAGGTAGAATAGGACATGTGACAAGGGTCACGTCCGTGGATGACAGGATATATAATACCTGCCTTTCCCACATGGTATTACTGTTGGATAGTTACATTCTTTGTAGGTATTGGGGAATGTCTGGTGAATAAATGGTTGTGAATTAATTATTAGAAGTGCATGGTGTATGTATGCTCCTTCTGCTCTAATTTGAGTCAAATTAACCTCTAAATATATGGTTTAAAAGAATGCCTTTACAGAATACTATTTTATGCATTAATGTAGTATAGCATACCCAGGTGATCACCCTCTGATATGGCACTTACAACTCAAGTGTTGTTATTTACAAATGTTACAAAAATGTTCAGGCTGGTAGATTGTACTGTTGCCCTCTGGTGGTGCTTTTATGTAAAGTAATTTGAGGTCATTACATATCAAATTGTGGCGACTTTGTGTTCATATATCAACAAATAGCTGCTCAAGATGGACACGGACTTTTTTCTGTTCAACAATCAGACAAGTGTATGAAATTAAAAGCAGAAGATAAGTTCGTGGCTCGTTTCATACATGGATACAGAGAAAATACTTCTAGAAAGGGAAATGGGACTCGCCAAAGATCGCAGCCATCAAGATGATTCTCCTCCCCTGGACACCATTATAAAAACGGTTGGCGTCAGAAGTCGTGCTCCAACGTGCAATGCGGCATGAAAGTTAAATGATAAATGTATATCAGGACAGCAAAGTAGCAGCGGCTACATAGAATGGTAAATTACAGTCAGTCAATTATAATTATTCATATCACGCTGTGAAAAGAGCCAGAATGTGGACCTTGAGATTATCACGCAAATTACTGTCAAGAATTCAATAGAATTTAACAATAAAACAATGTCAAAGCAATGGGCACTAGATCCTCGTATGGGTTACCGTGAACCTCCTTATATGTTTCACATCTAGGGAAAGACAATTCATGGACGGAATGTCATATTCTCTCTCGTAGCCGGAAGTGTTTCGAAGGAGTTTATCATCTTTGATACCGCCCCCCCTCTCCGCAGACCTGATTGGTTGCGACGCAGTGACGTAGGCGTAGAGTGGGACTCCCCGGATGACCTTGCTGCTGAGCCCCGAGCACAAACACAACACCGTCCAGAGACACTATGACGACTCCAAGTTTGCCAGCAATGGCTGTATTGCCCAGGTCGGGATTCTCGTTATCAAAAGGTAAAGTATACAGACTAGATTTATAGCAGGCCGGCATTAAACGAGCGTTATCCTGTAGCTGCTCCACGTACATGTAACATGTGTGACCCGAGACAAGTGACGCGCACAGCCGACGCTGCGCTCATATCTCGTCTGCAGGCCACCGTAGCACGGGTTTATGGCTGTTTTGCACATATCTTTAAATAGTTATCTAATTTATTAAGTGATTTATGCAATGCAATGTCAAGAACCGCCCCTTGCATTGGCTGAATAGCATGCATTAGGCCTCTCAGGTGTGTTTCCAACTTTAGTCCTGGTCCATCCATGAAGGCCCAGCCTGGAGGAGAGCCCGGTATCTGGACCAGGAACCTCTTAATGTGTCATGGCCTCTAGCAGCTAATCACTGAACTGGCTGATCCAGACTGACAGCAGAGCCCCTGTTCCTCTGGTCTGCCCACTCTGCACCATGTGATGCTGGGTACGCCTCTCCATTGCCTTGCAAAACAAAGCAGTGTGACAGTCCTAAGGGTCTCTGTTGTGTCTGCATGTGATAGACAGGCCTCGTTTATTAGGAGTCCTTTCTCTGATGATGTAGGAAGTCAAACATGTATCTGAACAAAACCACGAGGCATCCGAAACCTTGGGTGTTTTGGTTACTTCTCAACAGGTGAAAATGTTTTTCTATTCATCACCAAACTGGTGAATGTGTCTTTTTTTTAGTGAGATTGATATAGGGGCAGCAAATAGAGAATACAGAAACACAAGTGTTTAACCTAGACTTGGTGATCTTAACATTCCAATGGTACTTAAATGAGCAGTTGGATACAGTGAACCTATGCAGGTCACTCAAGAGAGGTGCTGAGTCATCTGTGGTCACAATGGACGCTGTAGTCGGTGGTAACAGATTGAGTTGCATTACATTTGGTAGATGTGGCTAATATTTTGTCCACACATGTATTAGTATACAAGAATAAACTGACTTCTTTACCGATCAGTCCGGAGCAGGTTGTATTTTGGCAGTATAGAATTCTCCTTCTGTATCCGTATGCACATTGTGACTGTGTGTCTCTCTCCAGAGCACTTGGTGGTGGCGGTGCCGGTCGCAGTGGTCGCAGCCGTGGGAGGTTTCCTGGTCAGCCACTACCTGAGCGGGCGGAGCTGTAAAAAGGGCATGGTGAACACATGCATCAGCAAAGATAGCCCCAAAGTGGTCCACAGCTTCGACATGGAGGACATCGGCACCAAGGCCGTGTACTGCCGCTGCTGGAAGTCAAAGAAGGTCTGGCTTCAGTAACTGTTTTTTTGGTTTTTTTTTTTAAGCTGGAAAATCCTGTTTACCTGAAATTCCTCTAGCTGTCAGTGATGTCACTGTCAGGTGCTTTTCCTTTGACTGCTAATTGAAACTTTTAGTTTTAACTCCCCTTTCAACCCATAGAGCTCTGCAGGAGTAAACTAAACACTTGGTGACACTGATTTCTAGCTTTTGATAGCTTCCCACTTAAATTCAGATTCTATCATTTTGTGTAGTTATATTTTAAAATGAGACCTCATATACTGAAATGAACCCAAGTGGAGTCCTGGAAATGGAGGGATGTCCTGTGCGTAAACAAGATCTACAATTCTCTTCAGTGACATAAAATAAAGAACAAGGAAAATCAAAGTTACTACATCGCTAAAGTATGCAAAGTTAAATATTCTGCTCCTTTATTACCACTTGGGATTAGGGGACTTCAGTAGAGCTGTTTCCATATTTAACTTTAGCATTATCATAAATGTAAAAAGTGCCCTCCCGTCACATTGAGGCTGAGGGTAACACAGCTAACAAGTGTGACAGAGAAACAAAAGTACATAAATAGTTTTTTTTTTTTATCAGCTTTTGATAGTTCCCAGGTGACTACGGGTAAATCTAGTATTTGCTAACGGTGTTCACTCCTATGAGGCTTTAAACGTGATAAGAGAGACTTATTGTTTTCCTCTAACATGCCCATGTGTTCTGCTTACAGTTCCCGTACTGCGACGGAGCCCACGCCAAACACAACGACGAAACCGGGGACAACGTCGGACCGCTCATTATCAAAAAGAAGGACGCCTAAGCCACCCGGTCGAGGAATCTCCCTCAACTTCTCTCATGCACCCGGCCCCAGTTTGTCCAATCATTTATCATCATCATCATAATCATCAACATCACCACAGTGTCAACACCGACGGTTAAAGTTTGACGCTGTGGAAACCATATCAAACAGCGGAGATTCTTCATAGCCCAGAACAGAAACCCAGAGAGGGCTGAAAATGTGTTTGAATTTAGAGCTCACGCCAGTTTCTACATTAGCCGTCATGACGTAGAAATCAAAGGTCATTCGAGCGGAGATAAGGAAGGGACTTTGACAATCGGCACAGCCAGACATGGAGGTGGCTCAATGTGAAGCGTTTAGATCAAATTCTCACCGGACCTGGTGGAAGTTAAATATTTTACCTTCCCGTCTGGTGTCACCTGTGTTTCCCCCCCCCTTCCTTCTCTACCCCCATGGGTGAGGAGCAGGTGGTTGAGACGTAATTACTAGCAGCTCTTTGCTTCAGTCGGCCCAATATTTCATTTGGATTCAGCGAAGGCCTTATATTTAAATCTACAGCCCACGTCCCAGAGTCTGAACCTACACAGCCCATATGAATGTTACGTGTTGTGATTTTTGCACCAAGAGCTGCTTAGTCCGAGAAAAACAGAAGTTCTGTTTTTTTCTTTCAATGAAATAATACGTGTTGAAAATCTATCTGCTGTTCGTGACCCGTTAATGTCTGCTATCTGAGGAAACTTGTATTTAATCTGTAAAGTGTTTAAAAACTCTGCATACAAATGATATATTTTGCTTTTTTCTTTAGATTTGTTTTCTACTGGCTGCCGTGTGTCTGACTCGATCCGTTGTTCTGTACATTGTGAATAAAACTCATCGAGCAATCTGATTTCTAGGCTTTCTCCTGATTTTTTTTATTTGATTTTTTGCCGCAGTTTCAGGAGGCCAAACTCTTGCATTTGTTTTTTTTTGTTGTTTTTTTTAACCACAGGATCAAAATGCACTCTGCTGAGCAACTTCACCTCCGTCAGCAGTGAGGCAGAGCGGTGTGTTTATGGATTAACAGTGGACAGGGATAATGAGTAAACAGCCGTGTGTGTGTGTGTGTGTGTGTGTGTGTGTGTGTGTGTGTGTGTGTGTGTGTGTGTGTGTGTGTGTGTGTGTGTGTGTGTGTGTGTGTGTGTGTGTGTGTGTGTGTGTGTGTGTGTGTCCGGCCTTGGCTGGAGGTGAGGGGGGCTTGGGTGGGGGGGGGGCTCGTGCTGCAGTGTCCACCAGCACCAGTGGCCATTTTAAGAAGTGGCAATATTTGCGGTGACCGCTAGAAGACGCTGTGTTTACGCGGAGAGTCCAGGCCAGACAGCGGACGCGAGTATACTGTGGGCCCCTGCTCCCACAGTGACACGCACACGCGCACACACACACACACACACACACACACAGGAGTCGCGCACGAGGTATCTGGCCGCGTGCCAGATGCAGCGGAGGGGCTCTCACAAGAGGTGGAGTGGACTCCGCCGTCCGCGCGTGAGGAGTCACCTTTAACAGACAGCTGAGCGAGACGTGACGTTTATCTGCTAATTACCAAGACTCCTCACGAGAGTGTTTTTGGGGAAATAAACGTTGTTTTAAAATGATTTGTGAAGTTATTCCATTTAGTTTTGTTTTCTTCTCATAATGACTTTATTATGCTGCATGGAAGCAAAACACATTTGAGTTTAGCGGGATTTACATACCAATAACATTATTCCTGTAATGGGAAGGTTATGACGCGGGCTTCCGGTGTGGAAACAACTGATAATAAAGACTTATTTAAAAAAATATATATATATATATATATATATATTTAATCCTAACTGTGAGGATAGAAAGTAATATATAACATCAACTTACCAAGTTTACAGCGAAATCTGACGCATTTACATCAAAATGTATGAACAAAAATAAAAAAGCTTATATTTACATCTCTGTTTTGATGCACCTCCTGTCTGATCACTTACTTACTACCGTCTGTGAAGCTGAAAGCCAAGGCAGGTGTTTTTAATGAAGTTCATTCTTCTTCTACGCTACATATACACAACATTTATTTCCCATCACATTACATAATAGATTGTCACCGAACGAACGAGACATACAGACATACATTAAGGTTATTAAAGGCCTTATGGACAGTCAGTTCATTTGGTCGCAGCTTAATGTGCATTACTATAATATTACATGTCCTGATTTAAAATGTTTTTATAATAAGGACTTAATTATTCATTTATAATGTTTCTTTTATATATATATATGTATATATATGTATATATATAAATGACTAGTTCTTGGTGTTGTTGTTTAACATGTGTTGTAATCATGTAATAAGGGTGATAGTTGTTCCTCAGTAGTAACGCCCATTAACACACTTGTGTGTATTGGTGGAGTGGGACCGATGCATATTAAAGCTGGGTTTAATTTCTCCCCCCCCCCCCTCACACTGACAGCTGTCCGTGCGTGTCCCCGGTGCGTGTCCCGGTGCGTGTCCCCGGTGCTCCCCTCGGATACCGTGGGGTCGCTCTGACCGCGGTCTCGGCTGAAGCAGAGTCCACTTCGCATTTTGAGCGACGCCCCCAAATTCCGTGCAGAGTGTTTGCAGACCCTCCGGGACGGAGAGGTGGAGGAGGAATCGGCAGCTCCGCCGTCCATATATACGCTACAATCACCACGCCATTAGTTCATGACTTCACCCCATGTCTGACAGGAGAGTTCGGCCTGCACATTGTGAAGGTAAGGAGGTGGAGGCGCTTTACGCACGCGTCCTGTTGATTCTCTCCGTTTTGGGTGTTTTGTCGCCTTTTCCTCCGCGCGCCGCGCCGTGGCGCAGCGACCGCTCGGACTGTGGTCAGCCCGTCGTGGCGTCGGTCGAGCGCCGTCTTCTTAGGTAACCTTAATCACGGAGGGACGATCGATCGGACGCCCTGATCGACCCGTGGAAAGGCTTTCACGCCGTTGACGTGTGCCAACATATATGTCCCGCGTTCAAATCCGCCCGAGTAGATTTGGTACAAATGTGGACACGGAATATAGCCTGGTCTTTTTTTATCCACAGCAACCGCATCGTTGCGCACCTCGCTCCTCGTCGTCGATACCAGACAAAAGACAGCCTGTTTTTTTTCCACGGTCCTCTCTTGAGTGTCTCTCCGTCGGGCTTAAGCTTTGGCTGGCACACATAACAGCAGTCGTCAAAATGTATTTGAAAAGCGCGCTCCACATTTGACCTGCGCATATGCGCATATCTTTGCATATTGTTGTCGCTCTGTTATTGATTGCATTGATATACCGTGAAATTCTTAAAGGGATACTGCCTCCTGTATGCGGAAACCACGGGCAAGCCGTGCACTGAGTCTGGTACACGGCTCTGCTCCTCTCTGTTCCAGCAGTTTGTTTCTAAAAAATCGACAAACGTATATGTTGTTTTTTTTCTCTTTAAACACAGATTCTCCACACTCTGACAGTGTTTAGTGGCTCCGGCTGAGAAAATATCCTCCAGTCCCATCTCCTCTGTTTACTCTCTTTCTGTATTTGTCCCTCCAACATTTCTATTCTTAACCTTCCTCTCTTCATCCCCCATTCATTTCTAGCTCTCCAGGACTCTGAGGCTGCTGCAGAGAATGGGAATAGGGACACAGGCCAAGGCTTGCCATTTTGGCTGAAGTAACAGCAGGACGGTTGTCAACCCCGCATCGGCTTCAATCCCCTTCTCCCTCACCTCTCTTCCCACACACACACACACACACACACACACACACACACACACACACACACACACACACAAGGACAGACACCCCCCACACACAGCCACTGCTATGTCCACTGCCGTAGACATCGCTGGCCCTTCCTCCCCAGATCAGGCCCACAGCAGCGCCAAAATCCCCAATGAGCCACTGAGACCCAGCCTTAAGCGCTCCAACCACCCCTACAGCCTCTCCCATTACATCTCCACCCCTTCCCAGGCCGTGGACGTCAAAGGCCTGATCCAGCCCTCCCCGGCCCAGCAGCGGGCCGCCCAGCCCTCGCACGCTAAGCCCCGCCGGGCCCCTCCTGGCCTGACATGTGGGAGTCGCCCAGCGGGCTCCACCTGGCCCACGCCGCCGAGCTGCTGATGCGCGCCGGGCTTCTGGCTCTGACCCCTGCCACCACGGAGCAGGCCGGCCTAGGTGCACAGAGCAGCCAGCCGGCGAAAAGGGAGGCTGCAGAGGCAAAGGGGGACGGGGAGGGAGGTGGATCGGGGCCTGAGGAGGAGGAGGAGGACTCCGCTGGATGTGGCACCGACTTCCAACCCTTCCTGGGTGCCTGGTTCCCCTTCAGCCCCACTCTGTTCCCCCTGGCAGGCTTCCAGATGGGGGGAGGCCACTGGAGGAGCGCGGCCATGGGAGCCGAGGGCATCGAGGGGCTGGTGGCCGAGGGCTACTCACCTGGCTCTCTGGGCGGCAGCAGCGGCGGGAGAAGGAAGAGGAAGAGGTGCGGGGAGTGCGTACCGTGTCGGCGTCAGACGAACTGCGAACAGTGCAGCAGCTGCCGCAATCGCAAGAGGGGACACCAGATCTGTAAATACAGGAAGTGCGAGGAGCTGAAGAGGAAGCCGGGAGGCCCTGGGTTTGAGAGCAGAGTGGCTGGGTTTGATCTAAGGGGCTCCGACTTTACTTTGGGTCTGGCACAGGAGAGAAGCAACGGCGCCTTGGAGGGATAGTAATGTATGTGGTGGCAGCATTTGTCAGAGGATCCCGGTTGGATGATTGTTGAGGAGCTGCAGCTGATAAAAACACACAGGACACCATGTTAACACACTCGGACTGTGGTTCAGAGATCCTCGGATCTCGTGTTCGACGAGGAGCTGCAGCTCCGTTTCAGAATGTCCACACTCGTTTCCCATCCTTTCTTTTGACAATCAATGAATTGGAGAGGAGAGAAAGAAGGATACCGATGTGTGTCAATATTTAGATGACGACAAAAAAAATGCTGTAAATAGACTGTAAATATCTGGAAAACATTATGTCTTTTTTTACATCCCTTTCCAGTTTGGATGTATTGTGTTTCAACTTTAAAAAAAGGAGCCAAATGTTTTGTTTCTAATGGGGAGTTTTGTTTCTGTTGTTCTGACGTCACTGCATCAGTAAGAAATGAATGAGTTCAGCTGAGGCTAAATTATTTCATGTGCAACTTGTACTGTATAGCTCTGTTTGCCCTTTTGAAATAAAAGAAATTGGCCATGTGTAATTGTCTACAGGCTGGGTTTATACCACTGTGTCTGTGTGTGAGTGTGTGTGTGTGTGTTCGTCTTTAATTGGGTGTATGTGTCTGTTAGCCTCCGTGTTCCTGGTTGTACACATGCACACGTGTGTGCATGTGTGTGTGAGGTTGTGTGGATTATGAGTCACCTAATGGTGTGGCTGAGAGCCTTATCGCAACCCCACAGACACACACACACACAAACACACCTACACGCTGCCTTGGCAAGTCCGGTGCGTGCACCTCGAACACACCAAACCTGACACGCACACGCAACACCAAACACTCTCTCCTCTATTCACACACTCACACAATTTCCCTTTTTTATTCACAAGTGTAGATCACATGTAGACACACGCACACGTTATAAACAAAATACACCGGCAGCTGCACTGAGGCTAGAGGGTGGGTTTCTGCTTGTTGCCGTAACGATGGCTGATGTGATAAGACCTTCTTCCTCGGCGCCACACTCCAGGGGACCGCAGGGAAGACGTAACCATGGCAACGGCCGGCCCGAGGTGTCACGCTATAATTGGGCCACGGCTGCACTTCCTGTGTGCCTTCAGTCAGGGGGATCGCAGAGGGACTGTGTGTGTGTGTGTGTGTGTGTGAGTGTGCGTGCATCTGTGGGGGTTGAGTATGCGTGCGCGTGTGTGTGTAAGTGTGTGTGTGTGTGTGTGTGTGTGTGTTTGTCAGGCAGGGAGAGAGAGAAAGCGCAGCACGCCAGCCAACGCAGGACACTGCCAACTCATGGAGAAAAGCAGCGAGCTCCAACATCATGCGAACGCAACGCTCCCACTGAATGAGGAACACAGTCTTTTAGTCAAAGTCCACAGTCTAGTGTTTCTTCATCTCCCAGACAAAGGGGGAATTTCAAATTCTTGGATCTGCAGCTTTTTTTTTTTTTTTTTTTTTTCTCACTCCCCCTCTCTCTTCGGTGCCTTTCTAGTGATTTGGAGCTTAATCCCCCTCCCTGTTCTCGTCACGCATGCACACACACACACACCCACACACACACACACACACACACACACACACACACACACACACGCTAACACACACAAACACACACACACACCGGAAATCTGTGTCACCCGCTGCCCAGCAGGTCCAGTGACTCCCTGAACGCCTGCAGTCTGGCTCCACTGGCCTGCAAGATGGCAGGAGAGAAAGGGAGGAGGAGGGGTGGGAGGGGTGGGGGGGGCAGAAGGAGGGATTGAACGTAGGACAGAGAGGGGGGGGAGTTGGGGGAGTGGGGGCCGAGGAGGAGGAGGGGGGGGGGGGTGGAAAGCGGATCTAGGGAGCGGGTGAAGGGAGGTGGGGGAGTAAAAGAGACGTGGTGAAGGGCAGAGAGGGAGAAGGGAGGAGGGGGGGGGGGGGAGGGAGAGGGGGTGAAACTGGGAGAGATGAAAAGCAGGCCACAGGGGGAGAGAAAAGAGAGAGAGAGAGAGAGAGATACGCAGGGAGGAGGACGGGGAGATGGACAGCAGGGGATGAAGATAGCGTGGGCCAGACAAAGAGGGAAGGAGAGAGGGAGAGAGGGAGAGTTGGAGAGTGGGAGAGCGGCGACGGAGGCCGAACGAGACGCAGGGAGACGGAGGCGCATGGAGACGGGGGTTAATGACGGACGCATTGTCCAGATAGCCGGTGTGTGCCGTCACAGACCCCTGTGGAGCTTACATATGTTAGCACCAGCGGCCCTGCCCACTCCGGAGGGAGAAGAAAAAAAAACTCCTCTCACACACACTGCAGTGGAACAACCTGCCAGCCCAAAGGCAACCTGCGCTGGAGCTGGGCGGACCCTCGCTCACGAGCCAGACCTTTGAAATTTTGGCCACTGCGTCTGCTTGGAGACACTGTGTCTCATTGTGATTTTTTTTTTCTTCCCTTTCCCTCCACTGGCTGTATCCCCAGTGTTAGAAAATGTGTAACAGCTTTGCAGAAACAGCATCTTTCTGAGATCATTCCCTCATTACGCCTCTGTAATCCATTGGTGTTCACTTCTGTACACATGGGAAACATGCTACTCCCAAGCGGACGCACAATGATTTCTTGCATCCTTGAAAAGCTCAGGCTCATCTGCCCCTCAGGTTATATTTTGGTGACACTCGGGTCAAAGGGGACTCTTGACCTTTGACCCTTAAAGCTGTTAAAGGTGGATTCAGAATAGACCGACTGCGGCACCATCTACTTCTGGTTTGGGCTCATGCTACCAATGAAAAACAAGCACAAAGACTTTTTAATTGCTTTAAAATGTTAGTCGCCTGCACACGTTTCAGTCCTAAAAAAACTGTTTTTATCAGTCAAAACCCAAACATAGAAAGAGAAGAATTTTTGCTCTCTAAACCTTCTAACATTATGAACATCAGGCGAGTTCACAAGGGCATTTTTTTGGGAGGTAGCGTGTACACAATATTCTGTTAATCTTTAGCCTGCTGCTGATTTTTAAAAAAGGCTCAGTGGTTCCAAGAAGTTAGGCAAAGCACGGTGATAAAGTCTACCTGCAGTGATATGTCATAACGGCTTCTTTTCACTCCACCTTATGATGTGGAATTGATTGTCTCCAGTGAGTATCGAACTACAAAATGCTTGCATTATTTAATTACCATGAAATTAAAAATATCAAAACCTGAGCAGTAATGTCAGTTAAAAGAGGTATTTTACTTTGATTGGTATAGAGCCTACAAACTTTATTGTTCAAGTAAATCATTAATGAATTAAATAAATGATAATCAATGGTATTGAATTGCAGCAATGACTAACCATCTGGCAAACATGTCTGACAGTATTGATTTGTCTCATAATCTCAAATGACACAAGCTATTGAGAAAAGCATTGACATAGCATTTTCACAATATCTATATCATAAAAATATATAATAACTGTGTTGTTTAAAGTAAACATGTCCCATGCTAGCATTGCTAGCTGTCAAAGTGGTGCTTTTAGCTAAATGCTAATATCATTATGCTAACAAGCTCACAGTCACAATGCAAGAGTACTGATGCTAAGCAGGTATATTATTTACCATGTTCACCCTCTTAGTTTAGCATGCTAACATTTGCTAAATAGCGCTATAGCTGATGCTGATGCAAATTTCATTAGTTTTGCAGGTGTTTGGACCATCAAACCGTCAGACATTGTCATCATTAGAGCCATACTATTTGAATGGCTAAAAATGTCTGACTGACTGTAAAAATGTCCATAGAATATACAAAAATAAACACAATAAGACAGTTGTTTTAAACTGCTAAAAGTTTTATCTGTTATTTTGTGACTATTGAAATGTATTTTCATCTAATGAAATGTGCTTTAGCTTCATTTGTTTAAAGGGGAACTCCACCAATTTTATGCATTAAAAGCCCGGAAACATTTGCATGTCTTCTGTTTTGGGGAGTTGAGCCTAGCCTGAGGGCATGGGTTTTAAAGGAGGTGGGTAACTCCACGTATTCCATTCTGGGAAATGTAGGAATCAGTGTTTTTGGAGCTTGACCCATACTAGTTACTGGTTAAGATTGAGGTTGTTCATGTTTTTCTTTAACGTTCTATAAAAAAAAAGGTTTGCAACCTATTTTGTACATATCAAACATCAAACATGATGTATTTTCATTTTTAAAAATGCGTTACTTTTTTTGTTGCATGTTATGACATAAAATAGGCTTTGTAATTTGTAGGACTCTTTAATGTTTGGAAATATAAAAGGGTTTATTGTTCAAGTTTTATTAATTTGACAGTGTTCTCTATCATAATGTATTTTTAAAATTGTTACTAATTTCACTGTACACTGAATTTTTTGCCTGCATTAACAATTAAAAGCAGTAAACTGTTAATGAGGACCATTACCCTTTAGTGCCAAAACTAATGACGTCACCACTGAGGTGTTGTTACTCATTAAGTACAGAGCTGTTAACTAAGTGATCTCATGACTCACTATTCCTCATCACAATGACTTCATTCAGAAAATCAGATAAGATACTCTTTATGGGTCTCAGGCGCACGGTGTCTAATCCTTGTTGTCATGATCTTTAAAGTTAACTATCATGCAGGCACCAAAAAAAGGGAAGAGGGCAAACACAACTGCTTCTCGTGTCCTAAATTCACCTCTCGGGCTGGACAGAAAATAAACAGGAGCACCAGTAGCAAATAGAAACACCACAAGTCAGTGGCATGCACTTTCTTATGGGACAAAGATGACTGGACTCCTACAATGCTTTGCTGGGAAACCCAACACTGTCCTACTATATATAGCGGGGCCTTCACACTGCATGACTGCTCGTGTCGAGTCACATGATTCAAGAAATATGGGTGGACTCACACACACACACACACACACACACACACACACACACACACACACACACACACACACACACACACACACACACACACACACACACACACACACACACACACACACACACACACACACACACACACACACACACGCTCTTCGCCCACATACAGATGCGCGTCCACAGAGGCTACGGGTGTGGAGATGGTGAGGGAATGAGAAGTTTTATTGAGTTGGCTCCGACGTGTTGCTTCCCGTGACCCTGACTCCCATTTGCTCTGTCTGCCCAAGCGTCTCGCGCTCTGTCTCGGTCTAAACCACATGCTAATCAGCTTTCTGTGCTCTCTGTTTGATCTCCGGTGGGCTGTTTTCTGACGCATCCCGTTGAATAGATAATCATTGTGTAAGTGACCGCCATCAGCAGCTCCTCTGTGTCTTCCCCTATCAGCAACCCCCCGTGCTGAATGCACGCTATAACCATATGAACAGACCCAACTGTGTTAAATGCAGGGGGAAAAAAGAGATAAAATCTGTCTTTCAGCATTAATATGTTCTTTTACACACAAACAAAAGACATATAAAGTCCTTAGGGAAATACCCAACACAAATATAAATAAAAGGTATATTACAACAGTCAAAGTGTCAGCAGGAGCAAAGCTTTAGCAGGGAATTAGTGACCAAGTAAAGGGAATATGTGACCCAATAGTTAGGTAGTAACTTAAGCTCAAACACTCTGAACCTTTAAAAGGAAGTACTGCTACATCTCTCAAGGTATCACGTGTCCTTACAAGAAGGATTTACTATTTTTCTCGCATCTGATGTCCCTTTAGTGCTGCAGTGCAGTCTGTGGATTTGTCCAGGGACACCTTTGCCATTCTTTTAGGTCTGTACTCCGTGTAACTAGAATTGAAATGAGACATTAACCACAAGGTTAAAGCGCTGACTCAGAAAGCTGCAGGAGTGTGTGACGTTGTTCAAATCATAGTTGGTTGATCAGCATAGGAGCTCTTCTCATACATAGCCCCTCCAAATGTATGACAATGCAGGTCAGTCATCCAAAACATGTTAGCTTTTAAGGGCCAAAAAGTGCAAATTTCTTGCCCAGCCCAGTCTGTCACGTGACTATGACCAGCCTGTCCCCTGACTCAGTACAACCGGTCATGTGTTTCACTAACTGGAGACCTGACTGAAGGCAAAAAAAAAAGCCCCAAAACAAGTAGGAAGTGAAGACGCTAACAACGGAGTCGCTGTAGATGTCTGTGTGTCGTAGAACTTCAGATGATGGCTGAATGTAACGGATGACAAATATTAAATATGACACTTGACAAAAAAAAAAAAAAAAACCATTCTCATCACAGTGTCAACTCAATGGTTTCCTGAGCTATTAGCCACATATTGTGGTGTCTGTTGTTTCCGTTGTCATGGAGATGATTTAGTTGTAATCGTGTGACATCAGTATGGATTTTCCGTCACATGGTAGCAGTGGTGAGATGTGGCTGATAGTTCTGGAAAAGCCAAGTAAGTGGACCTTGTGATAAGACTTTTGTCTCAAACTGCTATTTCCAACGTCAAGAATGAACCTTTTAAGGTCGATTCACTTTTTAACTTTATCAAAGCTCGTCTTAATCTGTCAAATTTATTTTGGTCCACAAAAATCACAGCACTTTGATAGTCTGCAGCCATGCTAAATGAGCTAAATGCTAATGTCAGTGTGCTAACATGCTCACAATGACGATGCTAACACATGTAGAAGGTGTTATTTTTTACCATGTTCATCATCATAGCATGCTAATATTTGCTTATTATACAAAGTCCATATGGGAATGTCAATAGTTATTTGACCATAAACCAAAATATTGGACCACATGTTGGTGCTAGAGGACAAGTCAAAGGATCAGCAAAGTCAGTAGGATTCATCCACGCATCCATTCAATTGTGGTTGAGATAATTCAGTCTGGACCGCAGTATGATTATGATGGAGAGTAAAAAACAAACAAACAAACAAAAAAAAGAGTCCTCAATATTAAAGCATGAGTCAGCTAATTTACCTCATAGTGTGTCTTACTAAATTCGGTGTGCTGGAGTAGCAAAATCTTCATTAAAACTGTACATCCTGTACATCCTGTTCACACATTCACAAAGAAAGGACACTCGTCATGTAGAAAGCAGACTGTTAAAGGGCTGGTTCAGGTGTCAGGAGGCCCGTGTGTGTGTGTGTGTGTGTCATCGATGAAAATAAGGGATTGCAAACTTTTTTTGTTTGTTGTTCTTGAAACCAGTCTGTTTATTATTTACCATGAATTCAGTCCTTTCATTTTATACCATTAAAAAAATAACCTTCACCCTTGTGATTGATATACTGAATCGGTCAGTGGTGTTAAACGGCACAGTGGCAAGTTACATGGACTACATTTAAAACAGTTTAAAGCTTTTGAACAGCACAGTAAGATATTACTTTTTATCAAACACATGTTTCCTTGCCAATAAGCTCTGCTTATGACTTCTGAATAGGAAACTTAACATTAAAACTCATTTATTGAGTGCAGCAGAGTGTTTTTCTACCTGTAATCAACAGTCTCTGTCTGTGTGTGCGTCTCTGGACATCTCTCGGTTTCTCTGCCTGTCAATCACACAAACCGTATGAGCACATTTGAACTCGGCAACATCAAAGCTGCTTCATTTTTCTCATTCAGGTTGACTTCGGTTGGAAAAGCTTTCAAGTCTTTCTCTCACTCCAACCCCCTCAGACGTTTCACTCCGTCTGTGGGTCTGTCAGTGCATCTTGGCCGTACAAAGTGTATCTCAGGTCAGCGCTCAGGTTCAAGTAAGGATCCTTTACTGTATCCGGCCTCGGCCTGTTCCATCAGTGTCTAACTGAGCCATTATTTTCTGCACAGGGTTGTTACAATCAGTACGGCTCTGTCTCTGTGTCACAGTGTCGCCAGCTGGACACACCTTCAGTTTGAGGGGATCAAGGGTGCGCTGCTTTTCTGTAGGTGAGCAGGTTTGGCGGGTACAGGAGGTTTGGTGGAAGCAGGCGTGATGTGATGATCCTCTGCGAACGTCTTCCTGAGCTGCGCCACGCGGCCTCCGTAGTGCGAACTCTCTGAGGAGGGGACAGGAAGTCAAGGTGAGTTTTCAAGATTTATTCACCTCTGAGGTCATATTCTAATAACTGACTATATCCAGAATTAATTTCCTTTCAGTTGACAGCTCCACTCTTCCGACACAAATCATCTGTGTTCTATGTAACTGCGGAAAAACCTGTTTCTTGTTAATATAATATTATAGTGACAGACACCTTCGATAAGCTTTGTGACAATGCATGTTTTATATAATACAATAAATGCTTTATTTAGCTGAAAAAAGATTGAATCTTTCTTGGAAAATAAACCAAAAATAGAGATGCATGTAGCAATATGCAAGTAGATGATGTTTCTGAGAAATGACTAATAATGCAAGCAGTGTTGGTAGTAAAGTAAGTGCTTTTGATAATGTTTGGTACTTAAGGACAATTGGGAGGTTCTTAGAATTATCTTTAATTAACTTTACCTGAGTATTGCTTTTATTTTGCGGCTTTATGCTCCACTACATTCAGAGGAAACTATTGTACTCCACTACATTTATTTGACAGCTTACGAATAACTTAAAAACACAACATATGATCAGTTTATCAGATGAGCTCTAACTCAACCAGCAGCAACATTTAATTCTGTTTAGGTGTTGATGCATTCCTGATTAATAATCTAAGAATAAAAATGTACATTATAACACTGTAAAAGGGAAACATTTACTATCGTTGGTGTATATTGTATTTAGTAGCTATAATTGTAGTTTTTTTTCATTGCCTACAGTTTGTCTTACCTTATCTTATCATTTCTAATGATATGCAAGTACTATAAATGTATAAATGTTTGGGGTTTTATGCATGCAGTGGTGTTTATTTACATTGTGGTAGTACTTCTACCTTTACACAGACTTAGAACACACAACTCAGGTTTCTCTCCCCTCCTCTCTTGTTGTGTTACCTATGTCCTGTTGTCCGGCCCTCTCTGTTTCTGACAGCTGGGCCTTGAGCGGCGGTCGGTTGTCATGGCTACTAAAATGGGGCCCGTCCAGAGGACTCCAGTCGCCGTGGTTGTCCGAGCTGCCGCCTGATTCACTGTCGCTGTCCTCGGTGGGGTCCTTAGGGTCATCATCAGCGCTGCAGTCCTCCTCAGACCACCGGTCGTGCGGTGAGACCGGGTCATCCTGAAAATAAGCACAATTTGACGGTGAGACTCTGATAAGCTCCTGTGTTTACTCCCCCGACTTCAAACCCTCACACAAACACATGCACTTACGCTTACATCTGTGAGGGACAGGTCTTCCTTTAAGCCGAGCTGCTTGGCCTCTCTTCCTGACAGCAAGTCCACCGTCTGGATGCCATGCGTATTATCACTGTGGACTCTGGAAGACAAAGACAACCATTTTTAGTCCCTCAGTCAGCCGTCCTAACCTTTGAATCAATCCCCCATTAGTCAAATGGCAAATAACTTCTATAATCCAATTAGGACGAGGAGACGGCTCGCTTACTGACACTCAGAGTCAACTAGAGTTATGTCTTTTGTTGAAGGAAGTTTTGCACATTCTGGACGTTGTTGCTTGACACAAGTAGGATTTTTTCTAAATGTAAACTAATTAACTAATAAACCTACTGCTGCGGAACAAAGTGGCTACGTGTTGCTTCTTCAATAAACAGCAAGCAAACTGATAATGTTGCTACAGAGTCGGCTTTTTTCATTTTTCCTAATACCATTTAGGTGGATGACAAAAAAAAAAAATCAGTTTAAAAGGAGTTCTATGTGGGTTTATTTTGTGCGTTTACCTGTTGTTCATGAGGCTCTGGAGCAGTTTGGAGGACCTGAACTCGTCCACCTCGCCGATCACACGGACGCTCACGTCTCCGTCCCGGCCCAGCAGCCACTTCACATGTTTGTTGTGGACTGGAGGAGAATCAAAAGATAATGAAAAAAAAAGGTAAGCTTTCTGTCTCAGTAATATTCCGTCTCATGAATTGTCATTCTGGCTTTTTTCCAGAAGGTGGTGCTGTCCTACCAGCATAGAGCTTAGGAAACCTCACACAACCAATGGGCTTCAGTGTTCCCTATTTGTGCTCTCTATTTTATACATTTTATACCTTTTTTCCTGTCTTTTAATTGGAGTAAATTATTTGTGTCTCACTGCAAAACATCATTCTGATATTGAATATTGATGAACCACGTTAAAATAAAGTTGGATCATTTCAGAAGTAAAGGAAATAGTTAATAACAGGGCTACATGTTTTACAGAAACTCCCTTGAATGTTGTTAATTTTTTCCAAACACAACAACCAATTATTCCATGACATCAGCACCCGCAGGGTGTTTCTTAGTTATCACCACATCATGACACAGTCGGCAGAAATAACCCCCCACCCCTGATTGTGTGATAACAGGTGTTTCCCATGACACCTGATAAAAAGGTAAAAACACCTGCCATGACATCACTGATTGGGGTGTGGCCTTAAAGTTCAAATCCTCAGAGAGCTGTACAGCAGCACTTTTCCACCAATAGGATTTCAATGCAGATTTGCCCTTTGAGAGACGCAGGAGGCAACAGATGCTGTAGGAGTCCATGGACACGATCAGCTCCTAACAGTGAACTGACTACACAGATTTCTAAGAAACCAGCTAACAAAGGCCGCTCTGTTTCCTTCTCCATATTTTAGGGGATGACTCGTGTTTGCCTATGGTCACGTAGCACATAAGGAGACATTGTTTGGACGTCTCAGTCTGATGTCACCTGACCAAAGACCGTCTCTGACATCAGTCGTGGTCTATCTGTGCAACACACCTTTATGTTCAGACACTGATTGAGTTACAAGACACAGAGGCCACTTCCAGTGCAGAAGTGAGGTGTCTGTCTTTGTTACCACCACACCTACAAATTAAGCAGAAATGCAACACCAAACAGAGTCATGTTTAATAGTTATGTGACATTTATGGGCCTGCATGCACACGTAACGATTTGTCCTTCCCGACAACAGCGCCGTGGACAAAGACTGAGAGAGGACTAACTGGATTGTATGTTGTGTAACACATACACGGCGACAACACACACTCTCAGGTGACATGGCACAGATTGAGTCAACAAAGACGGCAACTTAATACGCAATTTAAAGCGCGCCGACGCCCCAAACCACAGGGCTTACTCAATCTTATTCAGCTTTCAGCCGGTAGAAGGATTCGACAGGCGGTGATAGAGGCTGTCTGTCACACACACACACACACACACACACACACACACACACACACACACACATTGTGCAGCAGAACCAGCGGAGGCGATAGGGTCTCACTGAGTCAGACAAACAACTTAAATGGAGGACGGGTGGGTGAAATGAGTGAGACTGGAAGGTAGAGCTGAGGTAGACATGGGCCACTAGCTCTGGACTCAATCCCTTTGTGTGTAATTTAAACACATTTATCAGATTGGTAACATGAGAGGGTGTTACTACACGGCTTGTGTATCGTGTGAACTTGGAGTGTGTGCACTCGGAGAGAAAAATCTACTCATTAATTAGTTGTGAAAGGGCTTGAATGTACAATCTTATAACATCTGAAATATAAAGTAGAGTGTGTGTTTGCAGACCCATAAATAGTAGTCAGCAATAGACTTTAGAGAGTTATAGTAGTAATAGTTGTATATTGTAGTGACAGAGCCACTACGCTTCGTACACACTTTATAAAATGTGTGTGGTAATTGTATGAGGATTAAAAAGGCCTATAATAAAGATTTTTTTTAAAAACAGCAAATGGAAAAAAAATGGAAGATTTCAAATTTGATTCATTTCTTTCACTGTTAAAAGACTAGTGTGTAAGATTTAGGGGGATCTACTGGAAATAATACATGGAATATATTATTCATGCCAGTGTTTTCATTAGTGTATAATCAGCTGAAACTAAGAATCAGTTTAGAATAAGCCGTTGTCTGGTAGAAAGGGAGCGGGTCATCTTCCACAGACTACACCATGTTGCTACAACAGCCCAGAGCGGACAAACCAACCATTGGGTCTAGAGAGAGCCCGTCACTATAGTTCTTCTCAACATTTAGGAGTGGAGGGGTTAGCGGAGGGGTATTCAGTTGGTTGCAATATGCAATCTCTACCATGATGTTATTCTCATGGGGGGAAATGTTATCTTTTGTCTTAATTCAATCAGTTTTACAGATTAATCTGACATCTGAATCAATGGTAGCTACATTGTACTTAACAAATGAGTAGGCGAAAAAAAAGAGATTCAAGTTTAACACTCTCAGATATGTCCATTAACTATGAAGCTACAGCAAGCAACTGGTTAGCTTAGCTTAGGGAAAAGGCTAGCATGGCTTTGTCTCAGAGACACCAGGAAGTCACTGTGCCCACAGGAGAATAATAGGTCTGGCAAATAATCCCTGCAAAAAAGCAATTTATTGTTTTTACACTAAATAAATAAATCATTAATAATTAGTGAGCTTTGGAGGTGCCGGTTACCCTTAAACAGATCTAGGCTAGCTAGCTGTTAGCTGTAGCTAAGCTAACCCGCTGGAGAGTGGTATTAATCTTCAGTTCTAAATCTCAGCAAAAGATCAAAGTAGCATATCTCCCAACAATTGATTGGAAGGTGGCAGATTTCATGTTTTTTCTTAAATATTTGTATGTTGTAGAAATGTCTGATTCAAGATACAGATAATTGTTATAAGACTGTCTGTATTTCTGTCAGTTCATCATTGCCAAATTATTTGTGATACCTTTTTAACTGTAAAGAGCTGAGACCATGTGAGAGAAGCTATAGCAGATTTATGTTTCTGCTAGTCAAACTGAAGACCACATTTCCCAGAAAGCCTGATCCTCCCTGTTACTTAAGTCTGTGTTTTCCTCTTCTGCTCTACTGGAAATCATCCTCATACTATTGTGCAATGGAATGAGATGTACGTGTTCTCCATGTACGTCGGTGTAACCAGTAGAATGAGGCCAGTGTTGTGCTCTACCTTTCTTTGGCCTGTCGTCGTTGTCTCTTCCTTCTTTTTCCTCCCTCTGCTCCCGCTCTGTCCAGCGGCGTACCTGCTCCTCTCTCATCTTCAAGAAGAGGATCCTCTTCTGCTCCTCGCTGAGGGCCTCCAGCACCTCGGGCTCCACCCACATGTCTTCAAGGATTTTGGCCAGCATCTTGCCTCTCTAAACCCGGTTGTCAGCGTCGGCTGTCGTGCCCCTCTGTCTCTCTGTCCGGCAGGTCAAGTTTCAGCGGTGGGGCTCGATCGCTCCTTTTTCCTGTCCAAGAGTCAGGTTCCCTTTTCTTTGAAGGATGTGGGATCGGTTGCGGTCTAACTGCTGGAGGTCACTGTTGTGTCCTTTGTGAAGCGCTCCTCCTCTGTGCTGTAGGAGCCTGTCGGCCTCTCTGGAGGTGAAGGCACAGTGTGTCCGGATTGACTGAGCTCTGAAGGTTGCTGTTGTGGTTTTCAGAGAGAAAGAGAGGGGGAGAGAGAGAGAGAGAGAGATTATATCTACAGTATTGTTTATTTCCCTCCCCGTTCAATCCTGTTCTGGCTGGCACATCACAAAAGTCCTGAAGCAAATAAGCCACAATAACAGATGTAGTGGGTGTGTGTGTGTGTGTGTGTGTGTGTGTGTGTGTGTGTGTGTGTGTGTGTGTGTGTGTGTGTGTGTGTGTGTGTGCGCATTTTCATGAAGTGTTTACTCTGCATACAGTAGGCAGAGAGAATGCCTCTGTGCTTTCAAACACTAAAAGGCAAACAGGGGCAGGTTCATTATGTCAACACAGACAGACACACAGACACACAGACACACACACACACACACACACACACACACACACACACACACACACACACACGCAGGGCGTTGATGACTTTCATGCTATCTGGGGGTAACAGACAGAGATCAGAGAGCAAAAAAATGCTACAGTCCATCTATATTTCAATGTGACTAAACTTAAACAATGCAGGACAAACTAAAACTATGCAAGTGTTAATCTACTGAAAAAGTTAAAGAGATGTTAGTAGAGATAATACAAGATATCTAATATTATATAAGTAACAAAAGACATTCTGCTGATAATAAAATTAAATAAGAGATGTTAAAATTAAATAAAGAGATGTTACGGTACACGTACACACACACTGTTTTTGACACCGTATCAATACACGTGACACTGATAGACTACAACAGCCTGTCCACTGAGTCAGAACTCAGTCAGTTAGGTCCTCAAGAGAGAAAAAATTCCCATAGAACAACCATTGCCTTAAACTGTGTGTACACACACACACACAGCATAAAAGCAGTCTCCACCCTGTACACAATTTTGAAAGATGTGACACAGCGAGCCACTGAGATAGAGCCAATAGGATCTGTGTCTGTGAAAACAGGTCACCAATCTGCACTGGAGGGCGGTTCAGTGTTACGGTAAATCAATAGCGGCTGACAAAAGAGTAGAATCACCTTTTACTGTAAGTGATTGAGGTGTGGCAGAAGTTGAACCATAGCATTGTACTAAACCACAAACACTAGAATCACTCTATGGCTTGAGCCTAAACTGAGCAGTAAAACAATTATGTTCTGCCTCCAACAGCTGATGCAGGACTGAACCTAAAAATGTGATTCGTTTCTAATCTTCTTACCTAACAATTAAAACTTTTGCCAAATTCTAAGCTTGCTTTAGTTTCAATCCCCTTATTTTGTTAAGCATACTGTCACAGCCCTGATCATAACAAAAGAATGCTGGGGCTCACGCAGCTGATGACCCTCCATTCATCACCTGCAACAGGAACAACAGCAGGGACGAGGAGGGTCGTCACAACACACAGAGGCCTTAACTGACCGACTGGTCTTAGAACCAACATCCATTCATTCATTAACTCTGTCCAGCACTTCTCAAGTCCCTTTCAAATGTAGTTTTTCTTTCAAGTGGGGCTTTTGTGATGCTCTTGTTCATTGTTTGTGGGGCGTGTTTTCATTCATTCCTTCACAGCGTAGGAGCTGTGAGGCCCTTTGAGACTCTGTGATTAAATCAATACAAAGAAACTGGACCTGACTTGAAGATTCACAACCAAACAGCCCACAAAGGAACACAAATTGGTCAGTTTTTCTATAAAAAAAAAAAAAACCAGAATCACACTAAGCAGACTTATCAATAGCTCCTCATATTAACTGTATACATTTGAACAAGGGCCTGGCAGCACAGCAGAATTATTCTGCAAGACTATTCGCAGACTATAACATCCCACACAGGAAAAAACACAACAATCACAACATGAGAATATAGTGGATCACCATCCATAATTTGTTATTCAAAACTTTTTTATAAAAAAAAAAAAAAAAAAAAAGAAAGGCATCCAGGTCTGGCTCCGGGCCCGGGTTCGCTTCTGCCTCGGCTCGCATGCAGAGTAAAGAAAAGGGAGAAAAAAGGGGCAGAAAGAAGAGAGAGGAGTGAAGAGAGAGGAGTGTGCCCGGCATACTGAGAGAAAAGTTTGAAAAGTCTCTCAGTCTGAGAGAAACACTGGCCGTTTTCACAGCGACAGAAGAGAGACGTGCGAGATAAATGAGCTCAGACGGGCCGTGGAATGGCAATCACAACACAGACAGGCAGAGAGGGAGAGGGAGAAAGAGAGGGGGAGAGAGGGGGAGCAAGGAGGAGGGGAAGAGGACTCACTCAGTGTCTGCCAGCCGGCTGCATCTTCCAGCGCTGCTCTGAGCTCCGGCGCCTCTGTGAGAGAGGTATGATGAGTGTGTGTGACGTGAGCGACTGTAACTCTGTGTGTGTGTGTGTGTGAGAGAGAGAGAGAGAGTGTGTGTGTGTGTGTGAGAGAGTGAGTGTGTGTGTGTGTGTGTGTGTGTGTGTGTGTGTGGGATCAGCAGCAGTGGTATGCGGGCTGAGCTCTGCTCTGCGGCATTTGTACTGAGAAGGAGTGGGCCGGACTGACATCACTGCATGTTTATCTCCTCCTTCCTCCACATTCTTTTTCTTATCTCATCTACAGTCATACAAAGCTGGCAGGAAATGAAAATAAATACAACTGGTTCAATAATAGCATGTAAAAAAAAATTAAAAAAAAAATCCCCATCTAGATATTTTGTATTTATTGCTATGTTTTTTTTTAGTTTCATGTTTCTATTCTAGTTCTGCCGTCTTGTGAATTTTCTGCAACGTTCAGGGACGCAGGGGATTTCATTTCCCCTCGACGGGCTCTGTAACCTTCTCCACATGTAGCAGCAGAGGAAATGGGATTTATTCTCAGTCTTTTTAAGTTTTAACTTTATATTACTGACAGTCTCTGCATAACTGTGTGTTCACCCCCCCTTTCTTTTTTTCCTCCTTCTTCCTCCAGGAAGTCCTTCTGGTTTGAATGAAACAATTAAGCACAACACCACATGCGCAGGAAGGAATCTGTGTATTTATTCCACAGGAATTCTTTTTTTTTTTTTTTTTTTTCCCGTCAACAGGTTGTTGACACACTTATCATGCCAGCAGCTCATTGTTATGTGTTTGCTCTGCCACGCGGTGCCAAATCAGATGAGGCCAGCTGAATGGTGTAAATATCAGTCACATGCCTGTGAGTAATTATGGCTGATAATATACACGTGTATTCAAGTATTCAATTCATACGGAGATGACTACCTCCTGCCTGTCACTAACCGGTCAGGGCTGTCTGGGTGTGACGTGACCAGCTTACCTTTACGGTAAGTGGTCGTAAATATTAGGTGCTCAGTCTTCAATTGGCCTGAATTGTGTTTTTCTCTTTAGTTCAGTCAGTGTCTGTGGCTGAAATGTGACGTTCACGGAACAGGATAATGGTAGAAGACAAGAGGTACAATAAGAGTAGGGTTTGTTTACTGGTCTGTAATGTATGAATGATTTCATGGTGGTTTCCAAGATATATATATATTTTTTTTTATTGAAAGATAAATGGATTTTAACAAATAATTACATTTATTCTTTTAATAATAATTAATTGTTATTAAAAGTTTATTTTCCATATTTGTTCATTTGAATGCGTTCTTCTAGACAGATTTAGAATATTTCATGTTCAAGCCAGCCTTTTGTGCACTAAAAGACTCTTTAGTTTGCACTATTTTTCCATCTTTAATTTTATAATAAGTACAAAGTTACAGAGCTTTATCTACTAGTAAGTTACTTGGAAAAACTAGATCAGTAAAATAGAACATTATGAAGTTATAAAGTCAGCAAACTGAAAGTTAGCCAACATAAAAAAAAAGACAAAAAAACATACCTTCTGCTCTGAATTAATGAATAACAAATGCATGATTTATAAAAGGTTATTAAAAAAAAAATCATTTAGACTTTTGGCTCGTTTCAGTTGAAGTGAAAACAACAAGATGCCATAATTTCAGAGAGATTTACACTCAAACCTCCAGTACACTTGGCATTATGTAAAATGAAACCAACGCTGTCAATAGTTGGGGTTCCACCAAAACCGGTGTTTCAGTGAAACCAGACACCGGACTGTTTGTCCCTGGTATCAGGTCAGAAAGCTCAAGGTTTACTCACAGAGACGCATGATTACACACAGCTTTGCTTTGCTCTGCTATCTGTGTGAGGACCTACTTTATATTTAGTCAATCACCACTCCTTTATATCATTTAAGTTCACTTCTAACCCAGAGTCTGAACCTGACTTTAACATCCACCTAAGTGTACTTATTTTGATCCCCGGGTGTAAACAAAGCACTACTCTTATCTTTGCTCAGGATATAACCCGGAACTACATAAATTGGTCAAATTGAACACATTTCGGTTGGTTTTCACTTACTCCTTTCCTTATCTTTATATTGTTTGGAGGACTTGTGGCTCTCCAAAAGATAAAAGGACATAAGCAAAAAAAAAAAACAATCTGCTTTCCTCCTCTTTGCCTCTGGTGTCAAGGTCAGGTCTGCTAGGGGAAAACAACAGGGATCTGGGTGAAACATAAACGCATCAATCATATTCATTATGAGCGTTTCTTTGTCTGTTTGGTTTATTTATGTAGGTCAATGTGGTGATAGCATGTTTGTGCACTTAATGACTAGTTTCTAATCTCTGCCTCACCTTATAAATTCCACCGGTGCTATTCGCAGGAATTATTAATTACCAGGAAATAATTTTTTACACAGGGCTAATTGCTTGTGTAACACTGTCTGACCTTTATATTTCCTTGGTATTGCACACCCTGGGAAAGTCCCAGCAGCTATCAAGGCATTGTCACTGTAGCTGAATGCACGTGGAGCGGATTAGACATGTGGCCACATTCACATATGGTAACTATGCATGCACAGCACCCTCTGCTGGAGGAAGGGAAGATAGCAAGTCAGCAAGGATCCCAGGGTTTTGTGACCTAAGAGCAATGGATAAACCTGATTATGCATTGTAGAATGAGAGATAGTTTGTGATCATAAAAAAATCAGTAATATTCTTTAATTACATTTTTTTTATTTTATTATGTCAACGGTTAAAAAATGAGATATATCGATCTTAAAAAATTGTCGCATAGCACTTATGTCACTGTGACTCAAAGTAAAAATAGTTATCTATATACAAAATGTTACATAACACAATTAGTGCTCTGTTAGTTTGATTACTATTGTCGTCATAAAGAGTCACCGCCAACAAATTCAGTTTGGAAAGATGGTTAAAATGGAACTATGTTTGGTGATTCAATGAATATTATTGAAGTTGAGTTGATTATTTTTTTTTTTTAGGGCGCGCTATTCCTTTAAAAGCTTCCCACCTTTCCTATCTTTACTTTATAGCCCCTAGCAGGTAAATCCAGCGCTTCATACTCTTTAGTCCATTTTATCGGACTGTAACCTGACCTTCGACCCAAGTCTGCATAATCTACCTCTTCTATTTATCAGTGTCTGCATGTAGTGTTTTAACACGAAGATTAGAATAACACTTGCTGAGGAGGTCAGCTTTCTCTTTTAACCACAAGGTTGTACTTCCTGTTCATGCTTTTGGGGGCCTAATTCAACATCACGGCCAGGCAGATTTACCATGTCAAAAAGTATTGGTATTCCAAAACGTTCCCCCCCTCAACAGCTCCATGTTTAATGCATGGACCCGATATGGAGCCGGCTCTGTGAAGAGGATGTGCATTAGCATGGATTCACATGAGAGATGCATGTGCTTAAACAGACCGCAAAGGTCCCCAAAGTCATTTAACCGGCAGTACAAGCTGTGCGGAAGAATGCACCCTTGGGTGGTCGATGTCACGTGCTACCAGGATAGCGTATGTTGACTATTTTTTGGAGGATTTGCATAAAGTTTGAAAGAGGTTTCAGCTGACTTCAACATCATTACACCACGTTGCTTGCTATCCTCAGGCACACACAGCAATACAAGCATCTGTTGTATTGATGTAATAATGTATCTGAATTATATTCAGATAACATTTTACTGTAATTTTATTGTAAATAAAACATAATGTAGCAACAGGGAAGTACTGGACGAAGTCAATCAAAGTTGATGAGGGATGTGAGAGTGAACTGAAACAGTAAAGTTGTAAAAACAAAGAGCTGAAAGATGCTAAAAGATGAACTGCAAAGTTGGGTGATGACCAATTTGGGGTCTGTCACTTAGAGCACTCTGGTCCTTGATAATTTTCCCTGATACAATATTTAGGAAGAAAATATTGGATAAAATGTGAAGCCAAAGCGTTGATTTAAATTGTAAATGCCATTATCAGTAGAAAAAGTATTTTTTGCAGCTAGTATGTAATGCTAGCCTTAAGCTAGCTTGTTAGCTGGGAGAATTGCCCACAAGGCTCAAAGAGGAATGCATTCAACGCTGTGGAAACTGTCACATTTAGAGCACACTTAAAAACACCACGTACACAATACTGTGTATGCAGAAGCTGCAACTGTTTCATTATTTGATCGGCTTGTTTTTTGAGTGTCGTCTCCGCTGAAAGCAGTAACACAATTTAGCACTCTGGGACCACAAAAAGGGTGATGTACCAGAGAGATGTATGTTGTATGTTTTTTTTGGCTTGTACAACCCAGTAGGTAGGTGAGTTTGTAGAGGTATTTGATGCCTTATATATTTCTTGTCTCCCAGATAAGGCATGTGGCATGGTGCACATACTGTATAATCCTTCAAATGGCACGTTAGCCCATCGGAGGGCCACACTCAGACCATGGACCACCTAAGGAACAAGAGACTCCTGTGTGTCCGCACGCTGCCGTCCTGAAACTTTCCAACAGTCGGACGTCTATGTTTTTATACAATTTCCATATTTTCAACTTGGCACAGAGGGGATGCTTGTGGCACTGTTGCCATGGTGACCGGTCTGTCTGTTGACCTGGCTGCCCAGCAGACTTAGAGTTGGCAAACACACACACCACACACACCACACACACACACACACACACAGTGTTTCAAACACACATGGCACATTCTGTCACCATGTTGGCAAGGCCGCCAGTGTTTTCCTTGTTTTTTCTGCCTGGCTGTCTTTCTCTCACACTCTCTCTCACTCACACACACGCGCGCACACATGCAACACAAAAAAAAAAACAGAGACGGGGTTTCTCCATAGGTGAACATATAGCTCCTCAAGATGTTTGAGTACATACATTTTTTCTGTTAGATAGAAAGCTAAATAAATAGATTGTTTGATACTTTGTCTCTTGACACACACACACACACACACACACACACACACACACACACACACACACACACACCCTCGCACAAAAATAGTATATCCTCTTTTGGATATACTCAGCTTGTTAAGGACAATTGTTCACAGGTGGAAGTGACTGATGCTCAAACATAACCCTCCCCCATGTAGAGGGATGTGTGTCATTGTAACCCGCTCTTTCATGCCTGTGGATGTAATGACCCAGATGAGAGCCACACTCATACTGACATGTATTCACACACACACACACACACACACACACACACACACACACACACACACACACACACACACACACGCAAGTGCTGACATGTCGTGTCCCCCTCCTCTTCAGGGGTAATGAATGCTGATTAGGTTGTCAAGGGAACCACTGGAGTCCAACGTGAAGCTGAGCTGCTAAATAATGATGTCCATACTGAAGGTAGGAAAGATCTTTTTAACGAATCTGTCCCATTCAGGTGAGACCAGAGAAAGATGCATGTCGGGGGAACAAGGCCATTATGCCCCAGTGCTAAAACGTTGTCTGCCTTTCCAAAATGTGATAAATTAACAGAATACACACGTTTAGTTTTTTCAATGGTGGCAGCAGTTATCTACCTCGAACAGTCTCTATTTTAAAGGCACTATAACCTTGTAACATCCATATGCATTGAACAACTTGACAGCCGTCTACTGTTAATTTTAAGAAGTAGTTTAACATGTAGCTCATTCTCATTCCTTCTGTGAATTGTATTGAGAAGATTGACATCACTCTCATATCTGTGCGTTAAGCACTGAGCTAACGCTAGGAGGTGGTTAGCTTAGCGTAGCATAAAAACTGGAGTAAAGGAGAAAGCTCTAAAAAATACGCCTACTAACATGTCTAAAGCGCACTAAATAACTCTTTGTAGCCTAGTTTGTTTAAGCTGTACAAAACCAGGATTGTAAAAAGGACAATTTGTGGTTTGAGGGGAAGTTACAATTTTGCGCGTCAAGAAATAGTTACACCGCTTCTTAAATAATGGATGGAGTCAGGCTAACTGTTTTCCCATGCTACAACTTTTTATGCTAGGCTCAGCTAATCGCCTCCTGGCTCTATAGCTCCATATCTCCATTTATAATGTACTAATATAAGAGTGGTAGGCTATCAGTCTTGTCCTCTCACCCTCAGGAATACTGGAAACATGTTAACAAACAGTTGCCCATTTACACATCGAGCAGTTTCTAGAGCATTTATCTAGTATCCTGCTTCTGCTGAGATATCTGTCTCTTTAGATAATACTCATTATGCTGAGGAGCTAGCTGCTAACTTTGTCATTCTGCCATTTGGTGCTGGGCAGATTGCATACAGCGAGGTTTTTAAAGCTTTTTCGCTGTGAACTGAACCAAAAGCTTAAGGACGATATACAGCTTATCACTACATGGGGCATCCTCCAATACAAAATAGTCATGTGATTTATTGTAAGTATAACATTTGTGGCTTTCGGTTGAAATCAACTTGTTTTCCCCACTCCCTTTGAATATCTTTGCTAAATATTGGTCTTAATACATAGCATTAGCTAAAAACAAGTTTTCTGTGCCTCCTGTTTGCTTTCTTTAAAGATTGAACCAGTAAACATCTCTTATCACTGCTGTAAAACTTATAGGAAGCAACTCCTCGAGTGTTGTCATGGGAGGTTTGATTGGTGATTAGTAAAACCAGCTTGCAAAGATTCTGAGGCAACGCATGCCATTTTATGTTCACACACAAGCACACACACATATTAATTAATTCAATATCAAATATCAGAGACACATGCATGCTTTTCACTCTCAAGCACGATCTGCTGTGAAGTCCTCTGATCAAAATCAAAGACCTACTCCACGTGAACACACATTCAGCTGTGTGTGTGTGTGTGTGTGTGTGTGTGTGTGTGTGTGTGTGTGTGTGTGTGTGTGTGTGTGTGTGTGTGTGTGTGTGTGTGTGTGTGTGTGTGTGTGTGTGTGTGTGTGTGTGTGTGTGTGTGTGTGTACACTCCCCAGCTGTCTCACAGAGCTCCCTGTTGTTTGGCCTGCCGTGGCAGACGAAGCCAACGCTGTAAACTCTGTGGATCGATGCTCGTTTGGAGGATATCTCTTTTTAATTCCACCTCAGTCAGCAGCCCTTCATCCTTTTGTGTGTGTGTGTTTGTGTGTGAGCTGCACACTTGGGTGTGTGAATGTGTGTCCTTGTGTGTGCACATTTGTACCTCTATCTTCATATTGAATTGTCTGTGTGAGCATGTGCAGAGGAATTCTGCAGGAGGTGTGTGTGGATGCTTACATCTATGTGTGCACTTTTGTCGCCCACGCACAAACACACACACACACACACACACACACACACACACACACACACACACACACACACACACACACACACACACACACACACACAAAAGTGGTAGGAGTCTTGCAGCAGAGGCCAGAGACACACACCATCAGTCTGTCTAGCACCTCCCCCTCGCTTTGATTACACTCGCAATGCTATTACTTTGTAGCACACCAACATCAGCACATCGATTTATCTTCCCCATACCTGCTCTCATTAAAAATGCTAACGCACATGAACACTCCACATGAAAGCACATCTTGAGATTGCACATTAGAACGCAAACACACACACACACTTGCACAAAAACACAAAAACACACAGGTAAATGCATGCATGATGTCACACACACATAAACGCACTCTGACACCGCCACATTAACACACCATGTGCACCATCACGGGAGACCACCCACTCTAACCAACCAAAACGCAAGCTGTTAGCTTTTTCTCCTCACCAGTCGTCCCCCCACGGCCCCCCTCCCCCCGTCACATCAGGGATTTCCAGTGTCCCCAACACGTTGCAGCCATCCCGGCCCTGCAGATGTCACTTAGCTGCAGTCCCACCTCCTCATTTCTGCATCCATCCATCCCTCCGCCTCTCCTGGGACACGGAGGAGGTACGGAGCAGGGAGCATTGAGTGCAAGTGTGTGTTTGTGTGTGTGTGTGTGTGTGTGTGTGGTTACAGAGGGGGAAGGGAGACGGGGTTAATGAATTAGTAATTAGGATTGACGTTGCGTCTGTATAGTGGGTTTCCCCCAAACTGTTCTCAGCTCTCTCCGGTCATCTGTGCATCCTCTGAACTCTCTTTGTCATCTTCAAACCCTCTACCCCCCCCCCCTTCTCCTCCCCTCCCCTCCCTGTCTCCCCCTCTCCTTGTGTACCACCCCCCCCCCCCCCCACCTGAATCACTTCGGGCCTCGCCTCTCTAACCTTCTCTTCCCCTTGTCTTCAAACGCACACCAGGCTCTTTTGTTCTGGCCACATCCTCACTCTTGCCTTTCTGTATCCCTCTCTTCTTCTTCTTCTTCTTCTTTTTAACTTCACTCTTTCCTTCTTCCTCTTCACTCCTTATCTCTTCTCAGCCACTCCCCTCTTCTTCTGTCTCCATCTAATGTGCTATTGATCACCGGAGATCAACTGGATTGGAGGCTGAAGTTCTCAATCCATGCAGGCGTCACATTGAAGCTTGGCACCGCTCTGCATTATAAAGGCTGCATCCAAGATCCCTGAAGAAAACATCGTTAAAAAAAAATTGGCAGCAGGCAATGCAGAGCCGTGTGTGTGCTTCTGTTTACGACCTTGAGGTGCACAAGTAAAGAGGGTAATCTCAAAGCACTATACTGTATATTTTAAAGACAATACAGATGGCTTGCACTTTGGCACTTGGCTTGATGTAACTGTGCTGGTTTTACATGTGAGCATGAGTGAGGGAGCAGGTTGAGAGGGAGTGAAAAATGGGTGGTGGGCTTGTGCTGGTACAGTGGAAGAAAATGCCCTCTATGCTTTGTCAAGGGCAGAGTAGAAACAGGCTAATTTATAGTATATGTTGGCAGATAACCTGAACTGCTCGTCTGGCAATATTATAATTTTGTGTTAGATCCTCTGCCATCCAACAGAAAAAAAAACATGGCAGCATCATCCCTGGTTCAGAGCAGGCAGAGTTTGCTATTTGACAGCACAATCACAGATATATTTCAAACTGTGCCTTGTTTATCTCTGCCTTTCTGTCCATTTAATACTTGGGCAACAAATCTGACCCCTAGTCTTTTTACCAGCTTCACCAATGTATATAAATACGGACACACAAAAGAATGTACGCTCAAAGTTCTTTCAGAAAATTTCAGCTAACACCAAACGCTTTTCAATCTTTGTTCTCCAGCCTACATAACTGATTGTCATCTATACAGTGATTTAATTTGTGGTATTTTTTTCTGGGGGTAGGCTGTAATTATAGTCCCACCACAAACAAAGAAGTACTGAAAGTTTCCTCCGAAATGACCTTTTGGAAAAAGAGGAATTGAAAAAGATCAGCAAAAAAAAACATGCTCCTATTAATACCTCAAGTAAGTGTGGTCAAACTGTGATGGCATTTCAGATGTTAAAACAATTGAACTAACAGAAGTATGTCCTCTGAAAGCTATATGACCGATAGACAGGGTGCATCCTGCTTTTTGACCAATGCACGCTGGATGAGGCTCCAGCTATTGCATGGATACTGAACAGCATCATTTAGGGAATATTGCTAATGCTATCCCGGCTAACGGTTATTACAGTAAAATAAACGGTTACCTTTACCTCCTAGAACGCCGTCATTTACAGGCTAACAATAACCAGCAGGTCAAAGGTCGGGGCCATAATTGTCATCACAATAAAACAGATATACAGCATACTAAAATGTGAAGCACACACATCTGAAATGGATGTTCAATTCAATTCAGTTTATTTTGTAGAGCCCAGAATCACAAATTACAAATTTGCCTCAGAGGGCTTTACAATCTGTACACATGCGACATCCTCTGTCCTTCCCTCACATCGGCACAGGAAAAACTCCCCTAAAAAACCCTTTAACAGGGAGAAAAAAGGAAGAAACCTCTGGGAGAACGACAGAGGAGGGATCCTTCTCCCAGGATGGACAGAATGCAATAGATGTCATGTGTACAGAATGAACAGCATAACAGAGATACAACACATTCAATGTATATGACATAAATGATTCATATAATAAGACTACTTATAATAACAGCAGCAATTATTACAACAGCAATCAAATGTTGCTCACAAGAAATAATTCAAGCACTAAGTCTCAACCATTTTTACTTTGAATGTCCCTCCTTTGCTTGGTCCTAATTGGTGCGTTTTATTGAGTAGCATATCTCGCAATCTATAAAAGCAAGATATTGATTGTTGCATGATTCATGTTTTCCCTTGCAGACAGCAAATTCCTATCTAAACCAAACTACAGCATGACCAATGCTACATCCTGGATATGACAGCTGCAGGACTTTAGACCTTGGACAGGACTATTTGACCGTCTGTAAATCATCAAGCACGGTCGGTTTTTAATGGTCAATTCCCAAACTTTTTGACATGTTTTCCCAAATCTAGCGTCTGGTGAAATAAATAGATGCCAAGTGGAATAACCCGATTCATATGAGAACATACTGGAACCCTCCGGAGGGTCCTTTGGGCCGTCCCCGGACCTCAGTGTGGGAACCACTTGACACCCTTGGCTTACTTTGCATGCAGCTCCTGTGATAAAGTTTGAGCTCATTTTAACACAGGAGGGCAGTTCCATCACCAGTGGTCAGAGAGGGACTCGTGTCAACACCACTGTCAGTGCTGGTCTCCTCTGCAGGCTACAGGCTCTGATACAACAGGCCCACGAGACACGTCCCGTTCACAGCGCGCGGTAACCACGGGAGAGAGTGTGTGTGTGTGTGTGGGGGGTGTGTGTGTGTGTGTGTGTGTGTGT
The DNA here is from genome assembly GCF_027596085.1 of Anoplopoma fimbria. Lineage (NCBI taxonomy): Eukaryota > Metazoa > Chordata > Actinopteri > Perciformes > Anoplopomatidae > Anoplopoma > Anoplopoma fimbria. The sequence continues at coordinate 6,191,630 of NC_072452.1, read as the reverse complement.
GTGTGTGTGTGTGTGTGTGTGTGTGTGGGGGGGGGGGGGGCTCCCGAGCAGTCCCAGGAGCGGAATTACAATTTCTCATCTGCCATTCAAACACAACACACACACACACACACACACACACACACACACACACACACACACACACACACACACACACACACAGAGGCTCCGCGAAGAGGAGGAGACCCGCTTCTTCATCCACTCGTTCATCAGCCCGCACAGGAATCGCTCTCCGCCGCCTGGACCTCCCGAAGAGCCCCCTATAGCAGCGTGCGCGGAGACGCGAGACACCACCACGCGCATACCGGTGAGAGGAGAGGGAGGGGGGGGGGGGTGTTTTGGGGAAAGGACGCTCAGCGTGGAGAGAGAGAGAGAGAGAGAGAGAGAGAGAGCCCGTCTGTCAGTGCCGTTCCCCGGTGTGGAGGCGGAGAGGAGCTGCAGAAGGAGCGCATTGACGGTGAGTGAAGCGTCCTCCCCTCTGAACGGAGGGACACATGCTCAGACATCACGGCTCTGACTGTGGGAGCCAGACGAGCGTGTCTCGTGGAGGCTGCGCGGAGGGGCTGCGTCCCTGTTTTTATTTTTTTTATTTATTATTTATTTATTTATTTTTTTTAACCCAAAATGCGCACAGCCTGCTCTGTGCAGCCGTGTGTGTGGAGCTCATATCGGCTGAAACATGTATGTATGCACCGTGTGGGGTTTATGGAGGTGTGTGTGTGTGTGTGTGTGTGTGTGTGTGTGTGTCTGTGTGTGTGTGTGTGTGTGTGTGTGTGTGTCTGTGTGTGTGTGTGTGTGTGTCTGTGTGTCTGTGTGTTTTCTCCACCTCCGTCCGGAAAAGAGAGAAAAAAAAAAAACCAAAACAAGCGTTTCCCTTCCGCCGTCGGGAGGACAAGCCGATCTTGAAACGCGACCAAGGTTTATTTTGGAGAAAGACACCGGCCTCAATGGAGCTCGAGCCGTGTCTCCCAGCCATCCTGTTGTCATGGTTACTGGCTCGAGGAGGCTGGGAGAACATGGCTGTCTCGCGCTGTGCTCTCTTTACACACACGCGCACACAGACGCACACACAGACGCGCGCGCGCAGGGAGAGAGACAATGAGCCCTGTTCATCCGGTGTTTGTTTATGTGTTTTTAAGTGTATTGGTGGACACTTAGAGGGGAAACAGGCTCATGGTGACCTCATTTTACATGTTTTAGGGTATCTTATGATAATATGCACGTTTTAAAGATAACTGTAAGCCTTCACATATTATACACTGACAACATATGAGATACAACATATAATAACCATGAAATCACTTCCACAGTCACAATCTAAGTGCTAGAATATTATAGAAATACAGTGATTTTTCTCTTCACAGTTTAAGACAGAGCTTCTGGATAGGACTTATCTTTGCCTCAGGACGTGGGTGGTTTCTTTAAAACAGGTGTTTGATAGCGGCTTATTTTTCATTCCCCAAAGCAAAGTCACTATTATCTTAATTATAGACATTTACATGTCTAGTCTAGATCCATTGCACTTCAACTCCCCCAATACGACTGTAAGCTCTCCCAGGATAAAGTGCAGCATAGCTTTATCCAATGTTATCATCCTGAACTCAAGGTGTCAGACATCCAGACACACCAGCAGCAGCTCCAGACAAATGTTTCTCTTCCTCTTTTCCTAATTATTTCTGTCATTGTCCTTTTTTTTTTTCCCCCATACCTTTTTAATTACTTTACTTTATTGACACAATGGTAGATCGGTAAAACATCAGCGAAACCCTAGGATGCAACGTTTTAAGAATATACATATTTTAAACTGTGTGAAGAAAACATATTTTTTGCATTGCAAATACATGAAACAGATTATTGCTTATTTTATATTAAAACAGAAATGCATATATGAAAAATGATAGCAGGCAGTTTTATAAATCATTCAGATGGCAGAAAGGGCATGGTGTGTGTGTGTGTGTCTGTGTGTAATAAAGAGTGAATTTGCATGTCAAAATGGAAATGCCCAGGGAAAAACAAGATAAATCGCCGCATTACTATGAACATGTATTTAGATGTAAGCAGTTAGAGTGCCAAAATGCGAGGGGATGATTGACCTTGACGGCACAGAAGTGACATATTAGGGTGATTTGGGAGCTGGCTGACTGTTACGCTCCAGTAGGCTGATGGTGCGGCTAGTTGGAGGCTCGTTGGTCCTAATGGTGTGACTTGGGCAGGCAGGCCAGGAAAACACCCTGGACGACTTCCAACTCAATATTTTCCTGCTTTCCTGTCCCGGGCTAACGACCAGGAAATGATTTTTCTTCCTCTCTGCCTGCATCTGTGCTTGCAACACAACAGCACTTTTGAAAGGTGACTCTTTAACTTTGTGTTTGTGTGTGTGTGTGTGTGTGTGTGTGTGTGTGTGTGTGTGTGTGTGTGTGTGTGTGTGTGTGTGTGTGTGTGTGTGTGTGTGTGTGTGTGTGTGTGTGTGTGTGTGTGTGTGTTGGCTGCAGTGCTATGCATGTCATGAACAGGGTCAGTAGGTCATTTATAGTGTTAGACCGCAGTGTTTTTCTCTGAGCATGTCTCTCTGATGGATAAAATAAAGAGAGGAGGAGGGAAGTCTTTAGTATTCAGATCTGATTAGCATACATCAGTATTCAGTGAGAGCTTCATAAATTAATTTTGATTACTGATTAGCTCTTTATGAAAAGTATTTAGAGGGTTGTCCTGCTGGTGGTTAAGGTCTATTAAGATCTCTTTGGCTGGGTTTGAAAGCTTTTTTTGTTTATTTTGTTTCATGTCTGTCGCTCTCCTATTTTGTCGCTCTCCTATTTTGACTTAATATATGCAACACTGTACAGGTTCTGTATCTCTTTGTGGGATAGTTTTTCAATTTGTGACATAATTTACATTTGGAGGTGGAGATAATCAACTCCATGTCAATGACTGCATGCAGTGAAGCACTGACACTGTGTCCTTCACACCACTTGCCATTACAGTGAGCGGTGCTTTTCAGGGAAAAACTCTCACGGTTTAAAATGAATGTGTGCAGCACTACAAACGACTACAAAGTCAAAACCGCTTAAACTCAGAAAAAGGTGTTGGGTTGTCTGCAGGCCACATATAGCGTTCAATAAGATTTAGCAGCTAAACAGAGCTATAGATGGCTTCAAACTGCAATATTGCAAGTCATATCGTATTGTGTCAGAAAACCTGCAACATGATTTTCTTCCCTATTGTGTAGCTCCGTCATTCATTAAACTCTCAGGGAATCCTGGGTAATCCTCTCCTCTGCACAATGTCACCTTCTAGGCACTGCCAATAACATCTAGCCATGTTGCAGCTCCACTTGAATATGAAAGGTGTTAAGTGCCCAGCTTAAAGGCCTGAAAATAACTTTTATGTGCAAAAATGATGATGTCCTCAGGGTTTGGTAACTACAGATTTTCAAGGAAAAGCCTGTGTTACACACTGGAGGCATGGAGTATTAAATATATTAAAGGTAGGGAGGGTCTAATACTGCTTAACACACTGTCGTCAGAATGGGAACAACACGAATGTTGGTGTTTACGCATTTTTCCAAGATGGTTGCCCTGACTGCTAGCCTTGTCGTCATTCTATCTAACTAGCCTACATTAGTTTCTTCCACTGTATCACATAGGAGCAGAACCGGATACAAAACAATCGCTGTTTAGCTCCTTTTCAGTCAACTGAGTTGATTGTTTTTTGTTTGTTTACATTGTACTTTTATTAAAATTGAACTGCAATGGTGACTTTGCAGCTACTTTGCTAACAGTTAGATGTCTTTTATACTTCTATACACCAAGTGTTGGAGATATTGTAGCTGTCAGAAATACACTGTTGGTTGCATTATGGAAAATGAAGGAGCAGGCCTTTAACAGGGACTAAAAGTCAGGATATCTGAACCTCTGCTGCTTTGATATCTATGCGTCTCCCAAATGTATTCAGAATCCTTTGACAACTTGCCATAGCAACATTTCTTGTTTAGCAGTTCAGGCCCCAATTTGAAGTTGAATCATGTCAGACTTTAGGATGCAATGCCTCAGCTGGGTGGGCTTCCTGTTCCAGTAAGACCTTTTGGACCCCTTATTTTGAAGCCTCCAGCCTGATTACCTCAGTAGAGTTTATTTGGCATCTTTCTGCAAATACAGACCGGTCATGCTTTATCGCCACCAGTGTCCCGGTGGACTGCCGCTCTGTGTCTCAGGGATCAATAAGTGTGTGTGTGTGTGTGTGTGTGTGTGTGTGTGTGTGTGTGTGTGTGTGTGTGTGTGTGTGTGTGTGTGTGTGTGTGTGTGTGTGTGTGTGTGTGTGTGTGTGTGTGTGTGTGTGTGTGTGTGTGTGTGTGTGTGTGTGTGTGTGTGTGTGTGTCGGAGCGAGTCAGGAAGACAGGCTGAGAGATAGCGAGAGATATAAAAGGCACAGGAGACAGAGAAGAGCTATTTAATGGCGACTTGGCCTTTTATCCAGCGTCATCCTCACTGGATTGGCGGTTTATATGGCTGGATGGGCATGCATGTTGTCAGATGTGAGTTTGTGTGTTGTTGTCATGATTGGCAGATGGTCTGATCGCAATTAAAGGAAATTGATAAGGTTTAAAGAGGCCCAGTGTTCTGCTGACAGAAGTGGAATGCAATAAGTCTCTCCTGATAGCCATTGTATACACAAAGACTGCACACACACACACACACACACACACACACACACACACACACACACACACACACACACACACACACACACAGTCTCATAGCCAGCCCCCACACACACCCTTTCTCTATCGTCGTCTGTGTTTCTCTCCATCCGTCTATGTGGGGTGTCTGAGCACATCTTCTCTTCCTCCTCAGCAGCTGGGTCTCATGCTGCTCACTTCCACGCTCTTCCTTTTTTTCCTTCTGCTGGCTAAGACCCATTTACCTCAATTACTACAAAATGAGAGGCTGAGACTGAGAAAAAGAGAGAGTGGAGAGTTAGACTGTGAAAAACATAATGTAGAACAGATGAAGGGGAGAGAGTGGGAGAGAAAACAGGACACTGGAGACACGCGTAGAGGGAGAGGGAGAGAATTCACACTCTGCGTGTCTGATTTCATAACTGTTCACCGTTTCCATTTATGGAGATGTGTCATTGTTTTGTTTGTGTGCGTGTTTGACTGTGTGCTAATGTGTGCAAATGCATCTTTGTGTAATTGCATAAATGGATGCAAATTATGCTTGTTTGCATATGCCTAGTACTTGTAGTGAATATCAGCTCCATTAGACTAAGATGGACATTTTCCAAATATTCAGTTGTTAAATTAAAGTAGATAAGCACAAACTGATCCATGAAATATTAAGTTATGACAATCTTTCCGATTTATCATCAGTTTATGTGATGTACCTTTCTAGGTGTGTCATAATGAAGTTAATAAATCATATGCAGCCCCTTACTGTCGAGTGCCAGGTAATTGATGGTTCTGTAGATAGACACAAACTGCCTATAATGCAAACGAATCACATTTTTCTTCTTGCAAAAAAAAAAAAGGAAAAAACAAAGAGTAGGCCAATCACTGATCATGTACAGTATGCAGAAAAGAATTTGTTGGGGGGGGGGATCAGTCTGAGTGTCCTTTCAGATCATCACGCTTCCAACAGCAGTCAGAGTGAGAAGGATTAGACGACGCCAGCACAAACACACTGTGCTTGGTTGTGTGGGAAAAAAACCCAACACATATTTGCTGATGTTATTCTGTATTTTTCTCACTGCTCGCGCTTCTCACAGTGACAGAAGACGGTTTTCACTTATTCAAGCTGTCATGTAACGAGGAGGATGACAGTGACGGTGCTTGTTGTCTTATTCTTGGCTCTCAGCGCTCCAACAATAACATTTGCCGCAGGGATCGAGACGGAGGGCTCAGTACTTACATTGCATTTGGGGAAAGAATGTAACATCCTGAAAAAGGAAAGGTCTGCTGTAATTAGGAGACAAGTTTGAAAGGAGAGAACAACTGGCCTGACTTCCTTGGTTCTGCATAATTTGCATCATCTCTTTGCAGCTGTGATGAAACATTCAGTGTGGTGTCCTCGTGCTCAGGGGCTAAGCCAAAGCACTTTCAATATCATACATCCAGATTTGGCTCACATCCTAGCCTGTATCAGATCTTTTCTTTCTAACGTGATCCCGCTTTTTTTTCCTACGCGGTTTGATCAAAATAACACGGCAATGCAAGAAATGTCCCCTGAGAAACTACAGAGTCGTGTTCGCGTGGTTGAGTGTAATGATTTCTGCCTAACTAGGTCCCTTACCTGCATTTGCATGCCTTCAGAAAAAGCTTTGAATCCAAGTAAACATTGTGCTGCAGTTATGCTGTAAGCCCCCTGCTAGGGATGATTCAGCAGAGCAGAGATTTAATGTGGCTACGGACTGTCTGCTTCAGACAGACAGGGCTGCACTCGGCAACAGTATCAGAGTATCCACCATTACATTTACATTACAGTCATTTAGCAGACGCTTTTATCCAAAGCGACTTACAATAAGTGTATTCAACATAGGTATTCAAGAGAACTACTAGTCACCAGAAGTCATAACCACCAATGCAGGTTTGTGCTTAACTAAATGTGCGTCGTTCATTTGGCTAAATGTACTTCGCCGTGTCTGATCCCACATCAAAATGAAGCGTAATAACAACTACATACATGTACACTTTATTTACCTTATTGCTGGATAATTGCAGAATTATTCATAAAGCTAGGTCACATAAAAAGCCAGTTAAGAAGTAAGGGAAATATGTAACAATACACCTAATAATTCAAAATGATTGTTTAATATTTATGGGTATGTGAAATCATGATGAATTTATGTTCATAAGAATATCTTTGTAATAGTTATAGATAGAACAATAAGGCACAGAGTAGGGAGTAGGGAAAGTATTCTGAATGACTGGGATTGAAAGCTTTATCTTAAAAACTGCACTTTGGCAAACAATCTCACCGCAAGGTCCAACAACAGCTGTTCTGGAGCTTTCCATCACATGATCTCACAGCAGTTAGACTTTTCCCATTTCTGAGCAGATAAGATTAGAATGAAAATGTATTATTTTCAAAAAAACTAAAAACTTGAACATAGTATATTGTCCATCCCCCCCCAATGCCCCGTCCCCAAAGTACTGGATATTATAGATACAGTGGGTACGGAAAGTATTCAGACCCCTTTAAATTTTTCACTCTTTGTTTCATTGCAGCCATTTGCTAAAATCGAAAAAGTTCATTTTTTTTCGCATTAATGTACACTCAGCAACCCATCTTGACAGAAAAAAACAGAAATGTAGAAATTTTTGCAAATTTATTAAAAAAGAAAAACTGAAATATCACATGGTCATAAGTAATAATAATAATAATAATTCATTTTATTTGAGGGCGCCTTTCAAAGCACCCAAGGTCACCTTACAGGGCAGTTTAAAAACAGAAAACATAATCAACAATCATAAAAAACACAAGAACAAGATACATTGAACAATTTACATAAGTGGGGTGAGATGGGTTAGATGGAATATGTCAGTTTAAAAAGAAGACGAGACTTAAAAGTGGAAAGAGTGTCGGAATTATGTTTGTTCAGAAGATCTGCTGAAGGCTCTGGACCCCATAAAAGGCTTGCGGGAACAGTGAATTGAATGGAAGAGGAGGACCGGAGAGTGCGGGTGGGTGTGTTGGTGTGTAAGTTCACAGATGTATGGAGGGGCGAGGTTGTGGAGGGCCTTGAAGGTGAGGAGCAGAATCTTGAAGTGGATGCGGGTTTTGACAGCCAGTGAAGCTGCTGAAGGACAGGGGTGATGTGATTAATGGAGGGGTTCTGGTGATGATGCGGGCGGCAGAGTTCTGGACCAGTTGGAGTTTGCGGATGGACTTGAGGGGAGACCGAAGAGGAGGGAGTTACAATAATCGATGCGGGAAGTGACCAGGGTGTGAACAAGGATGGCTGTGCTATGGGGTGTGAGGGATGGGCGGAGGCGGTTGATTTGCGTAGATGGTAGTAGGCAGACCTGGTGATGTTATTGATGTGTGCTTGAAATGATAGTGTGCTGTCGAGGATGACACCCATCTTAACCTGAGGGGAGGGGGAGACTCTAGTGATGGAAAAGCTGTCAGGTTTTTATGAGGGTTGATTTGGTGCCGATGAGGAGGACTTCTGTTTTATTGCTGTTGAGTTTGAGAAAGTTGCAGGTGAACCAGGATTTTATTTCTTGTAGGCAATCGGAGAGGGAGGTGGGAGGAAGGGTAAGTGGGCTTGGTGGATATGTAGAGCTGGGTGTCATCCGCATAGCAGTGAAAATGAATGTTAAATTTACGGAAAATATGGCCAAGTGGAAGTAGATAAATGATGAACAGGAGGGGGCCTAGAACAGAACCCTGGGGAACACCGGTAGTGACTGGAAGTGACTGGGAAAAGTTTTGAGTTGGATGAACTGAGTACGGCCGGAAAGATATGATAAGTATTCAGACCCTTTGCTGTGACACTCATATTTAACTCACATGCTGTCCATTTCTTCTGATCCTCCTTGAGATGGTTCTACTCCTTCATTGGAGTCCAGCTGTGTTTAATTAAACTGATTGGACTTGATTAGGAAAGGCACACACCTGTCTATATAAGACCTTACAGCTCACAGTGCATGTCAGAACAAATGAGAATCATGAGGTCGAAGGAACTGCCCAAGGAGCTCAGAGACAGAATTGTGGCAAGGCACAGATCTGGCCAAGGTTACAAAAGAATTTCTGCAGCACTCAAGGTTCCTAAGAGCACAGTGGCCTCCATAATCCTTAAATGGAAGAAGTATGGGATGACCAGAACTCTTCCTAGACCTGGCCGTCCAGCCAAACTGAGCAATCGTGGGAGAAGAGCCTTGGTGAGAGAGGTAAAGAAGAACCCAAAGATCACTGTGGCTGAGCTCCAGAGATGCAGTAGGGAGATGGGAGAAAGTTCCACAAAGTCAACTATCACTGCAGCCCTCCACCAGTCGGGGCTTTATGGCAGAGTGGCCCGACGGAAGCCTCTCCTCAGTGCAAGACATATGAAAGCCCGCATAGAGTTTGCCAAAAAACACATGGAGGACTCCCAAACTATGAGAAATAAGATTCTCTGGTCTGATGAGACCAAGATTGAACTTTTGGCGTTAATTCTAAGCGGTATGTGTGGAGAAAACCAGGCACTGCTCATCACCTGCCCAATACAATCCCAACAGTGAAACATGGTGGTGGCAGCATCATGCTATGGGGGTGTTTTTCAGCTGCAGGGACAGGACGACTGGTTGCAATTGAAGGAAAGATGAATGCGGCCAAGTACAGAGATATCCTGGAAGAAAACCTCCTCCAGAGTGCTCAGGACCTCAGACTGGGCCGAAGGTTCACCTTCCAACAAGACAATGACCCGAAGCACACAGCTAAAATAACAAAGGAGTGGCTTCGGAACAAGTCTGTGACCATTCTTGACTGGCCCAGCCAGAGCCCTGACCTAAACCCAATTGAGCATCTCTGGAGAGACCTGAAAATGGCTGTCCACCAACATTCACCATCCAACCTGACAGAACTGGAGAGGATCTGCAAGGAAGAATGGCAGAGGATCCCCAAATCCAGGTGTGAGAAACTTGTTGCATCATTCCCAAGAAGACTCATGGCTGTACTAGCTCAAAAGGGTGCTTCTACTCAATACTGAGCAAAGGGTCTGAATACTTATGACCATGTGATATTTCAGTTGTTTTTTTTTTATAAATTTGCAAAAAGTTCAACATTTCTGGTTTTTTCTGTCAAGATGGGTTGCTGAGTGTACATTAATGCGAAAAAAAATGAACTTTTTCGATTTTAGCAAATGGCTGCAATGAAACAAAGAGTGAAACATTTAAAGGGGTCTGAATACTTTCCGTACCCACTGTATATTCACAAATTGAAAGTTCTCCTTTGACCTTCATGATTGTGTGATTCAAATGATGAAAAATACTTTCTACTACCTATCGATTAAGCGATTATCCAAATTGTTGATTAATCAGTTAATTGTTTCAGCACTAATGCCATTCTTCACACAGTTCATCAGATTGTATCTGTAAGAAAAAGGGATTATAATCCTTTTTCATTTGCACTCAAAGAAAAAGATTTTTCATAAAAAGAATAATACATCAGCCTGCTTTAATTCTAACATTACTTCCTCCCTGCAGAGCCGTAATTAAGAGCTGCTCATTAGCATTTGCCCTTGAGCCTCAGTAAGGATAGAGTAAGACCTGCTATACAGAGGTCCAGGCTGCTTGGTCCAACAGTGCAAGTGAGAGTAACAGCAGACTGCTAGAATACACGTTTAAATCCCACGTTACTATCATGCATTTACACAAAGCGCGGGCACGGCAGGGATGGAAACGGATAGTTATTCAGCTGTGAAATCTCCACATAGACAGAAAGCGGATGAGCTTGCAGGATCATTTTGACAGGAATCAGTTGAGCTGCATTAAACAAATCCCTCTCTGCGCCGGCCTGCCTGCCTGTCCGTTTTCCTCTGCTCTCTGCTTTATCTACCTTTTCCTGCCCTCCTTTCTGAGCTGTTTTTGGGGATCATCTGGTGCAGAGTACAAAGCGTTGCAGACATATGCATCTCCAACACACACAAATACACCAAGTAACACACTGCAACATGCGTGCTCTTCTGTTATCGAAGGTGACCTCTGTGTCTTGTAATTGGGACAAGAAATAATCGAATGGCTGTATCAGTATCTGCCGTAGTTATTACAGTCAGTTTATAACACGGCCTTCTCCTCCCCCTTCATTTCTCTTGGTACTTTGTCTTCATTTCATGCTGATTTTCCTCCTTTTCTCTGCAGACTGTCCTCCCTGGTTGCTGATCTGAAGCTCTGGTCCTCATCTCTGGCAGGAGTGGACAGCAGCCCCCTCAGTGAAGAGCACCATGACCCAGGAGGGGCAGGCTCTGCCCTCTCCCACCCCATCAGAGAGCCCAGCGGAGCCCAATACCACCACCAACACCACCACCACTGACCCGCCCGCAGAGACACACAGCCAGGCAGAGCTGGGGGCAAAGGACGACAGAGAGGAGGGGAAACAGCAAGAGGAGATCAGAGAGGGAGAGGAGCAGGAGGCACAGGGGGAGACTCAAAGGGAAGGAGAGGGGAGGGAAGAGGTAAAGGATGAGGGAGGAGAGGGTGAGTTGAAAGAGGAGAGGGTGGATGGGGATCGAGATACAGATGGAGAGAGGGAAGGGACGAGAGGGGAAGGACGCACAAATGTGGAGGTGAGCTCGGCGGGGGAGGAGGCAACGCATGAGGAGGAGGGGATGAAAGAGGAAGAGGAGGGGAAGGAAAATGAAGAGATGCAACCGTCTACTGAAGAGGAGGATACTCACTCGGAACAAGCTGGGCGGTTAGTGCACTAAAGCATCATCTTCTGTAAAGATATATATATATATATATATATATATATATATATATATAATCTGTAAAGGTGTGAAGATCTTTTGACCTTTAGGTGCCAAAGTATGATATAAGGTAAACGCTAATCAAAGCTTCTTCTTGACAGTCACTCATGTACACACACACTTCTTAATGTTACTTTTTATAGAAAGCCAAATCCTCCTATTTGTGGTCTGGGTGTTTATGTTTTATGTATCATCATAGAGTGCCACTTTTCCATGCCGAATGTGTTTAATGGTAAATTGCTTTCTCGGTGTGGTTCTTTGATACATGATTAACCTAATTTGCATTTTACAAAACGAACAGACAAAAAGCCTTGACTCAATTAGCTGAAAGGAAAACAAACAGCAACAGCGAGGTTTTATTTTTGAAGGAGCCGGAGGACCCAGTAAACCATTTTCATACCAACAAAGATAGTGGAGGGCAGTCGGGGAGCAACAGAATGTGGCAGAGACGTGTCTATTAATTAGCGCTTTATTAGATAACTGTAGATAAAATGAAATGCATAATGGTTTTATGAAATGCACAGACACACATTAACGCACCGATACAAAAATACAGTTAACACACATATATATATATATATATATAGCTGAGATATTTCTCTCCATCAGCAGCAAACACAGAGGACTGCAATAGATTCACATTCTCACAAATAAAAGGGATGATATAGTGGAGGTTTGACGGACCAGGGGAAATGAGCTTCCAGCTATTCACGTAGTGGCAAATTGGACACTGCTTTTTCATCTTTCATCTTGCTTCAATTGTCACTGTGGCTATTCAAGCTGAAATATTTTCCCATTGTGCATACTTCTCCTGAATGAAGAGTGATTTTAGCACTGAATATGAAAGAGCTGCTTTGCATGTCTGCCTGATCCAAACAATGAAACTGCCGTGTGTTTGAGTCATATACTGAAGGTAATTTAACGCTGTCCTTTTCTATTCTTTCTCCACGTTGAAACAGACTGGCAAATGGCATCGGTGGGAATGAAGAGGATGATGAGGCGGGCGAGGAGGACGAGGGAGGAGACGAGGTGGTGACTCACACACACTTGGACACTTTCAGCTCCAACTTTGAGACGACTGTAGAACAGGCCGACGCAGAAGTGGAGGAAGAGGACGAAGAGGGCCAGAAGGAGGGAGATGGGAGAGAGAACCAGGACAGTTTCAGCTCGGCGTTTGAGCAGATCGTTGAGCAGGTTGATGTCCAGGAGGATGATGAGGAGGAGGAGGATGAGGAAGAGGAGAGGGAGAAGGGTAGGGTGGACAACAAAGACGGCTTCAGCTCCACGTTCGAGCGCATCGTAGAGTCCGCCCTGCTGAGGGGCGGGACCTGCTACAGCAGCCTGGACTCTCTGGACGTGCTGTCGCTCACGGACGAGACGGACAGCTGCGTGAGCTTCGAGGCACCACTGACACCGCTCATCCAGCAGAGGGCGCTGTTACAGGGCCCTGAACCCCTGGAGCTGGAGCTGGAAACCGTTCAGGAGCAAGAAGGGGCTGAGGCTGGACCGGACTCCCCAAGTGACCTCACGGCTGGGGAGAGCGCCCTCCACGGAGCCGGAGCCGTGGCCGGAGTAGGAGGAAGCCCGCTGAGGACCACCATACCAGGGAGCCGGTCAGAGTTTGTGCTGAGCCAATCCGGACGCTGGGCCGTCCCTAATGGTTACCATGGAGCCACAGAGGGTTGTGGAGCCATGATCAACTCTGTCAGGTAAGAGGCCGGACTCTTTCTTTGGTTGTTTATGTATTTATGGCACCCTTAAACTTATTTTTTTGGGTATGTGTTTTGTTGAAGATGAATAAGACAATACTGCTTATGGGTTGGGCAATATTTAAATATTATATCAATATTGTGATATGACACTAGATATGGTCTTAGATTTTGGATATTGTGACATAAGTGTTGTCTTTGCCTGTTTTTAAAAGCTGCATTGCAGTTAGGTGATGTAACTTGCCAGACTGTTCTAGCTGTCTATTATGTCACAACATTATTCATCAAAAGTCTCATATTGTAAATATTTTGTAAGAGCACCAACAGTCAACCCTACACTATCAAAACATTTTAAAGAAACTCCAAATAGCTCAGCCCTAATCTTGGTGAAAATCACAAAAGTCAGAATGTTTCGAATCTTATATACGTATAGCTGTTTTCAAAATAAAACTTATAACATAACCGTTTTCCAACTAGAGCGTTTTGCAACTGACAACTGAAAAATGTACATGTCATAACTGTTCCACTATAATCAAACTGTCCATGTAGAAGAAACATGACCAACACACAGCCTTAGACATAGAATGGGCATGTCTTGGAGCTACCATAGCATAAAGGTTATTTTACATATAGGAGGTTTAGAGCAGTTGAATCAATGTTTAGATTGTTGATGACAGATTCCAGAGTGTGTTCTATTCTAGCCAGGCAGTGGAGGCTTTGTGTATATATCATTACCGTTGCCCTGACGTGTAATCAGCGCAATATGTTGTGACCTTGGCTTAACCAGCAGGTGGCGTGTGCATGGTGAGACCCTGCTGTGAACCCTCAGAGTGGGGGGCAGGGCGGTTGGTTGGGGGTGAGTGTGTTGGTCTGGTGGTTCAAAAAGGAAGTCATTTGTCCATACATGTAAACTCACTCAGAAGGCAAATCCTTACCAACCGACATAAAGTGTTCACGGCTTAACAGCCTTCACATCTTTGGAAAAGGAGAGAAGTGGAATCGTTACTGTGCAATCGTTGGATAACTTTGTGCACCACAGGCTTAAACAGCAACATGCAAACAGAAATGCAATACTGAAAATAATCAGGGAGAGCTTTTACATTTTTATGCCGTCTGTGGGACTGGTTAAGCAGAAATGCTGCATTTGAAATAAAACAGCTCCTCCCCCTGTTTGTAGTAGCGTGGTAAACCCAGGCGGCAAGTTCACGACGCAGACGTGCACATCGCGGTCGGGGTATTTGCTCTCCTCAACCACTTCGCTTGAAGCGGACTTGCACAGTAGGGAGCGATAACCTCAGTGCTGTCAAATTACACAAGGTTTATGCACGACAAAAGACCTTCTTTGAGCAGAAACTGAGTTTGTAGGACTGGTGTGGTGGTTTTTATATGCGAGATAAGCACTTGACATTTTTACAGTAGCATGGAAATAAGATACAGGGTGCCTGTCGGTATAAAGAATCCCTTTGATGAACTGAGCATCCTTCACTTCGTCTCAGATAGCCCCGCTGATATTTATGACAATGCTGAGAATTTGCACTCTAACTCATCCACTCTGTCCATCATTTGCATAGACCCCAAGGAATTGTTGGGGATACAGCAACAGCTGACGGCACTCTTTTACATTTAATTACCTTAATAGCACTAAAGAGGGTTGAGGAAGACCGGGCAGAGCCACTGAAGGGGGGGAGGTGCAAACAGGAACCATATGGGAAAACCCATGTAACCTGAACTATAGATCTGGCTGGCTGACTCGTTTACAATCCCTGTGGCTGGTTCTCCAGTTCTGCCCTCCCCTGAACAGTTTCATTTACAAAACCTTCTGGCATGCCAAATAGATGCACTAAGACCTCCGACGTGATCAGCTCAGGTAACCGCTGGGATTTGTTCTCAGACTCTCCCGGTGCTTTCGCAGCTCCGTACGAGTTATAGGATGAACTGAGGATTTAAGATGTCGACTCTACTTCTCTTACTCCCCTCTCTCTCTCTCTCTCTCTCTCTCTCTCGCCCGTCGTCTACAGATGTTGTCCTTTAAGCACGGCCTTGCTTCCTGACCACCAGAGCCAAACTGAATGAGCTATTGTTTATGTCATGACATCATCGTCTTCAGCTTTCCTCTGCCCAGCAGGGTCTCAGTGTGTGTGTGTGTGTGTGTGTGTGTGTGTGTGTGTGTGTGTGTGTGTGTGTGTGTGTGTGTGTGTGTGTGTGTGTGTGTGTGTGTGTGTGTGTGTGTGTGTGTGTGTGTGTGTGTGTGTGTGTGTGTGTGTGTGTGTGATTTTGTGCTCCAAGCTAGCCAGCTTGCCAGACATTTGAGCACTTAAATCTAGAGTGGATACATCTGCTAGTCGGTCTTAAAGGGATATTTTTAAGCTTTAAAGACACTCCCAGTAACTAATTTATGATCAACTAGAAGTCATTGACGTCCATTCAACTTTAGTTCTGCAGGAGATAGAAGCATTGGCAATTCAATGCATGTCAATGGCGGTAAAAGCCATTACTCTGAGAGTTGAAGTACAGTACAGAGTTTTTTGTAATATTCTCTAGAGGCAGAACGCCTGATTTGAAAAGAATTGCTTTTCAGCCCAATTGAATTGAAGTAGCTTGAAGTAGCACGGCTAAAAATGCTAATAATGAAAACAACATAGCCCCATTTTTTTTAATGGAATCTTGAGAACACACAGCTCACAGTGAGCAGACAGACAGGCTATTATCATTTTAAAATTCACATCTTAAAAGCTTTTTATGATTCACAACGTCTCTAAAAACGGGCGCATGTCAAGGAAAAACAATTACCAACACAAGCTGTGAAGGCTGCTGCATTATCTCATCCATTTCTTCTTCTCTCTCCTTCACTCTGTCACTCCATCTCTTTGTTAGCTCCATCTCACCTCTCGTCTCTTTATTCATTTCCCCACTTTATCTGTCCCATCTCACTTTATCTCATGTCCCACCCTCTTCCTTTCTTCTTTGCATCACCTCCTCTTCCATTTCCTCTACAGTGCTCTCCTGCTGCTGCTTCATATCTTCCATTCCTCTCTCCTCTCCCTACCTCTATTCTTCCCGGTGGGTAGCCACGGAATTGGAGCAGTTTCACATTTTGGCATTTCGGGTGTCACGGACAGCTAGTCTTTTTCACTGCAGGGTAGAGCAGCTGCAAAGCAATGGATAAAAAAAATGGCTAGTTAATCAGTCAGCCAGTCAGTCAGCTTGGCAGACATTTGGTCGTTCCATGGGCCAGTCAGTCCATTTATCAAGATATATTCTGTTTGCTAATAGATAGAACTGCTCAAATAATCTTTCCGTTCACAGCGGCAGAGCATAGCACTACTCGATATACACGAAAACTACACTAAGAGTCTCCAGCCTCGTTACATGCTAACATTAGCGTGCTAACATTAGCGTGCTAACATGCGCACAACGACAATGCTAACATGCTGATGTTTAGCAACTATATGTTTGAACAATTTCGCTATCTTAGTTTGGCATGTTAGCATGCTAACATTAGCTAATTAGCAAGTACAGCTGAGGTGGATGGTGAAGTCATTAGTTTTGCCAATATTTAGTCATAAACTAAAGAACTGGAAAACTGTATTACCAAAGTTTCATTACCATTATCCTCTTAACATTATTCATTTAGTAATATAAAAGTGTGGGACCTAAAGACTAATATTGCAAGTGTTAATCGAGACTTACAAACTATTCTTTTTCTGGATTCACAGATACCTAAGTGTCTATGAACAAAGAGTGAGAAAGAAAGAATGACAAACTAGTGGAAGAGACAGAGAGTGGTGTATCTCTCCGGGAAAACATTGGCATGCAGCGTAAAGCAGTTGCATCACCATATGTGTCCCAAAACACTGCATAAACTCTGTTAGCAAGTCATAAATCAGTTGTACACATGCCTAACACGCCCTTCATGAATGCAACTGGAACACTTACTGTTTCTTATTTTTTAATGTGATCTTATTTAACAGATTATAAACAGTTTATATTATAGAGTGCATCGGTGCAAAGACACACCACTGGCTCACTGTTTTTCACTGAATGAAAATATTCAAATTGATTCAGATGGCTTTCAAGCCTCGCGTCAATGTTTTTGACAGCCTCAGCGCATACGGACTCTGTGCAAAATTCAGGCTTCAACTTCCATAACAGACAGGGCTTTGATGACGCCCCGGGCAGTGAGAAAGCAACCTAATCTCACCTCAGCCAAACTCTCCCCGTAGATCCTCTCCCTGCTACTGCTGATTATTCCAACATCAGTGGATGAAGGAAGTAAAGTCAGCAGCCGGCCACAGGGATGTAGGAAACATTGGCAAGTATTGCAGATGCGGTAGACAAGCCATCCAACACATGGAAATAAGAAGTGAAGTTTTTTTTTTTTTTTCAAGCAGTAAGTGATGGTTTTGCACCAATGTCATAGTCAGTGAACCTGCTCGTTAGCTCTCAGGCTTTTCAGTCAGTCAGTCGATCAGGTTGTGTTTTAGACTGCACTGTCAATCCCATTTGGTCATTTCATTAGATAGTCAATCATTCTGTTACTGTAACAGTTGTGCCCCTCTGTGGGGACCATCATTGAGGTTGAAGCTTAACCTTAATCCATAGAGGCTGCTGAGAGAACACACACTCTCTCTCTCTCTCTCTCTCTCTCTCTCTCTCTCTCTCTCTCTCTCTCACTTTTTCTGTCAAGCAGCGTACTAGTGTCCATAGCCAGCTAGAACTAAACAGTGTTGCCAACCAGTTGAATGCTGCTTATGTGTTAATGCAACATGTGGTGTAGCACTCACGCACACAAACAAGGACACACAGAGAAATGCTTCAGAGAAATACTGATATGCATATGCCATTTAAATTATGCAAAGTTAGGCACAAACCCATATTCAAAGGGGCATACGATGGGACGTGATAACAAGGGTGTCTCTTCACTCATGCATACTTTTTTTTAACTTGTATGACAAACGTGCAGCATCTCGGGCTTAACATTAACATGCACGGTGTTTCTAAATGTATCCGTTTGGGAAACGTGCTGCTGAGTGTGTGTTCCCTCCCCCTAGCTCACAAGCCCACCAGATCTAAGCCCGAGCAGAGCAGATAAAAGCCAGTCGTAGTTGTTTTTATATCAGAGACGCAGCTCTGCCGCGTGGACTAATCTCTTTCATACACACTGTGGAGTGGAGAGACGCACACACGTGAAAATAAAAGACACACGGGCTGAGCAGCATGCGAGCGTAAACAAAAAATGAGCATAATGCTCGTACATTCTTAGGCTCGCTGAGAGCTTTCATATCTTTCGCACTCTGAATCTTTCCCTATTCCTGTTTCTCACTTGCACACCACACACACACACACACACAGGATGTCATTTTGGAAATAAAACCCTTTGCGTGGTTCTATAGTGCTGCTGAAACATCCTGCAGATTATCCTTCCCTGGCTCTCAGTCAGCCAGTGATATGGTTACACAAACACACAAAGTCACACACGCAGACATAAATGTACGTGTGCGCACTTTTGCAACACAAGCAGTAATGCATACAAATTCTGTCTTTCACCCTCTCACCACAGACGCACACACTAACTGAATCATTTCAGCACCGACAGATTTATCCCCCTTCTATTTATAGCTCAACTCTGTTTTATGACACATCCCACAGTCTTACTGTACCAATGGCTGTTTTGGCTGAATGGGGTTCTTCAAACCACAGGCGTCTCTACTCTGAGCCGTCGTCATGTATGTGTTGAGTGCAAAGCGAGCCAGGCTCTACAAAATAATTGTGGGTTTTTTTTCCTCCTCTTTGAATCCGGTGTTCATTCTAAATGATCCTGTAGTTGTTGTCGTATGGAGCTGTTCAGTGTTTCACCAAACACAATCCCACACCTGAACACAATTAGTCTCACCCAGCCAAAAGAGGTCACCGTTGTCCATTGTCTGCCGCTGAGTAGGTGTTTTTTTGGGTCTTGTGTGTTTACGTATGTGCAAGAAAGAGATAGAGGGGAAAACAAAACATAACCACAATATTGTGCCCAGAGCTGTAAAGTAACTAATTACATTTAATGAGATACATTAATGGTTATACATAATGGCTTGTATTTCTTGCATAACAATAATGATAAATGTATAAATTTCGATATAAGATTTTTACGCTTTATTTTTACTTTAAGTGTCTTTGATACAAGTATTTATTTGGGGTCAGTCTATACTGATGTGATATTATATTATTGTCTTAAATATATTTATTTATGTAACTCTATATGTAATGTGTTTGTGTGTTGTTGTTTTTTTTGAGGACATTCTGGAAATAAGTTTCCTTAAAGCCAGACGGCTGCAATGGTTAAATTCCACAGGTTCTTGTCTGTCTTGTAGATCCATAAATGAAAAAAAAGGATTTACGTATTACTTAAGTTATAAAAGCCATTTCAAAGTACACTGACTTGGTTGTCATTATATAATCGTTTTTTAAATTGACAATCTTTAAGGCTGTAGTATAAACTACAGAATAAGGTTTGTTGATATTAATCAATAGTCGTTGATGATATCACAATTACAAAACTTTTCATTCGGGGCAGGTTGCGGTGCAGCAGGCTAAACAAGGTAGTCCAAACGTCCCCCTGCCCAGCAACGTTTTCCAGCTCCTTGCGGATCTTGAGGAGTTCCCAGATGAGATATATAATCTGAAAACCTCCGACAGAAGGCATCCAGGAGACATCCTGATCAGAAGCCTGAACCACTCAGAGAGCAGCGGGTCTACCCAGAGCTCCCTCATGAGGTCTGAGCTCCCTACAGAGATCCAGTAGTAAATTGAAATCTTTGCCTTCCTGCTCAGGTCCCCCTTCACCACAATGGCCTGGTACAACAAACACCTGCAGCACTACTGACACTGCAAACATTTGCCTGTTCCTCTCACTCTCCATTTCCCCCTACTCTTGAAGAAGACCCTGGGATATTTGAACTCCTTCACTTGGGGCAGCCACTCACTCCAATTGTTTTCTGGGGAGATTGAGAACCATGGTCCCAGACTTGGAGGTGCACACTTTCATCCCAGAGGCTACGCACTCTACAGCAACCCCAGCCCCCCCGTGTGTGCTGAAGTCGAGGCCTGGATGAAGTCAACAGGACCACATCGTCTGCAAAGAGGCAATTGTGAGATCCCAGAATCGGAAACCCTTCTCCCTCTGGCTACGCATTAAGATCCTATCCAGAAAATAACAAACGCAGTCGTGACAAGGGGAAAACCCAGATGGAGCCCAAAACCCAACACGTTTCTCTTCCTGCCAAGAAAAAGGACACAGCTCTTCACCCCCACACGACTCTCAGGGGGATATGGTCGAAAGCCTTCCCAAAAATGTCCAAAAAACACACATAGTCCTTGTGCGATTTCTTTTTCTTCAGTTTTGTGTTAATTTGTTTCTAAGACACAGCTAGATGGATCACAACTGGACGACTGCCTGAACTACTTTTTGACTCTATCTTTGGCATTGTGACAGTACGGCTGACTGATTTAGGAGTGCAAAATAAGGTCCCCTTTTAATAGGCTGCATATGTTAGTGAGGAGCACTTCTGTCCGGCTGCTAAAAATACTTTATCCGTTTGTCCCACGTGCTGACTTGCCATGAAAACGTCACATCTCTTCTACAACAGTTTTATAAACTCTGCTGTCTGTGAAAAAAATCCACGTTGTGTCAATGACGAAGTTTATCCATGAGTCACGGTTCTTAGCCGTTCAAAAAACTTTTCTGCGGTGTGTGTTGGTCTTAAAGAGCATGCTGTCTCAGTGCTGATTGTACTACAGTGTTATTGTTGTCGTCAAGGAAATTTACTCATTGTCGTCTGTACCTAGAGCCCGGTTGCACTGAATCTCGTGGAGTGCTTTCCTGTCCAAATCGCAAATTGAACTTCTTCCAGGGTTACGTCTCTATTCTCATCTGCGATCCCATCCCCCAAATCTTGTACTTTTGACCCCGACAGCTGCCTCTCTGTACTCTGTACTGTATTTTTCTATTGTTCTTCTTTCCACCAGATGAGAAAGAGGAAGGAGGGATTTAGATGGAGAGGTTAGCATGCAGGGATGTGTCAGTGTCTCTTATAAAAACCTGTGTGTGTGTGTGTGTGGTCGTCGTGGGAGCATAACCCATCACATAGGGTGTGTGTGTGTAAACCCTGATATTACCGTACAATACTTACAGAGGTCATACAAATGAGTCAGTCAGAAACCTTGGAAAAGTACATCTATGCTTATTTTACTATTTATATCCTGCCCTGTAATATTTCAGCTCAACACCTAATCTGGCGTCCTCATTTTACAATAAAAATAGGAAGTATTTGATTCAGGGCCAGATCAGTGTTGAGCTAGTTCTTTTTTTTAATTCCTAGAGTTGCTTCACTGTGTCTTGCATCCTGTGGTTGCTGAGCCATACTGAACACAACACACTGGAGGAGGAATGCACAGAAATAACCACAAACAAAATGCCTCCATGCTGCACTGCTTAGTGAACCGAGTCCAAACACGGGACGTCCCGCTCACGTTGAACCGATCTGCCGGCTCCAGAGCCTTTCACTTAACTTGCAGAGGAAGTAGTGCTGGATGGGACACACAGGGCCATTGTAACGCCACCGCTAGGAACGGTGTAATCCATCAGGAAAAGTCTGTCTCGTTTGCTCCACCCCCCAACATCCTCTCCTCCGCGGAGCTCCCAGACAGCCAACAAACTTGCAAAAGGAAAGAAACCAAACCCCTCTGAACACACATTCCTGTTGTGTTGACACTGAAGTGAAGTAACGCTACAGTGTATCCCATCACCCCGAGCAGGCTGTTATTATCTGTGCCCTGACTTCCGCTCTGAAGCACCCTGATTTGACTCGGGAGTGAAATAACAAACCGGGGCCGATGCGGATCTCACCGACGACTGGACGATGAGGCGGTCGGACCTCCGAGCGCCGTTAACCGCTGATCTCCAAATAACCGAGAGACGATGTGGAAAGAGGAATATGATGTTCACTTCGACTTTCTGCTGCAGCTCCTGTGAGTTTGAGATTTGTACAGATCAGAGACTGGATGTTAAGATTGAACGTCCACATGGGTGTGAACGTTCACATTATGCTGCGTGGCAAAGTGGAAATAGTGAATCACTGTGAATCACGTTTACTACTACTATGGTACTTCTGCAGGGACTTAGTTATGATCCCAAATAATTGGGATTTTTTTTTTTTTTTTTTTTTTTTTTTTTTTTTTTTAATCTCACGTGGTATTCCTTTAGGGACTTTTAAGTGCCTGCTAATGAATGTAGTGGATTAAGAGAATTTGGCAGGAGTTTACCATAAATTAGCATATTATCTTTTTCTTATATTTTAAAATGGCATGCAAGAGTTATGAGATTTCTGTAGTTGCTATGGATACAATGTGATATGTGAGGATAGGGCGCAAACTCAAAAATATTCAATTTACAAATTGTATAAAAAGGATGAAATTGCACAACAAATCCTCATGTTATAAACACTGGAATGACTGAAATTTATAATCAATACGTTTTTTTTTCCAGCGACTAATGAGTTGATGGATTATTGTTTTAGCTCTAACTGAAGTATTCATTAAAGATCTGTTGCTTTAGCCCACATGAAGGATGCTTAATAGCTCTACACTGTTATGTTCACATCTGACTTGTACTTTGAGCTGTGGCTGGTAAATAACGTCAATAACAGCAACTTGTTACACCTCATGGCCACAGTTGATGACCCAACAGTGTCAATAATAGTGTGAAAAACAGAATGTGCAAGTACTGTGGATACATGGATATTGTCTCCGTTTTTGCGGTCGGAGGTGTCTTTGTTGCTTGTTTTACATTTAAGAGTCTGATATTGCAACAGCGTTTTTAGCTGTGAGATTGTATCAACAAGCCCCAACAGATGATCTGACTGATCCGCATGCACAAAACACACACAATATGTTTGTGTTCCCTTAATATGTCTACCTAGGTTAGCCATTGATCAGAGTAATGTGAAAATGAAAGAAAAGTCTGTGAAATATCAGAATTTCATAATCCAGTTTATCCTGTAATAGATGATTACCCTCTTAGATGATGATATTAGCTAGAAGTTGCTCACACACACACACACACACACACACACACACACACACACACACACACACACTACATGCAGACTACATGCAGACACACCTTTAGGTGTGGGTTCGGGCAGTGCACAGCCACAGAGATTAGCATGTGAGTCACTGGCATGCACCATCACGCTCTCTAGCTCTGACACAGTCAGACTTCGTGGCGTTCACAGTGGATGAATGTGTGGCCTGGGGATACAGAATTGTGCCTTTTTAGATCGACTGTGTGCCATTTGGCCCTCAGTGATGCCAAGTATATCCGGCAAAAAAGGCCTGCACCAAATATCTGACACTTCATGTTGTGTCTCTCTCACTGTTATTTTGTGTGTGTGTGTGTGTGTGTGTGTGTGTGTTGGTTCAATTATTGTCAGACACCAGTGAATTGGGGGAACCCGCCATCGTTTTGGCCCCATGACTGATATGAGCTTTGAATGATTTATGAGGTCCCTCTGCGTCGAGTGAATTAATTCGGTCAGACAAGCGAAAGCAATTTCACTGCAAGCACCAGGCTAGATATTGTTTTGATGGTTTACCGCAGACTCATTTTTATTTTGTGTCCATATGTGTGTCTTTTATCTTTATCCATTTTCAACCAAAGGGGGGGCGGGGGGTTCCTGTGACTTTCCCAGGCTAGGTTGGATACGTAGTCCATTGGGCAGAATCCTGGTCTGCCCAGAGGTCTCCTCCCTGTTGGACATGTCCAGAATACCTCCGTAGGGAGACGTACAGGAAGCTTTTTAATCAGATCGCCAAACCACCTCGACTGGCTCCTTCCAAAACTGGTTTAACTCCTTCCGGATACACAAACTCTCCCACCCTGTCCCTGAGGGTGAGCTTATGCACCCTGCAAACAAAAAACACTTTGATCCGTCTGAATCTGAAATCTCGTTGTCATTCTTGGCAGCGACGCTTTTGCCGAGATAAGGTGGAAGAGTTGGCATGACCCGCCTCATTGTGGCGGATGGTTTATTTGCTCCCGTGACCCTGGGAGCTGTGTCGTCGTGGGCAATTGCTCCATGTAGTGTCTCCCGAAACAAACTGGTCCAAGGTCAGAGGCTAGATGAAGAGTGATACTAAGTGCCTAATGAATCAGTCAAGCCAGGAGAGTGACCTTGCCTGGAGCAGGGAAACCAGGGGTGTAGTCAGCCATTAAGCGAGGGGAGTGGAGTGGAGTGCAGGGCACTGGTTGCTGTTGCTGTTTATTTGTTTGTTCCCCTCTGTCCCATGCAACGCAACATTGTGGTAGACACACGTAAGACAGTCTACAATCCCTTTACTAGCACAGGGCACTCGGCTTCCGCAGTAACCACGGTAACCAGCAAGTCCCTTACGACATCAGCGTGTAATGTATTGAATTTGTCACGGTAACGCAATTGGGCTGATCTGATTATGCAAAAAAACATCTGAATCATCTGGCGAGAATGCTGACGGTGCCAGGCAGATGCGCACACAGACAGGAAATGAGGAGATGGCATTTACACTGATGCAGGCTCTTTCCTAAGAATTAAAACTAATGTAATTTGCTGATTTCTATTAATACGCCACAATAGTGCAATTTATGTTTGTTCCTTTGGGCATGGATGGTATTCAATGTTGTGTTACTTTGCTCTAATATCAGATGTTTCATCTGTAAGCTTGTGATCAAAACCAAAGCATCAGCACTGGCTGTTTACAGAACTATAAAAAAGGCTAATTAGCTCCCCACTGATGGACTCTGGTGTGGAGCAAAGTATTTAGTGCATTACAGTACAGTGGAACAAACTCAATATCTTAAATATACGACCTCAGTAAGTTCATAAATAATTAAGTAGGGCACTAATTAATCATTGAATCACTCTCTGTTCTCCTGACGACACTAACGGTTATAAAGAGTGTGAGTCCTTGGCCTGATCAGTTCATCAACCTGTGTCCCTGAGCAAGACACTGCATCCTAGTCTGCAGCGATGGCCTTATTTCTGAATGTTAAGTCAGCTGTTAGTTGAGTCAGCCGTTATTGGCTCTACAAACATCATTTACATTTCGGTTCAAGTTCGGTACATTTAACTTTCCAATGCACTTCAGTTTAAGCTAATACCATATTATAATGTCAAAGTACATCCCGGCGAAGGATTTTAGCTTCAAATCGGGTACGTGGTGTTCACAGATCATTCATGCAGACTTTGCAAGTCATTACTTGACAATGAAAGCTGCGTGCTCACTCTTTGTGTCTTCGACTGTTTGGCAGCTTGTCTCATTTTTTTCTTAACTTTAAATACTCCTGCAGGGATTATTGAGTACATTCAGTCTCCTGCAGGGACACACTGCTTCACAATAACACAGATACACCCATTAACAGCTGGGATCGGCAGCCTGCCGATGGACAACTTACTCGTTCAGTTGAGTGTTTTGCTCGAGGGCAAAGTCACCGCAGCTGTTTTAGCCAGAGAGAGCGTCACTCTACGGACCTTTTTTATAAATGAAAAACTCACTTCTCTAACGCCCAGGCTACATGTGCCTGAAGAGTAGAGTTGAGCTTTTAGTTTGTATATTACAGCACTTTAATTCAAATCATGTTAGAGGTCAAGAGTCAGTGATCAGCTGAGCTTTTTTAGAAGACATTGGGGCAGATGGAAGCTGCTTCAGCATTATAATCAACCTTTGGATTCACTGCATTAAAACGGGACATTAAGTGACAGAGAAACTGGGTCAATGTCATCACAAGTCATTTAAACCTCATTTGACTTTTGCTTGTGTCTTTGTGAGCATATGTTAACCTAATTGAGTTTTTTCTTTCCTCTGTCTAGCTTGAAGTGAGTGGGCGTGCAACGACGGACATGTGCTCCTTTCATTAACCTAGGCACCTGCTTGATTTTGTGTGTGTGTGTGTGTGTGTGTGTGTGCGTGCGTGCGTGCGTATATGTTCTCTCCAACAGCGATGCCAACCTCACAGACGTGCCATCTGACTCAGAGGAGTGCGATTTGGGCAGTCTGGAGCGCTTGGAGCGCGGCAGCACCGACACTCTCGCCAATGGCTGCCGAGCCGACTGCGAGGCCGCCAAGAGGCTGGCCAAGCGCCTCTATCACCTCGAGGGCTTCAAACGCTGCGATGTGGCCAGACACCTGGGAAAGAAGTGAGCAGATCCACACACACACACACACACACACACACACACACAGAGCACATGTGCGCACATGATGACTGATAAATCACCAGAAACACAAAAAAACATGTTTACAAAGCTGCATATGCTCAGTATTAGTGCATGGAGGAGACACAGACGTGGCAGATGCAGAGAATACCGGATTGATTTACAAACACATAATCAAACACATCTGCTCAAGCTAACTCCATATAGCATTACTAGGAGAGCATTCTCTACATTCGTACACCTTCAGTGCCTCGTTGATGTGCTGATGCTCTCTTCATGTCTCCCCGCAGTAACGAGTTCAGCCAGCTGGTGGCCTCAGAGTACCTGAGCTTCTTCGATTTCTCCGGCCTGTCGCTGGATCGAGCCCTGAGGTAACGCACCGTCAGCACTCGGGGGTGATGAGTGTGCGATTCAGACGTCCTCGTACACACGCACGCCTATGTGTGTTCTCCGCTTTCCCTCGTCACAAGGCATTAGCATTGTGCTAATCAAGCTGTCGTGTTCAGTGCAGTTGGCCAGTGTAGCTGACAGCGGTGGAGTTCATCAGGGCTTTGTACCTGACATGTTGCTGTCTCAAACTGCTGCCTTCAGCCCACCATGTTCAGTAAAGAGGCATCACGTGTGCACTTCAGACTACTGGCTCAGATTAGCAAACTGTTGCTGGTAAAAAAAAAAGTAACATTGAACATACAAGTCCTGCAATCTTGTGGGTATTGTTTGGAACTCGGACTCTAATACAATTTGTACTTTTCCTCATCAGGTCCTCCCACTAAAGTCAGTTGATGATAATGTCTGGTATACAATGAAATATTCTTGTTGAAGTTTCACTGCTATGTAAATGGTTTAATGAAGGTCACTGTAGTTCCCTGCATAGACGTACTTTTAATCAATAGTCTGTTGCACCTTTTAAATACGGAGCATTTATGTTGGGCTGCATCGGAAGATTGTTTTAGTTATTGATTAACCTACCTATTTTATATTAACAGATTAATTGTTAAGTTTATGAAATGTAAAAGAAAAATGTTGCTGAAGAATATCAAGTCCAAGGGGACATCTTGTTTTATCCAACCCAAAGTCTAAATCCCCAATGAGTGAAAAAAAGCACATTTGAGAAGCTGGAACCAGCGCTTTGGTAGAAAAAAGACTGAACCGATCAAGTGATTATTAAGACTAATTGATTAATATAGACCAATCCATCATTGTGACAATATACTCCAGAGTACATCACTTCTAATCCATGTCTTTGAAAGCAGGTTTGACCGTTACAGTTTTAAGTCAAATGTTAAGTAAAATGTTTGATAAGGTTTCCGATGAAGCTGTCTGCTGCCTTACTCCGCAAATACTATAAACACTTTCGGAAGTGTTGAAATCCTGCATTTTATCCTTTGACCTCCTGCTGACCTCGTGTTGTCACTTGTGTGCGACAGAAACTTCTTAAAGGCCTTTCCTCTGATGGGAGAGACCCAGGAGAGAGAGAGGGTCCTTGTGCATTTCTCCAGACGCTTCTGCCACTGCAACCCACGAACACTTAACTCTGAAGGTCAGAGCCACGAGGAGGATGATGGCGAGGGTGATGAGCACGACGGTATGAGGAGCGATGTGAAGAATAAAAGTCATACCAGCTTGAACAGAGTATCACACCATGAGTATTAAATTGATTTCACATCACTATTGATTTTCTTCCATATCGATCCCAGTTAAACATACAATTGTTGCTGCAGCATAATGAGCAACAGTGCGATGTTATTGCTGCTCGCATAAAAATAATACTGAATCAACAGAGACACAGCACTAGCTGAAATCATCTTAGCATGCGTGGTATTTATGCAGCTCTGCAGATGTGTGTGTGTGTGTGATTTGTGTCTGCATTAACTATAAAGGAATATATTGCACTGCGTTCACATGCGTTTGTTTGTTTGTAGAGGAGTGACATTTAGCTTACCTCCTTGTGTGTCATCCTGTTGCAGATGGAGCCCACACATTAACCTGCGCCCTCATGCTGCTCAACACCGATCTGCACGGACATGTATGTACTCTAGTTCTCTACCTAACTGCAGGATTGCCTTTTCTTCTACTATTTCTTTAAAAAATGCTAAGTCTTAAGACGGTTCTTTGTCAGCATTGGCATGTCTCCATTCACACATCTTCTTTTCTATTTCTTGTTCGTTCTGCTCCCTTCTCCGCTCTCGTTATCTTTCTCGGCGGCGGCCTACATTCTGACCCGTTTCTGTCTCTCCTCTCCTCGAATAGTCTCATCTGTTCAGTTCTAAACTGGAGCACTGTGGTCGGGGCAGCATAACACCATCAGTGTGATAGGTAACTCGAGTTGAGCAGGAGGGGTCGAGGAAAACCAAGGCGACCCCTCCTGCTCAACCCGAGTCCCGGCTTGTAGTGCTTTCAGTGAATATCCCTACTCCTTACTAATATCCTTTCTCTCTTTTCAATTTTCCTTTTCCTCCCCTCTATCCCCGGCTAACCAAATCTGGCCCCCTGGTCTCTGTCCACCCCTGCAGGTGGTAAGTATATTTATAGTACTAACGCCGTGCTCCTTGACATCTGTCTGTGCCTCCGCTAACAATAGAATTTAAGTGATGATTTAAATATTGATGTCACATGAGGCTCATAATAAAGGATGCACACACAGTGATGTATTTATTTTAAAGCAGAAAAAATCAGTTGAAATGTGGTTTACCAAAGAGAAATGGTCAGTAGCTGGTTTTGGTTGACATAATTCTACATATAATAAATGCATTATTGGTATAAGCAATGAGAAATGCAATCGATCCGCTTTACAAATCACAGTATCTAAATGACAGTGGATTCAAATTGGGAAAGGCTATATTAGGCTTTTTTTAATATAATATAACATTTGAACTTAGTATTTGCACCTTTGCATTAAAATACTATATGTTCACTTGTAAGCCGAGTAGTTCGTCCAGTTGGGTTGTGGCTGTGAAATACGCCATGTTACCGTCACGCTGGATATTGTGAATAAATGGAGCATAAAACATTTGGTGACGCATGTTGCATCCATCGTCACAGAACCTTTCATCCTGGGTATTAAGAACATTTCCTAGAAAAGGAAGTTACGTGGCCTCTTCAGAGGAAAATACGAACAAAAGCCAAAACAAAATATTTTATTTTTTTCTCCTTTTTCTTTTTTCTTTTGTAACAGCAGGGAGTCAGTTCAGCTTTAGTCCCACATCTGTATCTGTTTAGTTTACCGGCTTTATCCAGGGACAGCAATACACAAAAGACCCCCCCCCGTGTTTCATTCCCTAATGTTGCATAGTAATTGGAGGATAAAACAAATGTATGGAAAGCTGATGCTCCATAAGCTCTGACAGAGGTGGATCCTAATCGTCACTAGGAGAACCAGCAGCGTAACACTGCCCCCCAGTGGATAGTTTCACAACTAAAACAAATTGAGCTGAGCTAAAGATTGAGAAATTTGCCTCAAAAAAATGTGAAAATATCATCTTAATCTGTTTTGTTTCTGTCTGTCTGTTTGTTCACCTCTCCTCAGAACATTGGGAAGAAGATGTCTTGCCAACAGTTTATCAGTAACCTAGATGGCCTCAACAATGGCAAAGACTTCCCTAAAGACTTATTAAAGGTACAGATCCCCCTATTAGAAAGTACAGCCACCACAAAACCTGTCAGCTTGATCTTTTTTGTCTTAGCCTCAGAAATAAAGCATGTCTTCACATTTCTAACCCTGTGGGCTAAAAGAAAATAGTTTACAGTTTCTCACCTTTATTGCTTTGTCCACGCAGGTCTTGTATAACTCGATCAAGAACGAGAAGCTTGAGTGGGCAGTGTGAGTACACATTTTGTGTTCATCAAAAGGCAAAGTATTTGGGGTATGCCAGTTTTATAGAAGTAAGCACACTTGAATTACGTGCTGCTCAGGTTTATCTGAATGGGCATTTGTGTGTGCAGTGAGGAGGAGGAGCTGAGGAAGAGTCTGTCGGAGCTGGTGGAGGAGCAGTGCGAGGGCGGGAGTAAGCGCGTTGCCAGGGTAACGGACGGCAGTAACCCCTTCATCGCCATTCCCATTCTTTTAAATGCCGTCACCTACAAACATGGAGTGCTGACCCGCAAGAGCCATGCTGACATGGACGGGAAACGCAGTTAGTGATTGTACACACACACACACACACACACACACACACACACACACACACACACACACACACACACACACACACACACACACACACACTTTAACTGTAATGAAAGAAATCCTAATAAATGAATGTAAAACAACAAGACCGAAAAGTCATTTTTATGGCTTCTCTTTTCCCTCTTTTAGCCCCAGGGGTCGGCGTGGTTGGAAGAAGTTCTATGCGGTTCTGAAGGGGATGATCTTGTATCTCCAGAAGGTACCGCATCTCGTCCTCTGCCCAGTTACCATAGAAACACACATCCACCACGGCTGTCTTTGCGGTGGTGGATGCTGCTTGCTGCTGGGCTCTCTCTCTCTCTCTCTCTCTCTGTGTGTGTGTGTGTGTGTGTGTGTGTGTGTGTGTGTGTGTGTGTGTGTGTGTGTGTGTGTGTGTGTGTGTGTGTGTGTGTGTGTGTGTGTGTGTGTGTGTGTGTGTGTGTGTGTGTGTGTGTGTGTGTGTGTGTGTGTGATGGAGAGGGAGTGAGATAGATAGAGCATTAAGAGAGGAAATGAGGCATGGCTCCTCCACTGCCTGTTTGTCTCCCCCTGCTGGAAGGAAGGCTGTCCTAACCACATAGAAGCTTGTGAAATGTTCAACCTAAATGTTGGTTGGCAAATGTTAAAGAGCTGCTAGTTTTATGTTCATGATGTCATTTAATGAATACTATTCCTTAAGATGAAGTAGATTGTACGGTCTCCAAAACATAAAACTTACAATTTCTGTATGCCTGTTTTTTTTTCCATTTATTTACCCAGGATGAGTACAAACCTGATGCTGACATTTCAGAGGTTGACCTGAAGAACGCAGTGCGGATCCACCACGCTTTAGCCACTCGTGCCACCGACTACAGCAAGAGAGCCAACGTGCTGAAGCTGAAAACCTCAGACTGGAGAGTCTTTCTGCTGCACGCCTCGTAAGTCACCCAAAGTCTTTACGCCTCAAAAATCAGGACAGTAAATGAGACAAAATATGATGGAATTTTCCATTTCTATGTGTGCATGTTTTGAAAGGTTTTTACATGTTTTCAATTCATAGCTGCGTTAAGGACGATTATGAATCATTTCGATGTGCTCGGCCAGTTTGGACTATCTTGTAACAAAGTCCCGAACAGGATTAGCTGATGCAGAGGGATGGTGATGATGATAAACTAGTTGTAGCTGTCTCTTTGTATTTGTCTTATTTTCTCTCATTTTCTGTAGCCTGTTGAGGTTTTTCTTGCAGAAGAATCTAAGTTGATTTGTTGAGCTCAGACACATCAATCAAGCAATTTTCACTCTTTGCGCTGACCTGCTCTCTGGCCCTTCAGCAACACCTCACTCTCCTCTCTCTCTCTCTCTGTCTCTCTCTGTCTCTCTCATTCCAGGAGTGAGGAGGAGATGATGTCTTGGATCTTCAGGATAAACCTGGTGGCGGCGCTGTTTTCCGCTCCGGCCTTCCCTGCCGCCATCGGCTCCATGAAGAAATTCTGTCGGCCCATCCTGCCGTCTTCGTCCACCAGACTGAAACAGGTACGCACTCACACGCAGATGATGACACATGAGCAGCTGTCCCGCTCTACAGGCTTATATTTTTCCACCAGAAACAGGATATATTGTTGTCAAATACTACAATAAATATCTAGTTATGACTGATATTTTGCATGGTGCATAAAATACAGTTTATTACCGCTGCACCCACAATCCTTCTGCATTAAAAGTCTCTACACAGGGTTGGGCATTTTTACATATTCTATTTGTGTCTGCTCTCATCTGATTGGCTGTGTTTGGGGTCTTCTGGTTTTTGTCCTGGCTGTGATTGGTGCAGGATGAGCAGCTGCTGAGTCACGAGAGCAAGCTGAAGCAGATGAGCATGGAGCTGGAGGAGCACCGGAAAAACTCGCCCTCAATCGACCCCAAAAGCCGCGAGTGGGAGGAGTACCGGCTCAAAGAGCACTACCTCACGTACGAGGTACAAGCTTTGAACAGCTTCGGTTCATTTATCTGGTTTTTTTTACGTTTCTTTTTTATGTTTCTTTTTTTTCCAAGTTGCTGCTTAGAGACCAAAAAGCATGACAGATGGCCAGTGTGGCTTGTTAGCTGCTTTCTTCTTTTTATATCCATTCTAGTATTTAAGGTATATCATGATTATAAGTTTATATTTTTTCATTAGAAGGAAGACATTTAGCTAGCACAACTCAAAACTCAATTTCTTCTATGAAAATGATGTTAATGGGAAGAGATGGAGCTTCAGTTTCTAACTGTCAGTCCTTATATTAAAGGGATAGTTTGAGTATTTTGTAGCGTAATACTACAGTAGATGGAGTTTAGAGAAACACAGTGCAATGTACTGCTGTGAACCGGGAGAGCTGCAAAACGTACTTTAGACAACTGAAAATCAGTTTACATGTATGCTATATTTAGAATATTTTAAATGTTTCTATACTGTTTTTGTCAACTGAGTCTGGTGGCTTTGAAAAGAGCATGGATCAGTTCCACTTTCAGTCCATGTCTTCGAAAAGGGCCGTCTAACGGCAAGATAAAGTGGTGCAAATATTCTACATATAACATTCTGTCCAATATAGAATATATATGAGGTGAGTTTTAGGGCAATTAGTCTCTTGTTTCATCATCTTTTAATCTCACTTTCCCTCTCCTTATCCTCTCCCCTCTCTCTGAGCAGAAGACTCGGTATGAGACCTACATCAGCCTCCTGCAGGCCAAAATCCGCGCAGAAACGGACGACCTTGAGAAGATCGAGGCCAGTGTGATGGGTGGCCTGATCATGGAGGGGGGCCTGGCCGGCCGCGAGTGCCACCTCCGCAAGACGCAGTCCTCCCCGTCCATCAGTCAGGCTCACAGCGGGCTGAACGGGAGGGCGGCTGGATGCACTGCCCCAGGACAGAGTAGCTGAGGGGAGGCAGGAGGACCAGGGGCCTCAGCCCACAGAACAACATCCCTTCGAGCCAAACTAGCATAATCCTCCAACTTCTTTCTGGGCTTTTTCTGTTAGTATTTTGTGTTTTGGGCTCCTCCGTTCCTCCTGTTGTACTTACAGTAAGAAACAGGAGAAATGTCACTCTCCTTCCCAGAATTTATCCACCCTGGTGATAAGTTTCTGTCCTTGAGCAATAGATGAAGAAGACCAGGAGCCCGTGCTTGATACCCGACAAGTGACCCTGCCAAACCTCAGTCCTTTGAACTTTAATTATTGCACATTAAGAATGATCATAACTGTGATCACTATTTATAACATCATCAGTATTATTTAGAAATGAAACTCAGAGCGATGCAGTTGTCTTTAGATTAAATGTGTTTTTAGTTATAAGCAGAGCTTCGAGTGATTTATAATGTATTTGTTTAAGGCCAGACAGAGAACAAAGAAGGACGGACGGACCGGGTTGGCTTCGTCCTCTCTGTCCTGTCCTCGTCCTGCAGATGGAGATGGTACTACTGTAGCATTTACCCTTTTTTCTTTCCACCCATGTTTACGCACCCAGCCACTCCACAGGCGTGTGTACGGACCTACATTGTGGTGTGTGAAGATACAACATATCTGTCCCAACTCTCAAAAGAACTTCTCAGAGGGATCAAGTCCCTGCCATGTATAGCATATTTATTTATTTATTTATTCCTCCAAACCTTTATTCACCCCAGGACGGGTTCACACTGAGCATGCTTGCTCTTTTTCAGCAATTTCTGTCTCGTGCAGTTGCGTACATTTTGCAAGTGTGAAGGAGATGCAAAGTGGGGCAGCTGTGGTTTTAACTGTGCACTAAGCTGCTCCACCAGAGGAACTGGAGGTTGAGTGCCTTACTCAAAGGCACCTTGACACTAGCTTTTGAAGGATTTAGAGAGTGTTAGTCAGTCAGAGAGATCACAAGTCTGTGTCTGTGATATTTAATCTGCCGCTACCCCAAATACTGACATGCATTCAGTTATCCTGTTTGTCAATCTAACAAGTCAAAACCGAACCGAGGAGGATGACGGTATGTGACTGAATGACAAGCACCGTGCCACGTTCCGTTTTATCCCACAAACTATTCCTCTTGCATCACGACACAGTTGATGTGTAACAATGTATGGTTAGGTGTGAGGTTTCTGAAAATCCGGGTGAAGGGCAGAGCAGGAAAGTGGGTGGGAGGCGTCCCGTATGAGTGGGTCATCTGCTGTACGTGTGTGTGTGCACATGCATGTGTGTGCATCGGCATGCTGTTTTTAAGTGGCTCCAGTTGAGTTATCAAAGCTGTAGGCAACAGGAAGAAGTAAAAGGAGCAGGGTCATGTTTTTCTATTAAGAATTTATTGAGCATGTTTGGTGAGAATCAATCCGATGGCCTTCTGCTGAATAAGACTAGCATCACAATCCGGCCTTGGCTCTCTCAAAAGCATCTTCTGCACAAAGGCTGAAGATGTGTTTTTGTTAAAAAAAAATGTACCTTTACCTTTTAAAAACAGAAAATCTAACCGATCAGGGTTCTGGTTTATTACATGTTAACATGGACCCTATCGTAGCTTGCTTGGCCTCGTATTGAACATTTAGTAGTACTGGTGTATTCCTTCCACTGCCATCCTTCAGTTGAAGATGTTTTTGGGAAAGCAGGCCCCGTCATACGTTAGACAGTTGATTGGAGAGTGTAGCAGCAGGACTGCTCCAGCTTAATGTGCTAAAGTCCAGAAACCTGTCAGTATACTGGAATGGAGAGGGGAACAGCAGCAGCAACAACAACTCCACCAGCAGAGTAGCCATCAAAACATCATCAACGTGGGGGGAGGAGCAGGAGGAGGAGAAAGAAACGTGTTTTCTAAGAAGAGACTGGTTTGGTTTTCTAAGTAAGACTGACTCTGCCAGCCAAGAACAGACAAAACAGACATCCAGCACACGTTTTTCCAAACAGAGGAACACACATTGAAGGAGGACTTGCGTAACGTTGCGAGGAATTGTGGATGGGGTGGCGGTACCACTGTTTGTGAGCACCTTAATTGATCCCAAACACACACACACACACACACACACACACACACACACACACACACACACACACACACACCTTTTCTCTTTCTACGTAATTTTCTTATATGACACAACTGTAGATCAGTGAGCTTAGCGGCCGCCCCCTTACTCAGCCTCGGTGTGGCACAGAAGCATGTCGACAGAACCAGAGTTGTGGATATCGACAGCATATGATATCTTTGGCTCTGGACACCGCTTCTCTGTTGCTTCTTATGGCATATTAATAGTGACCGATAGGATCTGAGATTCTTTTGGAAGCTTGGCTGGAAACCTGGAGTCACAGCTTGAATCCTGGATCCTTGTACAGACCAAAATGTTGAAGTGGAGCTGAGTTTTCAGAGAGGAAGCATCGTTTTATAAAGCCGTATTGTTAGGACGAATAACTGCTTTCTTACAGGGAGACTTCCCCTTATAGTCACTTTGGCTGTTGTGCTAACCATTGTTTCCCAATGTTCTAGGGTAGGCCTGTGCTGTACTATAGGATTGTGGCAAAAAAAATTAAAAAATAAGTTGATTGTTATGTTTTATTTAAAAAATGACAACTTCGGCACTTTGATGTCAGCATTGGATCTGTCTTTTTGTTTGTTTTGTTTGTATATCGGAACTGTTTTTTGACAGGATGCTTATACTATGTAAAGGACATATTTACTGAATATTTAGTCTGTGCTTCATAAAGTAAGCTTTTATAGAAATGGTTGTGCTTGTGATTTATTAAAATTGTCTACTCTGATTTAAAAAAAAAAAAAAAAAAAAAAAAAAAAAAAAAAGGTCCACAGCAGCAAAAACCTTGTGTGCCACGGACATCTATGCTATTATGTAGACGTTCATTTGTGGTATAATAATAATAATAATAATAATAATAACATGGGTGAATGCACTTTTTGGGGGAGCAATGCTCCCTGATATGTTTAGCCTGCAGTTAAGAGCAACATTTGAAAGTTAGCACACTAGTCAAATTCAGTATAAAAAAAGCTGTTAATTTAACCAAGGCCATATGTGTTCACATACTTTAAAGCCACAGACAATGAACTAAGTATGAAAGAACATCTGGCATCCTTCATCCTTAAACAAGTAGTTATTCTACAGTTCACCTTCACAGTATGTATCTCATGGCATTCATGGTGTATCATGCCTAACCCACAACACAGAGGCTACATTAACTTCACATAAATAGGTATTTGACAGTCTGCACCATGGAGCCTTTTAAAAACTGGATGGCATAGCTTCTAGTAAAACATGGTGTAATAAATCGCTGTATCATCTCCTCATTTCCTTTCAATGCATCAAATCTAAACTTAAAAGGCACCGCCCTCTTCGTCACTTACATTTTCCCTCCAGGTGTCTTGTAGTGTTTCTCCTGCATCAGCAGACGTGTTGGAGGGGCTCAGCTACTTCAGCTGAGAGATGCTGATTCCATTTATAAACTAATGCCATGATACTGACTGCTGATACTTCCCATCAGTGTCAAATAGACATGGTTATTTGAGAGCTGTTTTGACCTTGAAATGACAAATCTATAATAAAATTTTGGCTACAAAACCAAAAGGATGTAATCGTTTCATATTTATATTGAACTGGCTGTTCTCCTCCTACGCTTGTTTGGATTGGTTGAACAAGATAAACATTTTTATTTTTAGCAGTCACTATGGTAATTTAAAAATTTAGATTACCGTTAACAAAATTTAGATTACGTTATCATTTTATCAAATGGAATTCCTGTGTAAGCATAGTGGTTATATATAATATGTCCACATTATAAAAAATATGTTTTTTTTGTCAGTCCCTTCACTGGAAATAACCAAATACCCAAATGGTGAATCACTGATTGTTAAAGCTGTCTGAGTGTACTGTCCACCATGATATTATTCACCCTGGACTTGCTTTTATTGGGATTAAACAAGCAGTGGTCCACTTTTTACACAAAATGTCCCAAGGACATGAAAAACTGTTTTGGAGTGGGACAGTGAACGTGTAACATAACATGATACTTCTCCATACTAAGAATAAGATAACAGCAAATATACGTGAACCTGCAAGGACAGAGTTTAGAAAAACAAACCTAGATTAGCATAATAGCATGTAGGCATATTAATACTTTTTTCTGGTAATTTTTTCGGGGTTAAAATGGACGGGGATTTAAATATATTCGATAAAATATATATATTGTATTTATTATTAACATATTTAGTCAGTACCCGTTCAGCTACATAGTTCACCTGTTACTTTAAGAGGGAGGTGCTTTACTAGTTGTAGCTGTGATGTTGCTAAGCTAGCTAGCATGTTTCTTAGCCCCAAAAAGTGTCTTGTGAGCCCACTTTAATCTGCAAACGTTTGAGCCATGTTGACATTTCTAATGACTTCAAAAAGTCTTAACTGACACTGTTACAAATGTGGTGCCACTGAATGTGGTATTAGAAGATGACCAGCTCTGAAGAAAAGAAGGTCCTACAGATGCTAACAGCCCGAGAAATGTCTCCCTGTTCCTGAAACACTGTGTGAATATGGGACTGAACAACAGAATGAAGAAACTCCACAAAAAGGCAAAACCTTTTAATTTATCTTATTAAATGGAAACAACTTGTTTAAGTGTTTAACTTTGTCAAAAGACAGTCACGTTAAACGTTAAACCCTGTCATGGTAGGTTTGGTGACAGTCAGGAACAGGTTTAGCCTGTAGATGGTTTTTTTTTATATCGGAAAACATTTTGATAATTCATAGTAGGAAAAGCACAGGTGTTACCATAATGTGCTACTAATAACGTGTTTCTGTAGTATTTAATGTCAAGTTTCCCAAAGGGCCATTGAAACTAAATTAGTGTAAGCTAGTTGAATAGTGTAAGCTAGTTTAAATTAAATGTAGCCCTAATTGATTAATTAGTAACACCTGTGGTTCTCCTGCTGTGACACGCCTCTTTTTCTCTTCCAAAAGAAAAAAGAGGCATCTTGTTGTTAATGCTAGCTCTCTATTTAAATGTTATTTGATTCAAATTGTGTCTTATCCACAAAAAATCTTCAACTAACACCTGTTTCAAAAGGGGTTTCATGTTTTTTTAACCCGCGGTCTTATATTCTTTCCATTTCCAGTAACTTTCTCCTAATACTAATACATTGTAAGCTAGTTTACCAGCTAGCTAGTTTACGAAAAATATCTGCATGGCTATGTAATAAATAAATAAAAAAACGTTATTATACCACATTTCATACAAATTATGTTGCTCAAAGTGTTTTACATTTAAAAAAAAATGTAACCAGAAAACCTTCCTTTTACATACACACATTACGCTTTCTAAACTTATAACAGAGCCCAAACTCTGAGCCAATCTAAAATACCATCATCTAGCTACCTTCAGAATGTAATTGCATAAGTTTGGTATAGCACAGATGACTGCAAAAAGACAACACAATTCAAAAAGGAAGGAGTGTACTTTTCAAATGAAAAAGATTCCTTCCACCACTAAGCTATACAAACTAAATAAGCTCTTCACACTGGCACATTCCAAAGTGGCCTAACCCCGACTTTATCCAAGGATTGTTGACCCTGCTTCGGGCCTTGAGTTTGCAGAGTTATCCTGTAATAAATCCACTAAACACAGGGCTGAAAGTTTCCAGTGTGAAGGCTTAAGTAAACAACAGATTTTTTACATCATGTTTTTGTTGTCGAATCTATTCAAGAATAGTAATGTGTCATTCTAGAAGATAAACATTAGTCTTGTGATCCAATGGACATTTAACCCAGGGCTAGTAGAAGTGCAGCGTGAATCACATAGCCCTGGGCTTAGCTTAAACCTGGGTAAATGGGGCTATATTATGCCAGGGTCGACTCTTAGCCCAGAAAATTCTGTTTGAAAATCCCTAATTATGTTTGGTTCACAACTTACTGAAGAGCTGAATTGAATTGGAGATGCCATCTGTTTTATTGCTTTTGGTGCAACGACCTTCAGAGTGAAAAAATACTCACCTGGCTGTAAAAAGTTTCATCGGGAGAGACTTCATTTAGAGTGAGAAATAAATGTATAAAAATATTGCACAATAAAGGGAAATGTGAGGTGCCTTCGGCGATTTGACCCCATCTTGACATAGTGTATTTAGGAAGTAGAGACACCATGGTTGGATCAGGAATACTTCCCCCCAGAGTCCAGACACTGGTGGGTGGTGGTGAAGAGAGTTTGTTGAAGATCTGAATGATGTGATGTGAAGCAGGACTGAGCACTGATATGATTGAGACTGTAGGTAAACGGAGGTAAAGAAAGTCTCCCTGACTGAACTTCGACTAAGCTTCATTTAATACTGTTCTGTAAACAGCATGTCCTCTTTCCTGCTGTGGCAACAATCTGGCACTCTACTTTTAATTTCCACATGGAAGTCAAAAGCAGATGTCTGGAACTCTGTTTAAGATCTGATCTCTGTATCCATACACTGTTGCTACCCATATATTGTGTTTGGGGCAGTGTTATTCATAAAGAAGCCTAGGACGTCTGACAGGGATATAATTCCTTTTAAAGTTTTAAATGATTGCAGGTAGTTAGCAGTGATGAATGAATTAGGCTTGAATAATTAACATCCCATTCATGTACTGTACATATAATGTATGTAGCAAAACAGTGTTAGTTAGCATACAGATATGAATAACTATTTTAACATTTTGCAATAATTAGCCAACAGATATATTATATTCAATATGTTACTTTAAATTTCTGTAGTGTTGAGACAGTTGTGCAGAGACAGGGACATGTGGAATGACTTTTTATTGCGCTATTAGTCATTTTTCAGACAACAAGGCTCCCCAACATTAAAACAAACAGCAATGTACAAAACAGCACACCTTTTTTTTGCCATCAACGGAAATTTAATAAGGTAGTGAGAGTACATAACAGAAAGTAATGAAGTGTAAGGACGCGAGTTATGATGATGTTGAGATGTATAGGATGAGCTTGATGTCAAAGCCAAAGTAAGCACCATCGTCATGTAGTCAGGAAAGGCCATATTTCAGTAAGAAATATTCTAGAAGGGGTGAGGAGAGGATAAACATGGTACAATAGGGTTGTTATCACAGTTTTCAGACATTATTACCAACTAAAAAAAGAACAATATCGGTGTAGCACTACTTTATCATGCAATTTACTTTAGTAAACCTTCTGACACACAGACAAAATATACTTCAATAAGTAGAACTCAATACATCTCTGTCCAGCAATAGTCACAAAGCCTGTAATGTATACTCTTTGAATGTGAGATCCCTATCAAAAATAATATGCAGATTTTTTATTTTTCTTAATATATCTAAAGTGCAAGTATTTATCCATTTTTATTCAATGCTTTCTGTAAGTATAAAATACAAAGGAAAAAAACAGCAATATGTTTTTCCTGTTTACATGTTATATTTTCTGAAAGGAGGAGCATCATATATAACAAACCATATATATATATATATATTTATATATATATATATATAAATATATATATATATATTTATATATATATATATATATACACACACACGCACACGCCACAGATAAAATATTTTTGAAAGATACAACATATTATCTCATATGGGGATGGTAAAGGGATTTAGACCAAACGGTGACATGGGATATGTTCATTGTGCATTGACCCCACCCCTTAAAAATCCAGGATCCATTTCCCAACATCTTCAAAAACATCTGAAAGCCTGTCTTTGTAAGTATACACAACAGTAGCCTGTACAGTCTGCAAACATGATGGACCCTGCTACTCGGGGCATGAGCAAAAAAGAAGACGTGCTGAATGAGCTCCTCTGTCGGCGGGTTTGTGATGAGTCATATACCGCCCGGCTTTGACCAGAGGCTGCGATTGGCTGTGTGATCAGCCAGGAACTCTTAATGTCCAATGAAAGACTACAACACTGAAACCAGAAACAAGAGCGGATTTGGTTGTCTGGAAGTTCAGTCTGTTTTAAGTCAGTAATTGTGGAAGTTTGCTGTAATCAGCTGTGTACATGTGGCTGTTTTGAATGAAGTCAACCACATGAATAATCTCCAACTTAAAGTAAGGAGGAACAAGCGACTGGAGCCATCATAGCAATCTGACTTTGGGTACATGCAACAAGTAGTTACGGCTGCACTTTTGAGTTACGTCCACGATTACAGTTTTCTTTCTTTCCATCAGTTAAAATGTGTAAGGAATGATTTAGTCACATGTTGTTTGAGCAACAAAAAATAAAGCTCTTTTGAATAACATTTGACAAAACAAACACCGCAGTAATAACAGACAAAAGGCAAGATTACATCATGATTAAGGATTGCTACGATGGCTGCCGCTGTATGATAAATCAAAACATCATTCTTGTCGATGCTAACAGCTTCAGTGCACCCTCACCAATGTAAATCTGCCTTCCATTTTGCATTTGAGTGCCACGAATGGATGACTGTGTAACGGGGGCACAACATGGCTGCAAGGTCACTCCAGGCGCCCCCCTTCTCTGTAACTTGATTAAACTACAACCCAAAATGGACGAGTCGCGTTTCACAACAGAATAATCCTGCAATAAAAGCATGACTGAAATGTGTGCGTTTCACATAGTGAGGCACTCACAAAGGGAACTCTATGAGCAGGTTCAGGCTCGCCTTATATTTGGCCATTAAAGAAAAAGAGGATGGAAGTGTTGTATTTCCAGTCTTCATGAAGCACGAGCCTCCTGGAGGCCTGAATTCAATCAAGCTAAAGCTAGAACACTTTGTGGAATAAGTGCTGTATCACAACAGAGAGTCCAGACTCGCGTCAACTCAAGATGAACTCCGATTGACCTCAGATGTGCGTTACTAGGACGTAGTCATAGGTTGCTTGTAAGTGTGTTTAATGGAAATGGGCTTTTTATAATTCCAAGGGCAGTGTGAGGAAATGTATTCATCTCCATTAGAGGGCACAGAGACTCCCTGTTCTTCTCCAAAACAGAGAGAAAAGGCCTAACTGGATCTGTCGGACAGCCGGGTCAGTAGGTCGTGGTAGGCTGCTGCTGGTAAGCCCCGACAGTGCAGTGCCAGGCTTCATCAGGCCTTTCACAAACACTCGGAGACAAACCTGGGCCAAAACGTCCTGCGTGGAACAGATGGGATTTTCGGGAACATTTTTCTTGGCTCTGTTGCCGCAGGCATGCACAATCAAACACAGATCAACTTTTAAAAAGCAATGATTCAATAGGGCTTTTGATACTGTTTCAGCACAGGTCTGCTTTGAGGAAATTCTGCTTCAGTCTAGCCTCAGCTATCCCGCATGTCAGGCAGGCCCAGGCTGTAACTACATTAGCAGCTTTTATCTAGCCGAGGCCTCTAAAGCTGCAATCCATGCAGACGGTGTTTCCCCTTCACACCACCCTGACAGGGCCTGTGACCAGGCTCAGTCCTCGTGTTGAAGGCCACCCTGCTATAAATATAGCTGGCAGGTGAACTAACGGCTTAGAGCATATTGATAATAGTAAACTAGCACTTCAGCGTAGCCTCCTTACTACACCGACAATGAGCCAGGGCCTTTTTTCTTTTTTTTTTACACTTTGAATCACAAGCTGGAAAAGAGAAGCAGACCTGAGATCAGAGTCTGCCCACATAAGAGGGAAGGATAGTGATCCTCATTGTAAAAAACAACAACAAACTCCTGTGTGCTTTGGGTCTAATGCGGACGATCACTATCACCTAGCTCAAGTGAAACCGCAGGCAAGCAAAAGTCCAATCGTAGTTCACCTGTCCTGCGATCGGCAGTCCCAGGCGAGAGTAGGGGCCGCACTCAGGCCCCAAACACACAGTTTCCTGGCTACTCATGACAGGGGGCCTTGTGCAGTTCTAGACACCACTCAAAATACTTTAGAGGCCTCCCAAACATCCAGATAGCGACAAAAGGCCTCAACAGGGAGACTGTATGCAGGTGTGTGTGTCAGCCAGCCCTGGACCCAGACCCCAAGATACTACTCAACTCCAGTGTGGGCCACTGCAGGGAGGCAGGCACAGAGACTGTTAGAGGCTGTTCACTGTGTGTGTGTGTGTGTGTGTGTGTGTGTGTGTGTGTGTGTGTGTGTGTGTGTGTGTGTGTGTGTGTGTGTGTGTGTGTGTGTGTTTGTGTGTTGGGAAGGAACGAGGAAGGAAAGGGTTTTTTTTCTCTGGGGCCACTCCGCAGTGGGACATAAAACACCAGAACTAGTCTACGTGCACTGATAGGCGGACTAGGAAGCCTACTGGTTTACAGAACATGACAGGAAATAAAATCTCACTACAAGTCTAACGTTTTTAACACTTTAACCAAAAGTGCTTGAGAAGAAAGACTTCACATTTCGGAAATATAATGCAGATGCATCAACCTCATCGTCATGCTTTCAAATATCTACCGATCACATAGCCTATACATTTTTTTCGTCTTTTAATAGTCTATAATATTCTATACACGTGATGCAATGCCGCCATTGGCACGCACACAATATT
Organism: Anoplopoma fimbria; assembly: GCF_027596085.1. Classification (NCBI taxonomy): domain Eukaryota; kingdom Metazoa; phylum Chordata; class Actinopteri; order Perciformes; family Anoplopomatidae; genus Anoplopoma; species Anoplopoma fimbria. The sequence continues at coordinate 6,147,641 of NC_072452.1, read as the reverse complement.
GCACACTAATATGAGACGTCCTACACTAGTCGGCGGCTTCCTCTCTGCCCGGGAGGGAGAAACCCGACACGTTTTGGACAACATAATGCGGAGAAAAGAACTTCGAAGAAAAAAAAAAGAAGAGCGTCAGAATAAAAATAATGCAAAAGTGACATACTCTGAGTGGCGAGGCCCCCAAAGAGCGATCAAGGGGCTGTAGCACCATAAAGAGATAGATACTGCCTTGGCCTTGCACTGATAGGCCTCTCCATCCACTAAACTGCACTCAGACTTGACGGCATGGCACGGCCGGCTGGCTCTTTAACAGCATCCATCTCAGCTCTGACGAATAGCCTCTTCCAGCCACTCCTGATTTTGTTTTTTTTGTTGTTGTTGTTGGTGTTTTTTTGTTTGTTAACATGGTGCATATGGTGTGCAAAACCACCCCTAACATCTCCCGATGAATCACCATGCTGACACCCTGGTGGTACATCCTGGCTCACTCTCCTGTTCCAGGGAGAAACATCTCTATTCTACTGAGAGGCCACCAGGGCAGGGGTGCTGCTAGAGATTCTGGGCACAACACACTGAACAACCCCCTAGTTTCCAAAGTGTAGGTACACTTTGGTGTAGGTACACTCCAAAGAGCGGGCCCGTCTGTCCGAAGGGCCCGCTCTAGCGTGGAGCTCTGTTTCTGCACACTATAATTGTTGGCCCCCAAGCTCCCAGCAGCCTTTCAGCTCGGTGTTGCAACCCAATGCTCCATGCATCGCCGGGGTGCGAATTAACGCAGCCCCGGTAAATATTTCGGCCTACATAACATCACTCGTAAATGAAAACGTACAGCGGTCGAGGTCACGGACCATCCACGTAAACGAGTGGAGTGTATAAGGCACGGGTCGTAATGACGTCAGAGCGGATGCGTTGCCTCGCCACACGCCTTGCGCTCCCACAGGTGGACCTCATCCTTTTGCATCCCCCACCCCTCCCCCAGAGGGAAAAACAACAAAGTAACAAAGAAAAAACTTAACCCACAGAAAACGTGGGCATCTTAATAAGGATTTCTTTTTTTTTTTTTTACAGCTGATTCACAAAATCATAATTAGTACATCTAAGTTAGCACTTTTTTTTCATTTAGGTTTATATGGACATGGTGCAAGAGAGTTGATATTCAATATAGTAGCTCAGAGATAGATTTATACCATTTGTTTGAGGCGCGCAAAATAGGCTTTTTCGTTTTTGAGTCTCAACCTTTCCATAATGGCATGATAGAAATGCTTTCAATTTACTACTACGCTTTAGGTCAATTTAAAGACTATAGCCTACTTTGCCAAACTTCTTTTGGAAACAAGGGCCTACACACATGCTGACAGGTGTTTACAGGCCTGTAGTGCTGCGTTCTGCAATTCATACACTTTTAGAGCGCTTTTCATATTTATTCTGCGTACCTTTATAATAAACTATACATCTGGTCTCAGATTTTGGTTTCATAAAGTCCATAATATATTCTCTTTTGTGCTGATGTCAAATATTCGTTCTACGTGAAGACTGTCATTTTATATAATAAGACCTCTGGCCTTTTTTCTTTTTTTTTTTTTAAACTTTTGTTTAAATCTTAGCATATTACCATTTTGAAAACATTGAAACAGTTCATTTTCTCGAAATAGCTTTTGATGTGTGCAAAAAATCTGTCTTGTTTGATAAGAGCTATAAACACTCTGTTCATTGTCATCTTAAATCAAGTAGGAAAAACAGTTCATATCTTACAGTTCGATCCTTGATAGCAGCGGCTTACTGTTACATGGGTGGTAAGTGGGGGGGGTGACATCCAGTAAAATGAGCGGAGGAGACAGCAGATGTGCTGCCTTGTCTGTGGAGGTTGTGTGTGTGGGGTGATTCCCTTGGAGATTCTCTTTCTATTATACAGTTAAAAGTCTGGTTTTTCCCCCTCTCGGAGTTCAGTTAAAGTCTCGGTTGTTGTTGTTGTTGTTGTTGTGTTTCGTGTCTGCTCTCCCGACCACCACCGCCGCGTCAGTCGTCGTCGCCGTCGTCTCCGCCGTGCGGGCCCTCAGGTAGCAGTTCGGAGGCCCGTTTCTCTCTACTCCTCTCCTGGATCTTCCTCATCTCCTCCGCGTATTTACAGAAGGTGTTGCCGAATTTGGACCACACTTTGCACGGCACCGTGATGGAGTTGCGGTACGTGGGCTTCACCTCGCTGACCCGCATGAACACCCCGTACTTGTTGGAGCCCACGTCGAAGAAGAAGCGCTTGTTGTCGACCGTGAGCGAGGTGCCCTCCGGGAGCTCCGCCGGCTCCTCGTCCACGCCGTAGTCGTCGATGAGCTTGGCCAGTGCGTCGCGGAACTCGATGAGTCCCTGCGCCGGCAGAGCGATGGTCTGGCCTTGCGCGCTTCCCAATCCGGGCCCCCGATTAACGGTCTGTCGGATCCTTAGGAACCGCCCCCTCTGGTTCTCCTTCAGATCCATGTAATATTTCCGATTCTCCCGCACCAGGAATTCGCTCTTGAGGGCCCGCCGGGGTTCATCCTGCACTATGTCCGGGTTGGTCGGGCCCAGCTGCGCGTAATGTTCGATAAAGTCGCCGAGGTAATCGCGGAACTCCACGGCCACCGACATGGAGAGCGTGAGGCGGCTCTTGTTCCCCCCAGCCCCGACCTCGGCTATCTTTAGGAAGCGGCCTTTCACGTTCTGCTTCACGTCCAGGTAGAAGCGCTTGTTCTGGATGTCGACGCGCTTGGAGGCGAGCTCCTCGGTGTCGTGCTGCAGCCGGGACATTGCGCCCATCGGACCCGGAGGCAGCGAGCCGCCGGGGCCCGCGGTGGGCCCTCCGTGGTCACTACCACTGTCTCTGT